>NW_027491256.1:0-1332316 GCF_021521415.1 Bidens hawaiensis
GTTTATTTAAGTTATTCAAATACGGCTTTTTTAACAAATAAGGAAAGTCAAACTATATAATTATAATAATGAGATTCTTAGACTAAGATATATATATATATAATATATATATATATATAATATATATTATATGTTATATATATATATTGGTTCAGGATCATGAGAAAACTTTTTTGAAATTGAACTATGAGAACCATTTTGAACCACAAAAAACCTAAAATAAAAAAAACACAAAAATGAAAAAAGTAAAAAAAACCAAAATTCTTATTTTAACATCCCGGTTTCATTATAAAAAAATTCGGTTTAGCCAAATTATATACATATATGTACATTTACATGATTTTTTTTAAACGTGTGTATAATTTAAGATAAATGACACTATATATATGTGTATATTACGTAACTAAAGATTAAAATAAAAATTATACATATGTGTATAATACGACTTTTTTTAGTTTTTTATTTTTTTAATGAAACCGGAATGAATTATAAGAATTTTGATTTTTTTACTTGTTTTAAATTTTTTGTTATTTTTTGTTTTATGATTTTTTTAAATATGTTTTTAATGGTCCAAAATGGTTCTCAAAGTTCTCAATTTGTAAAGGGTTCTCTTAGGATCCTTACCCTATATATATTTTAAATTGTACATTTTTAGACTAAAATATAATAATTAATTATTGTAAACTAAGTATAGATGAGTAATAATCGGTTTCTATAATACCATATTAAATGTGTATAAATCTAAAAATCTAAACTAATACAATATTAGAAAGTATAATGATGTTTTAAACTGGACGGAATATTTGTGACTTGGGACATTGATATAAACAATAGAGTAATGATTATGCTACTATAAGTAATTTAATGTACATTATAATCTTACTTGAATGTATTATAGAATAATCAATTAAAATTCATTTATGGAATATAATATAATCATTTAACTTACATAGATTTGTGAAAAGAAATATACATATGTTGGGTCTAGATTAGAGTGGTTTGTACTTAGTCTATTTGTGTTTGGGTTAAGCATGTAATATGGGCTTGGGGCTACGGGTTACGTATGTAAACCGAGATCTCTTGGGATCTCGGTGGGCTTTCGATTAGTTTGGGCTTGTGTAGTTGGGTCCACTATATATAGCATGTATTGTATAGGGTTTAAGGTTGTTCGCTTAGTTGTTTTGTTTGTTGGTCGTCTAGTACTTCATAGACGAGGTTGTATTTGTCCTTAAGCACCCGACGTATAATACAATACGTGTGTTTTGAAGCATTTGCTCGTTGTCTCGTGTTGGTGTTCGTACGTGTTCTTGAGTCACCGGGTATTAGATTTTCCGCACTAATACTTGGTTTGTTGATATCATAGTTGTAGTGATCCAGATTCGGGACTTACAATTGGTATCCGAGCCTTAGACCTTTTCAGACTCGTTATTGTGATATCAAGGATTCAAGATCTTGATTTCTTGGTGGTTTGTTTGTGTTTTCAGCGAAACAGTAACTAGAGAAGAAGGATCTGCTTGTTTTGGTAAAAGATTGATTTTGGTTTGGAAACAAATCAAATCCCTTGTTTCTCGAGAGTTTGTTACGATCCAGACTGATTTTCGGTGTAAAATCAGTGTTCTCGGCTGAGTTTCCAAGTTTTCGGCCATAAGACTAGAGTTTTCTAGTCTAGTTTGATCGTTCTCGGCTTGAAACAAGTGTTTTTCGGCCATCATTAAGCTGTTCTCGGTCAAAGGTGTGAGTTTTCGGTCAACATTGAGTTTTTGGTCAAGCTTATTCTCTGTTGTCTTGTCAAGGTTTTCGGCCAAAGCTAGTTCTCAGTCAATATAACTGTGAATCCTGTTCTCGGCCCAGTAAACTGTTTGGGCCTGTCTAGTTTTTTATTTGGGCTTGTTACTTGGATCATAAGACTTTTGGACTTTAAATAACTCTTAATATGGATCAATTAACTAATGGCAATGGTTCAACAAACTCCTCACTCCATCAAGAACTTGACTCTATCATCGGGGGACCACCACTCGTATACCTCGTCTCTTGTCCCATGAGGGTTTTAGTGAATGGAAATTTCATTTTGAAAAATATGTTAAGATGAAAGATGCCAAATTTTGGAGAAGCATCGTTAGGGGGGCTCAAAGAATCACTTACAAAGGGAACATTCAACTGAAGTTATTGTGAAGCCTGTTGCAATGTATGTAACATCCCCAAAATTCCAAATCCAAAAATGACATGTTAGTAATACTAAAGGGGTTTAAAAATAAAATCCTGATTTATTGACCCATCGCGGTACGCGATGGGCATATCCAAAGAGGCCATCGCGATACGCGATGGTCCTTGATGACACATCAACACGTGTCACCCGGATGGTGACACATGGCAGACGTCGCGACACGTGGCAGGCCACGTGTCAACTTGTGGTTGAACATGTCTTAGAAAATGACACGTGTCTGCCACGTGGGCAGAGGGTGGTTAAGACTGGTGACACGTGTCCGCCATGTGGAGACACGTGGCACTCTCTGAGTAAAGCGTGTCATCGCGGTACGCGATGACCAAAATGAAAGGTTCCATCTCGTACCGCGATGGGACCGGTTTTCAGCTATAAATAGGAGCCTTCATGGCTCATTCCATTCACACCACCCCCACTCTCTCTCTAGAAATAATTTCTCTCTTTAGAAATATTTTCTCTCTCTACCTCGATTTCCGTTGCCAGCGACCCGAAAATCGTAACCTCGTAATCCGCACCATATACTGACGACACCTCGAAGTTCATACTGACAATCCCGACGACCGGGGCACCTCGTTTTGCGTGTCCGATCTCGTAACGCGTGACGACCTCGTAAACCGTGCCGACCCGAGACGACCCGACGTCCCGCCTCGAAGTACGTACACGACCCGGCGACCCCCGAACGTTGTCTCGATTTGTGTGTCGAGGAGTTGTTGATCAAGATTCTCATTATACGTGCAAGCGTCGAAGTGCTGCCCGAGAATCTAGATAATAATAAGCCGAACAAGGTAACAGTTCTGTCCGAATAAAATATTAATAAAATAATAAAGGCTTAGACCCTAGTCGAGGGTATAGCCTAGACCTTGATCAAAGTATAACAATTAAATAAAATTTCTTTGTAAATAAGAAATACAAAATAGTATCAACAAAGATTATATTAAAAATATAGTTTCTTTATGATTAAGAAACTTAAGCTTTTACATATGAAGGATTATAGTTGAAATGTTTAATGAAAAGTAGAAGTTTATGAACAAAGGTTATAGTTAAGATAGTGTTTCTTTATTTTTAAGAAACATAAGACTTAACATACAAAGGTTTTAGATAAATGACGTTTCTTCTTGAAAAAGAAACGTATCATAGACATTTCTTCTTGAAGAAGAAACATGGCACTTGATTAGCAAATAAAGAGAAAGGATTCATGTCCAAAGTATTTTATACAAACAAATGATCAATCAAGGTTTAAGCTATCAAAACCAGACTAAAGGTCTGTAGCCGGATTAAGAGACGATCCGGGTATTTATATAAACCTATTTTATTATAGGTCAATCATTCATTCACAAAGGTTTTCAAACGAGATCACCACATCATTCACAACAGACAGTCACAGGTGAATACGTTAAACCTTTTTTCAATCAGTCAAGATAAACGGGTTTGTTTATCTTAAACAAAGACAGTCAAAAAGAGATTTATGGGATTACGTGATCCCCATTAAAATACAAGATAGAAAATAAAAACAACTCAGACCGAGTACACATGTGTATGGATCCAAACATAATCAATCTAGTCTATCAGTCAAGGCTACATGGCCGCAGACTAGAGGTCATAATAAAAGTTCTCCAAAGGGTGTCAACTCCCGGAGAACCGTAATTGTGTGTGTATGGCAGTGGCACAATCCCAGAAATAATAGACGTTTTCTGCTGAGATTGTTTCATGAAAACTTCTTGTCAGTCAAAGAAAGATTTATAAAAATAAAAAAATGTTTTTAGAGTCAACGATTTACCAGCATATCGCTGACGTATTTTCCCCCCTATGATTACAGGAAATAAAAGTTAGTACAGGTATCAAGGAATTAGAGCCATTCAAGGAGATAGACGCTCGCAAAGTAGAGATGGCTCAGTTTTAAAAGTATTAAAATATTGCAAACAATATTTAAACAAATTTTATAAACGAGGTTTACAAATCAAACTCTCGAATATTTATTATTCGAAAAGCTTTCTAATAAATCAAATATTATTATTGTTATAAAATAAAGATTTTACAAATAAACTAATGCTTCAAAATGTTAATTAATATTTTATTATAAACTAAAGACTTCCGCTAAAACTCTGATATATTTACAAAACATGTACCAACTATTGGTCACACGCCTAGGCCCTAAGTCGGGGTGTGACAATGTATGACGATGATGATTTTGCTAAGGTCGAGGAAGATGAAAAGGCTCTTTCTACTCTAACCATGGCACTCTCACCTGAGATTTCCCTTGGATTTAGAGAACTTCAACCTGCTAAAGAGTTGTGGGAGGCATTGATCGAGGTGTATGAGGGAAATGAAGATATGAAAAGAAGTCACCAGGACTTGCTGCGACAAAAGTTCAACATGTTTAATCATGTTCTGGGAGAAGAACGTTGAAACTCAACTTCAAAGGTTCATAGCATTGGTGACTGAGATAAGATCAACAAGCATTTATCTGCAACTTCTGAGATAAACAACAAGCTGGTGAACTCACTGTCAAAGAGTTGGGATATGAATGTGGCAGTCATCAAAAAGACTAAAGATCTCAACATAATGTCTCTCTCTGAGATGATGGCTACTATCAAGGAATGTGACATGGATGATAAGCAATGATGACCGTCGTTCAAGTCAATCAAAAACCCAATTTAAACTAAATAGTTAGAGCAAGTAGGGTATCGTATCACAAGGAGTATTGTGGTCAATGTAATTCGTATACATATTTAATATTATGAAGTAACTAGTGTTTAGTGCTGATCACACAAGCATTTGAAATGAATTTAGAGAACTAAGCAACAAGCAAGGTAAACGAGTTTTAAGCAGTTAACAAAGCAAATCACACTCGGGAATTCAAATAAGCAACCTATAGTTATCTCATGCAACCTATCAGATTAATTATAAACGATTAACTAAAGACTGCTTAATCAGACAAAACCTTAGACATCAACAATCACTTTACACACGGCACTGGTTATCAAACATTCCTTTCCAGTGTGACTCAGTTAAGGGTAATTGTATGTTTTATTGTATTCAATCTAACCAAACAGTCATATGATCAATTATCTAGAAACTGGTAACAGATCGTTCAGACTAACGTAAACCTAAACCGAGTCCGAACACTCAGAAATACCAAAGATCAATAATCATATATCAATCATCAATAATAACACAATGATATTCTTAGTCACGTGAGAAAAACTATAAAGATTGCAAACTATACATCCCGGGGTGCGATTCTAGGAGATTAGCCGAGCCTTGACATCATTGAATCTTCGATACGGATGATGTGTATCATGTATAGGATCTTGACACAAGCTATGGGTGGTGAAAAATTGCCTTCTTGGACTGCTGGAATCGCCTCTTGGTCGTCAAAACGGAGTTAGGGTTGTCTATGATGAAGAATGAAATATAAACCTAATTTTTCTCTTCTGCACCCCCCCATCGCGATACGCGATGGGGTCTTCGCTGGTCAATCGCGTATCGCTTTTTGACCATAAACTCAACATTATTTTAAATCCCATCGCGATATGCGATGGGTCCTCAAGCATGCCCATCACGTATCACGATGGGCCTTGGTCACCAGCAAATTTTATAAAAGTTCCTCGTTTCGCGTTGCAGGACATCCCGGGTCTTCATACCATGTCACAACATGTCCAAATTATGTATTTTAACATCTGTGACCTGAAATCCAATAATACACGTATGAAGTATCGAAAGTTCTAGAGTAAACAATTAAAACTAATTAATAAACGAACTAAAACAAATGCAAATTAAGTCCGACCATCAAGCAACGTGCAATAAATCATACAAACTCCTACAGTGCAGCTGGGGTACAACGTTGCTTCCAACAGTGCTCTCATCTCTCAAGACAGCTTTTCTATGTTCAAGGCTAATCAACAACCACCTCATGGAAACTTTCAAATGTTCTCTTCCACTCAAGGCCAACCATCTTCCATACCACCCCAGCCAGCTCCAGTATTCTTCACTAAGTCTGGTCAATCTTCAGCTGATAATGGAAAAGCTCCAATCTCAGGGGTAACTTCCAGTCAAAATTCCAAGTCAGATTCCTTCCATCCCAAAAGAAACTCAGGAGAACATAGCTCTAATGGCAGGATTCATGAATTGTTATAATGCATTTTTAGATGGAGACTTGGTTCAACCTGTGGTTGCTGCTGAACTTGATCAGATCCATCCTGATGATGTTGAAGAAATGGATATCTCTTGGCAAATCGCCATGGCAGTGTTTCGGGCAACGAAGTTCACTAAGAGGACGGGCAGAAATAATTGGAACATGTCTAAAAATCAGAAGGTGGGTTTTAACAAAGACAATCTTAGATGCTACAACTGTCATGATCCGGGTCACTTTGCTCGTGAATGTACTAACCCAGCAAAGGATGGAAACACGGAAAGGGCATTAGTTCCAGTTGGGAATACTAGAGGTGAAGCTGGAAATAGTTCAGGAAACGGTGAAAGAGGAATGGTTGCTCAAATTCTCTTGGGAGGGTCATATGGCTGCACTCAATATTGGAAATCAGATCGCAAACTTTGCCAATGTTGAAGACACTAGAGAAGAAAATGCTACTGAGGAGAAGATCAAGGAACTTCAATTTGCATATATGGCGTTCACTTCTCCAAATCCATCTGAGGTAAGTTTTCAACCATTTTCTTTAGATTGTGTTGATAAAATAGAATTATATAAGCTTCATAATGAAAACTTAATTAGAGATATGGAAAGAATAAAATCTGAAAATTTTATACTTAAGAAAAATGAAAAAGCTTTCCAAGATAAAATAGAAGCTCAACAAAAGGATATCTCTAAACTTAAATCTGATTTTAGTATAAAGTGTTGTCACCACCTAGATGCCAAACAAGAAATCGTTGAATTAACTGCTAAACTGGAAGCCTCCAAGTTAGAAATTTCAAATCTAACTAGTAAATTTGAAAGGGCTGAACTAGACTTTAAAAAATTCGATGGTTCCAGTAAAGTAGTCAACTCAATGATTGAAAATCAATTATGATGGAAGGAAAATGAAGGTGAGGGAATAGGATACAGTCAAGTTCGCCCACCCTATAATCACAATTATGTCCCTACCCCTGTTACCAAAGAACAGGAGGAAAAGGTAAAGGACATGAAGTACGGTAAACAAGACAAATGTGATGGAACAAGTCCTTTGAATGCTGGTCCGTCCACCTCAGATATGAACGATTCTAACGTGTTTACTTCATGTGCAGAAATAGTAATTGTGAAGGAACGGACTGATGAGGATGATGACCCTTGTTTTGAATTTCATAATGACATTGTTTCTGATGTTTCTTTAAAATTACCTGTTTAGGATTCTGTTATTTCGACTGTTTGTGTGGGCTCTGTTTTAAAGAGCAAGGATTCTTGTGTGGTTGATTCTGTTAAAACTTTAAATTCTGATAACGTGGCTTCTAATAAAAGTAAAAATTCAAAAAATTCGAACGTTTACTCACCACCAAAATTTGTGAAAGAGGGATGCTCTAGTAACAAACAAGGTGGTAAATTCAATAAAGTGAAGAACGACTCTCATAATTTGAAACAAACTGGTCCACACAACCAGTCCAGACGTGGAGTTGCCCAAAATGATTTCATAAAACGTCAAACTTGTTTTAATTGTGGCACTCCCGGTCATATTGCCAGAAATTGTCCACATCGTCCCTACATTCCCTATTATGGATTTTATCAGAGGAATATGCCCTATATGCCTCATAACTAATATAGGCAAAGATTCAGGCATAATCAGGCTAGTTCCTCTGACGATGATTGGACTCGAAACAAATCTGGCCTGTTTAGTCCTCATCAGACCAAGCCTGACATGTTTCGGAATAGGGTCAGAATAGCTGCGCCAGTTTTAAAAAGGAACGCACATTCTAAACCAAAACAGGTTGAGAAGAAAAATTCATGTCTTTCAAATTCAAAAACACCAGAGACAAAGTCAGTCATTCGTACTTATAATGTCAAATCCTACAATCGTAGGCATAAATGGTTGCCTAAGTCTCCGGTAAAAGAATATGCGAGTCAAACATTCGATGATCAAAAGGATTTGTCATGGCTACCCGTGACTACTTTAGATGAGTCAGGGTCACCCAGTGTGACTATGGATTGGGTACCAAAATCTAACTTATCCCGCGTTTTGTGCAGGGACAACTATGGAAGAATATCATCAGACCTTGGTATGTTGATAGTGGCTGTTCCAGACACATGACGGGGAACATTACCCGACTACACGGAATTCGGACATTTAATTGTGGGTATGTGTCTTTTGCGGGAGGAGAAAAGGGAAAGATCACTTAGAAGGGTACTGTAAGTAATGGTGTTTTAAAATTTGAAAACGTTAATTTTGTTCCAGAATTGAAGCACAGTCTTTTGAGCGTGTCACAAATTTGTGACAAAGTGTTTTCGACTCCTAAGAAAGAGTGTCTGATTTTGAAACCTGGTATAATTATACCGGAAGACTGGATTTTTGTTCGATCACAACGAAAAGATCATGCTTATGTGATCGACATTAACAAAAATGTTCCTGATGAAATAACATGTTTGTTTTCAAAAGTGTCAGAACATAACGCGATGCTATGGCATCGTCGTCTTGGTCATGCAAATTCTAAAAACCTTAATCGTCTTGCCAAAAATGGTCTGGTGCGTGGTTTACCCATTAAGGATTTCGTAACTATTGAAAAATATGTGGCTTGTGCTTTGGGTAAACATCATCGAAAATCTCATAAGCCGAAGTTAATCAATACTATTTCATCTGTTTTTCAATTGCTTCATATGGATCTAGACCAGTCCATGTTTTGAGTCTTTCACGTAGCTCTTATTGTCTTGTTATTACTGATGACTACTCATGTTTTACTTGGGTGTTTTCTTGTCAAATAAGAGTGAACTGCAGATTTAATCAAGAAAGTTATAGTGCTCATGGAAAATCAACTTAATTTGAAGCTGAAGGAAATTCGTTGCGATATTGGAACGGAGTTCAAGAATGCATCATTGAATCATTTCTGTTCAGAAAGGGGGGGGTGCTACGTCAGTACAGCGTCGTAAGAACACCACAACAAAATGGTGTAGCTAAACGAAGAAAATGAATTCTTATCGAGGCGGCAAGGACTATGTTGTGTGATTCTAAACTGCCACTGTTCTTCTAGGCAGAAGCTATTAATACGGCCTGTTGTGTTCAGAATCGGGTGATAATTAACAAATCCAAGATGAAAGCTCCATATGAGATTGTTTATGGTCACAAACCCACTGTTGCACATTTCATAGCTTTTGGGTGTCCCTGCACACTGTGACAACCGGTAATTTCCCAAACCCATAAGCTAAGTAATCAACCTAATAATTAGGTGATTGTAAATATTAAGCGCGTGCATTTGTTATGTGCGCCCTGCGCGAGCGCGCCATGTTAGTCAGCGCGTGCAGTTGTTATGTGCAACCTGCGCGAGCGCACCATGTTAAGAACCAGCGTGAGCATATGTTATATGCGCCATGCGTGAATGATTTGGCTTTATGTTTTATGTAACTTAAACATTATGTTGTCTATGGGTTGACCATCCCGCATGATGCTAAGGCGGGTGCATCCTACATCGTTTATGCGCGTGCGGAAGGGAACTAACCTACCCGCATGGCGGGAACGTTGAGAGCTAGTTTGTCCGAAGCTCCAAGATGGAATTGACTTCAACATGACTGATCACTATGTTGAAATACCAAGACCACCTGGAGAATCTACAAATGAAACTCAAATGTCCCTAACTGCGAGAAGGTTACGCACCTACCCGCAGCAAAGACATGTCCTATACGCAGAAAGCTATGCGCACCAAGTTATACGCGCAGAACACTTGGTCTATTCTCCAGTTAAGGAGATTACTCCCGCCCGAAAGGAAACAGTAGCGTGTTTCAGAGATTTTCCACTTTTTACTGTACACTGACAAAAGTACCTGAAAAAGCACACTGTAACATGAAAAGTCAACTGTCAGCCACCCTATTCTCACCAACCCCAGACCTGCATGTTCTGTCCAAATCAAATCAAAATCTTTTATCCACCACTCCACTCTTAAGTAAATAATAATAACTTCCATACTTTATCATCATTACATTTAGATATGAAAAGATTTCAATCCCCTAAAGCAAGGGATTGTGTTCCCTTGAGTTTGCCTATAAAATTGTAGCCTAAATTATCACCCAAAACACACTTCAAAGAACTACAAACTTGCACTAATCCTTTCCCAAGCATCCGTTGTTTCCAGCTCCGATCCTGTTACTAGGTAAGCCGAGAATATAACCTTGATACCTACTATCCAACCCTTATATTCTCCTATTTCTTGATCTTAATATATATACTTGTTATTTAATCGTATTCTAGACCTTCGATTCCGAGGCCAACACCAAGAAAACCCGAATCTCGATTAATCCCTTAACAAGAACCTCAGGTGAGTCTCACAGCCCCTATTTTCACTGTTTTCACTGTTTTAAACTGCTTTCGGGGCGAGGGACACGTACTTAAATAATGTTTTATCATGGTATACTTACAAGCTATGAAAGCGATTATGTGTTTAAGTTATGTTTCATGATGAGCAATGCAAACGGTTATCTAAGGTTTTCAATGTATGTGCGCTAGAACTCGAGTAAGTGATCACTTTACCATTGGAACTCTAAGGGTAGGGACTGCTGGTTTGATCCGCCCACTCGTAGGGGTCGCACCTCTTTGCATGGACGAGTGCCTGGCATGGGGCAGTACTATGGGGTTGAGCCCGCTCGTAGGGGTCGCGCCTCTTTGCATGGACGAGCGCCTTGTTTTCCGGCACAACGTCTGCGCGTAACCCGCGGGACGGTATCCTTAGCTCGTAGGGGCAATGCCTCTTTGCATGGACGAGCACAGTTTCTCAGAATTGTTCGCGCGTAACCCGCGGGACAGTATCCTTAGCTCGTAGGGGCAATGCCTCTTTGCATGGACGAGCACAGTTTCTCAGAATTGTTCGCGCGTAACCCGCGGGACAGTATCCTTAGCTCGTAGGGGCAATGCCTCTTTGCATAGACGAGTCTAGTTTTCCAGAAACGTCTGCGCGTAACTCGCGGGACGGTTTTATGTTATTTTAGCTCGTAGTGGCTGCGCCACTTACATAGACGAGCACCGTATCCAGAATTTGTTCACGCGTAAACCGCGGAACGATTTTTATCAGAATATTGTCAGAATTATGTGTTAATACGATTTTACCAAGCAGATGTTAATGATGTTGCCAGAAATGTTTCAGAATGATTTTATCAAGTTACTAAAACTTGTGAACTCACTCAGTTTATACTGATTCAAATGTTTTTACGTGTCTTTCAGGAGATAACTAGGTAGCGCATGGAGTCACACTTAGAGCACCACACGCTGAACATCTAAAACAAGCTTTTTGGAAGATTTTGGTTTTATCCCCTCGATGCGCACGGTTACCCGCCGCGCAAGGGGATATGGCGAGGAAATCTTCAGTTTTATACTTGGATGTTTCTTTTTGTAATCTTTGAACGATGTAATGTGTTTGTACTAAACTTCTCATGCGCAATAAAAATCTTTGAATGTTTTGCAATGGCCCGTGCTTAATTATCAATCCCCACTCGTGCGCGCCCGGCTGTTTCCGCCGCTCAGGGCCAGGTGTGACAGATTGGTATCAGAGCACTGGTTATAGCGAACTAGGAAAAGAAGTTTTTAACCTAGACTATAACCTTTGGGGAATCGCATGAAATATTTTTCAAAGAATATTTTCAAAAGAATATTTTCAAAAGAAAAATCACACACGCACTTAGGAACACGGGTCACAGTGTCTAGAGATAAGAACATTATGTGCTCTGAGTACATGCGCTAAGTTTGTTATATTTTCTTTTTATGAAAAGAATGCCTCCAACCAGAGCCAAGGGAATTACCATGACACCCGAGGAGCTCGCAGAAATAATCGCGCAGGCGATTGCAACGCATGAGGCCAGCAAGGCCGAATCTAGTCAGGGTCGCCAAGAGAACGAGACCCCAGAACCCGAATCAGGAGCCTTGAACAAAGGATGCTCCTATAAAACATTCATGGCCTGTAGGCCTTGGCCGTTCAAAGGCACCGAAGGAGCCATTGGGCTCTACAATTGGATTGACAAGATGGAGACCGTTCTCTCCATCAGCGGATGTAGTGAAAACCAGAAGGTCCTTTACGCGACCTGCATGTTCCAAGAAGCAGCTTCGTCTTGGTGGAAGCTCCAAGTAAAGACTTTGGGGCGAGAAGTTGCTCTTCACAAGACCTGGGAAGAATTGAAAGAAATGATGATGAGAAAGTTCTGCTCTCGCGCAGAAATTCAGAGCTTGCAACAAGAATTCTGGAACCACACCATGGTAGGAACGGATATCGATGCCTACACCAATCGTTTCAACGAGCTTTGCCAGCTGGTGCCAGACATGGCAAACACAGAAGAAAAGAAAATCGAGAGGTACATCTTTGGGTTACCTCCTGTCGTTAGAGTCCCGCTCAACGCCGCCGCACCTCCGACCTTTGACGAGGCGGTTGCGCGAGCCATCACCCTTACAAGGGATACGGTTCGTGCGGGTATGTTGACCGCTCGCTTGAACGAGCAGCGAACCTCTGACTCCAAGAGGAAATGGAACTCCCACCGAGGGTCAGACTTCAAGCAGCCACCGCCCAAGAAGCAGGAAAGCACAAGGGTTTACGCGATTCAAGCCGCGGAACCATCAAGGAAAGGATACAGCGGGCCTCGCCCATGGTGCAGCAAATGCAAGTATCACCACGAGGGTGAATGCGCAAAAATCGAATGCGCCAAATGTGGCAGACCAGGACACAAGGCGATGAATTGTCGCATCAGAGAAGCTGGATCGAGCGACAGCTGCTACGCATGCGGGAAGCCTGGACACTTCAGTCGGGATTGCCCACAGAAAGGAAACCAAGCTCGCGGGAGAGCTTTTGTGATCGGCGCGGGTGAAGCAAAGGAAGAGCCGAATGTGGTAACCGGTACGTTTTTGCTTAACGGTCATTATGCATCTGTCTTATTTGATACTGGCGCTGACCTAAGTTTTATATCCCATGAGTTTAAAGACTCCCTGGGCTTAGCGACCAGTAGGCTAGACAAACCTTATACTATAGAACTAGCCAATGGTAGGCAGTTATGCGCGAATGAAAGGACTGAGCAATGTGTATTAGTCATGGGAGGTCATGAGTTCAATATAAACTTGTTGCCAATAGATTTGGGAAGTTTCGATATTGTGGTAGGTATGGATTGGTTGGTCGAGAATCTCGCGGAGATTGTTTGTCATGAGAAGCAGGTTCGGATTCCACTGTTGAACGGAGAAACTTTGATGATTCAAGGGGAAAGAAAGGGAGTTGCGATGAAACTGATTTCGTGCCTAAAGGCGCGCAAGTGCCTAAGGAAAGGGTACTACGCCTTCCTGGCGCATGTAATAGAGAAGGGAGATGAGCGAAGAATTGAAGACTTACCTGTAGTGCGCGAATTTCCAGAAGTTTTTCCTAAAGATCTGCCCGGATTGCCGCCACCGCGACAAATCGAGTTTCGAATTGATTTGGTCCCAGGAGCTGCGCCAGTAGCCCGAGCGCCTTATCGATTAGCTCCATCTGAGATGCAAGAGCTATCCAATCAGTTACAGGAACTTTTGGATAAGGGTTTCATACGCCCAAGCTTTTCACCTTGGGGAGCTCCAGTACTGTTTGTTAAGAAGAAGGATGGTTCGTTCCGGATGTGTATTGACTACAGGGAGCTGAATAAGCTGACAGTCAAAAATCGGTACCCCTTACCGAGGATTGACGACTTATTTGACCAGTTGCAGGGATCCAGTTATTATTCGAAGATAGATCTACGGTCAGGATACCACCAACTTAGGGTCCATGAGGAAGACGCGCCAAAGACAGCCTTCCGAACCAGATATGGCCATTATGAGTTCTTAGTGATGCCTTTCGGGCTAACTAATGCGCCGGCTATATTCATGGATCTGATGAACCGTGTGTGCAAACCATACTTGGACAAGTTTGTGATTGTGTTTATAGATGATATTCTAATTTACTCCCGAACCAAGGCCGAGCATGAGCAACACTTGAGGTTGATTTTGGAATTGTTAAGGAAAGAAAGGTTGTATGCAAAGTTTTCTAAATGTGAGTTTTGGCTTAGAGAGGTTCACTTTCTCGGTCACGTTGTAAACGAGAAAGGAATACACGTCGATCCTTCTAAGGTTAAAGCCATCGAAAACTGGGAAGCGCCAAAAACCCCAACTGAGGTGAGGCAATTCCTTGGACTAGCTGGCTACTATCGACGCTTCATTGAGAACTTCTCCAAGATAGCTCTACCTCTGACCGCGCTAACTCAGAAAGACAAGGCGTTTATTTGGGGCGAGAATCAGGAAGCGGCATTTCAAATGTTGAAACAGAAGTTATGTAGTGCGCCAATTTTATCTTTACCAGAGGGGACGGATGACATCGTCGTTTACTGCGACGCTTCACACCAGGGACTCGGATGTGTCCTTATGCAGCGAGACAAAGTTATAGCGTATGCCTCGCGCCAACTCAAGACCAATGAAAAGAACTACACAACGCATGATTTAGAACTTGGAGCGGTTGTCTTCGCGCTAAAGATTTGGCGCCATTACCTCTACGGTACGAAATGTGTAATCTTTACGGATCATAAGAGCCTCCAACATATATTCAATCAGAAGGATTTAAACATGAGGCAACGAAGATGGGTTGAATTGTTGAATGATTATGATTGCGAGATCAAGTATCATCCGGGGAAAGCGAATGTGGTAGCAGACGCGCTAAACAGAAAGGAGCGAATAAAAACACTACAGGTCAAGGCCCTAAAGCTAACAATTCACGCAGAGCTCTCTACGCGCATCCGAGACGCTCAGCAAGAAGCCTTGAAACCAGAGTTTGTTAAAACTGAATCCCTTGGGGGTATGATTAAGAATTTGGAACTTAAAGGGAACACTCGATATTTTGCCAACCGCATATGGGTCCCTCTCAAGGGAGGACTGCGCGAGCAGGTATTAAACGAAGCTCACAAGACGCGGTATTCCGTACATCCTGGCGCAGACAAGATGTACCAAGATGTTAAAATGTTGTATTGGTGGCCCAATCTTAAAGGCGCCATCGCGACACATGTCAGTAAGTGCCTGACGTGTTCAAAGGTAAAGGCTGAATACCAGAAGCCGTCGGGGTTACTTCAACAGCCAGAAATTCCCATGTGGAAGTGGGAACAAATCTCCATGGATTTCATCACCAAACTACCAAGGACACCTGGGGGTTACGACACGATATGGGTTATTGTAGATCGGCTAACTAAGTCAGCGCACTTCCTGCCGATTAAAGAAACTGATAAAATGGAAAAGTTAGCCCGACTATATATTCGAGAAGTAGTTTCAAAACATGGAGTCCCAGTGTCCATCATTTCTGATAGAGATAGTCGGTTCACCTCAAGGTTTTGGAGATCATTACAAGAGGGGTTAGGTACTCGACTGGACATGAGTACGGCTTATCACCCCCAAACGGATGGACAAAGCGAACGAACGATCCAGACATTGGAAGATATGCTGCGCGCGTGCGCGATCGATTTTGGAGGTAGTTGGGATACCCACCTTCCGTTGGTTGAATTTTCTTACAATAACAGTTATCACACAAGCCTCAAGGCAGCGCCGTTTGAAGCGTTATATGGGCGCAAGTGTAGATCCCCACTGTGTTGGGCTGAAGTGGGCGACAAGAAAATGACTGGTCCAGAAGTGATCCAAGAAACAACAGACAAGATTTTTCAGATAAGGGATCGCCTTAAGGCAGCACGCGACAGACAGAAAAGTTATGCTGATATGAGAAGGAAACCGTTGGAGTTTCAAGTAGGGGATAAAGTACTTTTGAAAGTCTCTCCATGGAAGGGAGTCCCCCGTTTCGGTAAGCGAGGAAAGCTAAATCCGCGCTACATTGGACCATTTGAGATCCTGGAGAGGATCGGTCCAGTTGCTTATAAACTCCGTCTACCCGCCGAACTCAGTGGAGTTCATGATACGTTTCATGTATCCAACCTCAAGAAGTGTTTATCTGACGAAACGTTGATTTTACCGTTGGAAGAAATTCATATTGACAAACAGCTGCACTTCGTAGAAGAACCCATAGCAGTAACCGATTGGAAAGAACAAAAGTTACGCAGAAGCAAAATCAAGTTAGTAAAGGTTCAATGGAACTCGAGGCGTGGGCCTGAATTCACTTGGGAAAGAGAAGACCAGATGCGCACAAAATACCCACACCTCTTTCAGAACATGGCTCTGCCAGCAACGTCTCCTAAATTTCGGGACGAAATTCGTTTAACGAGGGGAGAATGTGACAACCGGTAATTTCCCAAACCCATAAGCTAAGTAATCAACCTAATAATTAGGTGATTGTAAATATTAAGCGCGTGCATTTGTTATGTGCGCCCTGCGCGAGCGCGCCATGTTAGTCAGCGCGTGCAGTTGTTATGTGCAACCTGCGCGAGCGCACCATGTTAAGAACCAGCGTGAGCATATGTTATATGCGCCATGCGTGAATGATTTGGCTTTATGTTTTATGTAACTTAAACATTATGTTGTCTATGGGTTGACCATCCCGCATGATGCTAAGGCGGGTGCATCCTACATCGTTTATGCGCGTGCGGAAGGGAACTAACCTACCCGCATGGCGGGAACGTTGAGAGCTAGTTTGTCCGAAGCTCCAAGATGGAATTGACTTCAACATGACTGATCACTATGTTGAAATACCAAGACCACCTGGAGAATCTACAAATGAAACTCAAATGTCCCTAACTGCGAGAAGGTTACGCACCTACCCGCAGCAAAGACATGTCCTATACGCAGAAAGCTATGCGCACCAAGTTATACGCGCAGAACACTTGGTCTATTCTCCAGTTAAGGAGATTACTCCCGCCCGAAAGGAAACAGTAGCGTGTTTCAGAGATTTTCCACTTTTTACTGTACACTGACAAAAGTACCTGAAAAAGCACACTGTAACATGAAAAGTCAACTGTCAGCCACCCTATTCTCACCAACCCCAGACCTGCATGTTCTGTCCAAATCAAATCAAAATCTTTTATCCACCACTCCACTCTTAAGTAAATAATAATAACTTCCATACTTTATCATCATTACATTTAGATATGAAAAGATTTCAATCCCCTAAAGCAAGGGATTGTGTTCCCTTGAGTTTGCCTATAAAATTGTAGCCTAAATTATCACCCAAAACACACTTCAAAGAACTACAAACTTGCACTAATCCTTTCCCAAGCATCCGTTGTTTCCAGCTCCGATCCTGTTACTAGGTAAGCCGAGAATATAACCTTGATACCTACTATCCAACCCTTATATTCTCCTATTTCTTGATCTTAATATATATACTTGTTATTTAATCGTATTCTAGACCTTCGATTCCGAGGCCAACACCAAGAAAACCCGAATCTCGATTAATCCCTTAACAAGAACCTCAGGTGAGTCTCACAGCCCCTATTTTCACTGTTTTCACTGTTTTAAACTGCTTTCGGGGCGAGGGACACGTACTTAAATAATGTTTTATCATGGTATACTTACAAGCTATGAAAGCGATTATGTGTTTAAGTTATGTTTCATGATGAGCAATGCAAACGGTTATCTAAGGTTTTCAATGTATGTGCGCTAGAACTCGAGTAAGTGATCACTTTACCATTGGAACTCTAAGGGTAGGGACTGCTGGTTTGATCCGCCCACTCGTAGGGGTCGCACCTCTTTGCATGGACGAGTGCCTGGCATGGGGCAGTACTATGGGGTTGAGCCCGCTCGTAGGGGTCGCGCCTCTTTGCATGGACGAGCGCCTTGTTTTCCGGCACAACGTCTGCGCGTAACCCGCGGGACGGTATCCTTAGCTCGTAGGGGCAATGCCTCTTTGCATGGACGAGCACAGTTTCTCAGAATTGTTCGCGCGTAACCCGCGGGACAGTATCCTTAGCTCGTAGGGGCAATGCCTCTTTGCATGGACGAGCACAGTTTCTCAGAATTGTTCGCGCGTAACCCGCGGGACAGTATCCTTAGCTCGTAGGGGCAATGCCTCTTTGCATAGACGAGTCTAGTTTTCCAGAAACGTCTGCGCGTAACTCGCGGGACGGTTTTACGTTATTTTAGCTCGTAGTGGCTGCGCCACTTACATAGACGAGCACCGTATCCAGAATTTGTTCACGCGTAAACCGCGGAACGATTTTTATCAGAATATTGTCAGAATTATGTGTTAATACGATTTTACCAAGCAGATGTTAATGATGTTGCCAGAAATGTTTCAGAATGATTTTATCAAGTTACTAAAACTTGTGAACTCACTCAGTTTATACTGATTCAAATGTTTTTACGTGTCTTTCAGGAGATAACTAGGTAGCGCATGGAGTCACACTTAGAGCACCACACGCTGAACATCTAAAACAAGCTTTTTGGAAGATTTTGGTTTTATCCCCTCGATGCGCACGGTTACCCGCCGCGCAAGGGGATATGGCGAGGAAATCTTCAGTTTTATACTTGGATGTTTCTTTTTGTAATCTTTGAACGATGTAATGTGTTTGTACTAAACTTCTCATGCGCAATAAAAATCTTTGAATGTTTTGCAATGGCCCGTGCTTAATTATCAATCCCCACTCGTGCGCGCCCGGCTGTTTCCGCCGCTCAGGGCCAGGTGTGACACACACTATTGAATCTCGAGTCCACTCCAAAATTTGGGGCCACAGCTGACGAGTGTTATTTTGTTGGTTATGCGGGCAATACAGCTTACAGGGTCTACAACAAGTCAACCAAGCAGATTCTAGAGTCCTATGAGGTTCGTTGGCTGGAAGAAAATAAGACTGATGCTCGTGTCAGTCCGGACTGGTTATTTGATTATAATGAACTCTTTAAACCATTTAATGTGTTTCCAGTCCTCAACACAGAACCTTCAGGTGGTCCTACCGTGGAAGCTGCAAAAGATGACCCACAAGCAGTATCTCACATCTATCCATTTCTGGATGATGATGTCACTGATCAAAGTAATGACTCACCTGCAACCAACGCTGAGCCAAAAGAAACTCCAGAAACCGAAAGCTTGTCGAATTCGTCTGAAGATGCTACTACAGTTGAGGGGGAGAGTTCCAACCGTCAGATCTTTGGGAGCACACTGTTTCCCGATGTCATTCCAAATGAATATGTCGCCAGCACCTCGTACTCTCACAGTACGGCGACATCTGGATGGAAGAATCCTCTTGTTGATGTTAATGAGAACCTGTCTAATTTACAATCTACCGGTGATGTTTCTGATAAGTTAATTCCATCAATAATTCATAAAATTCATCCAATGGAGAACGTCATAGGTCCTCTTGAAACGGGCGTGTCCACCAGAAGTCAGACTGGACACATAAATAGCTGTCTTTTCTCTTGTTTCATTTCTCAAATTGAGCCAAAGACGGTAGAAATGACACTTCAAGAACCCAGTTGGATTGATGTTATGCACGAAGAGTTGAATCAGTTCGATAAGTTGAAGGTTTGGAGATTGGTTAAGTTGCCGGAAGGAAAGAAAGCTCTTGATACAAGATGGGTGTTCCGAAACAAGCAAGACGACACCGGGGTTATCGTTCGGAATAAGGCACGGTTGGTAGTTCGTGGTTTTTGTCAGGTTGAGGGACTAGATTAAACTGAAGTTTATGCCTCAGTGGCTAGACTTAAGGCCATTAGAATTTTTCTGGCCTACGCATCATTCATGGGATTCACAGTGTATCAGATGGATGTCAAGATCGCGTTTCTGTATGGTGAAGTCAAAGAAGAGATTTATGTGGATCAACCACCGGGTTTTGTTGATTCTAAGAAACCAAATCACGTCTACAAGCTAGACAAGGCATTATACGGGTTACATCAGGCTCCTAGGCATGGTATGCTACATTGACCGCACATCTTCTAGATCATGGCTAAAAGATAGGAACCATTGATCAAACACTTTTCCGGAAACTGTCGGAAAAGATTTGATTCTAGTACAGATCTATGTAGATGACATCATTTTTGGATCAACCAGCGCTGAGTTGTGCACATAATTTGAAGGTGTAATGAAGAAAATATTTAAAATGAGCTCGTTGGGTGAAATGACAACATTTCTGGGGTTACAGGTTCGCCAAAGCTCGGCAGGAATATTACTGCATCAAGGGAAGTATGTTGAGGATAAGCTAGCAAAGTTTGAACTTCAAGATTCCAAGAGTGCCAACACTCCCATGGCAGAAAGACCATTACTATCATCTGATCCTGAAGGGAGTCCCGTAGATCAAACGTACTATCGATCGATGATCGGGTCTCTGATGTACCTCACATCCAGTCATCCTGACATCATGTTTGCAGTATGCCAATGTGCTCGTTTCCAGGCTAATCCTAAACTCTCTCATTTAGCTGCTGTTAAACGTATTTTTAGATAGCTGAAGGGACAACCAAAGTTAGGTCTTTGGTATCCCAAACAATCAGAATTTGATCTTTATGCATTTGCTGATAGCAATTATGGTGGAGATGACATTGACAGGAAATCCACATCAGCTGGATGCCAATTCTTAGGAGATCGTCTCATCTCATGGCAGTGTAAGAAACAACAGGCGGTGTCTACCTCAACCGCCGAAGCGGAGTATGTTGCCGCATCAGCTTGCTGTTCTCAGGTTATCTGGATGCAAAACCAACTACTGGATTACGGTTTGGAATTTCTTGATACTCCTATTTTTTGTGATAATGATGTTGGCATTGCAATTGTGAAAAATCATATTCAGCACTCTAAAACCAAGTACATCGATATTAAAATTCATTTTATTCGTGACTGTTTCGATCGAAAACTGATTCACCTTGAACAAGTTCACACTAACAACAATGTGACAGACTTATTTACAAAAACGGTCGGAACATCCAAATTTAATGTGCTTGTGAGTTTTCTTAAAATGATTCGTTTCGAGGATTGAGTCTTTTTGGGTATAAATTTTTACATACTTTTATAATTTTGCACAAATTTGGGGGGGGGGGGGGAATCAAAATGTCAAAAATAGTGTGTGTGCGTTGGTCTTATTATTAAAAATTTGGTTTTATTTAAAAAAAAATTCAAGATTCATTCTCGCTTAAAATTATGTCGGTTTCCCAAGTTGGAAGGACATATACTTGTATATGGTTGGTCCGGTGTTCTACTCGTATAGTCACAGGATAGCCATTTACCTAAAGGCTGAAAGCACCGGGGCGATTATGATGTGTTTTGTGTTTTGTATTCTTTCACTTAAAATTATGTCGGTATCTCTGAGCTGGAAGGACATGTATTTTCATACATGTTTGGTCCGGTTAACCACTTGTGGTCATACTGGATAGCCATTTACCTGAAAGCTTAAAAAGACCGGCGTGACTGAACTCTTAACACATGTGTTTTATGTAACTCCCTGGGAAGTGATATTATTATTCAGTTAACAGCTTTTTAGAAGCCTCAAAATATTTTCAAATGAAAATTGATCCAACCTTTGGAAAATGATAGATAAATTGTTTTTGTGTGCATAACGGGTGAAGTTATTAAGCTTAAAAGGCTCTAGAACAGTCATTGATTTGTATGGTAGCTTCCATGGTGCGTAAAAGTTGAAGTGATATAAACTAAATTTTCTAAACTTACTGTGGAGTGTCATTTTGAAGAAATGTGCATGTCTTCATATACGTCTCTCCGAAGGATAAGCAGAAAAGCAATTACCCAGTCATACAAGAGCCTGTTAGTGTCTTGATCACCAAAAATATTGTGTTATTAAGCTATTGTTATAAAAAAAATCAAAAAATGTGTTTTCGTTATCTTATTAATGTTTATATTTTAAAAGCTTAGAGGGTCAAACTAGAACTACAGAGATAGGGGCACACAAGTAAGTCCTGTCATGTCTCGAATAAAAGGCTTGTCAGTTCACTAGCTTGTAAGTCCAACGTTCAACCTCAAAGCTTAAACTCTTATTTATTTATATATAAAAGTCTTTTGATCAAGCACTAGGGGGTTGGAGTCAAGTTGGGGTGATCTGGGGAAAGCCAAATACGCTTTGAGAAGAGATAGGAGGCATCACAGGTTCATGAGTGATGTCCATCTAAGCTTTATGCCGAACTGAACCTAATCCATATAACTGATACAATGAAAATCATGCTATGTTTGTTATACCTGCTATCAACCTGCTTCTCTATATCATAATAACGTTGAACATGAATTCTAGTAACAGCCTCTTAAACGATATGATTCCATGTTCGGATCTTTTCATAAAAAGGCGGTGTTTTTATAGAAACTGAAATTTGATCCCGATCTTACAAAATTCAAGGGAGTTCTTTTGTACGTTAATTTTTGTATTCCTTTCAGTTAATTCAGTTTAATTTTATTTTATTTTGTTTTATTTGTTTTATCCCGAAACTACTCTTCTCGAAACGTGTGATTTAAATGGCTCACTTGTAATTTGTGTTTAAAAGGTTTGGGTTGTATGTCTCTTTTAGGTTAACATAATTCTGGGCTGTCAAGATGGCTTTGAGCCCGCTTAGGGTTCTCGGCCCATGAAAGTTGGGGGGGGGGGGGTATATACCCCAACTCCTTCATTGCTCTCCATTCCCTTAAAAACCTTTTCATCTCTCTCAAACCTTTCTGCTAGCCGAGAACCACTCATTGCATAATCTAATCTCATTTAGTTGTAATCTTTAGTTGTGTTTGCTGTTTCACAGGTAAATGAGCAAAGGCTCAAGCTAATTTCTTTTTCTTGTTTGAATCTTGGGTTCTCGAAGGAATTGACAGATGAATAACCAGATTTTATGGACTAAGAATGGTCATGGAGGATCAATGCTTAAAGACTTAGATTGGATGTTTAGAGTCATATGTTAGATATTACTGGACTTGTTACAGGTTTGATGGAGATCTCGGTGAATTGGAGGAGACGACACACTTTCCAAGACGGAACCCAAAGGGTTCTCTGTCCACAGCTGTCAAGGTGTTCTCGGTTGACTTTCGTTGACCGAGATCACCTAGACTTGACCGAGAACTCTTGTTCTCGGTTAAATATTGACCGAGAACTCTTGTTCTCAGTTGATTCTCGTTGACCGAAATCACAGGATTTGACCGAGAACTCCTGTTCTCGGCTAAATATTGACAGAGAACTCATAGTATTGGCCGAGATCTCCCTCGTGGGCTTAAAAATTGTTGGGCTTAATCTACCTGCACTTCTGTAAACTTTACCTTTTGGACCAATTAATAATCTTTTGGGCCTGATCTCTAATATTATGGCCCAAATCAACAAGACTTTGTGTTCTTAAAAGGGGGGACAATTAATTTGCTAACTTCCTCAAAATTATATAACTATAGACAAGTTTACGTTTACTAACTTGATTCGTTTGGTGCAGTAATGGCTGATCAGACTCTGTTAAAGTTTGTGGATACACACAATATAGCTGGACACTTATTTGATCCACCACTAGCTCATAAGGAATTCAAGTCTATGATCGTCGGCCTCAACACGTGCAGGATTTCTCACGCACTACGAGAAAATTCTGTCATATGCAAGAAGATGATCACGGAGTTTTGGAGTAATGCCTCAATCAACCAACGAGGGCAAGATGGAGTCGTGTTGATAGACTCCAAAGTCCAAAAGAAGCCAGTTAGTATCACAGAGGCTATCATCAGAGAGGTGCTGTTGTTAGGTGATCAACTAGATTACCCGACAGAATATTCTACTGCAGATGTTAATGAGATCCTCACCAGAATGGGTTACGAGGGTACTTATCCTCCGGCAATCAAGAAATTATTTCACCCCTACTGGAGGTTTTTGATACACACGTATTTCACATGCGTGTCTGGTAGAAAGGGGGGATCTGACGAGATAAGCCATATCCAGATGTCTGCTGTCACTGCTCTGATCATGGATTGGAATTACAATTATTCCAAGTTTGTTTTCAATGAAATGATGAGCAATCTGAAAGGGAAGAAGAAAGAAATGTTCCTTATGTATCCAAGATTTCTGCATATGATCTTTGATTCACATTACACCGATCTCGTTAAATCTGTTGATACCTTGGATATGAAGTCAATGGGACCCAACTCCTTTGGGTTAATAAAACAATCCAGAAAAGGCTCCAAGATTGTCTATCAGGGCCTTCATGCCTTGGAAAAAATTGGCAGATTTGTTGAAACTGAAATTGTTCAAGTTATAGCTCAAGTTGCGGATGAGCATGTGGCACCAGCTCAACCGCGTGCTGCAGCTTTTGAGATTTCTGATGATAAAGATGAAGAGACAGAACATCGTAACTTGGAAACTGTTCCAAGTTCCCAGGATTTAGAAGATTTTGAAAGGTTCAAAGAACAACTTCAGTCAACTGCTCTGAAGCCTCCTCAGACTGTTGCTGAAAACATTGAAGAAGATTTGATTGAAGAACCAGCCGCCGACCTCATTCCACGCAAACGAAGAAAGAAAGATCTGAGGCATGGCGTGCTGGTCAGCGAACATAAAACAACCACAACACCAACAACAATTGCAACCAATAGCCCACAACAACAAACTCACCAACTTGAGTCACATGCTCTAGAGACTCAAGTTGAACCAAGTACATTCATTACTGAGCCACTGATTCAAGATCAGGTGTTTGATGACCTTGCTCGTGATTTTGATTTTGGGTCAGATATTCCACACACGGATGAGGCTGATATACCATTCAATTTTGCTCCTTCCAGCTCATCAGGCCCAGAAAATCAAGGTCAGTCTAGTTCGAATGTTCCCGATGAGGTTGCCTAGATTCTAGCCATGCAAGAAAAATTTATGCAGAACAAAGGCAAGGGAATTGTACTAGAAGATGCTCCGGTTGACGTACAAGCTATTCAACATCGAGTCTTTGAGCTCGAACAAGATTCTGTTGTTAAAGATGTACATATTCAAGAATTTGAAGCCAGCAACACTGATAAGATTCCAAAATTAAAGAGCTTCAATCTAGCATGGGAGAACTAACTACTATCTATCTAGATCTCCAACAAAAACTTGTTCAAAAGTTCGGAGATGAGTTCATAAGTAATACTGATAAGGTATCCAACGTTAATCAAAGTGGTGGCTCTACTACTCGCACAGTAGAGAACATAGATGAGTCTGATACATTGAAACAATATATGGACGCACCACCAATCTCCAAAGAAAAATCTGATAGAGTTCAGAAAAAGTTTCTGGTGATGAAAAACTCCAATAAAAATGTCCAATCATCAGATCATCCAGAGAGATTCATTGTCAGTTTTCCTAAAATCTTCTCAGATAAATATGGTGATCGTTCGGGAGTTGTGTCATGGGGCTTCGATGCTGAAAAGAACATGTGGTGGGTTAAAAGGAAGTCCAGTACCATTGAAGACTATAAGAAAAGAAAGACTTTGGATCGTTGACTAAAGTGGATCTCAGTGATCTGATAAATTCTCCCTTCACCAACCCAACTAATGATAAATGTGGTATAGATTTTTGGAATTTTCTGAGAAGTCAAGTTGATAGAGGCTTTCCAAACATGACAACTGCAGAATCCTTCCTGAAGAAAGCAAAGGGGGTCAAGGATCCAAAGACAGTAAAAACAATGGTCAACGTTATGTGGCCTGCTACAAACAAGGCCACTCACATTCATGTACCTGAAGCGATTCCAGATGGCACTTTGGATAACATGAGGTTCTGGATGTATGATAGTGAAACTGCCACTGTTGTTGTCAAATTAGAGAAGGGCAAAGGGCAGTACAGATTTGTTGATCCAAGGGATTTGTTAAAGTTTGGAGAAAGGGACATCAAGACTCTCAGCTCGTTCCAGATAATAGCTGACCCAATCTTTGAAGCGGCTGCAAAAGAATATACAAGCATGGTGGCCTCTATTATCAAATGCAAGCTTTGGGCTGGGCGTTGAAAGATGCTGATATTGATTACATGGAGCATGATTGAAGACCAAGCTACAAACCAAGGGGGAGATTGTTGGGTCTAGATTAGAGTGGTTTGTACTTAGTCTATTTGTGTTTGGGTTAAGCATGTAATATGGGCTTTGGCTAGGGGTTACGTATGTAAACCGAGATCCCTTGGGATCTTGGTGGGCTTTTGGTTAGTTTGGGCTTGTGTAGTTGGTCCCCTATATATAGCATGTATTGTATAGGGTTTAGATTGTTTGCTTAGTTGTTTTGTTTGGTCGTCTAGTACTTCATAGACGAGGTTGTATTTGTGCTTAAGCACCCGACGTATAATATAATACGTGTGTTTTGAAGTATTGCTCGTGTCTCGTGTTGGTGTTCGTATGTGTTCTCAAGTCACAGAGTATTAGATTTCCGCACTAATACTTGGTTTGTTGATATCATAGCTGTAGTTATCCAGATTCGGGACTTACAACATCAACATTAAAAAAGAAATATACATAAATATTAAAAAATAAATAAATAAAATACATCTTATCAAATAATGCTCAATCCATGAAATAAGCTTATATCAGTCGGGACAATAACCTGAAATGATATAGTCGAATATTAATATTCATATTATGTAAGAATTGAATTATGTGCACAAATGTAAAATTGATGTTTATAAATTATAACCAGAAAATTTGAATGGCTTTACTGGAAAAAGGAAATAGTGATAATGTCCATGGTATTTCCGAATTTGATATACAACATAAAGGAATAACATGTATAACAAAATCACAGGAAAAATATGAAACTTAAAATAAATAAAACCACCATTGTTATATATATAAAACATCACCGGAAAACCTTACCGGAAAACCGTAATAAAGTCCACATATCAATTACATCGTCGATTTTGATTTACAACCTAAAGTGATTATAAGAAAATCATATAGCAATGAAAATAAATATAAAACGTTATAGGAAAACATTACTGGAAACAAAGATAATCTTGTCGGAAAACATATAACAAAACCTGCCATTAGACTATAAAATATAACATTACCGGAAAACGATTAATACCAATCTAGAACACCGGATATATGAGAGGGTGGAAGAATAAGCCGAAAGAGAGAGAAAGAGAGATTAAAATGGTTAAGGTTAAGAATTCTTAAGGATTGAATATAATGTATGAGATGATTTGCCAAGCATTAGAAAGGAAATAAATGATTTGGCATTGAGGTGACAATAAAGTGGACATCCTAGAAT
Source organism: Bidens hawaiensis (assembly GCF_021521415.1). Classification (NCBI taxonomy): domain Eukaryota; kingdom Viridiplantae; phylum Streptophyta; class Magnoliopsida; order Asterales; family Asteraceae; genus Bidens; species Bidens hawaiensis. The sequence continues at coordinate 27,392 of NW_027491256.1, forward strand.
GATGACATGTGAAAATTGTTTATTGGTTTAATAGTTTGTATAGATATAGATAGATGTAATATGTTTGTTGGTAGTTAAAAAAAAGTTTTAAGTCTTATATCACTACCAATGCACAGGTTACAAGTATACACTGCACTATCCGCAACACACTGTGGTCCATGATTACTGATGACGTGTCAATTCCAATACTTGAAAAACGGAATTAGGGCTAAATTCATCCCCAAAATTATCATGTAATTGACAAATTCCATCCACTGTTAACACACTTTTGCATCTGAATCTGTCAATTGATTCCTATTAATTGATTCAATTTCACCTTTTTAGCCCAAGAAAATTCTAGGGTTTGGTTAAACCACACATATAGCTTCAGAGGTACGTTTTAATATGTTAAAGCTTTGATCTTGGATTAATTTTTGATGGGTATTTAGGGGTGGAGTATTGGGCTATTGGGTTTGATTGATTAGGTTAAAAAGATGGTGAATTGAGGTAGTAATAATAATATTATTAAGTGGGAAGATGAATGATGTTGAGCTACAGCGGCTGCCGAAGCCGGAGAGTACTACTGACTCGTGTTCGGAATTTGAAAGAGGGTTAGAGGAATTGATGAGGGGGCAGTTGGATGATTGTATGTCGTTTGAGTCGTGCAGCTCTCCGCGGAATGATGACGATGATGATGAGAGTGAAGGTGGTGGTGATTTGGTTGCGAGAAGGAGAAGGCGGTCGGATCTTGAGGGTGATGATTTGGCAGAGACGTCGGCTGCGAGGAGACGGCAGTCGCGGATTTTGAGCAGGTGGGCGGCTAGACAGGCGCAGGAGATGATTACTACGATAGAGAGGAGGAACCAGGAGAATGAGTTGTTGGCGCTTGCGGGTTTGCAGACGGTGTCCATGCTTGATTCTTCGTTTTTGAGGGAGTCGCAGTCGAGGTCACGGTCTCCTAGTTCGAGACGACAGGGGAATGTTGAGAGACCGAGTTCACGTGCGTCGTCTATATTGCAGATGTGGCGGGAATTGGAAGATGAGCATGTGTTGAATCGGGCCCGAGAACGGGTTAGAGAAAGACTCAGGCGACAGAGTGGTGTGGACTCCAATATGTCAGAAAGCCGAGCGAGTGAGCACGAGAGTGAGACCGATTATCAAGAAAATGATGGGTCGGTTTCGGGTTTAACCCGTGAGCAGTCTCCTGATTCAGTTGACCTTGATACTGAACAAGAGAGGGAGAGAGTGAGGTTAATAGTTCAAGGGTGGAGGGAAACTGGTGTTCCGGAGAGTGGTGGTAGCGCGGGCCCGCGAGCCGAGTGGCTTGGTGAAACCGAGCGTGAACGGGTTAGGATTGTGAGGGAGTGGGTTCAAATGACTAGCCAGCAGAGGGCGGCTCGTGGTAGTCATAGAGAAGAACAAGGTGCAACGGTTAATGATCAAAGTCATGATAGGACAGGTGTTGACCAAGATGAAGGTCATCCCGAGCATATTAGACGAGACATGTTGCGTTTGCGTGGGAGACAAGCTTTACTTGACTTACTTGTTAGAGCTGAGAGGGAACGGCAAAGGGAACTTCAGGGCTTAACCGAGCATCGTGCGGTTTCTGATTTCGCTCATAGAAACCGAATTCAGGTCAGTTTTAGTTATACATGTTTCAAACAACCGATAAAATATCATTTTGTGTCCATCTATTGATAAAATATTATTATGTTAGTCGTTACTGAGAGGCAGATTCTTAAGAAACGAAAGACCCGTTGAGGAAGAGAGGCTTCCATCAGTTGCAGCAAGTGAGTTAGTCCAGCTCAGACAACGCCACACAGTCTCTGGTCTCAGGTACGGGTCAAATGGGTCCGGTAAAAGGTTGGGTTTTTTTTTTCATTTTCATCTTTTGATGGGGTTTTCTATATCTATGTTAATTAGGGAAGGGTTCCGGTCCAGACTAGAAACGATTGTTCGTGGTCAAGTAAGCAGTCAACCTGAAAATTCACCAAACAACACATCCGATTTTAGAACCGATGAGACTCATGCAAACACTCCAACCGAGATTGAGCATGAAAACGTTGTTCATAATCAGGAGCAAGTTCAATCTTTGGTTCAAGCAAACATGTATCAGGCTTCAAACCGTACGGTTAGTTTGGAAACCGCTGCAACCGTTCAAGTTACAAGTCAGCAAGCAATGGTTGATGAAGGTGAAGATTGGCAAGACCATGGTTCAGAAGATGTTGATCGTAATTGGCAAGAAAGTTCAGGGACTGAAGTAGCCAATGAAACATGGCCTGAAGGACCTTCTGAACCGCTAAGAACCCGACAAACCGTTAGAAGAACCAACAGATTTCACGCACCAGAAGATGATAACGTGTACAGTATGGAATTAAGAGAGCTTTTAAGCAGGTACTTTTGATTATTAAACTCATTAGCAATTTATTTATTTTTTGTCTGATTTTTTTGTTTATAACAGGAGAAGTGTTTCTAATCTTCTTAGAAGTGGATTCCGTGAGAGTTTGGACCATTTAATTCAATCGTATGTCGAAAGGCAAAGTCATGGGCCCATCGATTGGGACCTACACCGAAACTTGCCCACCCCGACATCACCGGAGGGCGGTCAAGAACCGCATGAACCCATTGATAGACCTTCACTATCGGCACCATCGCCGCCAGTACCACCGCCACAACCGATTTGGCACCATGATATGCCTCATTCTAGTTGGTCCCCTCACAGCATCCATCGTTCTGAACTTGCAAGTCAAGTATGTGATCCTGTTAATTTGTCGTTTAGTATTTGAATTTAATAATAATAATTTTTAATGGGAATTTATGGAGGAGTGGGAGATGATTAATGATTTGAGGGCTGACATGACGAGGCTCCAGCAAGGCATGAGTCATATGCAGAGGATGCTTGAGGCGTGTATGGATATGCAACTTGAATTGCAACGTTCTGTACGGCAAGAAGTTTCTGCTGCTTTAAATCGGACAGGTGGCAGACAAGGTATATATTATTATTTTAGTATCTTAACTGATATTACTAATTTTATAATAATTGCTAGAGGGGTAACTGATTAAACAAGTTCGGGTCAACTGGTTGGTACATGACAACGGCGGGTCTCACACTTATTGGTGTATCAAATGGATCTCAAAATTTCTATTATTATACTAATAATGTTATCTTTTTAGTAATTTAGAGGTTTTATGAACTAAAAGTACACGTCAACGAGACTAGTTCCATTTGGCCCGTTTCTATTTTAGTTGTTTTTGTCTGTTTGACCCGTAAAAAGATAAATGGTCAAAATATGATGTAGGTGTTGATGCAACAACTTCTGAAGACGGATGCAAATGGGTTCATGTCAAAAAGGGGACCTGTTGTATTTGTTGTGACAGCCAAATCGATTCGTTACTGTACAGGTACCTGATTTGTGACTTGTGAGCTTTAAATTCGTGACGTTTACTTAACTTGATATTATTATGTGGTACAGATGTGGTCACATGTGCACGTGCTCAAAGTGTGCAAACGAGTTGGTTCGTGGAGGAGGGAAATGCCCCTTATGTCGGGCTCCTATAGTTGAGGTAATCCGAGCTTACTCCGTATTGTAAAAAGAAGTTACAAATCGGGCCGAGGTAGAAGAATTACATCATCTACTGCTCACACGAGGTGTCTCATATAGTCATATGTATAGTGTTTTTTTCTTTTCTGATAAAAGGTCTGCATTGTATAAACGAAGGACAGTCGGCACGTTTTGATCGTTTTGATCGTCGTAAATAAAATTCCCAAGGAATATAATTTTGATTGTGTGTATAATTGAGGGTATCATTGTCAGAGTGGTTGAGAAATTGCATCATGCTACACTAAAAGTCTCTGCCTTGCAAGAGTTGTCAAAATATAATTCCAGGTCATGGCTCATGTTAACCTATCTAGTCTTTTATTGTTTTGGATCATTCTACCCTTGTCAAGTCTTTTTCATTATCAACAGTCATTAAAACCAAATGCAAGAATTGTCTTTTTTATTTGGTGGTTATGGACCTGCTTCACTTGCTTTCTCTATAACTCCTTCACTTTATGAAAGGATATGATGATCCAAACACATTAACCTCTACAATTTTATAAATATTATTTTTTCAAATACAACATTAATGCCAAAATATTCCATTATATTGAGCAAAACTATACAGAGTCTTACAGTTATAACTTATAAGAAAAGAAGTTTGATAAGTTGACTAGTTTTCAATTCAATGACTTAAACCCGAATCCAAACCGAGTAGCATTTGCCATACAAATCAAGCATAGGGTAAAAGACGAATGGAAATGACATACAATGCGTTACAAATGAAAGAAAACTTCCTCTCGACAGGAAAAAAATTTAGAAAGAAAAAATTAAAAATCACGAGTTTTCTATTTACGCTTGCCAGTTTCATACATTGCATCACTGCCATACTTTAACAACAGTATATGCTCGGTTCTCTTCATATAGATTCTCACGAATACGGATGTGATGTCATGAATATTTGAAGGGCATTTTATGAAAACCAGCTTCTTCCAGGACCATTGGATTTCATCTTTAAAACAAGCTCTTCGCGTTGCGCTTCTACTTCTGCATATTTTAGGCTCATGTTGAGATATCGTTCTTGAAGTTCACTTAGCTCCCTTTCAAGTGATGAAACCTCATTCTTATGTTCTGTGTTATTGTCTGACTCATGAGCGGGTCCCTCAGACATGAAGCTGAAAATTTATAATAACAGTAATAATTAGCATATACATGTGAAAAAGATCAATTATAAACATATTTAATAAAATAAGTCTTTCACAAACCTTTTAAGCTGTACTTTATACATTTCATTAGCCTCCAAAGCCTCAGCGAGTGCAACTTCTAATGATTGGATTCTCGAGTCAACCGTACTAACTTCCACATCCTATGGAATAAAAAAGTTAATGTCAGGAAATAAACGATAAAAAATAAATATCAAAAAATAAAACAAATTAATGAGACCTCTGTGAGCTTCGTTTCCTCATGAACACTACCGGTACTATCTGATTCAGCTGAAATAGCCTCATGCTCAATCGATTTCAAATCTTTCTTCATGTATTCATCTTTTTCCTCTTGGAGACGGTTTATTTTCCCCTGTAGTTGACTATTTGACCGCTTCAAACGCCCAACTTCGTTTTTCAACTCAGCATCTTGTGCACCTAATGCTTCTCTAGCAGTCAAATCCCCTTGAAGCCTCAAAACTTTTTCTTCCAAAACAACTTTGTTCCGTTTGTGATCCTCTAATTCAATCATAGACTTCTGCATACTAGATACTTTTTCAAGTAACGAACTATTCTTCTCTTTTAACTGTTTATAATCATCAGATACCATTTGTAACGAAGCCGACAATCTTTCATTTTCAAACTTCATATCGTTTAGTGCTTTCTTAAGTGCCACAATTTCATCCTGTAACACGGGAAGTCTCTGTAATTGGACTTTAAGGCTTGAATTTTCTTCTGTCAGTTGTTCGGTTTTGTATTCGCTCGATTTAATATTAGCAGAAAGCTCACTGACCGTGGTTTTTAGTTTCTCTTCACTAGACCTTGTGTTCTCTAACAATTCCATTAATTTCTCATGGTTAGATACTAGCTCTTCACGGTTCTGTTTGGAAGAATCAATCTCAATCGTTAGATCTGAAATCCTTTTTTCATATTCAACCTGGATAGTATCAAGCTTCTTCTCAGATAATCCAAGTTTTTCTTCAAGTTCTGCTATTGATTTTAACATTTTATCCTTTTCGGCACGCAAAACATGCATTTCAAGCACAGCTTCTGATGCCATTTTATCCCTTTCATCATGCGTTGCTGATATTTGTGAATTCAAGTGTTCGAGTTCTTGTTTGAGGTTTTCAACTTCGACAACCTTATCTGAATACACCTGATTCAACATGTTCTCTTCATTCACACACTTCTCCATGTGTTCTTTCAATTTCACATGTAAACCATCAATTTCTGAACTAAACACGTTTTCTTTCGATTCAATCCCATCAATCGTTGATGATAACTTTTCTTCTAAATCTTCTGAAAATTTTGACAACTTCAAGAAACTATCTTGTGATTCCCTTAATTTGGTTTCGAGAACTGTGCACCGGTTATTTAATTCCAATCTTTGCTGCCTTAATTCACTATTTGACTTTTGAAGCAAGCTGCATTCTTCCATTAGATTTTCTGTAGTTGATTCTAGTTTAGGGTTTGCTTTCTTTAAATACTCGCATTCTTCTTGAGCTTCTAAAAACCTTTTCTGCATGTCCTGCACTTTCTGTCTCGTGTCAACTTTCATAGTTTCTAATTCATTTTCCAATTTCCCAATTTCCGCCTGTAATTTCAGAACTTGAGATTCCGAATGCTCGGCTTCTAAACGACTCGATTCCCGATCATCAGTTAAATATCTTAACTGAGATTCTAGTCCAGCTATCCGCCCTGATAAATGTAGATTATCCTCTTCAAATTCTGCTAATTGCTTCTCTAATTCATGATTATGAGTCTCTAATTCCAGTAATTTCGTTTCAAGAATCTTGTTACTTGAAACATGGGAATCTTTTGTATCATCTAGTTCTTTTTGCACAAGTTTCAAACTTTCTTCTAATTGATTATTTAACAGTTTCAGATCAGATAACTGAGCTGAATAGTTGACCAACCTGCCATCGGTCGAAAGATCCTTATTTGATTCTTTAAGCTTAAAAAGGAGATCTAGATTTTCATCAGTAAGTTCATTACAATCTCTCTCAAGTTCTTGAACCTTCTCCTTCAAAGCTTTGACTTCTTCACTGAGATCAAGAGTTTCCATTGACCGTGACTCACTTTCCTGCGACTCAGTTTCCTTCAGAACCGGTGCCGCAACAGCTTCTGATATTTTTGCATTTAATTTATTTATTTCTTCTTCTTTCAAGCTTAATTCTTGTCTCCATTTCGACTCATTATCGAGTAGAGTTTGACTTTTCTCTTCCAGGGTCTTCTCTAGATGAAAGATTGTATCTTCCAATCTTTTTTGAGATTCTTGATATTTCTGTAATTCAACATCTAATTTCCAGCTGTCATCACCTGCTGCTGGCTGTTCTGATGATTCAAGATTCTTGATCTCCAGTTTCTGTTTCTCTATGGTTTCTTCTAGTTCTTGAAGAACAGAAACAAGCTCAAGGTTTGACTCTTGAGTCTTAGTCAACTGTAGAGTCAAATCATCATTCAAATCTTTCTGAAACTTCACTTCTTCTTCAAGTTCTTTTTGGATATCTTTTTTATTCTGAACCTGAATCTTTAAATTATCAGCATCCCGTTCTTTAACTGCCGACTCACCTAGGAGAATCTTCAAGTGTTTGACTTCATCTTTCAACCCCTTACATTCTTTTTGCAATGCAGAAAGCTCCATAGTCACATTTTCAAGATTCTTCGTTTGACTAATTGTTTCGTTTCTTGATAAGTCAAGATCCACTTTTAATTTTCTAGCGTTTCGTTCCCATGATCTTGCTTCTGCACGAAGCTCTTCAGGTGTAGACGCTTCGGAATCTAGAACAAATTCAGATGAATGGAAAGTTCTTAACGGTGATGCGGGAATATGTGAAGCTTTCCCAGATTCTTGTCTTTGATTTAGAAGATTCTTTCCCGAGCGGCTTGACCTAGGAGAATCATACACATTGACCAAACCTGTTGACTCGGGCCGTCCAATTAGATCAAGTGTGCCTTCACTTAAGTTACTAATAGAACTTTCTCTCCCAAAAGAATCATCCATGGAATCAAAACTTTGATGTGATCTCACCGTTGATGAACTCGTTGCCTGTAAAAGAAATAATAATGTTAGATGACATCATAATTGCAAAAAAGTAAATACTGCACATAGGCTTGTAAACAAACCAAACAATCAGTGACCACTTTGTGAGCTGTTCAGTGGGAAGTTCGTTTAATAAATAAACGAACAAATATGAACAAGATGTTTGCTCAGTTAGTTAGTTAAACGAATGTGAGCACACGTCTCATTCGTTCATTTATGTTCATGAAGGTTCGTTTACGTTCCTTCATGTAACTTCGCTTATGTTCGCTCGTTTATGTTCACTAGTTAATATTCGTTTTAAGTCCGCTCGTTGTTAATATATTCATTCAATTTTAGACCCCACACACAAACACGCTCATTTTCTTAACGAACAAATACGAACAGGAAAACCTCATTCATTTTGATTGTTCGTGTTCGATCGTTTGTTCGGTTATAGTTAAACGAACAATCACGAACATGCTACGTTCGTATGTGTTCGGTTCGTTTACAGGCCTAGTTAAAGTTAGATGAAAATGAAAAATACCCTGCTACCAAGTCCTCTTGCATGCGATGTATCAACAACGCTATTGGTCGATGAAGATCCTATATTATTAATGTTTGCAACATTTGGTGCATCTGACATGTTATCTAAATCACTATATTCTGAATTAACATCTTCTGCAACAGAGTTGGTGTCTTTCCATCTGTTTTCATGAAACATGCTGCATGTTACAACCAACCTTTGCTACGATTGGAAGAGGAAACATTAATCTTAACAAACTTTGTTTGGAAACAAACCTCGAATTTGCCCGAGGATTTAAGCACTGAATAGCCACCTGCAAATTAATAATCCAAATTCTTCCTTCTGAGAGAGCAAATATGGGACCTCATCTAATACCAAAGGTCTACTTTTAAAAAATTACAAACTAAACACCAGCCCATAAGCAGAATACAGTAAAGCTTCTTTTAAATTAATTAACTGATAACTTTATCATGTCCCAACTTGGGCCTGTTAAAAAGATCACAGCTTCCTATACAATGATAATATGATATATATTAAGATTTTTTTGTCCTATACAGCTTCCTTTATCATGTCCCAACTAAAGCTTCTTTGTCCTATCTATAAGAACAAAGGAGACGCCCAATGTTGTGGTAACTACCGAGGAATCAAACTACTAAGTCATACTATGAAGCTATGGGAAAGAGTGATTGAGGTTAGACTTAGACGAGAAACTCAGGTTACGGTCAACCAATTTGGCTTCATGCCGGGGCGTTCCACCACAGAGGCAATACACCTTTTAAGAAGATTAATGGAAAAGTATAGGGAGAAGAAGCGTGATCTACATATGGTGTTTATTGACCTAGAAAAGGCCTACGACAGTGTGCCACGGCAGGTGCTCTGGGAGTGCTTGGAGGGTAGAAGAGTGCCCAGGAAATACATAGAGATAATTATGGATATGTATACCAGGAGTGAAACAAGTGTCCGTGCGCCAGTGGGGGAGACTGATTTCTTTCCTGTAGAGGTAGGTCTTCACCAGGGGTCAGCATTGAGCCCGTTTCTTTTTGCAGTAGTCTTGGATGAGTTGTCAAAGTCGATTCAGGGGACTCTCCCGTGGTGCATGATGTTCGCAGACGATATTGTGTTACTTGCTGAGAAAAAACAAGATCTAAACATGAGGCTTGAGGAGTGGCGAACAACCTTAGAGACAAAAGGTTTAAAGATTAGCCGATCTAAGACGGAGTACCTCCACTGTGATTTTGGTGGGATAAACGACAATGAAGACGCACAGATCACAATTGAAGGGCAGGTGGTCCCGCAGGTAACGAAGTTTAAGTATTTAGGATCATTTGTTCAGAGCGATGGGGAATTAGACAGTGATGTGACCCACCGAGTTCAGGTAGGATGGTGTAGATGGAAGGCAGCCACAGGTATATTGTGCGACAAGAGTTTCCCGACTAAACTAAAGGGAAAATTCTATAGGGTGGCAGTTAGACCTGCAATGCTATATGGAACAGATTGTTGGGCCATCAAGAAGGCACAAGTGCGGAAGATGGAGGTAGCAGAAATGAGAATGCTACGTTGGATGTGTGGGCACACAAGGCTAGACCGAATAAGAAACGTTGTGTTTCGCGAGAGATTAGGGGTGGCGAACATAGCAGACAAGATAAGAGAGTGGAGATTGAGATGGTTTGGACATGTAAAGAGAAGACAGACGACGAATCCTGTTAGATCCGTAGAAAACATTACTATAGAGGGGAGAAGGGGTAGAGGACGACCTAAATTGACTTGGGATGAGAGGATTAGGCATGATTTGATAGACCTAAACCTCTCCGAGGACATGGTTGAGGATAGGAATTCGTGGAGAAGTAGAATTAAAGTTAAGGATTTTTAGAGAGAATTGAATAACTTAGGGCTTAGACTTAACTTATTTAGGTCACATACCATAATGGTATTTCCCTTACATATATTATTATTATTATTATTATTATTATTATTAGCTTTTATATTGCTGTTAAACTGTGACCTTATTATTAATATTATTATAATTAGTAGTAGTTTTTATATAACGGTTAAACTTTGATTTCCTTTATTTTGCTTCATACACATGTACTTAGAGCCGAGGGTCTCTCTGGAAGCCACCTCTTTATTCCTTTGGATAGAGGTACGGTGTGCCTACATCCCACCCTCCCCAGACCCTACCTATAGCTTTGCTGTCGGTGGGATTTTACTGGGTATGATTGATTGATTGATTGATTGATTAAGATTTTTGTATAAATCAAGAATTCAAGATCCTATTCATATCATAAATTTATAATTCTTCAAAATTACAAACATATCTAGGAAAAATTAGTAATTTATGATTCTGCCGTGGTTTTCTTCGCCTCATAACTTAGATCTACATCAAGCTTGTTTCTAATTATTCTTATTGGATTCAGATACTCCGGCGTTGTATTCCTGAATCTTTATAATGTTGTCTACAATGAACATTTTTTAACATAAATTCAGTGAATATGATACACAAGTTACAATCGACCGTTTTATGCATATACAAGTACATCTGTTGAATGTGGAATGCTGTCTATAAAATAACAATCTATCAATAAACTGATCAACAAGTACTTCTCTAAATTAATAAATGTTCATGGACCCGAATATATAAAGGTTTTTCTATACACGTTAATCATAATAATAAAATTAGCAATGAACTAATGATGACGATAATGCTAATGAGGATTAGAGTATTGACTCACCTGTAAAATGGTTCCATGATCACACTTTTTTAGAGGTAGCGCAACAGGGAGAGAAGTTTCAGAGCTAAAATAATTAGACAAATTAACAGTAACCTCTCCAAGGATACCCGATCTAGTTGATCCCTGCAAAAAAGAATGTTATCAGATATAATTATAAGTTATAAATGTGAGTTTAATAAGTGGAGATATATATAGTTGTACCTTTGAAATTAGAAGCTTATACAGGCATTGTTGAAGCTCTTTTGATGAGTCATCATGAGAGAGCCAAATGGATTCTGATAAGGTTTCTGTCCATCTACAATTTCCATTGTAAACAGATGCTTTACCTGTTTTGGTAACAGTTTTATCTGTTTCTACGGATACGAGAGATAATGTAACCTTATCCCATCCTGTAGGTACCTGTGTATATGTATTTAACTGTAATTACCATATTCTCAAAGAGTCAAAGGTATATGTGTAATATCAAATTCTATATATAGAGCCCATGTGTAACCATATTATACACAATCAATATATGATACTAAATCACAGTTACAAAACCGTGAAAATGAATTCTTAGCAAACAAGATGTAATGGTTACAAGTTTACAACCAGAAATGATAGCTACTTTAAATCTAGCAAAGGCTACATATTAACTGAAAATTGGTTCATATAACTGTAAAGTATCTAATAGTCCTTTGCTCAAAAGCAAAGACTTTTTGCTAAAAGGTTTAGTATTGACATAATAATTATCCTATGTCATTATTAATCATAGTATGTACATATCGGTAGCCTTTTCTTCTAAGCATTTCAAAACAATATACCAAATTAGGTTTCTGTAACTAAAATTAGGAATAATTTATTGCATAACCAAACCAAATATTCAAAAAGGTTACACTAAGGCCTCCAAAATATTAGCACGGAATTAGGCACCAATAAAGCATCAATTTGCTTTTGTTCATGCCAACTCCACCAAAAAATTGCCGAAAAACAGCAAAACGACAAAAATGCCCCTAACTTTAAAGCTTCTTTTTTTCCGAACGGCAACTTCAAAGCTTCTAACACATTTACCGAGTCTCATTAAAGGAAAGGAAAGGGAGGGACGTATAACGACAAAAATACCCGAAATCAACTCAAATATATTTCGTCAAATCAATCCAAACCTGATTCTGCCGAGTAGATTCACGAACATTATTGTTATTCTAAAACTCTAAACATATATAAAAGACTTTAAAATTGCCAAAAACTGCAAACTATAAAAATGCTCCTAACTTCAAAGCTTCTAACACATTTAGAGTTGTAAGTAAGTATAATGACAAAAATACACAAAACCAACTTAAATATATATTTTGTCAGTCGATATAAAGTTGATTATGTTGAGTAGATTCAACGGCGTTTTTGTTATTTTAAAACTCTTTTTAACATGTAGAACTCAAAAAAAAAATCTATCTCACTTAAAAAATTTCCTCCAATTTTTTTTTATCTTGTAACTTACTAAATAATTAGTGTGTAATCAAAACTCATAATATATTATATCCATCATTAAAAAGAGATTTATTTACAAATAAAAAAAAACATATTTACAAATAAAAATAAGTTTCTCTTTCCAATAATTCATTATTCACCAATCTTAACTTGCAAGTGAATACACAGCAGAAACAAAATCATTTCACTGCAATCATCAATCTCCTAAAACTTGTAATACAAATTCACAAAACTTACTATACACTAGACGTCTTCCTGAAGTAATAGTAACAATAATAATAATAATAATAATAATAAACAGTCCTCTACTTAATAAGCGTGCACAATATATATACCTGAAGAGCTTGAAGACTGGAGAATTTGAAATCTAGTTTCTCGCCTGATTTGAAATCAAGTGATGAGGATGAAGAGGAATTGCGTTTGTGAAACCTGTTCATCATCTTATGCTTCATCATCTCCTTCATGATTCGTTTGTTAAATTGATTGCAAAATGAAACCCTTGCTTTTGGTTTCACACAGTTACAGAGAGAGAAGAAAAAAGAAAATGGTGGAAAGTGTTGGTGCGCCTCCAAATACTCTGCGTCTTTTTTATATTTATATTATTATTATTATTTATTATTATTATTATGTTTGTCGTTTACGTTGGATTTTTGGAAGACCTGCCTGCAGTTACTATATTTACTATCGGTAAATAAATAAAAAGATTCTTACAATAATCGAATTAAGATATTTTTAACTATACATTTATTTTTTTAGAAACAAGGGTATAATAGTAATTTTAGACCCATTTAACTGAAATACGTGACGGTCATCTATGCTAAAGAGTACCCATATTATCTGTTACAAACGATTTGTAAGCAAACTTTTAATTTTAGAAAGGTGAGGAGCAAACGTGCAATATAAGTAAATTATAAAGAGCATGTGATTAATTATTATAAAAAAAAGTTACAGATGAACGTTATAGAGCGTTTTTAGCCTACGTGATGTTATTTGACGTCTTGTTAACATGTTGGGCGAGTTATATAAGTGAAAGGTTGATAGAGAGAACGGTTTTTAGTAGTTTTTACTAATTTGGATGTGTGGTAACTTTAAAGTTTTTTAAAAAGTTACTGTTGATAATGTTGGGTTATTATATTATATATAAAATATATAACGTCAACTAATGTTGTTTTAAAATAATGAGTTGTTGTTCCTTACCATTTTTGTTGATCTCGTTCACATGTTGAAAATAAATATTAAGATGGCCCATGTCTTTAATGGTATTTTATAAAATTTATATAGAAATTCAAAGGTATATTATTGAAAGAAAAAGAAAGGTTATTTATTTCAAGGGAGATGTGGACATTAAAATAGTGTTTTTAAATATCAGGATATTTGTGTTTTTGATTACTTTAATGGGTTTGAGGAAATGAAAACGGTGTGCAGATTCCGTAAGGATTCGATGTATTATGCGTGCCTTTTTAATAAATAATTTTACCCTTAGGCTATGTGTAGTGAAGGAGCTACAATTGGGGGCGAATTGTGACACGTGACGTCCAGTTAGCATGGAGTGGAAATTTGTTTTTGGGGTGTAATGGTATAGGGGCTACAAGTTGGGCCTACAGTTTCTTCTTTTATTATTTTCTTTTTATAATAAACTAAACAAATAAAAACCAATTTATTTAAATAATTAAATAAAAATGCATTAAAATTAAAAAGTAATACAAAAAAATTAAAAAACATAACTAATAACGCATTAAAATTAAAAAAAAATACATAACTAAAAATATTAAAAAACATAACTAAATAAAATACTAATATCCATAATGTGCATTTTTTCCATTCGTTGTCGTTGCAATAATGCGGCCTCCTCGTGTAACCCGGCCGCTTCTTTGAGGGATTTGTATTGTTCACTCATTTACCGCAATTCCAACATTTGGGCAATCTTTTCGTGTTGTTTGTCGGTTTCTCTCATGGCCTCGTTGAGTTCCTCGACACATTTTTTTTGTTTTTTAGCGATTTCTCTCATGGTAGCGGCGAGTTCCACGAGTGTCGGTTGGTTCGGGTTGTTTGTAGGATTCTTTTTGCTAAATTTTTTGAAGAATTTGGGTATGAATTATGTATGAAATGGATATAAAATGAAGAAGAATGTAAGTGCTCTACCATTGAGCCACATCCAATTTATATAACTATTAAACCTATTAAAAGAAGGATTTTATTAACAAAAAAATATATCTTGTTAACCAAATATTTGTTTTTCTTTTTGAAGTTCACCGTAGTTACAATAGTGTCCGCCCAAAAACTCATAGTAGTTATAATAATACTCTGTTACCTAAGTTCGAATCTCCCTTACACTAGTATGGCCCATATTTCAAAGTACACACATAAACCGACATCCAAACATGGAACAACCCCCCCCCCCCCCCGATAGAAGGAAAACACCACCTCACATTATTAAGGAAATTAAACGTTATCATTTGTAAATTGTAATAGTGTAATGCATTTTGTAGTATCAGTTACCCTTGAAAATATCTTAATACAAAAAAAACATTTTATCTTTCATGTTACACAATTTTTTTTCTACAGTTGTATCTCTTCAATACGTTGAATATATAAACTTACACACTAGGGTGACTCACAGTTGAATTGATATAGTTGAAAATAATAAAATTTACGTCAGAATGTATCTAATATATGCCCAAGACAATTTATTGGTATTCAAGATGTTATTCACGTGTCAACATATATAGAGTAAATGGGGACAATACATGGATAGGTAGGTGGTCAAGGTTATGTGAATTTCTATCTATTTTTGCTCGAGCGGATAGAGGACAATACAAGAAGTTTGATCTATAAACCGACATTCATGCGGTTTTATCTGATTCTAGACCATTTTCTTGCGGTTTAATTGTTCGCATGTGGGTATTTGGATTCCAAAGGTCAAAAGTTGGAGGTATTTATGGATGGTCGATGACACGTCTATTTTTTATTTGGTTGATAATAATAGTCGTCACCAGCAAATTGTTGATGATTTTAGTATCACTATAATCATTTTAGTTCACTGAGATTTACTTAAAAACAGGGATACCATGGGACGTGGGTGATTATCGGGTAAGAAGTGGATTGGCCTATACCAGACCGAACCTAAAACATGAAGGGACTTATATGAGAAGCGAGAACTGGACAGAGAAACAATAGATATTTTTCAGGTTAACAGGTTTGGGTCGGGTTACATACAGATCAGGGTTGGACCGATAAGTTAACATGGGCTAGTTACAAAAGTAACGTGGTTGAATATGCATATTCAACTTGGGGGCTGAACGGAGTACTCATACAACTTACTCTAATAAAATAATGATTACATTTAGAGGTGGCAATGTGAGTGGATTGGGTTGGATTTGGGTGATGGGTTAGAATGTGTATGAGTAAAGATGGGTATGGGTCAACATGGATTTTTAAAATAAAGGGTTAGGATTAGTATGGGTTAATATGGATTTTTAAAATAGAGGGTTAGGATTAGTATGGGTCAAGATGGGTAAAGCTAACCCATCTTAACCCAAGTGAAAGTTAAAATATAAAGGGTTTCAAAAACCCCTAAAAAATAATAACTCAAAGTATAAACCAAAAACGCAAAATGTAAAATAACTAAAATGTTTCTCTCATCTTCCTCATTTGTTAAAAAAAACTCGGTTTGTATCGGTTTGGGTTCGATTTTTCGGTTTGTTTTCCGGTTCGGTTTTGCTTTTTTTCATTTCGGTATGTATTCGGTTTCAATGATTTCAGTTTTGATTTCTCGGTTCCTATTCGGTTTCGTGGGTTTTGTTAAAATAAAATTTGATTGAGCTTGTTTTAGTTTATTCTAACCCATAAACAAACCCAGTTTAACCCATAATCAAAAGTCACCAGCATTTTCACAACCCATTTTGACTTTCTTGAAAAATTCTTTTGATCCATCCTAACCCATTTCAATTTTAAAAATTTTCTATATTGACCCAAAACAACCCATTTGGATTTGTTTTACCGCCCCTAATTACATCAAATAAGTACTTCAAAATGAAAACAAAATTACAGGTTTTAACAATGGAGCTCAAAACAAAAAAGAAGACATATCCATAATATGTCACACAGTTGTTCAAACAACAAATTCAAATAACTATTTCTTCAATCTTCCCTCAATATTTCTTTAATCTTCACTCGATGGATACTAACCGGACTTTTTCAAATTTGACATTACATACATACATTTACATTGATATATACACGAAAACAATTTGTCCATATTGTAACAACTGTCAAAATTTGTGCTCGAGTTGAACATTTTTAAAAGTAGATGAGCATGAGTGTAATAAAGCCGAAGTATATTCAAGGAGCAAAAATGAAAATATATGTCAAAAAAAAGTATTAGACGGTCTGTCTATCTGAACTCTTTGTTTCATACCGTTAATATTAGGGCTTGCATGTGTATAGCGACTTTATGGATTAGAAGGTTGTCTAATCGCCTACAATATTTTAACGGTTCGTCCATCAGCACTGCGAGTTTCTAAAGCTTGTTAATTACATGTTTCAACATCATTTATGTTTATCTCAATAAGTATGGTTATATAAGGACATGCCTAGACCTACATTACCCCATGCATTAACATCTCAAAATCATTCCCCAACCTTTCGTACCCGCCTCAAAGTACGTGCCGACCCGATGACCCTCCTCGAAGTACGTGCCGACTCGAGACAACCTGACGACCCGCCTCAAAGTGCGTGCCGACGAGACTAGTAGACCGACGTGCCTCGATTTGTGTGCCAAGGAGGTGTTGATCAAGATTCTCGATATACGTGCAAGTGTCGAAGTGCTACCCGAGAGTCTAGAAAATAATAAGCCAAACAAGGTAGGCATAATGTCCGAATAAAACAATAATAATATAATAAATGCTTAGACACTAGTAAAGGGTATAGTCAATACCTCGAAAATAAACAAAAGAAAATAAAGCAAAGAAAGTATAAAGATAAAGATAAAAGTATAAATTCTTATAAATGAAATATGATTATTATATAAATAGATTTTAAATAATAATAATAAAAGAAAGAAAAAAGAAACAAATAAAATAATCTTTATTAATAAATAAAAATAAAAGTATTACTTAAAGATATTTTAAAGGAAAATTGGTTTTAAATACTCCCCACTATACCTTATTGGCAAATAACAGGCCCAACTTTACATTTGGTTGGTGACGATCACAACTAAAATGGTATTTGTTTTTAACGGTCCGCGACTAACGGATGACTAACTCCGTTAGTTTGTTGCTGAATTGGCAAGTCTAGTTGTCAAAACCTTGATTACGTGGCGTAATACCCTTTCTTCTTCAACCCTTAAAACCCTATCTTCGTCTTCACTCACTTACCACCATTCATGGCGACCCTTCAACGCCTGCTTTCTCAAGCTCGTCGCCACTCTCCAATCTCTAATTATCATTATTCTTCTTCATCCCCATGGCTTCCGCTTCACAGATCATTCTATTCTTCACCAAACCCTGATCCCAATCCAACCCCAAACGAACCCATTTCCACTCGACCCCAATCCGTACCCGTTCAACCCGTTTCTTACCCAATCAAACCCAAAGACCCGGCCCAACCCGATTCGAATACCCATAACCCACAATTTCATGGAAACACTGGTTGGAGTCGTGAAGACGTTTGCTTCGTCAAGGATTTTAATCCATCGTCTCCGGTTTCGTATCCGAATAGGGTGGCACCGTTGCCGGAGGACAAGAAGGGTGATGGTGGTGAAAGTGAGAGGACGAGTGAGGAAATGGAGGCGAAAAGTAGGAAGATTGAAGCGGATAATCGGGTGATGAGACGGGTGTTTTGGGTTGGGGTTGAAGAACAATCGGTCCCGTTTCCGACAATGGTGAAGGCGGAGGAAAGGAAGAGTAATAATAATAAGGGGCAGAAGGTTGTTCATGTTATAATAATATAACATATATAGATAGTCCATGAGAGAGAGAGATGAAGATACTTGCCATGTAAGCTGCCACACAGGCCATATTTTGACAACTAGGTTTGCCAACTCAACAACAAACTAACGGAGTTAGTCATCCGTTAGTCGCGGACTGTTAAAAACAAATACCCCTTTAGTTGGGACCGCCACCAGCCAAGTGCAAAGTTGGGCCTGTTATTTGCCAATAGAGCATAGTTGGGAGTACTTAAAACCAATTTTCCTATTTTAAATAATAATAAGTAAATGAAAATATATATATTGTTTATATTACTCATATAAACTAAATGATGTATATATATATAAGTATACGTTTTGAAAAACGTAGATTTTAGAAAAGAAAACATGTCAGACTAAAGGTTTGAACGTAAAAATAAAAAGTACATGATTTGAACTATAGGTTCAAACATGATTAGAAAAAGAAATATAAAAAGAAAGAAATAAATATAGATATGATATTCTTTGTTATAAATGTTATTTAAGGATATATTATTCTTAAGTAATAAGAAAAGAAAAGTATACGTTTCTTAATGAAGAAGAAACGTAAAGTTTAAGAAAAAGAAAAATAAGTTAAACTAGGGGTTTTAACTTGTAAAAGAAAAGAAAGAAATAATATTTTAAACTAAAGGTTTAAAATAAATAAAGAAAAGATGTTTTGAACTAAAAGTTCATAAAGAAAATATAATCGAGGTAAAGATTATAAAAAGAGACTAAAGGTCTTAAGCCGGATTGTATATCTGACTAACAAAAAGTTATACTTGTACTATAGGTGCGAGATAACAAAGAAGAGGGAAAGACCCTTGGACAGTGTATTGAAGCTGATCCAAAAGAAAAAGGGAAAGACCCTCAGACAGTGTATTGAAGCTGGTCCAAATCGAAAAAGGTGAACACGCCCCAAACTTTACAAACTTGTTTAAAAACGAGTCAAATGAATTAAATGGTTTACATGGGACTACGTGTCACTAAAACGTTATAAACAAAAGTAAAAGCGCTAGCCCTCAGGCGGTCGTGTACGTTTGTTTGGATCCTTACATATGTTGTATACGCGGTGGGCACACCGCACCACACCTGGTCATATTACGCTTTCCTGCGGGGATCATGACCATGTGTATACGAATGTACTTAACTAAGTCGAACGATGTGATGTTTGCTGGAGTATTTAGTGTAGAGACTTGAGTTTATAATTGTGTTGTTTTAAGCTTGATTATTCCTTAGCCACGATGGGCCGAGCATAACTATGTTCGAGGGGTAATCAAGTAAAATAAAATATTTTCGCGTCAGCGTGTTCACCAGCATATCGCTGACGTATTTTCTAACATTTCAGGAAATCACAGTATTAAGAATTGGAGCCATTCATGAAGTGGATGTTCGCAAGGTAGAGATGACTCATTATTTGAATTATCAAAATAATAAGCTAAATTAAACAAAGATTTATAAATACAAATACTTGGGTAATTATTTCCCGAGAAGCTTTCAAAACAAAGGAAATTATATTTTATTAATTATGGTTTCAAAGTATATACATATTTTATATTAAGAAATCTTCCGCTAAAATAAACTCTGATATAATTACAAAATCGGTACCAACTGTTGGTCACACGCCTAGGCCCTAAGTCGGGGTGTGACAGGTTGGTATCAGAGCCATCGATCTTAGCGAATTAGGTATTCAGTTATACCTAGGCTTTGATCAAGTGATAGGTAATTTTTTTTTGTATATTATATAAGTTTAGTAAAGTTTAATACTTAAATTAACAATATCAAAATTTAAATGATATATATATATATATAAGAGCTAAGGATAAGATACAACAAATACGGATAAGATAGGAACATCTTTACATCTAAATTATAATGCAGAAATAGTCGACTATCATTCGACTAAAAGAACAAGGCAACTTCCGATAGAAAAGGAAGAAGAAAACACGAATTTAGCTTTACCCCAAAATTTACTATATGAATAGTAAAGGGGTTACAACAAACAAAAACAAAAGAAATGTTTGAAAACAACAAAGGAAAAATACTTGAAACATGATCAAGTAAACCAATTAGTAGAAAATTCATCGGGGAAAAATACCCTAAAAAGATATAAATAAATATCCTCATTCATGATGAATAAGTAAACATGAATTATAAATTATATATAAAATAAAACGATACATTCGTCCAATTGGTAGCAATAAAATTTTGCTAAACCATTTCGTAATAGAAAATACTGCCCAATACAGAATAGGTTCTGATTCTCTTAAGTATTAAACCTATCTATGGATTATTAAAGTATGTCAAAAGAAGAAAATATAAAAGGAAACTCTTCCAAAGAAGTTAGAAGTGAGATAAACAAAGAAATGAATGGCCAATTTAGGGACGAAGTTCGACAGATGATTAATGAAGCTGTAGCTCCAATTATAAAGATGCTTAATAACCCTGGACAATTAGAATCAAGAAAAAGGACTCAAAGCGAGCCTGATTCTTCGAAAGAAAGTTGTAACCAATTTAGTCATGAGAACGACTTAAAGAATAAGAATAATAAGAAACCCAAACTACATCTGGAATATTTTTTGAGAATTTCAAAGCTAATAAACCTAAGAAGTTCCGTGGAAATGAAGATACCATATCTACCTTGAAATGGCTTAAGGAACAAGAGTCAATCTTAAGCAATGTTTCATGCACAGGTGAACAAGCCAATTGGTGTTCTACGCAAATGTTCAAAGATAAAGCTCTTGAGTGGTAGAGAACATTAATTCAAGTTAAAGGAAATTAAGTAATGTACAATTTAAGTTGGGAAGAATTTAAAGATCTTATTATACAGAAATTTTGCCCAATTAACAAAATAAAACAAGATCAAATCCTGCCATGGGACCAGAAGGTTGTTAATAACAATCTCAAGGAATACAATACTAAATTCTTAGAATATTGTCAAGTAACTCCACAATTAGATGATTTGGAGTACGAAAAAATGATGAAATATATATCCGGGCTACCAAAAGAGACAAGAAAGGTAGTAAAAACCCAAGTACCACAAACAACCTCCGATGCCATGATGTTGACCAAATGTGCAATAAAGCCGGAGAAAAAAGAGATCAATAAAACAAAAGAAATAAAGAAAAGCAAGAAAGAAAAAGGATCGCCTAAATTCGCAAGACCCATATGTGAAAATTGTGGAAAAAGGCAACTAGGAAAATGTAAGAAACTAATCAACATAGTCATGTGTACTTCTGTAAGAGAAAAGGGCATTCAGAGAATGACTATAGAAGGAAAACGGTTATGTGCTACATATGTGGAGAAAAGGAACATTTCAAGAAAGAATGTTTGGAAAATAAATCAAGTAAGAGCAAAGAGGAAAAGAAGAATGTTGGACACTCATAACGGATGCATGAAGAAATATCAAAACAATCAAACAAAGACAAGAATAGGTTAAGGGAATGTTAACTCTTGTAAATTGCCATTAGTCTAGTTAACTCTTGTAACTCGATTACAAACTCATTATAAACGAGAGATTTTGTAACAATGAATGGGTATATAAGTCCCTAATATATAAAGAAAATATTAGCATATAGATCGTGTCTATACACAAGAATGCTATTATTTATTCAAGTTTAGAAAATTTTGAACGTCTATCATAAATAGAAAAGTGAATATAAAGAAAAGAATTGATTAAATGAGACATAACAATATCAATCCTTAAAGAAGATAAAAACTAAGAAAGAATCAAAATGATGATGGATGGAAAGAAACTATCAAAAGCATGAAGGATATGATATCATGAAGATTTCTACAAAAGAGATTCGATAGATTAATATCTAGTTAACATTAGTAAATATTTAGAATACTGAAAATAAGGTAAATAATTAAACACAATTGGTCACTGTGTTTAGCGATTTACAAATACTTATGATATTCTAAATTAAAAACTTACTATATCATCCAAAAATATAGAATGAACAAAAGAGATATACTACACTAGGAAGCATTAGTAAAAAGTTAAACAAGATAACTATAGAAGGAGGTTATCTATTCCTTATCAAATCACGGAAATTTATTTACAAAGAAGATTGCATGTAAAACAAGATGATATAGAATTAGAGCATCTACTTAAGATAGTAGATTCACATAGATGCTGAAGAAACACCGATCCGATCCCCTTAACGGGTCCTGGATCTAATAAGTCCACAGGGTAGGATACAAGCACAACCAACTACAATATGAGCACAACCCCCTGTTGGGTCATGATTTGGTTAGACTGACGCATATCAAAAGGCCACGACATGATCAAGACTAAAGTGATATAAACGAGGACGAGTTGAAGAATTACATTTCGGTTTGTCTAGTAATACCGAAATCCCTATGGATTTCGGTTAGGCTAGTTTGGGCTTGGTTGGGCTTGGCCTTTGAGCCTTTTATGTAACCCTATATATAGTTAAGTTTAGTCATCATTTATGGTTAGAGAGTTGGTGAGCAGAACTAGAGACATTGTTAATCAGTAGTAGCCACCATTAAGAGAGAAAACTCATGTACCCAATGATTTGTTAATATATTCGTGTGCATTTGGAGTATTATTGTGTTCATCATATTTATATTGTTCTTCTGTACTCGTTCTTGAATCACCACGGTGTTAGGATTCCGCACTAACATCGTGTTTGGGTTGATATCATATTGCATAGATCCGATTTTGGGACTTACACCCCCGGAAGTCCAGTGACAGAAATCTGCAAAACAAGCACTGTGAGCTTGTTACGGGAATGACAAGAGGGGGGTCTTCCTGTAACCACCCTCCGGTGTGAGAATAAGTACAGTTCTAAAGGAGAGAAAGTACTTAAGTAATTTAAGTAGATAGTGGGGTGTGAATGAATACCTCATACAAATTGAGAGAGTATTTATAGCCAAAGAATGTGGGAATATGATTGGCCCAGCTGTCCCATTCTAGAAGATCTCTCATAACCATCTAGACATGTGCCTTCATGTGATAGGTTGAGCTATATGTCCCATGTGCATGGGTATAACAACCTGGACACATGTCGTTCTATGATAGGACGAGTTAACCCTGACTATGTGCACGGTTATAACAACCTGGCCAGGTGTCCTTTATTCATTGGTTGATGGGTCACGTATCCTTCAAGTAACGATCTTGGTAATTCTTCTAGAAGGTAGTTAGTTAATTACAGCTGTCCAGTGGCATTGCCTTCCGTTCATCTTAACGGGTGGATATGTTATCCTGCGGACGACTTTGAGGGTGCCTGGATGCTTCCGCGCATGGTCCCAAGGACGTATCATCTTTCTTCCTTTAGTGGGTTATGCGGGTGATCCATATGTCCCGCTGGTGGCATATGAGGGGCTTCCCTCTGACCCACGGATGATACTTAAGGGTATTTGGGTTTTTTTGGTTCCCTACCTCTATAAGTCCCCCCAGTACATTGTTTCCTCCGTGTAAATTTTTATGCGGGTGAAATTTTGGACTTAAGATATATTTGGGGGTTTTTTCTTTTGAATTTTGAAGTTTTGACAGAAATATCTTCTGTTGTGGTGTGGATAACCATGAAAAGGACAATTTGACAACTTTCAGGTGCGTGAACAAGTGACGAGACGTTTATGCCGGCTGCCACTGTACCCGAATGTATACCTTTTTTACCTTTTCGAATTTCCCGCGTGACGTGGCGTTTTCTGAGTGGATGACGCCTTTCTCTTTCCACTGTTCGTATCCCATCGCATTAATTGCGATGGGTATAAATAGTGGAGATTATCTTCTTTTTGAAGTTTCTATCGCCTTCTGTTTCCGTATCTCTTGTGCTTTTTCTTCCAATCCTCCCATTAATTTGCTGATTCCGTTCAATATTGCTCGTTGTTTTCCGTTCAACGTTAAACCGATGGCTGGTGATACAAGATTTTTGACACCAACCATCGACGTTGTGGACATTAACTGGGATATCTCTGAGTATGAAACACTACTTCATACTTATGGTATCTCACCGGAATGGGGGCCGGAATTCCCTATTGTCGGGTCTGTTGCTAGTATGCCCCCTGCCGGCAATATGGCAGTTTATGCCAACTTTTTCGCTCATGGGAGTCTTCGGTTTCCGATAACCAAGTTCCTCATGAAGGTGCTCAGCGCCTATGGGATTCATCTTTCCCAATTACATCCTCTAGCACTTACACGAATTCGACACTTCGAATTTGTGTGTAGGGAGAAGGGAATGTTGCCTCGAATCGATCAGTTTTCGTTGTTCTACCGAATGTTCAGCTTCAGTGGATGGTTTAAATGAAACCCGATATCCGAAAGAGTTATCGGAACTGGACCCGTCGGTGGTGCTAAAGACTGGCGAAACAAGTTTTTTTGGATTTCGGAAAATGTCGTTCCAGATACCATGGTTCGTTGTCCATTCGATGAGGCGCTTCCAGAAGTTTTTACGGCTCCGCATGAGGGCCAGGAGTGGTTCCACGTTTCAATGTGGGAACCGTCTCCAATGGCGGGCCATGCCGGAGGAGGCCTTAGTATGGGCGGGTATGAGTCGCCTGTGGCCGTATCAAGATTTGGAGCCTGTCTTCATGGGTTTGAATGAACGTAAGTTTTTTTTCAATATTCCAACTTTTTTTTATGTAAGACTTCTGATTGGCATTTTTGTTATGTGTTTTTTAGGTGAAGGGACTATGTGGAATGCCCTTTTTGAAAATAGGGGTTATCCTGGAAAGCGCATCCGCGATGTGAAGGAAGTACCTGTCTTGGAAAGGACAAGAAGTCAGTTTCTTTTCCCTTCCAAGGTGCGCGCTGAACCGGTAGCTTCGGAAGCTATCTTCCAAACAGGTGCGTACATCTTTAACCCTCATCCGCTCAATGCTCTTAATTCTGATGGGGTGATCATCATTCTTTCTTCGAGTGACGAATCGTCATCACTCGAAGAGGAAGAAACTGATGTTGCTCCTGAAATTTCATCTATCTCGCACATGTTGGCAGAATTGGAGCAGAAGAGGAGTCTTCAATCCTCCCAGGCAAGTGATGCGTGCGTTAGCCATGCGGATGCCGAGGGAGGTCCAACGACGAAGAAACGTGGGACACATCGTCCGAAGAAGCAAAGGGTCAGTCTTGCTGACCGTATGAAGGGAATGACCAGTAATTCAATTTGGTAATCTCATCCTTTATTTTATACTTCAATTGATTCTTAAGTATATGTTTGTTGTATGTAGATCTGACTGGTGCCACTGGTGGGAGTGTGTCATCGGAGAAATCACCGTCTCCACTGCCGGAATACGAGAAACCATCATCTCCTCCTCCTGAGGAAAATCATGAGGCTCCCCTTCCTCCACTAGAAACTGAAGATCCTCTGGCCTACTTGTTTGGAACTGAGGATGCTTCTAGTTCCAAGGGGAAGGACCTAGTTGTGGACGTGGAGGTGTCTAAGGCACATGAGTCTCCGTACCAAACTCCACCACCATATTTGACCTCTCCATCACCATTTCTGACAGGTGAGGGAGAAGGATCGTATTCTCAACGTCCGCCAGCGGGCGTTGAAAGAGTAGTGGCGTGCGACATGCCTCATTAATCGCCACCTCATTTTTCATCCTCCACCCCTATGCGTCCTCAAGCGCCAAATGTTGACTATTATAGGGAGTCCAATCCAAGGGAGGATGATCACATGTATATTCCAAATTGGGATATCGTGAAAGGATCCCGTTTCACAAATCCGAGTACTTGTGCCACATTTGTCAACCAATGTGTACCTACTGCGGATCGGATTTTTCAACGTGCTCGCTCCTGTCACACCCCAACCTACGGCGGAAATGCCGGGGCGAAATGATTGCTCACAACTTTTCAAAGGTTACTACCAAGAAAGATTAATAAATGACAATATCTATTTAATTTATTTAAATGAAACAATTACAGTTAAGTACATCAAATATAAAGAAACTACAACAATGATTAATTATTTGTATCCTAAAAGGCATCTCTACGTGATCTCCATCTTGCTAAACAACCAAGCTGATAACCTGCAAATGCGTATAAAATATATTTTTGTCAACAACACATGTTGAGTGAGTAAAACACCAGTTTCAGACACAACAGTAATAATATATATAATATATAAAGAAAGATGCAAACTGTTCCTGTGAGATAAACAGTTAAACCATAGCATATACACAAACAATCAAACATAAATAAAGGGCTAAACCGTTACCATGCGAATGGGCATTGGTTACCAAAAATGAGGTGTCAGTGAAACCATTGTCAATGCGTCAGACGCCGGCCACTACGACGGTCGTATGATCATACTAGACCGAGAATATGTTGGACCTCTACGAATGCGATTCACATAAAGCGTATAAGCACATAATAAGCAAGGCATAAACTGATATATACACACAAGGATTAAACAGTTGCGATTTTGAATAATAGATAATAGTTAAATACTGTAAATACGCATAAGTCCCCAAAAGGTTTAAAATAAGTAAAAAGGAAGTGATTACTCACCGGATCGGATGAACGAAAGAAACAAGTGATGATGTGCGAGAGATGAACCCTTCGGGATATACCGTCAAGGATTCATAGAAAAAAATATAATATAAATTAATTATAAAAGTTATACACGATTTAATGAATTAAGATTTCAATGTGTTTTGTGTTATGATTGGGATTAAGATATTTATTGATTAATCTCTACGATCATTGTTTTTAATAGTCTTATTAATTATAAATTCCCCAATAATTACCCATGATATAATATATAATTAAATACTTAGATAATTTAATCAATATAAGATATGCTTTAAATAATAAAAATCTAATTTGAGATATATTTTTAGTTATGATATTGATATAAAAAAAATAGATAATCATAATAAATTTAATATGTAGTAAGGTATAAATAAATATTTGGTATAATCCTTTTAAGGAAGAATCTACTTAATAAGTTTATAATATATATATATACATATATATATAAACAGATTTATAAAGACGTTTAAAGACGAGAAAACACCAATATCGATGTCGGTTTTAATAACGTAACGAGAATTTAATATTATTAATAAAAGTATACTAATAACACATGTATATATATACACACACACAAACATATGTAAACGAAAGCTTTTACGGGTTTTGACAAGAAACACAAACTCCAAGATGTCGGTTTGAATAAACTAATATTTATTTAATAATGAATATTAATTATAATTAATTATATAATCCTTTAAACAATTAAAAGAAAATCAAAATAAAAACTGTCGCTGCCCGGATTCGAACCCAGGCAGATGTCCGGTTCAAGTGACTAGCACTCACCCACACCCACCTGCTGAGTTTGTTATTAACCAGACACAAACGAAAATTATATATAAACAGACAGCGATTAACCCCAATTGAATGATAAACCCTAGATTTTGAAATCGATCAATTCGTTGTTCGTTTGATTAATTAACCAAAGGGTTAATGTTATACGGTGAGTGACGATCATAAACAATATATTAATTACCTAAATTGATGATGGATTGAACTTTAACCGGAACGAAACAGGAACAGCCAAAACGAACACCAAAACTGATATAAGCAGACTGTTAAACATCAATTCCTTCTAGGGTTAGCTTCGCGAGGTCTAAGAGAACATGTACGCCAGTTTTATTGGACTATTATAATGTTTATATAGGCAAATCAAGAACGGGTAAAAGACGGCCAAGAACACGAACTATAACGTGTCATACGGACTGTTATAACATAATCAAACTTAGGGTTATGATTGGCGATGGGGAGAAGCGGTTGTCTGCAAGTTTAATTGAGTTTTGGTGGTGGATAAACAGTATATTGATCAACGGGTTTAGGAAGGTAGATAAATTAGTCAATACGCGTTATAAGAGATCAAGTTTCCTAATTACGATTGTCGGTAAGGACGTTTTTGGTATGAGAATAAAACCACTAATCAATTCCAAGTATAACGAGATAATTAAGGCTCAAGAAACAAAACGGGTCGCGGATTCGGGTCTTGGGTACGGGTTACGGGTCCTGGGTTTGGGTAAAATAAAATATTTAAATTAGATTTGCTAAAAAGTCCCTATAGTTTCGATGTGGATACAAATTGAGATAATAGTTTAGTTTAGGAAAAGTTTTGCCATATCTTGAAAGTTATTATTAATTAATTAAACAAGAATATAATAATAATTAATTTACTCAAATAACGCGATAAAATTTCCCAAACATCAAAATGGGTCGGGTAATCTAAAATGAAAAAACCGAGTTGTTACAGTCTCCCTTACTTTTGGAAATTTCGTCCCGAAATTAAAGGATATTATAAAAAAACCATTAAATTTTTGAGGAAAAATAATTTTTTTTAAATATATCTTTTTTTTATTTTATCATAACACAGAACCTTGAATAGTTAAAACAAAGCTTCAAATGAAAATCCGATAAGGACACTTATATATAAGATGTACCAGTGGCGTATCCACCATGTCCTTATCATCTCTACATTTGTACCGTTATCCCAACTACTTTCGACTCTATATTATTATGACACACAATTGTACGCATTATGATTTCCGTGCGAGGACTTCGGTAATTATGTAGGCCTCCATAAATACTTAGGTCGTCGGATAGTCCAGATAACTCGTCCCATCGTGTGGTTTAAAATATACTTGAAAGGCATGATTTTGTGAGAAAAGTTATTAATTTATTATAAATATGAGGAAAGTGTTAACATATTATAAGACCATTGAGAGTTGATTTATTATAAGTGTAAAATCTCAAGATTTTATAAAATATTTCTAATAACACAATTTAGGTGAGCTTTCAAATTTTATTATTGAAATTAGTGAAAATTTTAAAGTAACTTAAAAGTTAAGAGAAACGGAAACATTGAAGTTGGGATATATGATGCGTCGATGTCACACCCTCACTTGGGGCCTAGGCGTGTGACCACAAGTTGGTACCTGTTTTGTAAATATATCAGAGTTGCGGGTTTGTTTTAGCGGAAGTCTTTAGTAAAATATTATTATATTGAAAACTTATTAAAAACTCGGGTTTAATTACCCATTTGATATTTCAAATACATTTCTTTGGAAAACATATCTCTTTTATAATATTTCCAAATAAAATATCTGAGCCACCAGATAGCATCTAAGGACTATAACTCCAATCTTCTATTCCTTCTTGCTTATTTGTTCTAACATTTCTTGTTTCCCTGTAACATGGGTGGGAAAATACGCTAGCACAAAGCTGGTGAATAACGCTGACTCTAAAATATCTTTTCAATACCTTTGTGAAACCAACAATAATACCTTTGGACTACTCATTAGGCACCCAACTAAATTGGGTTCAAATTACCCTAAGTACCTTGTACAATTAATTATATACACAAATCATTTCTCATAAAGCTTTCGGAGACTTGTTTATGATTTGCATGGCCTCAAGTAAATGCCAAGTCACCATGTATGAATGGATCCAGACACATGTATACTCTTAATCAGAGTGCCGTTTCTTATTATTGTAACACAAAGTTTTAAGGATTCGTAAATCCTATGCAAACATTCCGACTCAATATAAAAGGTTTGGGGCGTATTCACCTTTTCTGTTTATAATCAGTTTCTGATACTGATTCCTGTTTTCTGTTATCTTCTTCTTGTTTTGTTACCTCGGACCTATAGTACGAGAATAACATTTGTATAAATAACTAGATCATCGATCTAGCTTCAGACCTTTAGTCCGTTTTGGTATAACTTCAACCTTGATAAATTCATTTGTTTATATAAAACATTTGGACCTTTAGTCCTCTTCTTTATTTTATCAATTATATGCTACGTTTCTTCTTCAGGAAGAAATGTCTATACTGAGTTTTTCTTCAAGAAGAAACATTATTTAACTACACTATTTGAATATTATATTTCTTAATATTAAAGAAATATTATTTTAACTATAACATTTGCTTAAGAAAAGTTATATTATTCTTAATCGTAATCAAGGTTTGGCTATACCTCCGACTATGGTTTAAGCCATTAATAATATAATAATAACTTAGACAGAACTCCTACCTTGCACGGGTATTCGGAGTTAGATAACTAATACTTATCGGGCAGCACTTCTACTCTATGCACGTTTATCGAGGCGTTCTTGATTAACCCTTCTTGGCACACAAATCGAGGTGATGTTAAGGTGTCGTCGGGTCGTGCACGTACTTCGAGACGGAATGTCGGGTTATCTTTGGGTGGCACGCAAATCGATGCTTGGCACGTAAACCAATGTAGAGAGAGAGTAATTCTAGAGAGAGTGAATGTGAGGTGTGTGGGAGAAATGGCCGTAGCTTCCCCTTTTATACTTGATT
Organism: Bidens hawaiensis; assembly: GCF_021521415.1. Classification (NCBI taxonomy): domain Eukaryota; kingdom Viridiplantae; phylum Streptophyta; class Magnoliopsida; order Asterales; family Asteraceae; genus Bidens; species Bidens hawaiensis. The sequence goes on from NW_027491256.1 coordinate 58,108, forward strand.
TTGGGTCCCATCGCGGTACGCGATGGGCTCCTCTTTCAACTGCGTCGCGTATCGCGACACTGCCATTTCTGCATGAACGCCACGTGGCCTGCCACGTGTCCTGCCCTACTGCCACGTGTCACCTGGGTGCGACACGTGTCCCTGAGTCATCACGGGTCATCGTGGTACGCGATGGCCGTGTTCTTGGACTCATCGCGTAGCGCGATGGGTCCCTGGAAATCTTTTTTACTTTTAGTCCCTTGTCTTTAATAGCTTGTATTTCTGGGTCTAAATCTCATTATCCAAAAATACTAAGGCGGCTCTTAAGCGGCTCGCGGCGATGCGAGCGTGCGAAGTGCGCCATCAAAGCGCCACATTGCGCCTAACGCCCTTCGCCGTCGCCGTCGCCATCGTCCTCACCCGAGTCCGAGCGCGTGCGCGTCGGGTGCTACGAACCCTTCGCTAGGACTACTTGGTGCATGATATTCATAAAAGAATATTACTATGGAAAATCTCTTCCTTATAAAGAGCTTCCATTTCTTTACCACTTTCCATGTGGGATGAGATTTATATACCTTATTTATACCCAAGTAAAGTGATTCCACTTTCTTACATTCTTCCATATGGGATGGAGTTTCCTTTCCTATTTTCTTAATATGGAAGAACTTAACTTAGGAAATATTTTAATTTTCCTTATTTCTCTTATATTTCCTTATTTAATATTTTCTCATGACTTGTCTTGATATATTTTGATCCCTCAACTTTCCTAAGTTGTCAAATTTAGATCAAAATATTGGGGATGTTACAGTCGACAAGATCAATTGTGAAGAAAGAGAGTGGGGATACGAGCCAACTAACAAATTTACGTGAACTTACCAAGAATTCTATGATTGCAAGGATAACATCAACAAAAGTTTATGAATGAATTAATTGATAATTGTAGACGTATAATAGCCTGTAAAATTTTTATATCTTGCAACATTCGAGGTAGAATTCATAAGACTGTGAGTACAAATTTTAACAAGATTAAACGAAGACTTTGAGGGATTTAGTTTAGTTAAATGAGAAACTCATGAAATTTAAAAAGAACTTTATACAACATTGAAATATCGCAATTGTGTATTTAAGGTGAGGTAAATTATTATATTAAAGTACTGGTAGTAGTAATTGAGAATGCAAAAATATTAATGCAGATATTTATGTATACAAACAAACTGTAAATAGATGAAATTGGGAAGCGGATATTCACGAATCACAGAGATAGTCCTATTCCAATTAAATCTTTAAAATTAGATATAGTATAAAGTGGGTCATTGGAATATCCCCAAATTACAAGGAATTTTTGTAGGTTCCCAGCAGGATCTACACGGCCGGATCTACACGGAAATATCTCGTATTACGTAGGTGCGGAATCCCTACGTAAGACGATACGAGTGTTAGACGCGATATACGTTAAACCTGTTGGGTTTTATACAAGATTATCAAAGTTCAAGTTAACCATATTTAACTAGAAAACGCAACGGAAGCTTAGATTTTAAATCTAGTTATAAACATACCTTTATGTTAAAACTAAAACCCAAAGCCAAGGATCAATATTACAAGAACAATATGCTTACAAAATGTAAATGGTACCTTCTTATACCTTATAAGAAGATGTAGATGGATGAAGAAGATGATGACTTTGAATGGCTAGGTTGCAAAGGAGAAACCCTCAAGCTTTTGATACCCCAAGCTTTGAGCAACAACACCAACTAGTTGCTAGGATTTTGAACACTTGAACTAGCTCACAAAACTCCCTATTTTCTGCCCACTTTGAGCCGTGGGTTTTGGAGAGAAAAAGAGAGAATATGAACTTGATTTTACACTTGAAAATTCTAAAAATGAAAGATCACTTTTGCATGTCTTGGATGTGGAGATTAATAAAGAGGCATCACATGGACCAAAAGAAAGCTTTGAACTTGATTGGACCAAAACCTTCCACCCACATGGGGTGGACGGCTTCTTCTTTCTTTTTTTTTTTTTTTTTTTTTTTTTTTGTTATTTTGTTTTAACCATTTTAAAACCATCTCCATTCATTTTATAAAACTTAGTTTTATAAAATGTACATGCATTTACATAATTATTTAACCAATTAAATAATTAATTTACATAAACAAATTATCCAGATAATTTATTTAAATCCTCAAGTGTGTTTGTTTAGAAAACCAATTTTCTAAACACGTAGTGTTCGGTATTCTTTTAAATGATCAAATCACTAAAGGAATACATTTGGTGTTGTCTAGCTTGTTATTGGGTATGACCCGACTTGGATCAAACACAGTTAGCCACATTAGTATAAGTATGTGTCTCGGGCATACGTAATTCCAACAATCTCCCACTTGCACGAGATACATAGAAAATTAATGCAAGTGGTGAATACCGCCTAACAACAGTTCACCACCCCTAATGTGTTTGACGAAGTGCCATTCAATAACATCATCCCTTCAAGTTCCTTACTTGATATGATTTAGGTGAATCTATCATTATATCCCTTTGTTTACTAGATGTCATGTTGGATCTAAGAGACATAGGCGATCATTCTCTTTACAATTCAACTTTATCAGGCCTTAGACATCTAAACTCTCAACACATAAGAGGAACAAATTCCATCTTGACTGTATACGCCTCCCACTATCACTTTTATACTCCACCTGAGCTCATCCTTATGTACCATCTTTTACGAATAGCGAAGGGGAGAGTCAAAGTGTAATACTTGGTGAAATTCAAGACCCAATATACATCTCAGGTCTAAGGATAATATGAAATTCTCCTTTACTCAAGATTACTAATGATCAAGTCAATCGACTCCATGTAGTAATATTGAGAGCGGGTCAGTCCAATATTTGTATCCCACAAATATCTATGAACTTTGGCAGCAAACCTATGCTCCATATTCATTCCTTATGAATATCCACCAATCCTAGTTCATAATAGTCTTGCTTCATATTTGTTCCCACAAATGTGATTGACTACGGACTTTTAGAATAAGATAACTTATTCATGGATTAAACATGCAAAATTAGAATTTAACTCAAGATTCCATAATCATATAAAAGAGTTAAATTACAAAAGTCTTTTAAACGTAAATACAAAATAGATCAAATCCAATTACTAGAATATCGAAGTCCTAAGCCACTCGCATGACGCTCATGTTTCGGTCTTTCTAGGAGCTTCGTGAATGGATCCGCAAGATTTTGATCAGTTCCAACTTTGCGAATACATATCTTTCCTTTTTCAACTTCATCCCTTATGTAGTTGAATCTCCGCTCTATGTGCCTAGTCTTTTGGTGCGAACGAGGTTCCTTGATTTGTGCAATCGCACCCTCGTTGTCACAAAAGATTTCTAGAGGGTCTTGAATGGAAGAGACCACCCCTAGATCAGTAATGAATTTCTTCAACCATGCAGCTTCTTGAGCTGCCAATGAAGCGGCGATGTATTCTGATTCTGTAGTGGACAATGCTACCACTTCCTGTTTTGAGCTCTTCCAAGAGACAGCTCCTCCATTAAGTGTGAACACATACCCAGATTGTGATCGAGAATCATCTCGATCAGTTTGGAAGCTCGCATCCGTGTAACCTTTTATAGCGAGTTCCTCCTCACCAGATCCATATATCAGAAACATATCCTTAGTTCTCCTAAGGTATTTCAATATGCTCTTAACAGCCATCCAATGACTGTTTCCTGGATTCTGTTGGTATCTGCTTGTCATGCTCAAAGCGCATGACACATCCGGTCTAGTACATATCATCGCATACATGATGGATCCTATAGCAGAAGCATATGGGATTTGTTTCATCGTCTCTTGCTCACCCTTTGAGCTTGGACATTGAGCTGAACTCAATATGGTCCCTCTTTGAATAGGTACAAAACCTTTCTTGGAGTTTTCCATCTTGAACCTTTTCAAGATCTTATCAATGTATGTACTTTGGTTCAAACCTATCAAGCGCCTTGACCTATCCCTATAGATCTTTATTCCCAAAATATAGGCAGCTTCACCAAGATCCTTGATGGAAAATCTACTTCCAAGCCAAGCCTTAACGCTTTCCATGGTTGGAATGTCATTTCCAAATAGTAGAATGTCATCGACATACAATACTAAGAAGGTAATTATACTCCCACTAGCTTTCTTATACACACAAGCCTCATCAGCATTCTTGATGAATCCAAAATTTTTGATTTCTTCATCAAAACGATGATTCCAAGTTCTAGATGCTTGTTTCAATCCATAGATTGATTTCTTTAACTTGCATACTTTATTAGGATGTTTCGGATCGACAAAACCTTCAGGCTGAACCATATAGACATCTTCCTCAAGATATCCATTTAGGAAAGCGGTCTTGACATCCATTTGCCAAATTTCATAATCATAATGTGCAGCTATGGCAAATAATATCCTAATAGACTTTAGCATTGCCACAGGCGAAAAAGTTTCATCATAATCAACCCCTTGAGTTTGAGTGAAACCCTTAGCTACAAGTCTTGCTTTATAAGTATCCAAGTTTCCATGCATATCAGTTTTTCTTTTGAAAACCCACTTACTTCCAACAGCTTTGGAGTTGAGTGGTAGTTCAACCAATTCCCAAACTTGGTTGTCATACATGGATTGCATCTCAACGTTCATGGCTTCAAGCCATTTGTCACAATCATTCTTGGACATTGCATCACGGTATGTGGTTGGTTCATCCGAATCTACCACGTAGCAACCTTCTATAAAAAATCCATATCTTTCAGGTGGATTGCTAACTCTACCAGATCTGCGAACGTTTTGTGTGTTTTGATCAACCACTTGATCACTTTCAACAACCTCTTGTTGAGTGCTAGTATCAACCAATTGTGTATCATCTTGTGGTTCTTGATCCTCATCAAGTTTCACTGTTCTACTATTAGTTCCTTCCTTAAGGAACTTAGTTTCCAAGAACTTACCCTTTCGAGCAATAATAACATTTTGCTCACTAGGATCATAAAAGTAATATCCTAAATCATCTTTAGGATAACCTATAAAGATACACTTAGTGGATCGGACTTCTAATTTGTTTGGGGTGTATTGCTTTACATAAGCTTCACAACCCCAAACTCTTAAGAATGATAGCGATGGAGCCTTTCCATGCCATACTTCAAAAGGTGTCTTCTCCACTTTCTTGGTTGGAGCCATATTCAATATGCGAACAGCGGAAAGTAAAGCATAGCCCCAAAATGATAGAGGTAAAGTGCTTCTAGCCATCATCGATCGAACCATATCTAATAGGGTACGATTTCTCCTTTCAGACACACCATTATGTTGTGGTGTTCCAGGTGGAGTAAGTTGTGAAATAATTCCACAACTCTTAAGATGATCTTGAAAAACACCACTTAGGTATTCACCTCCTCTATCACTACGAAGTACTTTGATTGTGGTCTTGAGTTGTCTTTCTACTTCAGTTTTGAAGTCTTTGAACATTTCAAAAGCTTCATCTTTGTGTTTCATTAAGTACACATAACCATATCGACTATAATCGTCAATAAAGGTAATGAAGTATCTTTCACCATTCCTAGTCATTGGTCTAAAAGGACCACATACATCCGAATGTATGATACCCAATAATTCTTTTGACCTTTCAAAAGTTTTATTAAAGGGTTGCTTTGTCATTTTGCCTTGTAAACAAGATTCACATATATCAAATGAATCATACTCATTTGTTTCTAGAATACCACTCTTGCGAAGAGTTTGCATGCGATTCTTGCTTATATGTCCAAGGCGACAATGCCAAAGATAGGAATCACCCAAGTCCTTCTTGAGTTTCTTAGTGTTGACATTGTACATTGAACTACTATGTGACATACCACTTTGATCTATTTCATATATACCATTCATGGGTATAGCTTTAAAATAAAACATGCCATTCATCAAAACATGAATATCACAATTTATAAATTTAAGATCAAAGCCACATTGTTTTAAAAGAGACACGGAAATAATGTTTCTCCTTAACTTAGGAGCATACAAAACATTCTTCAAAATTACTTCCAAACCACTTGGAAGCTTTAACAAGTAGTCTCCTTGGGCTTGGACTTCAACTCTTGCTCCATTGCCCATAAAGAGACTAATGTCCCCTTTGTTGAGTTGTTTACTTCTTTTGAACCCCTGCAACAAATTGCAAATGTGAGTTCCACATCCGGTATCAAGTACCCATGTATTTGAAGAAATAACATTTAGTTCAATATGTATAGTAAAGATAATACCTGAGGTATGCCCCGCATCCCTCTTATCTTTTAACGCATTGAGATAGGTCGGACAATTCCTTTTCCAATGACCTATCTCTCCACACTCAAAGCATGGATCTTGCGCCGCAACCTTTTGCTTCTTTTCCTTCGGTTTGGTGGGCGTGATGGCTTTCCTCTTTCCCTTTCCTTGGACGTGGCCCTTGCCCTTAGCAACACTTGCTTTGGGGTTGGAGTTATGTCCCCTTTTCCCTTCATTGATTGTTAGAACGGGTAAAACCCTTTTACCCATTCCCGCTTCGGCCGTTCTTAGCATTGCGTGAAGCTCACCAATGCTTTTGTCCCATCCATTCATGTTATAATTCATGACAAAGGTTTCAAACCTTTTGGTCAAAGAGTTGAGGATCAAATCCGTAGCCAACTCATTAGATACGGGACAATTCAACCTACGAAGCTTTTCAATGTAGCTTTTCATTTTTAGGACATAAGATGAGACGCTTTGGGTTTCCTCCATACGACATGCATGAAACGCTCGAACCGTTTCGAAACGTTCCGCTCTAGCTTGTTGAAGGAACATTTCCTTCAATTGAGTTATCATGTCGTATGCCCCATGATGCTCGAAATCCTTTTGGATTTCGGGAATCATAGTCCCTAACATGAGGCAAGAGGCTTGCACCGAATCTTTGGTGTACTTGACCCAATCGTTATACGCCTCCTCATCTTCCACGTTAGGCTCATCGGGAATGGGATCGTCTAAGACATATGATATCTCTTCTTGTTTGAGAACTATTCTTAAGTTGCGATACCAATCCATAAAGTTATTATGGTTTAGACGATCCTTTTCAAGGATGGTTCTTAAGGATAGGTTACGGGTGTTATGGGTAGAGGTGTTTGCATTGTTAGCGGCCATCTACAAAATTTAACAAAGTTTTATTTTAGTATTATAAACAATTTAATTATTAATACCCTTTTATTCCAAATTTTAAAATAATAATTAAATTCTAGAATCCAACGATAAATCAAATTTCGGTTAGGTGACCTTTATCCCGTTATTTGATTTAACAAGGTAGTCAATCTTGACAATTGCAACCCTTTGCAACTTCTAGAGGTATGGGACCATTCGAAATCCTTATTTCGTGTTGGCATGTTTATCCCATCAACACCATTGGACCCCATGCTTAGGTGACCTTTATCACATGGTTTCCAATTCAAGTCGTCCTACTTGTATAAACATGTAAGATTAACATACAAGTGGTTAGGTGACCTTTATCCCACAAATATGTTAATATTACCCTAAGTATATTAGTTTGCTCAAAATGGTTAGGTGACCTTTATCCCATTTAAAGTTCCCTAATACGTTAAGTGTCATACAAAAGGATGGTGTAAGACTTGTTTCCTTGGTAATTATGAAAAAGGGATTTTAAGTTTTCCAATATTCTAGTTTGAAAAACATTATGCCATATCCTAACATGCATTTAGTAATATGGCGATTTTGAAAACCAATTTTCAAGGTTCAAGTTATAATAAAACCAATTTTATTATATGTGAGTAATCGCTTAGTTTTAATAAACCCATTTAATTAAACTAATTGACGCGATATTACCAAATATATATTAGAACCCGTTTTATGCTTGTTGTCGTTCCTATGTGACGGTTTGGATATCCTAATATCTATCAACCACACATTACAATAAGTAAAACAAACAACCAAGCAAACACATGCAAAATATAGTCATAACCGAGAACCGCTAAGTTTGACCATACTTGTTAGCCGAAACAAGTATAGGTCATAAGTCACACCTAAGGGACAAAACATGACACAAGGATGGAATGTTGACTCCCACTTGACCTTGCATCCAAATGCTTCAAGTATCCTTTCCAAGTTGTTGTGTTCTTGTTGGGCTTGTTAATGGGCTCCAAACTTCCAAAAGTCTTCTTGGGCCCAAGAGTGAAATTTATGGGCCTAATGGGCTTGAATCCCATGATGGGCCGGTGAGGCCCAACAAGCCCAAAATTTCGGTCCAAGGCCCAAATCCACCAATTCTTGCATCTTCAATTTTTACAAAATGTATCCTAATACATATTTTTCTAAAAAAAGAAAATGCAACTAATCTATTTATTACAAACCAACTTATGAATAAATAAATTACACAAGCCTAAGATTATGAATTATTACAACCATATTGAATAATAAACATAATCAACATACACAAACAACAATCAACACATCCAAGGTCTAGGTTTCGGTTATGACACATCCACACATACCAAATGTTCTAAGCATGCAACCTAAGCAACCAATGCCCAAAATCACCAAATAAAATCGGCCCCCCCCCCCAAGAGGCTACGGCCCAAATTATTATTATTATTTTTTTTTTATTTTCAACATCCAAATGTTATTAATGGTTTCCTAAGATCTTTCATGCATGTCAAGATCTTACAAATCCATGAGGGGTAAAATCCACCCAAATTTCGGACCCCTTTTTCACCCATGAAAAAACCCGAAATCTATGAACATGTAAGAAACATAAGTCCTTGTAACCGGCTCTTGATGCCATTGTTGGGTTTTATACAAGATTATCAAAGTTCAAGTTAACCATATTTAACTAGAAAACGCAACGGAAGCTTAGATTTTAAATCTAGTTATAAACATACCTTTATGTTAAAACTAAAACCCAAAGCCAAGGATCAATATTACAAGAACAATATGCTTACAAAATGTAAATGGTACCTTCTTATACCTTATAAGAAGATGTAGATGGATGAAGAAGATGATGACTTTGAATGGCTAGGTTGCAAAGGAGAAACCCTCAAGCTTTTGATACCCCAAGCTTTGAGCAACAACACCAACTAGTTGCTAGGATTTTGAACACTTGAACTAGCTCACAAAACTCCCTATTTTCTGCCCACTTTGAGCCGTGGGTTTTGGAGAGAAAAAGAGAGAATATGAACTTGATTTTACACTTGAAAATTCTAAAAATGAAAGATCACTTTTGCATGTCTTGGATGTGGAGATTAATAAAGAGGCATCACATGGACCAAAAGAAAGCTTTGAACTTGATTGGACCAAAACCTTCCACCCACATGGGGTGGACGGCTTCTTCTTTCTTTTTTTTTTTTTTTTTTTTTTTTTTTTTTTTTGTTATTTTGTTTTAACCATTTTAAAACCATCTCCATTCATTTTATAAAACTTAGTTTTATAAAATGTACATGCATTTACATAATTATTTAACCAATTAAATAATTAATTTACATAAACAAATTATCCAGATAATTTATTTAAATCCTCAAGTGTGTTTGTTTAGAAAACCAATTTTCTAAACACGTAGTGTTCGGTATTCTTTTAAATGATCAAATCACTAAAGGAATACATTTGGTGTTGTCTAGCTTGTTATTGGGTATGACCCGACTTGGATCAAACACAGTTAGCCACATTAGTATAAGTATGTGTCTCGGGCATACGTAATTCCAACAAAACCCAAGTACAAAGACACGTTACAATACTCAATAGACACGTTGTCTTGCAACTACTTTAACACGTGATAGACAAATCACAATTACACGTACTGAACCACACCCCACAAAACAAGCCGTAGCCTAAACATATATACCCTTCGACAACTTCGCCTAACATGCTAGGCGAAGTTGTCAATAACTTCGCTTGTTCCACAAGTGCGCTTATAACAGGCGAACTTGTGGGACAACCTTTACAAACCAAAACCAAAACAAACTAACGCGATTACAGACACTAGATACTGAACTACTGACATCATGTACCAACAGACTCCCCCTTGGCAGTAGCTTCATATCTCTAACTTCAATCACGTGTCTTGTAATCCCAAAACTCAAAGTCACCCGTCTTCAAGCATGAACTCCTTCTCTGACACAAACGGAAACTACTCTCTAATATTTCTTGGCTTCTTCTTTCCATGCCGGAATATAGAATATCCTTTTCTCGTTCAGCACCTGCAAGTCAGCTTGAGACAAATTCACCAAGTGCATAGGATCATACACTCTCAGCAACTCTTGTTCATCTTCATCCTCCATTACCGCTTCAGCTGTTTCACTATCAACATACCACCATTTCAGATTCTTTAAGCCATCCTTGGGCATTTGTTTTATCGGCACTTCTTTTAAACACCGGATCGGCTTATACTTCATTATCATCCAAGGTTTGCCATCAGCTCTCATACCTCTGTCTTTATCTTCAACGAGCTTTCCTTTCTGCGGCTTTAATAACTCGAACTTTTTATCTTTTATACTTTCTTTCCAAACGATCTTCCCAATACTCCTAGCCATATTATCATCACTCCTGTTTATCAACCCCAACTTGGCTAAGTCCTTCACCTCACACTCCGGCAAGGTATTCAACGATCTCAACAATCTCTTGAAATACTGAACTCCATCAAAACGTTTAATCACAAACAGCCTCAACTGCTCATCATATAGCCAAAATATAATCCCCTTCTTCGATTCAGCATATCCTTTGATGTTGTAACTCTTCTTGAACATAGTAGGAACCGCCGGTTTCTTTGTCTTTACGAACCATTGAGCGTAGCCTTCTTTCCATCTCGGCTGCTCTTCCCATTCAGTCTCATCGCTTCCCATATCTTGACCCATATCTGACTTATCAACTTCGGGAATTTCATGCTCAACGTTTTCTTCCACAATCTCTCCCTCTTCAATCTCACTATCAATTACAATATCAGCCCCTATCTTTTAAATCTCTTCAATCGGTAACACATCGTCGTCACCTGCAATATCAACATCCAAACTTTCCACATCATCCACTACCACTACATCATCACCCCCCGATTCACCAGTTGCACCAGTAGACTCCCCCTGAGATGTGGAAGTCCCAAGAGCTTGTTCAGTTCTTGGCAACTCACCACCTGCACCTTTCGATGCATTGGGATCATCGTCTCGATCATTCCTCTTCTTCGTCCTCAACTCGTCGCCTTTACAGTTCGTCTCCCCCTGAGATGCCAAGAACTGTTTCAAGGCATCAAAAAGTTTACCGTGCTCAATCAGGAGGGACGACTGAATCTGATTCTCTGCAACAAGGCGCTGAATAGCGTGAGTCTGGATCAGATTTATTCTCGACTGTTCCGCCACGACCCTTTCAAGAGCTGCTATTCTGTCCGAATCAGATAAGGTTACATCAAAATCAAAACTCATATGAGAGGTGTCTTGAGCATATGGTGAAGGGATCCCCAAAGTAGTCGGGACATCAGAAACAGGCGTAAAAGTAACCGCATGTGATATCGTAACAGATAACCCTGCAGTGGCAACCAGCGTCGACTAAACGAATCTTACAACAACCTCCGATGGAGTAAGTGTAGGAGGTGGCAAGGAAACAATTTCTGGAGTCGAAAACTGGAATGTTGTGGGTGGAATGCCAAATGAAGATGATGTAGAAACCACGGGAACATCCGAGGTGATTGGTCCTGTCATAGTCATGGACGCAGGGACCATAGTCATTCCAGATAAAGTGGGTGGAGAGAAGCGTACCACCCTCGAGCTTTCATTAGCTCCCGATCCTTCACCCGTTCTTTCCCTTTTAGATCGACGAATCAAACGACTCAACTCCTCCTCAAAATCAGACTCGCTGTCATCTGTATCTTTCTTTCATTTTCCATGAATTCTTTCTTGAGCGACCAGTATCTGTCTTGCTTCAGCAACATCGTCAGCTGAGGAGTCAGAGTCGGTTCTTTCAGAATCAGCTACCGACGTAGCTACCAACGGCACATCAGCACTAGAAACTTGCGCAACTGAGACCTGAACTTCTTCCTCAGGATCAACTCGTTCCATGTCAAAAAATCCTTGGCCGCCAAAAGCAGCTTCAAGGTCTACATGTTCCTCCGGTGCCACAACAGGGGCAGCAGGCAGAGCTTGCTGTACCACAGGTGGTGGTTGAGGTGCTTCAGCCTGTTGTGGTGCCGGATCCCGAAACTCGTCTCCCCGAGGAGCAACATATGCTGGGTTGATCAAATAACCAAATAGCGGAGTATGTCGTGGACGAAGCTCTGGTTTACTTCGAGCACTCGACGCTCTGCACTGTGCAAATATCCTCTTGCTGACACTCTCTACATAACGAATCGGACGGCGCTGAGGTAGCGTAGGAGCCACGTGATTCAAGATCATTTGTAAGAATCTTGGATACATCAAGAATCTTTCACGAGCCACCGCTCGTCTCTGACGGTCTATCTCATAAAACACCATCTGACTGAAGCTGTAACGCTTGTTGTATGTCAGTGCTGTCATTGCCGACTGCATCGTTGCGCCCATCCCGTCCGTACCAGCCTTTCTACCCGACATTCACACGATCATCACGTGTATGAGAAAACGCCATTGATCCAACAAGAATCCTTTACGTCTCTGAGTGTCACCCAATGGACCAGAATAGCCCATTCTTAAAAATGCACCGTCTCTGAATGGAGCAACAAAGTCTGTAGGATCATCTCTTGTTTCATTTCCAAACTGCAAAGCGACCTTTATCTGTTCCGATGAGAATTGCACCACCTGATTGTTAACGGTGGCGCGCATTACTGGGGGTTCGACTCTACAATCGTATTCAACCATCTGCCAGAAGTCTTCTATGTTTGGCAGAGAAATGGGCAGAGTTGTAGTAATCGCATGTAAGATACGCGAGCGAATCAGAAAAGTGATGATCTCGCGATAATCATCAACACCGCTAGCATCCGGGTCCAGTGTTATGTACATATTGTGCCCCGGAAAGAATTGGCGGTTATTATCACCACCTTCGTCACCACCAGCACCACCGGCTCCTGCTACAGCTGCCATATCTGCACCACAAACGATCTAAGTTAGAGAATCGTCAAGGCAGATCGTAACTTCGCTTATTACCATGAGCGATGTTAAGATAAACATTAGTGTGCAAGCGAAGTTAAGCACAACTTCACCTATACAATAACTTCGCCTGACAACAGATTAACTTTTAAATAATATTTAAAGCATCAGACGAAGTTAAGCCTAAGGCGAAGTTAAGGATAACTTCGCCTAATCATAACTTCGCCCATTGAACAACTTCGCCCCTGATTAATTTAAAAATTTAAAGTAATAGGCGAAGTTAAGCCTTAGGTGAAGTTGAGAACAACTTCGCCTAAACTATAACTTCGCCTGAACTGAAACGGCAAAGGTTTAGACGGCCAAACGATGTGAATTTGGTGAATTTGGTGATTGTGGACAATAAAGACATGATACTAAAGAGATCTAGACGATCACATTAGTTACGAACACGTTAAAATAAGTTTGAAAAGTGGGTGTTTAAAAGATTGCAAGAACGAGATCTCGAATCAGACCGAAACGGCATCTTATTAACATGATTAACATTGATTATACATTATCCCGACCCTACACACCTTTAATACGGATTGAAGTTGAGAAAAAATAACAGGTGTTGATTCGAGTAAACAAGTTCACTGAGGATAATGATAAGTTCGCCTGAATTTTGAGAATATGAAAGGTTTGACTAAGTTGACCCTTATATAGGATTTAAATTATACAGGCGAAGTTAGGGTTAACTTCGCTTACCCCTTAACTTCGCCTGTTATCAACTTCGCTTAGTTTTAGAATTTACACAACAGTCCTTATAAATTTGAACATTATTCAATTGTCCTTTAAAAACTTCCTTTAAAGAGTTAAATGTTACGATCAAAGACCAAGTAACCAAGTTTTCAACCATAAAACAAAATATGCAATGAAACTTTTAAAAGTAAAATACACGGGATCAAATTTCAGTCTTGACAGGGACTAACATGTTTTAGAAAAGATCCGAACATGAATCAAATTAATTAGATGGCTGTCACATAGATCCATGTTCAGCTGTATTATGACATAAAGAAACAGGTTGTAAGCAGGTAAACAACTTAGTATGGTTTTCATCGCTTATGTGATACGGGTTAGGTTCAATTAAGCTCAAAATATAAATGGACACCACATCAGAGATTGTGATGCCTCCTATCTATTCTCAAAGCGTATTTGGCTTTCCCCAAGTCACCCCGAGTTGATCTCGACCCGTAGTGTCTGATTAAGCTGTAAATACATCTTGATCTTTTAGAGTCTTCGTCTCGTTCTCGTTCTTGCCTCTTGATTGATAAGTATAACATAATAGACTTCAGAAGGCTTAATACATTTTTTTTTTAATAACGATTTACATAGCTTCAAACAGTAGACTACTGCAAGTCCCGAATCTGGATCACTGCAGTCTCTTGACACACTATCTTCTCGGAAATCAGAACACTCACGGGCTCGTGTATGACTGGGTAATCACTTTTCTGCCTATCATTCAGAAAGATATATATGGAGACATACACAACTCTTAATGAGTTGTCCCTTTAAATCGAGAAGATTTAGTTAGTATCACTTCTACTTCTACACACCATAAAAAGGTACCATAACATACAATGACTGTTCTAGAGTCTTTTAGGCCTAATAACTTCACTAGTTAAGCACACAGAAATAGTTTGTGAATCATTTTCCAAGGTTGGATCAATTTTCTTGTAAACATAGCATTGAAACTTCTTATGAAGTTATAGACTTGAAAAATTATTTCATCTCCCAAAAAAATTTTAAATTCTATCGCCCCGATCAAGTCAAAGTCATCAGGTAAACGGCTATCCTGAAGATCCAATGGATCAGCTGGACCGACCACATACGAATATGCGTCCTTTTAACTAAGTATGAACGACTATTTTTCAGCGACAGAATAAAAACACATCATAAACCGCCCTAGTCGCTTTCTGTCATCTGGTTAATGGCTATCCTCATAATCTACTGGTAGAAGTGAGGACCAAACACATCCGAAGATATGTCCTTCAAACTGAAGCAACCGACATAATTCTAAGCGATAGTGACGTTTTTTTTACTCAATAAAAAATGAAAAATACAGTTACACGGGATTGATCATCCCATTAAGCTCAACAAGGTTTTGAAAGCGGGTTCTGTCAAACGCTTTAGTAAAAAGATCAGCGAAATTATCCAACGAATCAACCTTTTCGAGCACTATTAATTTCTTCTCAGCACAATCCCGTATAAAATGATGACGAATGTCAATGTGTTTAGTTTTGCTATGTTTTACGGGATTGTTAGTTACTGAGATTGCAGAAGTGTTATTAATACAAATAGGAATTTGAGTGAAATTCAGACCGTAATCGCGCAATTGCTGTTGTATCCAAAGAACCTGGGAGCAGCAGTTTGATGCTGCCATGTACTTTGCTTCACAGGTAGAAATGGCTACAGAGGTCTGCTTCTTGCACTGCCATGAAACCAATCTTCCTCCCAAAAACTGACATCCACCGGTCGTCGAATTCCTGTTCTGATTGCAACCTCCATAGTCAGAATCTGTATAAGCGACCAAATCCAAGTCTCCCCCTTTCGTGTACCACAATCCCAGCTTAGGCTTGCCTTTGAGATACCGCAGTATTCTCTTCACTCCCTTCATGTGAGATTCCTTTGGGCTTGCCTAAAATCGAGCACAGAGACAAACTGCAAACATAATGTCAGGTTTAGATGCAGTTAAATACATTAAAGAACCTATGATTGCTCGATATTGGGTGGGTCCACATCTGTGTCACTATCTGAATCAGCACCCAGCTTGTGGTTGACGCAAACCGGAGTATCAAATGGAGTGCTGTCCTCCATCTTGAAGCATTTGAGAACGTCTTGGACATATTTAGTTTGATGGATGAACATCCCATCTTTCTTCTGATCGACCTGCAATCCCAAAAAGAACGTTAATTCACCCATTGCGCTCATTTCAAACCTTCTTTTCATGACTTCCTTAAATTACTGACACATGGCGACTTTTGAAGCAGCAAAGATGATGTCATCCACGTAGACTTGAACTAGGAGAAAGTCTCCCCCCTTTTTCTTGATAAACAGCGTGCTGTCGATCTTTCCTCTTTCGAACCCATTCTCAAGTAAGTAATCAGACAAGGTTGCGTACCAGGCACGAGGGGCCTGATGTAGTCCATATAGCGCTTTACTTAACTTGTACACGTGATCAGGAAAGTCTGGGTCAGGAAAACCTGGAGGCTGCTCAACGTACACAACCTCATCGACTTTACCGTTAAGAAACGCACTTTTCACATCTAACTGGAACACCTTCAACTCATTGTGTGCAGCAAAAGCCAAAAAAAACGAATCGCTTCCAATCTTGCCACAGGAGCAAACACTTCATTGTAGTCGATCCCTTCTTGCTGATTAAACCCTTTTACGACCAGCCTCGCCTTGTTCCTGATGATTATTCCTTTCTCATCTCTCTTACATTTGAAAACCCATTTGGTGCCAATCGCATGCACATTCTTCGGTTTTGCAACCAATTTCCATACCTCCATCTTCTCGAACTGGGCTAACTCTTCTTGCATGGCTTCGACCCACGAGCTGTCTTTTAGAGCCATTTGATAGTTCTTTGGTTCAATCTGGCTGATGAAGCAGGTGTACAAGCACTCGTTAATGATACCTGTTTCTTTAATGCTTGCGTAAACACATGTGTGCTCATTCAAGCTTCGTCTTGTTTGTACACCGTCAGATAGATCACCTATCACGTTCTCTAAAGGGTGATTTTTGTGAACTCCAGTAGTCGGAACCGAACTGACTTGCATATTGTCTTCCAGGTTCGAAGAGAGTTCATCAATGGGTGATTGTTGTTGAGAGTGAAAAGGGTTGTAAAATTCTTCTTCAGTAGAGGCGGCAGGAGCATTAACGGCACTTGACGTGGAAGGTTGACTTTCGTCGTATCGTGGACGTTGCACAATATTTTCCTCCTCATCATACAAAATCTGTGAAGCAATTTTCTCATCAACTTCTGCAAAATCCAAGTAAGGCATATTAAAGGATTTGAACAGTTTATCATAGTCAAAAACTTCAGCGGGTCCCGTGCTAGGCATTGGTGGTTTGTAACTCGTGATGTCGGTGTTCCATACCACTTCAACCTTGCTGTTCGATAAATTAAAGACTCTTCTGTTGGGTGTCCCAACAACATATCCGACTAAAGTACCTTCGTCGGCTTTCTCACCAAATTTAGAGTTTGTCTTTAATATCGTACATGGGGACCCGAATGGTTCGAGACCATTCAAGTTTGGCTTTCGACCATGCATAAGTTCATAACAAGTTTTATTTAGCCTTTTAACAGTTAAAACACGATTAAGGATATAACAGGCTGTGGCAACTGCTTCAGCCCAGAACACCACGGGAAGTTTAGCATCAGCCAGCATGGTTCTGGCTCCTTCAATTAGCGTCATGTTCTTCCTCTCAGCCACCCCATTTTGTTGCGGAGTATACGGGGCGCTGTACTGGTGGTCTATCCCTTTCTGTAAGCAAAACATCTCCATCTGGTAGTTTTTGAACTCTGTCCCATTATCACTCCTGATGTATTTAACCTTTCTCCCCACGATATCTCAACCTTGGTAATCAAGTTAATTACCAACTGTACCGTCTCATCTTTTGTCTTCAGAAAGTATACCCAAGAGTATCGAGAGTAATCATCAGTTATTACCAAGCAGTATGATGTTCCACCTAGACTCTTTACATTCACGGGACCGAAGAGATCCATGTGAAGTAAGTCTAGGGTACTGACTATTGAATTAACCTTCTTGGTGTGATGAGGTTTCATGTGTTGCTTTCCCTTCTTGCACGATAAGCATTGGTCTTCAAAGTTGAAATTCTTCAAGGGAACACCAAGCATTAGCCCATTCTTGACAATGTAGTTCATTTTTCGAAGATGTATATGCCCCATTCTTCGATGCCATAACTCAGACTCAGATTCAGTTGCCTTTGACAGAAGACATGATTCTTCTTTTGTCATCTCAGTTGACCTCATATCCATGACGTATGTGTTCTTTTCTCTTGGAGCTTTCATCACCACCCATGCCTCTGGTATCTTGAAACCAGGATACAGAACAATTGCTTCATTTTTGGTAAAGTACACTGTGTACTCTTTGTCACAAATCTGAGATACGCTCAACAAATTATGCTTCAACTCCTCAACAAAATTCACCTTCTCCAATTTCATTTTTCCATTTGTTACGGTTCCAATACCGGTGATTCTACCACCACTCTCTCCAACAAAACTTACCCTACCTCCTTGAACAGGTTTCCATTCGTGTAACAAATTCTTGTTACCTGTCATGTGCCGGGAACAGCCACTGTCCATAACCCACAGATTGTTTGCAGTCTTGTTCAACTGTTCCTGCACGATTAAAGCAAAGGATTAAAATCTGGGGACCCAAGACCTACTGGTCTTGGGTCGATTAAATCTATTAACCGGCATCCCATACCTTGGTTGTCCAAAGTCAGTTTGAGAATAATTTCTGTAAGTTCTATAAGGATACCTTCTTGAGAATTGACTATGAGGCCATCCAAACCTTAGTGGATTAACTGAATTATAATTGTTGGTTCGGTTGTTTACTGGGAAAAACTGAGATCGATTTCTTTGAAATCTTGGATTAGTCCAATGTCTGAATTTTGGAGAGTTAGCATTCTTACCATTATAGTAATTACTGTTAGTTTTATTCTCAGTTTTCGGAGGCCTCATACTTCGGAATCTCTGATTTATAGGGCAATTAGCAATTAGGTGTCCGATTTGATTGCATCTGAAACAACTCCTGTGTTCAACTTTCGTCTCAACAGTTGTTTCATATGTTGAGGTTGTATTACTCCCCATTTGTCTGGCATATGGAGGGACAAATGGGTTTAGGGGAGAGGTCTTTTCAATTGGCTTATATTCCTCCCCACGTTTTATTAACTCTACTTCTTCTTTTATCTCACTAGATTCGGATGTCTTGTCCGAATTTGATGAGACAGAACTAGGAACAGAAATCTTAACATTTGAACCAGGCTTACTCGTTTCGCTTTTTCTAACTTTAGGTTCTTTAATCGAAACTTTGACAGGAACTGTCTGACTAATCTCAACATCAACAGATTTCTGATTACTAGGATCATACGTATAATTATGGTTATACGGTGGTGGAACTTTAGAAAATCCAATTCCCCCTTTGTTAACTGGGGAACGTTGAACACTTACGATGTGATCAAGCATTGCTGAGGAATTTCTAAATTGCTCAATTTTTCTGTTTAATTCCACCACTTTTACCTGGCAATCAGCTATCTGTTTATCCCTGTCAGCAATTAGTTTGGTTTTTTCTTCTAACACTTCATAACTAAGATCAATTACTTGTATTTTTTCAGCTAGACTGGCTTTAAGACTTCTGATATCTTTTTCACTAGCTTTTATTTTTACCGAGTAACTGTTTTTTCTAGTTTTAGTGTAATGATGATCTTCTTTTAATGTTTTAAATTGAGCGTCCAAACTAACAAACTGATCAGTTATTGTTTTCAATTGTTCAGACAGATTTTCACATTGCATACAAGGGAGTTCAGAACTTACCTCAGAAAGCTGATCATTTACTTCTGCCATGTAAGCTTGATTTTCCCCCGTCTTCCTCTCGCTTCCTCCAGTTTCGATGTTAACTAAATTTGCCTGTTCGAAGACTTCCTCAACCTGTAGATTCCAGTTATACCCACTATTGTGTCTAGATACCATAGCCTTATTCTTACTATCTCCCCCATCTGTTGTGCAGGCCTGTTCTGGCTGCGTTCGACTCTCTCATTTGTACATTCCTTGGCAAAGTGACCATTTTGTTGACAGTTATAGCATCAAACCTTTGACTTGTCAAACCTTGGTCTTTCACCAATGAACTTTGTTGGTGCATGATGTCAGTAGTTCAGTATCTAGTGTCTGTAATTGTGTTAGTTGGACATGTATTAATGTTTTGTTAACTTGTTTCACAAGTTCGCCTTTTATAAGCGAACTTGTGGAACAGGCGAAGTTATCAACAACTTCGCCTAACATGTTAGGCGAAGTTGTCGATAACCATAAAAGCTTAGCTGCGGCTTGTTTTGTAATTAAGTTTTCAGTACGTGTAATCGGTGATTGTATATCACGTGTTATTAGTTGCAATACAACGTGTTTTTTGAGTATTGTAACGCGTGTTTGCTTGTGTTTAACGTATATCGATTCTACGCTCGTATCGTCTTACGTAGGGATTCCACACCTACGTAAAACGAGATATTTCCGTGTAGATTCGGCTGGGAACCTAAAATTGGTATCAGAGCTTTTGCTCGTGATTGTGTGGTTCGGGATTATCACACGGGTGTAGAAATCGTTCCGTTCGACTATTCGCGGGACGAGTTTACGTTGGAATACCGAGTTTTTGTGTACTACTCACCTCACTCCACCAAAAACAACCATTACACCTTCGCATACCTCGCAAAACGTCAAAATCAAACCTGCAAAAATGTTGTGTTAATCAGGCGAAGTTGCCGCCACTGTTTGTAGGGTTTAGGCGAAGGTATAAGTTTAAGCGAAGTTATTAACAACTTCGCCTACCTCACAAGTTCGCTTAACTTAAGTGAAGTTATCTGCAACTTCGCCTAATCAGGCAAAGTTGAGAAGAAGCGAAGTTAAGAATTCAAGCGAAGTTAAGACTTAAGCGAAGTTAAGTTTAACTTCGCCTATTGGTACTGTTCTGAATAATTGAACATTTTTTGTTTGTTTCTTTGAGTGTTCGTTCGTATTTCCTCCAAAGATGACTTCTATAAATATTACGGAACTGGTGAAAATGGAGGTGGAAGCAGGTTCAGCTACTAAGGCACCGAAAATGCTTAAGGGTACCGATTTCGTGGCTTGGAAAGATCGGTTTGAGCAGTATGTTAAATATCAAGATGCTAAGATGTGGGTGTGCATTCAAGATGGATACATTCCACCAACGGCTTTGTATGAGGGTCGTGAACAAATTAAGAAATACAATAAGATGGAAGAGGAAGAAAAGAAGATGTATGAGGCTGAAAGCAAAGCTCATGCTGCGATAACAATGGCTCTTCCACAAGAGATTCTTCACATCTTCAGAAAATATAAAACCGCCAGAGAGCTATGGGAAGCGCTTGAAAACCGATATGAAGGTAATGTGGGGATACGTGCATCCAAGATTAAGCTACTCAAAACCCAATTCTCGGTGTTCAAACATTTGAAGAATGAGTCACTTGATGATATCATCACAAGATATTATCACCTGATGACCGAACTCAGCAATTATTCCATTGTTTACAAAGAAGAGGAGATCGTAGAAAAACTTCTTGATGCTCTCCCACCGAAATGGGAAATGTACACTGTCTTGATGAGAGAAGATAAAGAGTTTGCCAACATTGACTTGGAAACAGCAGTCAATAAACTACGAACTTTTGAACTTAACATGGTTCGAAAAGAGACACCAACTGATCAGGTTCAGGATCCGGGAATGTATGGTGCGAAAGTTAATTCAAATTCAAGTCCAAAGTCAGAATCATCTGCTTACTACTCAAAGGGAGACTCGAGCGCTAACTCAACTCATGAAGGTCATGTAACTCTCAACAAGGATGGTGATGTGTGTTTCGTGGCTGGTGGAACAAATACTTCTAAACCTCTAGCAACAAAGGGTAGTTTTTCCTCAAGTGTTCCGAACAACAAATACTCTCAGATGCCCATGAGTTTTAAATCTGCTGAACAGCAGTTTGCTCTCTATGCATCTTTCATTGCTTCTTATGAAAACTACATCAAAGGTAAAATAGTCGATCCCGTAACTTTGGATGAAGACTATGATCAGATTGATGCTGATGATCTAGAAGAGATGGATCTGCAGTGGCAGATGGCAATGATTGTAAGAAGAGTCAAAAGGTTTATGAAGAAAACTGGTAGAAAGTTTGTTGGCGAAAGACCAGGGTTTGATAAGTCAAAGGTTCGGTGTTATAACTGTCAACAGAATGGACACTTTGCTAAAGAATGCACAAATGAATGAGTAGAACGTAGTCAGAACAGGCCAACACAACCGAATGGGGGAAGTAACGAGAATAGGGCGATGATATCCAGGCAGAACGGGGAATACAATTGGAATCTGCAAGTTAAGGAAGTGTTCGAACATGCCAACTTGGTTAACATCGAAACTGAAGGAAAAAACAGAGAGACAAGAGAAGATCAAGCTTATATGGCAGAGGTGAATGATCAGCTCTCTGAGGTAAGTTCTAAACTCCCTTGTACGAAATGTGAAAATCTGTTTGAACAATTGAAAACAATAACTGATCAGTTTGTTAGTTTGGATGCTCAATTTAAAACAGTAAAAGAAGATCATTATTACACTAAAACTAGAGAAAACAGTTACACGGTAAAAATAAAAGCTAGTGAGAAAGATATCAGAAGTCTTAAAGCCAGTCTAGCTGAAAAAATACAAGTAATTGATCTTAGCTATGAAGTGTTAGAAGAGAAAACCAAACTAATTGCTGAAAGGGATAAACAGATAGCTGATTACCAGGTGAAAGTGGTGGAACTAAACAGAAAGCTTGAGCAATTTAGAAATTCCTCCGCAATACTTGATCACCTCGTAAGTGATCAACGTTCCCCAGTTAAAAGGGGAGGAATTGGATATTCTGAAGTTCCACCACCTTATAATCATAACTATACTTATGATCCTAGTAATCAGAAATCTGTTGATGTTGAAATTGGTCAGACAGTTCCTGTTAAAGTTACGATTAAAGATCCAGAAGTTAGTAAAAGATAAACGAGTAAGCCTGTTTCGAATGTTAAGATTTCTGTTCCTAGTTCTGTCTCATCAAATTCGGACAAGACATCTGAGTCTAGTGAGACAAAAGAAGAGGCAGTGTTACTAAAACGTGGAGAGGAACATAAACCAACTGAAAAGAATTCTCCACTAAACCCGTATGTCCCACCATATGTTAGACAAACGGGCAGTAATGCAACCTCAACATCTAAAACAACTGTTGAGACAAAAGTTGAACACATGAGTTATTTCAGATGCAATCAAATAGGACACCTGATTGCTGATTGCCCTCTGAATCATAGATTCGGAGGTATGAGGCCATCGAAAACTGAGAATAGAGCTAACAGTAATTACTATAATGGTAAGAATGCAAACTCATCAAAGTTCAGATATTGGACTAATCCAGGTTTTCAAAGAAATCGATCTCAGTTTTTCCCTGTTAACAACCAAATCATTAGTTATAATTCATTTAATTCACGAAGGTTTGGATGGCCTCATAGTCAATCTACAAGAAGGTATCCTTTTAGGACTTACAGAAATCATTCTAATACTAACTTTGGACAGCCAAAGTACGGGATGCCTTTTAACAGATTTAATCGACCCAAGACCAATAGGTCTTGGGTCCCCAGATTTTAATCCTTTACTTTAATCGTGCAGGAACAGTTGAACAGGGCTGCAAACAATCTATGGGTTGTGGATAGCGGCTGTTCCCGGCACATGATGGGTAACAAGAATTTGTTACACGAATGGAAACCTGTTCAGGGAGGTAGAGTAAGTTTTGCTGGAGAGAGTGGTGGTAGAATTACTGGAATGGGGACGGTGACAAATGGTAAAATGAAGCTAGAAAAGGTGAATTTCGTTGAAGAGCTAAAGCATAATTTGCTGAGTGTGTCTTAGATCTGTGACAAAGATTACACTGTGCACTTTACCAAAAATGAAGCGATTGTACTGTATCCTGGTTTCAAGATACCAGAGGCATGGATAGTAATGAAGGCTCCAAGGGAAAAGAATACATATGTTATGGACATGAGGTCGACTGAGATGGCAACAGAAGAATCATGTCTTCTGTCAAAAGCAACTGAATCGGAGTCCGAGTTATGGCATCGAAGAATGGGGCATATACATCTTCGAAAAATGAACTACATTGTCAAGAATGGGCTGGTGCTGGGTGTTCCCTTGAAAAATTTCAACTTTGAAGACCAATGTCTATCGTGCAAGAAGGGAAAGCAACACAAGAAATCTCATCACACCAAGAAGGTTAATTCACATGGATCTCTTCAATCCCGTGAATGTAAAAAGCCTAGGTGGAACATCATTCTGCTTGGTGATAACTGATGATTTCTCTCGATATTCTTGGGTATATTTCTTGAAGACAAAGGATGAAACGGTTCAGTTGGTAATTAACTTGATTACCAAGGTTGAGAATATTATAGGGAGAAAGGTTAAATACATCAGGAGTGACAATGGTACAGAGTTCAGAATCTATCATATGGAGATATTCTGCTTACAGAAAGGGATAGAGCACCAGTACAGCGCTCCGTATACTCCACAACAAAATGGGGTGGCTGAGAGGAAGAACAGAACGCTAATTGAAGGAGCCAGAACCATGCTGGCTGATGCTAAACTTCCTGTGGTGTTCTGGGCTGAAGCTGTTGCAACAGCCTGTTATATCCTTAATCGAGTTTTAACTGTTAAAAGATTGAATAAAACATGTTATGAACTTATGCATGGTAGAAAGCCTAACTTGTATGGTCTCGAACCATTCGGGTCCCCGTGTTCGATATTAAAGACGAACTCAAAATTTGGTGAGATAGCCGACGAAGGTATTTTAGTCGGATATGTTGTTGGGACACCCAACAGACGAGTCTTTAATCTATCGACCAGCAAGGTTGAGGTGGTGTGTAACTCTGACATCACAAGTTACAAATCACCAAAACCAAGCACGGGACCCGCTGGGGCTTTCGACTATGATAAGCTTTTTAAATCTTTTAATTTGCCTTACTTGGATTGTGCAGAAGTTGATAAGAGAATAGCTACGCAGATTCTTTATGATGAGGAAGAAAATTTTGTGCAACGACCGCAGTACGATGAATGTCAACCTTCCTCGTCAACTGCTGTCGACACCCCTGCTGCCTCTACTGAAGACGAATTCTTCAATCCTTTTCACTCTCAACAACAATCACCCATTGATGAACTATCTTCGAACCTGGAAGACAATCTGCAAGTCAGTTCGGTTCCGACTACAGGAGTTCATAAATATCACCGTTTGTAGAACGTGATAGGTGATCTGTCTGATGGTGTACAAACAAGACGAAGCTTGAATGAGGACACCTGTGTTTACGCAAGTATCAAAGAAACAGGTATCATTAACGAGTGCCTGTACACCTGTTTCATTAGTCAGATTGAACCAAAGAACTATCAAATGGCTCTAAAGGACAGCTCGTGGGTCGAAGCCATGCAAGAAGAATTAGCCCAGTTCGAGAAGATGGAGATTTGGAAATTGGTTGCAAAATCGACGAATGTACATGCAATTGGCACAAAATGGGTTTTCAAATGCAAGAGAGATGAAAAAGGAATAATTATCAGGAACAAGGCGAGGCTGGTTGTAAAAGGTTTTAATCAGCAAGAAGGGATCGACTACAATGAAGTGTTTGCTCCTGTGGCAAGATTGGAAGCGACTCGTTTGTTTTTGGCATTTGCGGCACACAAGGAGATGAAGGTGTTCCAGTTAGATGTGAAAAGTGTGTTTCTTAACGGTAAAGTCGATGAGGTTGTGTACGTTGAGCAACCTCCGGGTTTTCCTGACCCAGACTTTCCTGATCACGTGTACAAGCTAAGTAAAGCGCTATATGGGCTACATCAGGCCCCTCGTGCCTGGTATGCAACTCTATCCGATTACTTGCTTGAGAATGAGTTTGAAAGGGGAAAGATCGATAGCACACTGTTCGTGAAGAGAAAAGGAAGAGACCTTCTTCTGGTTCAAGTCTACGTGGACGACATCATCTTTGCTACGTCAAAAGTCGCCATGTGTCAGGAGTTTGAAGCCGTCATGATAAAGAGGTTTGAAATGAGTGCTATGGGTGAACTAACTTTCCTTTTAGGATTCTAGGTTGATCAGAAGAAAGATGGGATGTTCATTCATCAGACTAAATATGTCCAAGACGTTCTCAAACGCTTCAAGATGGAGGACAGCACTCCATTTGATACTCCAGTTTGCGTCAACCATAAATTGGGTGCTGATTCAGACAGTGATGCAGACGTGGACCCCACCCAATATCGGGCAATAATAGGCAAACCCAAAGGAATCTCACATGAAAGGTGTGAAGAGGATATTGCGTTATCTCAAAGGCAAGCCTAAGCTAGGGTTGTGGTACACGAAAGGGGGAGACTTGGAGTTAGTCGCCTACACGGACTCTGATTATGGAGGATGCAATCAGAATCGGAAGTCGATAACAGGTGGATGTCAGTTTCTTGGAGGCAGATTAGTGTCATGGCAGTGCAAGAAGCAGACCTCAGTCGCCATTTCTACCTGTGAAGCAGAATACATGGCAGCATCGAACTGCTGCTCCCAGGTTCTTTGGATACAACAGCAATTGCGCGATTACGGTCTGAATTTCACTCATACTCCTATTTGCATAGATAACACTGCTGCTATCTCAGTAACTAACAATCCCGTAATGCATAGCAAAACTAAACACATTGACATCCGTCATCATTTTATACGGGATTGTACTGAGAAGAAATTGATAGTGCTCGAAAAGGTTGATTCGTTAGCTAATTTCGCTGATTTGTTTACTAAAGCGTTTGACAAAAGTTGTTTTCAAAACCTTTTTGAGCTAAATGGGATGATCAATCCCGAGTAACCGTGTTTTTCGTTTTTACTTACAAAAAAAAACGTCACTATCGCTTAGAATTATGTTGGTTGCTTTAGTTTGAAGGACATATCTTCGGATATGTTTGGTCCTCATTTCTACCTGTAGAGTATGAGGATAGCCATTAACCAGATGACTGAAAGTGACCGGGGCGGTTTATGATGTGTTTTTATTCTTTCGCTGAAAATTAGTCGTTCATACTTAGTTAGAAGGACACATACTCGTATGTGGTCGGTCCAGCTGATCCATTGGATCTTCAGGATAGCCGTTTACCTGAAGACTTCGACTTGATCGGGGCGATAGAAGTTAAATTTTTTTTTTAATTGGGGAGATGAAATAATTTTTCAAGTCTACTACTTCATAAGAAGTGAATATACAATGTTTAAAAGAAAATTGATCCAACCTTGGAAAGTGATGGACAAACTGATTTTGTGTGCTTAACTAGTGAAGTTATTAGGCCTAAAAGACTTTAGAACAGTCATTGTATGTCATGGTAGCTTTTTATGGTGCGTAAAAGTAGAAGTGATACTAACTAACTCTCCTCGATTTTAAGTGGAAACTCATTAAGAGTTGTGCATGTCTTTATATATATATTTCCGAATGATAGGCAGAAAAGCGATTACCCAGTCATACACGAGCCCGTGAGTGTTCTGATTTTGTAGGTTCCCAGCCGGATCTACACGAGATATCACGTTCTACGCAGGTGCGGAATCCCTACGTAAGACGTTACGAGTATAGAAAACAATACGATTAACACACGATAATCAAACACGTTGTATACCAACCTTAAACACGTGATACGAAGATCACTTGATTACAGACTCTCTCTGACTCGAATACACGAAAACTGTAAAACTGAATTAATTAATTAATAAGCCGTAACAGATGGCTTGTATAATCACGACAACTTCGCCTGGCATGTTCAGGCGAAGTTGTCAGTAACTTCGCTTGTCTAACAAGTTCGCCCATATCAGCGAACTTGTTAGCAACTTCGCTTATACAAAACATAAAACATTACAAACGCGATTACAGACACTAGACACTGAACTACTGACATTATGCACCAACAGACTCCCCCTTGGCAGTAGCTTCATCTCTTTAGCTTCAAACACGTGTCTTGTAATCTTCAATCTTGTATCTTCACGCATGCACTCCTTCTCTAACACAAACCGACACAACTCTTTGATATTTCCTCGCTTCGTCTTTCCAAGCAGGAATATAAAAGATTTTCTTCTCATTGAGCACCTGCAGATCAGCTTGCGATAAGTTTACCAAATGCATCGGATCGTAAACTCTTAGAAGCACTTGTTCATCCTCGTCTTCCATCACTGCCTCAGCTGTCTCACAATCTACAAACCACCATTTTAGGTCTTTAAGCACATCCTTGGGCATAAGCTTCATCGGTACTTCTTTCAAACACCGGATCGGTTTATACTTCATGACCATCCAAGGCTTTCCATCAGCTCTCAAACCTCTATCCTTGTCTTCAACAAGTTTTCCCTTCTGTGGTTTTAACAGCTCAAATTTCTTCTCTTTTATACTTTCTTTCCATACAATTTTCCCAATAACTCTAGCCATATTATCGTCACTTCGATTGATTAACCCCAATCTGGCTAAGTCTTTCACTTCACATTCCGGCAGTGTATTCAACGATCTTAACAGTCTTTTAAAATACTGAACACCGTCATACCTTTTTATCACGAAGAGCCTCAACTGCTCATCATAGATCCAGCAAATAATCCCTTTCTTCGCTTCAGCATAGCCTTTAATGTTGTAACTCTTCTTAAACATTGTAGGGACCGCCGGTTTCTTCATTTTGACGAACCACTGAGCATAGCCTTCCTTCCATCTAGGCTGCTCTTCCCATTCAGTCTCACCATTTGCCATCTCATTACCCATATCGGCTTTCTCAACATCTGGAATGTCATGCTCAATATTTTCCTCAACTATCTCTCCCTCTTCTATCTCTGTATCAATCGCAATATCTCCACCAATCTTTTCTATCACATCACTTGGCAATACATCATCATCACCAACCAAGCTATCATCCATCTCCTCTACGTCCACCACCACCACATCATCACCACCAGCTGCAGTTATCGACTCCCCCTGAGTTGTGGAAGTTCCAAGAGCTTGAGTAGTTCTTGGTAGCTCACCACCTGCATCTTTCGACGCATTGGGATCATCGTCTCTATCATTCCTTCTCTTGGTCCTCAACTCATCGCCTTTACAGCTCGTCTCCCCCTGAGATGCCAAGAACTCCTTCAGAGCATCTATGATCTTTCCATGTTCTACCAGCAGGGACGACTGCATCTGATTCTCTGCAACTAGGCGTTGAATAGCCTGGGTCTGGATAAGATTCACCCTTGATTGTTCTGCCACGACCCGTTCAAGTGCTGCTATTCGTTCTGAGTCTGAGAGGGTTGCATCGAAATCGAACCTCATATGTGAAATGTCTTGAGTGTACTGAGGAGGGATTTCCGATGTCACCAGGACCTCAGAAGTAGAAATAGACGTAACCGCAGGTGGTATCGTCATTGATAACTCTGCAGTGGCCACAACAGTCAACTCGATAAATTGTGCCACGACCTCCGATGGAGTAACGGTCGGAGGCGGCAATGAAATGATCTCAGGAGTCGAAAGTTGGAAAGTAGTGGGAGGGAAGCCAAATGTAGACGAGGTAGCCACCACGGGAACACCCGTAGCGCTTAGCCTTGTAACCTGTAGGGATGAGGGAACCATTGTCATACCGGATAGTGCTGGTGGAGTGAAACGTACCACCCTAGAGCTCTCACCGGCTTCTGATCCTGCACCTATCCGTTCCCTTCTTGACCTCCTTATCAACTGTTGTACCTCTTCCTCATAGTCTGACTCGTCATCATCATCTGTTCTCTTTCTTTTCCCATGTAGTCTTTCTCTAGTCACCATGATCCTTCTCGCCTCTGCCACTTCATCATCAGAATCTGAGCCAGCCACCGTTGTAGCTGCCCTAGTAACATGCACAGTCGAGGCACGTTCAACTGGGACCTGAACGTTCTCCTCTGGATCCACCCGATCCATATCAAAGAAGCCTTGACCACCAAATTCTGCATCAAGGTCAACATTCTCCTCCGGTGACACAACAGGAGCAGCAGGTATATCTTGAGGTGCTCCTGCCTGTTGTGGTGCCGGGTCCCTAAACTCATCCCCACGAGCAGGCACATACTCCGGGTTGATTAAGTACCCAAAGAGTGGAGTATGGCGAGGACGAAGCTCAGGTTTGTTCCTCGCACTGGAGGATCGACACTGGGCGAAGATCCGTTTGTTCACACTTTCTACATATCGGATCGGACGGCGCTGAGGAAGTGTTGGAGCAACATGATTCAAGATCATTTGAAGGAATCTTGGATACATGATGAACCGCTCACGCGCCATCGCTCTTCGTTGACGATCAATCTCGTAAAAGACCATCTGACTAAAGCTGAATCGCTTGTTGTATGTCAGAGCAGTCATTGCTGACTGCATGGTCGCGCCCATGCCATCAGTGCCCGCCTTTCTCCCTGACATGCATACTATCATAACATGCATGAGAAAGCGCCACTGGTCAAGCAGAAAACCCTTCCTTCTCTGCGAATCCCCCAAGAGACCTGAATAACCCATCCTCAAAAATGCCCCATCGCGGAAAGGAGCTACAAACTCCGTCGGGTCATCCCTTGTCTTGTTTCCAAACCGCAGAGCCGCCCGGATATGTTCAGAAGAGAACTGAACAATATGATTGTTGACGGTTGCGCGCATCACCGGGGGTTCGACTCTACAGTCGTATTCCACGGTCTGCCAGAAATCCTCAATGTTGGGTAAGGATATCGGCAGAGTTGTTGTAATGGCGTGGAATATCCTCGAGCGTAAAAGGAATGTGATGATTTCGCGGAAATCATCAACTCCGCTCGCTTCCGGGTCTAAGGTGATATACATGTTGTGACCCGGGAAGAACTGTCTTTGTTGATCACCTCCATCATCACCGCCTGCACCACCTGCTCCAACAACAGCAGCCATATCTGCAACAAACAGGTTAAGTTAGATAAACTTCAAAGCGAATCACAAGTTCGCCTGTTACCATGAGCGAAGTTGTGATCAATACTGCATAGGCGAAGTTAAAGGTGAGGCGAAGTTGGGAAACAACTTCGCGTCAACTTGAACTTCGTCTGAAAAAAGGTTAAGTAAAATGGTTCAGGCGAAGTTACGGATAACTTCGCCTAATCACAACATCGCCTCATAAACTGTTTCAAAATCAATAATCAGGCGAAGTTAAACCTCAGGCGAAGTTACGGATAACTTCGCCTAAACCGTAACTTCGCCGAATTCGAATCGGCAACAGTTAAGGTTGTTGAACGACATGTAGATGATGATTTCGGAGATCGAGGACTCCGAAATACATGATTTTATGAAGGTTTATACGTTCAAGTGGTTTACTATCACGTAAAAACAAGTTTGAAAATCGGGTGTTTAGGTTTCAAAAAATCGAGGTCACGAAACGGGTCGTATCGACCTGTGATAATCATTAACGACAATGATTATACGAATATGGAACCCTACACACCTTCAATCGAACTCGAAATTTGAACAAGAAACACGGATGAATCGAAGTTGTAAGTTCGCCTAGGTTTCTGTGAGTATAAGTTCGCTGGGTTTTGAAATAAATGAACAGTTTGACTATAAAACTTCTTTATATAGGGTCAAAACTTTTACAGGCGAAGTTGTGGATAACTTCGCCTATTGCAGGCGAAGTTAGGCACAACTTCGCCGGTATTAAAATTTTCAAAACAAACCCCTATAATTTGAGCAATTTGCAATTATTTTAGAAAACATCCTTTAAAGCGTTAAATGATACGATCAAGACCAAGTAACCGGGTATAAAATCATACAACTACAAAAATAGAAAAACTTTTAACTATAAAGTACACGGGATCAAATTTCAGTCTGGACAGGGACTACCATGTTTTAGAAAAGATCCGAACAGGAATCATACTAATTTCGTGACTATCACACAGATCCGTGTTCAGCTGTATTATGACATAAAGAAACATGTTGTAAGCAGGTAATCTACTTAAAATGGTTTTCATCGTTTCTGTGATACGAGTTAGGTTCAATTAAGCTCAAAACTTAAGTGGGCAACAACTCAGAGATTATGATGCCTCCTATCTATTCTCAAAGCGTATTTGGCTTTCCCCAAGTCACCCCGAATTGACCTCAACCCGTAGTGTCTGATTATGTAGTAATTACTCTTCGATCTTAGACTCTGTTTCCCGTTCACCTTCTTGTGTCTTGATTGATAATCATTATCATTATGAACTCTAGAATTTTTTTTTTTTTTTTTTTTTTTTAACTAACAGGTATATACACAACTTCAAGAAGAAAATAACTACAAGTCCCGAATCTGGATCACTGCAGCGTCTTGACACTCTATCTTTACGGGAATCAGAACACTCACGGGCTCGTGTATGACTGGGTAATGGGTTTCTGCCTATCATTCGGAAAGATATGTATGAAGACATGCACAACTCTTAAGGAGTTTCTACAAAAAATCGAGTAGATTTAGTTAGTATCACTTCTACTTTTACGCACCATAAAAGCTACCATGACATACAATGACTGTTCTAAAGACTTTTAAGCCTAATAACTTCACTAGTTAAGCACACAGAATCAGTATATCTATCACTTTCCAAGGTTGGATCAATTTTCTGTTAAACATAGTAAAGTAACTTCTTACGAAGTAGTAGACTTGAAAAATAATTTCATCTCCCGAAAAGAAAAATTTAACTTCTATCGCCCCGACCAAATCAAAGTCTTCAGGTTAACGGCTATCCCGAAGATCCAATGGATCAGCTGGACCGACCACATACTAGTATGTGTCCTTCTAACTAAGTATGATCGACTAATTTTAAGCGAAAGAATGAAAACTCATCATAAACCGCCCCGGTCACTTTCAGTCATCTGGTTAATGGCTATCCTCATATTCTACAAGTAGAAATGAGGACCAAACATATCCTAAGACATGTCCTTCAAACTGAGGCAACCGACATAATTCTAAGCGATAGTGACGTTTTTTTTTTTTTTAACAAACACAAAGCATGGTTACTCGGGATTGATCATCCCATTCAGCTCAACAAGGTTTTGAAATCTAGTTTTGTCAAACGCTTTCGTGAATAAGTCAGCGAAATTATCTAACGTATCAACCTTTTCGAGCTCAATCAGCTTCTTCTCAGCACAATCCCGTATAAAATGATGACGTATGTCAATATGTTTAGTTTTACTGTGCTTCACGGGATTGTTAGTTACTGAGATAGCAGCAGTGTTATCAATGCAAATAGGAGTAAGTGAGAAATTCAGACCATAGTCGCACAACTGTTGTTGAATCCAAAGAACCTGGGAGCAGCAGTTGGATGCTGCAATGTATTCTGCTTCACAGGTTGAAATTGCGACTGAAGTCTGCTTCTTGCATTGCCACGACACCAATCTGCCACCAAGAAACTGACATCCACCAGTTGTAGATTTCCGACTCTGATTGCACCCTCCATAATCAGAATCTGTGTAAGCGACTAACTCCAAGTCTCCTCCTCTCGGGTACCACAACCCTAGCTTCGGCTTGCCCTTGAGATACCGTAGTATCCTCTTCGCACCCTTTAAATGAGATTCTTTTGGGTTTGCCTGAAAGCGTGCACAAAGACAAACAGCAAACATTATATCAGGCCTAGAAGCAATTAAGTACATTAAAGAACCTATAATAGCCCGATATTGGGTTGGGTCCACGTCTGCATCGTTATCTGAATCAGCACCCAATTTGTGATTGACGCAGACTGGAGTTTCATATGGAGTGCTGTCCTCCATCTTGAAGCGTTTGAGAACATCATGGACATACTTCGTCTGATGAATGAACATCCCGTCTTTCTTCTGATCAACCTGCAATCCTAAAAAGAAAGTTAGTTCACCCATAGCACTCATTTCAAATCTCTTCTTCATGACGGCCTCAAACTCCTGACACATGGTGACCTTTGATGCAGCAAAGATAATGTCATCCACGTAGACTTGCACCAGCAGAAAGTCGCTTCCCTTTCTCTTGAAGAACAACGTGCTATCAATCTTACCTCTTTCAAACTCATTCTCAAGCAAGTAATCGGATAACGTTGAGTACCAGGCACGAGGTGCCTGATGTAGTCCATACAGCGCTTTACTTAGCTTGTACACGTGATCGGGAAAGTCAGGGTCAGGAAAACCCGGAGGTTGCTCAACATACACAACCTCATCGACTTTACCGTTTAGGAACGCACTCTTCACATCCAACTGAAAAACTTTCATCTCCTTATGAGCAGCAAATGCCAAAAACAGCCGAATGGCTTCCAATCTTGCCACAGGAGCAAACACCTCATTGTAATCAATCCCCTCTTGTTGATTAAAGCCTTTAACAACCAACCTTGCCTTATTCCTGAAAACAACCCCTTTCTCATCTCTCTTACATTTGAAGACCCATTTTGTGCCAATCGCATGCACATTTCTTGGTTTTGCGACCAAGTTCCATACTTCCATTTTCTTAAACTGAGCTAACTCTTCCTGCATGGCTTCGACCCACGAGCTGTCCTTAAGAGCCATTTGATAGTTCTTTGGTTCAATCTGGCTGATGAAGCAAGTGTACAAGCATTCGTTGATAATACCCGTGTCTTTAATGCTTGTGTAAACACAGGTGTGCTCATTCAAGCTTTGTCTTGTTTGTACACCGGCGGACAGATCACCTATCACATTCTCCAACGGGTGATTTTTGTGAATTCTCGTAGTCGGAACCGAACTGATATTTAGATTATCTTCCAAGTTCGAAGATAGCTCATCCATGGTTGATTGATGTTGAGAGTGAAACGGATTGATGAATTCCTCTTCAGTAGAGGCAGCAGGGGTATTGACATCATTTGATGAGGAAGGCTGACATTCATCATACTGTGGTCTTTGTACCAAAGTGTCTTCCTCATCGCATATCATCTTCGTAGCAATTCTTTCCTCAGCTTCTGCAAAATCCAGATAAGGTATGTTAAAAGATTTAAAGAGTTTATCATAGTCGAAAACCCCAGCGGGTCCCGTGCTTGGTTTTGGTGATTTGTAACTTGTGATATCAGTGTTACATACCACCTCAACCTTGCTGGTCGATGTATTAAAGACCCGTCTGTTGGGAGTCCCAACAACGTATCCGACTAAGATTCCTTCGTCGGCTACTTCACCAAATTTTGAATTGGTCTTTAATATCGAACACGGGGACCCGAATGGTTCAAGACCACTCAAGTTGGGTTTTCTCCCAAGCATTAGTTCATAGCAGGTTTTATTTAATCTTTTAACAGTTAACACTCTATTAAGGATATAACAGGCTGTAGCAACAGCTTCAGCCCAGAACACCACAGGAAGTTGCGAATCAGCCAGCATGGTTCTGGCTCCTTCAATTAAAGTTCTGTTCTTCCTCTCAGCCACTCCATTTTGTTGCAGAGTATACGGTGCGCTGTATTGGTGTTCAATCCCCTTCTGTAGGCAGAAGATCTCCATCTGATAGTTCTTGAACTCAGTCCCATTGTCACTCCTGATGTATTTAACTCTTTTTCCCATAATGTTCTCAACTTTGGTAATCAAATTTATTACCATCTGAACAGTTTCATCCTTCGACTTCAGGAAATATACCCACGAGTATCGAGAAAAATCATCAGTAATCACCAAGCAGTACGATGTTCCCCCTAGACTTTTTACATTCACGGGACCGAAGAGATCCATGTGAAGTAATTCTAGGGTACTGACTATTGAGTTGACCTTCTTGGTGTGATGGGATTTCTTGTGTTGCTTTCTCTTCTTGCATGATAAGCATTTGTCTTCGAAGTTGAAATTCTTCAAGGGAACTCCCAACACAAGCCCATTTTTGACAAGGTAGTTCATCTTACGAAGATGAATGTGCCCCATTCTCCTATGCCATAATTCGGACTCTGATTCAGTCGCTTTCGACAAAAGACACGATTCTTCAGTGGCAATTTCAGTAGACCTCATATCCATGATATACGTATTTTTCACTCTTGGAGCCTTCATAATAATCCAGTCCTCTGGTATCTTAAAACCAGGATACAACACTATCGCCTCATTCTTCGTGAAATGCACGGTATAATCCTTATCACAGATCTGCGAAACACTCAGCAGATTGTGCTTCAGTTCTTCAACAAAGTTAACTTTCTCTAGCGTCATCTTCCCGTTAGTCACAGTCCCAATTCCTGTGATCTTTCCACCGCTCTCTCCAGCGAAACTCACTCTACCACCTTGAACAGGTTTCCAGTCTTGTAACAATTTCTTGTTACCCGTCATGTGCCGGGAACAGCCGCTATCCACAACCCATTGATTGTTGGCAGCCCTGTTCAACTGTTCCTGCACGATTAAAGCAGATTATTAGAATCTTGGGACCCAAGACCTCTTGGTCTTGGGTCGATACATCCCGTACCTTGGCTGTCCAAAGTTAGTATTATAATCATTTCTGTGAGTCCTAATAGGATACCTTCTTGTGGATTGTCTATGAGGCCATCCAAACCGTCTTGAATTAAATGAATTATTAGTTATGGTTTGGGTGTTACCAGTGAAAAACTGAGATCTATTTCTTTGAAAACCTGGATTAGTCCATTTTCTGAAATTCGATGGGTTTTCAGTTTTATCATTAAATTGATTACTGTTAGCTCTTTTCTCAGATTTTAAAGGCCTCACACCTCTGAATTTTTGCTTCAGAGGGCAATCAGCAACAAGATGTCCTTGTTGATTACATCTAAAACAA
The DNA here is from genome assembly GCF_021521415.1 of Bidens hawaiensis. Lineage (NCBI taxonomy): Eukaryota > Viridiplantae > Streptophyta > Magnoliopsida > Asterales > Asteraceae > Bidens > Bidens hawaiensis. The sequence goes on from NW_027491256.1 coordinate 94,618, forward strand.
CACCTGTTTTCAACTTTCTTATCAAAAGTTGTCTTAGATGTTGAGGCTGTATTACTGCCCATTTGTCTCACATATGGTGGGACATACGGGTTTAGTGGAGACTTCTTTTCAGATGTTTCCTTTTTCTCTCCACTTTTTGGTAATACTTCCTCTTGATTTGTCTCACTTGACTCAGAAGACTTGTCCGAGTTAGATGAGACAGGACTCGAAGCAGAAATTTTAACACTTGCAACAGGCTTACTAATTTCTGGTTCTTTAGTAGTAACTGGAACTGGAACTGTCTGACCATAGTCAACATCGACAGATTTCTGATTACTAGGGTTAAAAGTGTAATTATGATTGAAAGGTGGTGGAACTTCATGATAGCCAATTCCTCCCCTTTTTGGAGAACCTTGATCACTAACAAGGTGATCAAGTATAGCGGAGGAATTTCTGAGTTGTTCCAGTTTCCTGTTAAGTTCTACCACTTTTACCTGGTGATCAGCTATCTGTTTTTCTCTTTCAGCTATTTGTTTGGTTTTTTCTTCTAGAACCTCATAGCTAAGATCAATCATATTAATTTTTTCAGCAAGCTTTGCTTTAAGACTTTTAATATCTGTTTCACTAGCTTTAATTTTTACTTTGTAACTATTTTCTCTAGCTTTAGTGAAGTGATGATCTTCTTTTAAAGTTTTATATTGCGCATCCAAACTAACAAACTGATCAGTTAGAGTTGTCAGTTGTTCAGACAGAAGTTCACACTTAGTACAAGGGAGTTCGGTACTTACCTCGGAGAGCTGGTCTACTACATCTGCCATGTACGCTTCATCTTCGCCAGTTCCCTTCTCACTATCTGCATTTTCGATGTTTGCCAAGTTGGCCTGTTCAAATACTTCTTCAACATGCAGATTCCAGTTGTACTCTTCGTTCTGTCTGGAAATCATGGCTCTATAGTCATTACCACTACCACTTTGCTGTGTAGATCTGTTCTGACTGCGTTCTACACGTTCATTCTTGCATTCTTTTGCAAAGTGGCCATTCTGCTGACAGTTGTAGCAGCGAACCTTCGTCTTATCAAACCCTGGCCTTTCACCGACAAACTTCCTGCCAGTCTTCTTCATGAACCTCTTTACCCTTCTCACTATCATAGACATCTGCCACTGCAGATCCATCTCCTCCAGATCATCAGCATCGATCTGGTCATAGTCTTCATCCAAAACCGCAGGATCAACGATCTTACCCTGAATGTAGTTCTCATAAGAAGCAATAAAAGATGCATAGAGAGCAAACTGCTGTTCAGCAGATTTGACACTCATTGGCATCTTCGAGTAGTTGTTGTTTGAAACACTCGGGGAATAACTACTCTTGTTCGCTTGAGGTTGAGAAGCATTTGACCCTCCAGCTACATAGCACACATCACCGTTCATGTTGAGAGATACATGTCCCTCATGTGTTGAGCTCGCGCCTGACTCTCCCTTAGAGTAATAAGCAGATGATTCCGTTTTCGAACTTGATCCAGAGTTAACCTTTGCCCATACATACCCGGATCTTTAACCTGATTGGTAGGTGTCTCCTTTAGTACCATGTTCAGTTCAAACGTTCTTAGCTTGTTAACTGCTGTCTCCAGGTCATAGTCAGCAAAGTCTTTATCTTCTCTCATCAACACTGTATACATCTCCCATTTTGGTGGGAGAGCATCAAGAAGCTTCTCAACAATCTCATCTTCTTTGTATGCAATTGAATAGTTGCTGAGTTCAGTCATCAGATGATAATATCTGTTGATGATATCATCAAGTGATTCGTTTTTCAGATACTTGAAGACCGAGAATTGAGTTTTTAGAAGTTTAATCTTCGAAGCACGAATTCCCACATTGCCCTCAAAACGGTTTTCAAGAGCTTCCCAAAGCTCTCTAGCAGTCTTATACTTTCGGAAGGTGTGAAGAATCTCTTGTGGAAGAGCCATTGTAATTGCTGCATGAGCTTTGCTTTCGGCTTCATACATTTTCTTCTCTTCATCTTCCATATTTTTGTACTTCTTGATCTGATCACGACCTTCATACTCAGTAGTAGGTGGAATGTAACCATCTTGTATACACACCCACATCTTGGCATCTTGATACTTGACATATTGTTCAAAACGATCTTTCCACGCTACATAATCCGTTTTCTTAAGCATCTTGGGTGCCTTTGTAGCTGAACCTGCTTCTACTTCCATCTTTACTAGTTCAGTAATGTTTATCGAAGACATCTTTCTCTAAACTCAAAGAAATCCGAAAATAAAAATTTTATTTTCAAACAGCACTGTTGGAGAAGTTGTGGATAACTTCGCTTAAAGCTTAACTTCGCGTGAATTTGTAACGTCGCTCACTTTCTTAAATTCGCTTAAGTTGAGCGAACTTGGGAATAACTTCGCTTAAGTTGAGCGAACTTGGGAGGTAGGCGAAGTTGAGGGTAACTTCGCTTGAGGTAAGCGAACTTGAAGAGGTAGGCGAAGTTGTGGATAACTTCGCTTAACCTTATATCTTTGCCGAAACCCTAGTAACAGTGACGGCAACTTCGCCTGATGAACACGAAGTTTCTGCAGATTAGATTTCTGGGTTTTTCGAGGTTTGTGAAGGTGTTATGGGTTGTTTAAGCTTGTAGGAGATGAGTATGACACAAAAACTCAGAAAACTCGTCCCACGAATAGTCGAACGGAACGATTTCTATACCCGCGTGATAATCCCGAACCACACAATCGAGCAAAAGCTCTGATACCAATTGTAGGTTCCCAGCCGGATCTACACGAGATATCACGTACTACGCAGGTGCGGAATCCCTACGTAAGACGTTACGAGTATAGAAAACAATACGATTAACACACGATAATCAAACACGTTGTATACCAACCTTAAACACGTGATACGAAGATCACTTGATTACAGACTCTCTCTGACTCGAATACACGAAAACTGTAAAATTGAATTAATTAATTAATAAGCCGTAACAGATGGCTTATATAATCACGACAACTTCGCCTGGCACGTTCAGGCGAAGTTGTCACTAACTTCGCTTGTCTAACAAGTTCGCCCATATCAGCGAACTTGTTAGCAACTTCGCTTATACAAAACATAAAACATTACAAACGCGATTACAGACACTAGACACTGAACTACTGACATTATGCACCAACAGATTTCCGAGAAGATAGTGTGTCAAGAAACTGCAGTGATCCAGATTCGGGACTTGCAGTAGTCTACTGTTTACGACTATGGAAATGTTTAAAAAAAATTAAAAAAATTATTATTATTATTTAAGCCTTCTGAAGTCTATTATGTTATACTTATCAATTAAAAGGCAAGACCGAGAACGAGATGAATATCGAGATGTATTTACAGCTTAATCAGACACTACGGGTCGAGGTCAACTCGGGGTGACTTGGGGAAAGCCAAATACGCTTTGAGAATAGATAGGAGACATCACATTCTCTGATGTGTTGTCCATTTATATTTTGAGCTTAATTAAACCTAATCCGTATCACAGAAACGATGAAAACCATGCTAAGTTGTTTACCTGCTTACAACCTGTTTCTTTATGTCATAATACAGCTGAACATGGATCTAAGTGACAGTCACTTAATTAGTATGATTCCTGTTCGGATCTTTTCTAAAACATGTAAGTCCCTGTCAGATTGAAATTTGATCCCGTGTATTCTATCTCAAACTTTGATTTTACTTATGTCGTATTATGGTTTAATACCTGGTTACTTGGTCGTTGATCATATTTATTTTAACGCTTTAAAGGAGGTTTTAAAAGTTAATGGCAAAATGTTCAATTTGTAAGGGCTTGTTGTGTAACTTTTAATATAAGCGAAGTTGTGAAATTATAGGCGAACTTATTAAACAGGCGAAGTTAAGGGGTAAGCGAAGTTAACCCTAACTTCGCCTGTATAATATTTAAGGTATATAAAGAAGTCTTATAGTCAAACTCTTTTTACTTTTACTTTTCATAAACCAGCGAACTTATCAACTGTTAATCCTCGGCGAAGTTATCTTGTGAATCAAACCTTCATATTAATCAATTTCAATCCGTCTTAAGGTGTGTAGTGTTGTCCTAACTTATAATCTATGTCAATGGCGTTAATCAAAGATTGTTTTGATCCGATTCGTGACACCGTTCATTCAAACCCTCAACACCTGCTTTTCAAACTTATTTTCACGTGGTCGTAATCAACTTGATCGTCGTGATCTCCTCAAAAACATGTTTTGTAGCCAAGAAATACCAAAGAGTAGTTTCAGTTTGTGTACGAGAAGGCGTTCATGCTTGAAGACGGGAGATATGAGATTTTTGAGATTACGAGACACATGATTGAAGATGAGACATGAAGCTACTGCCAAGGGGGAGTCTGTTGGTGCATGATGTCAGTAGTTCAGTATCTAGTGTCTGTAATTGTGTTAGTTGGATTTGTATTAATGTTTTGTTAACTTGTTTCACAAGTTCGCCTCTTATAAGCGAACTTGTGGAACAGGCGAAGTTGTCGATAACCATAAAAGCTTAGCTGCGGCTTGTTTTGTAATTAAGTTTTCAGTACGTGTAATCGGTGATTGTATATCACGTGTTATTAGTTGCAATACAACGTGTTTTTTGAGTATTGTAACGTGTGTTTGCTTGTGTTTAACGTATATCGATTCTACGCTCGTATCGTCTTACGTAGAGATTCCGCACCTACGTAGAACGAGATATTTCCGTGTAGATTCGGCTGGGAACCTACAAACTTTCTACCCATTTTCTTCATGAACCGTTTAACTCTTCTTACTATCATCGCCATCTGCCACTGCAGATCCATCTCTTCCAGATCATCATCATCAATCTGATCATAGTCTTCATCTAAAGTTGCGGGATCGACTATTTTACCTTTGATGTAATTCTCATAAGACGCAATGAAAGATGCATAGAGGGCAAACTGCTGTTCAGCTGATTTAACACTCATGGGCATCTGTGAGTATTTGTTGGTTTGAGCATTTGATGAAAAGTTACCAGTTGTGGCTTGAGGTTTTAAAGAATTATTTCCTGCAGCTACAAAACATACATCACCATCCATGTTGAGAGTCACATGACCATCATGAGTTAAGTTTGAGCTTGAGTCTCCCTTTGAGTAGTAAGCAGATGATTCTGACTTTGAACTTGAACTTGAACCAAATTTTGCACCGTACATCCCCGGATCCTGAACCTGATCAGTTGGTGTCTCTTTCCGAACCATGTTTAGTTCAAAAGTTCGTAATTTATTGACTGCTGTTTCCAAACCAATATCGGCAAACTCTTTATCTTCTCTCATCAAAACCGTGTACATTTCCCATTTCGGTGGAAGAGCATCAAGAAGTTTTTCTACTATCTCCTCTTCTTTGTATACAATAGAGTAATTGCTGAGTTCGATCATCAGGTGATAATATCTTGTGATGATATCATCAAGTGATTCATTTTTCAAATATTTGAACACCGAGAATTGGGTTTTTAGTAGCTTAATTTTGGATGCACGTATCCCCACATTACCTTCATATCGATTTTCTAGCGCTTCCCATAGCTCTCTAGCGGTTTTGTATATCCTGAAGGTGTGAAGAATCTCTTGTGGAAGAGCCATAGTGATCGCCGCATGAGCTTTACTCTCTGCCTCATACATTTTCCTCTCCTCCTCATCCATCTTACTGTACTTCTTTATTTGATCACGACCCTCAAACAAGGCCGTTGGTGGAATGTATCCATCTTGTATGCACACCCACATCTTAGCATCTTGGTATTTAACATACTGCTCAAACCGATCTTTCCAAGCAACAAAATCGGTACCCTTAAGCATTTTCGGAGCCTTAGTAGCTGAACCTGCTTCCACCTCCATTTTCACCAGTTCCGTAATGTTTATAGAAGTCATCTTTGAAAATACGACTCGAAAACACAAAGAAACCCAAAAATAATATTTTATTATTCTGAACAGTACCCAGTAGGCGAAGTATGCTTAACTTCGCTTAAGCTTAACTTAGCTTATACTCAACTTCGCTTACTTCTTAACTTTGCTTAATGACAACTTCGCTTAATTCAAGCGAACTTGTGAGACAGGCGAAGTTAAAGATAACTTCGCTTAAACTTATATCTTCGCCTAAACCCTACAAACAGTGGCGGCAACTTCGCCTGATGAATAAAAGATTTTTGCAGGTTTTAATTTGACGTATTGCGAGGTATGTGGAGATGTAATGGGTTGTATTTGATAGTGGGAGATGGTTAGGACACAAAAAAACTCGGTATTGAACGGAACGATTTCTACACTCGTGTGATAATCTCGAACCACACAATCACGAGCAAATGCTCTGATACCAATTGTAGGTTCACAGCCGGATCTACAAGGAAATATCTCGTATTACGTAGGTGCGGAATCCCTACGTAAGACGATACGAGTGTTAGACGCGATATACGTTAAACCCAAGTACAAAGACACGTTACAGCACTCAATAGACACGTTGTCTTGCAACTACTTTAACACGTGATAGACAAATCACAATTACACGTACTGAACCACACCCTACAAAACAAGTCGTAGCCTAAACATATATACCCTTCGACAACTTCGCCTAACATGCTAGGCGAAGTTGTCAATAACTTCGCTTGTTCCACAAGTTCGCTTATAACAGGCGAACTTGTGGGACAACCTTTACAAACCAAAACCAAAACAAACTAACACGATTACAGACACTAGATACTGAACTACTGACATCATGTACCAACAATTTTCCTATCTCCATAACATCGCTAAAATTAAAATAAAGAAGTTGCAATATTCATAGTTTATCATGAAAGATTAAATAAATAATGAATATTAAAGTAATAATGAAAAATAGAGACGACATGAGAAATAATATATTTAAATAGAAGAAAATGCGGAGCTGGAAATGCATGAACCGCCATGACTATTCCAACAACAACTAGAAATCATCGAAACATTTTAAATTTCCAAGATGTATTAAAAATTGAAGTCGGGAGCTGAAATATCCACGAACCACCGTGCGACTTCAACTAAATAACGAAATCTAACAAAAGTGAAAATGGGTTGTTGTGATCCCCACGAACCACCATAGGTTTTCAATAAAAATCGTGAAAATGTCAATAAATGAAATGAGTGGTTATGGAAATTTAATGAAAAATTCCTTTTAATAATGAAAATTAAATTAAATATTGAGAGAGAAAATTTCCATGGTGGAGATAATTTTGGTTAAATGATGAAGGATTCAATTAATAACAAAACTACAACAGTTATATTTCAACGATGAAAATTTATAAGATGAAAGATAAATTATGTAACATGAGATTAATAAATGTATGATGTACCAAAAATATTAATAATCGAGGTTGAGGGTAGAAATTGACATGCTTTCAATAATTTGAAATAACAAAATAAATGAGAAAAGACAATTTAAATAATTTGATCGACTAATAACTGATTGTCGAAATTTTGTCTTTTAAAATTGAAAAATTGTTTCAGTTTATGAGAATCTAAATATTTTGATTAATTGACGTAATGTTAACGAATCAACTCCTAAGAGAGAATTTTTTTTTGATTAAATAAAAACCAGACAGATAGATAAGTACGACAACCAACGATATTGATCTTTGGAAAGATAAGAAAATATTGTATGTGAAAGAAAAATATATATACTTAAAATGATGGGTTTTCCAGGTTGGGTTTGTTCCAAAATAACTAATTTAGACAAATAATCATTTAAGGTATAATTGAATACAAAATACGTTTAGACGAAAATGATGAAGACGATAAAAATCTTCTGTGTGAAAACTTAATTAGGACTGGTTTGATTCAAAATACCTTTGTTAATTGAGTTTATGAAAGCTTAAATAATTGAGATTGAATGATTTGAGGCACCTTGAATAGGTTTGTGAAAACGAGGTTTGACTAAGGTAGGCTAGGTGAAATTAAGTCTTGCGGGCCTAGAATCTAATAAGCGAAAACGACCTTGTTACATGAAGAAAGCCTGAGAGGCATAGAGTTGGTAGGTTTAAGCTAAATGAGCATGGGTAGTATGGTACGGTGCCGGTATAATTTGAACTCGGCATGAATTAGTAAAGAACAAATTGTTATGAGGGTGAGTAAGGGTAAATGAATAGAAATTTCTCTGAAAGAAATTAGTGAACTTTTAAATTGATTGTAGTAGCGTTTTGAGTTAGAATTTATACCCTAGAGATTGTAGGAGCTATCTCTTTGGCAGTACTTATGGTCATAAAGCGGGTGAAGAGAATATACGATCTATATTGTTTGATGTAGAAATCATTCTATAATTATGTAAATTGAGATTAAATGAGTATAAATAATAAGTTGTGTAAATTTCTTATTAGGTATTAAGGAAATAGTGATATTTGACATAAGTTGTGCTAGCGTTAATCATGACTTAAGGATAAGTCAAAATTTAAATTAGATAATCTATACGACAATTTGTTAAGTAGATGACATAATCAATGAGGTGATTTAATATGAGATTTTTGTCAAAGCATAACAAATTAAAATGTTAATACTTAAAATTTGAGGGTGATAACTGAGATGTAATTGATAGTTATTGGGGGTATTGAGTTACTTGTGATAAGTTCGTTAATTGATAATGTGATAATCGTGAACATGAGGGATATTGTTCAAATATTAAGGTATTTAATACTACTTTTATTATATTTGATAGTTTGATGATGTTGTAATATACGTATGAGAAAATAGTTATTAATTGCTCTTCATAATTTGTGAATTTGATAATATGAGTGCGAGATAACCGATTAGATAGTTAAATAGTAAGTTGTTTAGATGGACTTGTGATAACAGAGTCCCAGTGAGCGAATGATTTGTGCTCCATTATGAAAATAAAAATATTTGTGAGTATGTGAATGAATTGAATCAGTAAGTCTTGGTTCGATGTAATTGAATAATTAAGTAATTGAGTCAAATCGTAACTTGTTTCAAATAAAATAAAATACATAAACAAATAAAAAAATAACGTAAGTTTCTTGATATATTGGGTTTCCCATGAACTTGTCCATGGTGTTTTGTTGGCCCATGAGTGTTACGTGCCGTTTTAACCGACAAAACTAAATAATGAATGACAAATGTAAGTATGAGTAGTTGAAATATCTCGTGTATCACTATGCGTAATAATGCTCCAACCAAATATCGTAAATATAATAATTGTGGAAATGAATAGTTGGTGTGTCCATGGCGTCCCATGGATTTTTCACCCGACTAGACATTTTAAAAAAAATATTAAAACACAATAAATGGTGTAACCATTTAGCCGGTTACGTTAAACCTTTAAAATGTCGGTCGCATGACAATTCCCACGATGGCGGGTAATCTTGTCACGCTCCCTAGTTCTAAGCGAAAAAGAACAAATATAAAGCTAGGAAATTCTCAAGAAAATTTCCGATAATAAAAGACAGTTTAATAAAATTAAATAGAAATATTTTGAGGTTTAGGCGTAGCCTCAGATTTACAAAAATATTTTGAGAATGAGACATAGTCTCAGAGTCATAAAATATTTTGAAAGTGAAGCATAGCTTCAGAGTTGTGTGTGTGTGCACGACAATAAAATAAACAATTAGCTAAGCAGTTAATAAGTATTTAATCTAACAAGTAATTATGTAAGCTGTAAACAATCAAATAGAACACATCAGGTAAACAAATAAGCACGTATGGGGTTCCTAAGCATGTTACTAAGGCACCACTAACGACCTATCTTAAACCTTCGGCTCTGATACCAATCTGTCACACCCCAACATACGGCGAAAATGCCGGGGCGAACTGATTGCTCACAGCTTTTCAAAGGTTACTATCAAGCAAGATTAATAAATGACAATATCTATTTAATTTATTTAAATGAAACAATTACAGTTAAGTACATCAAATATAAAGAAACTACAACAATGAGTAATCATTTGTATCCTAAAAGGCATCTCTACGTGATCTCCGTCTTGCTAAACAACCAAGCTGATAACCTGCAAATGCGTATAAAATATATTTTTGTCAACAACACATGTTGAGTGAGTAAAACACCAGCTTCAGACACAACAGTAATAATATATATAATATATAAAGAAAGATGCAAATTGTTCCTGTGAGATAAACAGTTAAACCATAGCACATACACAAACAATCAAACATAAAGAAATGGCTAAACCGTTGCCATGCAAATGGGCATTGGTTACCAAAAATGAGGTGTCGGTGAAACCATTGTCAATGCATCGGACGCTGGCCACTACGACGGTCGTATGATCATACTAGACTGAGAATATGTTGGACCTCTCCGAATTCGATTCACATAAAGCATATAAGCACATAATAAGTAAGGCATAAACTGATATACACACACAAGGATTAAACAATTGTGATTTTGAATACTAGATAATAGTTAAATACTGTAAATACGCATAAGTCCCCAAAAGGTTTAAAATAAGTAAAAAGTGGAGTGATTACTCACCTGATCGGATGAACGAAAGAAACAAGTGATGATGTGCGAGAGATGAACCCTTCGGGATATACCGTCAAGGATTCCTAGTAAACAAAATATAATATAAATTAATTATAAAAGTTATACACGATTTAATGAATTAAGATTTCAATGTGTTTTGTGTTATGATTGGGATTAAGATATTTATTGATTAATCTCTACGATCATTGTTTTTAATAGTCTTATTAATTATAAATTTCCCAATAATTACCTATGATATAATATATAATTAAATACTTAGATAATTTAATCAATATAAGATTTTCTTTGAATAATAAAAATCTAATTTATATAAAATACTTTAATTAAATATAAAGTGAGATATATTTTTAATTATTTTGAATAAATGATAATAATATAAAAAAATTGATAATCATAATAAATTTAATATGTAGTAAGGTATAAATAAATATTTGGTATAATCCTTTTAAGGAAGAATCTACTTAATACGTTTATAGTATATATATATATATAAACAGATTTATAAAGAAGTTTAATGATCAGAAATTACCAATATCGATGTCGGTTTTAATAACGTAACGAGAATTTAATATTATTAATAAAATTATACTAATAACACATGTATATATATATATACACACACACACAAACATATGTATACATATGTAAACGAAAGCTTTTACGGGTTTTGACAAGAAACACAAACTCCAAGATGTCGGTTTGAATAAACTAATTAATATTAATTATAATTAATTATATAATCCTTTAAACAATTAAAAAGAAAATCAAAATAAAAACTGTCGCTACCCCGGATTCGAACCCAGGCAGATGTCCGGTTCAAGTGACTAGCACTCACCCACATTCACCAGCTGAGTTTGTTATTAACCAGACGCAAACGAAAATTATATATAAACAGACAACGATTAACCCCAATTGAATGATAAACCCTAGATTTTGAAATCGATCAATTCGTTGTTCGTTTGATTAATTAACCATAGGGTTAATGTTATACGGTGAGTGACGATCATAAACAATATATTAATTGCCTAAATTGATGATGGATTTAACTTTAACCGGAATGAAACAGGAACAGCCAAAACGAACTCCAAAACTGATATAAGCAGACTGTTAAACATCAATTCCTTCTAGGGTTAGCTTCACGAGGTCTAAAAGAACATGTACGCCAGTTTAATTAGATTATTATAATGTTTATACAGGCAAATCAAGAACGGGTATAAGACGGCCAAGTACACGAACTATAACGTGTCATACAGACTGGAATGACAAGAGGGGGATCTTCTCGTAACCACCCTCCGGTGTGAGAATAAGTACAGTTCTAAAGGAGAGAAAGTACTTAAGTAATTTAAGTAGATAGTGGGGTGTGAATGAATACCTCATGCAGATTGAGAGAGTATTTATAGCCGAAGAATGTGTGAATATGATTGGGCCAGCTGTCCCATTCTAGAAGATCTTTCATACCCGTCTGGACACGTGCCTTCATGTGATAGGTTGAGCTATATGTCCCATGTGCATGAGTATAACAACCTTGACACGTGTCGTTCTATGATAGGACGAGTTAACCCTGGCCAACTTTTAGCACCTCATTTCTCACACATCTTTCTCTCTCTAAAAAATACCCCCTCTCTCCAAAATTACCTCGTAAATCATACCACGACCCTCCTCGTTTTCCGTGCCAAAAACCCGACGTTATACCTCTCAAACCGTGCCGACCCGAGACAAACCGAGGACCTGCCTCGTAGTACGTGCTGACCTGAGACGACCCAACGACCCTCCTCGAAGTACGTGCCGACCCGAGACAACCCGACGACCTGCCTTGAAGTGCGTCTCAACGAGACTAGAAGAACGGCGTGCCTCGATTTGCGTGCCAAGGAGGTGTTGATCAAGATTCTCGATATACGTGCAAGCGTCGAAGTGCTTCCCGAGACTCTAGAAAATAAGCCAAACAAGGTGATGTGTTGCAAAACACATAGCATTTTATCCCGTTTTTGTGTTGTTTTGTGCGTAAACCGTTAACGTTTATAACTTCTTCTTGCATTAAGTTAAATTTTTGTGTATGTTATAAGTCCCATGTTGAAGAGAGTGAAAAAACAAGTTTAATGGAGAAAGAATCAACTCAAACGGGATTCGGATGAAGCCGGTATGCGCGTTTAAAGATAAGCGAGTCAGAAAACGAAAAAACCAGCCAAATGACATGGCCACGCCGCACGACCATGATAGGCCTTGGTGGCCACGTAGTGCGGCGCCCTAGGGGTGTTCTAAGGCTGCCCAAATCCATCACCATGATTATTTTGTCCTTATATAGGCTCGTGGGCTTGTTTTGGACCTAGTTTGGCTTGTTTATCAAGTTTAATGATATATTTAAGAACCCTAAACCCTATGAACGAGAATATACTTCATTCCAGCTGTCCCACATCAGTTATATACGAAATACTAAGAAGGAGGAGCTTCTGGATCGGAGTTTCATCAACCCACATCAGTTATACACCCTTGTCGGTTTTGCTTGTTTTAACGTTTGTGAGTTCGTTTTTGAGTTTTAGACTTTGAAACAAGTTCCAATCAGTTTGTAATTGATACTTTGAGCTTAATTATGATTATTATATGCTTTTCATTCATTATGGTTGGCTAAACTTGTTTGAATCGCCTAGGTTTGATGTTTAACTGTTTAAATTAACTAGTTTAGGGCTTAACAAGTGGTTGATTATTTTTCTATTGTAAAGTTAATATTTTGTGATGTTATTCCGTGTATACCTGCTGCCATAGATGTATCTTAGGTTTCATGTGCCCCGTGTGGTTGATTATTGCAGGAATTAGTTTCGTGTAGGCGTTAATTGCATGTTTCGGTTAATACTTCGGTTAATACCATTAGGGTTTGTGTTTCTTGGATCATTAAAGTCAGTAGGTTCACCACCTTTGAGTTGGACCAAAACCTTAGGTGTCGGCTTATCTTGCTGGTTTAGTTGATTTGGTTAGTCGTTGCGAGACCACGTGCGGTTTTTCAGCTGTTGACTAGGTTAGTTTGTAAGTTGAGTTATTTTGTCTTTAGTATTAAATTACCCCTCTTCTCCTAGGTTTTTAATAGCTCGATCCTCAGTGAGAACTGTAACTTAGACATGGACCAAGTGATGAGTTATTAGGGTACGTAGATTAACAATCACGAATTAAAAGCTATCTAGACGTTGTTAGGGTTTTCTGGTAAAACTAACCATAGGGACCCAGTGCCTTGACCTCACCTATGTTAGCTCATCTTTAGAACTCCGGTTTCAACCACGTGTTAGCACCCGTATCATCTTATAGCCGTTAAGTCATCTTACCTAGGTGATTCGTTTACTTATTATCGTTAGTTTTGTTAAGTTTCACCGTTAGTTAAGTTAAGTTAGTTAAGTTTAGTTAGTTTAAATAACTAAGATAAATAAATATATTGTTTAGGCAGGACTTAGATTAGGTTTAATTATCTTAGGCGTTCTCACGTGTCTTTGTGTTCGACATCCGGACTTCCATTAGACTGTGCTGCTACCCGACCGGTACACTTGTCGTTCATGTGAAGCTTAGTTAGGATCATTTGGTTTTATAAATTTAAGACTTAGTGTTGAATTGAGAGAATTAGTTATTAATATTTATATATAGCTTTTCGCACATCACAAGGTAGGCATAATATTCGAATAAAATAATAATAAAATAATAAAGGCTTAGATCCTAGTCAATGGTATAGTCAATACCTAGAAAATAAACAAAAGAAAATAAAACAAAGAAAGTATAAAGATAAAGATAAAAGTATAAATTCTTATAAATGAAATATGATTAGTATATAAATAGTTTTTAAATAATAATAAGAGAAAGAATAAAGAAACAAATACAAATAATCTTTATTAACAAATAAAGATAAAAGTATTATTTAAAGATATTTTAAATAATAATAAGTAAATGAAAATATATATATTGTTTATATTATTCATATAAACTAAATGATGTATATATATAAGTATACGTTTTGAAAAACGTAGATTTTAAAAAAGAAAACATGTCGGACTAAAGGTTTGAACGTAAGAATAAAAAATACATGATTTGAACTATAGGTTCAAACATGATTAGAAAAATAAATATAAAAAGAAAGAAATAAATATAGATATGATATTCTTTTTTATAAATGTTATTTAAGGATATATTATTCTTAAGTAATAAGAAAAGAAAAGTATATGTTTCTTAATGAAGAAGAAACGTAAAGTTTAAGAAAAAGAAAAATATGTTAAACTAGGGGTTTTAACTTGTAAAAGAAAAGAAAGAAATAATATTATAAACTAAAGGTTTAAAATAAATAAAGAAAAGATGTTTTGAACTAAAAGTTCATAAAGAAAATATAATCGATGTAAAGATTATACAAAAGAGACTAAAGGTCTTAAGCCGGATTGTATATCTGACTAACAAAAAGTTATACTCGTACTATAGGTGCGAGATAACAAAGAAGAGGGAAAGACCCTCGGACAATGTATTGAAGCTGATCCAAAAGAAAAAGGGAAAGACCCTTGGACAGTGTATTGAAGCTGATCTAAATCGAAAAAGGTGAATACACCCCAAACTTTACAAACTTGTTTAAAAACGAGTCAAATGAATTAAATGGTTAACATGGGACTACGTGTCACTAAAATGTTATAAGCAAAAGTAAAAGCGCTAGCCCTCAGGCAGTCATACGTTTGTCTGGATCCTTACATATGTGATATACGCGGTGGATCCTTTCTATTTGGTAGCAACTAAAATACTCGGAGAATGAGACCCTATTCTATTCGCACTTAAGGTAGGATAGTTAAGGGAGCGTATGAACATACTTATTGTGGCTCAACAACAACATAAAAATAAATACTCGTGAACATAATCAATTTGAGGCATAAACAAAGATCGAGCAAATATTCATACGAACACATAATGTTGAATTGTGGATTTGATAATGAGATCACAAAACAAGTAAGTTTAAATATGGTAAGCATGCCACCCCCAAAAGTATAAAAACGTAAAAAGTGGGAGTGTGATTACTCACGTGAAATAAATAACTTGAAGGGTTGTTTGTGATACACGGGGATAATAAGTTCAACGAGTGAGGTATAGGTTAAAAGGGTTTCGGTTTAGAAGATGGTCTTGAAAGACTTTAAAGTAAAATAAAATGACAAGTTAAATAATTAATGAAAGTTTGAGGTTTAAAATGTAAATACTTGAGAAATTAAAGTAACGGTTTTTGAAAAGTAAGTTTACTCAAAATAAGTCTCGGTATTCTATTCATTAGTTTTACTTAACCTATGTTAAGTAACTATGTGGGTATAAATGCAATATTGGAAGATCCTTTGTTATATAGATACCAAAACGGGATTTACGAGCGTTCGGATTAGTCGGTTCGGGTCTTGAATAATAAGTCAAGTCTGAAGCCAACACTCCAAAGTGATAAATGTTCTGATCTAACTCAATAAAATCAAAAGAAACTCAACCAAGTTTGTAGTTCTATTGAGAAGAACCTTAACGTCCGTTAATCGAGTGTTCGGTTTTATCGATCCAAACTTGTTATAAGATCAAGTTGGAGCCGACATGCCAAGTATTTTGATAAAATAATTAACATTAGTTTTATAATATAGTTTTAAAGAAAGATGAGATTCGGTGGCCCAAAACACATATAGTGTGTCTTAAGCGGATGAACCTGGTTTAGTTCGGTCTTGGTTCGGTCCTTGACTCGGTATAAGACCGAGGATGGTTGCCACATACCCAAATACCATTAAACTATTTAAAATGATTTGGAAACTAAAATGGTTATGAACTAAAGAATAATAATAACCTTAAACATAACTTAAAGTGTTAACAAAGACATAATAAAGTGTTTTAACAATAGTTCGGTTTTGGTTCGGTCCTTGACTCGGAGTAAAACCGAGGATGGTTGCCACATACTCAAATACCATTGAACTATTTAAAATGATTTGGAAACTAAAATTTTTAGGAACTAAACAATAATATTAAGCTTAAACATAATTAAAGTGTTAACAAAAACATAATAAAGTGTTTAAACAAGAGTTTGGTTTTGGTTCAGTCCTTGACTCGGAGTGAAACTGAGGATGGTTGAAACATACCCAATACCATAGAACTTATTAAATAAACTTAGAAATGATAATGTTCAAGTTTTGCAAACAATAAGTCAACAATAAAACATTTAAACGAAAGTTTGGTTTTGGTTCGGTTATCAACTCGGGACGAGGCTGAGGCTAGTTATCACATATCCAATACCATGGAACTTACAAAAATGAGTTTACAAACTAAAATAAACAGAAACTAAACAAGATTAGTAAGCTTAAACGAATTATATATTAACAACGACTATAATAGTCCTCCATGTAGCCTTGCCTTATAGTATCCAACCGCAATCGACCAATGACTGGAAGAAGTGAAAACTGAAGGAAACAATGGGTATATATTATATATATGTTGCAACATCAAGCTTTAATCATAAGGAGTTAGTAGAAATCAAAGGAAACTCTTGTTTGACTCTTGAAAGTCAAACAAGTAAGAACTTGAAGGTTGGAACTTAGAACTTAGGTTGAGATTGTTTGGAGAGTGAGTAGGTTAGAATGAGTGGTGTGGCTTTGTTTTATGAAGGATAAGGTGTAAGGGTTATCCATAAGGTTGCTTTAGATATTTCCAAGCTTTCTCATTGGTTAACAAGGTCAAACATGTGATAAATAACAACAAAAACGAGCTGAGAATACATCAGATATGGCTAGGCGCTGCGCAACCACCCTGACCCTTAGTGTCCGCGCGGCGCAGCGCCCCTTAGGGGTGGGGTTGGTCTCTAGCTTTGATTAATAGACGATTTGGGTCCCTGAAGTTCGTTTCGAGGTGTTTTGAGCATTATAGAAGCATTTTAAAAGCCGTAAAAGGTGTGATCGCGATCCAACTACTGTGAAATGATTATGAAGCATAAAATCTATAATTTTAATAATATTGAAGGGTTCGGGATACGAATCGGGTCGATGAAAGTAAAAACGAATCGAATCAGAAAATGGCGAATGTCACATTCTTGATGTACTTTAATCCATAATCAAGAAGAAAGGAAGTGTTGAGTTTTGTTCTTTGTATCCAATAAACTAGTCATAGACTCATAACACATAGTTGTTTAAACATTTTAAGGTAAGAACTCCATGATTTTATGCTGGTTTTTAATTTAGAAACTTTGATTGTATCACATGCTATAAGTAGTGTACGTTTTTATAAACCGGGTTATGCACATGGAATCAACAATATCGGTAAAGCACAAGTCATGTTCTGTGCAATTCAAATAACCCTAAATCAATACTTCACGTAAACTTAACTAAAAACCAAAACAAATTCCTAGACTCTGCATCAGTCGGTGTATACGCATAGACTCCTTTAACTGGCTAGTTGGTTTGTTGGGCCCCCACTCAAGTATAGCGGTCACACTTGTTTTGTTATTTTTAAGCCATTATTAAACCATTAACATAAAATGTAGGAAAGAAAAAACCTCTGCATTTTATTTTAGTTCTACTTAAATGGCCTATCATAAGAAAAAAAGAAAGAACCCCCTTACAAGCCATAAGAGGCCTAACATACAAGAAAAACAAAATACAAACCAACAACACCAAACAACAATCTATAAAGATAAATTTACGAAATTAAACTTGAACCAATTATCCAGTCCAAGCTCACCTTAAATTATTGTCTCCTTGATACCATTAATCACCTTGTCAATCAATATCGACGCGTTCTTAATGATATTGTCATTTTTTTGTTTTTCAAAACAACCAACAAGTAAGAAAAGCTATTGCTTGCACTGTCAAACACTATTTCTTATTTCTTTTGTCTTTACTAATAAAATCCAGCTACTTGCATTGCTTTTTGTACATTATGTTTGTTGTATTGTACCCAGATGTCCTTATTCTTCATGCTTCTTTTGCTGTATAAATGAGTTGTACAATATGCTTTGTTGTTACTTACCACCGGCTAGAGTTTGTGTGCATCCACGTGGTCTATCATGACTATTATCTCACCTACCCACGTGTCAACACAAAAAAAGGGGAGATAAAGAAATACAGGTAAGCGTTCTCTCTCATCTCTTCTTCTTTTCTTTCTCTACCTAAGAAAGTGAACGGTTCCATGGTGGTAGACAGCTGATGAGAGGTGTGATATGTTGAAACTCAAAACTTAGGCTGCACACCAAGTGTTCGTGAAAATGCACATACCAATATTTATACAATATATTAATTTGCAACTTTCTAAAATAAAAACGTGCTTCACAGGTTGTACAATGTGTTTTATATGTTATACTTTTTTCTTAATTTATTCTACTCCCACCTTCAAGGATTGTACTGATTTTTCTATCTTCCACATGTTTTGGTTTACACCTGTTATTGTACATCATATATCTTTGCTCGCTTGCTTTTATCTCTCAATCAATCCCCACCACCGTCATCTCACGACGGCTTCGTCTCATCTCATGCTATAACCTCCGACTATAGACGACAACCTTGTATTAAACCATAAACAAATCTCTCTCGCTGAAATGTCTTCGGTATGTTCTGCAATGGTTGACATGGCCTACCCGTATGTATAAGCAACCCAAGCTAGGGCTTTGGGCCTCCACATTTTTTGAGCCTCGGTTTATTAAAAAAAAACTTGTCATTTATATAATTTTTAAGTTGATGAACTTCATAAACAATGCTGCTGTATCCTAGTGGTAAAATGCAATGGGAGTATTCTGTTTGATCTGGGATCGAGACTCATCCCACCAACAAGATTTGTTTATTATATCTTATCTAAGATAAAAGTATTCATTCTATAATAATTTCTAGCATTTCAAGTGTATTTCATTTATCTTAAAATGAAGATTAACAGATTGATTTAATAACCTGAATATATATACATTTGTATTTGGTTGTAGAAAAAGTTTGGAAGATAGGAATCAAAACTTTACGCTCGTTTTTTTTTCTTAAAATTATGATGATACGCGGTCATTATAATTGTAAACATCCATGTTAAAATATGTTTGAGTGTGGTGTTGTCCACAAAATGTTTTTTAACATCTCTAATCAAGTAAATTCGTGTTGTGTTTTAAAACATATGCAACCTGGTTGGTTTTGTTTATATGATACAAATCTAATATTGTCATGTAAAAGTTTATGTTATAAAGTAAAACCTCTAAATAGAAAGGGGACTATTTTAGTTTTATATCTAACTTATTCATTTAGATAATAGTGAAATCAAAAGGAATAATATGTAGAAAAGTACGAATTCACAAAAGAATTATAAAGGCCTCGGAATTTTTATTCGCTTTGGGCCACCAAGGTTGGGCCGGCCCTGATGGTTGATAAACACATGATTTATTTACTCTCTTTTTATATGGTTTTAGTATGACTGTGAAGAGTTTCATGGTATGCCTAAAATGTCTTTTGATTAAGCATGTCATACAAATCATGGAAAATTAGTGAAAACTAGTAAATAGTTGAAACATTATAGCACATGATTGGAATTAAAATGTTGTTGGCCCTAAATTTGCAGCATAAGTTTCTATATTGCAGCTTGGCATTGATAAAGACGATGATGATGGAGTGGTTAAACATTGTCCTTTTTTACTTTAAACACGTCATAGAGGCACCAATCTGCTGAAGACGAACATCAACCTGATAAACCTCAGGTAAATACACAATGAAAATTTCAAACCCTTCCCAAGTTATCGGCAAGACTTTAAAACTTTTTATATGTGATGATGTAGGTATGTGAATTTGGAGTTGTTAAACTAGTGATGTTCCCGGGTTGGCGTAGGATTCCGGAGGATATAAGTTTTAAAATTTTTCATTCACAGTGATCATCATGTGATGATGTAGGCATGCTAACTTAGAGTTGTTAAACCGGTTGTCTTCCGTAGGTTGGCGTGAGATTTTGGAGGATATAAGTTTTATTTATTTTATTTGCATGATTCTATATCATGTTGTAACGGCACTTTAGAGCGGAAACTAGACCTAACGGTGAACAACTTTGTATATTATCAAGCAAAAAACTTATGGACATATGCTAATCTTTGTCGCGCCGCAACACTCATGGGTTAAAATACTAGCTATAGTTTAATTTGATTTGTAAATGTTGATGCTTAAGTAATTAATATGCTCCAAATGTGTTTAAAATGATAGAAAGTAGCAACTTGATATATACTAATAATAAATGAATGTTTAAAAGTGGTCTTAAGTTGGATTAAAGAGGTTAAAAATCATGTCGGGCAGTATGGCTTCAGTGCTGAATTTTCAGTTCTGTCGAGAAATTTTGACAATCTTTGGAAAACCGTATAAAATCAACCAAGTGTCCGATTTAGTTGATGTTTTTTTTCGCTTGGAAACCTTGCAAATATTTCATAAACATTACTGCACATTTCAGCTCAAAAACTAGACACAAGTAGTGGAAACTAATAATCTGGCATTAACGTCACAAGATTCGTTACAAAAAGCGATAAAATAAAAGGACGGTAAGCATGTAAGTGTCACGACTAACGAACTAACTAAGCAAGAAAATGTTTTGAGGTCAGAAACGATCATTACCAACAAATGGCATGAAAGCAACTCATGGGACATTCTGTGTCTCAAGAGTCGTTTGTTGTGTTGTTGAGGCCACAGGTGCCTAGCCTCTGCTTCCCGTTTCTTGAAGAAACTTTTGATTCTTTAAACACCCTTGAATCCCAACTACATACATATACACAAGCGACACCATCGAAAATCCAGCAAGAATATAAAAAAAAAATCCTCGAACCAAACCCATCCTTTCTTTTTGAAGTGGATTCCGATTTTG
The DNA here is from genome assembly GCF_021521415.1 of Bidens hawaiensis. Taxonomy (NCBI): domain Eukaryota; kingdom Viridiplantae; phylum Streptophyta; class Magnoliopsida; order Asterales; family Asteraceae; genus Bidens; species Bidens hawaiensis. Next base: position 115,917 of record NW_027491256.1, read on the forward strand.
CTACGATGGAGAAATGCCCGTGCTTGAAAGCCAAGCATCGGTTACCAGACTCCACATTTGTGAAATTAACTTGACCGTGTAGGTCAACCCAGACACACGTTGGGTTTGACCCATGGGGTGCGGGTTTGACTGACCCAAAGTCTATTATAATGGGTTCGCCGGATGCTTGCATTTCCAGTTCACGTCGGGTTTTGGGTAAAAGATCAGAGCCATTGTAAGCTAGAAGACCTAACACAGGAGCTAGATATATGTAACCGGGTTACGGATAATATTTTTCGGACTAGTTTCCTAAATTTTGGTAGACTAAAACAAGGCTTTTAACGTAAGGTTGCATGATAATGTCGGTTGGGAGTTTGAATTCTTTATACATTAGGACTCCTTTGGTAAAGAGGCTAGCATGTGTGAGTGTTAATGCTGAAACTTGGATTCCGGTTAAGTTGTCGGGGACAGTTGCATTGCATGCAACGTCGGATTTGAGATTAATAAAAGCGCGATAAGCGTAGTCTTTGTCACACCCCAACCTACGGCGGAACATGCCGAGGCAAGACATTGATTGTATCATAGCTCAGGAGACACTAAGTGAAATACACGTGTCAATATCTAAATTATTAATTCATATATCAAGTTCAAAAGCACAAACATCGTTTCAAATGAAATACCGTTACAATTAAATATTCAAAACATAAATGACTTAAAACAAAAAAAAAAAAGAAATTGTTCTTCATTCATCAAGCAACCTAAGGTCTCATCTAACTTCCAATACTCGATTCATCCAATAAAGCTACATGCGTCATGCGTGAAAATATATATTTTGCCAACATAAAGTTGAGCAAGTAAACCACAGTTTTGAGTATATATAATATTAAAATGACAATTCCATGCGATAATTGTAAATCACTACAACTAGTATAACAATAAATAAAAGTTGTCTTTTCACTCGAATCATTTTGATAACGAGCTAATTCGACGGCGTATGATCATACTAATGAGGATGAGGATGAGGATACCAACCAACATAAAGTAAACACATAGTCACATTTGCACATATCAACTAATCGAGCAATTTCAATTACGCATATAGTGGAATCGTAGTGAAAACAATAATTTAATTGTGAATGCATAACGCCCCCAAAATTGTAAAGCGGTAAAAAAGGGGGATGTGAATTTACTTACATTAGTGAGTACGGTAAATGAGGACGAGATAAAATAAAGAAGAGTCTAGAATGAAAACGGTCAAGCTCCTCGATATTCACCGACAAATCTTCCTAGATGTTAATAATAATGAAGTGAGTTAACTATAAATGACAACTTAATATGACGGATCTTGGGTCTCGATGAGGTTAGAAATATTGACTAGTTACATTAACGTTAAATATAAAGGTTATTGTTATATTTATTATTATTATTAGTGTTTAATTATCATTATTATTAATTATTTATGTTTGATATCTAAGATAAATATTATGTAATATCTAAATTAACGTGGAGTTTATTTAAGTTCGGTTATCAAAATATTGTATTATATGTAGTAAATGTAAAGATCTAATAAAATTATAAATCTATAAAAACCGGGTCTCGTGAGACTTAGAGATTCAGTTTAACTTTTAATAAATTTTCATTTATTAAAAGTTAATAACATAAATTAGTATAAAAGAGAGTTGTCTAAAGGTGATAAAAAAATAAATAACAAAAACCGGGTTTCATGAGGCTTAGAGATTCGGTTTTGCCAAAGTTATATTTATAAAATTTATTAAGTAATAATAATAATCAAAGACCCAAAAAGAAGGTTAATATATAAAAAGATTATGTAATAAATAATAAATAAATAAACAGATTAAAAACGGGCTGGGTCGGGTTCGAACCCGCGACCCAGCTTTCTTTTATGCAATGGATTAACCAGTTGAGCCAACATCACAAGATGTTAAACTTGCAAACTCTGAATTATATAAACACAATAAATAAAGAGGTATGAACCCTAGATTATTCAATCGGGTAATCTGATCAATGTTTGATTAAATCAATTTAGGGCTATTTATCAATCACAAATCGCGAATCTAGCCGTACCCTTTAATTGAATTACAAAGCTTGTTACGTTGGTGAAATTGATCCAACAGGTTGCGGCCAAAGGAGCGGCAATTTGAGTGATGGGATGATAGTGTAAATGGAATTGGGTTTAGGGGAATCGTTCGCGACAGTGAGGAGAAGGTTTCTGCAGGTTTAATTGATTCATAACGAACAGATTATATAGGATCACTAGTTAGGGTTTGTTCGGCTTTAATATGGTAAGCTGATCAAATTAAGAACGAATTAACGTGCTCCTACTATAATTGAGTGTCGGTAACGCGTTTATTCTATGGAATATGCTAATTGCCAAAGTTAATTGATCATAAACGAGCGGGATTAAGGTCTTTGAATGGTTGTGGGTGCCGTCGGGTCGGGTTGGATCCAAGGGTAGGTTAGGGTAATTTTTGAATATAATATATTATATTATAAAATCATAATTCACATAACAAGTCCCTGAAGTTTGTAGATGGGAAAGAGAATGGGTTAAAGTTTGAGTTTGGGTGGGATTTATCTAGTTCTTGTATGTTTAAGTGTTTAACTATTAAGCAATAATAATAAATAAATAAAATAAAATAAAAGTACTTAATAAAAGTACTCACTTGGGAACGTAAAGACCAAATGGAGTCTAAGTACCCGCACTTCTTGTATTTCAGGTTTTCATTTTCATATTCTTGTATTTATACCCGACCCGTTTAAGGGTTCGGGTCACTCATTTAATAAACCGACGCATTTATTGAGTACTTTTATTTTATTTATTTATTATTATTGCTTAATAGTTAAACCCTTAAACATACAAGAACTTGACAAATCCCACCCAAACTCAAACTTTAACCCATTCTCGTTCCCATCTACAAACTTCAGGGACTTGTTATATGAATTCTGATTTTATAATATAATATATTATATTCAAAAATTACCCTAACCCACCCTTGGATCCAACCCGACCCGACGGCACCCACAACCATTCAAAAACCTTAATCCCGCTCGTTTATGATCAATTAACTTTGGCAATTAGCATATTCCATCGAATAAACGCGTTACCGACACTCGATTATAGTAGGAGCGCGTTAATTCGTTCTTAATTTTATCAGTTTACCATATTAAAGCCGAACAAACCCTAAATATTGATCCTATATAATCCGTTCGTTATGAATCAATTAAACCTGCAGAAACCTTCTCCTCACTGTCGCGACCGATTCCCCTAAACCTAATTCCATTTACACTATCATCCCGTTACTCAAATTGCCCCTCCTTTGGCCGCAACCTTTTGGATCAATTTCACCATCGTACCAAGCTTTGTAATTCCATTAAAAGGTACGCTAGATTCGCTTACGGAGGACTTTTCACGGAACGGTATGAAATGAACTGATTTGGTCAAACGATCGACAATCACCCAAATACTATCATTACGGCTTTGAGTAGTGGGGAGTTTGGTAACGAAGTCCATGGCTTTGTCTTCCCATTTCCAAACAGGGATCGGAGGTTGCTCGAGCAAACCAAACGGCTTTTGATGCTCGGCTTTAACCTTAGAGCAAGTGAGGCACTTAGATACATACACCGCAATATCTTTCTTCATTCCCGGCCACCAAAACATAGAACGAAGAGCGACATACATTTTATCCGCACCGGAATGAATAGAGTATCGTGACTTATGAGCTTCATCGAGGATGAACATGTGAAGACCGTCACGATCGGGAACCCATAATCGGTCCAAATAATAGAGTAAGCCATTACGTTTGGTTTCAAGTTGGAGTTCGGCGCCACAAGAAATCTCGTCGTGTAAGTTACCCTCGGTGATGGAGACGTGTTGTGCGTCGAAGATGCGGCTTTGGAGGTCATATTGGATGGTGACACAATGGAGCAAGACGGATTTAACATGACTCTTTCGACTAAGAGCATCGGCCATGACATTCGCTTTCCCGGGGTGGTAGCGAATTTCGCAATCATAATCGCTTAACAATTCGGCCCATTTTCTTTGTCTCATATTAAGGTCATTAGGGTCGAAAATGTGTTGTAAACTTTTATGGTCGGTGAAGACCAAACATTTCGTGCCGTAAAGGTAGTGTCTCCAAATTTTCAAAGGGAACACGACCGCACCAAGTTCGAGGTCGTGCGTCGTGTAATTTTTTTCGTGTACCTTGAGTTGACGCGAAGCGTAAGCAATGACCTTGTCTCGTTGCATAAGAACACAACCAAGACCTTGAATAGAAGCGTCACAAAAGACAACAAAGTCGTCGTTGCCCTCGGGAAGAGCAAGGATTGGAGAATTGCAAAGCATGTCCATAAGAGTTTGAAACGCTTCCTCTTGATCGGAACCCCATTCATAAACTTTCCCTTTGTGGGTTAGTGCGGTAAGGGGTGAAGCAATCTTCGAAAAGTTGCGGATAAAACGACGGTAATACCCTGCTAAACCAATAAATGAACGAACCTCCGTTGGAGAGGACGGGGTCTCCCAATTTTTAACGGCCTCAATTTTTGCGGGTTCAACGTGAAAACCCTTGTCGTTAACGATGTGGCCCAAGAATTGAACTTGCTTTAGCCAAAATTCGCATTTGGAGAACTTAGCATAAAGTTGTTCTTTACGCAACAAGTAGAGAATGGCGCGCAAATGGTCTTTGTGCTCAGTCTCGGTTTTAGAATATATCAAGATATCGTCGATGAAAACAATCACGAACTTGTCGAGGTAGGGTATACAAACACGATTCATAAGATCCATGAAAACAGCAGGAGCATTAGACAAACCAAAAGGCATAACTCGGAATTCAAAGTGGCCATAACGAGTACGGAAGGCGGTCTTGGGTATGTCATCTTCATGGACACGGAGTTGGTGATAACCCGAACAAAGATCAGTCTTAGAGAAACATGCGGCTCCTTGGAGTTGATCGAAAAGATCATCAATACGCGGAAGGGGATAACGATTCTTGATAGTAAGCTTGTTGAGCTCACAATAATCAATACACATACGAAGAGTACCGTCTTTCTTCTTAACAAACAAGACGGGTGCGCCCCATGGAGACGAACTCGGGTGAATGAAACCCTTTTCCGTGAGTTCTTGGATTTGGTTCTAGAGTTCTTGCATCTCGGAAGGTGCAAGACGGTAAGGTGCTTTGGCTACGGGGTTTGCTGCGGGTACAAGATCAATACGGAACTCCACTTGAAGAATGGGAGGAAGTCCGGAAACGTCATCGGGAAAGACTTCGGGGAAGTCGCGGACAATCGGGATGTCGGAAAGTTTCTTTTCTTCATTGGATTTTGTGGTGACGTGGGCTAAGAAGGCGACATACTTCTTGCGTAAGTAACGTTGGGCTTCAAGGCATGACATGAGGTTTAGCTTTGAGAAGGGTCCTTCAACGCGAACGTTTAGAATCACACCTCCATCGATAGGGATTCGAATGAGTTTCTCGAAACACAAAATTTCGGCACGGTGGAGAGAGAGCCAATCCATACCAATGATAACGTCGAAGCTACCCATTTTCATAGGGATAAGGTCGATAGAGAACTTTTGTCCATTAAGAGTAATCGTGCAATTTCGAATGACGGAGTCAATAGTGATCGAACTACCATTTGCTATCTCTACTGTGAAGGGCTTAGATAATTTACTAAGGGGCACATCAAGTATGTATTCAAAATCAAAGGAAATAAAGCTTCTATCGGCTCCCGAATCAAATAGTACCGAAGCATGGTGCTTATTAATTAGGAACGTACCGATCACCACATCATTCGAGTTTTGGGCTTGATGAGCATTGATGGTGAAAGCTTGGCCTTGAGTTCCTCGAGGTGCTTGGGTTTGAGAAGTTGAAGCTTGAGGGGTTGGAGCTTGATAGGCTTGCATGACCATGGGTTGAGCTTGAAGAGGTGGAGGAGCCATGAGTTGGGGTACTTGAGGTTGGTAAGCTTGCACTTGATAGGCTTGGGAGGTGTAGTAAGGTTGTGGTGCAACATAGGCTTGGTGAACTTGGGCGAGTCGAGGACACGCGTTGCGAAGGTGATTTGGGTCACCACAATTGTAGCAAGCCCTAGCGGTGTTAATGGTTGGAGCACGAGGGATGGTTCGGTTGGGTTGGTTTGATGGTGCGAACCGCGGTGGAGTGGCTTGCACACGAGGTGCTTCTCGACAATATTGGGTGAGGTGGCCGAATCGGTGGCAATTGGTGCACACCCGACAAGTGGCTTGGGTCGGGTGGTGGCGTTGGCAAGTGTTGCAAAACGGGTGTGGGCCGGTATAGGGTTTCTTGTTAGGAGGGGCTTGTTGGGCTTGTGGTTGGGCTAAGACATAATTTTGGGAGTTGGGTTTTCTCTTGTTGTTGCGGTAGTGAGATGAGTTGTTGTGATTGTTATTCTTGGAGGACTCGGACTTTTAGGATTCAGGCTTAGACTCTTTAGAGGGCTCAGGTGTGGGCTTATCATTGGGCTTCTTAGAATTCTTCCGCGTCAAGGTCCCGGCCTTAACGTGATTCTCGGTGAGGGTACCGGCTAGGGTGATGGCATCATGGAGGGTTTGAGGGTCACGGCTTAGAAGAGAGTCTTGGATTTGCATAGGCAAACCCGAGATGTACTTGTCAATTGCACGTTCAAGGGGAGTGACCATGTGGGGAATGAGTAGGCTCAGTTCATGGAAGCGGTCGTTGTAGATGGTATCATTTCCACTTTCTTGTTTCAAGTTCCAGAACTCTTCTTCCAACCTCCGAAGCTCATGTTTCGGGCAGAACTTCTTGAGCATGAGTTTCTTGAGGTCATCCCATGGCAAGGCCATGGCAACCTCAGAGCCAAGCGTGCGCTTCTCACCATTCCACCAATTGAGGGCATTCTTCTTAAGCTTGCTCGAGGCGTAATTGGTTTTCTTGTCTTCGGGGCATTCACATTGGAGGAATATGCTCTCCATTTCTTCGAACCATTGGAGGAGAACGGTAGCACCGTCGATACCGTGGTATTCAGGCGGGTTGGCACTCTTGAATTGTTTGAGGGGGTAAGCAATTGGGTTCGGAGTTGTGGATGATGAAGAAGCATTCACTGTTTGCAATTGAGTGATGATGGTTCGGAGGGCTTCCACGATGCCCTTAGCAATGCGGGACGACATGTGGCGGCCGGAGTTGCCGGTGCGACGGCTACGGTTGATGAGGCGAGAAGACATACTGCAAGGGTAAAAGGTGTAAAGTTCGTAAGACTCAGGTAAATGTAGCAAGTATAAATAATTGACGAAATATAGTAATCGTGCATTGAGGTTGGGATTGTGTTTGAGGTTGAGAACTTCATTACTTACGAGACTTGATTATATAACATTTTATCATCTTTAAAAAAAATATAAATAAATATATATAACAACATAACTTGAATTAAAATAAATGGGTTCATTTGTCGGTTAGGGCTTCATGAGCCACCATGGGTCCTTCCAACAAATGAAAAATGTAGGTTCCTGACGGATCTTACACGAGATATCCCGATATACACAGGTGCGGAATCTCTGTGTAGATCGTTATGGACGTAGACGGTTAGCTCACGAACACACGTACACACAATACGAACAACCACACGTTATATTGATAACACAAACTGATATGCTTACAGACTCACGTCAATCGACTCACACGTAACTGCACTCGATCAACCAAAACCTAAAATGACCAACTGATTAACCTCTAAACCGTAAACAGTTAATCTCCTTAAATACACGACAACTTCGCCTCAGGCGAAGTTGTCAATAACTTCGCTCGTTGAACAAGTTCGCTAAGGCGAACTTGTCAACAACTTCGCTTGGTTAACAAGTTCGCCTTAGCGAACTTGTCAACAACTTCGCTGTTACACAAACAATTACATAATCAATATTACAGACTCGATTACAGACTTAATACATATGAACTACTGACATCTATGTACCAACAGACTCCCCCTTGGCAGTAGCTTCATATCTTGATCTTCATAGCTTGTGTCTTGTAATCCTGTATCTTCATGCGTGCACTCCTTCTCTAACACACACCGTGACTACTCGCTGATATTTCCTTGCTTCATCCTTCCAAGCAGGAATATAGAATATCTTCAACTCGTTCAACGCTTGCAAATCAGCTTTCGATAAGTTAACAAGATGCATCGGGTCATACACCCTCAGCACTTCTTGTTCATCTTCGTCTTCCATCACGGCTTCAGCAGTCTGGCAATCAACGTACCACCATTTCAGATTCTTCAACACATCTTGAGGCATATTCTTCATTGGAACCTCCTTGATGCATCGGATCGGCTTGTACTTCATCACCATCCATGGCTTGCCATCTGCTCTCAATCCCCTCTCTGTATCCTCCACGAGCTTTCCCTTCTGTGGCTTTAAGAGTTCAAACTTCTTTTCTTTTACGCCTTCTTTCCACACAATCTTCTCAATCATTCTGGACATATTGTTGTCACTTCTGTTTATCAGGCCCAATCTTCCCAAATCTTTCACCTCGCATTCCGGCAACGTGTTGAGAGATCTCAACATTCTCTTGAAGTATTGAATGCCATCATAACGTTTTACCACAAATAACTTGATCTGTTCATCATAAATCCAACAGATGATTCCTTTCTTCGCCTCAGCATAGCCTTTAATGTTATAGCTTTTCTTGAACATGGCTGGAACAGCAGGCTTCTTGGTCTTGATAAACCAATGAGCACAGCCTTCCTTCCACCTAGGCTGCTCCTCCCACTCAGTAGTCTCATCCATCTCAGCCCTCACATCTGCTTTTTCAACCTCAGGGATCTCGTGCTCGACATTTTCTTCCACAATCTCTCCTTCCTCTATCACATCCTCAACAATAATTTCTGCACCAATCTTTTCAATCTCACTGATTGGCAGAACATCTTCATCAAATAATACATCGTCGCTGAACATGTCATCATCAAGTTCCTTCAGCGCATCGATCACGTCATCATCACCACCAGCCGCTTCGGTAGACTCCCCCTCAGCTGTGGAAGCCCCAAGAGCTTGTGAGGTTCTTGGCAGCTCACCACCTGCACCTTCCGGTGCATTGGGATCATCGTCTTGATCTTCTCTACGCTTGGTCCTCAACTCATCTCCTCTACAGCTCATCTCCCCCTGAGATGCCAAGAAAACCTTCAAGGCATCTATTATTTTCCCGTGCTCAGCCAGGAGGGATGCCTGCAGTTGATTTGCTTCCACTAGGCTTTGAATCGTCTTTGACTGCTCAGCTACAATCCGCTCTAGTGAAGCTATCCGTTCCGAGTCAGAACTGGGAGTGTCCGCAGGTGGTACCGTACCCGATACTCCTGCAGAAGTGGTGACCGTAGACTCAACAAATCGTGCTACTACCACCGGTGGAGTACGCGTTTGAGGTGGTAGAGACACAATTTCTGGAGCCGACGTCTGGACGACTGTGATCTGTGGAAGGTCAGCCGATGATGTAGCCACTACGGGAACAACCGTAGCGCTTGTACTCGTTACCTGCACAGAGGTAGGAACAAGGGACATACCAGACAAGGCAGGTGGAGCAAAACGTGCAAACCTTGAAGTCTCTCCGGCTCCAACACCCATACCTGTCGTTTTCCTTCTTGAGCGCTTTCGCACCAGCTGTACAGCCTCTTCTTCATCAGTTTCCTCATCATCGTCATCAACAATTCTCTTCTGCTTACCCACCGTTCGCTCATGTCTCACCATCATCTGTCTGGCCTCTTCCATCACCTCATCAAAATCTGCTTGTGGACCCGAGACTTGAATATTCTCATGTGAATCAAATCGGTCCATATCAAACAGCCCTTGCCCGCCGAACATGGCGTCAAGATCAATCTCAGAAGCTGGCACAGCAGCAGATGCAGCAGAAGATACAGCAGTAGATACAGCAGGCGCAGCTGATACAGCCTGGGGTGCTGCCGCCTGTTGTTGTCTTGGGTCTCTGAACTCGTCCCCTGCCGCAGGCACATACTCCGGGTTTATAAGATACCCAAAGAGCGGAGTATGCCTGGGACGCAGCTCAGGCTTGCTTCGTGCGCTGGAAGTGCGACACTGAGCAAAGATACGTTTCGTCACACATTCCACGTATCGAATAGGGCGTCTTTGAGGTAGCGACAGAGCCACATGATTGAAAATCATCTGTAGGAAACGTGGATACATCGTAAATCGCTCACGCGCCACAGCCCTCCTCTGACGATCGATCTCGTAAAAGATCATCTGACTAAAAGAATATCTTTTATTGTAAGTCAGGGCAGTCATAGCAGACTGCATCGTCGCACCCATTCCATCAGTGCCCGCCTTCCGTCCCGACATACAGACTATCATGACACGCATTAGGAAGCGCCACTGATCTAACAAGAATCCTTTTCTTCGCTGTGTATCACCCAAGAGACCTGAATACCCCATCCTTAGGAACGCGCCATCACGAAAAGGAGCAACAAACTCCGTGGGGTCATCTCTTGTTTCTTCTCCAAATTGCAACGCCACCCGTATGTGTTCAGAGTTAAACTAAACAACTTGACCATTAACGGTGGCTCGCATCACCGGGGGCTCAACCCGGCAATCATACTCTACCGTCTGCCAAAAGTCTTCAATATTCGGCAGTGAAATAGGCAGGGTAGTGGTGATAGCATGAAATATTCTTGAGCGCTGTAGAAAGGTAATAATCTCCCGGTAGTCCTCCACTCCTTTTGCATCTGGATCTAGAGTGATGAACTGGTTATGAGCTGGAAAGAATTGCCTCTGATCATCACCGTCATCACCACCAGCTCCTCCAACAGCAGCCATATCTGCACTAAACGAACTAAGTTAGATAACCGTTAAGCAACTCACAAGTTCGCTTTATACCATGAGCGAAGTTGTGATCAAACATGTATAGGCGAACTTAAAGGTGAGGCGAAGTTGGGAACAACTTCACTTCATCAGTAAGTTCGTCTAATTAAATTTAAGTAAAATAATCAAGGCGAAGTTGATGTTAACTTCGCCTTATCACAGCATCGCCTAGGCGAAGATAAGAGTTAGGCGAAATTAAGCTTAAGGCGAAGTTGTGGATAACTTCGCCTCAAGCGAAATTAAGCCCCAAGCGAAGTTGCGGATAACTTCGCCTAAACCCTAACTTCGCCTTCATCTGAAACGGCGACTGTTCAGATTCAAACGGCCAAAATCCGATGATTTCGTATGATTTGACGATCCAGGAGAGAAGAACACAACATATTAATGTTATTAAGACGAAAAGTTCGTCCATGAACACGCAACACAAGTTTGAAAAACTTCGGTTTTGAAGGTCCGACGACCCGAGGTCTCGAACCGGGTAAAAACGACCATGAAAAGAACATGTTAGTGATGTATATCGACAACACGTACCCTCAAGTGATAATCGAAACTGGAAACGAAGATCGAAATCGAAAAAGAAAACAAGTTCGCCGGAAAAGTTCTTAAGTTCGCCGGAAATTTCGGAGCTTAAGTTCGCTGATACTTTGAAGATAATGAAAAACACTGTTTGAAAAACCTTATATAGGGTCAGTGTAGTTCAGGCGAAGTTACGGATAACTTCGCCTAGGCGAAGTTAAGCATAAGTTCGCCTGATTCAAGAACTTCGCCTATAATTTCAAAATCAAACCTTTAAGTTTGAACATTTTGCAATTATCATTTTAAACTTCCAAAAAGAGTTAAACAAATATGATCATGTCTAAGTAACCAGTTATAAAATAATACAACTACAAAAATAGGAAAAACTTATAAAAATTTAACAAATAAGGGATCAAATTTCAGTCTAGTCAGGGACACCACGTTTTAGAAAAGATCCTACCAGGAATCATACTAACTACGTGACTGTTACATAGATCCGTGTTTAGCTGTATTATGACATATAGAGACAGGTTGTAAGCAGGTAATATACTTAAGATGGTTTTCATCGTTTCTGTGATACGAGTTAGGTTCAATTAATCCTTAAAATTTAAGTGGGCAACAACTCAGAAATATTGATGCCTCCTATCTATCCTCAAAGCGTATTTGGCTTTCCCCAAGTCACCCCGAATTGACTTCGACCCATAGTGTCGGATTAACTTGTAAGTATTCTATGTCTGGATCCCGTATTCATTCTTACTCCAAGATTGAGAAGTCTCGATATCTTGAACTCTCTAATGTTACAATAACTTCATAAGTATTTTTTTTTTTAATTCAAACATACTTATAGACTTCAGAGTAATAATTAACTGCAAGTCCCGAATCTGGATCACTGCAGTGTCTTGAAACGCTTTCTTCACGGGAATCAGAACACTTACGGGCTCGTGTATGACTGAGTAATCACTTTTCTGCCTATCATTCGGAAAGATATACATGAAGACACGCAAAACTCTTAAGGAGTTTCCACATAAAATCAAGTAAGCTTTAATATGTATCACATCTACTTTTACGCACCATAAAAAGTTACCATGACATACAATGATTGTCCTAAAGCCTTTTAAGCCTAATAACTTCACCAGTTAAGCACACAAAGCTAGTATATATATCATTTTCCAAGGTTGGATCAATCTTCTGTTAAACATAGCAAAGAACTTCCTTTCGAAGTATTAGACTTGAAAAAATAATTTCATTTCCCTAAAAAAAATTTTGACTTCAGTCACCCCGATCACGTCAAAGTCTTCAGGTAAACGGCAATCCTGAAGATCCAATGGATCAACTGGACCGACCACATACAAGTATGTGTCCTTCTAACTATGTATGACCGACTAATTTTCAGCGACAGAAAGAAAACACATCATAACCGCCCCGGTCACTTTCAGTCATCTGGTTAATGGCTACCCTCATTCTCTAAGTAGAAACGAGGACCAAAACATATCCAAGGATATGTCCATCAAACTGAGGTAACCGACTAATTTTAAGCAATAGTGATGTTTTTTTTTTTTTTTTTTAAATAATCACAAAAACATGGTTACTCGGGATTGATCATCCCGTTCAGCTCAATTAGGTTTTGAAATCTGGATTTATCAAACGCTTTTGTAAATAAATCAGCGAAATTTTCCAGCGTATCGACCTTTTCGACCTTGATCAGTTTCTTCACAGCACAATCCCGTATGAAGTGATGACGAATGTCAATATGTTTAGTTTTACTATGCTTCACGGGATTGTTAATTACTGAGATGGCAGCAGTGTTATCAATTAAAATAGGAGTGAGTAAGAAATTCAGACCATAGTCGCGCAATTGTTGCTGAATCCACAAAACCTGAGAACAGCAGTTGGATGCTGCCATATATTCAGCTTCGCACGTTGAGATTGCAACTGATGTCTGTTTCTTGCACTGCCATGAAACTAATCTGCCACCGAGAAACTGACAACCTCCTGTTGTCGACTTCCGACTCTGATTGCACCCTCCATAATCAGAATCTGTATAAGCTACCAGTTCTACGTCTCCTCCCTTTGGGTACCACAACCCTAGCTTCGGCTTGCCTTTAAGATACCGCAAAATCCTCTTCACACCCTTCATGTGAGATTCCTTTGGGTTTGCCTGAAAACGAGCACAAAGACAAACAGCAAACATTATATCAGGCCTAGAAGCAGTTAAATACATCAAAGAACCTATTATTGCCCGATACTGAGTTGGGTCCACATCTGCATCACCGTCTACATCAGCACCCAATTTGTGATTGACGCAAATTGGAGTGTCAAATGGAGAAGAGTCCTCCATCTTGAAATGCTTGAGGACATCATGAACATATTTTGTTTGATAAATGAACATCCCGTCCTTCCTCTGATCAACCTGCAATCCTAGAAAGAAAGTTAGTTCACCCATAGCACTCATTTCAAACCTTTTCTTCATGACGGCTTCAAATTCCTGACACATGGAGACTCTTGATGCAGCAAATATGATGTCATCCACGTAGACTTGAACTGGCAGGAAGTCACTTCCATCTCTCTTCACAAACAAAGTACTGTCGATCAAACCCCTTTCAAAACCATTTTCTAGCAAGTAGTCCGATAACGTTGAATACCAGGCACGAGGTGCCTGATGCAATCCATACAGCGCCTTGCTCAACTTGTATACGTGATCAGGAAAGTCTGGGTCAGGAAAACCCGGAGGTTGCTCAACATACACAACCTCATCCACTTTCCCATTGAGGAACGCACTCTTCACGTCTAGCTGAAATACTTTCATCTTCTTGAACGCAGCAAACGCCAAAACAATCTTATGGCTTCCAATCTGGCGACAGGAGCAAACACCTCATTATAGTCTATCCCCTCTTGCTGATTAAATCCTTTAACGACCAGCCTCGCCTTATTTCTTATAATGATCCCCTTTTCATCTCTCTTGCACTTGAACACCCATTTTGTGCCTATCGCATGCACATTCGTTGGTTTTGCAACCAAAGTCCAAACTTCCATCTTCTCGAATTGAGCCAACTCTTCTTGCATGGCCTCGACCCACGAGCTGTCCTTTAAAGCCATTTGATAATTTTTCGGTTCAATCTGGCTTATAAAGCAGGTATACAGGCATTCATCGATTATTCCTGTCTCCTTAATGCTTGTATAAACACAGGTGTGTTCATTCAAGCTGCTTCTCGTTTGTACACCTGAGGACACATCACCAATCACATTATCCAACGGGTGATTTTTATGTATTCTCGTGGTCGGAACAGAACCGACATGCAAATTATCTTCCAAATTAGAATAGATCTCATCAATGTTTGTTTCATGCTGAGAGTGAAAAGGATTGATAAATTCTTCTTCAGTTGAGGCAGCAGGGGTATCAAAAGTGTTTGATGAGGAAGGTTGACATTTTTCAATCAGCTGTCTTTGCAATAGATTTTCTTCCTCATCGAGCATCATCTTCGTCGCAGCTCTTTCTTCTTCTTCAGAGATCTCCAAATCTGGTACGTTAAACGACTTAAAAAGCTTAACATAGTCGAAAAGCTCAGCAGGTCCATTGCTTGGTTTTGGCGGTTGGTAACTTGTGATGTCAGTGTTACATACCACCTCCACCTTGCAAGTCGAAGTATTGAAGACACGTCTGTTGGGAGTCCCAACAACATAACCAACTAAGATTCCTTCATCGGCTACTTCTCCAAATTTCGAATTTGTCTTCAAGATCGAACAAGGAGACCCGAATGGTTCAAGACCACACAAGTTGGGCTTCCTTCCATGCATAAACTCGTAGCAAGTTTTACCAAGTCTCTTAACGGTTAACACTCTATTCAGAACATAGCAGGCTGTAGCGACTGCTTCAGCCCAGAACATCACAGGAAGCTTCGAATCTGCCAGCATAGTCCTGGCTCCTTCAATTAAAGTTCGGTTCTTCCTTTCAGCCACTCCATTCTGTTGCGGACTATACTGAGCGCTGTATTGATGTTCAATTCCTTTCTGAAGACAGAAGATCCCCATTTCAAAATTCTTGAATTCTGTCCCATTGTCAGTTCTGATGAACTTAACTGTTTTACTCATGACGTTCTCAACTTTAGTAATCAAACTCTTCACCATTTGAGCCGTCTCATCTTTCGATTTCAGAAAATATACCCACGAGTATCGCGAGTAGTCATCAGTGATCACCAAGCAGTAAGAAGTACCTCCTAGACTTTTTACATTCACTGGACCGAAGAGATCCATGTGAAGCAGTTCTAGAGTACTGGCAATTGAGTTGACCTTCTTGGTGAGATGGGATTTCTTGTGTTGCTTTCCCTTCTTGCATGCAATACATTTGTCTTCAAAGTTAAAACTTTTCAAGGGAACGCCCATCACAAGCCCATTTTTGACAATGTGGTTCATCTTCCGAAGATGAATGTGCCCCATTCTCCTGTGCCATAGTTCGGATTCTGATTCGCTTGCTTTCGTCAACAAACATGATTCTCCCAAGGCCATTTCAGTAGACCTCATATCCATCACATACGTATTTGTATCACGTGGAGCTGTCATCACTATCCACTCTTCTGGTATCTGAAAACCAGGCTTCAACACGATCGCCTCATTCTTCGTGAAGTGAACAGTATACTCCTTATCACAAATCTGCGACACACTCAGCAAATTGTGCTTCAGCTCTTCCACAAAATTCACATTCTCAAGTGTCATCTTCCCATTGGACACCGTTCCTTTCCCGGTAATTCTTCCTCCACTTGCACCAGCAAAACTAACTCTGGCTCCCTGAACAGGTTTTAAGTCGTGCAACAAGTATTTGTTGCCCGTCATGTGCCGGGAACAGCCGCTATCTACAATCCAAAGACTGTGGGCAGCCCTGTTCAACTGTTCCTGCACAATAAAGCAAATGATTAGAATCTAGGGACCCAAGACCAATTGGTCTTGGATCTATACATCCCGTACCTCTGCTTTCCGAAGTTAGCATTTGAATAATTTCTGTCAGTCCTAGTAGGAAATCTCATTGGAGATTGAATGTGAGGCCTTCCAAACCTATGTGTATTGAAAGTATTATATCTTACGGTTTGGTGATTAGCATTGTAAAACTGAGGTTTGTTTCTATGAAAACCTGAATTAGTTACATTTTGAAACTTTAAAGGGTTTTCATTTTTAACAGTATTAAAGTTACCAGTAGACTTATGCTCAGTTTTAATAGGCCTCACGCCTCTGAATTTCGGCGTCAGAGGACAATCTGCAACAAGATGTCCTACCTTATTACACCGAAAACAACACCTATACTCCATTTTCTTTTCAAATGTTGTTTTGGATGTAGAGGCAGTGTTACCAGCCTTTCGTCTCACATAAGGTGGGACGTACGGGTTGAGTGGAGTACTCTTTTTAGAAGTTTTATCTTTATCTCCACCAGTGGGCAACACTACCTTCTCTTTTGTCTTACCAGATTCGGATAACTTATCCGAATCCGATGAGACTGGACTCGTAACAGAAATATTTACACTTGAAACAGGCGAACTCGTTTCGCCACTACTAACACTATTAACTCTTGGTTCATTACTTGTAACCTTGATAGGAACTGTCTGAGGAACTTCAAAATCAGCAGATTTCTGTATACTAGGGTTAAAAGTGTAATTATGGTTATACGGAGGTGGAACCTCGTGATAACCAATTCCTCCTCTCTTTGTAGAGGTACCTTGATCACTAACAAGGTGATCAAGAATAGCTGAGGAATTTCGGAACTGCTCCAGTTTTCGGTTCAGTTCCACCACTTTCACCTGGTGGTCAGCAATCTGCTTTTCACGTTCAGCAATCAGTTTAGTCTTTTCCTCTAAAACCTCATAACTAAGATCAATAACTTCAATTATCTCAGCAAGTTTAGTTTTTAAGCTTTTAACATCTTTTTCACATGCTTTAATTTTAACTTTGTAACTGTTTACTCTTGCTTTTGTGTAGTGATGATCTTCTTTAAGAGTTTTAAATTCAGCATCTAAACGAACATACTGATCAGTCATGGTAGCAAGTTGCTCAGACAAATTCTCACAATTAGTACAAATAGATTTAGAACTTACCTCGGAGCGTTGATCATCGTTATCTGCCATGAAAGCTTTTTCCTTACCAGCAGCTTTCTCTAATCCGGTAGTCTTCTCACGTTCTTCATTCTCAACCTTAGCCATATTTGCCTGTTCATTATTTTCATTCAAATGCAGGTTCCAGTTGTATTCACCTGCTTCTCTGGACAGCATGGCATTGACTTCTTTAGTACTTCCAATGTGCTGTGGGGACCGGCCCTGACCACGCTCAACTCTCTCGTTTCTGCAATCTTTGGCAAAGTGCCCGTTTTGTTGACAGTTATAGCACCTTACCTTGGACTTGTCGAACCCTGGCCTGCCACCAACAAACTTCTCCCCGTCTTCCTCATGAACTTCTTCACTCGTCTCACTATCATGGCCATCTGCCATTGTAAATCCATCTCATCCAGATCATCAGCATCGATCTGGTCGTAGTCTTCATCTAGCATCGCCGGATCAACTACCTTTCCTTGAATATAATTTTCATAAGAAGCAATAAATGAAGCATAGAGGCCAAACTACTCTTCAGCAGCTTTGACGCTCATTGGCATCTTTGAGTAATTATTGCTTGCGGAACTAGAAGATCCACCACTCTGGCTTGCTGTCTGTTGAGTACCACTTAATCCACCCGCAACAAAGCAAACATCCCCATTTGAATTTACTGACACATGCCCCTCCTGTGAAGAATTGGCACCCGACTCACTTTTCGAGTAGTAGGCGGCAGAGTCAGTTTTAGAACTTGTATTGGAGTTCACTTTCGCACCATACATGCTTGGATCTTGAACCTGATCCATAGATGTTTCTTTCCTCACCATATTAAGCTCAAAAGTTCTGAGCTTGTTGACAGCGGTTTCAAGATCATAAGTAGAGAAGTCCTTGTCTTCTCTCATTAATACAGTATACATCTCCCATTTTGGTGGGAGAGCATCGAGAAGTTTTTCTACAATCTCTTCTTCTCGGTAGGAAATGGAGTGGTTACTCAATTCAGTCATGAGATGATAATATCGAGTGATAATATCATCAAGAGATTCGTTCTTTAAGTACTTAAAGACTGAAAATTGAGTTTTAAGCAGCTTTATCTTTGAGGCCCGAATGCCTACATTTCCTTCGAATCTGCTCTCAAGAGCTTCCCAAAGCTCTCTAGCCGATGTATACTTTCTGAATGTATGTAGGATCTTCTGCGGAAGAGCCATTGTGATTGCCGCATGAGCCTTGCTTTCGGCTTCGTACATCTTCTTCTCCTCCTCTTCCATTTTACTGTATTTCTTTATTTGGTCTCGACCCTCATACTGCATGATTGGTGGAATATATCCATCTTGGATGCATACCCACATTTTTGCATCCTGGTACTTAACATACTGTATGAACCGATCCTTCCACGCAACAAAGTCGGTTCCTTTTAGCAATCTTGGGGCCTTTGTGGCTGACCCCGCTTCAACTTCCATCTTGACAAGCTCTGAGATGTTGATTGATGACATCCTTCGTGAAGACTAATAAACCCAAAAAAAATTCTGAAATGGGCGAAGTTAGAAAAATTTCTTCGATGCAGTACTGTAGGCGAAGTTAAGTATAACTTCGCTTAAGTAAAAACTTCGCTGGATCCTTTGTAAATTCGCGTAAATGGGCGAAGTTGAGAATAACTTCGCTTAGGATAAGCGAACTTAGAAAGTAAGCGAACTTGAAGAGAACTTCGCTGAACGAGGCGAACTTGAGAAGAACTTCGCTGAGTTAGGCGAAGTTGAGGAGGTAGGCGAAGTTAAGAATAACTTCGCTTCTCCTTATATCTTCGCTGAAACCCTACGAATCCTGACGGCAACTTCGCCTGATGAACAGCAACTTCGCCTGATGAACTTGAACTTTCTGCAGATCTGAAAAACGGATTTTAACGACGATTTTGACGATTTGAAGGCTTAAACACACTGGTAGGAAGCTAGAATGAGCAAAAACACCACAACCTCGTCCCGGTAACACCCGAAATGAAACGAATTCTACCCCCGCGTGAATATCCCGAACCTCACAATCGAGCAAAAGCTCTGATACCAATTGTAGGTTCCTGACGGATCTTACACGAGATATCCCGATATACACAGGTGCGGAATCCCTGTGTAGATCGTTACGGACGTAGACGGTTAGCTCACGAACACACGTACACACAATACGAACAACCACACGTTATATTGATAACACAAACTGATATGCTTACAGACTCACGTCAATCGACTCACACGTAACTGCACTCGATCAACCAAAACCTAAAATGACCAACTGATTAACCTCTAAACCGTAAACAGTTAATCTCCTTAAATACACGACAACTTCGCCTCAGGCGAAGTTGTCAATAACTTCGCTCGTTGAACAAGTTCGCTAAGGCGAACTTGTCAACAACTTCGTTTGGTTAACAAGTTCGCCTTAGCGAACTTGTCAACAACTTCGCTGTTACACAAACAATTACATAATCAATATTACAGACTCGATTATAGACTTAATACATATGAACTACTGACATCTATGTACCAACAAAAAATATCGAGCACCAAATAAACAAAAACAATCGAATCGAATTTGAGGGGGGTGTTGAGGTAGATGGTTAAAGTAGTTCGGGAACCACCCCATTGAACATACTTCATCCATCCGATCAACAAAACACAATACGGAAAAACCGAGTTTAGCCACGAAATCACCGTGAATTCGGTTATAAATTTAAGGATGTGATCGTCACATGACCACATTGATACAATGAGGGTAGTAGATTCGGGTACGTTTGGTGTGATATGCTTTGGCCTAATAGGTTCCACACCCTTACCGAACACTCCAGGAAGGCAACCAGGTCTCGCGGTTGATTGAGATTTATGCGCATTGCACTTCCTTAGGCTCGCAAGCCTTGGTGTAAAGGGTTCGGTAAACAAGTGTGTCCCCATTCCAGTTACTACATATCCGTCCCACGAATCATCCTCAAGGAGAGGGGAGCAAAAAGGTGGGATTTCTTAAGGAATTTTCCGATAAAAAAAAATCGTACTAGAGTTTAAAAAAAATAATTTTTGGAGGGTGAGGCATAGCCTCAGATTAAGTGTGTGCTTTTGTGTACAATTGTATATGATAAACAATTTAAATATGCTAAGCTATGTACAAAAATATAAACAAGTAGGGTGCACGTATGGGAACACGTATAGGGACCCTAAGCATGCTACTAGGTCGTTACATATAACCACCTATCTTATAGCATTCGGCTTTGATACCAATCTGTCACACCCCAACCTACGGCGGAACATGCCGGGGCGAGACATTAATTGTATCATAGCTCAGGAGACACTAAGTGAAATACACGTGTCAATATCTAAATTATTCATTCATATATCAAGTTCAAAAGCACAAACATCGTTTCAAATGAAATACCGTTACAATTAAATATTCAAAACATAAATGACTTAAAAAAATGTTCTTTATTCATCAAGCAACCTAAGGTCTCATCTAACTTCCAATACTCGATTCATCCAATAAAGCTACCTGCGTCATGCATGAAAATATATATTTTGTCAACATAAAGTTGAGCAATTAAACCACAGTTTTGAGTATATATAATATTAAAATGACAATTCCGTGCTATAATTGTAAATCACTACAACTAGTATAACAATAAATAAAAGTTGTCTTTTCACTCAAATCATTTTGATAACGAGCTAATTCGACGGCGTATGATCATACTAATGAGGATGAGGATGAGGATACCAACCAACATAAAGTAAACACATAGTCACATTTGCACATATCAACTAATCGAGCAATTTCAATTACGCATATAGTGGAATCGTAGTGAAAACAATAATTTAATTGTGAACGCATGCGGTAAAAAAGGGGGATGTGAATTTACTTACCTTAGTGAGTACGGTAAATGAGGACGATATTAGATAAAGAAGAGTCTAGAATGAAAACGGTCAAGCTCCTCGAGATTCACCGACAAATCTTCCTAGATGTTAATAATAATGAAGTGAGTTAACTATAAATGACAACTTAATATGACGGATCTTGGGTCTCGATGAGGTTAGAAATATTGAAAGTTACATTAACGTTAAATATAAAGGTTATTGTTATATTTATTATTATTATTAGTGTTTATTTATCATTATTATTAATTATTTATGTTTGATATCTAAGATAAATATTATGTAATATCTAAATTAACGCGGAGTTTATTTAAGTTTGGTTATCAAAATATTGTATTATATGTAGTAAATGTAAAGATCTAATTAAAGAGGTTTTAAAATTATAAATCTATAAAAAACGGGTCTCGTGAGACTTGGAGATTCAGTTTAAGTTTTAATCAATTTTCATTTATTAAAAGTTAATAACATAAATTAGTATAAAAGAGAGTTGTCTAAAGGTGATAAAAAAATAAATAACAAAAATCGGGTTTCATGAGGCTTAGAAATTCGGTTTTGCCAAAGTTATATTTATAAAATTTATTAAGTAATAATAATAATCAAAGACCCAAAAAGAAGGTTAATATATAAAAAGAATATGTAATAAATAATAAATAAATAAAAAAACATATTAAAAACGGGTTGGGTCGGGTTCGAACCCTCGACCCAGCTTTCTATGTTTTGGTGGCCGGGAATGAAGAAAGATATTGCGGTGTATGTATCTAAGCGCCTCACTTGCTCTAAGGTTAAAGCCGAGCATCAAAAGCCGTTTGGTTTGCTCGAGCAACCTCCGATCCCCGTTTGGAAATGGGAAGACATAGCCATGGACTTCGTTACCAAACTCCCCACTACTTAAAGCCGCAATGATAGTATTTGGGTGATTGTCGATCGTTTGACCAAATCAGCTCATTTCATACCGTTCCGTGAAAAGTCCTCCGTAAGCGAATCTAGCCGTACCTTTTAATGGAATTACAAAGCTTGGTACGATGGTGAAATTGATCCAACAGGTTGTGCCAAAGGATGGGCAATTTGAGTGACGGGATGATAGTGTAAATGGAATTGGGTTTAGGGGAATCGGTCGCGATAGTGAGGAGAAGGTTTCTGCAGGTTTAATTGATTCATAACGAACGGATTATATAGGATCACTAGTTAGGGTTTGTTCGGCTTTAATATGGTAAACTGATAAAATTAAGAACGAATTAACGCGCTCCTACTATAACTAAGTGTCGGTAACGCGTTTATTCGATGGAATATGCTAATTGCAAAAGTTAATTGATCATAAACGAGCGGGATTAAGGTTTTTGAATGGTTGTGGGTGTCGTCGGGTCGGGTTGGATCCAAGGGTGGGTTAGGGTAATTTTTGAATATATTATATTATATTATAAAATCAGAATTCACATAACAAGTCCCTAAAGTTTGTAGATGGGAACGAGAATGGGTTAAAGTTTGAGTTTGGGTGGGATTTGTCAAGTTCTTTTATGTTTAAGTGTTTAACTATTAAGCAATAATAATAAATAAATAAAATAAAAGTACTCAATAAATGCGTCGGTTTTATTAAATGAGTGACCCGAACCCTTAAACGGGTCGGGTATAAATACAAGAATATGAAAATGAAAACTCGAAATGTTATAGTCTTGAAGAAGTGCGTCTAAATTCCTAGTGGGTTCGGTTTCAGGAATGTTGAGTGATTTAGACACGATGGTTATTGGGAACATGAGCAGAATGAGTATAGTAAGAATTTGAGATTGAAGCTCCATTCGCTTAATCCTTAACGAGCTTCCGATTGCAAAATAAATAATGTGAATCAATCAGTATATGGAATGCTTAACAAAACAAAGAATATGAATAACAAAATAATAATAAACATAGCTAGGGTTTATAATTTAATTATAAACACCCCTACAAAACCAATCCTACCAGAACTCAAATACCAATATCTTAGTTTTAGATTTAAATACATTTATATAAACTTAACTAATAAGATAAACCTAACAGTTTCGAAAAAAATAAGATAAACATAATACTATTCTCCAAGAAACATAAATGCCCCTTCGACTTTAAAGATTCCCACCCCACGATGAACGTTTTCGATACCGGTATCAAATTTTTAGTTTTTGGTGTTTGTACGGTACCGGTATTTCCTGAATTTTACACGAAATACTGGTATCGAATCGAACAATTCGGTACGGGTACCGATACAAAATATATCAAATTTTCGCGATCGGTACCGGTACCGGTACCATCCTGAGCTCATCCCTACCGCCATATCAACCAACCCATGATGAAACTGGCTTTGATCAAATTTGGAATTTTTCATTTTTAAATTAAAAAGATAGTTTGTTTAATTTACATATGGCAACCGATAAAAATTCACCATAGTGGCTATCCAAGTTTAACTAAAAGTAGTATCAAGTTTTTCTTGCCCCATTCATTATTCTCACTGGCCACAAGTGCCATATTCTTTTCTTCCACGGCAACCTAAAGCTGTTATTATCAAACGTCTTAACCCATTTTTTGTCATAAAAGAGTATCTTTTATTATTATTATTATTATTATTATTATTATTATTATTATTATTATTATTATTATTATTATTATTATTATTATGATAATGCCATTTATATTCAAGTTAAAAAATCAGTAATTATATTTTCTGATGTGGTAAGTGTTATGTGAAGGTTTGTGAAACAAAAAAACATTTCTTTTAAAAAAATTTAACTTGTATCTCAACAGGAAGTTTAATATGGTTAGAATGTAGCATAAAAAAAGCATTTGAATGTGTTACGAATGAAACAGTAATAGACCATTTCAAAAGATAAAATCATGTATATGTTTGTTTATTTAGATTCAATGAAATTTTTGTTTATTTTTTTTCCTTACTTTTATATACTTCCTAAGTAAAATTTCTAGATTCGTCACTAAATAACCTTATTCTTGATTTAGTTTCGGTGTCGATACTTGAAACCGATCAAATTCACCTCGTCTCTCGTCCACAACAGACTCGTTGATACGCAAAAAAGTGTTGGTTGGTAAATGGTAATCATTTTGACTTGTGATATCATCGGCTTACTCATTACGCCACACTCTCACCAAACTTATACGACGACGTTTAACCGTTTCACTTGTCGGCAAAGCGTACTCACTTTGATTGATTAAGCTGCGTCTGGATCGAGATCTTCTCACCAATTCGATTTCAATCGGAATAAGCTCCAACAAACTCTCTACATACATTTTAGGTATCATCTTCATTCTCTGATTACTTCAAGCTTTAAGCTCTTAATTATGTTTACCTAATTGTAATATTCTTTAATTAGGTATATTCTGTTTCAAATTCATTTTGATACTTCAACTTTATAATGTTGATTATGTATTTATGTGAATGTTAGTGATTAGATTATAGGCTGTGATGAGTTGTGAAATTGTTAATTAGTGGATTAGTTGATGCAGTTGCGGCGTTTGATCGGATTAAACCTAGAATTTGAAGTTAAATGTGGATTGAGAGAGGTCGATGATTCGGAATTTTGACCTGTGGTTTTGATCTATCAGCTATGTTGAATTCTATGTGAAATTGTGTGTGGTTGAAGTTTATAATGTTAAGTGTTTTGAATTATAGGTTGTGATGATGAATTGATTAATTGTTGGTTAGCGGATTAGTTGATGCAGCGGTGGTGTTCAATCGGATTAAACTATTGATCTTTTTGTTAGGTTTATGAGTGTGTGTTGCTGATCAAATGTGGTTTGAATGAGGTCAATGTTACGGAATTTTGACTTGTGGCTTTTGATCTATCAACTATGTTGAACTCTATGTGAAATTGTATGTGGTTGAAGTTTAAAATGTCGGTCATGTCTTCCTAGTTTTATTGTGTAATAAACTATAGGTGGTGATGAGTTGAAGAATTGTTAGTGGATTAGTAGATGCAATGGCGGATTGGCGGTGTTCAATTGTATTAAACTGTTGATCCTTTTGTTGAGGCTAAACCTAGAATACGAACTAAAATGTAGCTTGATAGAGGTCAACTTTTTAAATTTGGACTCCTGGTTTCGATCTATCAACCATTGGATGTGCTTGAAGTTTAAAATGTTAATCATGTCTAGCTAATTTTAGTGTTTTGAATTATAGGTTGTGATGAATTGAGTAACTGTTAGTTGGTGGATTAGTTGATGCAGTGGTGGTGTTCAATCGGATTAAACTGTTGATTTTTTGTTAGGTTGATGAGTGTGTGTCGGTGAGATTAAACATAGAATTTGAACTCAAATGTGGCTTGATAGAGGTCGATGTTTCAAAATTTTGACTTCTGGTTTCGATCTGTCACACTATGTTGAATTCTATGTGATTGAAGTTTAAATTTTTAATCATGTTTACCTAATTTTAGTGTTTTGAATTATAAGTTGTATGAAATGTTTAATTGTCAGTGTTTTGAATTGTTAAGTTGTGATGAATTGTTGACGCAGTGGTGTTTAATTGGATTCAGTTGTTGATCTTTTTGTTTGGTTGATGAGTGTGTGTTGGGTGAGTCTAAATCTAGAATTGAACTCAAATGTGGCTTGAAACAAGGCAATGTTTCGAAATTTTGACCTGTGGTTTCGATCTATCAACTAGTCCATGAGAATGTTTTACTATTCAAAATATATTTTTCTGATCTTAAAAGTCAAAATGCATCTACGATTTTCAAAACTAGATATTGTTAAACATTTATGGTTTATTATAACTCTAAATGCAATGATCCTGTCTATCTAAAATGGGGATTCTGAACATAGTTTGTGAGATAGAAGCTGATTGTTAAATTCTTTATATCATAACTATAAACAATGGTACTGAATTACCATTGCATATAGTTGCAGTATGCTCCTTGAAATGTTCTTGCAATGTACTATTTTGTTGTTACAAACTACTACTATTTTTCACATTAACTAACTGACAGAGCTCTTTGGTCTCTGGAAGAGTTAGTATGGGCTCAGACAATTCCAACTGGCATTCAGAGTTGGACTATGATAAATGGGTTTCTCTCCCAGTAGCTGGGCCACGACCATCAGCCCGTTATAAGGTTTGTAGATATCTTCTCTTCATTACGCTTCAAAACCGCAAGTTGACCTGTATCTGTTTATGTATAATATATTAATATTATATGTGTTCATTGTCTTATACATATTCCAGATTACCTTTATTGTTCCATTTTGTATTGTAGCATGCTGCAGCTGTCATAGATGAAAAGCTATACATTGTTGGTGGGAGTCGTAATGGGCGACAGTTATCTGATGTTCAGGTATTGTCATGCCAATTTTTAAATGTATTTCTACTTTTACTTAGGATTTAAGTTTTTTACAATGGGTTGTTATGTTTGCAGGCACTTGATCTGAGAAATCTAAGTTGGTCCACGATTAAACTGAAAGCTCAGTCACAGGCTGATAATCATGCTATATCTGGTCATAGTATGGTGAGCATTTTTTATGAAATAGCGTGTAACCTTTTCTGGGTCTATTCGTATTTCAATTAGTTTCAGGTGTTATTTGATCATGCTATATAATATAACATCTAATGCAGGTTAAGTGGGGAAACAAACTATTACTCCTTGGTGGTCTCTCAAAAGAGACCTCTGATAACGTGACAGGTTTGTTAAATTATATTTTCGAAAGATAGTTTTGCTGCTGGAAATGAGTTACTCAATTATTTGTTTGACCTCATGATTTATTGATTAATTTGCAGTACTTTCCGTCAATCTCGAGTCACAAGTGACTGGAGTTTTGGAAGCCACAGGAAAAATTCCGGTAATTCATGAATCTTTCTATTGTGTGTGTGAAAAACTCTATGTTATTATATTCAAATCGGCCAACATGATGTTTGGTTTCATTGTGATGCATCTTTTAGGTGGCTCGTAGCGGGCAATCTGTGACATTGGTTGGTTCAAAACTTATAATGTTTGGGGGAGAGGACAGACATAGACAGCTTTTGAATGATGTTAATATCCTTGATCTGGAGACAATGATTTGGAATGTTGTAGAGACTACGTAAGTATATCTGTACAAACATTTATGCATCCCTTGGTAATTTTATGGGCAGTGCTATTATGCTATGTGATCTTTAGATGTTTTTTGTATCAATTTATTTTTCTTTGGTAGGAAGACTCCTCCGGCTCCCAGATGTGATCATACGGCTGTAGTGCATGTAGACCGCTACTTTCTAATATTTGGTGGTTGTTCTCAATCAACTTTCTTCAATGATCTGCACGTGCTGGATTTGGAGACGGTAATTACTTATCTTTCTTTATGCTGTTACTCAAGTTGTGGGTTCTTTTCTTACTCACATTTGTTAGTGTTGGATACATTATAATATGCTGTTAATTTTTTTTTGTTACACCATTTGTTTGTTCAGTCTTGTGGGCTGTCTGTTGTATTCTATCATGGTTCTTGACTTCTCTTAAAGTAAAAGTTCTATCTTTTAATGCAGTTAGAATGGTCCCAACCCCAGATTCAAGGTAATTTGGTGTTTTCTAGAGCAGGCCACGCTGGCGTTTCTATTGATGAGAAGTGGTTTATAGTTGGCGGTGGAGATAGTAAAAGTGGTAAGTAGTAAATAAAAACAATAAAAAATTAATAAATATATAGCTAGATGTTAACAAACCGTGACATCATCTTTCGTTGCAGGTGCTACAGAGACACTGGTACTGGATATGTCTACACTTGCTTTGTCAGTCTTAACGAGTGTAAACCAGAAAGATTCACTTGCTAGTGAGGTCACTATTAATCTTTTCCTTGATTGAATATAATAGCGTGACCTTTATATTCAGCCCTCAGTTCTTCTTTTCCTTTTAAACAGGGTCTTAGTGTATCATCAGCATTAGTAAACGGGGAACAATTTTTGGTTGCTTTTGGTGGGTACAATGGAAAGTACAACAATGAGGTATATTGATCATTATTTTAGTTAAATAAACAATTATAAGTGTAAGGCTGTTATAAAAATTTTAAATCTCTTATATAGTCTCTTTGTTTTCAATTAAATCATTAGGTGTTTGTGATGAAACCTAAACCAAAGGACTCAAAACAACCAAAGATTTTTAAGTCATCAGCAGCTGCAGCAGCAGCCTCTGTAACCGCTGCATATGCTCTAGCTAAATTTGAAAGCCTAGATTTAACAGCCTTTGAAAATTCAAAAAATAAGGTGGATCTTTCAGTTGAATATGGTGTTATTAAAGAAGAAAAAAAGGCATTGGAATCATCCATCGCATGGATCAAAGCAGAAAAGTCAACTCTGAAGGCAAAGCTTGATGAAATTAATGAAACTCACACCGATTTATCAAAGGTATGCTCAGTTAATATATTGTAAAAATTTTAAATAGTTGATTAAAGACTCGTATTCTCTATTAACCTACTTTAGGAATTGCACTCGGTTCAAGGTCAACTAGCTGCTGAGAAATCTAGATGTGCTGATCTGGAGGTCCTCTTTTCTCTTAAATTCTTTATATCTATTTGTAATATTGCATAACATTATAACACATGTGTGTGCTTTCAGACACAAATTTCTGAGCTACAAACAAAGCTATCATCAATGCAATCCATAGAGGAAAAGGTTCAAGCACTCCGCTCACAAAAATCTGCATTAGACAGTAATTCTTCTACCCCGAGCCAAGGTTACAATGGATCTTGGAGATGGATGTCTCCGTAGGGTACACAAGAACATAAGCTTGATGGAATGTTTGCTGATGTCTAAAACTTTCTTATAGATGGACACAACAACATGCTTTTTTTTTTACTTGACCCTTTTATCATGCTTTCTTGTCTTGTTTATGTTCTAATTTGATTGCTACAAATTATAAAAAAATTATTTTTGATCATTGGTCCTGATATCTAATGTTTTTATTGTCACATATTTCAAAATCATTGATAAAAGAATTGCATATGTAATTTTTATCTTTTTTACAGTTTAGATCTAATGTTCTGTTTGCTTCGTGCGACTAAATCTTTCCTCAGAATCTTCCCAGCAACAGACTTTGGAATTTCATCTATGAAAGCTACTTTCCTGATCTTCTTGTGCGGAGCCACCTGGCATTAGAAGCAAATAGCATTATGATACGTGCCACTGCCTTGTACAAAGAAGAAACACGGTTGTAGACTAACCTGGCCCGCAATATATTGCATGACTTGGTCATCACTGAGTTCAGAACCTGTTGCCCTAACTATGTATGCCATAGGTACCTCTCCTGCCTCTTCATCTTCAAATCTACAAAATTTCAAAAATAGTTATAATCGATATTTTCTGTTTAAAATGATTTAAATTTTTACACGCAAACTTACGGTATAACTGCTGCATCAAGTATATGAGGATGATTAAGTAGTATGGCTTCCAGTTCTGCTGGAGCTACCTGCACAAAGTAATTTATTGAAATACTATAATTTTATATTATTAATTGCCACTATTTATTCAAAAATAAGCTGTTTTGAGTTGGATACCTGATATCCATTATATTTTATAAGTTCTTTTATTCTATCAACAACAAAAAGGTATCCATCCTCATCAAAGTAACAAAGATCACCGGTCCTCAACCACCCATCCGAATCTATGGTTTCAGACGTTGCCACCTCGTTTCCTAAATAACCTTTCATCACAGCTGGTCCCTTTAACCATAGCTCACCTTCACCATAAGGACCCATTGCAACCCCTGTGACCGGATCAACCACTTTAGCACTAAAACTTGGCAGTAACTCACCTGAAGCTGCTAGCCGAGCTTTAGCTTCCTCACCAGTAACAAAAAAACACCCTGCCCCACAGCTCTCTGTCAGCCCATACCCCGGTTTCAGCTCAACCCATGGGAACTTTTCTCTGAACCCTTGAGCCAGGTTCTTGCTCAATGGTGCAGCACCCGAACCCACATTTCTCAAAGATGACAAGTCACAACCACCACCGTTATACTTCACCAAACTTAAAATAACCGGAGGGACAGCTGGAATATTACTAACTTTATACGTTTGAATCGCTTCTAACATGCCTTGAAAGTCGAATCGTTTCATTAACACCGTTGTCGTCCCGGCACATAACAAACCAAGCCCGAAAAAGGCTAATCCGTATATATGAAACATGGGTATAAAACACAGGAAAATGTCGTCTTTTGCTGATGTTATATCAACTGCCCATTTGAGTATAGTCATCATAGAAATAAGATTCCTGTGAGTTAATATTACACCTTTACTGATTCCCGTGGTCCCGGAGGAGTACAATATCGCAGCCGTATCTGACTGATTAGTGCGAATATCTGGCAATAGCACCGAGTCACAGCAATCTATTAACTCTTCAACCGACAGTTCATCGTCACCCGAGGGCTCACGGGTTGTGACGAGAGTTGGAACCCCGGTTGAAACTAGTTTGTGCATCTCTTCAGGAGCTGCAATGGCTAGCTTTGCACCCGAGTCAAATACTTGTTTGGTTAGCTCTGTCTCAGTGCTAACCGGATTAGCGGTTGTGACCACTCCACCGATTAAGAGTATGGCTAGGCATATGATTGGGTATAGTGTCGTGTTTGGTGACAAAAGAAAGACCACATCACCCTTACAAACCCCGAGTCCATGGTACAAACCAGCTGCCAACGAGTGGATTGACCGGTTGAGTTGACCGTAAGTGATTCGTTGGTTCGTAGCCGAATCAATAAGTGCAACCCTTGACTCGGGTGATTGTACCTTCGAGAACTGAGTTAGTATAAATGAAGCTGTGTTGAGTTGGGGACTAGTTGGAATCTTGTGTTTTCCTTTGAGTTTGATCAGGGAATAGTAGATCCCGGTTCGAGGGTCGTAACCACGGTTTCGGTTTACTCTTTGATCTTGGAAAGTGTTCATTTTGTTGGTGTTGAAGGGTTGTAACAATCAGTAAGATTTATAATTAAGGGAGCAGGAAGAATTTAATAAGTTAGTTCCGGTGGCATTATACAGCTGTTGGCCGGATTTGACCATGTCAAGAGGTAGTAGAACTAGAAGGTCATCTCATTTGAAATAAAAACCCTTAGAAAATTGATTGTTGATTATTTAATTTATAAAAGCTTATGTAGTAAACATCCATCGTGGTGGATATAAAAATGACCATACTTTTAATTAATTATGGATGAATCTATTCACACCAAAAACTTTTCCTAATGTACACAATATGACATCATCTGATTCATATGTCATTCTTTTTAAATCTTTTTACTTATTTCCATTAAGTATAAGTCACAAGGAATTGGTAATTAAACATGCTTCTTGAATCCGATTTGCTTATGTGCATCCATAGCATAGGTTTTCGAAGTTCTTGTGATTAACCTTGGTCGGTTTCACTTTTTCACACGCCAAGACTTGCGCAGACCATGCTTCACTTTGTCACACGTATACAAACACAATTAAGTCCAAACAGTATCTGGTGTTGGAACCATGTTGAAACCAAGGGGTGCATCTCTTCATAAACAATGGCTAGTTTTGCTCCTGAGTCAAGTGCTTGTTTGGTCAGCTCTGGTTCGGTGCTGACCGGGTTAGTTATTGTAAGTTTATAACCACTCCACCATTTGTAGTATCTCAGTGCTCAAAGGTGGACCCACTTTTTAACACAAAACTAAAACTATTTATAGTTTATTAGTATTTAACACAAATTAACCAAATTAGTTTTATTTTGGGTAAACCAAATTAACCATTTGTGTAATTGAAGTATCAAACTGATCTGTTGTATAACTTCAGTATACCTACATAAGTTGATAAGCAGATTAAATCAACCCCACCTTTCATAAATGAGTCATAATTCCCTAGTGTATATATAGGGATGCGGGTTGCCGTTTTTACCCTATTTAATTCGAACATGACCCAAATTTTAATTTGTTTAAAAACTCAATCTTAACCCGCCCGGCTGCACACACTAAAATTTGTGTGTATCCTAAACATGATCAGTTTAATTTATTTATCTAAACGCCAATCCTTCTTAAATAACATATTTTTCCATCCTCTTATGAACCATCATAACGTTGAATTTAAATGCCTCCCATGGTTGGAGTTGGAAACTTTGAGAAATGTATGACAATTCTTACATCAAACCTTTTAGTATCGTTTGACATTTCACATTAATGGCATTTTGAAAGTTTACGGCTTTTCTGGTTGCTGGTAGCCTGGTATGACCCTCACCGAAGTTGGTTCACTTTAAGAAATACCAACGCCAACAAAACTTCGAGTGTTTGCCATGAGCGCATTTTTAGACTTGATAGCTTTTGAGCATTTTGTGTTTTTTGAGAACATGTGGGGTAAAAGGGTCCAAAAGGTGCATTCTTACGGCTACATATATAGCTGTTAAAAATGGCTAGTATTTTGGTCCAACAGATATAGCCGGTTAACCGATTTTCAAACTTTTACCAAAGCAAATAACTAGTTTTCAGTTAACTGGTTTGTAACCAGTTTTACACTTGAAAAATCTAAACTGGTTTCTAACCTACTATTCGCATCGGCTTGAATTGGGTCCCTTATCTACAATTCTCATCATTTTTATAACTGGTTTATGGATAAAGTTGTGTAATTTAAACATGACCCATTTGACCTATTTATCTAAGTGAGTTTGCTAGTTTTAATAATTTATAAACGCGTTGATTAGGTTGGCAGGATATAAAATGGGTTAAACGAGTTAACGGGTTGACATGTTTAACTAATGGGGTTGAACATGTCAACCCAAATACACCTGTTCAATATAACATGTCAACTTGAACACAACTTGTTGACTAAACGTGTTAGATATAAATCATAACAACTCAAATCTGGTTATTATCTAGATTCGTGCCGAAAGTTGCTATCAAGTATCAGTAACAAATATAAAAAAAAATCTAATATAAAAGGTCATGTAGCAAAAATCCAACGAAAAATTTAGAGGGGAATATTAAAAATGTGTTTTTAGAACGTTTGTCGGTCATATTAGTTAGAAAGTAGTGCTTATTTATTGTTCAGTTTTTGTAAGGTACAAAGAAGACATGCATGCCATATATAGTGGGGTTTGCTAGAGATACACCACTTAGCTTATTTACACACCATTCCCCCATCTAATCATAGGCCTTATACGCAACGTATGCTGGCATACGCAACGTATAGAATAATAACTTAAGTTAGTCAAATCAAGGAAGCCATACGAGTCATATGGAAAACCATACGAGTCATATGCTTCAGAAACTATACGAGTCGTATGCTTTTGTATACAGTTCGTATTATATGGAAGACGATACATATAAGATTTCATACGAAGCATGTAATCTAACATAAACATATGAACCGTATATAAAAGAATACAAATCGTATGCATGTAGATGTTTGAAAACTCATGAAAAGTAATCTATACGAACTGTATAGGAAATAATACGAAACGTATGACGAATAATCTTTAAAATTGTACAATTACTTTTGCAAGAAGCGTGAAATGTATTTAATCCATCAATCTCTCACATATATTTAGGCCTCATTGATTCTTTGACCATATTGTAAGACTGTAAGACGAATATTAGGAATAAAAGGAATCTCTCAACCATATAAATTGTGTGATTTCATAGGGTTTTTTACCCACTTACTTCTTTGAACGATATACATATAACAATGAAGTGTGTGTATATTTTACTTACTTCTTTCTCCCCCTTCATCCCTTCCAAATGTTGCTAAAAATATTACCAACCTAAATTTTTTTTTCCAACCACATTGATAAATTTCGTTGATGAAATGCATAATTTTGAAGAAAGTTTTGTGGAATCCGATGAATCTTTCGCCACCGTTTTTGTGGAATCTGGTCATTTTTTCACAACCGAACAGGTACAGGTTTTCAATTCATGTTTGTATTACGTTATCCTGTTATTAACAAAAATGAATCTTATTTTATGTGTTTTCTATTCCATCTTTATTGTTTGCTGACCCCAGCTAACTGCAATCTGGTGTATAGCATGGCAATGTATTTCAATTCTTATAAAGTAAGGAAAGGCACCGGCAGCATCTGTGGCGGGCCATACATTACTAAGATTGCAAAGTCTTTAGGTTATACAAAAGATATAATGTGGCTGTCCTCCATGACTGTGTTCCCTCTGAAGGAACTCGACAAGAACACAGTTACACTCATGGGTATTGCCAATGTTTTTCCCGATATTGTTCTGCAGTGGTCCTTGCGGCCAGGACTTTTGTGGTTTCCGAGAAAGATGCTAGAGGTGGAGGAGCGGGATATAATAGATGCAGAGCTGTTGGCGGCTGAAAATCAGGGGTTGGGGAGCGGTCAGGTATATCGTGAGGCAGTATTTAATTATATTTTAATACTAACGGTTGAAAATAAACATTTTTTATGTACAGGTTCATGGGTCAAATGCCGGTCAGGAGCAGCCGCTTTTGCAAAGGCATATGCAGGGACATGGACAGGTATATGATCAAACATAAATTGTTAAAATTTAGATGCAAACCAAATAAAACCAAATCAAGTTACTATTTAAGGTTTACTTTAAATTTTATAAAGCTAATTTATAATATTGTTCAAATTGTTGTTCAAAACTTTCTTACATTTAAATAAAAAGGTTATTTATCTGTTTTACATTTAAATATGTGTGTGATATAATATTGTTCAAAGGTTATTTGTCGGGTTTCGGGTTTTCCCATCGGGTTCGAGTTTCACTGCCATCCCTACTTACATTTCCATCCTAACGTTTATGTACTTGTTCAGGGCCACGTGTCGATGAGGGGCAGTCGCATGGCAATGCCGGGACGGTGAATCAGGATATGCGATTAATTAATATGGAGCAGCGTATGATAAGGATGGAGAGGATGATAGAGTGGTTGGTTAGAGACAGGAACGGTCCCACTGATGATGTGCCACCGCCAAAGGATTCGCGGCCGCAGTAGGAGTCGGGCTTTCATGATGTTGGTGATGATGCTAGTGATGACGGTAGTGATGATGCAGGTGATGATGATGCTAGTGGTGTTAGTGATGATGATGATAGAGGTGACAGTGATGATGATGATTTAGGTGATAGTAGTGACGAGGATCATGGTTTATGATGATGCCTAGTATGATAAATGCACAATTTGGCTATTATGGTTTTATCTTTTATTGTTGACGCACGTAAACGTATCTTTTTTTGTTGTATGTGTGGATTCTAGTAATTTGGATGGATGTAGTAGTAATTTTTTTTTTCAAACTATGTTAGGGTTTGATGAATGTTAATGCTTTTATTTTTATGTATTTGTTATACAACTATGTGAGTTTAGTATTTAGAAATGTTCATGGTTTCGTCTTTTTTAGGTCAAACCCAAAACCGACCCAAAGTCTTCACAATTGAATGGACATGGCCTATGTTCGTGTTCATTCATTTAGTTAATGGAACGGAATTCCTTGCTCGTGTTCGTCATATATTAAAAGAGCAGACATCATCGAATGGCACGCCAAACAGTTCTTCAAACATTCGGTTCATTTACAGCCCTAGTTAGGTTACACTTTGTTCTCCGGCAGAAGTAGGCTGCAAATTCATTGACATGAAAGTAATTATTTAAAGGGATCATTGAATTAGTGTTCTACTGTTCTTGAATTCAAGCTAAATCATTATCAAATTCATTTAAACCATAATTATTGTCCGGTTTATTCATCTTTAGATGTTAGTTATGCCAATAATTGATCACTGGTTCATGATTTCTGATTTTACCAAATAAACCATATTTACTAACTGCAAATATTATTATTTGCAGTTGAACCAAAAAGGATGTCCTGGTGCAAGAAGCTCACATGCAATCACTATTGTTGGAGACAAAGCTTACGCCTTTGTTTTAGATGGTTACAAGTAAAACTTATTTTGTTACACATTCAAATACGAACGGTATACATTTTAGATGATTCGTAGCTATACGAAATATATCCTTTTTATACGAAGCGTTTATTAATTTTACTTAAAAGATATGAATCGTATGTTTTTTCATATTATTCGTATTGTTTATACAAAAGCCATATGAACCGTATAACATTACATATGAAGCGTTTATTAATTTTACTTAAAAGTTGTTCATA
Source organism: Bidens hawaiensis (assembly GCF_021521415.1). Classification (NCBI taxonomy): domain Eukaryota; kingdom Viridiplantae; phylum Streptophyta; class Magnoliopsida; order Asterales; family Asteraceae; genus Bidens; species Bidens hawaiensis. The sequence continues at coordinate 152,259 of NW_027491256.1, forward strand.
TGAATCGTATGCCTTTCATATTATTCGTATTGTTTATACAAAAGCCATATGAACCGTATAACAATACATACGAAACGTATGATATCTGAAAAAGTATTACAGCATACGCAATGTATGCTGAGCATACAAAACGTATGCTGAATGGTGTGCAAATATGCCTACTTAATAGGTGTAGATGGTGTACCTTTTGCGTGTATAACATATAAGTGAGACAAATGGTCGGATGGATATTTGATGTCTAATCATCGTAGTAGATATAATATTTAAATCGATAAAAAGTTAACTCACTTGTATTTAACAAAATCAATGAGAAAGTAGACAAGACCCTGAATAGTGTGAATAATGAATATTATGCAACATAACATAGTGTGCTCATGATCTTAATCTAAGCAGTTAATGCGGAAAAATATCGGATATCGGTCAAGAACCAATATTTGAGATATCGGTTATCGCAGTGAGATATCGGTGGGATATCATTAATTTTAATATCATGTAATATTAATATATATAGCAATTTAACACTAATAATTCAGTATATTTTCCAACCATGAACAAATTAACCTTTTGCAAATTGCAAAACACTAACAATCGTAACAAAGTAAGAATTGATTAAGACTTAAAACACTAACATTGAACACTAAAAGTTAATAATTAAGACGTAAAACACTAATATCGGGAGTATCAGTGATATATCGGTCAAATATTAGTCCAATATTGGTTAAATATCGGCCAATATCATTGATATTATCGGTACCGATATTCTGAACTTCTGATTTATATATCGTCAAGGACCGAAAACCAATATATCACTAATATATCGGTGATATATCGACGATATCGACTGCATAGATCTTAATTTGGTTTGTGGTCACTGCTAGCTTACAGATCTAGACCATGGGTCAGTTTAATTCGATTATAAAATAGTTCACACATGTGTTTGACGAAACAAAAAGAGCAAGAAAGAAGAAAATACTTTGACAAGCGTAAATATTATGTATAACAACGAAATGTGGGCATGCTCTTTGATGTTGTGTCGACAGTTCGGGTCAGTGATCCTTATAGATCCAGACCATGATTCAGTTTAATTCAATTATTGGTTAAAATCAAACTAACAGTTCATATTCCATTTTTGAATTTTCATAACCGATTCTCTTTACAAACAATTTGATTATCGACTAACCATGATGGAGATTGGAGGGGCTAGGTTAACCATCGAATCCGAAAATCATAGGTCCGCCCCTGCCTATGCTAACTTAATGTATAAAAACCACAAGTACTTCTAGCTAAGCAAATATTTGCCCGATAATCAGAAAGGATAGTGCAACATAATACGGTGCCCAAAGTCCATTGATAATAAAAATATTTTCAAATGTAAAATAAACTTATTAAGCATAATTCATATATAAATAAATAATAATGTGTCATCATATGGTACCCAAAATCCGTAGGGTTTAGAAATTTTTTTCAAAATAGGATAAAAGTTAATGGTTAAATGGTTTCTATGAAAGAGAAAATATGTATTAGGAAAGTATGAGATTCGTCATTTGAAATGGCGGATCTCAGACAAAACATAGATTCCATCAGATCTTGTCTGGTGAGGTGGACGGCTATCAGGTGATCCGCCATTTCAAATGACGGATCAATAATATTTTATTTGTGATACGCCATTTGAAATGGCGGGTGTCAAGTTGGTGATCCGCCACTTTGACTGGCATGTCACATATCTCAAAGTAGGCTGCCCCTATGGGTAAGGCTGAGGGGTGTGGGGGGCTCTAACGGGGGCGCGAGTGGGGGCTCCAGCCAATAATATTGTGACGTGTGGCAGAGAGAGAAACTGGATAAGATGGGTGATGGAGCCCCCGCTGGAGCCCCTGGCCCTGGTGTGGAGGGGCTCCAGTAGGGGCTCCAGCGGATTTTTTTTTTATTTTTTTATAAATATATTCAAAAAACGTATTATTAAAAAAACTCATAAATTATTAAAAAAAACACACATTAAAAAAAAACACATTAATATCTAAAAAAAAAAATTGGAAGATGGGTTTTTTTTTGAAGTTGTGGTAATTGTTTTATGTGATTTTGGGTGTGGTAAATGTTTTAGGTGATATTGGGTTTATATATAGGAAGAATAATATTTTTTTTATTAAATTAAAGAGCCCAACGGCTCATTTGTGTACTCCCAACGGCTATTTCCCGTCTCCCAATGCTCCTTTACGCCAGCTTTGTCCCGCGACCCTCCTTGCGCCTGCTTTGAATTCCGTGCTAGCGCCCCTCTCGCGCCCCGGTGGTGTGGTGCTCGCGCCAGGGGGCGCGAGCGGAGGGGCTCTCGCGCCCCCGCTGAAGCCCCACACCCCTCAGCCTAAACATGATTTATGGTGGACATCCGCCATTCTCAAATGACGGATGTAAATAGTGATATCTGAATGATTTGACTCATTTTGACCAGACCACACCTACTCCCATTTCTTTATAATTTACCTTTTCTTTTTTTATTTACTTATTTTGTATTATATAAATAACCTTTTTTCATTATTACAATTAAAAAGTGTATTAAACAAATGAAAAGTGTATTACGTTTTTTTATTTTTATTATTTATTAGCTTACTAAATATCAGTATTTTATAAAAAATACAAATTTTAATATTAAAAGTATTTTTTTATTAAAAAAATCATGTTTACAATATTTTTGATGGACATCCGTCATTTGAAATGGAAGATGTCATTTTAACATCCGCCATTTCAAATGGCGAATGTGAATAGTAATGTCTGAGTGATTTAACCACCACACCAGTACCCTTTTCATTATAATTTACCTTTTTCTTTTTATTATTTACTTATTATCTATTATATAAATAACCTTTTTTAAATATAGCCTTATTTAACAAATAAAAAGTGTATTAAATAAATAAAAGTGTATTACGTTTTTTTTTCTTTTTATTATTTATTAGCTTTCTAAATATCAGTACTTAAAAAAAATACAAATTTTAATATTAAAAAGATTTTTTTTATTAAAAAAAACATGTTTACAATATTTTGGTGGACATACGTCATTTGAAATGAAAGATGTTATCTTGACATCCGTCATTTCAAATGGCGGATGTGAATAGTGATTTCTGAGTGATTTGACCAGACAAGTCCCTTTTTCTTTATATTAATTTACTTATTTTTTTCAATATAATAAAGTTTTTTTAAATAACATTATTGTTATTGTTAAAATGTATTAATAACTTTTTTAAAATACGGTTTTTCTTTTTATTATTTATTAGCTTTCTAAAATATCATTATTTAAAGAAATACAAATGTTAATATTAAAAAGATTTCAATTGACGGATCTCCTATTTTCCTAATACATATTTTCTCTTTTCTAGAAACCATTGTGACACATTGGTAGCTAGCCCATACTATGGGAATAGGCATACAAGAAAATCACACCAACCCATTCCCTATGGTAATATGGTCATTTATTTCGTACTATAATCAATCCATACTACTCCATAGTTGTATATAAAGTACCATGTTGCTTCTTAAGCTGAGCTTATAAGTTTGAGATGTCATGAACTTAACCCATCTGTATGGATGGTGCCACATCATTTTATAACACAATGATAGGATTGTGATCCTTACATAGAACTGGATTGACTTGGGTAGCTTATTACATAAATAACATGGAATGTAAACTTATGATCTTGTAAACTTGTAATTTGTAAGCTTTGTAAACAACTAAACATGCATAACACATAAATATTTAAACACGTAAACTTTTATAGTCATAAGTTCGTAAATCCACACACTTGTCACCATGCAATCCCTAAAACATGCAACTTGTAAGCTCACCAACTCACACACTTGTAAACTCGTTGCAGAACTTTTTAATTGGGTACTTTCGTAAAAACATCTCTAAAAGATTTTGAAATACATTTAAATGTTTATTCAAAAAGCATCATAATATCAACATAAACTCAACCGTGGTTGAGGGTGGCCGGAGTAGACATATACTCAATCTGTTATGAATAGTTTCTGCCACATTTTCCAAACTTTTTGAACCCATCAAACCTTAGCAGATTAGACAAGCGTTAATATACGCCGTTATAGAAACACATAAAAGAACTAGCAAGCCGCATCATCCTCCATCCCTAGCGGCATATGGAGCCGCTATGAACAGAGATCCACAAAATGTATAAATCCATGCAGTATGAAGAAGCTTGCCCAGAGTAGACATAAACTCGATCCGTTATGAATAGTTTATTTCACCCTTTTTAATGCAAATGTCGTGTTCTTTCATCGGTGTTCGCTCATCGGAGGTCTGGGTCTTCGTCGAAGTCGTGCTAAGGTGTTAATTGTTCCTTTTTGTTCTTTTGATTTTCGTCTGTTTACTATGGTTAGTTTGTGGTCTGCCGATAGAGTGAATCGGGGTTAGTTGGTCAAATTAGGATGATACGGATTTATTTGTATGCACCCTTAAAGCAATAGCGGAGTAGACTTAGGGGTGAGCATTTGGGTTGGACCGACCCGGACCAAAACCCGACAAATCTTATATATAAGAACCGTAGACCGACTCGTTTGAGTCACTTCGGGTATCAGGTATCATGGGGATCGGTTATCCGGGTAACAAAGAAAGACCGAACCCGTTTAAAACTTCAAGCAACTCTTAGTTTGACTGCAACTTTGATAGCTTTCAGCAGAGAAGTTGGCATTATCGTCAAGCCAACTGTTAATATGGGGGTGAGGTAGAAGATTAGGGATAGGCAGGTGGTCTGTGTCAATAGGGTGTTAGAAAACTGGTGAGAGAGAGGGTGATATAAAGATAATAAAAGGAAGATAAACAACTCTTGTATGATAACTTACTTGTAGAGTTGTGAAAGGTTTTTGAGAAAATAAATTACCATTTAATTTATAGATCTTAGGTCACATGTGTATATCACCTTTCACTCATTTTATTTTGGTTTTTGAAGTTACTTTTATTTTTATCCAAGACAAAGAAAAAATATTACTTTAATATCTTAATCCCTTTCTTCTCTTTTTTCAATGGTTCTTTCTAGTCTCTCACATCATCTCTGGTACTATACATTCAGACACTTCTCCAACCACAATATAACCACTTCCACCACCCCTTTAAGCTGCAAGCATGAAGCCATCACAGACTGATTATACATGAACCCTAACCCCGCCACGCTTACTAGATTCTGATTATATGTTTGTTGGGTTCGGGTTTTTGTATGATTTCATGGAAACCGACCTGAGACCGACCCGAACCCGAAAATGTAAATATATGGGAACCGAAGATAGACCCTATCTTGCATATCGGTCTCGGTTTCGGTCAAATTTTGATCCGGTTTTCGGGTAATTTCGGGTCGTCCTTATTTCTGTGCACCCCTAGTTAACATACGCCGTTATGGAAACACACAAAAGAACTAGCAAGCCACACCATCCTCCGTCCCTAGTGGAATAAGAAGTGTGACACGGGTTTGATATGAAGTCGCTATGAACAGAGATCTACAAAAGGCATAAATACCTGCAATATGAATATATTTAGTTAATATGTGCAACGAATCATAATAAACTGGTGTTAAGTTATAGATATGTACCTATTAAAATAATTTGCCAGTTGGTAAGCATCATTTGTGGTTAATTGTCATTGTCATTTTCAAAATTAACAATTAGACGAGTATACTTAGATGACAGTTATCTTCTTCACTTTCATTTGGGTTCTCTTCATAATGACTTCCCATGTTAACGACAATGTCATAACTTCCCTCATCATTCACTTCATTACCATTTCATATGTTAACTATTTGAATTTAAGGACTTGTGTGATTATACTCTGGGCTTATCATTTTCTTCATCACCCTTTCTCCTATTATACTCTGGATTTCTTTCATCCTGTTTATCATGGAACAATCTTTCCAAGTAAAAGCTATCTTCCACTACAACACTTGAGGTTGTATGACTTGGCGGGCCTTCATCTTCATCTTGTTCATCATGGAATAACCTCTCCAAGTAAAAACCATCTTCTAGTGTAGCAGTTCCGGTGGCCTGACTTGATGGGGCTTCATCTTCATCTTGTTAGGTAATGAAGATTTGATTATGAGTGTGATAGCTGTAAACATTTGAAATATGTATAACTAGGATGAAATGCGAAGGAATGAAATGGTGTTGCGAAAATTACGAATGTATTAAAACTGGAAAGAATTCATGAGTAGTGTTGTGGATGGCTTATTATAACGCGTAGTCGCTACGTTAGAGTTTAAATTGGTGGCCGTCCTATGACGGGCATAAGCTAAGCATACCAAGAAGACATTAGTGGTCAACGTAGTACGTAGATGTGTAAAAGAGCTAAGCTACGACCAAGCTCGACCCTTTTTGTGCATTTTTGACCTACAAGAGCTCAAGTTTAAGCCCAACCCTTTTTGTGCATTTTTTCCAAAAGCTTGAGCTTGATTCATTTATTATTTATAAACTAAAATAAGTACATCTTTATTTATTTTCATATATCTATTAGCTATAATTGAATATTTTTAAGTGTATACAAAAATAACAAGTAGAATAGAATAATGGCTTAATATATACGATTTTGTTATTTTTAACATAATTCTCTATATAACAAAAAATATTATATAAATACATAGTTTATACATAAATTAAACGGGTGATAAAGCTTGATGAGGTCTGATAAAGTCTGTTATCTATAAAAACACTTTTCGGTTAAGAACATCACTTAATTCTAAAACAATATACCACTTTAATTTAAATAAACTTGTGTACATTTCTTGTTAACAACAATTTCTGATGTTATCTGTTGATCTTGAGAGATGTTAATTTTATCCAATCAATATGCAGTTTTTGTTTGTTATTTAGGGTTGTACTTAATATTTTATGTTTACAGGACCAACAAAATAACATTCAGTTCAAAATACTCATATCAATAAACTGCAATTTTTAGCTATATTATACATACCTTAGGTTTGCCGGTGAGAGTGAAAACAAATATGAGTGTTTTTGTGTGTGTGAGGGAGACAGAACCAACCCTGTGTATTTATAAAGTAATTTTGATAAGTTGATACATATTTATTATATATTAATATGATATGAATAAGACAAAAGATTGCTTGTTGAATCAACATATATAAAGAACATTTCATATTATTAAACCCACTAGAATTAATGTATGGTGTCGTTTTCGTCTGCATCATGACTAAAGACTGAAATATATATGGTTTCTTTATTTTTTTAACCATTAAATCGTATATTATGGTAATACAAAAAGAGACAAAAATGAAAATGTATATTATGATAAAGTTAAAATACAAAAGAAAATAAGAATGAGAAGTGTGAGAAAGATTTGTGAGCACACAAAAATCTTCTTAATAATAAATTAAAATAAAATAATAAAAAAAATCATAACTCAAAAGATAAATAAAAAACGAAAAAATTTAAAAAACTAAAATGATTCCGCCATCATTCCCATTCAAAAAAAATAAAAAATAATTAAAAAATAAAAATAAATTGACGAAAAGACACATGCAGAGATCAAAGACACAATGATGAAAATGAACCAAATACACAATTATAACTAAAAATAGACACAATAGATCGCAAAATATAACACAATGCCGAACAAAATATAGCACAATGTTGAGTAATATAACACAATATAAAGAAAAAAGACAAAATGTTAAGGAAAAAAGACACAATCAATGACGAAAATAAACACAAAACACAATGATAAACAAAAAAACACAACGATCTTTTTCACTCACCATTGTTTTTTTTGAGAAAGAGAAAGACGTTGGAAATATTTTTGTGTTTTTACTTTTTTCGTTGTTTTATTAAATTTTGAGTTATGATTTTTTTATTAATTTTTTTATTTTTTTAAACATGAGAAAGTTTGTTTAAAGAATCAACATGTCTTTCTCCTATTTGATTTTGATACATTTGGTTTTCTGGCCCCAGAGGCTGTGAATTTTTATGTAGGGTTCAGCGTGTCGTCACGAAACCTCTTCAACTCCTAGGTCTCAAAACATCGTTTTTAGTATGATTGACTTTGCTATTCAAAAGGGGGTTGCGACGTAGCTTGTTGCCCGTTTGCGTGCCACTTGATTGTAATCGCTTTATAGTAACTAGAATGCTTTAGTCATAAAAAAAGACAATGAAATCCTTCTCATTTTTGTTCCCCTTTTTTTAAAATAAAAAACTTGTTACAAATACCCGTTAACCAAATATTTCAACGGACTCCACCCCGTAAGCATCCATCTCCGCATATATCTCCAACATCATTGAGTCATGGTTCCGGAGCACATAACCATCTTCGAGAGCCCGTTAACTAAGTACAATTAACTAACAAATTAATATGATTGTTATATGTAAAATCAAAGGTATAACCCTTGCATCTTGAATTAAGAATAAAGAACATCAAACATTTTGTAAATTTTTTTGTTAGGGTTTAAGCTTAATTTGGAAGTTAGTTATAACATAGTAGGTTTTATGTGCTATGAGCTTATAAGTATGGTGGCACCAATGGATCTTTGCATGTGCCATTTTTAAATGGATGTAAAATTTATAAATTCATGTTTAAGCGCTATTTGGGGCTGTCATTATACTCGTTGCTTACTATAACTAGTCACGTATCAGTAGGTGTAGGGTTCGTCAAACCCGTACGACTTTTTATTTATTACATTATATATTATGTTAATTACATTATCATTATTGTCTACTAACTAGGCCAATTGGGTTGGGGTTTGTGAAGGTAACCCCTAACCAAGCCTGACCCAATAAAGGTTAGGGTTTCATGATGGTAATCATGGAGTTCCTATATAAGGAGCGTTAATCATTCATTTGAAGGAACTTCTTTTGGATAATTGGCCTCCAACATATTTTTGTGTCTGTAAACAAGAGGAAACTTTTAGCAGTCACCTCCACTTTTTCATGACAGATCTCGAGCAACCGGAGAAGAAGACGGAGTCATTGGTTCGTTCATATCGAAGACCGGGAAACATCGACATGGATCTGACCCGGATCCATTCCATATTTCTTCAATTTGTTTCCTTGTTACGGTTTTTAGTTTTTACTACCAAAAAATGGCATTACTCGAGTGATGAATTTTTTATTCTTGTTTTTTAATATTCGGTGATTGATTGATTCTTTGGGGGAAGAGCACACTATGTACTTATTGACTAGTGAGCCCGTTCTATTTCTAAGAAAGGATGTTTTGTTTAGTTTTATATATCTAACTATTTATATAATTGCCTACCATAAAATCATATGTGTCGTTCTCAGGTTGTTCCCCAAATTCTCTAAAGCCACCATATTGCTTGATTTCAAAATAGAGTCTTCTCATGCATTTGACCCAAATTCACGGGTATGGGTCTTACCAAACCCAGATAGTCTTTAAATGGGTTATAACATCTCAAATATTTATGAAACTCTTTCATAATCAAACAATAATTTTTGCGGTCATGGGTCTCACCAAACCCGGAGAACACATAAACGGGTTATAACATCTCATTTATTTGTCAAATAACCCCTTAATCATCAAAGAATAATTTGCACGGGTTATGGGTCTTACCAAACCCTAATAGCCCTCAATGAGTTATAAAATCTCATTTATTGGTAAGCACTATCATTAAACCCTAATTTAATTTATCTTATTTACATGTTCTATGTTGTTGGTCTATCATCTTCATCGTGGGTTAACTTCCGATATTACCCACCATTGTCAACTACATTAACATCCCCTTTTTCGTTAGACAAATATTTGTGTTCATGTTTGTTCATTTAGAAAAATCAACATGCTCGTGTCCGTTTATGTTTGTTCGTTAAAAATCTAAAAAACCTACACATCTCAATTAAAAAAACTCAAACGGTAAAAAATATAATAACAAACTAATATATATGTATTAAGTTAAAACTAAACTGCGTCAAAAAATAAAATAAATCATCATAAAATAGTAAAACGATTAAAACAAAAACTTGAATAAACTCCCGTAACACGGGAGGATCAAACTAGTATATATATATATATATATATATATATATATATATATGTAGGCAAAAATATGTATTTATTATATGGTTAAGTTATAATAAGAAGATTAGTTTTTGTAGGAGGGATAGAAAAAATAATATTGTCCATTCATTTTAAACTTGAATGGTTGAGATTGGATTAGAGAGAAAATCAAGTGCAAACACAAGGGTAATGACATAATAGAGATAACACATTTGTTGACTTTCTTTCTCCACATACAATGTACATGTCAAATACCCTATCTTTTTAAAACGTCAGTAACTATTTTATACGATATTTTTTTTAAAAACAATTTTACCATAATAACGAGTGTTTTTTTATCTTTGATATGAGTACTATATTGCTATATAAAAATAAAAAAAATGCGTGGGTTTTTTACAAATTGTGTTTTACCAAAATTGTATTATACAATTGTGTTTTATTTTAATAGTGTTTTTTGCATTATGTTTTTACATTGTGTTTTTTCATAGTGTTTTCATTGTGTTTTATCTGTGATTTTCCGGCGAAATTTCCGAAAACTTTTCCGGCAAGGTGGCGGCGTTGAGCGGTGGTGGTTGTAGGAGATGAGTGAAAATTTAAGTGTGTTTTAAGATTAATTAAGTGGGTTTTGAAATTAAAGTAAGTGGGTTTTCAATATTAAGGTAGTAGACTAAAATACCCTCCTTCCTAGCCTTTTTAAAAATATCAAACTTCTTATTTGAACATTTCTCTTTATCATATAATGTGATCTTTTTATAATTAAACTCAAATTTGGAGTTTATGTACTATCTGAATTGGGTCAATTACATGATTCAAATCAAATACTATTGATCTGACCAAAGGTTGTTTTTATTTGTTGCTCACAAATAATCAATCAATCATATCCGGTGAAGTTTCACCAACAGTAAAACTATAAGTAGGGTCTGGGGAGAGTGAGATGTAGGCACGCCATACCTCTATCCAACGGGATTAAGAGGCGACTTCCAGAAAGACCCTCAACTCTAAAATACATATGTATGAGACAATATAAAGGAAAGTCGTTCTTCGAGGCCTTAGATAATAAACAAGAAGCGGTCTTACGTGAATAAGAGTTATTCATGTCTATTATATAAGCATCATTATGCCTCGGAGTACGCATCAATATCCATTCTTCCGGGACTTTGAAACCTGGTTTGAGAATCAAGCATTCATTCTCAGTGAACAGTGTGGAGTACTGTTTGTCGCAGATTTGTGAGACGCTAAGCAAGTTGTGATTCAGCTGCTCCATCAGATTGACGTCGTCAAACGTCAGGATTCCATTTGACACTCTACCATGTTTTGCAATATTCCCTCCCATATCTCCAGCAAAAGCAACGTATTCTCCATCGAGCGGTTTAACGTCAAACAACAAGGATTCGTCTCCTGTCATGTGTCGTGTACAACCACTTTCCAAGTACCAAATACTATTCATAGGTCATCTTGGCTGACCCTACACACATTAACAGTTTAATTAGATACGGGTCCCGAGACTTAGTTGTCTCGGAAGGGTCAACCACAAGGTTGTCAGATTTCCTTTTCGCGTCTTGATCTGTGAAGTTTTGGGACGTGTTAGAATCAGAAGAACAGTCTCTAGGAGTCCATCCACGAGCAGATTTTCTGTTTTTGGAAGATTTTCTAGACTTGGGTTGTCGTTTTACAAATGGAATAATACAAAATTATATAAAAACAATTATATATTGAAACCAGTGACAACATATATTTTATTTTGAAAATGGAATTCACCACAATCATCAATATTTTTATTTGTAAGAATTTATTTTGGGATCTTTTGGAATAAATTCGATAATTTGCTAGTCAAACCCAAAACCTCATTTTTACAACTGAATAGTTTTGAATGTAAGCCAAAAACCATCAATCTGGACCATCAATATTTCTAGGTAGCGTTGAATATGTATGAATAAGAGGTGTCAAGAAATGGAAAAAAGTAAATTGGGTTGGTTAATCGAATGGAATGAGTAATGACCTAGTCCGTTCCATTCCATCCAAAATATCTCAAATCCATTCGATTTAGGGGTGAACAAATATCGAAAAAACTGAACCGAAACCGAAAAACGAAAAATCAAAACCAAACCGAAACAAAAACCGACGGCTAGGTTTTATGTTTATGTAAAAACCGCACTAACGATTCGGTTTTGGTTTTGCATGTAAAAAAAACCGAAAAAACCGAACCGAACGAAATCCTAAATTTTTTTATAATATTAAGTAATTAATAAATATGTAACTCCAATATTTTCGATCAAATGCATAATAGTCTGTTATTTTACAATTAACAAAATTCTTTATACCTAAATTAATTATTTTTTGTCAAACTTTTTTTTCGGCCTAAAATTTTGCAAGCTCAAATGAAAAAAACTGAAATAATCGAAACAGAAAAGAAATCAGGTAAACCAAAACCGAAGTTTTGGTTTAGATTTGGTTTTAGCCAAAAATCGCACCACGCACACCTCTAATTCCATCCACCCCCTTTTATTTCATTCCATCTCCACATTCACCCTACATCACCTACACCACCCTCTCACCACCACCACCTAATACCGCCATCACCGCATCCCACCTACCACGACCAATCACCATCACTCTCGCTATCACCACTACCGCTCCGCCCCCACCGCACCACGTGCCACCACCAACCATAATCACCGACGACAACCACCCACCACCGCCAATCATTGCCCGCCACCAACTACTACCACCACCACCAACTGCCGTCACCCATCACCACCCAACATGATCAACCATCACCACCGCCATCACCACTACAGCCAACCACCACCACCGTCCACTATTGCAACACCACGTGTCACCGCCAACCACAATCACCGACTGTCACCACCAACCACCCACCACCATCACCGCCAATTTTATTTTATTCATTCGTCTTTTCCTACCTTAGAAAAGTATTGATCCATCCCATGTGAACTAAACAGGACAATAGAATAGTAATGATCCATTATATTCCTTTGTCCATTACATTACCTCGTCAATTTCATTCACACCTTCATTTAATTACCCCATACCAAATAGACTCCTAAATTTACCTATTAAGGTAATTATGAACAAAACTAAACATTATTTAAAAAGGTAAAAACATACTAGTATCACCCCTATTGTCCCTCCAAAAAACGCTATAATCTGACCTGGAAAAAAGAAAGAAAATATTTATCATGTCTATGCATCATATCAATAAACATGAAAACATTTTTTTCCTAATTTAAGTAAGGAGATTTTAATTACCATAAACGTCTGTGAAAATTGACGGGATTATTGTTACCGCTACAAACAAAACTCTGATAATACAACTGAATAATTGTAGATGGTTTTGACGATTTTCACCATCTTGGGGTAAAAGATGGTCAACCAATCTATCAAGGTATTTTACTACCACTGACATATGCATCAAATACGTGTAACTAATTAAGGAGAAACACATTTTTGGATGAATAACTAAAAAACTTGATTTTATCGTGACAAAAAGATATCGAATGGTATTCTCAACAACCTGCAAGAATATAAATAATGATATAGATACGTGAAATTTTTTTTTTGATACTAATCAAACAAAAATCTCTTATCAAAATCTAGTCGCTTACCATGCTAAAAATAATAACGTACGACCATCCCGATCTTGGTAAGTTTAATGTGAAAGGAACTTTCACGTCATCTCCAAACATTGAATAGCCCAAACAACGACTCCCCCATACAATAGAGTGCTCGTAATGATCCTGTTTCAAGACATACAAATTAAAGGAAATACGTTAACTACAAAACTAATAAAAAAGTTACACAAATTTATAAGAAAATACACTTACATTGTGAAGACTAGTTTATTATATTGATCTTGCACATGCATTGATTGATAAAGCACCGGTAGAGTTACAAAACCACAAAACGAGTACACGTAAAACCCCACTGCCATGTGTATTTGTGACATGTTGAATGACTTGGTATTTTTACCTTGAAATTTAATGTCGGTTAAGCAACCAATGAACAAAGTTATCATCACGACATCATGAGATCGAAAAACCCCTGAACCTAGATACAAAAGCATAAATAATATAGGCTTAGGATATAAAGTAACAACTTATAATTAGTGTATCACTAGCTAGATTAGAGGACTAACCTGGTATCCAATAGTATTCAGCTTTAATTCTGAATGCACAAAGTACAACTATGATAATCACAAGGATTATCACTGTCAAGAGTAATCCAATACTCATAGAGCCTATCAACGTTTTAGGAAACACATGCTCTAAGTTTGTCTTATCGAGCATGATGGTTCCTATGCATGTAGTCTGCAATAATAAGTAGATCCTTATAATTAGTTGTCATGAACAATTATTTATAAAATAAGTTAGTTTGATTAAAAGTAATTTTTATACGATTGCATTAGGGTTAGGTTAAAGAAGTTAATTCACATGTGTGAATCAGATTGCAATTAACAAAACACCTAAACTTAGATTAATTCCCTGTAATTTTGAATGAAATGAATTTGGGAAAAAGTCAACTTCTCTTTGAAACAACCTAACTTTATAATCCTAGTTACAAAACTAACAAACGGAAAGAACAATATTTTGAACAGATTGACATCAAACGTGTGATTAATAGTATGAGGCTAACAAGCAGTTGAATGGCGCACATTATCAGCAAGATAAGATGGTGTAATGGTTTGTCTAGAACTCATCTTAATGTAGAAGAAACATTAGGAACTCATCTTAGACTGGTCGCTATGGTGGGGGGCTTCGAAGCCCCTCCATCGTGCCACGTCAGCGCCACGTAAGCACCGAGGGCTTCGAAGCCCACCCCAAAGATGCCCCGCTATGGTTGGCGCCCCTATTATATATATATGCATATGTATGTATGTGTGTGAGAGAGATGGAGAGAGCTGCTGAAAGGGGGCCCATCAAAACTCAATCAACCGCACCGGCCATTGCAACGACCGGATCTTCGTCGCCCCTCCCCCGTCCGCGCCCCACGGCGGTGTTCGGCGCCCATCGGTGCCCGCCACCTCAGCCATGGGTGCCCCATAGTGTATAGTCTTAATGTAGAAGAAACATTAGGATCAATTGTATAAGCATGATCAACAACGTGTTTAGGCTTGGTGAACTTAAAATCTTTGGGAAATTCTATCAATACTTTTTGAAACTTAGCCTGAACATTCATTGATGCAACATCTCTAGTTGAATCTCTATTTTTCATCATGATTCAAAAGAGAATAAGCTTTGCTTATTTCAAGTAATGATTGCATCATCAAGATATCACCCCTAATATTATCATAACTAGGGTTTAATCCCACCAAGAACCGGATTAACTTTTGTTCTTCATCTTTCTTTATAATAGCTGCAAAAGCACCACATGAACATGTAGAAACAGGAGATGAAGTGCTCAGTTCATCCCAAATGCTTTTAATCTTTGCGAAATATGTTGCTAACTATTGCTTCCTTGTGAGATTTCACACAAACTTTTCTGTAGTTGATGCAGTTTTGCTCCATTAGCTTGTCCAAATCCATCAATTAACTCTATCCAGAGTTAAGTAGAGTTAAGTAGCAGATGCAAAACACTTTCACTAATATCTCTAGATAAAGTGTCAATAATCCATGAGATCATCATATCGTTACAACGATTCCACAAGTTAGGGTTTGTAGGAGTTGTGATTGTACCATCAACAAAACCAAATTTGTTCTTTGCAAAGAGCGCAATAGACATCGTTCTCTTCCACGAACCAAATCCAATTCCATTAAATTGTTTGGTTGAGCCACCGAAAAATAGAGAATATAAATCGACAAGAAACAAGAACAAAGGAAGAATTGAACAAGAATGAAACTAAAGAATTGATGATGAATTAGCGAAGAAGATGACGAATTGGAATGATAAATTGAGAGCACGATCAAGAAATCCGCTCTGATACCATGTAATTTTGAATGAAATAAATTTGAGAAAAAGTTGACTTCTTATTGAAACAACCGGACTTTATAACCTTAAGTACAAAACTAACAAATGCAAAGTAAACGACTAACAGAAATTAACGGAAACAAAATGGAAACTAACTAAACTAATGGTAACTTAACCATTAAATAAACTAACACCCCAAAATCTTATTGATTAAGAAAAATAAAATTAAAAACTTAAACACTACATAAACCACAAACCATTTATTTAAGAGAAAATTATTGTTTGCGTCCCTGTGGTTTCAAGACGGAAGCAAATTAGTCCCTGAAATTTTTTGTTGAACTGGTTGAGTCTCTGTGGTTTCAGAAACGAACAATTTGAGTCCCTGAACATGTGAAATTACCAGCTTACCATTTTTATGATCCATATGAGTCCTTGTGGTTAAGTGATTGCTTAGTTTTAGTCCCTATTTAAAAATTTCCTCCAAATTAAAGAATTAACCACCAAGCTATAATCAATCAAGCCTTAATCAACCAACAAAACTATAATCAACCAAGAATAAATGAACCGAACATTTTTTAACAAAAATAAAAAAATGAACTTTTTTTTAACAAAAATAAATGAACCGAATAATTTTTTTAACCAAAATAAACAAACCAAACTTTTTTTAACAAATATACAAATCAAACTAGTTTTTCAACCAAAATAAACGAAGCGAACTATTTTTTAAGAAAAATAAACGAACCATGCTACTTTTTTAACAAAAATAAACGACCGAAATATCTTTTTTAACAAAATAAACGAACCAAACTATTTTTTTACTAAACTAAACTAACGTAACTACTTCTAAAATAAGTAATGAACTCCACCTTAGCGCAAGCTACGACGGTATTTGTTAAAAATAAGTTCGGTAGCTTATTTTTGATTGAAAATGTTATGTTCATTTATTTTTGGTAAAAAAAAGTAGTTCGATTCGTTTTTTTTGTTAATAATAAGTTTGGTTCGTATATATATTTTTTTAAAAAGTAGTTTGACACGTTTGTTTTTGTTAAAGCGAATTGTTCAGTTCGTTTAGTTTAGTAAAAAACGAGTTCGTTTTTTATTTTTATTAAAAATAGTATTTTGGTATTTTATTTTTGTTAAAAAAAGTAGTTCCGTTAGTTTCTTTTTGTTAAAGTGTAAGGCCTGGTTTTGTTTAATTAAGACTTTCGTATTTGTATCATTTTAGTTTGCGTTTTAGTTCGTTTACGTTTATATGTAATGGGCCCGAGGCCTCTTGTACTTTAAGCCCATTGGGCATTTGTTAATGAGATGGGTGTATGACAATACACACACCATATATTGGGTGTGTATGGCATACCCCAATACAACCCTTGCATTTTAATTCTTCCAAGTAACTTAAAACTCTCTCAACTCCTCACCCTCCTCTCTAACTTTCGACCCTCTCTCTACACACACTCAAGATCCGAGATCTCGGTCCAACTAGTTGTTTCCGCCAACTAGTTGTTTCCGCCAACTAGTTGTGAGGTTGATCCAAGAACGACTAGTACTTAGTTTGTTTTGTTGTTTGATCCGGTTTCGGGACCTACAATTGGTATCAGAGCTTTCGGGCTCTACTAGTTGTAGATCTTGGGTCACAACCTTGGATTTTGCTCTTGAGTGTGAAAAGACAGAATTTTTGAGAAAATAATTAGTTTATGGGTTCTTGTGTTCTTGAAGTTCTTAAGTTTTTTTTGGTGTTCTTGCTCAAGAAGATGGTTTGAAGTTGTTAAAGTTGGTGTTTGTGGCTTGTTAATCTTGAAGATTTGTGTTTGTGTGTTGCATGTGATACTTGCTTCAAAGAATGTGTCTTGCATGAATTTGGATATGATTGAGAGTAGTGACATGAAAGTGAGTTGGTAGCATTCCTTTATTGGTTCAAAGTAATCAAATTGTTGACCCAAACTCGAATACAATTGTTCACTCATCCTAACTCGCATACATTTCATTCCTTGGTCGCATTCACAACCTCAGTCGCATACAATACTTAACTTATCCACCCACTCGCATACAATTCTTAGTTTCTTTCACCAGATTCGCATACATCAACTCACATACAATACTTAGCCAAAATTTCTCTCCATTCCATACTCGCATACAATCTTCCAACTCGCATACAATCCTTAGCCTCATTCCAACTCGCATACAATCCTTAGTCAAATCAAACTCGCATACAATACTTAGCCAAATTTTCTTCATTTCAGACTCGTATAAAATCCTTAGCCTCATTCCAACTCGCATACAATCTTCCAACTCGCAGACAATCCTTAGCCAAATCCAACTCGTATACAATACTTAGCCAAATCCAACTCGCATACAATACTTAGCCAAATTTTCCTCATTTCAAACTCGCATACAATACTTAGCCAAATTTTCCTCATTTCAGACTCGCATACAATACTTAGCCTCATTCAACTCGCATACAATACTTAGCCAAATCCAACTTGCATACAATCCTTAGCCATATTATTCTTTCATTCCACTCAATTACAATCACCTTGTTACCAAATTTTTCTAAGTAAATTGTAATCTAATCAAACTTGATTAGAATACAATTCTCATTAGAATACATCAGACTTAGTTTTTGAGCAGATTTTAAGAAATGGCAAATCCTAATTCCACCGTGGCAAGTACTGAAGCTATTCAATGTATGTTGTTTGAAAACATGGCTGGTACGACATCCAAGCCCCCAAAGTTGATGAAATGGGGCAACGATTTTGACGAGTTCAAATGGAGATTTAAAAACTATCTCAGAATCATTGATCCAATCTCATTAGACCGTTTGAACAAGGCCCACATCGTCCTGTAACCACTAATCTTGATGGTGAAGTTCCTAAAGCTGTGACAGAATATGACGATGATGATCGAAGGATGCTTGCTGAAGATCAAAAGGCTTTTGGTGTACTAACTATCTGTCTCTCACATGAAATAGCCCTAACTTTAAGAGAACACACCACTACCAAAACCCTTTGGGATGCATTGGCTGCTAAGTTTGAAGGAAATTTGGAGATGAAAAACAGTAGAAAAGGAATGTTGAAAGGTGAGTTCAACATGTTTAACTACATTCAAGGAGAGACCATTGCTAGCCTTATCTCAAGATTTGAAACGTTGATCACTAAAATCAACATTGTTGGAATTGATTATGATCAAATTAAGATTAATGACAAGTTGCTCAACTCACTTCCCTATTCATGGAGCAGTAGTGTCATCACTATTAAGATAACCACAAACCTTCAAATTACCAGTCTTAGTGACTTGACCTCAATTATCAAGTCATTTGAAATGGATGACAAGATAAGAATGGGTAATTATGTTAGTTCTCTTTCGAAGGCTGGTATGACAACTGGAACCGGTGTGAGTTCTGCATTCATAAGCCAAACCAACTCCACTGCTCAGAATCCAAGTTCAACCTTCAAGAATGTTGGTTCATCTCATGTTTCATCTAGTTCAAGTTCAAGCTCCATTCAATCAGTTGTTGATCAAGCTATGGCTCAAGCACTTAAAGCTCATGGAATCAAGTCTACTTCACCCTCATTCTTGGTTTGCGGGATGATCCTTCGCCATTATTGGGTTGTGAGTTGACTTCATGAGCGGTAGAGCTTCCAGTATGCCACCTTCGCTGGTCGGAGTGGCAGTGCGTCCAATCGGAGGATGGGGATTTTGGTTCTTCTTTTATGGGTCGGTTTGAAAGGAAGGTGTAGGATGGGTGTGCATTTGGAAAATATCCGGTTGGGTAGTATTGTGGTACCTGTGGTGGTTGGTAGGTGGGAATTTCTGAGGGATGGTATGCTGGTATTTTCGTGGGTTGATACATAGGCATTGTCGGTGGATGATAGCTCGAGTGTCTTGAGGGTTCGATTCTTTGTAGTGGTGGACTATCGGGTAGTTTAATTGGGCATTGTTCAGTCCCGGGGAAGTATATCAGTTTGGGTCGTTCAATGTATTGGTCGCGGCTAAAGAAGGCCTCAAAGTAATCTTCATCCATGATGTCTTTTGGGAACTTGTAGTATTTCCTTGCCCTTCTTGCTTCATTATCATAATACTCCATTAATTTCTCATAAGACATCTTTGGTGGGTGGTTTAGAATGTAGAGAGGAAAGAAAAGGTTACCAGCCAATCTTATCCCTATTCAAATAAGCAAGTAAGATAATTTTCCTATGCTTGGAACGAAGCTTGGGTATTGTTTTATGATACCCAATTCGCTAAGATCGATGGCTCTGATACCAACCTGTCACACCCCCATCTTGGGCCTAGGCGTGTGACTCGATAGTTGGTACCACATTTGTAAATAAATCAGAGTTACGATTTGTTAGCGGAAGACTTTATAAAATATAAGGATTAAAGATGTAAAATATTTACATTTCAAAAGTCGAGACAAAAAGTCTCGATTGGGTTTACTTGTTTATATGTTTTTACAAAAGCATCATATTAAAGATTTAAACAAAATTTATCCGAGACATCGGATTCTTGAGCCTTCGTCCTTTAGCTCTAATCTTGGTTACCTGCAAAATGTTATAAAAATACGTCAGCAACGAATGCTGGTGAATATGCTGACGCGAAAATATTTTCTTTTACTTTGTTACCCCTTGAGGGTTACGCGTGCCTCGGCCCATCTTGGTTTAGGAATAACAAAGTTAAAACAATATCATTATAACTCGAGTCTCTACCTAGGTCACCCCAGCAAGACACCGCAGCGTCCCGACGTACTTAGGTACCATAAATATACACAAGGTCATTCTCACTCGAACATACTTTGGTTCGGCCCATCGTGGCTGGAGGTCGTGACCAGGCGTGGTGCGATGTGCCCACCGCAGTTTACCACATATGTAAGGATCCAGACAAACGTATACTACAGCCTGAGGGCTAGGCTTTTACTCTTATTAATAATGTTTTTAGAGACACTTAGTCTCATGTAAAGTTTTACACATAGCACGTTTATTTATTTGAAAACAAGTTTGTAAAAGTGGGGCGTATTCACCTTTGATCGGGATCGGTTTCCAACACCGTCCTTGCGTAATCTTTCTTGCTATCTCGCACCTATAGTACGAGTATAACTTTTATTAGTCGGATATACAATCCGGCTTAAGACCTTTAGTCTTAATACCTCGATGAACCATTAGTTCATTTCTTTTACTTTAAAACCTTTAGTTTTAAAAGCAATATTTATAAACCTTTAGTTTATTATAAAAACTGGACGTTTCTTCTTTTCTAAGAAACGTATTCGTTTTGTTTTATTATATAAGAATATCCTTATTACTTATATAATAATCATAACAAAGAATTATATATATAATTCACACACATATATATATACTTTCATATTTCTTTTGTTATTGCTTTTCTTTGTTATATTACTTTTCTTTTTATAAACATCGAGTATAATTCCGACTTAGGGCATTAAGCCTTTATAATATTTTATTATTATTTTAGTCGGGTAGTAACCCTTACCTTTCCTCGGCTTAATACTTCCTAGATACTCGAGCATCACTTCTATGCCGCTTAGCCTTTTCAACACTCGTCTTGATCGCCACTTCACTTTGGCACGCAAATCGAGATACCAAATCTTCTCGGCACGCACTTCGAGGTGATCGCCGGGTTGTAAAAACGTCACCACCTTCTTGCTCGGAATGTCGTCGGGGAGTGGTACGAATATCGAGCTATGGCACGTTTATCGAGGAATCGGGGCACGATTTTCGAGGTGGATCGTTGGCACGAATTTCGAGGTGTAGAGAGATGTTTAGAGAGAGGATTGAGAACTGATTTTGGTGTGGTTTATGAAGACCCCATACATGCTATTTATAGGCAAAATTTTGGATCCTATCGCGATACGCGATAGGCTCCTAGTCACCCATCGCGTAGCGCGATATAGCTACGCACAGTCACCACGTAGGTCTGCCACGTGGCAGACAGTGTGCCACGTGTTAACACGTGGTGGACGATGTGCCACGTGTTGCCACATGTTGGGACACGTGGCGAGAGGTGTGCCACGTGTGGACGCGTGGCAGTCTTGCGCCAGAGGTGTCAGGACACGTCACCGCGATACGCGATGACGTAGGTTCAACCAGCGATCGCGTATCGCTGTTGACCCTTCCAGAAGGTTTGACCAAGCTTCTTCGCGATACGCGATGGCTTGTCCTTTGTCCCCATCGCGTAGCGCGATAGGACAGAAAATAGATTTTTTATTTTTATCTTTGGAGTTTGAATTTGGCAGAATTAGTCCCTTAACATTGGAGAGTTGTCATTTTTGGCCCAAAATTCCCATGATGTTACATCCTCCCCACTTTGAAATAAATCTCGTCCTCGAGATTGCTTCACGAGAATAAGTGGGGTTATTTCTTTCTCATTTCAGACTCGAGTTCCCAAGTATACTCGGGTCCTCGTCGGGAATCCCATTTTACTTTCACTATTTTCAAAGTTCGTCTTTTGAGCTTCTTAAGTTTTGAATCTTCGATTTGAATTGGGCGCTCAACAAATTTTAAGTTCTAATTAATTTCAACATCTTTTAACGGCATCGAGAGAGATTCATCGGCTAAACATTTACGCAGATTCGAGATATGGAATACATCGTGTATCCCTTGCATTTCCTCGGGTAGTCGCAATCGATATGCGACGGTACCAATTCGTTCGAGTACCTCGAAGGGTCCAACGAATCGAGGACTTAACTTTCATTTCTTGCCGAAACGAACCACACCCTTCCATGGCGAGGCTTTCAAAAGTACTTTATCACCGACATTGAATTCTAACGGCTTACGACGGACATCGACATAACTCTTTTGGCACTCACGTGCCGTCTTAAGTCGTTCGCGGATTTGGATAACTTTGTCGGTGGTTTCTTGGACTATCTCGGGTCCGGATAATTGATTATCTCCAGTTTCAGGCCAACACACGGGCGTTCTACACTTTCGACCATACAACGCCTCGAACGGTGCGGCTTGAATACTTGCATGATAACTATTGTTATATGAAAATTCCATTAGGGGTAAGTGGTCATCCCAACTTCCACCTAAGTCTATCACGCAAGCTCGGAGCATGTCTTCCAATGTTTGAATTGTTCTTTCGCTTTGCCCATTGGTTTGCGGATGATAGGCAATGCTAAGGTTTAACTTCGTACCTAGCGCTTGTTGGAAGCTTTTCTAGAAGTGAGACGTGAAACGACTGTCTCGATCAGAAATAATGGACAACGGTACCCCATGTAGGGCCACAATATTGTTAACATAGATACGAGCTAATTTGTCCATTGAGTAAGACTCATTGATGGGTATGAAGTGTGCGGACTTTGTTAATCGATCCACAATTACCCAGATTGCATTATGTTGTCGAGTCGTTTTAGGGAGTTTGGTAATGAAATCCATGGTAATTAACTCCCACTTCCATACAGGAAGTTCGGGTTGCTGAAGCAACCCCGAAGGCTTTTGGTGTTCAGCCTTGACTTTCAAACATGTTAAGCATTTTGCAACATGCGAAGCGACGTCTCTTTTCATTCCATTCCACCAATAATTCGACTTGAGGTTTTGATACATTTTGTCGCTCCCGGGATGCATCGTATATTTCGACTTATGGGCTTCGTTTAATATCTTCTCACGCAATCCTCCAACAATTGGTACCCAAATTCGGTTTCCCATTCTAAGAATACCATCATCACCTTTGACTAACGAGTCAATGGTGCCATTACGTTTTTCATCAAAGATTTGATTCTCGTTGATCGCTTGAGTTTGAGCATATTTGATTTGGTCAATGAGATCGATTTGAAGTTCTAGCCTTAACGCTCGGACTCTTTTTGGCTTTTCGTGCTCTTTTCGACTTAAGGCATCAGCCACAACGTTGGCTTTACCTTCTTGGTAGACAATCTCGCAGTCATAGTCGTTTAGGGTTTCCATCCAGCTTCTTTAGCGCATGTTCAGGTCTTTTTGATCAAAGATGTGCTTTAAGCTCTTATGATCAGTGTACACGGTAAATCTTACTCCATAGAGATAGTGCCTCCATATCTTCAGGGCGAAGATTATGGCTCCTAACTCTAGATCGTGAGTCGTATAATTCTTCTCATGCACCTTGAGTTGACGAGAGGCGTAAGCGATTACTTTCTTTCGTTGCATCAATACGCATCCCAAGCAGGAATGGGACGCATCGCAAAAGACGACGAAGTCTTCAATACCTTCTGGCAAGGCTAGTATAGGAGCTTGGGTAAGCTTTTGTTTGAGTATATCAAACGCCTCTTGTTGCTTTGTTCCCCATTCATATTTGATGTTCTTTCGAGTCAAGGAGGTTAGGGGAACACCGATTCGTGAAAAGTTCTCAATGAACCTTCGATAATAGTCGGCCAATCCCAAGAAGCTTCGAATCTCGGTCGGCGACTTTGGGATCTCCCACTTCGAGATAGCTTCAATCTTAGCGGGGTCCACTTGAATTCCGTTAACGTTGATGATGTGACCAAGAAATTGCACCTCGTGCAACCAGAACTCGCATTTCGAGAACTTGGCGTACAGTTTCTCGGCCCTAAGAATTTCAAGTAACGTTCGAAGGTGATTTTCATGATTGGCCTTAGTCTTAGAGTAAATTAATATGTCGTCGATGAATACGATTACAAACCTATCTAAGTAAGGCTTACATATACGGTTCATCATATCCATGAACGCAGCCGGCGCATTAGTAAGTCCAAATGGCATAACGGTGAACTCATAATGGTCGTACCTTGTTCGAAACGCGGTCTTTGGAATGTCTTCGGATTGAACCTTAAGTTGGTGATAGCCGGAGCAGAGATCGATCTTGGAAAAGAAGCTAGCACCTTGAAGTTGGTCGAACAGGTCATCGATACGCGGGAGTGGATAACGGTTCTTGATGGTAACTTTATTGAAGGCTCGGTAGTCAATACACATCCGCATGGATCCATCCTTCTTTTTAACGAATAGTATCGGCGCTCCCCATGGCGATGAACTTGGTCGTATAAATCCTTTCTCCAGAAGCTCGTCAAGTTGTTTCTTCAGTTCTTTCATTTCGGTTGGTGCGAGGCGATATGGAGCTTTGGCGATCGGAGCAGTGCCGGGAATGAGATCGATTCTAAATTCTACTTGACGATCGGGAGGAATGCCGGGGAGTTCGTTGGGAAAGACATCGGCATAATCGGAAACAACGGGAACGTCTTTGATTTCTTTGGGTTTAGATTCTTCGGTGACGTAGGCCATGAATGCTAAGCATCCTTGATTTAAAAATTTGTTAGCCCTTATCATGGAGATTAGGCTAACTTGGCCCGCGTCCTTATCCCATTCGACTCGTATCGTACGTTTGTTAGGGGCTCGAAGTTCAAAAGTCTTGCTATTGCAAAAGATACGGGCATGGTTGTCGGATAACCAATCCATACCCAACAAAAAATCAAAACCAGCAAGAGTCATAGGTAGCAATTGAACAGGTAAAACGTAACCGGCTAATAAGATTTTTCCGTTTTCTAAAGCTTCGGAGATTTTAACAATTTTGCCACTAGCGGTCTCGACGTTTAGAGTTTTATTAAGGGTTCGTTTAATAGACTACATGATGTGTGAAAAACGTATATAATATTAAAAACCAAGTTTTACCGAATTCACCTAAAAAACACACAATCGGCAAGTGTACCGGTCGCAATGTAGTTAGCAAGTAAGAACGGATATCGAACCTAGGGCACTATTGGTAAACTCTAATTATTAAACCTAAAAGATTACTAACCTAGACTTTCTTTTGATTTTTTAGAATTTTGTTATATTAATTAAACTAATAAAACTTGACTAATTAAAATTTAAACTAAAAATAAAACTTTATAAAAATTGGGTTTTACTAATATGCGAGAAACGACTACCTAGGTAATGGAATCCTACTAGTTAAACTTAATAGCTAACGAACTTGACTTGGTTGAAAACAATATCTAAAAAAAATATGACACTAAAGACCACTAAAATACGCTAGATTGCCTCCCGGCCTCGCCAACGACACCCTGGAATTCTAATGACATGTGAAGCTCAATTGTTAATGGGTTGGATCACCTCCTAGTCTCACCTTACCTAATAATACTATGGTACCCCAAAACCCAAATCACCTCCCGGCCTCTTCGGATACAATATATATTAATATAAAGGGGGTATTTTTAATTAACTTGAACATGACTTGTATCACAATAATCTTAGGGACCTAGGATAACCCACTCTCGTGCAATTATTACCCAAACCCGCATAAGACAAAGATGACACAACACTAAATTGCCTCCCGGTCTCTCTAGTGAAAGAATAATAAAAATCTAGTAAACTTTTATAAATAATTCCTACGGTTATTTCGACCATAAACCGCAAACAAGTTGAAAACACAAAGTAGCCAACCTAATCAAGCGCCTAACAATCTCCAAAAAATTATTAAACACAAGTGGAATAAATATTAAAGTAAGAAACTAGATTCTATTACGCAACAATATTATGACCAAACCAATTAAAAACTTTACCATAATATTAAATCAACCAAAGTCAAATAATAGTTCGTCAAACCATTAATATAAACTAGTACTCAACCAAAACCTAGGCAGTGTAAAGGTTTAGCCAACAACCATACTCAAGAAAAAAAGAAAATAAATTGGTTCAAATAATGAATACATAAAGATAATAATAAATCCGAAACAATAATAATGATGTTTGGTTGAATAGGCGTTGAACCAAAACGATCTCTGCTCGAACCAACGTGTGCTAATTCTCTTGCGATAACCAAGCCTTCAATAATACTCCAAGATAAAAACCTCTGCCCTTTTCGCTTCTGTCTAACACACGTCAAAACTCCCCCCCCCCCCCCCCCCAAAAAAAAACCTCGAGCCCTTTTCTCAATCATATATATATATTTGTTGTCCAAGATCAATCAACTGACCTACTTCTTGTTCCTCACGTTTGTAGGGCCTAGCCCATTAGTTTCTACATCACAAAATAAAAACAATAACCAAGTTTTAATCACCACATGGGCCTTTTTTTATCATACGTATGTGTATATATATATATATATATATATATATATATATTTATTTATTTTAGTTATTTTATTACAACTTTGACCAAACAATATACTAAATTAAATTAAATAATATACTCATAGTAATAGAGAAAGAAATCGTTTGTTGGTCAAAAGTGAATGAAACTCTATTTAAGCTCATTGTCTCATAAAATCATAAAAACCTATATTTGAACCAATTAAGAATAGTGTTTGATAAAAACATGCCTCAAAAGTATTTAAAAGTGTAAGAAATATTTATATAATAATATGTATATTTAGAGCACATCAAATATCCTCACACTTACTCTTTTTTCGTCCCTGAAAAATATTTTTGCAATGGAATCAGAATTCAAGACTGATCTTTAAAACATATAGGTTATCTTTTAAGCACAGATAAACACAAAAACCGCGATTGCCGATATTGTTGTCCACTTAAACCCAACCACCAGCCTATCAAGCCCCCAATTGCATTAAGCGCTTTAAGTTCAAAAACCACGGCTACACCTACCCCATCTCAGACAAAGAGAACTAGAAAAACTAGAGTCAAAGCTGGTTTGACAAATCACCATAAGCCAAGGACTCGTTGATGGTACTAATTAGATGCACTCGGTGAAATTTTGATGGATGAATGGTCATGTGGAGGTCGTACGAGCTATTCCTAAATATTATTGGACCTTGTTCTATAAATTCCTTATTTATTGACTAAGAACCTTCGAGCCCCAATAGT
Source organism: Bidens hawaiensis (assembly GCF_021521415.1). NCBI lineage: Eukaryota > Viridiplantae > Streptophyta > Magnoliopsida > Asterales > Asteraceae > Bidens > Bidens hawaiensis. Next base: position 179,936 of record NW_027491256.1, read on the forward strand.
GTATCCTCAGAGTCACCATCCCCAAGGTAACACGTAAACTCTAAGTCCCGTCTAGTATATGCATCTTTGGCCTCTTTTACTAACTTTAAAGAATGCTCATTTGGCATTTTACAATACAAAACTTTCTTCACAAGCATTTTGCTTTTCTTGAACTACTTTTGATAATAGAATACATAACTTTCATAACAAACTTTCAAAACATATATATTTTTTTTTACTTTTTTTTCATTTTTTTTATATCACCCTAAAATATATAACTATTTCTAAGCTCGTAAAAAGATGGACATGTGGTGGTGTGCTGGTTTGAGTGCATTTAATTCTTACCATCTCAAAGTTTTTAGATTATGGTAATCCTCCCAAAGCATCGAAATTCGGCTTCACCGTTTTTCAAATTATTATATATATAAAAACTTGCTAAAGAGGACTATCAAAACTAGTTGGGCCTACCGACACATCCCAAGTTTAGTGCGCTATCTTTTATTTAATCTCATATATAATAGTAGTTTTAAAAACCAATCTCAAATTTTTCTATCATTTTTCATTATTTGCAAAAAATTTCGTTAAAATTTCGGGACATTTTTTTAACTCTATTTTTAACATTTTTTATATTTTTATATTATATATATATTTATATATTTTTTAATATAACTTGAAACTGTTTTTTTTTTATTTTTTATTTTTTTTAACTAAAAGAAAACGTCAGTTCCCATCCCCACACTTAAAATCTACATTGTCCCCAATGTAGGAATAGAAAAAGACAGAAAATAAAGCAGAATAAAAAATGTAAGCAAATAAAACAATAAATTGGAACAGACTCCCCTGGTAATAATGCAGTTATCTTCACAAGTCTCGTTCCAAGGCGACCGTATAGCATTTCATTCGCGGTCGCAGCTTCTGGGTGTCCTCTACAATATGATAGGCTCAGAAAAATCCTCGTCCGAATGGAGATTGAGTACGACCGAGAAAATCCAATCCTGCAAAATAAAACTCAAAACAACCCAAAGCAGACATCAAACAGATTCTAAGGACTAAAAAGACTCAAATAAAAATAAAACAAAGCAGAATAAAAATAAAAATAAAAATAAAAGAAAGTAATGCAACTAAGTTTTATACAAACTATACAACTCGGGCAAAGTCCCGAGTGTGCTCTCCTCTCTACTCTCCAGGCGGATCAAGGTAGATCGCCTCCTCCTCGCGATCACCAAGTGGACCTCCAACATAATGCTTCAGTCTATGCCCATTCACTTTCCAAGAATGTCCATCATCAGCCTCTATCTCAACCGTTCCATATGGAAATGCCTCCTTCACTACAAACGGACCAGCCCATCGGGATTTCAATTTACCCGGAAACAACTTCAACCGAGAATTATACAGAAGCACCTTATCCCCACACTTAAACTCTTTGGGCCCCTTAATATGTTTATCATGACGTTCTTTCGTCCGCTCCTTATACCCCCAACTTCTTTCATACGCCTCATTCGGTAACTCCTCAACCTCGTGAATTTGAAGAAACCGACTCTTTCCCGCCGCAGACAAATCAAGATTTACGGCTCTTAAAGCCCAATATGCACGATGTTCTAACTCCACGGGGAGATGACACACCTTTCCATAAACTAGTCGAAAAGGAGTGGTCCCGATAGGTGTTTTGAAAGCAGTACGAAAGGCCCAGAGTGCATCATCTAGCTTTTCAGCCCAGTCTCCGCGACTGTTCCCAACTGTTTTCTCTAATATCCTCTTAATGCCACGATTGGTGTTTTCCACTTGACCGCTAGTCTGAGGATGGTAGGCCGTAGAAAGTCGATGGGTGACCCCATAACGTTTCAGAACCTTATCCATCTGAGCATTACAAAAGTGGGTACCCCGATCACTGATCAGGGCCTTAGGAGTACCGAATCGAGCAAAGAGTTTTCGAAGGAATCCCACTACAACTCGCGCGTCATTTCTAGGTAAGGCTTGAGCCTCCACCCATTTAGATACGTAATCGACCGCAACGAGTATGTATCTGTTTCCTCTAGACATAGGAAACGGACCCATAAAATCAATGCCCCATATATCGAAGATCTCAACCACCTGGATGGGGTTTTGGGGCATCTCATTTCGGGATGAGATGTTACCAGCTCTCTGACACGCATCACACGAACGAACAAACTCATGTGCATCACAAAAAATAGTCGGCCAATAGAATCCCGCATCAAACACGCGTTTGGCGGTATAGGTCGCACCAAAATGGCCACCAGTCGGGCCCTCATGACAATGTCGAAGAATACTACGAGCTTCATCACCAAAAACACATCTTCGAATCACCTGATCTGAGCCAATACGGAATAAGAACGGATCCTCCCAAATGTAGAACTTGATATCTGCAAAGAACTTCTTCTTTTGCTGATATGTCAGTCCGGGCACTAACTCACCAGAGGATAGATAATTAGCAAGATCAGCAAACCATGGAAACCCCTCATCACTCGCCTTTACATACAGTAGAGTCTCACCCAGGAAATCATCACCAATTCCCTGTTCCCGGGTTTTGTCCATGTCGGAATTTTCCAGTCGTGACAAGTGGTCGGCGGCAACATTTTCAGCTCCTCTCTTATCTTTAATTTCTAAATCGAACTCCTGAAACAAAAGGATCCAACGAAGGAGTCGAGGCTTCGCATCTTTCTTGGCGAACAAGTAACGCAGTGCCGCATGATCAGAGAAAATGATTGTCTTAGAAAGCACGAGATATGAACGGAATTTATCGCACGCGAAAACAACCGCAAGAAGCTCATTCTCTGTCGTGGTGTAATTCTCCTGAGCATCGTTAAGGGTCTTGCTAGCGTAATAGATGGGATGAAAATGTTTCTCTCGACGCTTCCCTAACACGGCTCCAACAGCAAAATCGCTTGCATCACACATAATCTCAAATGGAAGAGTCCAATCGGGAGCAACAAGAATAGGAGCACTAACTAACCTCTCCTTAATCAACTCAAAGGCCCTCAAACATTCTTCACTAAAATCAAACGACCTATTTTCTCTAGAAGCTGGGTCATCGGACGGGATATTTTTGAGAAATCTTTTATAAATCGGCGGTAGAATCCCGCATGACCTAAAAAACTACGAATAGACTTCACAGACGTGGGCGGTGGAAGTTTGGAAATGGTGTCTAACTTAGCTCTATCTACCTCAATCCCCGCACTAGAAATCTTATGACCTAAAACAATACCCTCACGAACCATAAAATGACATTTCTCCCAATTAAGCTTAAGGTTCGTCTCTTCACACCTAGCGAGCACTCGATGTAAGTTACGCAAACAGTAATCGAAGGAATTCCCAAAGACAGAAAAATCATCCATAAAGACTTCCATGGAATCCTCGATTAACTCATGAAAAATGGCTACCATGCACCGCTGAAATGTGGCTGGAGCGTTACATAATCCAAATGGCATGCGTCGGTACGCGAATGTGCCAAAGGGACATGTAAATGTGGTCTTCTCCTGATCACCCGGGACGATGGGGATCTGAAAATAACCAGAAAAGCCGTCAAGAAAACAGTAGTATTGTTGTCCTGACAAACGCTCAAGCATCTGATAGATGAATGGAAGCGGGAAGTGGTCCTTTCGTGTGGCCTCGTTAAGTCTGCGGTAGTCGATACAAACTCGCCACCCTGTTATAGTCCGTGTCGGTATGAGCTCATTCTTTTCATTCGTGATAACTGTCATACCGCCCTTTTTAGGGACCACCTGGACTGGACTAACCCATGCAGAGTCGGAGATCGAAAAAATCAAACCAACATCGAGCAACTTAATAACCTCCTTCTTAACAACCTCCTGCATGTTTGGGTTAAGCCTCCTCTGTGGCTGAACCACAGGTTTAAACTTGTCTTCCATAAAGATTTTATGTGTGTAGAATGACGGGTTTTTACCTTTTATATCCATAAGCTTCCATGCAATGGCATGCTTATGAGATTTCAGAACAACCATCAACTTCTCCTTCTCCTTCGTCTCCAAACTCGAAAAGATGATGACGGGAAGTTGAGACCCCTCCCCTAAAAACGCATACTCGAGGTGAGATGGCAAATCTTTTAGCTCTAAAGATGGGGGGTTCTCAACAGATGGTTTTTCGATCGGAGACTCTCGCTCTTCAACCGCAAGGACATTAGAAAATATTTGGGAACTCATGATTGGCTCATGTCCTCCTGTCTCAAGTAACTGCTGCTCCTCATTCTCCTGCAACTCAAGATCAAATTCTATCATCTCGAATGACTGATTCTCCACATCGATGATCTGGGTGTCGGACGTGTCTCTCTGGCAGACCTTCATAAGATAGTTGCCTACAGGCATCATGAAAGTGTCGATGAAGTAGAGAGTGTCGTCATGCTGCTGAGTATGCCTCATGGATTTCTGCACGTCGAATGTGACCGTGTCATCATGAACTCGAAGAGTCAATTTGCCATCGGCAACATCGATGAGAGTGCGTGCGGTGGCTAAGAAAGGACGACCGAGGATGAGCGGAACGTTCGAGTCCTCATCCATATCGAGAATGACAAAGTCGACCGGAAAGATGAATTTGTCCACCTGCACCAACATGTTCTCCACAATGCCCCTTGGGAACTTAACAGATCGGTCTGCCAGCTGGATACTCATTCGGGTGGGAAGCAGCTCTCCCACGTTAAGTTTGGCAAACACAGAATAGGGCATGAGGTTAATGCTTGCACCGAGGTCGGCCAAAGCATTGCTAACATGAAGATTACCAATCAAGCAAGGAATGGTAAAGCTGCCAGGATCTGTCATCTTCCTAGGAAGCTTGTTCTGTACGGCGGCAGAACACTCCTTACTAAGAGTAACAGTCGAAAGCTCCTCAAGTTTCTTCTTATTAGTGAGCAAATCTATAAGAAACTTGGCGTGTTTTGGCATGTTCGCGAGAGCTTCTATAAACGGAATGTTCACATGGAGCTTCTTAAGCATGCCAAGAAACCTAGAGTACTGCTCTAAATCATTCTTCTTCACTAGACGACCGGGATATGGCGGTTTTGGCTTATAGATGCGCACCGGTTCCTGCTCAACCTGCTTCTCCTTCTCAACTAACGCACCGCCCGACCGTGAGGTACTTGCTGGGCCTCGCCTCTGGTTCACCTTGTCAGGTGGTGTCTCCATTTCCAACTCCTCGTCAATTTCCTCCTCACTTGGTGTATCTCTAACTACACCTCTCCCACTTCGGGTGGTCACTGCCTTGGCCTGAGCATTTTGAAATGATTTAGAATAGGTGGGGCCAGGATTAGGGACGGTGTTACTTGGAAGACTCCCCGAGGGTCGTTGATCAATCTTTGCGGACAACTCACCAAACTTGGCCTCGAGATTCTGAAATGCGATCTGTTGTCCCTTCATAAACGTCTCATGCTGCAAAAGAGTGGATTTGGTGTTAGCATCATTTTGTAAAAGCTGATTTAACAATTGAGATTGATTAGCCAACATCTCCTCGATCTTGGAAGTACTATTTGGTATAGTGTGACACCCGGTAAATTCCCAATCCCTTAAACTAAGTAATCAACCTAATAATTAGGTGATTGTAAATATGATGCGCGCCATGTTAGTCAGCGCGTGCATTTGTTATCTGCGCCCTGCGCGAGCGCGCCATGTTAGTCAGCGCGTGCATTTGTTATGTGCGCCCTGCGCGAGCGCGCCATGTTAGTCAGCGCGTGCATTTGTTATGTGCGCCCTGCGCGAGCGCGCCATGTTAGTCAGCGCGTGCATTTGTTATGTGCGCCCTGCGCGAGCGCGCCATGTTAGTCAGCGCGTGCATTTGTTATGTGCGCCCTGCGCGAGCGCACCATGTTAAGAACCAGCGTGAGCATATGTTATATGCGCCATGCGTGAATGTTTTGGCTTTATGTTATGTTGTCTATGGGTTGACCATCCCGCATGATGCTAAGGCGGGTGCATCCTACATCGTTTATGCGCGTGCGGAAGGGAACTAACCTCCCCGCATGGCGGGAACATTGAGAGCTAGTTTGTCTGAAGCTCCAAGATGGAATTGACTTCAACATGACTGATCACTATGTTGAAATACCAAGACCACCTGGAGAATCTACAAATGAAACTCAATATCCCCAACTGCGAGAAGGTTACGCACCTACCCGCAGCAAAGAAATGTCCTTCACGCAGAAAGCTATGCGCACAAAGTGATGCGCACAGAACACTTAGTCTATTCTCCAGACATAAGGAGATTACTCCCGCCCAAAAGGAAACAGTAGCGTGTTTCAGAGATTTTCCACTTTTTTTTACTGTACACTGACAAAAGTACCTGAAAAAGCACACTGTAACATGAAAAGTCAACTGTCAGCCACCCTATTCTCACCAACCCCAGACCTGCATGTCCTGTCCAAATCAAATCAAGATCTTTTGTCCACTCCTCCACTTTTAAGTAAACAATAAACAATAATAATTTCCATACTTTATCATCATTACACCTAGATATGAAAAGATTTCAATCCCCTAAAGCAAGGGATTGTGTTCCCTTGAGTTTGCCTATAAATTTGTAACCTAAATTATCACCCAAAACACACTTCAAAGAACTACAAACTTGCACTAATCCTCTCCCAAGCATCCGTTGTTTCCAGCTCCGATCCTGTTACTAGGTAAGCCGAGAATATAACCTTGAGACCTACTATCCAACCCTTATATTCTCCTATTTCTTGATCTTAATATATATACTTGTTATTTAATCGTATTCTAGACCTTCGATTCCGAGGCCAACACCAAGAAAACCCGAATCTCGATTAATCCCTTAACAAGAACCACAGGTGAGTCTCACAGCCCCTATTTTCACTATTTTCACTATTTTAAACTGTTTTCGGGGCGAGGGACACGTACCTAAATAATGTTTTATCACGGTATACTTACAAGCTATGCAAGCGATTATGTGTTTAAGTTATGTTTCATGATGAGTAATGCAAACGGTTATCTAAGGTTTTCGATGTATGTGCGCTAGAACTCGAGTAAGTGATCACTTTACCATTGGAACTCTAAGGGTAGGGACTGCTGGTTTGATCCACCCACTCGTAGGGGTCGCACCTCTTTGCATGGACGAGTGCCTAGTATGGTCATGGGGCAGTACTATGGGTTTGAACCCGCTCGTAGGGGTCGCGCCTCTTTGCATGGACGATCGCCTTGTTTTCCGGCACAACGTCCGCGCGTAACCCGCGGGACGGAATTATTATTTTAGCTCGTAGTGGCAGCGCCACTTTGCATGGACGAGCACATGTTCCTGAAACGTTCGCGCGTAACCCGCGGGACGGTATTACTTATTTTAGCTCGTAGTGGCAGCGCCACTTTGCATAGACGAGCACAGTTCCCAGAAATGTTCGCGCGTAACCCGCGGAACGATTTTATCAGAATATGTTGATATAACTATGTTTTACCAAGCATGTGTTTTAATAATGCTATCAGAATTATGTTTCAGAATGATTTGTATCAAGATTATGATGCAATACGATTTATCAAGTTACTAAAACTTGTGAACTCACTCAGTTTATACAGATTCAAATGTTTTTACGTGTCTTTCAGGAGATAACTAGGTAGCGCATGGAGTCACACTTAGAGCACCTCACGCTGAACATCTAAACTAGCTTTTTGGAAGATTTTAGTTCTATCCCTTCGATGCGCGTGGTTGTTCCCGCCGCGCATGGGGATATGGCGTGGAAATCTTCAATAATTTCTATACTTGGATGTTTTTATAATTTTTAAACAATGTAATGTATTTGTATTAAACTTTGCATGCGCAATGAAAATCTTTGAATGTTTGCAATGGCCCGTGCTTAAGTATCAATTCCCACTCGTGCGCGCCCGGCTGTTTCCGCCGCTCAGGGCCGGGTGTGACAGATTGGTATCAGAGCACTGGTTATAGCGAACTAGGAAAAGAAGTTTTAACCTAGACTATAACCGTTGGGGAATCGCATGAAATATTTTTCAAAGAAAATACTTTCAAAAGAAACTATACACACACTTAGGAACACGGGTCACACTGTCTAGTAAATAATGATAACATTATGTGCTCAGAGTACATGCGCTAAGTCTGATATTTTCACTCTTTTAAAGCGAGAATGCCTCCAACTAAAGCCAAGGGAATTACCATGACACCCGAGGAACTCGCGGAAATAACCGCGCAGGCGATTGCGACACATGAGGCCAGCAAGGCCGAATCAAGTCAGGGTCGTCAGAATGAGACCCCAGAACCCGAATCAGGAGCCTTGGACAAAGGATGCTCCTATAAGACATTCATGGCCTGTAAGCCTTGGCCATTCAAGGGAACCGAAGGGGCCATTGGGCTCTACAACTGGATTGACAAGATGGAGACAGTTCTCTCCATTAGCGGATGTAGTGAGAACCAGAAGGTCCTTTACGCGACCTGTATGTTCCAAGAGGCAGCTTCGTCTTGGTGGAAGCTTCAAACGAAAACATTGGGGCGAGAAGTTGCTCTCCACAAGACCTGGGAGGAACTGAAGGAAATGATGATGAGAAAGTTCTGCTCTCGCGCAGAAATCCAGAGTCTACAACAGGAATTCTGGAACCACACCATGGTAGGAACGGATATCGACGCCTACAACAACCGGTTCAACGAACTTTGCCAGTTGGTGCCAGACATGGCAAACACGGAGGAAAAGAAGATCGAGAGGTATATTTTTGGGTTACCTCCTGTTGTTAGGGTTCCGCTCAACGCCGCAGTGCCTCCAACCTTTGATGAGGGGGTAGCGCGGGCCATTACCCTTACAAGGGATACGATCCGTGCGGGTATGTTGACTACGCGCGGAATCGAGCAGCGAACCTCTGATCCCAAGAGGAAATGGAACTCTCACCACCGAGGGTCTGACTCCAAGCAGCCACCGTTCAAGAAGCAGGAAAGCGCAAGGGTTTACGCGATTCAGGCCGCGGAGCCACCACGAAAAGGATACAGCGGGCCTCGCCCATGGTGCAACAAATGCAAGTACCACCACGAGGGTGAATGCGCAAGAATCGAATGTGCCAAATGTGGCAGACCAGGGCACAAGACGATGAATTGCCGTATCAGAGAAGCTGGAGCAAGCGACAACTGCTACGCATGCGGGAAGCCAGGGCATTTTAGTCGAGATTGCCCGCAAAAGGGGAACCAAGCTCGCGGGAGAGCCTTTGTGATCGGCGCAGGCGAAGCTAAAGAAGAGCCGAATGTGGTAACCGGTACGTTTTTGCTTAACGGACATTTTGCATCTGTCTTATTTGATACTGGCGCTGACCTAAGTTTTATATCCGCTGAGTTTAAAGACTCCCTAGGCCTAGCAACCAGTAGGCTAGACACGCCATATACTATAGAACTAGCCAATGGTAGGCAGTTATGCGCGAACGAAGAACTGAACAATGTGTTATAGTCATGGGAGGTCACGGGTTCAATATTAACTTGTTGCCAATAGACTTGGGAAGTTTTGACATTGTGGTAGGTATGAATTGGTTAGTCGAGAACCGCGCGGAAGTTATTTGCCATGAGAAGCAGGTTCGGATCCCACTGTTGAACGGAGAAACCTTGGTAATTCAAGGGGAAAGAAGGGGAGTTGCGACGAAACTGATTTCGTGCCTAAAGGCGCGAAAGTGCCTAAGGAAAGGGTGCTACGCCTTCCTGGCGCATGTCGTAGAAAAGAAAGGAGATGAGCGAAGAATTGAAGACTTACCAGTAGTGCGCGAATTTCCAGAAGTTTTTCCTGAAGATTTGCCCGGATTACCGCCGCCGCGACAAGTCGAGTTTCGTATTGATTTAGTCCCAGGAGCTGCGCCAGTAGCTCGAGCGCCTTATCGACTAGCTCCATCTGAGATGCAAGAGCTATCCAATCAGTTACAGGAACTATTGGATAAGGGTTTCATACGCCCAAGCTTTTCACCTTGGGGAGCTCCAGTACTGTTTGTTAAGAAGAAGGATGGTTCGTTCAGAATGTGTATTGACTACAGGGAACTGAACAAGCTGACAGTCAAGAATCGGTACCCCTTACCGAGGATTGACGACTTATTTGACCAGTTGCAGGGATCCAGTTATTATTCGAAGATAGATCTACGGTCAGGATACCACCAACTTAGGGTCCATGAGGAAGATGTGCCGAAAACAGCCTTCCGAACTAGATACGGCCATTATGAGTTCTTAGTGATGCCTTTCGGGCTAACTAATGCGCCGGCTGTGTTCATGGATCTGATGAACCGCGTGTGCAAACCATACTTGGACAAATTTGTGATTGTGTTTATAGATGATATTCTGATTTACTCACGGACCAAGGCCGAGCATGAGCAACACCTGAGATTGATTTTGGAATTGTTGAGGAAAGAAAAGTTGTATGCGAAGTTTTCCAAGTGCGAGTTTTGGCTTAGAGAAGTTCACTTTCTCGGTCACGTTGTAAACGAGAAAGGAATTCACGTTGATCCTTCCAAAGTCAAGGCCATCGAAAACTGGGAAGCGCCAAAAACCCCAACTGAGGTGAGGCAATTCCTAAGACTAGCTGGCTACTATCGACGCTTCATTGAGAACTTCTCCAAAATAGCTCTACCTCTGACCGCGCTAACTTAGAAAGACAAGAAGTTTGTTTGGGGCGAAAATCAGGAAACAGCATTTCAAATGTTGAAACAGAAGTTATGTAGTGCGCCAATTTTGTCTTTGCCCGAGGGGATGGATGACATTGTTGTTTACTGCGACGCTTCACATCAGGGACTTGGATGTGTCCTTATGCAGCGAGACAAAGTCATAGCGTATGCCTCACGCCAACTCAAGACCAATGAAAAGAACTACACAACGCATGATTTAGAACTTGGAGCGGTTGTCTTCGCGCTAAAGATTTGGCGCCATTACCTCTATGGTACAAAGTGTATAATCTTTACGGATCACAAGAGCCTTCAACATATATTTGATCAAAAGGATTTAAACATGAGGCAACGAAGATGGGTGGAGTTGTTGAACGATTATGATTGTGAGATTAAGTACCACCCTGGAAAGGCGAATGTGGTAGCAGACGCGCTAAGTAGGAAGGAGCGAATAAAAACGCTACGAGTCAAGGCTCTAAGGTTGACCATTCACGCAGGTCTCTCTACCCGCATCCGAGACGCTCAGCAAGAAGCCTTGAAACCAGAGTTTGTTAAAAACGAATGCCTTGGGGGTATGGTTAAGAATTTGGAACTTAAAGAGAACGGCAATCTATATTTCGCTAACCGCATATGGGTCCCTCTCAAGGGAGGATTGCGCGAGCAGGTATTGAACGAAGCTCACAAGACGCGGTATTCCGTACATCCTGGCGCAGACAAGATGTACCAAGATGTTAAAACGCTGTATTGGTGGCCCAATCTTAAAGGCGCCATCGCGACGTATGTCAGTAAGTGCCTGACGTGTTCGAAGGTGAAGGCTGAATACCAGAAACCATCAGGGTTGCTTCAGCAGCCAGAAATTCCCATGTGGAAGTGGGAACAAATCTCTATGGACTTCATCACCAAACTGCCAAGGACACCTGGGGGTTATGACACAATATGGGTTGTTGTGGATCGGCTAACTAAGTCAGCGCACTTCCTGCCGATCAAGGAAACCGATAAGATGGAAAAGTTAGCCCGACTGTATATTCGAGAAGTAGTTTCAAAACATGGAGTCCCAGTGTCCATCATTTCTGATAGAGATAGTCGGTTCACATCAAGGTTTTGGAGATCGTTACAAGGAGCTTTAGGTACTCGTCTTGACATGAGTACAGCGTATCATCCTCAAACGGATGGGCAAAGCGAGCGAACAATCCAGACATTGGAAGATATGCTACGCGCGTGCGCAATCGATTTCGAAGGTAGCTGGGATACTCATCTCCCATTGGTTGAATTTTCTTACAACAGCAGCTATCACACAAGCATTAAGGCTGCGCCGTTCGAAGCTTTGTATGGGCGCAAGTGTAGATCCCCACTGTGCTGGGCTGAAGTAGGTGACAAGCAAATGACTGGTCCAGAGTTGATCCAAGAAACAACAGACAAGATTTTTCAGATAAGGGATCGCCTTAAGACAGCGCGCGACAGACAGAAGAGCTACGCAGATGTGCGAAGGAAACCATTGGAATTTCAAGTAGGGGATAAAGTACTTTTGAAAGTCTCTCCATGGAAAGGAGTCCCCCGTTTCGGCAAGCGAGGAAAGTTGAATCCGCGCTTCATTGGACCATTCGAGATCCTGGAAAGGATCGGTCCGGTTGCTTATAAACTCCGTTTACCCGCCGAACTCAGTGGAGTTCATGATACGTTTCATGTGTCCAACCTCAAAAAGTGCTTATCTGACGAAACGTTGATTTTGCCGATGGAAGAGATTCACATCGACAAACAGCTGCACTTCATAGAAGAACCTATAGCAGTAACCGATTGGAAAGAACAGAAGTTACGCAGGAGCAAAATCAAGTTAGTAAAGGTTCAATGGAACTCGAGGCGTGGGCCTGAATTCACTTGGGAAAGAGAAGACCAAATGCGCAAGAAATACCCACACCTCTTTCAGAACATGGCTTCTGCCAGCAACGTCTCCTAAATTTCGGGACGAAATTCGTTTAACGAGGGGAGAATGTGACACCCGGTAAATTCCCAATCCCTTAAACTAAGTAATCAACCTAATAATTAGGTGATTGTAAATATGATGCGCGCCATGTTAGTCAGCGCGTGCATTTGTTATGTGTGCCCTGCGCGAGCGCGCCATGTTAGTCAGCGCGTGCATTTGTTATGTGCGCCCTGCGCGAGCGCGCCATGTTAGTCAGCGCGTGCATTTGTTATGTGCGCCCTGCGCGAGCGCGCCATGTTAGTCAGCGCGTGCATTTGTTATGTGGGCCCTGCGCATGGAGTCACACTTAGAGCACCTCACGCTGAACATCTAAACTAGCTTTTTGGAAGATTTTAGTTCTATCCCTTCGATGCGCGTGGTTGTTCCCGCCGCGCATGGGGATATGGCGTGGAAATCTTCAATAATTTCTATACTTGGATGTTTTTATAATTTTTAAACAATGTAATGTATTTGTATTAAACTTTTCATGCGCAATGAAAATCTTTGAATGTTTGCAATGGCCCGTGCTTAAGTATCAATTCCCACTCGTGCGCGCCCGGCTGTTTCCGCCGCTCAGGGCCGGGTGTGACATATAGGAGCAGGTTCGGGGGCGGGTTCTTGAAACAGATTCTGACGTTGCTGATAACCGGAGTTACCTGCCCACCAATTAGAGTTAGAATTATTGTTTCGCCACCCTGAATTGAAGGTACGGTTTTGGTTAGCATGAAAATCTACCTCCTCCTGAGAATCAACGGGACAATCGGCTGTCTCTTGGTTTCCATGATATATCTTGCACCTACGAGCTTGCAACTTAAGCTCTTTAACTTCCCTCTTGAGTGCCTCCACATCCGCCGACACAATCGTATTCTGATCAACATGATGCACTCCACGTGATGCGGAAATGGCTGTGGCCTTGGCAGCCGAGACGGACCATCTACTCAGTGTATGTTGATCCCCTAATGCAATGCTCTCGAACATTTCTTCAGCCTCCTCTATGGTGAGTTTATCGAGCATGTTTCCTCCAGCTGCGGTATTGAACCGCTGTTGGGTTTCGGGAGTAAGACCGTTATAGAATTTTTCAACCACAGTCCAATAGTTTAGGCCATGCTGAGGACAACGGCTTATAAGAGTTTGGAAACGCTCCCACGCAGAATAATAGTACTCATCGGGGTCCATATGAAAATAACGGATTTGCTCGCGTAGACGTCCGGCCTTTGATGGAGGAAAATACTTCCTAAGGAACTTGGATTGCAAGTAGGACCATGTGGCGATTGAGGCATTCGGAAGAGAGTCAAACCATGTAATAGCACGACCGGAAAGTGAGAATGGGAATAACTTAAGATGAATGACGTCAGACGAGATATTATTAATATTAAAAGTTTCGCAGATCCGCACGAATCGGGACAGGTGTCCCGGAGCATCTTCGTCATCCAAGCCGTGGAACTGAGCAGTATTTGTGATGGAATTCATGACATGAGAGAGAATTTGCCAGTTTTGGTTATTAGTCACAGCAGGTCGGACAATTGCGGATCGGGCTCCCATGATGCCATCGCTGGCTCTAGCATGAACAGTTTGTCTCGGTGGTGGGACGGCGTCGCCCATATCTATTCTAGGAGTAGAGACGCTAACCTGGATATCGGGTGAATCGCTCTCGCTATCTGTAGTCTCCTTAAGTCGCTCTTGAAACTCTCTCTCAGGCTCTTTTGATGCAATGAATAAAGGTGGGCCTTGAGAACGGGTATTATGCATAAACTAAAATAAAAAAAATAATTTAGAATTTTTTTGTTTTTAAATTAACTAAAACTAAAGGCAAAAATAGCAAGTAAAAGCACCTAAAGGAAAATTAACAACTAAAAAGCAAATAAACAATTAAACAGATCAGATAATCAAGTCGGTTTAAACAACGAATTTTCCAGTGTCCCTGGCAACGGCGCCAAAAAATTGATGTGTGAAAAATGTATATAATATTTAAAATCAAGTTTTACCGAATTCACCTAAAAAAACACACAATCGGCAAGTGTACCGGTCGCAATGTAATTAGCAAGTAAGAACGGATATCGAACCTAGGACACTATGGGTAAACTCTAATTATTAAACCTAAAAGATTACTAACCTAGACTTTCTTTTGATTTTTTAGAATTTTGTTATATTAATTAAACTAATAAAACTTGACTAATTAAAATTTAAAATAAAAATAAAACTTTATAAAAATTGGGTTTTACTAATATGCGAGAAACGACTACCTAGGTAATGGAATCCTACTAGTTAAACTTAATAGCTAACGAACTTGACTTGGTTGAAAAACAATATCTAAAAAAATATGACACTAAAGACCACTAAAATACGCTAGATCGCCTCCCGGCCTCACCAACGACACCCTAGAACTCTAATGACATGTGAAGCTCAATTGTTAATGGGTTGGATCACCTCCCAATCTCACCTTACCTAATAATACTATGGTACCCCAAAACCCAAATCACCTCCTGGCCTCTTCGGATACAATATATATTAATATAAAGGGGGTATTTTTAATTAACTTGAACAAAACTTGTATCACAATAATCTTAGGGACCTAGGATAACCCACTCCCGTGCAATTATTACCCAAACCCGCATAAGACAAAGATGACACAACACTAAATTGCCTCCAGGCCTCTCTAGTGAAAGAATAATAAAAATCTAGTAAACTTTTATAAATAATTCCTACGGTTATTTCGACCATAAACCGCAAACAAGTTGAAAACACAAAGTAGCCAACCTAATCAAGCGCCTAACAATCTCCAAAAAATTATTAAACACAAGTGGAATAAATATTAAAGTAAGAAACTAGATTCTATTACGCAACAATATTATGACCAAACCAATTAAAAACTTTACCATAATATTAAATCAACCAAAGTCAAATAATAGTTCGTCAAACCATTAATATAAACTAGTACTCAACCAAAACCTAGGCAGTATAAAGGTTTAACCAACAACCATACTCAAGAAAAAAAGAAAAAAAATTGGTTCAAATAACGAATACATAAAGATAATAATAAATCCGAAACAATAATAATGATGTTTGGTTGAATAGGCGTTGAACCAAAACGATCTCTGCTCGAACCAACGTGTGCTAATTCTCTTGCGATAACCAAGCCTTCAATAATACTCCAAGATAAAAACCTCTGCCCTTTTCGCTTATGTCTAACACACGTCAAAACTCCCCCCAAAAAAAAACCTCGAGCCCTTTTCTCAATCATATATATATATTTGTCGTCCAAGATCAATCAACTGACCTACTTCTTGTTCCTCACGTTTGTAGGGCCTAGCCCATTAGTTTCTACGTCACAAAATAAAAACAATAACCAAATTTTAATCACCACATGGGCCTTTTTTTATCATACGTATATATATATATATATATTTATATTTATATTAGTTATTTTATTACAAATTTGACCAAACAATATACTAAATTAAATTAAATAATATACTCATAGTAATAGAGAAAGAAATTGTTTGTTGGTCAAAAGTGAATGAAACTCTATTTAAGCTCATTGTCTCATAAAATCATAAAAACCTATATTTGAACCAATTAAGAATAGTGTTTGATAAAAACATTCCTCAAAAGTATTTAAAAGTGTAAGAAATATTTATATAATAATATATATATTTAGAGCACATCACTACAAAACTTATAATCTATAAAACTTAAATTGGCTACTGAATCAAACAAGACTCTAGCATAGGTATTATTAACAAGAAACGTACCGGTAATGGTTTCCGGTGTATCGGCCGCTTTCTTCGTATCAAGGACGAACACTCTTGCAATGCCCTTCTTGGGCTCACTCTTCTGACCGCTACCACCCGCACCACCAGCCGCGGGTTTATTCTTGGGGCATTCAAAGCTAAGATGTCTCATCTCCTTGCAATTGTAGGAAGTCATCTTCTTCTTCCAGCAATCGGTCGTGGCGTGACCGAATTTGTGACATGAATCACAAGGACGGGGAGTTAGATGGCATCGACCCCTATGGTATTTCTTGCAAGTTCTGCATTGTGGGATGCTAGAGCCGAAGCCAGACCTTCGTTGGTCGACTCCCTTACCCTTGAAACGGGCATTTCCCTCCTTCTTCGTATCTTGCGTCGACACGACCCTCTTATCTTCTTCTTTGTTGCGGATCATTCCGCCCATTAAGTATCCTGCCAATTCCGTCGCGGAGTCGGCGGTTTGAGGCAAGTGCGACCTCACCATGTCATGAATTTCCCGCGGTAGCCGCCATATATTTCGTGTAACTTTGCTGGATTCCGGGGTAACCAGCTGGGGCACCAAGCGGCAGTACTCGTGAAATTTGGTATTATTCTCACGGAGGTTTGTTCCGACAACCTTGTGAGATAGGAACTTGGTTTGAATTTGGTCCGTTTCATGCATCGGACAGAATTTCGACATTAACAGTTCCTTAAATTCGTTCCATGACAACCCATACATTACTTCCCTTCCTTTACTCATGATTAGTGTGTTCCACCACTCTAGCACTTCGCCTTTGAATATTAGGGCGAAATATTGAATCTTCTCCTCTTCCGAACACTTGCTCGTGATTACAATCGTCTCCATTTCTTCAAGCCACCTTACAGTCGCGATGGCTCCCTTATCGCCGTGGAATTCCTTCGGCCCATAGTACTTGAAGTCCTTGAACGTACATCCACTAATCTTAAGCTTTTTGAATTCTTGGCGAACGCCTCCATCAGCGTTTGACTCGTGTACACTCTCATCTACGTGCGAGGGTCTAGAGCGGGGTTTGGAAACAGATTTTCGGAACGGATTTACAGACTGAGAATGTTTTGTTTGTCGAGATTGGGACCTAACCATTGATTCTTCCATAACGGCATCTTTTATCATCTTTTGAATTCGATCCATAAACTTTTCGGGAATTGGATCTTCTTGTTCTTTTTCGGGTCCCTTTCCTTTTTCTTTTTGTTTTTCAGATTCCTTTCGTGAAACCTCAACGTTATTACTTTGTTGAGACATTTATCTTTTTCTTTCTATTCTTTTATATCTGAAATTTATCTAATTTCTTTATTAAACACACATTTATGTCAACATTTGTATATACCATACACGGTATATACAAGGATTATTACAACACACACTTATATATATACATTCATATCCGATGTATATATATTTTCTTATCCATACAACACATTACAAACAAACTACATTACACACATATATTTGAGCACGCACACGCTTCTTCTCTTGAAACACACCATTACTATCATCATCTCAGTCCTTCAGAAACTTCTTAACAACTCTTGTCATTTTGTTGCATTTGTGAAGAAGTTTCTCTCCTATCTTCTTCTTCTTTTTCCCTTCTTCAGCCACCTTCTTTCTCCAGTCATCAGTCTCGTGCAATGCGCGATAAAGGTGTTCCTCGTATGACTGCGGAATGACGTCTGTGTATCCATATTGTGGCGGTGGGTCACGGTAACCCAGCGTCACTATCTCGAAATGGTTTCTCGGTTCAGGATACGGGAGGTAAGTCTGATCAGCTGCAAGGTAGAGGTATGTCTTGGCGGTTTGATTTTGCTCGCGAATCTCATCAGCTTGTTCTTGAATTGAAGGGATCCTTCCTTGAAATGGCGGGAAGCTTGATGAAGCTTGGTTCCTTAGCTGCTCAAGATACTGAACATACGGATCGACAGAACCGTAGCTTGGTTTGTTGGAAGTGAGTGATCCATCAATGGATGTTGATATCTCATTAGGGTTGTCGGGATGCTCTTCTTCCGGTTCGGTTTCTTCCATAGGATCCTCCTCTTCGGGATCCTCCTCTTCTTCCTCTATAGGCTCTTCCTCCTCTTCCATATACTGAGTGATTTCATTGATTATCGCAGGTATCTTGAAACTCTCATAAGGCATTGTCACCCTCATTCTTGGTTTGCGGGATGATCCTTCGCTATTGTTGGGTTGTGAGTTGATTTCATGAGCGGTAGAGCTTCCAGTAGGCCACCTTCGCTGGTCGGAGTGGCACTGCATCCAATCGGAGGATGGGGATTTTGGTTCTTCCTTTATGGGTCGGTTTGAAAGGAAGGTGTAGGATGGGTGTGCATTTGGAAAATATCCGGTTGGGTAGTATTGTGGTACCTGTGGTGGTTGGTAGGTGGGAATTTCTGAGGGATGGTATGCTGGTATTTTCGTGGGTTGATACATAGGCATTGTCGGTGGATGATAGCTCGAGTGTCTTGAGGGTTCGATTCTTTGTAGTGGTGGACTATCGGGTAGTTTAATTGGGCAATGCTCAGTCCCGGGGAAGTATATCGGTTTGGGTCGTTCAATGTATTGGTCGCGGCTAAAGAAGGCCTCAAAGTAATCTTCATCCATGATGTCTTTTGGGAACTTGTAGTATTTCCTTGCTCTTCTTGCTTCATTATCATAATACTCCATTGATTTCTCATAAGACATCTTTGGTGGGTGGTTTAGAATGTAGAGAGGAAAGAAAAGGTTACCAGCCAATCTTATCCCTATTCAAATAAGCAAGTAAAATAATTTTCCTATGCTTGGAACGAAGCTTGGGTATTGTTTTATGATACCCAATTCGCTAAGATCGATGGCTCTGATACCAACCTGTCACACCCCCATCTTGGGCCTAGGCGTGTGACTCGATAGTTGGTACCACATTTGTAAATAAATCAGAGTTACGATTTGTTAGCGGAAGACTTTATAAAATATAAGGATTAAAGTTGTAAAATTTCAAAAGTCGAGACAAAAAGTCTCGATTGGGTTTACTTGTTTATATGTTTTTACAAAAGCATCATATTAAAGATTTAAACAAAATTTATCCGAGCCATCGGATTCTTGAGCCTTCGTCCTTTAGCTCTAATCTTGGTTACCTACAAAATGTTATAAAAATACGTCAGCAACGCTGGTGAATATGCTGACGCGAAAATATTTTCTTTTACTTTGTTACCCCTCGAGGGTTATGCATGCCTCGGCCCATCTTGGCTTAGGAATAACAAAGTTAAAACAATATCATTATAACTCGAGTCTCTACCTAGGTCACCGCAGCAAGACACCGCAGCGTCTCGACGTACTTAGGTTCCATAAATATACACAAGGTCATTCTCACTCGAACATAATTTGGTTCGGCCCATCGTGGCTGGAGGTCATGACCAGGCGTGGTGCGATGTGCCCACCGCATTTTACCACATATGTAAGGATCCAGACAAACGTATACTACGGCCTAAGGGCTAGGCTTTTACTCTTATTAATAATGTTTTTAGAGACACTTAGTCTCATGTAAAGTTTTACACATAACACGTTTATTTATTTGAAAACAAGTTTGTAAAAGTGGGGCGTATTCACCTTTGATCGGGATCGGTTTCCAACACCGTCCTTGCGTAATCTTTCTTGCTATCTCGCACCTATAGTACGAGTATAACTTTTATTAGTCGGATATACAATCCGGCTTAAGACCTTTAGTCTTATTACCTCGATGAACCTTTAGTTCATTTCTTTTACTTTAAAACCTTTAGTTTTAAAAGCAATATTTATAAACCTTTAGTTTATTATAAAAACCCGACGTTTACTCTTTTCTAAGAAACGTATTCTTGTTCTTTTATCATATAAGAATATCCTTATTACTTATATAATAATCATAACAAAGAATTATATATATAATTCACACACACACACACACACACACACACACACATATATATACTTTCATATTTTTTTCGTTATTGCTTTTCTTTGTTATATTACTTTTCTTTTTATAAACATCGAGTATAATTCCGACTTAGGGCATTAAGCCTTTATAATATTTTATTATTATTTTAGTCGGGTAGTAAGCCTTACCTTTCCTCGGCTTAATACTTCCTAGATACTCGAGCAGCACTTCTATGCCGCTTAGCCTTTTCAACACTTGTCTTGATCGCCACTTCACTTTGGCACGCAAATCGAGATACCAAATCTTCTCGGCACGCACTTCGAGGTGATCGCCGGGTTGTAAAAACGTCACCACCTTCTTGCTCGGAATGTCGTCGGGGAGTGGTACGAATATCGAGCTATGGCACGTTTATCGAGGAACCGGGGCACGGTTTTCGAGGTGGATCGTTGGCACGAATTTCGAGGTGTAGAGAGATGTTTAGAGAGAGGATTGAGAACTGATTTTGGTGTGGTTTATGAAGACCCCGGACCTGCTATTTTTAGGCAAAATTTTGGATCATATCGCGATACGCGATAGGCTCCTAGTCATCCATCGCGTAGCGCGATGTAGCTACGCACAGTCGCCACGTGTTGCTACGTGGCAGACGGTGTGCCACGTGTTAACACGTGGCGGACGATGTGCCACGTGTCGGGACACGTGGCGAGAGGTGTGCCACGTGTGGACGCGTGGCAGTCTTGTGCCAGAGGTGTCAGGACACGTCATCACAATACGCGATGACGTAGGTTCAACCAGCGATCGCGTATCGCTGTTGACCCTTCCAGAAGGTTTGACCAAGCTCCTTCGCGATACGCGATGGCTTGTCCTTTGTCCCCATCGCGTAGCGCGATAGGACAGAAAATAGATTTTTTATTTTTAACTTTGGAGTTTGAATTTGGCAGAATTAGTCCCTTAACATTAGAGAGTTGTCATTTTTGGCCCAAAATTCCAGTGATTTTACAATGGTATTGGTCATGTACCCATATCAAAGATATTTGTTCCTGCAGCTCCCAAGATGGTAATTTCAGAAAATTCCTCAGTTAATACTAATAGTGATTCATCTTCTGTAGCAGGTTGTGTAGAAGAAAATGGGTGTATGGAAACAAACATGGGTTATGGAGATAAAAAATTGCTTTTTGATTCATCAATTGTCAAACCCGTCTGTAATAAATTTGTTTCCAAAAACATTTTGAACAATGATGTATGTGACGAGGATGTTCATGTTGACACCTCTATTGAAAATGAAAATGATGTTTCTATTTCCGATAGTGATTGTGAAACTATTTTTAATGAAACCCTTGCTGATAGAAATGTGCGTGAAACTGGTTCTGTGAATATTGACCTACCAAGCTGTAAGATCTCAGATTTTTCAAACCCGTATTCGTTAACATTTAACACGACTCGGAAATATTTTAGTTCCTTAATGTTAATAAAAATCAAATATTTATAAGTAAATAAGTTTCTAATATTCATTTTATACCCTTAAAGTTCTTAAAGTTATTTATTCTTGGTTTAAACTTTAAAATAGTCAATAATTGAACATTTTAGAAAGTTTAGGGACCATTATTGCAAAAAAAAAAACCAAAGTTCCTTCCTTGTCTAGCCGGAGCGCCGCTCGGGGAGACTTTCCACCCCCGTCGCGCGCCGCCTCCACACCACTGGTCAGATCGTTTAACTTTATTTCGTTTCCTAACTCGTTTAAGGCATAAAATCGTTTATTTTAGGCATGTTTGAGTGAATTAAGGTCCGAGTAAATCTCTATTTTTGGTTCTCGTAAAACGTCTTCCCTAGGAAATTATTGTAATCAACCCCGTTCACCTACTTCTCGTGATTGTTGTTCGACTACTAGAATCACCAAGGAGTGCTGCTGTATGCTAACAATCGACCGCTCGCCAATCTCGACAAAACTAAAATACGTCGAACAAGAAATCTTATACTAACTCATATCCATATTATTTAAATTTCATTTTCTTATTTATATCCATATCCTCAACTGTAAATTTCTAAGTACATTTAAATCCTTATCCTCAACTTTAAACTATAAATAATTTATTATCTCTTATTTTCCTCAATATCATGATGGTTTTCACAACTTATTTTCCACTTTATAAATCTTCATTATTAAAATTCAATTATTTTAAATTTTATTATTAAACTAAATTATTTATTCTCTAAATTTAATTTCTATTTCTAAAAAAAATTATTAATTTAACTTTTATTATTAAATTGACTTTTTGAACCTTCATCGTAAATATTTCAACTCTCTACTTTGAATTTTTGGAAAATTTTAAATCTTCACTAGTACTAATACATATACATATACGCATCCCCATTATCTCATATCAACTCATTCCCACAACTTACCCATCATTTCATTAAAATTGCATCCTTGGTTCAACTCTCTAAATGATAATTTTGAACGTTTTAAATGATAAATTTGTAGTTGTTAGAATAGTCATGGTGGTTCATGCATTTCTAGCCTCACATTTATCTCAATATATTATATGCTTCACTTTAATTTAAAATTTATTATTTACTCAAATTTCCATTATTGGTGATTCAAATTACTTACTCCCTAATATTTATAACGATTTTGTGAAAAAGGAAAAATCCATGAATTCCAAAAATTTAATCTAATTTATCAATTACCTACCATATATTTAATATAATTTTAACGGTTTAATTTGAATAGGACTATCTCGCTGATTCAGGAATATCCGCTTCCCAGTTTAATCTATTAACAATTTAATTCAAGTACGTATATTTTTGCATAATAATTAGTATTTAAATTATTAATTACTAACTATTATAATATTATAGAACATCTTAAACGAATTAATCTAATCTCAAAATCACCAACTTGAAAAGCTATAAATATATAATTAATTCCTCTTTAAATCTCATAAATTCTCAACTAACTAAACTCGACACACCAAAATCTTCGTTTAAACTTATACTCTCGATCTTAAGAAATGTTATAAATTAAACCTTTGCGTAATCCATCCCCTTAATAAAATTCCTTTATCGAAGATTAATTAATTAGGATCTTGTATCTCCATCTTATTTCCTTTATTCTCGATTATCTTAAATAACACCAAAATCACCAAATCTATTTTCTTCAATTTACAAATTTTACTTTTAAAAGCAAAAGAGGCTTTCGAAATCTTACGATTTTATTGATTCAACTAGAACATTTACTAATTATCATTTGAAATTATATTTAAAATTATCATGAAAATTGTTTTCCCTTAAAAATTTTATTTCAAAACGTTTTTTTCTTACAAAATGATGATTTTAATGTTTTATAACCCACATGATGGAATGAATTATGGTGACCATCCGACGATAAGACTAATTATGGTCCGGAACATAATTATTCAAAGTCCTCACATGGAAATCATAATGCGTACAATTATGTGTCATGATCTAAAACTTAAGGTAGCTTGGGTAACGATACGAATGATGAGATGATAAGGACATGGTGGATACCCCGCTGGTACATCCTATAAATAAGTGCCCTTATCAGATTGCCATTTGAAGCGTTGCTTCGGTTATTGGAAGTTCTATGTTATGATATTTCCTTAAAAAGTTTAAATTGTTTTCAAAACGATAAATTTTTTGTTTTCCTTAATTTCGGGACGAAATTCCCTAAAGAAGGGGAGGCTGTAACATCTCGGATTTTTCAAACCCGTATTCGTTAACATTTAACCCGACTCGGAAATATTTTAGTTCCTTAATATTAATAAAAATCAAATATTTATAAGTAAATAAGTTTCTAATATTCATTTTACACCCTTAAAGTTCTTAAAGTTATTTATTCTTGGTTTAAACTTTAAAATAATCAATAATTGAACATTTCAGAAAGTTTAGGGACTTTTATTGCCAAAAAAAACCAAAGTTCCTTCCTTGTCTAGCCGGAGCGACGCGCGGGGAGACTTTCAACCCCCGTCGCGCGCCACCTCCACACCACTGGTCAGATCATTTAACTTTAGTTCATTTCTCCCCTCGCCTTGAAAGAATTCACACGCGGCCACCAGCTTTCCCAAAATAAGGGGGGATCTGCTGCTTACTGCTCACGGAAACATCCGACCTATACTATAAGTCGTCCGCCTATTTTTCTGATCTCCTTTCCTTCTATTCATCATATTTTTGGCTTTGACCCATTCAAGGTGAAAAATGGGGTTGATGATGTTGGTTAAAAAAGAGGGAGAGAGGAGAGCCCAATGGATGGCAGAGGGTCCATAGTACTCGAAGCACTCGAGTGATCCAGTAGCCGGGAAGGGGCCTAGAAGTGCCTACTACTACACCACACTACACTTGGCTCTACACATTTACAGAGCTAACCCCTGTCCAGTGCCTGGCAGAGCTAAAAGGGCTTTAATCCTTACTCTTTATCCTCATCTTCGCCCAGGCTAACGGGGCCTTACTTATTCAGGGAGGAGAGTGGAGCCTTAACTCGTTTAAGGCATAAAATCGTTTATTTTAGGCATGTTTGAGTGAATTAAGGTCCGAGTAAACATCCTGTAACTAAACTACAAGTGCTAATTCGTTTCTTACTGCGCAAGACCAGATCTTTATGTATAAATCACTGATTATTTCCTTAAAGCTTGTTTTACTTGCTTAAACGGGCCAAAAAAGCCCATAATTAGTTCGTGTTATGTATTCTTATATAAACAAGTCCCATTCATTTGCTGTAAACTTTAATCTAACCCTAAATAACATCCCATAGCCGTCACCTACCTCTGTTCATCCTCCAACCCTTCGGTTTTTGCATCTTCGTTAAAGATTCAAGACTTGTTCGTTGACTTTGCTTGCTTTAGGATCTTTGACTTCCGTTTCTCGTCAATCCTTTCACTTTCTGGGTAAGTTGTAAACTGTAGAATTGTTCATACACACTCCTTAGTCAATATCCTTCAATCAATTTCTGAGATTGAAGGGTATTGACTGGTCAATTGCTTTAAAAACCCGATCAAGGGTAAAACAGTCAACAAGTTTGACTTTTCGTTTTCTTATGCTTCTGGTCGGATTAAACGTTCAGTCCAGAAGACTTTTCTTCTCATAATTAAATTTTAAGGGTTTTGACCAAAACCCGACTCCCGAATCGAAGTTCGGATTCTGGTCAGACTCGACTCGTTTAAACATTAAAATAAACATAACTTGAGTTCTACCCATCCTTTTGGATTGATTCCAGCGGCATTAAGTTCGTTTTTACTTATAGTTTCATATCATAAAGTTTCAGATTCTGATCATTAATCTCATTGGACGCTTATTGGACGACTCGCTTAAATCATTAGTTCGTTGTCGAATTTATTAATCACTTGCCTTCCGTCTAAGGTGAGTACCACATTCTCCTATTTTACTTGTTTTTCACGTTTTGTGTATGGTAATCCTTCTCACCTTGCAAGACATTGCAAGAACTGGCAAGATATGAAAAGGAAAATGAACAGTCGCTTTAATCAATTCAGATCCAGAGCTAAACTAAGCTCAAGGAATAGAAATGATCAAACTGACAGTTCTGCCAGTGAAATGGACGTGAGATCCAAAAAATAAAAGGAATGACAAACCTCCTTTTTGGATAACCAAGAAGGAGAGAGCAAAAAGGAATTCAAAGACTGATAAGTCTGAGAATTCATCAAAAGGAAAGCAGAAAAGACATCCAAAGATTGAAAGATCTGAGGATGTTGTTTTAAAACCTAGAAGGAGACAGTCTCGAAACTCGTCTAAAAATGGGAAACCTGCTCGTGCATGGAATCCTAAAGACTGTTCTTCCGATTCTGACACGCCCCACAACTTCATAAACAACAATGAGAAAATGACATTTGACCCTCCCGAGACAACTAAGTCTCGGGAACCTGTATCTAATTAAATTGCTAATGTGTAGGGTCAGCCAAGAAAGTCTGTAAATAGTATATGGTATTTGGATAGTGGTTGTACCCGACACATGACAGGAGACGAATCCTTGCTATTTGACATTAAACTGTTTGATGGCGGATATGTTTCTTTTGCTGGAGATATGGGTGGAAATATTTCAAAACAAGGAAAATTGTCAAATGGAGTCCTGACATTTGAAGATGTCAACTTGGTGGAACAATTGAACCACAATCTTCTCAGCGTTTCTCAAATCTGCGACAAACAGTACCCCACACTGTTCACCAATAATGAATCCTTGATTCTCAAACCAGGTTTTAAGGTCCCAGAAGAATGGATTACGATGCGTACCCCGAAGCACAATGACTCTTATGTGATAGAAATGAATAGTTCTTACTCACGTAAGGCTGCCTCTTGTTTATTATCTAAGGCCTCGGAGAACGACTCATCTCTATGGCATCGTCGTCTAGGTCATGTTAACTTTAAGAATCTAAACAAATTGGTCAAAGGGGAACATATGAGGGGATTGCCTGTTAAATCTTTCTCTTGCATTGAAAATGTCTTTCATGCTCTAAATGCAAGCAACACAAGCTCCCTCACAAACCCAAAACGATAAGTTCCATAGATTCCATTCTTCAGCTGTTACACATGGATTTGTTTGGTCCTATTTCTCCTATGGCATACGGCCGAAAAGCCCATTGCCTTGTGATTACTGATGATTTTTCCCGTTTTAGCTGGACTTTCCTTTTAGGGCATAAGGATGAAACCGCACAGTTTTTAATCAAGTTTATCACTCTGGTGGAAAGACAGACAGACAAGAAGGTGAAGTGCATTCGAAGCGACAATGGAACTGAGTTCAGCAATCGATCTGTAGATGATGTCTGCAGCTCCAATGGAATAGAACGCCATTTCAGTGCACCTTACACTCCTCAACAAAATAGAGTTGCTGAAAGACGAAACCGAACACTGATTGAAGCTGCACGAACAATGCTGTCTGAATCCAAATTACCTCTGTTCTTTTGGGGAGAAGCCATCAACACGGCCTGCTTCATCCAAAACCGTGTGATTATCAACAAGCGTCGGAAGAAGACCCCGTATGAAGTTTACTACAAAACAAAGCCGCTGGTCAACTACTTCAAAACCTTTGGATGTCCTTGCACCCTACTCCATACTGGTGCTCAGCATGATCCTAAGTTTGCTGAAAATGCTGATGAGTGTTATTTTGTTGGGTATGCATCCAACAAAATTGCTTATCTAGTCTACAACAAGAAAACAAAGCTGATCTTGGAATCCTACAATGTTGTCTGGCAAGAGCAAAATCCTACTTACGCTCACACGGGACCAGATTGGTTGTTTGACTATGACAGTTTGTTTAATCAGTTTCGAGGCATGTCTATTCCACATCCTGCTAGTACTCAAGTTCCATATTCATCACAAGACCCATTGTTGATGCAAACACTGGTCAATAGTTTGTCAGAAGTGGATTTGTCTGTCATGCCCCCATTGCCTGCTCCACCTGTTTTTCAACCTCCTCCTCAAGTTAATAATCAAATTGTAAACAATCCTGCTCCTCTGGCAGCTCCTCAAGTCGCTTCACAAGTTGTTGTCTCGACTGAGTTGGTAGAAGTTGAAGATGCATTAGATTCTGACTCAGATGATTCCTTCCAGTCTGCTGACAATGTTAACCAACATCAGACTGAACCAGTTGCCGATCCTCAAGTAGCTCCAAGTGTGGTGGAATCTGTTGCCACACCTCCCTCTGCAAATGAAACTGTTGAAATAGCTACTCATGTTGAACCTGTTACTGTTGATTCTGATAACACTGCTTCGACTCTAATCAACACAATCATTGTTCCTTATGGTGAGGAACTTTGGGAAGAACCGATAAATCAAGAAAACAGAGTTGATCAAACCGACTCTGTTCAATCAACTGCTGATGTTCTGGAAGGTGCACCTCGTATCTTCCATCCCATTAACAGTCTCACCGTAAACCTTCAATCCGAACCAGTGACCATTGTTGAAGACATCCCTCAGACACTCATTCACAGACGTCATCCATCTGAGGACATCATCGGTTCTCCATCTTCCGGCATCCAAACAAGAAGCAAATCCGGTACTATTAACAGATGTTTGTTTGCTTGTTTTATTTCACAGGTTGAACCAAAGGACTACAAGATGGCCCTAAGGGAATACTCGTAGGTTGAAGCAATGCAAGAAGAATTGTTACAATTTAAGAAGCTTCAAGTTTGGAGATTGGTCAAGATGCCTGCGAACAAGAAACCGATTGGTACCAAGTGGGTGTTTAGAAATAAGAAGGATGATAAAGGGGTTATTACAAGAAATAAGGCAAGATTGGTAGTTCAAGGTTTCTCTCAGCGTGAAGGCCTTGGTTATGATGAAACTTATGCACCGGTGGCTAGGTTGGAAGAAATTCGTCTGTTTCTAGCCTATGCCTCGTACATGAATTTCAAAGTCTATCAGATGGATGTAAAGACTGCATTCTTGTATGGAAAGGTCAAAGAGGAGATATATGTGAAGCAACCACCAGGTTTTGAGGATCCTGATCATGTTTACCGTCTCGACAAAGCTCTGTATGGCCTGCACCAAGCACCTCGTGCATGGTACGCAACATTAGCAAATCACTTGCTTAAGAATGGATACAGAAGGGGTGTAATCGATCAAACACTCTTCATCAAGAAGGTAAAGGACGATCAGATCCTCGTCCAAGTCTATGTTGATGACATTATCTTTGGATCTACATCTAATAAACTGTGTAGAGAGTTCGCCGAGGTTATGCAGAATCGGTTTGAGATGAGTTCGTTGGGAGAAATGAGTTTCTTCTTGGGTCTTCAGGTTGAACAAAAGGATGATGGTATATTGATCCATCAAGAGAAATATGTTCGGGACATCGTTCATAAATTTGGGTTCAAAGACTCATCTCCATTTCTCACTCCGATCGCTACCCGACCTGTGCTTGCTCCAGATCCATCGGGAACTCCTGTTGATCAACATCTTTATAGATCCATGATCGGCTCCCTGATATATCTCACTGCCAGCAGACCGGACATCATGTTCCCTGTCTGTCAATGTGCAAGATATCAGAGTAATCCAAAAGATTCCCACTTAATTGCTGTTAAGCGTATCTTCCGGTACCTCAAAGGAAAGCCTTGCTTAGGTCTTTGGTATCCCAGAGACTCTCCTTTGGTACTTCACGCTTACACCGACAGTGATTATGTGGGAAGCAATCTGGATCGAAAGTCAACATCCAACGGATGTCATTTCCTGGGCGACAGATTAATCTCCTGGCAATGCAAGAAACAAGTGACCGTGTCCACCTCCATTGCTGCCTCCGCTTGCTGTTCTCAAGTCATTTGGATCCAACATCAGCTGTTGGATTACGGTTTGAATTTCTTTAACACCCCGATTAAGTGTGACAATGATGCAGCTGTGTGTATTGTGAAAAACCCGGTCCAACACTCTAAGACAAAGCACATTGACATCCGAATTCATTTTATTCGTGATTGTTATGACCGGAAGCTTGTCACAGTAGAACAGGTCAAAACTGATTACAACTTTGCGGACCTATTTACCAAATCTTTTGATTGTGCCTGGTTTTTGTTTCTCGTTGAGTCACTTGGCATGATCTCTTTTGAACAAACTTAAGTTTTTTTAATTAGTATATTTTCAGTTTACTTTGTTTTAGTTTACTTCATTTTTACTTTTATCTAATTTTTACTTAATTTTAATCTCAAAATTATTTTAATTGTATTTTGTTTATTTTTCTTTTATTTATTTGCATTAAAAAAAACTATTTTATTTAATTTTTCTAGCTTAACTTTTCTTTTGTTCTAAGTTTTAAAGCTTTTTCATTTTAAACTTTTTTTTTATTTTGTTTTATTTTTAAATCTTCTTTTTGAATTTCATTTGATTTTTTTTCTTCTTCTTTGTTTTATCTTTTTGTATATAAAATTGTAAATATTTTTTAATATGTCACAATTTTAGAGAGAGAAAATGAGTTTTAACTCACCAAAAAGATTTTTCTTTTGTTAAGAAAATCAAAAATTCAGTCACTTATGAGTTTTAACTCACCAAAAAGATTTTTCTTTTGTTAAGAAAATCAAAAATTCAGTCACTTGACTTTCAAAAATATTTTATATATTCGATATTTTATTTAAAACCTCAAAAAGCCTTAAAAGTATAATCTCTCGTTTAGAGGGAGCTTCTGTTTAGAGGGAGTCGGATAATATTAAAATATCAGAAAATTTTGAGAAATCGATCCGACATTTGGAAAATGATAGAAAATTGTCTTAGGTGATTCTAGCACATGAAAAGAGTAGATCAAAAGCCAACAAGATCATTGATTGATGTGTAGATAGGCTTAATAAATGAGTATGTATCATAGTGATATAAACTTAAATATCTGCCTGTGCTAGTGGTTACACTCTTATGAAGCGGTTGCTGACTCCAAATAAGTCATATTTATGACGGCAAAAATCCTATTAGTCAGTCATACACGAGCCCGTTAGTAATTGGTCACAATGAAAATTATTTCTTGCTTTAGCTTCAAATATTGAAAAACATCAAAAAGTTATTGGAAAGGCAGAAAAACTGCAAAATACTCAAAAAGTATTCAAAAAACAACAAAAATGTTGATAATTTTATCAAACAAAAAGGGGTATATTAGAACCACGTACGTGGGGCAAACAAGTAAGTCCTAAACACTTTATATGAAGGCATAAGTCAACAAGGCTAGTAAGTCCATGGTTCAACCTTTACATATTGTTTGAAAGAAAAGTTTGCAAAAAGTCTATGAAGCTTAAAATGTTTTGATCAATCATTAGGGGGTCGGAGTCAATTCGGGGTGATACTGATGAACACAAAGTATGCCCGAGGTATGATGGAGTTTGTAACATGTTGAATTAACAAGGGACCACATAAGTGTTGTGCCTAATTAATACCCTAGTGTATCACGGTGAAATCAAAATACTTGTTAAGTTAAAAGTGGACCAATATATCTACAATCGACTTTGGGTTCTTGGCATAATAATATCCAAACAGAAATGTGATCTAGGACGCCATAGACAATATGATTCTATGTCTTGATCTTTCTCACCAAAAACAAGTATCATAAATTTTTGTAAATTAATTAATATAATTAATATTATATTAATATTCTCC
Source organism: Bidens hawaiensis (assembly GCF_021521415.1). Taxonomy (NCBI): domain Eukaryota; kingdom Viridiplantae; phylum Streptophyta; class Magnoliopsida; order Asterales; family Asteraceae; genus Bidens; species Bidens hawaiensis. The sequence continues at coordinate 211,188 of NW_027491256.1, forward strand.
TTATTTAACTTTTTAAATTTTACTTCATTCTTAAGTTTTTATTTTATTTTACATGTTAAAATTAGTTTAACTTGGGTATGTATGGCATACACCAATACAACTCTTGCATTTTAATTCTTCCAAGTAACTTAAAACTCTCTCAACTCCTCACCCTCCTCTCTAACTTTCGGCCCTCTCTCTACACACACTCAAGATCCGAGATCTCAGTCCAACTAGTTGTTTCCGCCAACTAGTTGTGAGGTTGATCCAAGAACGACTAGTACTTAGTTTGTTTTGTTGTTTGATCCGGTTTCGGAACCTACACAAAGAAGTAATTCGGTTACTTAATTGTTGTTTAAAAAATTACTCGATTTGTTTATTTTTGTTAAACAATAAGTTTGCATCCATTTTTTTTGTTAAGTAAATAGTCTGATTCGCTTATTTTGTTAAACGAAATAAACTACTTGTTAATAATAGTGTTTCGTTTCGTTTAGTGTGCTAAAAAATAGTTTGATCCATTTATTATTTTTATAAAAGTATTTTCGTTCGTTAACTTTTGTTGAAAAGGTAGTTCGGTTTTTTTTATTTTTGTTAAAAAAAATTAGTTTAGTTCATTTATTTTGTTCAAAGGGGAAGGGGACTCAAGGTGTCCAATTATGAAAAGTTCAAGGACTCAGAGAGACAATGTATGTATATATAAGTGAAATGTCGAATCTACCCCTAAAGCTAAAAATGTTAATTAAAAGCAGGGACTCAAATGGTTAGTTTCTAAAACCACAGGTACTCAACCAGTTCAAAAATTTTTTCAGGGACTAGTTGTGCCTCCGCCCAAAAACCACAGGGACGCAAACAGTAATTTTTTCTTTATTTAATCTAACCTACTAATTAGACTCAAACTTCTATTAGAGCATTCTCAACTCATCCCCTAAATTTATGTAAGTAGAGTTTGTAATTATATGGTGGGGTTTTGTGGTTGTGATTGTAAATTATAGGGTGGAGAGAGACATTGTAGTTGTTTTTTTTTTAACTTGGGGAAACTTTGTTTGTACATATTTATTTTTTTAATATTTGTTGAATTTGTTGTGAGTGGAAGATAGAGAAAACTATAATGAAAAATGTATAATTTTTTTTATTTAATTGAATATGAGAGAGATATATAATACTTTATAGTGTAGTTATAAAGATGAGTATGAAGGATGAGCTAAGAATGCTCTTAGACGTAACCACAAACTCACTATATCTGTACATTAAAGTTGGAATAAACTTGAATAGTAAATAGTAATACACCTAAATTAATACCCTTAATTTACTAAACTTGCAAATAAAGTAAAAGCCCAATCTAAGAGAATTAGTTAATGGACCAACAAAAATTGCTTTTTGGCAAGTCTTGTGATCAATTCTTTTCAAAATAGAGATTTGAACGAACCCAAATGTTTTAACTTTAGTTATGGTTTTGTCGCATTAAGCAATATTTCATCCAATTACTACAATTAAGTGAGGGGGAAAATAGTCTTTAAAAAGGAACACTTAGAAAAAACTTAATTCATTTAAATTGTGTGCATTTAAGAGGAACAATATATCAAATTTAAACTAAATCGTTTTAGTTTTTGGTTTAAACTTTTTCTAAAAAATGTAATTTCTTCAATAAAAATCACCATTAAAAAAAACCGATAGACAAACCAGTTGAAATCTAAATTACTATACACATGAAAATAATACAATCTATCAGAACAACTAAATAAAATTTTAAATGCGGACATGAATTTAATATATTAAATCCTTGTAGTAGTTTATATTTTGATTCAAATGTTTTAAGATAAAAGAATAAATAAGTTAGTTCACCTAATATTAATTTTTAGATTTCAACCGGTTTACCTATCGGTTAATTTAAGTGATGTTTTTAAGTTCAAGAACTTACATTGTTTAAAAAAAAGTTGAAAACTAAAACATTTCATTTTAAATTAGGCATATTGTGAACAATATTAGTGAATTAAGTTTCTTTCAAAAATGTTCCTTAATTATTAAAGACCATTTTGCCCCAAATTAATTGCAGTACTTGGATGGAATATTTTGGGGGCCAAAACCGCAATTAAAGTTAAATTGCGGTTCACTCGTTAAAAACTTCCATTTTAGATTGAAAGGACTAGGGAATTTAAACATGGCTAGAAAGCAATGGACTCCAACTTATGGACCGGGTAAATTTGGGTCAACAAAAATTATATATGAATTTTTTATACCACGCAAACCTAACATGAATTCTAAAACCTTGGCTCGGTTTGCATAATAAGCGGTCTAATTAAGTCCATATTTATTATTTTGGTCCAATAACTTTTTTAACCTAAAAAAGTAAAGCAATGGCAAAACAGAAATTATTCAAACCCAAAAAAGAGAAGAAAAAAAAAACGTATTAAAAATTAAAACCAAATAGTCTTTAAACTCATAAACAGAAATTTTGTTTTTTTTGAAAAAAATTTCGGCTTTAACTCAAAACCGACCCACGCGACTCACGCATACCCTTAAAATGGGTTGTGTTGGTTAAAACCCTAGCACATTTTGGTCAAATACCATGTTACCAACCAACTGTTTTACCATGCCTAATTTAAAAGAAGAATAAATAAAAAGGGTTGGTTGGAGTAAACTTACATATGACAAGATCCCTATAAGCATCTGTAAGAGAGAAAACAACTTAATTAGTTTGTAATAATTATCAACACTTACAAGAAATAATCATTTCTAAACTTGTTTGAAATTATAAAAAAAAAAGTGTACTGCTTACCATCATACACAGGCCATATCCTTTGTGAAGAGTTTCTGCCATGTCTTCAAAAGTTTTCGTACCCATTAAACAGAAGCGGAGTAAATACGCGTTCACATAGGCTACCACAGAAACAAATAGAAGTACCAACAACCCGAACCATCCTCCCTCCCTAACGGCATATGGAGCCGCTACGAACGGGGACCCACAGAAGGCGTAAGTCCCTGAGATAATATTCTATTTAATTATAAATGCAAAGATTTAAATAAAGCAGTTGAAAATTATAATTCTTGTACCTATTAAAAGTATCTGCCAATTTCTAAGCATTAGCAGATACATGAGTACTCATAACATTCTCACTTGTCTCGGTGCGATTCATAGAAGTTCCAACTTGAGCGGATGCATGACTAACAACATCCTCATTACTTCCATCATGAGCAGATGCATTACTGGCATCATCCTCATAATCTGCCATTGCACTGACTTGGTTGTTTCAAAGCTGATCACCTGCAGCTTAGTTATCAGAAAATGGATGTTACAAGTGGTGGTTTTAATTTTATTACACTTTTGTTTTCCTTATTTGAGTTTTGTAGCAAAATTGCAAACACAGGTCATTATCCAGCAAATAAAAGGTGTTGTTGCATTTCATTTATAGAAAAAGCTGCAGGTCAAAGGTATTTCCAGTTTCTAATTAACCAAATCTGGTTTCAAGTTAAAAATCATATATAAACTTAATTAATATATATATATATATACTTTTGGTAACTGAAAGGAAGAGAACCTAATAAGCTGCAGTAGTCAATATAGCTAAAATGGTGAAATTAAGAACACGGAAGAGAGAAGAAATCTTCACCTTACACAAAAACAAGTGATGATTCCGAGTGATCGAACGGCCTGCAAATTATGCATAGCAATTAGGTCAATGAAAATAGATATCCTCTCATATCCTCAAAACACAAAAGAAAATTAAGGCTCTAACGCATGTATACTAGCTACCAGATCCATTATTTTAATAGAAATAAATCTAAACTCTTAAAGTTTGTGTACATTGAACTCTTTTTTGACGAAAATCGAATATTTAAATATAACAAACTACATGAATGAAATTAGCAAGAAAAACTTGAAGGATACAAGCTAGATTGCATACCTTGCTAGCTCCAACTGTTGATCTCTTCAAGCACGAAGAACGTAAAAGATCGAGGAGTTTCTTTAAACCGCCATTGTTAAGGAGGTTGCAGGTTATGAGAGAGAGATAATAACAGAATGAGTGCAGGGTTTTTTAGAGAGAGAGAAACAGTGGTGCGTAGGATCCGTTTGAAGGTTTGTCTTATTTAAAACAATATTCTGTTTTTGAACAACAAATTTAACTGAATACTCACGCTAGGGAAGGTTGCTTAAGAGATATTTAAAACCCTGATCAAAATTTTATAACAAATGCCTGCGTTAGTTCGTAACAAACTCAAGATCGGCTCACTGAGTACTCGAATCGAACTAATTGCCTCTCGTGAGCTACTCGATATCTGTCCTTTAAGAACTTGAATCAACCCGTGCTCAACCGAGCTATTATTGAGGCTCCTTTCAACAAACAGGCCAACATAGAGTCTAAACGAGAATTTTATTTATGCAACTAATATTATTTAATTTATTAATTATATGATAATTCTCATTATGTTAAAGTTATAATGAAAGATATATTACTTGTTAAAAGATATAGCTCTAGGAGCTTGAGCCCTTTTAAGTTGAAGCGAGTCAAGCTCGGGCTCGAGTTATACACCTACTTGTCATCCCTAATCACTAACATAACCTTCTATATATCTATATGCATTTATCTATGAACCTTTGAAGATGATGCACAAACCCAAACAATGAAAATGGATTCCAATGCTAAAGATCGATATTTTATATTTTGAATTCGAAACTTGTTAATCAAAACGAAATCCAAGTCCTTTCCCATATATCTCCAATCGCTTTTCTATAGTATATCCTATGTAGTTCATTTAATTCACTTGACGTTCACCGCCTTACAAACCTCAAATCCAGTATATACCCAATCCAAATTCTATCATATAGCATATATAAAACATTAGCAAAGTTTTTATGTATATGTTTAGAAAATATAAAAATTACAATAATAAGATTTTGTTGAGAGAATATACTTACCGAGATTTTGTTGTGCTAACATTACCAATATGATAAAATTCTCCCGTTAATTTTGTTCTCTCAGAAAAAGATTACCAGTACTGTCTTGGTAGTGATGATTAATGTTACCAAAAGTTTCTCTATGGTAAAGGTTATAAATTGATCTGGGGACTGAATCTTTTGAAACTTTCATTTGTATTTTTGGATACTAATTTTCCTACTTATTTGATATTCTGATGAATGTGACCGGGTAGTTCGATCGAGACAAAGTGTTGATATCAAATATACAAACCATTCTTCTAATTTGTCGATCATTTTCCTCCATGCTTTTTTTTTGTTGAGACATTGGCATGCTTTTAATAACTTAACAACGAGGGTATCTTGACATTCTTCTGTCCCGATAACGCAAAACATGTTATGGAGGCGTATTAAGAAAAGTACTAAGTAGCATTAAAGATTTCATTTCAATTACATAATACATTTGGAAATGAAGAACGTCATTGTAAACATAAATGTAAAGATGTTCATTCAAAAGTCTAAACCGAAAACTTGAAAAGGTGTTGTGCGTTTAAATCATTTAAGTACAACATGTTAAAGAAATTTAATTGAGAAGAAAACGAAGTCATTAATTTTACTTTACAAAAATAATGATTTGTTTATTGTAATAATAACTTTGACTACCAAACATACATGCCTAGTTTGAGTATAACAGGTTTAAAAAAGCCTTGGCAGTACATGCCAAAATATATATAGAGTTGGTACGACATACAGAGACATGTTGCATATTTTTGGTACCTACATAAAAGAGAACGTGAGCGAAAAATGTCCCTTTTAACTATGTCAACCTAAATAATAGTGGGGTAAAGGATATCAAAAGATCGTTTTTCTTCCAAAAATACTATCTATTTAAAACGAATAAGACATCTAACTATATATATAAAACATCTAACTATTTAAAACAGATTGATTTCTTTTGAGAACCGCTTTGAGTTTTAAGAACTCAAAAGAACTTAACGTAACAATTTTTTTTTTAAATTTTTTTACACATGTGTAATACGTAAGTGTAAGTAATGTACAAAAAATTACCGTAATTTTTTACACACCGAATCGACTTCTTACACACATGTAACTAAAGTTTAAACTTGTGTAATTAACAAAAATACTTATTCTTTCTCCTGATTCATTTTTTAATCAAATTTAATTTCAGCCACATATTCTAACTTATTTAATTAAATGTGTGGTCCAAAATTGAGTTATTAAAGTTCTTACAACTCATCAAGTTCTTAAAATATCTCTCATATGTATATATATATATATATATGATTGATTTCTTTTAAGAACCACTTTGAGTTTTAAGAATTCGAAAGAACTCAACGTAACAATTTTTTTTTTCGAATTTTTTTTACACATGTGTAATACGTAAGTGTAAATGATGTACAAAAAATTACGGTATTTTTTTACACACCGAATCGACTTTTTACACATGTGTAACTAACGTTTAAACTTGTGTAATTATCAAAAATACTTATTCTCTCTCCTGCTTCATTTTTTAATTAAATTTAATCTTAGCCACATATTTCAAATCATTTAATTAGATGTGTGTTTCAAAATTGAGTTCTTAAAGTTCTTAAAACTCACCATGGTTCTTAAAATAATCTTCTCCTATATATATATATATATATATATATATATATATATATATAGGGGATGGATCTTGCGAGAAGTGATATTACAGCGAGAAGTGCGAGAAGTGAATATGTAACTCCATTAATCCCTAATTTTTCACTCCCTTGCTTATGATGTTACCTACATGTATGTAGGTTGGTTGTATTTACGTCTTAATACACATTCAAACCTACCTATACACATACAAATGTATCGAGCCACATTGAAACCTACGTACCTACACATACAAACATACATACACATATAAAAACATACGTACCTACACACGTACATACGCACCTACACAACACACCAACACATAAAAAATGGAGTGAATTTAGGGATTAATGGAGTTACACCTTCACTCCTCGCACTTCTCGCTGTAAAAAAACTTCTAAAATGATCCAATACCTATATATATATATATAATATATAAACGAATACATAAAAATCCTACTTTTCTTCCAAAAATACTATCTATTTAAAACGAATAAGACATCTAACTATATATATATATATCTAATATATATAAACGAAGACATAAAAATCCTACGTGTCGCGATGTGGTCGCTCCACTTTTTTTGAGTCACCAGATTTGCTTGATTTTTAAATGGAGGCATCTCATGCATTTGACCCGAATTCATGGGTATGGGTCTTATCAAACCCAGATATTCCTTAAACGGGTTATAACATCTCCATAAATAAAAAATTCTTTTCACCAAATTATTAATGTAAAAATCCTATAAAATAGGATATACTAAAAATTAATATCTTATTTATTTTAAAATATATATATATATATATATATATATATATATTATTTAAATTAAAAAACCAATTTGATAGTAAAAAAATAAACGGGTCTTGGGTCTCATCAAACCATAAGTATATTATTAACTTTCATAAATATTATTTATAATTAAAAAATCAATTTTATAGTAAAAGAAATAAACGGGTCTTGGGTCTCATCAAAACCATATAGTTTTTAAACCGAGTTATAACATCTCATTTATTTGTCAAACAATTTATCATCAAACCATAAGTATATTATTAACAAATATATAAAACAACCCCCGTAATACGGGGGATAAAAACTAGTTATATATATATATATATATATATAATTGTCTACCTTAAAATCCTATGTATCGTTCTCAAGTTGTTCAACCCATTTTCTAGAGCAACCAGATTGCTTGATTTCTAAATGGAGGCTTCTCATGTATTTGACCCGAATTCACGGGTATGGGTCTCAGCAAACCCGGATAGTCTTTAAATGGGTTATAACATCTTATTTATTTGTGAAACTTTTTTATAATCAAACAATAATTTTTGTGTATCATGGGTCTCACCAAACCCAAATAACCCTTAAACGGGTTATAACATCTCATTTGTTTAGGAATTAATCTTTTATTTGTGAAATAATCCCTTAATAATCAAAGAATAATTTCTACGGGTTATGGGTCTTATCAAACCCTAATAGCCCAAGAATAATTTCTACGGGTTATGGGTCTTGCCAAACCCTAATAGCCCTCAAATGGGTTATAAGATCACATTTATCGGTAAACATTTTCATCATCAGACCTAATTTAATTTATCTTCTTTATATGTTCTCCGTTGCTGGTCTATCATCTACATCCATCACCGGTTAACTTCCAATACTACCCATCATCGTCAACTACATCAACATCCCCGTTTTCATTAGACAAATATTTGTGTCATGTTTGTTCATTTATAAAAATCAACATGCTCATGTTCGTTTATGTTTTTTCGTTAAAAATCTAAAAAACTTACACATCTCAATTGAAAAAACTCAAACGCTAAAATAGTATAATAATAACAAACGAATATATATGTATTAAATTAAAACAAAACTACATTAAAAGATAAAATATATCATCATAAAATAGCAGAACGATTAAATACAAAAACTTAAATATACCCCCGTAACACGGAAGGATCAAACTAGTTCCTTTATATAAAGATACGAATCATATATATTCCTATCAAAATTTATATGCATTCAACGTGGAATCTGAATTAATTAAAAAAAATCTAATTTTTGGTTCCTATTCGCTTTGGGTAAACGTACCATCTCCTCTACATGTCATATTTCATCCTTAAACTTTCATTTTCTTTAAAAATTTTATTTGACATATTACTCTCTGGTAACAATTTAATGCATTTTATGGTATCTACTAAAAATATTAAATTAAAAATTAAAGTGTTTTGCTTTATTTTTTATCTCCTTTGACTTTCATTTCCTTTAGGGCATATTCGTTTCAAAGAATGAAATGGAATTTGAATTGAAATTTGCATAGGATTTGGAATGAATTAGATTTGGAATCTGAACATTCTAGTAGGAATTGGAATTGAAAGGAATTGAAATCCAAATTCCATTTTTAATATGTTCGTTTGACAAATGAATTGTAAACCACAAATGAATTGGATTCGTTTTTTTAAACCAGGATAACGGCGAAAACATTTTAGTTTTTTTAGATTTTTTGTTTTTATTTATATTTTGCGTCCAGATTTTTTTATTATCTTTTTTTAATTTTTTATAGATTTCTATTAATATCAAAAACCCCTTAAAAATATTCAAAAATAATAATAAAAAAATTCTTAACTCAAAATATAAATAAAAAAAACTAAAATGTTTAATTCGTTGTCCATGTTTAAAAAAAAACCTCGAGAAAATATTCAAATGAATTTACTTGAATTCCTTTACATTTTGCAAGGATTTGGATTCCCTTAATTTAAACGAATTTGAAGCAATTGAATTACAATTCTAATTCTTTGAACCAAACACATCAAAATGGAATTAAGATTCCAATTCCAACGAAACGAACACGACATATCATGAGATTTTAATTCCAATTCATTTGAATTCCCATAAATTCTGTGAAACGAACACGCCCTTGAAGAATTTTATTTTACATATTAGTTTCATGGAGTATTTTTTTTATATTTTATGGAATCTTTTTAAAATATTAAAATAAAAACTTTAAGTTTTTTTTAAAAAAACCTTTCTAACTTTTTTGTATCTATTGTCCTTGATTGTAACATTTGTCATTTTTCGTTTTAACTTGCATTTGTATTTGTATCAAAATCCCGGCCCGTTTTGATCTTCGTCGTTATTAATAAAATGTTGGATTTTATGTTCGTTTATGTTTCACAAATGTCAGGTCAAGAAAACATCCTTTTTCGATACGTTAAAACACCTCTTTATGATGAAAAATGACTTAAAACAAACTTTAGGGACGATTATTGTCAATAATCAAAAGCTTATTTGATCATTTTAACCAATCACATGCAATTTCCCCATATGAATGAACCATACTCTTACCATTATAAAAGAAAGGTTCCACACAACACTTTGGTTGTTCATCTTCTTCAAACTCTCTCTCAAATCCAAGTATTCTTTCTTTAAGGTTCTTAATAATCAAACAACAACCATTCTTGAATTTTGTTTTGTTACTTAGTAATTGAACCTTGTGGTACAACATATATATAATATGCACCCCTTGTTTCCTTCGGCTTTCATCTTCTCCGGCCATGGTCGGTTGAGGTGATATGCTACAAGGAAAGGCTTCATGGAGGACTCATTATAGTCCTTGATTATACTATTTTCCTTTAATGTTTTACTAGTCTTGTTTATATTGTAAGTAGTTTAGTTTCTAATTCATGTTTAAAGAGTTCCATGGTATTGGGTATGAAGTCACTAGCCTCGGTTTTATCCCGAGTTTAGAACCGAACCAAGACGAACTCTTATTTACTAGTTTTGTTTTAAATAGTTTTGTTTACTAGTTTTGTTTGAAATAGTTAAATAAAGATGTTTATGTAAGATTTGAATATTATAACTTCTAAAATCATTTTTATATTTCTATGGTATTTGGGTATGTGGCAACCATCCTCGGTATCATTCCGAGTCAAGGACCGAACCAAAACCGAACTAAACCGAGTTCACTTGCTTAAGACACACAAGTGTGTTTTTGGCCACCGAAACTCATCTTTTCTTCAAGAATGCATTTTAAACTAATTTTAAGTTATTTTATCAACATACTTGGTGTGTCGGAATCCAACTTGATCTTATAACAAGTTTGGACCAGTGAAACCAAATACTCGCTTAACGGACGTTAAGGTTCTTCACAATAAAACTATATACTTGGTTAAGTATTTTTTATTTTATCGAGTTATCTAAAAACATTTTGGAAAGTTCACTTTGAGTTTAGTTAATTACCTAGACCCAAATTGACAAATTCGAACACTCGATTAGAACCTTGTTTTGGTATTTATATAACCAAGGGTCTTGCAATAATGCATTATAACTCACATAAGTTACTTAACATAGGTTGAGTAATATTTATGAATAAAATACCAAGACCCGGTTTCGAGTAAACTTACTTTTTAGAACATGTCTTTAATTTCCCAAATATTTACATTTTTAAACCATAAACTTCATTTATTTACTTTACTTCTCATATTTTACTTTAAACCCTTCCAAGACTACATACTAACTTAAGACCCATTCAATCTAGATCTTGCTCATTAAACCGATCTCCGATTATTCACGAATCAATATTTCAAGTTACTTTGTTAACGTGAGTACATTTCATCCCCCGTTTTCACTTTTATATTTTGGGGGTTACATGCATACTTATTCAAAACCAGATTGATTTAATATACTCAATTCTCAAACCACAAACTTTAGGGTGTATGATACTTAAAATATTTGCTCTATTGTGTGTTATATGTCTCATATGCTTTACGTGCACGAGTGTTTATTTTTATGTTGTTGTTGAGCCTTAGTAAGTATGATCATACGCTCCCCTAACTACTTAGCCTTTTGCTAGTAGAATAGGGCCTCATTATCCAAGTATGTCAGTTGTTACTGATTAGAAAGAATCCTTATTTACATATGTTTTATATGCAATGATTGATGCTTTTATTTATGGTCTCATATACGTTTGTGGATTTCGCTCATATTATATATATATACTCAAAACTATGAAATTGCTCATCAACATACGTGTTGACCAATATTATTTTATTTATTGTTACAGGTTTGATTATTACTTGAGATGGAGTTTGAAGACGTCATTCTATTTTGATACCGCTAGGTTATTAGAAGAATGAACAATATTTATTTCTTATATTTTAGTGTTTATTTGTATGAACAATATGTGCTACTTTGGTGATTGAATGAAATTAATGAGTTGATTAAATATTGTCACTTTAATAGTGTCTTGTGTTCTTGGGCAATCCATTGCACCCCGGCATGTTCCGCCGCTTTTGGTCGGGCTGTGACAGATTGGTATCAGAGCCAAGACTATAGGTTAGGAGGTTAGACGTAACGGCCTAGTATAATTTTGCCTTAGGGTCCTTATATGTGTTGCTTATACGTGTTACCCTAGTTGATTGTTCATTACATTTATATATTTAATTGCTTATTTATTTCATTTAATCTTCAAAAATATACACATGTACACACTCTCATAGTATTCCAAGGTATCCTTACCTTAAACGCAAAAACATTAGTTTTTATATTGTGTTTTATGGAACACAAACTTAATTTGGATCCCGTTATTTAAGATCCCTTAAAGGTTGCATTTATATCGGGTTTGTAGCCATCACAGAGAGCGAAACACTATGAAACGACCACTTGACAAACTGATTCCAAGAATCGAAGGTGATTTACTTACCTAGGATGGTTGAATTGTAGTGTTCGTTTTCTAGGCCAACGAACCGTGTTATACATGTCAATACTTTAAGTTGTCAAATGCAAGCGTTCTGGTTGCCTCCTTATATTTTTTGTGTTAAAAATACAAAAGCCACGGTGGTTCGTGGACAAGTGTTTTTAACATATCGTTGTATCTCCGTTTTTATTATATGTTCTTATTGTGATTTGAGTTAACAACATGAAAGACGCGGTGGTACGTGCACATGTTTGACTCCACCTATTATTTTATACAAGTTTTGTTTGACGGGATATCAAATCATGGTGGTTCATGTACGATTTTCCACGACTATATATATGAATTTCAATATCTCAAAACCTCCAATTTTTGAATGGCAAAAGTTTGAAACTTATATATATACGTACATTTTATCTTTTGATTCAAGTATAAAATAGTTTTTACTAACATTCTCATCCTCATAACTCTAGTATTCACAATCATTAAAACCCTACATTTACTCCATTTCCCTCATACTTATATCAACTACCCCAAACTTATATCATTTCTCTTTTATTACTTTAGAATGCCTCCAATTCGTCGCTAAACACGCAAGTCGTGCTCCGGTCGTCGGATGGCCACAATGGTAGCAAAAGAAATCGCCGCTGGGATTCCCGGACTTATAACTCAAATCCAAGCCACCCAACCCCGTACCTTTCGCCTTGAAAAATTTCACTAGTGCCAACCCATCTCAATTCTTTGGCACGAACTGTGCCACTACCTTGTTGCGATGGTTTGAGAAAATGGAAAGTGTGTTTACTCATTGTGAATGCCTCGAACTCAAAAAGACCACATATGCCTCTAGCATGTTCGAGGATACCGCACGCACTTGGTGGAATAGAAAGATTTTCACCCACGGGGCGGAAGTGGCTATGGCCCACTCGTGGACCAAGCTAAAAGAAGTCATGATGAAAAAGTTTTGCCCAAAACATGAACTTCAAAAACTCGAATCCGAATTTTGGGAACTTAATCAAGAGAGTGGTGACAACTCCGCCTACTCCAACCGCTTTCACGAGCTTAGCCTCTTGGTTCCCCACTTGGTCACTCCCCTCGAAAGGGCTATTGACAAGTATGTCGGCGGTTTGCCTATGCAAATCCGCGACTCGGTGATGAGTAGAAAACCGCAAACCCTTCGTGATGCTATTACCTTAGCCGGTGCTCTTTTAAAAAACCATGTCAAAGCCGGTACCCTCACCATCTAAAACCCCAACAAAACCAATGACAAGAGTACACCCGAACCATCCACCCTCACCAAAGTTGACTCTCAACCCCAATCCATAAACAACTCCAATTCCACCGACCACACCAAGAAGAAAGCCAAACCAAATTACCGAAACTATGCCGTCACCCACCCATCACAACCTCAATCTCAATCCCAAGCACTCCAAAACCGAAAACCGTATTCCGGCCCGCACCCATTGTGTAACACTTGTCAACGCCATCACCCCTCCTACCCCGCTTGTCGCCACTGCACAAAGTGTAACCGCGATGGTCACACTAACAACGTGTGTCGAGAAGCCTCCCATGGGCAACCCGCTCCACCAAGGTTTGCCCCATCCAACCAAAATAGTCCCGCTCCTTTTGCTCAAAACCCTCCTTCTCAACCTAGAGCTTGTTTCAATTGTGGAGACCCAAATCATTTCCACAATGCTTGTCCCCGACTTGCTTTTGTTAACCAAGCTCAAATCATACCCACAACATACTACCAAACCCAAGCCTACCAAGTTCAAACCTATCAACCCCAAATCCCGCAACTCTTGGCTCATCCCTCTTAACCGCTCCAAGCCATGCAAGCCCTTCCTCCTCCTCCACACCCGCAAGCCATGCAAGCTCTCCCTCCTCCTCCAGCTCAACAAGTCAACCACAACAACCAAGGGCGTGCCTTTATGATGAATGCCAACCAAGCTCAATTTGCCAATGATGTGGTGAACGATACGTTTTTAGTAAATGAGCATTTAGCTTCAATTTTATTTGATACCGGAGCTAATAGGAGTTTTGTTTCTTTTAAATTTGAATATATTCTTGGCGTATCCCACACTAAACTTTCTTGCCCTTTATCCGTCGAAGTCGCCAACGATGTGGTGAACGATATGTTTTTAGTAAATGAGCATTTAGCTTCAATTTTATTTGATACCGGAGCTGATAGGAGTTTTGTTTCTTTTAAATTTGAATATATTCTTGGCGTATCCCGCACTAAACTTTCTTGCCCTTTATCCGTCGAAGTCGCCAATGGTAGTTCCATCATCATCGATTCGGTCATTCGCGATTGTATACTCACTCTTCGCAAGCACGAGTTCTCGATTTACCTCATCCCGATGCAAATGGGAAACTTCGACGTCATAGTAGGCATGGATTGGTTACCTTGGCACCGTGCCGAAGTCGTTTGTTATGACAAATTCATTCGTATCCCGCTTGTCAACGGCAAAATTCTCAAAGTCTTTGGCAAAACGATCCCCAAGAAACTCAACCTCATGTCTTGCTCTCAATCTCGTAAGTACTTGCGCCAAAAGTACGTTCCGTTCCTTGCCCAAGCGGTGGTGAAAGATCCCAAAGAAAAGAAATTCAAACATTCCTGTTGTTTGCGAATTTCCCGGCGTTTTTCTCGAAGACGTCTCTGGTCTTCCACCTATTCGTTCTGTTGAATTTCGAATCGACCTTGTGCCTAGCGCGACTCCCGTAGCCAAGGATCCATACCGTTTAGCTCATTCGGAATTTCAAGAGTTATCGAACCAAATTCAAGAACTCTCCGATAAAAGCTTTATCCGTCCAAGCTCTTCTCCTTGGGGTGCTCTCGTCCTCTTCGTGAAAAAGAAAGATGGCTCGTTTCGCATGTGTATAGATCATCGTGAACTCAATAAACTCACCATTAAAAATAGTTACCCTTTTCCTCGAATCGACGACCTCTTCGATAAACTCCAAGGCGCAACTTGCTTTTCCAAAATCGATCTTCGATCGGGTTATCATCAATTGCGTGTTCATGAAGACGACATTCCTAAAACTGCTTTTCGTACTCGGTGTGGACATTACGAGTTCTTGGTTATGCCTTTCGGATTGACCAATGCACCCGCGGTATTCATGGACCTCATGAACCGTGTTTGCAAACCATTCTTGGACAAATTAGTAATTGTTTTTATCGATGACATCCTTATCTTCTCCAAGACCCAAGCCGAACATGAGCATAATTTACGTTCCATTCTCGATCTCCTAAAAAAATAACAACTTTATGCCAAGTTCTCCAAATGTGAATTTTGGTTAAAAGAAGTCCAATTTTTGGGTCATGTCGTCAACGATAAAGGTATTCATGTTGATCCCGCCTAAATCGAGGCCGTAAAAGATTCCACACCCACAGAATTCCGATCTTTCCTTGGTTTGGCCAGGTATTATCGGCGATTCATTCTAAACTTCCCTAAATTCGCGTTACCCCTCATCGCACTAACTCATAAAGGAAAACCTTATGAATGGGGACCGAAACAAGAAGAAGCTTTCCAAACTCTAAAGCATATGCTTTGCAACGCTCCTGTTCTAACCCTTCCCGATGGAAACGACGACTTTATCGTATTTTGCGATGCATCCAATCAAGGTCTCGGTTGTGTTCTCATGCAACGAGGTCAAGTTATCTCTTATGCCTCAAGGCAACTTAAGGTTCACGAAAAGAATTACACGACTCGTGATCTCGAACTTGGTGCTGTCGTTTTCGCTCTCAAAATCTGGAGACATTATCTTTATGGCACAAAATGTGTTGTATTCACCGATCATAAAAGTCTCCAGCACATCTTTGACCAAAAAGATCTCAACATGAGACAACATCGATGGGCCAAAATACTTAGTGATTACGATTGCGAAATTCGCTAACACCCCGGTAAAGCGAATGTTGTAGCCGATGCCCTTAGTGGTAAAGTTAATGTCAAATCCGTTCTGCTTCATAGCATCATCATCCAAACCGATCTCCAAGACCGAATCTATCGAGCCCAATGCACCTCCATTGATGAAGGCAATATGTATTACGAAATGTCATGTGGAGCCGAAGTTCAACTCGAAACCAAACCCGATGGCTTGATTTATTTCCACAACCATTTGTGGCTTCCCAATCGTGATGAACATCATACTTTCATTCTCGACGAAGCTCATATGTCACGATATTCCGTACATCCCGGTGCGGATAAGATGTACTTCGATCTTCGATCTATTTATTGGTGGCCGGGTATGAAAAAGGACCTAGCACTTTATGTCTTGAAATGTCTTACTTGCTCAAAGGTTAAAGCCGAACATCAAATACCTTTTTGTTTACTCGAGCAACCTCCTATCCCCGTTTGGAAATGGGAAGACATCGCTATATACTTTATCACCAAATTGCCCCCACTCAAAAGCAAAATGATAGCATTTGGGTCATCTTTGATCGATTAACCAAATCGGCTCACTTCATCGCGATCCGCGAGAAGTACTCTGTTGAACAACTCGCTCAAATCTATGTTCGTGAAATTGTATGCCGCCATGGTATTCTATTGACCATCATTTTTGATCGTGATGCTCGTTTCACCTTCCGTTTTTGGAAATCGCTTCAAGAAGCTTTGGGTACTCGCCTCGATATTAGTACCGCTTATAATCCTCAAACCGATGGCCAATCCGAGCGTACAATCCAAACTCTCGAGGATATGCTTCGATCTTGTGTTCTTGGATTTGGTGGAAATTGGGATTCTCATCTCCCGCTTATCGAATTGTATGTGAATTCTCATACAACAATAACTATCATTCTAGCATTGATATGGCTCCTTTCCAAGCTCTTTATGGTCGTAAGTGTCGTTCTCCGATTTGTTAGAACGAGATTGGTGAAACCCAAATCACTGGTCCCGAGATGGTCCAAGATACTACCGATCGTATCGATCAAATCCGCAAAAATCTCCTTGCTACTAGAAGTTGCCAAAAGAGCTATGCCGACAAACGGCGAAAACCCCTCGAGTTCAATGTTGGCGACCTTGTCCTTCTCAAAGTATCCCCTTGGAAGGGGGTAGTCCATTTTGGAAAGAAAGGAAAACTAGCTCCCTGTTTTTTAGGCCCATTCAAGATCCTCGAAAGGATTGAAAAAGTGGCTTACAAGCTCGATTTACCGCAAGAACTTGCCGGTGTTCATCCAACCTTTCATGTCTCAAACCTCAAAAAATGCTTAGCCGAAGTTAATCTTCACATACCTCTCTACGAAGTACGTATCGATGAAACCTTGCAAATGATCAAAAAACCCGTTGAAATCATGGACTGCAATGAGAAACGAACCAAGCATAGCTGCATCTGTTTAGTTAAAGTCCATTGAGAATCACGGTGTGGCGCTGAATTTACTTGGAAACAAGAAGACGAGATGAAGGAAAAGTACCCGCACTTATTTACTACGGATTCTTCTTAATTTCGGGACGAAATTTCCTAAGTAGGGAAGACTGTAACATTTGTCATTTTTCGTTGTAACTTGCATTTGTATTTGTATCAAAAACCCGACCCGTTTTGATCTTTCGGATTCGTCGTTATTAATAAAATGTTGGATTTTATTTTCGTTTATGTCTCACAAATGTCGGGTCAAGAAAACATCCTTTTCGATACGTTAAAACACCTCTTTATGATGAAAAATGACTTAAAACAAACTTTAGGGACGATTATTGTCAATAATCAAAAGCTTATTTGACCATTTTAACCAATCACATGCAATTTCCTCATATGAATGAACCATACTCTTACCATTATAAAAGAAAGGTTCCATAAACCACTTTGGTTGTTCATCTTCTTCAAACTCTCTCTCAAATCCAAGTATTCTTTCTTTAAGGTTCTTAATAATCAAACAACAACCATTCTTTAATTTTTGTTTTGATACTTAGTAATTTAACCTTGTGGTACAAAATATATATAATATGCACCCCTTGTTTCCTTCGGCTTTAATCTTCTTCGGCCATAGTCGGTTGAGGTGATATGCTACAAGGAAAGACTTCATGGAGGACTCATTATAGTCCTTGATTATACTATTTTCCTTTAATGTTTTACTAGTCTTGTTTATATTGTAAGTAGTTTAGTTTCTAATTCATGTTTAAAGAGTTCGATGGTATTGGGTATGAAGTCACTAGCCTCGGTTTTATCCCGAGTTTAGAACCGAACCAAGACGAACTCTTGTTTACTAGTTTTGTTTTAAATAGTTTTGTTTACTAGTTTTATTTGAAATAGTTAAATAAAGATGTTTATGTAAGATTTGAATATTATAACTTCTAAAATCATTTTTATATTTCTATGGTATTTGGTTATGTGGCAACCATCCTCGGTATCATTCCGAGTCAAGGACCAAACCAAAACCGAACTAAACCGAGTTCACTTGCTTAAGACACACAAGTGTGTTTTTGGCCACCGAAACTCATCTTTTCTTCAAGAATGTATTTTAAACTAATTTTAAGTTATTTTATCAACATACTTGGTGCGTCGAAATCCAACTTGATCTTATAACAAGTTTGGACCGGTGAAACCAAATACTCGCTTAACGGATGTTAAGGTTCTTCACAATAGAACTATATACTTGGTTAAGTATTTTTGATTTTATTGAGTTATCTAAATACATTTTGGAAAGTTCACTTTGAGTTTAGTTAATTATCTAGAGCCAAATTGACAAATCCGAACACTCGATTAAAACCTTGTTTTTGTATTTATATAACCAAGGGTCTTGCAATAGTGCATTATAACCCACATAAGTTACTTAACATAGGTTGAGTAATATTTATGAATGAAATACCAAGACCCGGTTTCGAGTAAACTTACTTTTTAGAACATGTCTTTAATTTCCCAAATATTTACATTTTTAAACCATAAACTTCATTTATTTACTTTAGTTGTCATATTTTACTTTAAACCCTTCCAAGACTACATACTAACTTAAGACCCATTCAATCTAGGTCTTGTTCGTTAAACCAATCTCCGATTATTCACGAATCAATATTTCAAGTTACTTTGTTAACGTGAGTACATTTCATCCCCCGTTTTCACTTTTATATTTTGGGGTTAACATGCATACTTATTCAAAACAAGATTGATTTAATATACTCAATTTTCAAACCACAAATTTTAGGGTGTATGATACTTAGAATATTTGCTTTATTGTGTGTTATATGTCTCATATGCTTTACGTGCACAAGTGTTTATTTTTATGTTGTTGTTGAGCCTCAATAAGTATGATCATACGCTCCCCTAACTACTTAACCTTGTGCTAGTAGAATAGGACCTCATTATCCAAGTATGTCGGTGATTACCGATTAGAAAGGATCCTCATTTACATATGTTTTATATGCCACGATTGATGCTTTTATTTATGGTCTCATATACGTTTGTGGATTTCGCTCATATTATATATATACTCAAAACTATGAAATTGCTCACCAACATACGTGTTGACAAATATTATTTTATGCATTGTTACATGTTTGATTATTACTTGAGTTGGAGTTTGAAGACGTCATTCTATTTTGATACCGCTAGGTTATTAGAAGAATGAACAATATTTATTTTATATATTTTGGTGTTTATTTGTATGAACAATATGTGTTACTTTGGTGATTGAATATTGTCACTTTAATATTGTCTTGTGTTCTTAGGCAATCCGTTGCACCCCGGCATGTTTCGCCGCCTTTGGTCGGGGCGTGGCATTGATCATAATAATATTTATTATTATCATTATCGATGCATTGTTATATTTATATAGTGTTATATATATATATATATATATATATATATATATATATATATATATATATATATACGGACAGATTCAAGAGGTAACTCAAAATAAGTGAGCAACTGGTAAATTCTTCATTTCACATGTAAAAAAATACTAAAAAAAATTCATTTTTAATGTAAAAAACACATTTTTCACATATATATTTTTAGAGCTTTTATATCTAAACACATGTAAAAGCCGTTTAAAAAAATGGTAAAAAAATATTTTTTTACCAAATTACATTTTTATTGAATGTCTTCTACATTTATTTTTAAACAAAAAAGTTTATGCTAAAACTAATTTTTTAGATGTGAAATCAAGCTTTTTATTATTTTTTTTTACCTATAAAATGAAGAGTTATCTAGTTATTCACTTTTTTTGAGTTTTCCTCTTGAACTTGTCCCTATATTTACAATATTAATACTAAAAGAATTAAATTAACAACAATCGGTTAATTGTCTTTTAAATTGATATATATATATTGGAGACTATTAAGTGAAAACACTGTTATAGAGACTGATATGTATATAAATAATATTAAGAGCTAATAGGAATTCATCTAATAAGTTCAGAGGGGTGTGTATATATATACGTTTAAAAGCACCCTTTGCTTTTTATCAAATTTTGGCTCATAGCATTTTACTAGTTTAAAAACACAATAAACATTCAAAATCAGAATATACAAATTAGTAGGATTCAAAAGAGAAATTGAAATAAACTAAAAGATATTTAGATTCTATAAGTTTCATAACATATGCTTCTACATTAGGAATTTAGGGTTGTAACATCAAGTCTTCAACCCAATATCATTTGTGATTTACACACTCATCCAAATGCAGATTCATTTAAACCTGGCAGCAAAACAAACACATTACAACTTCTAATGGTCTTAAGTTTTTTATGCAATCACTAGGCAGGTCAAGGTGCCCTTCATGAATTAGGTTAAGGCGGTAAGGCTTACATGTTCGGTGAAGATAATGGGCTGGACACTCTTTTAAGTTTTAATCATAAGCATCATGGGTTGGTAATTCCCCTACTAAGAAACACTGTAAGGATAAAAAATGTGACTTACGATATCAAAAGGACGAAACCCTTTAATTATATTATGGTCAAGAAAATAATTAAAGTTGGCGTGAATTTCGGATACGAGACGAGAACTTTAATGCACGCATTTAGCTTCAACGGGAAGAATATTCTAGAATGTTTATTATTTTGCTATAAATAGGACATTATTTAACATATGTATGTGTGTTTTTAATGGTGTAAATCACCAACCCAAAGAGAGCTCACCTTTGGTGGGGCCGGTTCATTCTTAATATTATAAATATTTTAACCGATTACGGAGTCGTTCACTATACTTATTATCTTTGTATTTTTGTTCGGTCGTTTGATTTACCGTACCCGTCTCGAACGTTTATCAAGAACAAAATATGTTCATTGTCGGATTCGGTTTCGGGACCTATAAGTGAAAACAACTTTCTCGGAAATTGTGAAAACAAATTTTTTGGATATCGTACAACTACTCTAGCATCGTTAGTGGGAAGAGCCTGAGCTTCTACACATTTAGACATGTAGTCGACTACTATAAGGATGTACTTATTTCCTAATGAGTTGGGAAATGGGCTCATGAAATCTATTCCTCATACATAAAAGACCTCACAAATTTGAATGTCATTTTGAGCCATCTCATTTTTGGCTGATATGTTTCCGGCTCTTTGAAAAGCATCGCATGCTTGGATTAAAGCATGTGTGTAAGAAGACCAATCCTAATAATACTAACCATCATAATAACAACTAAAATAGAGTCTAAGAAGAGCATATTAGGATTTCAGATTTACGCAAGGATGCAAATATTATGTTTCGAGAATCTAACCAACCTAATGTTTATGAAATATCATTTCGCTAACATCAACTATTTCACATTTTAAAAAAGGTGAAATTCCAAGTTTAGTTTTCATCAAATAACACCAAATCAACACAGTTACAGAAAACGTTGTTTATCAAACACAATAAAAGCAACCAAAAAATACAAATTTAGGTCAAATTTAACTTAATACACATTCAATATTAGCATGAATTCAATAAAATGAAATTAACTCTTAATCGAGTGAACTGTACACTTTCAACTTAATACACATAAGAAATGAAATTAACAGTAATAAATTAATTAGAATTACCGATCTTTGCATCTCTCACATTGAATCATCAAATCATCAGAATTGTAAGGCATCTCACACTTGCAATACCTAAAAAAATCATGTTACACCCCAAAATACGGCCTAAGCGTGTGACACCTATGTTGGTACCACATTTGTAATTAAATCAGAGTTACGTTCGAAAGCGGAAGTCTTTATAAACATGTGGATTCATATTATAAGATTTTCATAAAAAAGACGGGATTAAAAAGTTTCACGTTTAATGTTAAAAGATTACTTGTTTACTATTTACAATACCACCATTCATTTTAATAATAAGTTAAACAAAAAGTCCGAGCCATCGGATATCTTGAGCACTTCGTTTCTACAAGCGCTAACCTTGTTCACCTGCAAAATGTAAGAAAATACGTCAGCAACGAATGCTGGTGAATATGCTGATGCTAAAAATATTTACTTTACTTAATCACCCCTCGAGACTACGTAGGTCTCGGCCCAACGTGGCTTATGAATAATCATTAAAACAGCACAATTCATAAACTCAGGTCTCTATTCTCGGTTCCCCCAGCAAACACCGCAGCGTTCGACTAGTTGAGTGCCTATACGTATACACAAGGTCATACTCCCCG
Source organism: Bidens hawaiensis (assembly GCF_021521415.1). Lineage (NCBI taxonomy): Eukaryota > Viridiplantae > Streptophyta > Magnoliopsida > Asterales > Asteraceae > Bidens > Bidens hawaiensis. The sequence continues at coordinate 233,972 of NW_027491256.1, forward strand.
CAGGCGAGCGTAATTGTAACCAGGTGTGATGTGCCCATCACATATGTAAGGATTCAGACAAACGTACATGATAGCCTGAGACCAGTGTTTATACTCTTTTTTATAAATGTTTTAGAGACACTTAGTCTCATGTAAAGTTTTTCATATAACACGTTGACTCGTTTGAAAACAAGTTTCTAAAGTCGGGGCGTATTCACCTTTTTCAATTTTGATCGGCTTCAAACACCGTCCGAGGGTCTTTCCCGTTGCTATCTCGCACCTATAGCACGAGTATAACCAATTGTTAGTCGGATATACAATCCGGCTTAAGACCTTTAGTCTTATTTTATAAACTTTACCTTGATAAACCTTTAGTTCAAAATCTCTTTTACTTTAAAACCTTTAGATAAAAGTAATATTATAAACCTTTAGCTTATTTATAAAACCCTACGTTTCTTCTTCTCTAAGAAACCTATTCTTTTCTTTTCTTTATTATTTAAGAATAGTTATTATTACTTAAATAATATTTTCATAACAAAGAATATATTTATATATATACTTACACACATATTTACATATTTCTAAATATTCATTATTCTATCTTTTATTATTTCTTTGTTATATTTTCTCTTGTTTTATCGAGGTATCGAGTATAACCTTGACTTAAGGTTTAAGCCTTTATAATATTTTATTATTATTTTATTCGGGCATTATGCCTACCTTTGCTCGGCTTATAAACCCAAAATACTCGAGCAGCACCTCAACACCGTTTCACCTTCTTTATCTTCTTGTTCAACTTCTCTTCTCGTCACTTTTCCTTGGCACGCAAATCTACAAACACCAATACTTCACCACTCGTCGGTATGTTTTACGAGACCAATCTCCATGACGACAGGGAATGACAAACTCCTTCTTGGTGGGTACGTCAGTGGAAGATGGTACGAACAACGAGGAAACGACACGGAAAACGAGACAATCGGGACACGGATTTCGAGATGGATCGAGGGCACACTTCCCAAGGTTTAAAGAGATGTTAGTGAGAGAAATGTATGTGTGTTTTGGTGTGAGGAGAGCATGAATCAGTGGCCTTCTATTTATAGGCAAAAATAGGAGACCGTCGCGATATGCGATGGCCTCCTTGGCCACCTGTCGCGTATCGCGACGTAGCGTTGCACCGTCACCATATAGGTTTGCAACGTGGCGCCACGTGGCATACGATGTGCCACGTGTCGACACGTGGCGGGCGACGTGTCACGTGTGGCCACGTGTCGGGACACGCGTCAGGTGGCGTGCCACGTGGCACGCCACGTGCCTTGATGTCAGACAACCCATCGCGATACGCGATGGGTCTCTCTTATGATCCATCGCGTATCGCGATGGGTCAGGAAAATCGGAATTTGTATTTTAAACCCTCAGGTTTGGATCTGACAATTTTAGTCCCTTAACTTTGGATTTTGACATTTTGAACTCGAAACTTTCACGATGTTACATCCTCCCCACCTTGAAATAAATCTCGTCCTCGAGATTGCTACTTTAGAATAGATGGGGGTATTTCTTTTTTATTTCGGATTCGAGTTCCCATGTATACTCGGGTCCTCTTCATGAGTCCCATTTTACTTTAACAATTTTCAATGTTCGTCTTTTCAATTTCTTTGTTTTCGAATCTTCTATTTGAATTGGTTTTTCAAAAAATTTTAAGTTTTCATTTATTTCAACATCTTTTAAGTACATCGATAGAGATTCTTCGGCTAAACATTTTGCAGATTTGCAACATGGAATACGTCATGTATCCCTTGCATTTCCTCAGGAAATCGCAAGCGGTATACAACAGTACCAATTCGTTCAAGAACCTCGAAGGGTCCAACGAATCGAGGACTTAGCTTTCCTTAATTTCCGAAGCGAACGACGCCTCTCCATGGCGAGACTTTCAAAAGAACTTTGCCACCAACATTAAATTCCAACGGCTTACGAAGGATATCGGCGTAATTCTTTTGGCGATCACGTGCCGTCTTAAGTCGTTCTCGGATTTGGAGAATTTTGTCGGTGGTGTCTTGGACGATCTCAGGTCCAGATAATTGATTATCTCCGGTTTCATACCAGAACACGGGCGTTCTACATTTACGACCATATAATGCCTCGAATGGTACGGCTTGAATATTTGGGTGATAGCTATTATTACAAAAATTCCATTAGGGGTAAGTGGTCATCCCAACTTCCTCCTAAGTCGATCACACAAGAGCGGAGCATGTCTTCCAACATTTGAATTGTCCTTTCGCTTTGCCCATCAGTTTGTGGATGATAGGCGGTGCTAAGGTTTAGCTTTGTGCCCAAGGTTTGTTGGAAGCTTTTCCAAAAATGAGACGTAAAACGACTGTCTCGATCATAAATTATAGACAACGGTACTCCATGCAAAGCAACGATGTTGTTCACATAGATACGCGCTAATCTATCCATTGAATATGATTCGTTGATGGGTATGAAGTGCGCGGATTTTGTTAGTCGATCCACGATAACCCAAATAGCATTATGTTGTGGAGTCGTTTTTGGGAGTTTAGTGATGAAATCCATTGTTATTAGCTCCCACTTCCATACGGTAAGTTCGGGTTGCTGAAGCAATCCGGAAGGCTTTTGGTGTTCAGCCTTGACCATCAAACAAGTTAAACATTTCACGACATGAGAAGCGATGTCCTTTTTCATCCCATTCCACCAGTAGTTTGGTTTGAGATTTTGATACATTTTGTCACTACCGGGGTGCATCATGTATTTGGACATGTGAGCTTCGTTCATAATTTTCTCACGTAAGTCTCCAACGATTGGTACCCAAATACTATTACCGAGTCTAAGGATACCATCGTCACCTTTGACTAACGAGTCAATGGTAATGTTACATTTTTCATCGGAGATCTTGTTTTAATTGATCGCATGAGTTTGGGCAGATTTGATTTGTTCTAGAAGATCAACTTGAAGTTCTAGCCTTAACGCTCGGACTCTTTTTGGCTTTTCATGTTCTTTACGACTTAAGGCATCGGCCACAACGTTGGCTTTGCCTTCATGATAAACGATCTCGCAGTCGTAGTCGTTGAGAGTTTCCATCCATCGTCGTTGGCGCATGTTAAGCTCTTTTTGATCGAAGATATGCTTTAAACTTTTATGATCGGTATATACGATAAACCTTACTCCATAGAGATAGTGCCTCCATATCTTAAGTGCAAAGATTATGGCGCCTAACTCTAGTTCGTGAGTTGTGTAGTTCTTTTCGTGTACCTTGAGTTGACGAAAGGCATAAGCGATTACTTTCTTTCGTTGCATTAGTACGCATCCTAAGCCAGAATGAGACGCGTCACTAAAGACAACAAAGTCCTCCGTACCTTCTGGCAGGGCCAGTATAGGTGCTTGGGTGAGTTTTCGCTTGAGTATATCGAACGCCTCTTTTGTTTTGTTCCCCATTCATACTTGAAGTTTTTGCAAGTTAGAGAAGTTAGGGGAACGGCTATACGAGAAAAATTTTCGATGAACCTTCGATAATAGCCAGCCAAACCCAAGAAACTTCGGATCTCGGTTGGCGACTTTGGAATTTGCAACTTTGAGATAGCTTCGATTTTAGCGGGATCGACTTGAATACCATTCACATTTATGACATGCCCAAGAAATTGTACTTCGTGCAACTAGAACTCGCATTTTGAGAACTTGGCGTACAACTTTTCGGCTCTAAGTATTTCTAGTAAGGTTCGGAGGTGGATTTCATGATCATCCTTAGAATTAGAATAAATAAGTATGTCGTCAATGAATACGATAACAAATTTATCCAAGTAAGGCTTGCACATTCGATTCATCATTTTGATCAATGTCAAAAGGTCAATCAAAAACATTTATAAATTACCTTTACTAGCAAGGGCAAGTAAGGTGTCGTATCCACACTATCTTCGACTGTGATGGCACTGACGTGTGCATTTTTGGAGTTTGACGAACTACTACTTTGATGGCTCGGATTCTTCAAAGTGTCACTTGGTAGTCTAGATGGATTTCTCTTTAGGCTTGCCATTTCTTCGGCCAGTTGACTCACTTGTTTATCTCTCGAAGCATTTGCCTTCTCTTGAAGCTCCAACCTCTTATTCAATGCCTTATTCTGAGTCTCCTGATTTCTATTCTGGGTCTCCTGATCTGCCTTCATTTGTTTCAATAACTCTACCATATCCTTAAGTGATTCCTCTTTGTTCCCCGAAGAATTCCCTTGCCCCTGCTGATAACTCTTTTAATAACCGTTATTGTAACCCCCAGAATCTCTTTGATTGTACCCACTTTGACCACTTCCCGAACCATTACCATACAGTATCTGGTTCGACTGATAACTTACTTTCTGAGAACTGCCTTGAAAATTCGGGTTCTGTTGTGTGTTAGGGTTTCCATAGCTGAAGTTTGGATGATTCCTGATGCCCGGATGATAAGTATTTGAGTTCATATTATTGTATTTCCTTTAACCCTGCACATAGTTGACCTCTTCTTCTTCAATTTCCTCATCTTGCACAACCCCACAACTCGCAACCTCGTGTCCTAAGTCACCACAACCTTCACATACCGGATAAGTTTTCCCTGACTTTCTGGCTCCTTGTACACCTGCAACCAACAACCTATCCACCTTCTTTTCCAGTCTATCCATTATATCATCTGATCCATGACTCTCAACTGCTTTGACCACTGATCTTTTTGAGATCCTGTTCTACTGTGCCTGTCTCTTTGAATTAGTCGCATGTCTCTCCAAATGTGCCCAATCCTCGTTTTCATCATTTGCAAGAAAAGATCCATTAGTGGTGGCTTGGAGGTCACGAACATCATCATTTGAGAGACTATCATGGAATATCTTTATCAATTACCATAAGGCAATCCCATGATGTGGACAAGTCCTCAACAATCGTTTAAACCTTTGGAATAATTCATAGAAAGTTTCATCGGTGATCTGCTGAAAGTTTAGAATGTTGTTGCAGGCCTCTGTGGTTCTCTGGGGGGGTATAATACTCGTCTAAGAACTGTTGTGCCAAGTCTCCCCAAGTGAAAATACTAGCCGATGGCAAAGATAGGAACTATTGTTGCGCTGCATCTTTCAAACTAAACTGGAAGACTACCATCTTTACCTCTTCCGTAGTAAATCCTTGACTTGAGATGAGTGCGCATATCGAGTTGAAATCACTCAAGTGTAAATATGGTTCTTCTATAGCCTTTCCATGAAATGTCGGTAATCCCGTTAAATTGTTCTGCCTTACCGAAAAAGTTCTTCCCCGTCTGACTGGAATGATGATTGGTAAAGGATTCGTAGCCACTTGTGGAATGAAGTGGCTTTGAACGCCTCTGACTGGCGGTGGAACAAACGCCCTTGGAACTCCATCATCAAAATCATAATACGGCTGTCCATGGTGTTGTTGCCGTCTCGGTGCTCGATCTCTATGATTTTCTGGATGATTATGCATAATTTCTTGGTCATCAGGGGGATCTTGTTGCTGATATCGACCCCCCTGTTCATCTCTACGCTCTTCCTCATCCTCAGAATCGTAACCAAAATCGTCCCCTATGTGCCAATTTTCCACCCGTGCACGGGCACTATCAACCTCGGGTCTTTCCTCTCTCAAATCATCGTGTCTTTGACGGTTCAATGGGGATTATCTGATCGACAAGTGGTCATCAATGTTTCTGGGATTACGGTTAACATTTCTTTGGTTGAACAGATTATGCTTTCTGTCACGGTTAACATTCTGGTTTTGTGAACTGGCTGTTCTTGGTTATTTGGTTGGTACATATTCGAGTCCCTTCGGCTTCGGTTACTCATGGTTTCTTCTTTTGGTGTTATGATTTCGGGTATTTGGTTTAGTGTGGGTTTTTGAGCTGCTCGATTCTATCTTGATGTTCTTTCGATTTCGGGATCAAACTGAAGCGGCTCTTTCTCACGGGAATATCTCGTCTGCATCAACTTGTGAAGTTACATGCACAGACACAAACACTAACACCCTGCGTAAAATCAACGAAGAAAAATTAAAATCAAAAACTAAGCTAAACTATCACTTTGCGCGTTGATTCCCCGGCAACGGCGCCATTTTGATGTAGATGTCGTGCTCTAATCAAAAACAAATATTTATAAGACTTAAATACCTATAACTAGTATGGGTAAGTAAGGTCGTCTCTACAAGGAATCAGTGGAAAGTGCAAGTAAAGTTCATAATTATTAATTAATTAACTACGGTGGACAAACGATGTCAAGCGGTTTATAAAGATAATTATAATAACACACGATTACTTTAAACGAAATGTAAATAATTATGAGAAAACGATTCACTTCAGGTTCAGGTAATGTGATGACAGACTAATCAAAGACTCATAAGATTAATTGCGTAGTAATTACAAAACCTAACAGTTGGGTTGTGAGGACAAACGATACCCTAACCGAATTGTTGACACAACTGAACTCCGGTTTACCCAATTACCAGTTTAAAATATGAAAATCAGTTATAAGCAATGACTAACGATTATTGGTTCAATGACATAAGAGCTAACCCTACATGTGATGAACACAACCAGAAAAGTGATGCAAAGTTTGACAATCAAAATCATAAACTGTTTAAACAATCAATTCGTAATGTAAAACAAGATTAAAAACAATCAATCAAGTTCATACTAATTCAAAACATAGAATCTGATCAAAGTTAGTTTACACAAAACCCTAGCCTAAAGTGAATACAAAGGTTTAGCCTGACATCGTCATCACGAAGGATTCGCTTATCTGATGAGAGGATGAAAGCATGCGATGAACGGATGAACCGGAGGCTTCGGGATGGTGGAAAATCGTCCTAGGGCTTGTACTTGGTTGAAGGAATGAAGGATAGGTCGAATGGGGGCTGAAAACTCAATATAATAGTGTTAGGTTTTAATTTCCCGTCTGAAGGACTTTAGCGCGGCGCTAAAGTCCATGGGGTGAGACTTTAGCGCGTCTCTAAAGTCTGCTTTCCTGATGGAGTCTTTAGAGTATCTCTAAACTCCCTTAGCACCGCGCTAAGGGTGTCTGACAGAATTTTCTTCATTTTCTTCATTTTTTTTGCATCGGAAAGCTTGTCAATCATTATGAGTCTTCTACATCTTCGTTTCAAGCCCGTAATTCATCCCGATAAGCGTCCTTAACGTCAAGTATCCTGAAACACATAAACACGCTTGAAGTACCAAAGTTCACATAATATTTAAACTAAAATTAAACAAATAATATAATAATATACATGACTTTTGCCCGACCATCACATATCCATGAACGCGTCCGGCACATTAGTAAGTCCAAATGGCATAACTGTGAACTCATAATGGTCATACCTTGTTCGGAACGTGATTTTTGGAATATCCTCGGATTGGACTTGAGTTGATGATAACCAGAACGAAGATCAATTTTTGAAAAGAAACTTGCACCTTGGAGTTGGTCAAAAATATCATCGATTCGAGGGAGTGGCGGTTCTTGATTGTGACTTTGTTCAATGCTCGATAGTTGATACACATCCTCATAGATCCGTCCTTCTTCTTGACGAAAAGTATCGGCGCTCCCCATGGTGATGAACTCGGTCGAATGAAGCCTTTCTCGAGAAGCTCGTCAAGTTGTTTCTTTAATTCTTTCATCTCAGTCAGAGCAAGACGATATGGTGCCTTTGCGATTAGAGCAGTACCGGGAATAAGATCGATCCTAAACTCTACTTCACGATCGGGAGGGATTCCAGGAAGTTCATCAGGAAAAACATCAGAAAAATTAGAGACTATAGGTACGTCCTTTATCTCCTTCGGTTTGGATTCTTCAGTGACGTAGGCCATGAATACTAAGCATCCTTGATTCAAACATTTGTTAGCCCTAATCATGGAAATTATGCTAACTTGGCCAGCGTCTTTGTTCCCTTCAATTCGAATGTTCGTTTATCAGGGGCCTGAAGTTCAGCAGTTTTGCTATTGCAAATGATACGGGCATGGTTGTTGGATAACCAATCCATACGAAGTACAATGTTAAAACCAGCAAGAGTCATTGGTAAAAGTTGAATGGGTAGAGTATAACAAGCTAAAAGAATTTTTCCGTTTTCAAGGGCTTCGGAGATTTTGACTATTTCGCCGCTAGCAGTCTCGACGCTTAGAGTTTTATTTAACTTTGTTAAAGGTTCCTTTAATAGACTAAAAAAGTTATAATCTATAAAACTTAAAATGGCACCCGAATCAAACAAAACTCTAGCATTGGTGTCGTTGACTAGAAACGTACCGGTGATGGTTTCCGGCATGTCAGCAGCCTTTTTCGTGTCGAGCACGAAGACTCTTGCATTTCCTTTCTTGTTTTGACCACTTCCACCCGCACCACCTGTCGCGGGTTTTTTCTTGGGACACTCGAAGCTTAGATGCCCCATCTCCTTGCAGTTATAACATGTCATTTTCTTCTTCCAGCAGTCAGCAGTTGCGTGGCCAGGTCTTTGATAAGATTCACAAATAGTTGATGAAACGTGTCGGCATTTCCCTTAGTGGCGCTTTCTACAAATCTTACAAAATGGTGCATTTGAATTAAATCCGGTTCGACTTTGATTTGCACCCTTGCCTTTGAAGTGGGTGCTTCCACCAGTTCTTCCTTGATTGTTGGTCGTTGTTATCTTTTTGTCTTCTTCTTTATTGCGGACAAGGCCGCTCATAAAATAACTAGCCAACTCTATCACGGAATCAACAGTTTGAGGTAAATGAGACCTCACCATATCGCGGATTTCCCGCGGCAATCCCCATATGTATCGTGTAACTTTGCTGGATTCAGGGTTAACCAGCTGGGGAACCAAGCGACAGTACTCATGAAACTTTGTGTTGTACTCTCGGAGATTTGTCCCTACGACCTTATGATTAAGAAACTTTGTTTGAATTTGGTCGGTTTCGTGCATCGGACAAAATTTCGCCATCAGCGTTGCTTTGAATTCTTCCCATGAAAGATTATATAAAACTTGACGTCCTTTGCTCAAAATCAATGTGTTCCACCATTCCAACGCCTCGCCTTTGAACATTTGGGCGGAATATTGTATCATTTCTTGACTCGAACACTTGCTTATGATGACGATCGATTCCATCTCCTCAAGCCATCTAACAGTCGTGATAGCTCCCTTATCTCTATGAAATTCCTTTGGTCCAAAGTACTTGAAATCTTTGAACGAGCAGACACCAATGTTCAACTTCTTAAACTCTTGACGGATTCCACCATCAACATTTGACTCGTGAACACTCTCCTCAACATGGGATGGTTTCAGACGTGACTTAGCGGATTTACGGGAATGATCAACGGATTGAGAATGTTTAGAGTGTTTCGATTGAGATCTAGCCATAGATTCTTTCCTAACCGCTTCTTTAAACATTCTTTGTATTTGACTCATATATTTATCGGGAATTGGTTCATCTTGTTTATTTTCAAGACCCTTCCCTTTCTCTTTCCTTATTTCATCATCATTTTTTGCGTTCTCAATATTGTTACTTTGTTGAGACATTATCTTTTCTTTTTCAACTTTTTCTTTTTATCTAAAATTTATCAAATTACTTTTCTTAAAATACAAATTTGATTTATTCAACATATGTATATATCATATAAGATATATACATGAATTATTACATTCACATATTCATATATATACATTTACACTTGATGTATATATATTTTTTTTCCTATCCATACATTTACATATCACATAACACAACAAGGTTATATTAACACACGCACTTCTTCCAACTTGTTCTTCTTTACTCTCTCATGAACTTTTTCACCACCTTGTTAGTTTGTTACATTTGCGAAGAAGCGTCTCTCCTATCTTCTTCTTTTTCTTCCCATCAACAACTATCTTCTTCCTCAAATCATCCGTTTCATGCAAGGCTCGGTCCAGGTGTTCTTGCGATTGAGGGATCTCATTGGGGTATCCGTACCTTGGCGGAGGGTCGTGGTAACCCATCATCACTACATCATAATGGTTCTTCGGTTCTGGATACGAAGATGCGGTTACCTCAGATGAGTAGTGAAAGAAAGCTTCGGCAGCTTCGTTTTGTTGGCGGATTTCATCCGCTTGTTCCTCCTCTGTTGGGATCTTGCCTTGGTAGGGTGGGAATCTTGATGATGCTTTGTTTCTCAACTCCTCAAGGTATTGCATGTAGGGGTCAACAGATCCATAGCTTGGATTTTGGGGATAGAGCGATTCTTCTATTGGAGTCGACACTTCATTTGGACTATCAGGGTATTTCTCTTCTGGTTCCTCTTCGGATTCTTTTTTCCGAATCTTCTTCTTCCTCAGGGTCCTCATCTTCTTCAGGTTCCTCTTCTTCCATATGTTGAGCAGTCTCTTTCACAATCGGGGGCATTCGGAAACTTTCGTACGGCATCATTACACTCATCTTGGGCTTACGGGATGGTCCTTCACCATTGTTGGGACGGGAGTCAATAGAATCATAGGCAGAGCTTCCAGTATGCCATCTACGTTGGTCAGAATGGCATTGCATCCAGTCAGATGAGGGAGATCTTGGTTCCTTCTTGATTGGTCGGTTGGAGAGGAAAGCATATGATGGGTGAGGATTTGATGGTAGGTATGTTGGATTACCAAATGAGTAGTATGGCGGAATCTCTGATGGTTAATATGTTGTGATCTCAGATGGGTGATATGTTGGGACTTCAGATGGATGGTACATAGGTATTGTTGGCGGATGGTAGCTTGAGTGCCTTGGGGTTCATTTCTTGTTATGAGCGGACTATTAGGTAGGTTAATTGGATAATGTTCGTCGTGGGGAAAATATATCGGCTTGGTTCGGTCATGTTTCACGTCTTGATCGAAAAATGCTTCATAATAGTCTTCACTCATATTATCTTTGGGTAGAGGTTCGGCGATTCCACCCTCCTTTGCTTTTCGTACAAAGTTATCCATCATGCTCTCGAACGACATCTAATTCATTAGGTGGTTTAGAGTGAGGAGGGAAAGAAAAGGTTTATCAGCCTATCTTATCCCTATTTCAAATAAAACAAGTAATAAAATTATTTTCCTATAATTGGATCGAAGCTTAGGTATTATCTTGTAATACCTAATTCGCTAAGATGGATGGCTCTGATACCAACACTTGTCACACCCCAAAATAAGGCCTAGGCGTGTGACACCTATGTTGGTACCACATTTGTAATTAAATCAGAGTTACGTTCGAAAGCGGAAGTCTTTATAAAAATGTGGATTTATATTATAATATTTTCATACAAAAGACGGGATTAAAAAGTTTGCCATTTAATGTTAAAAGATTACTTGTTTTACTATTTACAATACTACCATTCATTTTAATAATAAGTTAAACAAAAAGATCCGAGCCATCGGATATCTTGAGCACTTCGTTTCTCCAAGCGCTAACCTTGTTCACCTGAAAAATGTAAGAAAATATGTCAGCAACGAATGATGGTGAATATGCTGACGCTAAAAATATTTACTTTACTTAATCACCCCTCGAGACTACGTAGGTCTCGGCCCAACGTGGCTTAGGAATAATCAAGTTAAAACAACACAATTCATAAACTCAAGTCTCTACACTCGGTTCCCTCAGCAAACACCGCATCGTTCGACTAGTTGAGTGCCTATATGTATACACAAGGTCATACTCCCCGCAGGCGAGCGTAATTGTGACCAGGTGTGATGTGCCCATCACATATGTAAGGATCCAGACAAACATACACGATAGCCTGAGGCCAGTGTTGTTTATAAATGTTTTAGAGACACTTAGTCTCATGTAAAGTTTTTCATATAACACGTTGACTCGTTTGAAAACAAGTTTGTAAAAGTTGGGGCATATTCACCTTTTTTAATTTGGATCGGCTTCAAACACCGTCCGAGGGTCTTTCCCGTTGCTATCTCGCACCTATAGTACGAGTATAACCAACTGTTAGTCGGATATACAATCCGGCTTAAGACCATTAGTCTTATTTTATAAACTTTACCTCGATAAACCTTTAGTTTAAAATCTCTTTTACTTTAAAACCTTTAGATAAAAAGTAATATTATAAACCTTTAGTTTATTTATAAAACCCTAAGTTTCTTCTTCTCTAAGAAACGTATTCTTTTCTTTTCTTTATTATTTAAGAATAGTTATTATTACTTAAATAATATTTTCATAACAAAGAATATATTTATATATATACTTACACACATATATACATATTTCTAAATATTCATTATTCTATCTTTTATTCTTTCTTTGTTATATTTTCTTTTGTTTTATCGAGGTATCGAGTATAACATCGACTTAAGGTTTAAGCCTTTATAATATTTTATTATTATTTTATTCGGGCATTATGTCTACCTTTGCTCGGCTTATAAACCCTAAATACTCGAGCAGCACCTCGACACCGTTTCACCTTCTTTATCTTCTTGTTCAACTTCTCTTCTCGTCACTTTTCCTTGGCACACAAATCTACGAACACCAATACTTCACCACTCGTCGGTACGCTTTACGAGACCAATCGTCATGACGTCGGGGTATGACAAACTCCTTCTTGGTGGGTACGTCGGTGGAAGATGGTACGAACAACGAGGAAATGACACGAAAAACGAGACAATCGGGACATGGATTTCAAGGTGGATCGAGGGAACACTTCCCAAGGTTTAAAGAGATGTTAGTGAGAGAAATGTATGTGTGTTTTGGTGTGAGGAGAGCATGAATCTGTGGCCTTCTATTTATAGGCAAAACACAGGAGACCGTCGCGATACGCGATGGCCTTCTTGGCCACCCGTCGCGTATCGCGACGTAGCATTGCACCGTCACCATATAGGTTTGCCACATGGCAGACGGTGTGTCGCGTGTCGACACGTGGAGAACGACGTGCCACGTGTCGGGACACGCGTCAGGTGGTGTGCCACGCGTGGCCACGTGGCACGCCACGTGCCTCGATGTCAGACAACCCATCGCGATACGCGATGGGTCTCTCTTCTGATCCATCGCGTATCGCGATGGGTCAGGAAAATCAGAATTTTCATTTTAAACCTCAAGTTTGGATTTGACAATTTTAGTCCCTTAACTTTGGATTTTGACATTTTAAACTCAAAATTTTCACGATGTTACAAATCACCAATTTAATCCTTTAAAAAACCTAATTAACAACCTAAAAGTAATAAGTTAATAGTTACATACACAACTGCTCTATTCGGATAAAGCTCTCCGGTTGACGAAACATACTCAAAACGACAATAAAAAGCGTCGTTTTCAACCTTCTTGAGCTTCAAATAACTCTTAATCGAGTGAACCGTACACTTTCCTTCAATCGTATCAGCACTCTGGACATCATGATGATCAGAAATAAACACCTCTTTACTTCCGTGATACCGTTTCCGGCCACATGTTGTTTCCTCCGGCCAGTAACACCACTGCAAGTGGACATTCACATCACTTCCTATGTCGTCCGATTCGATCCTCTTCACCTTCACTATGTACGGCCGGTTTTATGGCTCAAGCGATCGCATATACACGCAATCGCCAGCTGAACAGAAATTGATTAAAATATGAATAAAAATAATTTGGGGAAAATATAAATTAGTGGCTTTAGGGCTTGAGAGAGGGAGAGAGAATCCGTGATGTTGAAATTAGATATGGTTAGGAATTACTTATGACCCGTGTAAGAGTTATTAGTCGTGGTGGGGGTATTTTTGTGAGCTTTGTGGAAAGGTCTGGTGAGTTTCGGTGGTGGAGGGGAATGAAAACATAGGTTTAGGATTTGAGGAAACATAATTGATTAAGTGGAGTTTTTATGACCCGTTTAAGGGTACAGGTCAAAACCAGGTTAAATCAATGAGAGCTCACCATATAAAAATCAAGTAAATCTAGTGACTCCAAAAAAAGGGGGAGCAACCACATCGCGACACATATGGTTTTTATGATTTCGTTTATATATATATATTATAGATTACATAACAATGAAACTAGTTTAAAATAAAAGTCATGTGTTCGTATTTTTCATATCTTCGTTGATTTATTATTGTTTTTACTTTTGTTTTTCTTTTGTACCCTTTTCTTTTTATATTGGGTATCAATAATACGGGTAAGGTTAACTACAAAGTACAACAAAAATTAAAATGGTGAGAATGAATCTAATTCATTGATCTTATATTTAGATGATTGAAATTAATTTAAGAATAAAACTTGATGAGAATGGCATTAAGGTAATAACTCACTTTTAATTATTTTCTCTCTTCACATGTAAGACACATATCAATTCCTCCATTATGTTAAAGCATCTATAACTTTTTCATACGATATGTTTTTTAAAAAACAAATTCACCATAATAACAAACGTTTTTTTATCTTTAACATGAATATCATATTATTATATAAAAATAAAAAATAATGTGTTTTTTATGTTGTGTTATTTGGTTGTTCATTGTGTTTTTCTATACATTATGTTGTAGATTTTGGTTATTGTGTTTTTCAATTGATACTCATATTAAAGTTAATAGTTAAAACAAATATTATATCATTGTGTCTTTTTGTACTTCATTGTGTCTTTGTGCTCAACATTTGTCTTTCTGCTATCATTTGGTTTAGTCGCTTTGTAATACGTTCATTGTCTTTTTTCAGAATTGACATGTGGCATTCACTTAATTCGATAAAAATAGTATTATGTTCATTGTGTATTATGTTCAATTCATTGTGTAATATGTAGTTTTCATTGTGTTTTACGTTTCAGGTCATTCTGTTATATGCTTTCACCATTGTGTCTTACGTTTCAGGTCATTGTATTATATGTATTCACCTTTGTGTATTACGTTTCAGGTTATTGTGTAATATGTATTCATCATTGTATTTAATGTATTAGATAATTTGTTGGTATTTTTCATTATTTTTACATATTACTATTACACAACGGTGTTATTAGTAATTGAAAAAAATACACAATGATGAGTTGAAATACATAATGACGAAAAAACACAATAAAAAAACAATGGTAAGCAAAAAGACACAATGATGTAATTTTTTTATATAACAAAACTATACTCATATTAAAGATAAAAAACACTTGTTATTAAGGTGAATTTTTTATTTTTTTCAAATATCATATGAAAAAGTTATTGACATTTTAAATAATGGGGGAATTAACATTTGACTTGCATTTGGAGAAAGAAAATGTGTATTACTATTTTTATACTGTTTTTTTCTTTGGTCCACATTTAACACATGTCAATTAATTATGGTTCTCATACTTCTCATTTTTATTGGTTTTTATAAAATAACTCAACCTTTGATAATATCACTATTTTATGATAACAATACAATTTTTTTTCAAATTGTTTTATGATCAAAACTAATGTATGTCGAAAACAACTTTTTATAGTGTTGTTTCTTTTAAAAATTCATATTCACCATTATGCTATTAATAATATATGTGAAATATAACTTACAATCACAACTTTAAAAACAAAATCATAATACACGGTTGTATTTTAAATTTTTTCTCGACATTTACTTATAAATTTTGTTGAATACAAATTTGTATTCAAGCTAAAATACTTTTTATTATCATTATATGTTATACGATTATCAGTACTTTATCAGAACCATGACGACCTGAACCAATTTTGGATGAAAGCCTTGTTTTTCATTACAATTCCTCTTTCATCCTTCTTATTTCTGAAAACTCATTTGGTTTCAATTGCATATTTTCCTCTTGGCTTATCAGTATCGACATTATTCGAACTAATTCCGACTAAACAACATCGATACCAATATCAATATCAAGTCCAATCAAAAAATAACACTCCTATATAAAGAAAAAAAGCTTGAAGAAATCAACAAAATAACATATAATTAAACAGTTAAAAACAAAAACAATTAAAAAACATTTTTTTGCATTAAATCGTTTTGTTAAATAATAAAGGGGCGACTCTATTGAATAGTAACCAAGTTGTGAAATTGTTTCAATCAGGTCACTCACAAAATCTTTTGTTCCAATCAGGTCACTAAAGTTTTCTTTTTGTTCTAATGCAAAATATATTCTCTGGATAGTAGGTCATGTAGGTTTATTTTTATTTTTAAATAGTTTGACATTGTAAAATATTTTGTAACTGTTGAGAAAAATAATTTTTAAATTGCAAAAAATTGAAAAAAAAAACTAAAAAATTGCAAAAAAAAAAAACAATTATATTTTTTTCCCAAATTTTATTAATTTCGTCAATTTTTTAAAAAATATTTTGCAATTTCAAACTATTTAAAAATAAAAAAAACTTACAAAATCTGTAATCCAGGTAAAATATATAGAATTAGAGCAAAAAAAAACTTTAATGACCTGATTGGAAAAAAAAATTTATGAGTGACCTGATTGAAATAATTTCAAAACTTTGTTACCATTTTATGGAGTAATCCAAATAAAAATATGAATATATATAAGAGTTTCCGAGAATATATATTTTTAATAAGTTTGATATAAACAAGAAAATAAACAGAGTAAAGTGTCATTCTCGTCCTTGTGGTTTGAAAAATAATACGAATTTAGTCAAAAAAGTTTATTTTTTGCATATGAACCCTTCATGTTTCCCAGTTCTTGCCAATTACATCCAAATCACTAACCCCGTTAAATTTAATCGTTAAGTCAGGGGTAGACATGTCTTTTCACTCTTTTTTTATTATAATGCGTATTTCAGTGAACTGCGATTTTTGTCCTTGTGGTTTGTTCAAATCTACGGTTTTAGTCCATTAGTTTCAAGTTTGCAATTTTCTTCCCCATGGTTTCATTTCAGTTTCAATTAAACCCGAATTCCCTAATCTCATTAAGTCTGGTCGTAAAACCGATCAGTATACCTTTCACGTGACGGGGCAGTTTTGTTCCTTTTTTTCCTTTTCCCCCAAATACACCCCAGCCCCTCACGTGATGGGCCTTGCAAATTAGAACTAAGGTTTATTTGGGGAGAAAAACAACAAAATTGGTCGTCACGTGAGAGGCCCACAAATGGGTTAACGACCAGACTTAACGAGGTTAATAAATTCGGGTTTAATTGCAAGTGAAATGAAACTACAAGGACGAAAATTGCAAAGTTGAAACTATTTGACTAAAACCACATATATGGACAAACCACAAGGACGAAAACCGCAGTTCACTGAAGTAAGTATTATAATAAAGAAATAGTGAAAAGACATGTCTACTCCTGATTTAACGATTAAATTTAACGGGGTTAGTGATTTGGATGTAATTGGCAAGAATTGGGAAACGTGAAGGGTCCATATGCAAAAAATAATCTTTTTGGACTAAATTCGCATTATTTGTCAAACCACAAGGATGAAAATGACACTTTACTCAAATAAACATTAAAAGTTTTATTATTTTTGATTCATTTTTCTATCTACCTTACTTATATAGAAATTTTTAATAGAAATATAAGATTAGAAGTGAGAAAATATAAATTAAAAAAACTCATTTTAATTTATCGTGATGAGTCTATTGACCATGTTTTAAGTATTTGCTCGGTGGCTAATCGGATTTGGGGTCTTATTGCTTCTTGGCTTGGCCTTTCGTTGTCTTCCTCTTTGGTTCCGTTTGAGCTGATGTCTTGGTGGGACACGTTAAGAGTTCAAGCTCATAAGAAAGATTTGATCGGGATGATTATTTTTGTCACTTGGTGGATTATTTAGAGATTCATAAATGATTTGGTATTTACGAAGACTCGGCATAACAAATAAACGATATTTGATGAAATTTTACATTTCTCGTTCTTATGGTATAGTAGCAGAAATCGTAAATGTAATATTTCTATAATCGAGTGGCTTAAGAACCCTCTATTGTATTTGTAATGTTTTGTGTTTTTTTGTTCTAGCTACGACTGTTTTTTTATTTATATAAAATACCGCATTTCTAAAATAAAAACTCATTTTAATAAATACTTTCCGGTTCATCCATTTGATAAATACTTTTTCCCCCTCATCGTTTTGATAAAAAAAACACTCTCCTACTTTGCCTATTTTATGAATTTTGTCATTTCATTAACAACAATGGAGGATCGGAGACTGGAACCACGCGCCTATAAGAGATATGTCATCTAAACTATTTATGAAGTTTATCTGATTTTATGCTGATGAGCTTTTTGCTGTTTTTTGTTCCTGATTTTTATGCTTTCTCTTAGCTTGAAGCTAAAGTTGTCAAGGAGTGAAGGAACTGAGCCGAGTCAAATCAGCCCAAGCACATGCTCGGCTCGATTTTAAGCATACACGCATGCACAACTACATTACATGTGCGTGTACATTCACTTGGCAATAACCTGATTGATCCACTTGGTAAGCCTCATTAGGCCACCTATTTGTCTCACAAACCCATCTATGCCAATTATAGTGCAGTATATATTGTATTGTATTACATGACTTATTTATCTAATTTAATCTCCTCCATTTACAGGGGAGGGAGTCGTCCGGTTTTTCCAATTATTCTCACATGCTATATTAGCACTAGGGTAGAGGTGTGCAAGAAATCGAAAAAATCAACCCGAAACCGAAAAATTCAAACCGAAAAAACTGAACCGAAACAAAAACTGATGGTTTGTTTTATGTTTTTGTAAAAGTCGAACTAACGGTTTGGTTTTGGTTTTGGTTTTGCATGTAATAAAAACCGAAAAAACATAACCGAACCGAATTCCTAATTTTTTGGTTTTTTAATATTTAATATTAAATAATTTCTGAGATTAAATAAATACGTAACTCAAATATTTTTGGTAAAATGTACAATAATCTATTATTTACAATAAACAAAATTATTTATACTTAAATTCATTATTTTTTGTCATCTTTATTTACGGCCTAATTTGTTCAAGATCAAATGGCAAAAACCAAAAAAACCGAAACCGAGCCAAAACCAAAACGAAAACCAGAAAACCGAAACCGAACGGTTTCAAACACTACAAAAACCGAAGTTTTAGTTTTCGGTTCGGTTTTAACCAAAAATTGCACAGAACCGCACCACGCACACCCCTAATTAGCACATTACCCCCCCCCCCTCTTGGGTAGGATGACGTCGTCCCATGTTCCTAGGGATGGAAATGGGTCGGGTTTGGGTCGGCTTTAGGTATTCCCAAACCCATACCCAGTTATGAAAGTCCATCCCAAACCCGTCCCAAACCCATCGGGTTTTAATCGGGTAATTACCCGTCGGGTTTCGGGCTTTCCCAACGGGTTTCGGGTTTCTTATCGGGTTTTGATAAAATACCCATCGTCTATACCCGGCTCAAAACCCGTTAGGTTTCTACCGGATTTTGACAAAATATACCTAATCAACTACAAAGATTGTTATCATAAAGATAAAATGTCTCAAATATTTAACATAAACAAAGTTTTGACAAATAATATTTTTGAAATATAGTGTGTGTGTGTATATATATATATATAATATAGTAAGCTATATCGGGTACATCGGGTATATAATCGGGTAAACGGGTTTATGTTATCGGGTTATTGGGTCGGGTAATCGAGTATATTAGAAATCCCAAACCCGTCCCAAACCTGCGAAAAATTTTAAAACTAATCCCAAACCCTAATGAGTCGGGTATTACCCATCCCATTTATGCCGGGTTTCGGGTTTTCCCATCGAGTTCAGGTTTCATTGTCATCCATATCTTTCCCATTTTGATGTCCCCCTGTCTTTCTTATTTTGATTTACTTTTGAAACACAAAAGTATATTTACATATATGTATATTTTTTAATTACTTTATATAAATAATTATTTCTAACTGTTAGATTTAACAACTTATTTATTTAATTACATAAATAATTAGAGGTATGCGTGATGCGGTGTGCTTTTGAACTAAAACCAAACCAAAAACCAAATTTGCTGTTTTATATTTATAAAAACCGTTGTTTTTTTGTTTTCGGTTTTACGGGTTTTCTAGTTCGGGAAAAAAATTAGACCCAAGATATTGATATCGGCCATAATATTAAAAAAAAAATTATGGTTAATAGAATAATGAATGTTTGGGCTAGAATATTAAGCGGTATAATAAAAAATACTTAATTTTAAAATTAAAAGTCATAAATTCAATTACATTTAGCCACCAGTAGGTTCGGTTTTAATGGTTAAGGGTCAGTTATTTCAGTTTTTTTTTAATTTCGGTTCGGTTTTTCCGGCATTTCAAAAAGTACGAAATCAAACCAAAACCAATATTACGGTTTTCAACAAAAAAAAAACGAAACATCATTTTTAATTCGGTTCGGTTTTTCCGAAAATAATGCAGGTTATGGGTTTCTAACGCTATGCAGCCCAGTTGGGTAATTTTTTAAAGCCCGAAAATAGATTTTGAATTGAGTGAACGGCACTACGTTACGGCTGTCTGTTGTAACAAACTGCTGCCAGTTGGTGGAACTTGAAACAGTAAGTCGTTGGAGTGATATGATTTGAATTAGGGTTTCTTTCTTTCATTCACAAACTGTAATATAATAAATAATTTCAGGCAGTTTTCTTCCGAATTCCACATACTATGCAATTTCATTAATGGAGCTTCAATCTCAAATTCTTACGATACTCGTTCTGTTCATGTTCCCATCGTCAATACGGGTAATTGATATCAATTGACATTGACAGAGGACAATCTCATTCAATTTTAGGATCAAAGAACTAGTGTTCATTCGCAAATTGAAACTGATACATGTTTATAATGTATGGGAAACGAGTTTTAAATCGGTTAGACATCACCCGAGTGGCCAGTGCACCAACTGTTAAAGCTTGATCCAGAGAGACGTGGGTTCATGACTGGTTAACCCTCTCTTTCATTTTGTTTTAGGATCAAGCCCTCAATGTTATAAATATATGGAACCGGACTTATAGCAGGTTAGACGCTAGCTCAACTGGCCTATGCACACAGTCATGTAGCCAAACCGGCCTCAATGTTATAAAAATCAGTTACTTTATAACCAGAAGTATATATAACCAGTGTTTTTATAAAGTCATGTTCTTGAACAATTAATTTAAATAATTTTAATTCATAAAACTTATAACCCATTTTAATTAAAACATTAAAAAAATTAATAAATAAAATGTTTTATATGGAATATCATCTCATTAAATTTATGATTTTGATATAATAAATTATTTTAAATAAAATAATTTATATAGAACCTTTAAATAATTAATTAGTAACTTAATTAATTATTTTGTTTGAAACCAAAACGTTTAACTATTGAGATTGCTTTTAAATCATGTTTGTTTAAACTTTTATTATAAACTTTTAAGTAACAAATATTTATTATTTATCAAATGATCGATAATTATTAAGCTATTATATCTAATCTGATCTTGAAGCCACAAACCTTAAAACGATCCCGAATTCCTTAGAAAATCCCTATTAGTCTTAGATCTTCCCAAACAATTTGAAATTCTTATTAAACTAGTACAAACCCCTTTTTACATTTTTACACATTTTAGGGTGAAACAGGTCATATACATTCATCGTATCATTAACTTTGTACAAACCTATGGTAACAATGATAGATCTATTGTTTTGACAAACTCACCTAGATTCGTTGACCCTTTCAAGGGGGCGCGATTGATTACAAGTTTACAACCGATGCATACAAGTTTATACACAAAAGGATAACATGTGTGGTTAGGCCTAATACAATCGCATAGTTTGATTGTTCACCCAGTTCTCAAGAAGAGTTTCACATGAATTAACGGAATGACAGCACTATGACATGTGAATTGTTTACAAGACTTTTATACATTGTGCGTTTTAACTCAATATACTCTCACCAACTATTTTTAGATGACATTTGATTTCAACAATTTTCATATAACAACGTATGAATGTATGAGCTTTATTTCAAGATGTTCTACAACGCATGGTCTTTATTTCAAGATGTTCACACGTAGGGCATTTGGACCTAGATTATGTTATGAAATTGGAATAATCACTTTCGTTTAGTTTCGTTTGTTTTGTTGATTCATTTGTAATAAACTTAACTTCATTAACTAAATATCGAAATTTTAATAACGGTCATGAGGTTTTGAAAAACCTCGTTTGGCTAGAAATTTTCCGCCGCCAGTTGAAGTGTGACAACATTGATGGTTGTTCTCTTCATGTGTGACTTTACACATCTTCACTTTCATTTTCATTCTCTTCACGATGTCTTTCTTCATTTTCACTTTCATTTTCGTTCTCTTCATGATGACTTATGTACAGGGGCGAAGGATAGTTGGGGCCAGAGGTGGCCCCGACCCTCTCCATTTTTTCATGAAATAGTGTAAATTTACCCGATTTCGTCTGACATTTTTATACGTAGTGTATATTTACCCGTTTTAACCATAAATTTGATCCCGGCCCCCTCCATTTACGGGATTTTCTAATGTATATTTTCGCCCGGTAGCTACTTAATATGTTTATTTCTATTTCTATTTCCATGTATATTCTAGCCTCAAACAAATAAACAAATGAATACACGAAGAAAAATGAAGAAAAAACAAAGAAATGGTGTTTAATCAGCCTAACACACCCCAATGTTCACCTTTGCAGGGAAAGACAAAAATCTGATGAAAAAGACAAATTCTGACGAAGCAAAACACGGAGCCGTGCCTCAGGAAGCACACCCCCGTGGTCACCTTTCACAAAAGACAAAAAAAATATATATCATACACTCCAAACACGGGGCCATGTCTCACCTAGCACACCCCCGCAGGAAGCACACCCCTGTGGTCACCTTTCACAAAAGACAAAAAAAATATATATCATACACTCCAAACACGGGGCCATGTCTCACCTAGCACACCCCCGTGGTGAGTCATCATGTACGACCTGACAAGAACATTAAATGCACATGGACAGCTGGACACGAGGGCGTGCCTCACCAAACACGGGGGCGTGTCAGCCTCTCTAGACAGTCTATAAATAGAAGTGCATGTTGCATTGTTTCAAGTGTGCTTGGAGAGG
Source organism: Bidens hawaiensis (assembly GCF_021521415.1). Classification (NCBI taxonomy): domain Eukaryota; kingdom Viridiplantae; phylum Streptophyta; class Magnoliopsida; order Asterales; family Asteraceae; genus Bidens; species Bidens hawaiensis. Next base: position 256,874 of record NW_027491256.1, read on the forward strand.
GTTTGGACGGGTTTCTCACTTAAAAACACTCACTTAACAACCATATTGAAGATCCATTTGAGAGTTTGAAGGCTTGGAGGCATCTATCATCATCATGATCATCATCATCCATCACCATTAAAGAAGGAAGATTCATCATCATCATATTAGTTAGATTGTTCTAGTTTAATCTTGTGTTTGTTATCTTCATCTTCTTTGATGTTCATTGTCATGCTCATCATGAGCTAAACCACCATCTTCCATCTAAATCTGTGATGAACCTTGATTTTAATTGATGATTATATTGAATATGTAATTTAGTTTTTATGAAATACGTGGTTATTTTGCAATTATCTTTGATGAGATATATTTTGTCATCATAACTCATTAATTCAAGATTAATGAGTAACACTCATTCATGATTCACCAATGTTCTTGGAAACTAGAAATGGTAAAAAAAATATCTTGATATTTCATCCAACTTTACACGTTTTTTTTCGTCGAAAACCGAAACTAAACTGTATATAATTAAAACCCAACAAAGCCGAACCATTACCAACGATTAAGTTCCGATATAGTTTGTACTTTAATGAAAAATTGAGTTTAATTTAAAATAAGAATTTTTAATCTGCATATACCTTCATTTAGACTAAGCATCAACTAATACATTATTAAGAGAATCATACTATGAACAAAGATAACTTTGGTCACATAAATAATAAACCTTATTAGAATAAATAGAAGGCGAAATCATAACAAGAACGAAAATTATAAAAAAAAAATCATACTGGAAATTGGGCTAAATTAAAGTTGTATTAGATAAGTTTGCTCGTATTAAATAAATATTTGGTTAACTATATTTTAACTACATCTAATATTATATTATAAAACATATCTAATACTAAATAAGTAAATAATTAACATTTCAATATGTACGGCTAGCTCTGGTTTCAACCGTGAAACCAAACTGGTGAACGCACAGTTTCAAACGAAATAATGAGCACCCAAAAATATATTACCTGATTATCAAAGTATTTGTTTCCAGTTTCCGGCTGTATCGCGCAGGCACTCTTCTAGTATCATAAAAATTGCAATGTGTGTGTGTGAAGAAAATCAAAAGGGAAGATAAGGAATAATAAATTTAAATATAGCGATAAATAATTTTATATATATATATATATATTAGATAAAGGATCCAATACAATAATCTCTAATCGTACATTATGTACACGACTCATATCCTCGTCGATTTCAAATAACACGCGGTGGCAATACTGTAATTTTCATCAAATCTGATTCGCTGCTCTCATCGATCACGTCCACCTTCACCGTGACTGTTCAGCAATTCGTCACCATCCAACGATTCTGTCTACCGTCCACCATCAAACGATTCCGTCGCCAGTTAATAAAATTGACCAATTGAAATTGAAATTGTTGAATAATTGATCAATTAAACTTTGAAATTGGTCCAATTAATCATCCATGTGAAGTTTCATTTGATCAATTTTGAGTTTTGAGTGATGGGTTTTAACTGAACATTTAAAGTTTTAAGCATCATTTGTAGAAACCCAGTTGCAGACGTTCCATATTTTGTTCATATGATCGAATCGATGATCAAATTGACGGTCGCTTGATAATTGTTTGATGATTACGAGATTATATGAAGTGATTTCAGTGTTCAATTTCATTTTATAGGTGTTTAATTTTTTTTGTTAGTTTAGAAGTTCTGTTTAGAAGTTCAGAACTTTTAAACATTTTTGAACACCCAGAACTTCGTAGAATGTATTAGAACGTTTAAAGATGTTCATTTTTTTAACACCCATAACTTCATTGAACGTATTAGAACGTTTAAAGATGTTCTTTTTTGGTCAGAACGTTTAAAGGTCTTCAGTTTTGTTTCAGAACGTTTAAACATAATATTTTGAACCATATCAGAGCATGATTGAGTGCATTATTTCTGCAATTCCATAATCGATTTATGAATCTAAATACTTCTACACATCAATTCGATTGATTAAATCAACATTTTTTTGATCAATTTTGAAGATTTCTTGATGTTCAACGCCGTTCGATTTTAATTTGGTTTTTGACTTTAGAGATTTCATACTTTAAGCTGTGATTAGAGTTTAGAAATTGGATTAGATTGAACGACGAGTTCCGAATTTGAATCAGAGTCGATTTGTAATCGACGAATTTTGATCGTGGGTTATTTAGGAAATTGTCACCGCGTGTTTTTTAATCTAACACTCTGAAAGGTCGCGTACGTAATACATGATAAGCCATTATTGTACGTTAACCCACCCCTATATTATTAAACATATATATCATCTTTCTTTTTGAACCTTTTGGGCAATAATTTAAATACTTAGTGTTTACTTGCATAGTTGCAGCCCAGTTGTTCTGAATTCTGAGTGACACTGTGAGTGTGACAACATGTGAGGCAAATTGTTCTTTGGGTGTGGTTGGGTCAATCATTGTTTAGGCCCAGCCCAAATGCTTTCGTAACCAATCTTGTATGTTTTATAAAGAGATTTAACCAAAATCTCGTATTTTATTGTGTACCCTCAAAAAAGTATCTGGTCCTTGAAACTTGGCTGACTAGGTGCATACTAGTACGTATTAGGTGATACTCTACCTGATCTTCCAAAACATGCTTACCCATCTATCTGAAACGTATTCGTAATTTTTTTGTTTATGTTTGTCTTTGACTAATATAATAATCTAATAATTCATTTATTTAGTTTTTATGTTTTTAATTTTCATGGGTAATAAAGTTATATAAAGTAAAATTGGTAAGAAATGTGTTCATCGGGTAAAACGATTTTACAATCCACATTCCAAACTTGTTCCTTTTGTCAATCCTAGTTGACGTCCATCGGCAGAAACCAAGCAATGACAGCTACTCAACAACAACTTGCAATCATAACTGCAAACAACTGTAAATCCTGAGCCAGACTAGTCACGTATTAATTAATAACAAGTTACAATTGTTGACATCAAACTGACCTTAACAAAACATAAATCAATTCTCATAAGGCCAAGTGCAAAACACGTCATATTAAGCCGATGGTCACTAAACACATGAGGCGATTATGTAATCAAATAAAAAGCTCACTTTCACACGTTCCTATTACATATGTTCAACACTTAAAAATGAAAATTGAACTTGAACCTCAAAACTTCTTGGATGGGTATTGTAGAGTTAGGGTCCTAGCCCACGGACTCAAGTAAACCTCAAGATGGTCTTAAACTACACCCTCGAATCTAACCTTGCCACACCATAACAACTAGTCATATGACCAATCACAATGCAAGATTTCTTCAACACGACAACCAGGACAAAAGAAATTATGTATACATGTTAAACCAATCACATGACGACAATACTATACCTTCATGTGACAGTTGTCCCTATCCGTCAGCTGTCACAGCCAATCAAGATACCCGTACGTGCTCTTCCATGAGAATAGAAAGTTCTCTTGATGGTGACAGCTCGACCAATATTTCTCTACCTCTCCGACTATAAATACTACACTTTGATAAACGGTTTAGAGATTCTCATTCTCTCACTCTTACGATTACTCTCTGAGAACTACACTAATTACTTTATTAATTAGTATAATAATAATTATTATTATTATTATTATTGAAAGATTAAAATAATAATGAATAGTGAGAAAGATGTTGAAGTGGGTTGGGTAAAGGTGACAAGTGTCATGTATACAGACCTTATATCCTCTTATTTCTCCCTCCAAAATATTATCTTTACCTCCTTCAACTCCTTCAATAACCAATGGCGGTTGCAGAGCTTAGCCCTGCATACACCAAAACCCATTTCACAAACTCAAACCTTTCATATGTTTCTTCATCTTCTCGTCTTGCCAACCACCGCCGTATCACTTTCCGCCATCTTTCAAGATCTCCAGTTCCGGCAGCAATCCGTTGCTCTGTTACTTCTGAGTAAGCTTAGCTAGCTTCTTTTGTGTTATTTATTGTCAAATATTATTATATTATTTGTGATTGATGAGTTGGGTTGTTAATATGAAAGCCAAGTTAAAGCACCGGTTGGTGTTGATGCTAAAGATCCCAAACTCAAGCCCGAATGTTTCGGTGTCTTTTGCCTTACTTATGATCTCAAAGCTGTAAGTTTCTTTCCATAAACCTTAGCTCCTTAAAAGATGTATGTATAGTTATTTAATGTCATAGATGATAATAAGTTTTGCTCGTATGTTAATCAACTATAATTCACTTCTTTAACTCAAACCGGAGCTGCTACGTTTCTTGGTGTGTGCACAGTAACTTATCAACCAACGCCGAAGAACTGTAACTTTGTTTTCAGTAGGATCGGTTTTGTCGTTCAAAAGGGGGTGGCGGTGCAACTTGTTGTCCGTTTACATGTCTATCTGTTGTAATTGGATCCTTTTGTTTAGTATTAAAGTAAATGAGTTTCAACATCAAACTCTCAGAAAAAAAAATAAAGAGAGAAAATAATAATAAACTTAAAAGATTAATGATAAATCAAATATTGATTACTATAACAGATAATAAGCTCGGCTAACGACCTTTAAAGCTGGACGTTTGGAGCCGGTGGCAAAACTTGTATGAAAACGTGCAGGTGGGGAAATCAATGCGCATAAAAAAGTTTCAAAAATTTTCATACGAAAACGTAAAATTTACAGTACGTATAAGAAATTTCGAATGAAACCGGGAAAATTTACAAAAAGAGGGGGGGGGGTTGGCGTTTACTAACCTTCGCCACTGTAGTTGGAGCAACGTGGAGCTTGAAACAAAGTGTAGCAAATCAAGCAGTGTCATCACCTTCATTCTTTTGTGTTCTCGTCCTTCGGGTTATTCTTCTGTTTGTATTGATTTTTGCTCTGTGTTAAATATTCAGGGTCGGTGTTTGATTCTTGCAGATTGTTGTAGCATTTGTTGTTCTGGTTTTTAAAATTCAGTGTCATGCGTGATTTATTGATCAATCATGATTCACCTTTTTAAATATAGAGCCAAAAAGGTGTAACCGAATTACAAAATAATGAGATAATGATAACGCGTCAATAACTATTTTAATAGTCAAACTAGAGATAGAATAATGACGAGCAGATGATGTCAAATAAACTTAAAAATAAATGATAAATTAAATAATAGTAACTATGATAGATAATAAACTCGGCTAACACCGGATAGAATAATAAGTTGATTATTCGTAGCATTAGTTTTAGTTGTTGAATTCGCAAACTTTGATAAATATGGAAACACTCGTATATGTGATTGGACAAGTTCTGATGTGTATTCTGTGTATTTGTGCATTATCAGGAAGATGAAACAAAATCATGGAAGAAGATGATTAATGTTGCGGTTTCAGGTGCAGCCGGGATGATATCCAATCATCTACTCTTCAAGGTAACAATTCTTATATTAGTTTAATACTAGGACGAAGACTCATGATTCAAAGTTTGATTGCAGCTTGCATCCGGTGAGGTTTTTGGCCCGGATCAACCTATTGCTCTGAAACTTTTGGGATCCGAACGATCATTTGCAGCACTTGAAGGTAACATATTGTGTTTGTCTAATATTGCATCTGTAACGAAAACTTATATTATTATGGTGATGTTGCAGGTGTGGCTATGGAACTTGAGGATTCGTTGTATCCATTGTTAAGAGAAGTAAGCATTGGCATAGATCCATATGAGGTGTTCCAAGATGCAGAATGGGCACTTTTGATTGGCGCAAAACCTCGAGGACCAGGAATGGAAAGAGCGGGTTTGTTGGATATTAACGGCCAAATCTTTGCCGAACAGGTTTCTTTTTGTAGTTTTTTAGTGAATATTCTAACAAACCAACATATTTTCTTATGTCGCACGAAAAAGTTACTCATCATAATTTTTGGTATATTAAAGTCGTAAACTTGTAAAAACGTACACGGACAAGTCTTTGGTATATTAAAGTCCCTAAGTTTGTTTGGACCCTCGAATGCATATTGTTGTTAAAAAGCTTTAAAAAGTGAGACTTGTTACTCGTGAAATTTGATGGTGACGTTTTAAGATTACTGCACAAAAAAGTTATACCATTTTATTTCGACCAGTTTAAAAATGTTAGAAATCATTATTTTTGAAACAAACTACAAGTGCATTTTAGACAAGTTTATATACTTTAAAAACTGAAATTAGCTTGAAGACTTTGTGTGTATGTTTTACATATTTCGAGATGTTAATATATCAAAATTAGGCTGAGTGACTTTTCATGCAAAATAAAAAAAAAATATTGTTTTTATCATATTAACTAAGTACTTAATAAAATTTATGTGAAATCTTATAACTTAATGGAGATATGACATGAATGAAACAGGGAAAAGCGCTTAATGCTGTTGCTTCACCTAATGTTAAAGTTATGGTGGTGGGAAATCCCTGCAATACCAAGTAAGGAAAACTTGCTGCTATAAACTTTGACTTTTGTTTAAGTCAAATGTGTCTCTGTTTTGACTTATAATATTCTTATTGTATTTTGTTTGTTTGCAGTGCTTTGATCTGTTTGAAAAATGCTCCAAACATACCCGCAAAAAATTTTCACGCATTAACTAGACTAGATGAAAATAGAGCAAAATGTCAGGTATTAAATACTGTTATAAACAACGTTTTGAAAACCAGATGAACCAGTCAGGCTTTGACTTTGACCAAGTTCACATTTGCAGTTGGCTTTAAAAGCTGGAGTTTTCTACGATAAAGTGTCTAACGTCACCATTTGGGGGAACCACTCGACCACTCAGGTTATCGAATGTTTTCTTTTATGTATGTTTTATGTTTTGTTTGCTGAATGTGATTTGTTTGCCATAGGTTCCGGATTTTTTAAATGCTAAAATACATGGGATTCCTGTCCCGGAGGTTATTAAGGATAGGAAATGGTTAGAAGAGGAATTTACTCATGTAGTTCAGACAGTAAGTCCTGTTAACTATGTCAACGAGTGTGTATACTGTCTTTTTTTCGGCTACTAATTGTCGGGGAAATGTTATGTAGAGAGGCGGAGAACTAATTAAAAAATGGGGAAGATCTTCAGCTGCATCAACCGCTGTTTCTATTGTGGATGCAATAAGATCACTTGTAACACCGACACCCGAGGGTGATTGGTTTTCAACCGGAGTAAGTTTCTCGTTAGCGGGGCCCGTGAACTTTCGTAACCATAATAAAACAATGCATTTTGTTAAATTGAAATAGTTTTGGGCTAACTCTTTATAATGAAAATATGCAGGTTTATTCGGATGGAAATCCTTATGGAATAGCGGAGGGCATTGTTTTCAGCATGCCTTGCAGATCTAATGTTAGTAAAAACCAGAGCTTTTGTTATTCTTCATCTAATATGTTATTTTGAACTCCATTTAGAACAAAATTTACCTTGCCAGGGGGATGGCGATTACGAGTTTGTCACGGATGTGATATTCGATGACTATCTTCGTAAAAAGATTAAAAAGGTAATCGGAATCTCAACTTTTGATGTTTTTAGTTGCCTTTTTCAATGAAATTTGATACTAAAATTGCAGTTTCGTTATTATTTTTCAGTCTGAAGACGAGCTGCTTGCCGAGAAGAAGTGTGTAGCACACTTAACAGGAGAGGTAAGTACAAAATACGTTGGTTGGGTGACGGGTCAAAAATTGGTTGGATGAATTTGCAAACAATTTTAACTAAATTATGCAAATACATTGACTTTACGAGCCGAAACTGTGAAACTTGGTACTAAGATTCTAATTGTGTTTTCGTTAATAATTTTATCAGGGAATCGCTGTCTGTGATCTACCCGAGGATACCATGCTACCTGGAGAAGTGTAGAGCAAAATATAGTCACTGACCAAAGTTTATCTTGGCATACCATCACATCATCACAATACTGAATTATTCAGCAAACAGAATTAGAATCATGTTTATGCATAATATCATATTCTTATTGCCAATAATGGGCAATTTATGCCCACTTTACTAGTTTTAAGCTATTTGTAATTCTGTTGACCGATTTGGTCAAACTTGAGAACACATGTATGCAACATGTGTTGTATTCTGTTTTTATGTGGTTCATATTCGCAAAATCACTGTCAACTTGTTACGAAATATCTATGCAATCATTCATTTTAGAAGCGATCCAAATCAACCGGTCCCATGCATAGTCAAGACTAAACAGACTTGGTCGATAGGCTGCACGGGGCTGCCATCTGGTCCCAGACCCGGTCCCTACTCAACATCAAAAATCCAGCCCCCCACACATGGGTATTCGGGTACCAAAACATTACGCGTACAGTATAAAATTACGCAAACAATACAAAACCATGGTATATGATAGTTAAAATCTCAAGTCAGGAATAACATTTCCACAAAAGTTAATATTTTTAAACTTACTGATAAGCAAGCAAATATAGCATATTAGGTCCACATGACATTTAACAAATATAGCAAATATAGCATATTAGGAATGACATTTACTGAATATTATTGTAGATGGAATACCCTCAGCTCATGAATGACTTAGAACAGACAAGACACCCAATCTTGAAGCTAAAACAAAGCACCAGAATCCAGAGAAATGAACTGTAGAACCAACCACGCGGCGCACCAGCATTGACCACCTTCTCGGATTGATATGCGCTGATGTCTCTTTGACCCGGCCCAAAGGAGACTACAATGTTGACTTGAGTGTGCTTGCCCAGTGGCAAGTCAACTACACCCTCTTTGAAGAAGACATCGCTGAAAGTAACATTGACTGCACTTGAAGCTTTAGAAGCAGAAGTCATGTATTTTGTAGGGAATTCTGCTGCTAATGCGGGTGGAGCCGAAATGTTGCCTAACATGTAACTCGCCTTTTTGAGAAACGGGTATGCAATATCTGTTAGACCAATTTGACCCGTTAGTTCGTAAACAAACAAAGATAATAACCCCATTCTGCCAAATCATAAGTAAATTTCTCCTTACCTGCTTCTTGAACTGGATTCTCTTTCTTTGAGGCGGCGGCGATCTTGACATTTTGTCCTTCAACGGGCTGGCTCGATTCATACAGTTGATGAGTTCCTTTATTCATATTCTGACAACAAAAAAGAAGCAAATTGAGGCAGGTCTTTATAGTAATGTCAAAATGATAAAATATGATCCAAAGACAATTAGAGTAACAAAAAAAATTATTCTAGATGTTACCACCTCGAGATTTAGCATCGAATCAGGGAGAGTGTTGTTTTCAACTGAATCAAAAGTGTACTGGAAGTTGTCCACATCTGGATTAAACAATGTGGTATACTCATTAAGCATATCAAGACCAGAATCCCTGTCCACTGCATTCTTAAAATCATCAGCTTGAAAGAACAAACTATCATCGAGTTGAAAATCAATATCAGTAGCATCAAAGTACGGTTCATCACGCAAAAAGTCCATGCCAAAATCCATGGTATTGCTTGATTCGCCAATATATCCTTGGCTCACAGATCCAGCATGAACCTCAGTCTGCACGGACGGATCAAACAACTGGGACCCGTCACTTTTAACAACCTGAGATTCATATCCATCTGCAAACACCAGAGACTTTTGTGGGCCATCTGTCACTTCTGCAGATACATCACTGCCATTAGTAAACAGGAGAGAATCATCTTCTCTTGGCAAGCCTGTCTTAAGAATCTGAAAAAAAAAAAAGAAAACATTTTTATGTTAGAAAATAATTATTTTGAAAAAACATTAGCCATAAAAGTATGAATATAGTATAAAGGGTGCAAACCTGCTCAATATCATTAGCATCTAGATAGGAATCCTTATCAACAGCCAATCCCTCAGTATGATCTTCCAGTTGGGGCACAAATGCGTACTCATCATTTTCCCATTCCTCTTCAATAAATGGTGCCCCGTATTTTTCACCATTCTTCGGTCCAGTGCCACTTTTTTGAAATATCCTACAGAGTACAAAAGCATCCTGCCAACCAAAATACACCATATAAGAGGTAAAAAGGCAGTTATCAGAATCATATGCAAAAAAATCAAATATTAATCAAACTTATTGTTCAATGTCTGTCCTATAGAATATGACATGAATCTGCAGTACTTGCCTACTTGGTTATGTTGATGTGGCATCCCTATTGTGTAACATAGTTGACATGGCATGTGAAATGTCAATCTTTATAAAACTGATGACGCAATGTCATGCAAGCTGTTTTATACAATTAGCTGGCCATATCAACATACGCAACAAGTAGGCTGCACAAGACTTGCAACGAGCCGAACGAATACGTATGTAGCATGTCCATGTTCGCTCGTTTAAGTTTAACCGAACAAACGATTGAACACAAACTTTTTTCTTGCTCATGTTCATTCTTTAAGAAAATGAGCGTGATCATGCTTGTTTGTTAATAGTATAAACGAACAGCTCACAAACGTAGCTGAACATACATAGATGAACAAACATAATCGAGGGAATACCAATGAAAAGTAAACGTGACAACAAAATTCCTAAAACTAGACTAAGTTATGTTGAGTGATATCTTAATACTATAAAACTAGACTAAATTGTAATTGATAATTCTCTCTTTATAAAGCAAGACTAAACTATTCTCAAGCCTAAAGTATTTAAATGAATACAAAAACCAACAAACTTAAATAAACGCAAACTGGCAAACATGAATGTAAATGAAAGAACATAAACGAGCGTACATGAACGAATGTAAACGAGTGTTCACGAACATAAATGAACGAATGAGACTTGTGTTCATGTTCACTCATTAAATTATATAATAAATAAAATGTTCAGTGTCGTTCATTTAAGGACTAGCTGAACTTCACAAAATTTAGCCAAGTGATTAAACCTAGTGAGTTTTAACAACCCAAAAAGAAAAATAGTCAAACTTGGTTACTCTTTAGTCACTTTCCTAACAAAAACTAATGAACACGCAAATCATAATACAACAAGCTATATAAATATGAAAATACACAACAAAGAATGACAAAAATAATCAGAGTCAACAACACTTCACCTGCACGATTCCAGCCTTCTGAAGCTCCTGATCAATGAGCCTATATTCATGCATAACCCAGTTTGTCCTCTCACCTTTTGGGGCCCGCCCGTTATGGTACACCAATGTTTTCTTCATCCCAACTTGTTGAGACCTATGGTGCACCACCCGGTCCTTTCCAGTAGTCTTCCAGTACCCCTTCACAGTAGCCCGGTTCGTTCGGGACCCATTCCCATATTTCTTGTCTAGGACACTGAAAAAGTACCATTCCAAGTCTCTGCTCTTCAGCTTGGACAACCCTGAAACCCATAATTCACAAAATCAAACAAGTACATAACATAATATGATTTATGTGTATACTAATCAATGATAATTAAGTCAATTTCATAAAACATGATAGTCTAATTGCTAGAGTGACTGATTTATTCTATAATTATTAGAAATGTGCATGAAACCAAATAAAACGGAAAAGCCGATCCGAAACCGAATAAACCAAACAAAAACAAAAATTGATGGTTTGGTTTTATGTTTTCGTAAAATCCAAACTTTCGGTTCAGTTTTGAATGTAATTAAAACCGAAAAAAATCAGACCTAACTTATAATTTTTTTACTTTTTATCGTAGTTATAAAAAAACCCTCGCTTTTTGCGCCTAGGCCCATTTTCCAGGCAAGGCCCCATATATGCGCTGCTAGTTCCTACGCCTTGCTTCTTGAAGTTGACAACACCTCTGGCGGTATTGATGACGAATCAAGAACAATGGTCATTTGAACCTTTACTATGTGTTACCTTTTGAACTTCTGGTTTTCAACATTTTGGTAATTGAGTTTTTGATACTTCACTTCGAACAATTTGTTATTCAAGTTTTGGAATTACATTTGCATCTTGACTCTTTAGACCTTCTTTTGGTACTAATCAGATGATATTAAATGTTATATAATATCTTTTTGTTTATTTTATACGAAGAGTAGTATTAATTTTCTAATACATAATATATTTTAATTCTTTTTATTTAAGTGCGCTTTTTTACTTAAAACCTCGCTTATTTGCTTCTTGCGCCTACGCCCAAGGCAAGACCCAATCGTCTTTGATAACTATGCTTAATTAATAATGAATTTAAGTAATTTATAATAATTAATAAATATATACTTTAGCCCAAATCATAACAATCAATCAATTAATTATCAACTATCAAAAAAATATTAAGCCAAAATTCATTATTTTTTGACAAAATCTTTTTTTTTGGGGCCAAACATTACAAGCTCAAAAGGCAAAACCGTAAAACCCTACGCAAACCGAACAGTTCTTGGTTCGGTTTTAGCCCAAAACCGACCCGCTCACACCCCTAACAATTACTAAACCTAAAAAAAAATAAAAAAAAGTCAAGAAGTGTATAAAGAACTGACCTGGAAGATCCCAGGGCTCCACTTTGTACACGTCAACATCCGAAATCGCATCGAACCGGAACGGCTTGCCGCAAACCTTCCGCCTGAGATAGTATCTAACAAGTTCTTCATCGGTGGGATGAAACCTAAAACCAGGAGCAAGTGAAGAAGCAGCTGCTGGTGATGGTGTGGAGTCAGTGATCGCTAATGCCATAAAACGAGTGATTGAAAGGCTATTATATATAGATTGAATAAAGGAACGATCTTTTGAATTGAAATTGGAGAATTAGGGTTTCAATTATTATGAGGGTTTTGGTGCCATTGACGGAGTCGTCCCATTTGGGGAAAACGAAATTACGGGTTTACGGATGGTAGTTGTCAGGGGTTTATATATTGCGGGAAATTGTCTTCGGTTCACGCGGCTTGGCAGAGAGACGTATTAGTTTTTTCTTTTGTTGGTGTTTTCTGTTTGTGATAAATCTTATTGAATTTTTTTTCTTGTGATTGATACGGTACTATTACCGAACCGAGTATTTTTGGTACGGTGTTAGTATCAAGTTTTTAAGAAAATCAGGATCGGTAGTGATAAGGTACCAAGCTCATATCTATCTAGCGATATAAAGCTTATAGTAAAATTGATTTTTCTCATGTAGTCGGGGGTTTAAACTTCATTGGGAACATTGGTGTAGATTTAGAAATATAAAGGGTATGTTTGACAAAAATATCTGCTAGCTGTAGCTGGAAGTTGGTGGTTGGTGACTTGATGCTGATAGTCATAGCTTTTTAGACATGTTTAGATGTTTGGCAGAGTAGCTAGAGCTTTTAATAAAATGTATAAAATTACTATAATAGGCATAACTAAAAAACAATAATAGTAAATGTATTTATTTTGGAATGTTATTTAAGTAAATTAAAATACTAAGTCTAAAAGCTTGTAGCTATTTCTAAACGCTACTAATGGTAGCTTTAAACTTTAAGTTTTTTTTCTAATCTAAAAGCTTCAAGCTCCTTGAACCAAACAAGTTTATTAATTGAGTATAAGTTTTTTTTAAAAGCTTGAAGCTAGAAGCTTTCAAAAACTCCTACAAACTTCCTGCCAAACATACTCATAGTGTGAGTTATTTTTTTATAAAAAATAAGTCAAAGAGTATGTTTTGTTCACATAAAGTGTATTTTAAGGAATTGAAATTTTGAGAAAATTATAACTTTAATGAATGTTTGTATGATGTTTTGTGTGTAAATTTAGTGAGACGTTAAAAAGTTATCAATTGACTAAATTGTCTTCTTTTTTTACGCCCTCCTTTTATTGCTTTGCCCCTTCAAACAAAATTAATATGCACAACTACACATCACAACAACTATACATCCTCTCAGTCTGTTGAGTTTGCTGTTAACAACCTGATCCCTCTACGGTCTTTATCCTCTATGTAACGTCCCTAATTGTATACACAGGGGCTTCTACAATAAACAATCAGGGTTTTTGCGGGAATGAAGGAACTAGAAACATATGAAACGATCGAAAAGGATAAGGGAAAGCTTTCATCTCACGTCTAATTGAGTTCTAGTGGTTTTGTCATATTTTGCGCTCTTTAATTCCTGAACATTTTTGGTGCAAAATTGAGTACACACTCATGATACATACTACACCGTTGTCGCTATATCACATAATACATGTATATTAGTGACTATGAACTTATGTGCAACACCAATGACAGATCCCACGCTTATCAATGGTTGGCCTCAACGCCACCAACTGAATATGTGCATGTTGGACGTGGGTGGGAGCTAGGCGTGCTTGGATGTGAGCAATCCTATGATGGATGACCTCATGGGAAGCTTTCACTTTTGTAACTAAAAACAAATATATAAGTTTTTTATAGGTAAAACAAACAACATAACGTCATTATGAGTGGTCGGATGTGTCAAATAGCATCATTCATTTGTATGTCATTCGATATGGTAGGAAATAACATCAACGATGAGTCCCTGAGGGTGTTTACAACACCTAATGTGAATCCATAAAGGAGTGATTGTCATGTGAGGATTGGTTTGCAAACACACACAAACAAACTAGCGAAAAAGAAAAGAATATGAGATTTACGTGGTTCGGTCTTGACTGAATTACGTCCACGGGCTACAACCAGGGTATTTTGTTATTTCTACTGCCTCACTCGTGAGGAATTACAAGTATAAGATTATAATATATAGAGAACAATCTAGGGTTTATAGCTTAGGGTTCAAGAATATATAAATAGGCCCTAATAAAGAGATATAGGGTCGTCCAAAAAACCTCCCATGTCTTCCATCTTTATAAACCCATTTAATCCGTCTTCATGTAAACCGGGCCCAAACCGAACCAAGCCTCCACAAACCCAACATGTCACACTTTAGACAACTCCCAAGCTAGTAATGGACGAGGTAGATGTCTCATAAGAAACACATAATTTTAATTATTGCGAACACTTTTCAATGCATTGACTGTGGACGAAAGGAGAACCCCACACTTACACTTATTGGTAAAAAGTAATTCAATAACTAGTGTATGGTGGAAGGTCTTCAATCAAACAGCCAAAATGAAATCCATAAACTAGAGGTGCACAAAAAACCCGGGAACCGGACCCCAAAAAAACCCATATTCGATTTTTTTAATACCCGGGTTTTTAATACATGAACCCGTATCCAACCCTATTCGTATGGTACAGATAGGGTATGCATTTAATTACCAAAACTCGTACCCGAATCGGGCCTGATTTGTACCCAGTAATACCCGAAAACCGGAACCGGTTTCATATCCGAAACCGGGTTATTCCAAAACCCGAAACTAGGTTTTTCAAGCACCCGATCTATACCCGAAATTACACGACAAATACTCCGAAAAATACCCTTGAAAAGTGCAACCCCATAAAATCCAATCTATAAATGAAAAATATCCCGAAAAAACCCGAAAATATGATTTGTTTTTCAATACCTGGAAATAGGGTATTCGAATACCTGATTTTAGAATACTCTGTTTCTATACCCAACCCGAACCCGATACATAGGGTATTGTTTTTAAAAACAATACCCGGATCCGAACCCGTCCCGAGTATTGCCAATACCCGGTCATACCCGAACTCGGTTCCATACCCGAAACAGGATATTTGAGGGAACCCGAAACATGATATTTGAAAAACCCGATTTGCGCACCTCTACCATAAACTACTCACAGAAGAAACAATCTGCTGCAATTTCAACACCGATAGCTTTAGCTAAAGTACTAAACACAATAATGTAAACCTTTGAAATCTCTCAGTTGTGTGAACCTTAGCTCAAAAAGTTGCACCATCATTATTTCATCTTTTCTAAGAGTGTGTTGTTGCTAAAAATCAACAAGATTTCAGTGTGTTAGTCGAGTATGCGAAGTACAAATACTCGAAGTGACATATTAGTCGAGGATTTGAGTGCAAATACTCGAAGTAAGTGACGAGCAAAATGTTTAAAGGTACGAGTCTGCTAGAAATCATTGCCGATTAACATGTTACAAGCGTCACAAATGATACCATACAACAAAGTCCCAGCAACATTCCTACTCCAAAGGTCCAAAACATTAAGAGTTCAAAAGAAAAGCCGAACACTACATAACCCATTAACCAGTCTCGACACAGCTTTATTCGCCTAGACACGACACCAAACTACACATTACATAGAACCCGCACCCCTACCCTAAAACTACCTACCCACCGGTCCTTAACCCACCATTCTCCTTGGTCAAATCCTCAATCCGAGACTGAAGAATATCGATCATCGCCTGGGCCCGCATCACTTCTATCTTCAAAGTCTCTTTCTCCATTGATACGTTAAGAATCTCGTTCTCCAAGTTACTTATGAACTTTAAGTATCCCGGTGGCACGGATTTCTCGAGGGTTGCAGCATCAAACGACGGGAGTGAGGTTGGTTGGTGACATTCTTTGGCTTCAATCGACTCCAGTAATGGGAACTCTAGCAGCGCTCGTCTTGGATCTTGGCTCGTGGTGGTTGAGTCTTCTGAACCGTTTGCGTTGCTGGAGTTCGGATCACTTGGCTTTGATCGCTTGTTGTGGAATAAAGAGAAGGTTTCCAGCTCGGGTTCACTGTTTAGAGGTGGGTCTTCGGAGCGTTCACGCTTGCAAACAAACGGAATGGCTTCCTGTCAAAGTTAAATACCAATGAGTTATGTGAGTCATGGTGGTCCAAATCGAACCTCATAAGCATAATTCAACTTTGTTTGTTTCCAGCAATAACCGGACCCATAAAAACCCAATTCCACATTATGATCTCGGGGTATGCACGAAACCGAAATACCGAACCATAACCAGAATATAACCGACGTAACTAAACTGAAATAGCCTAACCGGATAAAAGACCACTTTCCATTTTGCTATCAACCAACGTTCAACTTGGTTTGTGCTTCCGGCCATAACCGGACCCAATAAATGTAATACCCCAAAGCTTTCAGGCCTATATCCATTATTTCGAGACATTTGTCGACCCAATGTTTTAGGCCCAGATTCTTTATTTTGAGTCATTTTTACGGCCCAGAATTTTCAAGCCCAAATGATAAAACCAAAAACAAGTAAAACAAAAAAAAACCCATTGTGAAACCTGAAAACCTAAAAATCATAAACTGAACACATTGTAAAAACAAGAACCGAAAAAGACCAAAACCACATGTTTCGGAGAAACCAATATTTCAGTGTTTAGTTTCGGTTTGAGCACAAAACCGACTCATAATATGACCCAAACCCATTTTGTTCAGACCCCGTTTTGACCGAACCGAGCCACCCATTTAGCCAAATTTAAATCACACTTACAAAAAAAGCCCAACTTCTTGATATCAAACCTACAAAAAGATAATAAATACCTGCACACTATCATTCCCTTCGGCCCGAGTCTCATCACCATTGGTCAAATCATCATCACCTTCACCACCAGGAACCATAAGTGCTGCATCATCGGTCCATTCCTCCTCAAGAAACGGTGCATAACGGTCCCCATTCGGTGGGCCCAACCCGCTCTTTTGGAAAATCCTGCAGAGCACAAACGAATCCTTTTCCCCACCACCCAACAACCAACCCAATCAGTTAAAACATCCCAAAACAAACCCGTTTCAAAACAATCAAGAACGACACAAACCTGTGTAACACGAATCAATTCATTATCCAAAAGTCGATACTCATGCATGACCCAATTGGTCCGTTTACCATCCGGGGCCCGCCCACTATGGAACACGAGGGTTTTCTTCATCCCGATTGTCTCTGACTTGTGGCGCACGCATCGGTCCTTTCCGGTTGCTTTCCAGTAGCCTTGACCGGTGGCTCGGTTCAACCGTGAACCGTTCCCATATTTCCTATCTACTGGGCTAAAAAAGTACCATTCTTGGTCTCTTGTCTTCAATGATGAAAAGTCTAAAACACCCACAAAAATTAATTAACTTTTAGCTTCATCATAGAATCTGAATATGTAAAAACCGTAAATTTCCCATAAATGAGAAATAAGGGTAAATTAAAGATCAAGTTTGCATTTTTTTCCCCATCATTTCACATTAATTGACGAAAAATAAAAACTTGTTCTTGAAGCAATTGCAAAAGGTTTGAATTTTTAAGTCACCTAATAAAAAGATTGCTTCAAAAATGATGAAACATCACTTAAATTGACTACAAAAACATGTTCAAATTGCTTTTACTTTTTCCCCTTCATTTCACATCAATTTGCCAAAATAAAAAACTTATTCTTAAAGCAACTGCAAAAAAGATTAAATCTTTAAGTAACCTACCAAAAACATTATGCAAAAATTAAATAAACACCACTGAAATTGACTTCAAAAGCATGTTCGAACTGCTTAACAGTTAGTTAATATGAACATAATAAAAACATATTAGGAAAAAAATTGAAAATGAAAAACATGAAATTAAGTGAAACCTTCCCACAAACCCTAGAAAAACTGAAAATTTGTATAAAAATTATGTTCAATAAGTGCATTGACAAGCCAAGTTCGCATTTTTTCCCCTTCAATTCATATCAATTTACCAAAACTAAAACTTGTTCTTAAAGCAACTGAGAAAAAGATTAAATCTTTAACCTAACATAAATTTTAGGTAAAAATTAATAACCATCATTAAAATTTACCACAAAAGCATCTTTTAATCGCTAATCAATCTAATAATACAACCATAATCAAACAAAAAAACAGAAATAAAAAGTATGAAATTAACATAAAACTAAAATAAACTAATATTAAATTAACGAAACCCTAATTACCAAAATGAAAAAAAACTGGGAAAATTTATGTTAATCCATGTTCAAGAAGTGTAATTTACAGATCAAGTTTGCATTTTTTCCCTTCATTTCATAGTTCATACCAAATCACCAAAATTAAAAACTTGTTCTTAAAGAAACTGCAAAAAGATTCAATTTTTAAGCACGCTAATAAAAATTTTCCTTCAAAAATAACAAACACCACTAAAATTAACCACAAAAACGTCTTCAAATCGCTTAACAATCAAATAACATGAACAAAATCAAAACAAAATTGAAGAAAAAACAAAAATGAAAAGCAAAAAAATTAAGTGTAAATTTCCAATAAAATTACCACAAACCCTGAAAACAACTAAAAAAATTGGGTAAAATCATCCACAATAAGTGTAACTACAGGTCAAGTTTGCATTTTTTCCTTCGTTTCATATCATCTCACCAAAATCAAAAACTTGTTCTTATAAACAAATGCAAAAAAGATTCAATTTTAAGCACCCTAATAAAAATTTTGCTTCAAAAATAATGAACATCACTAAAAATGACTACAAAAACATGTTCCAATTGCTTAACAATCAGATAATATAAACAAAACTACACAAAAAAAAATGAAAAAAGGCACAAAATTAAGTAAAAATTTCCCATAAATCTACCACAAACCCTAAAAAAACTCAGAATTTGGGGAAACTTAAATTAAAAATAATGCTCAAAAAGTGGAATTTACAGGTCAAGTTTGCTTTTTTTTTCCCCATTTATTTCATATCAATTCACCAAAATCAAAAACTTGTTCTTAAAGCAACTCCAAAAAAGATTCAATTTTTAAGCACCCTAATAAAAATTTTGCTTCAAAATTAACAAAAACATCTTCAAATCACTTCAAAATCAAAACCAAACCCAGAAATGAAACCCACAAAATGAACGAAACCCTAATCACAAAAAAACCCAATTTATAAATTAACCCATACCGGCGAGTTCCCATGGTTCAGATTTATACACATCAATCTCCGTTACAGCCTGAAACCTAAACGGCTTCCCACAGGCCTTCCGTCTCAAATAGTACATCACAAGCTCCTCATCGGTGGGGTGGAACCTGAACCCAGGTGCCAACGACGTCGGCGGCGGCGGTGCGGCGGCTGCCGGCGGAGGTACGTAGATGATTTCTTGACCCATGAGTGAGTGAAATTGGATCTGTATTGTATAATAAGATTAAAAGGGGTACAACGACATTAGAATGAATTGATTGATTGATTTAAGATTGTGGATGAAGTTATGGTTGCCCGTGAGTTAAGAAAGGTCCGGTGAATGGATGCTTGGTGGACACGGGAATCGAAAACGGAGGGAGACAAAAGATGTGTGTTAATATATCATTTCATATATTCATATTCATATGGATGGATATTATTATAATAATAATAATAATAATAATAATAATAATGTTTGTTTGTGTGGATGGTGGTCATCATCTTTACTTCCTTGGTGGGTTTTTCTTTTCTTTTCTTTTGCTTTATGTTATGTTATTGTGTTAGGGTTTTCTTTATTTATTATTATATGTTTTTTTTGGGAAAAATCTATTGACTTTTGGGAAACTTATCATAAGTTGTAACAATTGTGATGTGTTTATTACATGACTTGTTAGAGAATTCAAGGGTTGCCCATGTTCTTGTTTTTAGGGTAAAAGATTTTTTTAGTGTTTTTGTGGTTGGTATCAGTTTTTATTCGGTTCAGTAATTTTATTAAATAATTATGTTATCTTTGTTTGGATTGAATATGAGCCTTCTATAATAGACAAGAAATCAAAAATAAAGCTAAAAGAAAGTTTTAAATCTTTATTTTCTCAAATTGGCTTTCTTTATTATCTTCAAACTGATGCGCGACTACCGGCCATGGTGAACAAGCTACATACATGGCTACATCTCTTCCTACAGCCCATTCACACTGACGTCTCTTCCAACAACCCACCCTACGATTGTAATTTCTCTCTTCTTCCACTATCATAACCAATGTTACCAACAAATCGTCGAAAATGCACCATCTTCACCATTGATTTCAAACATTGGATTCATTCATTTTTAATACATCTTCACTGGTCACCATTGATTTATAATTTGTTTTATAATTTTTATTGTTAATACCATCCCCACTGGTCAACATTAATTTATAATTCGTTTGATAACGGGTTTCTGGTTATACACTTCTTTAGAGGGTTTCATCTGTTTGGGATCTGATTATGTGTGGTGGTATGTGATGGATATGTGACGATACTATGCCAGAAAATGTGAAGGGTAAAATTACCACAAATACCCATCATGTGACTAGCACATGGGTAAAAGTTGGCATCAATTGACGGAACTAGCTGATCGGATGGAAATTAGACTAAAACGAAACTACTGGATTAGAAAAGCCAAAAAAATATTTACAAAAAGCGGGATCTAAGCAAATCATGGGGATTAAAACCATATTTAACTCTTATTAATTTTTTCTCTTCTCATCCACAATCATTGCGCCCAAAACGAATATATGATATTCGAGGTTCAATTCTTTTTATGAACCCAACATTTCTGATGTCTACGATCATGCATAATTTATATAGGGTGTTACAATATGTAACCTTGTGTTATAAAAGAGGCTACCCAATCATGTTCAATAACAGAAACTAGGCATGCGTTATCAAATTTTGGGTATACTATTTTAGGCTGGACGGAGTTCGTTTCAGTGACTTTCATTTAGGAGGGTTTTTTGTTTGATACCACGACAAAATCTTCTCCTTTTCTTTACTTTCTTTCCTCTCACGTATGCTCGTCACACCAAACCTCTCGAAATTCTGTGTGCCATTTTGTTGACATGGCAAGCCTATTAATCCTTCATCCGAATGGCACTCTATCCACCCTTAAAAAAGGTCATGTACATGTCTTCGAGGAGAATATGTTATATACTGACCTACATTGTTAATGCATGTGAAGACCCAACGTTTCTCGAGGCCTAAGGCGAACACCGGAAATGATGCCCATTTTCAAAGCCCCTAAAATTCAAAGGCCTAAAGCCATGAAAATAAATAGTAGTAGCCCTAATTTTGACGGCCTTAAAAGTTGGAGTCCTAAAGAACATGCTTCACATGGCTTAAGCTAGAGACGACACCGTACCCGTGTTTGATGTATATACTCTTAGGTAAATTATTGTGCGCTGAAAATAAAAAAAATACATAAGTACTTGAAAAGATCGAATTGAAAGCTTTAGAGAGGACGGCCCGACGGGGCAACAATATGGGTAGGATGCATGGCTTTCTAACCATATGACAACACCGTCGCCACCCATTATGGGTAGGATATATGGCTTCATTCATGACAAAGGTTTGCCACATAAAATTGGTTCTTTTTTTTGGCACTTATTGTACTCAAGGTTGCAAAGTCACTAGCGAGACCCCTAGACGGCTGAATTGGGAGTTGGGAGTACTCGGCCTTAGTCGAAGAGTACTCGATGAGGAGATAAGGTCAGTTTGAAAGTTAAATTTTTATTTGATTAAGTTAACTTTTCAATAAACTAACGAAACATCATTTGTGTGTTGGCCTTCCATGAGATTTCCATGGCAGTTTGAATGGCCCAATAAAACTAACGAATAAAAGTAACTGAGGTGGAACGCCCATAAGCGTTACATGACATTTTAAATGGTCCAACAAATTAACGAATTAACAGTACAATAGAGTTTGTCGGGCTATGAGCATTACATGGCGTTTTAACCGACCAAACTAAATAATAAATAAACGAGAGAGAAATATAAGTAGTTGGAACATCCCGTGAACCACCACGTATGATGAACTCCAACAAAAATAACATTCAAAACAAGTTGAGGAATGGATAGTAGGAGTGCCCATGGATACCATGGATTTTTCACCTAACTAACCATTTAAATAACAAAACACAATAATCGGAACTGTCACACCCCGACTTAGGGCATTTAAATAACAAAACACAATAATCGGAATTGTCACACCCCGACTTAGGGCCTAGGCGTGTGACCAACAGTTGGTACATGTTTTCTAAATATATCAGAGTTTTAGCGGAAGTATTTAATTGATAAAATATTAATTTAATTTTAAACCTTTATTTATAATAAAATATTAAGTTAATTGAAAAGCTTCTCAGATAAATATCTGAGTGTTTGATTTATAAACCTCGTTTGTTTTTACAAATCATGTTTAAATATTGTTTATAATATTTTAGTGATTTAAAACTGAGCCATCTCTACCTTGCGAGCAACTATCTTCTTGGATAGCTATACTTCCTTGTTACATGTGCTAACTTTAATTCCTGAAACATTGGGGGGGGGGGGGGAATACGCCAGCAATATGCTGGTGAATCGTTGACTCTAAAAACTTTTTATAAATCTTTCTTTGACTGACAATATAGTTTTCCTTTGAACAATCTCAGCATTAACATCGATTATTTCTGGGATTTGTACCACTTGCCATACACATAATTACGGTTCTCCGGGAACTGACGCCCATTGGAGAACTTTTATTATGATCTCTAGTCTGCGGCCACGTAGCCTTGATTGGTAGACTAGATTGATTTTGTTTGGATCCAGACACATGTGTACTCGGTCTGAGTTGTTTTTATTTTCTATCTTGTATTTTAATAGGGATCACGTAATCCCAAAATCTTTATTTGTGTCTTTGTTTAAGATAAACAACCCGTTTATCTTGACTGAAAAAGGTTTAACGTATTCACATGTGACGGTTTGTTTTGAATGATGTAGTGATCTCGTTTGAAAACTTTTGTGAATGAATGATTGATTGATTGAATGACTGCCCTAAAATAAAATAGGTTTTTATAAATACTCAGAACGTATTTTAATCCGGCTACAAACCTTTAGTCTGGTTTTGATAGCTTAAACCTTGATTGATCTTTTGTTTAATTGAAATATTTTTTATATGAAATCTTTCTCTTTATTTGTTAATCTTCAAGAATAAATGTTATTTGTCTACAATCTTTGTATATAAAATCATATGTTTTTTAATCATAAAGAAACATTATACCTCTTGTAGGTAAAGCTTATCTTTCTTACTCTTTAAGAAATATTTTAATTATATCCTCATGTATGTAAATGCTTATATTTCTTAACCATGAAGAAGTTATATTTTTAGTTATAACATTTATTTATATAATTTTGTATTTCTTAATTATAAAGAAATTTTATTATTAACTTTTTAATTCGATCAAGGTCTAGGCTATACCTCTGACTAGGGTCTAAGCCTTTAAATAATAATAATAATATTTAATTTAGACACAACCCCTACCTTGCTTAGCTTATTATTTTCTAGATTCTCGAGAAGCACTTCGACGTTTGCACGTATATCGAGAATCTTGATCAACAACTCCTCGACACGCAAATCGAGGCAACGCTCGGGGGTCGCCGGGTCGTGCACGTACTTTGAGGAAGAATGTCGGGTTATTTTAGGGTGGCACGCACTTCGAGGAAACGTCGGGTATGTTGCACGGTATACGAAGTCGTCACGGGTTACGAGGCCGGCACGCAAAACGAGGTTCGCCGGTCGTCGGGATTTGTCGGTACGAATTTCGAGGTGTCGTCGGTATATGGTGCGGATTACGAGGTTATTATATGTCGGGTCGGGGCACGAAAACCGAGGTATAGAGAGAAAGTTTCTAGAGAGAGAGTGGGGTGGTGTGAAATGACTGTGCCATAACCCTTCCTATTTATAGCTGAATTTGGGTCCTATCGGGATACACGATGGACCCTTTCTCATGGTCATCGCATATCGCGATGACTCATGATGTTCAGAAGCTGCCACGTGGCTTGACACGTCGGCCACGTGTCGCCACGTGGTCTGACACCTCTTCCACGTGTTGCCACGTTGCCTTCCCCCGTCTGCCACGTGTCACCCGGTTGCGACGCGTGTTGGTGAGTCATAACGGCCAATAGCGATACGCGATGGCCTTTCTCTTGGACTCATCGCGTATCGCGATTGGTCTCTGTACACCATTTTTCGTTTTTGGTCCGTTATCTTTTGGTGGCTTGTCACTTCTGGGTCTAACTCTTTTTGTCCAAAAATAATAAGGCGGCTCGCAGCGATGCGAACGTGCGAAGTGCGCCATCAAAGCGCCACATTGCGCCCAACGCCCTTCGTAGTCGTCCTCCGCTAGGACCACTTGGTGTATGCTAAGCATAAAAGAATATAACTATGGAAAATCTCTTCCTTATAAAGAGCTTCCATTTCTTTACCACTTTCCATGTGGGATGAGATTTATATTCCTTATTTATACCCATGTAAAATGTTTCCAGTTTCTTGTATATTTCCATTTGGTTGAGTTTTCTTTCTTCCATATCCTTTCTATATGGAATATTTTTACTTTCCTTATTTCCTTAACATAAAATAATCCTATTTCTTTATTTAAATTTTTATATCTTTGAGTTTATTTTTGATCCTTCAACTTTCCTAAATTGTCAAATTTGGATCGAAATTTTGAGGATGTTACAGGAATTTACCGAATTTAGCCATGAAACACCGTGAATTCGGTTTAAAATCAACCTAAGGTGTTGGTCGTATGACAGTTGTGTTCCGCTTTGGCCTAGAGGAACTTGTCATACTATCTAGCCTTAAGGTGAATGAGTAAAAACAAAACTAGGGAATTCTTAAGGAATTTCCCAAAAATAAAACGCAATCTAATTTGATTTAAACTAATTAAGAAAAAATTATCTTTGAGGGTTGAGGTATAGCCTCGGAGTTGTGTGTGTATGTGCCTAACAATATAATAATAAATAATAAATAATTAATTATCTAGGAAAGTTGAAAACAATTAATTTGAACACATAAGGCAAACAGATAAGTACGTATGGGGCTCCTAAGCATGTTACTAAGGAACCAGTAACGACCTATCTTAAACATTCGGCTCTAATACCAATATGTCACAACCCAACCTAAGGCGGAAATGCCGGGGCGTGAGCTGATTGCTCACAGCTCTCAAGGTACTATTATGCAATAATTAAAATGACAATATCTATTTATTTAATTCAATTATTCCAACAAAATACATCATCCATAATTAAAACAAAAAAGACAATAGAGAGCGCAATTTAGATTAAATCTTGTTATCTCTTCTCTAGCATAATAAACCCTAAGTTCTTCAATAGATTCTGATCAATCAAATCACACGTTGACCTGCATATGCGTTGAAAATACAAATAATTTTGTCAACGCGAGGTTGAGTAAGTAAAACACCAGTTTATGACACAACAACAATAATATATAAGAGAAAACGCAAACTGTTCCTTTGAGATAATTAATTAAGCCATAGCATACAAAAAACTCACACAGATAATAAATAAAGGGCTAAACCGTTGCCATGTGAATCGGACATTGGTTACCAAAGATGGGTTGTCGGTGAATAACCGACGAGAAATCACAAGTAACAATAATTTTGGAAAATAAATATAATTTGAATAACGAATCTAAAACTAGATTGAGATTCGGGATTTAATAGTCGAGTATGTACTTGCGAAAGTTACATAGATTTATTATTAATTTACTATTTTGAATTATTACTTTGACAAATAGTATATTTTAATTATGAAAAATTATAATTATAAATAAAATACTTAAATAAATATTTATAAAATTTTATTAGTTTATATAAAGAGATTTGCTTTAAAGTTTATTTTAAACTAAAAATACGTTTAATATATTTTTACTATTATTAAAGATTTACTTTATATTAATATTATAAATAATAGATAAATAATAAATAATAATATTTATATATAAAAGTATGATCATTTATAAAATACTTGTGACTATATTTTAACATGTTAATTTAACGAAATTATATTATGTATATTGAATTAAAACCTTATTAATATCTAATTACATGGGATGATGGCTAAGTCTTATGATTGAAGAAACCTAATCTCAAAACCTAACTTATACTCGATTGAAGAAAATGATGATGATTCCGGTGGTTTGAGCTGTAACACCCTTGGCAAACACAACATCGTCCCACTCTTAGGCAAATCTCACATTGGCCGTGGATAAGAGAGATCCTTAGTTCATAAGTAAATGTCCTGCCTCTTCAATCACCAACGCGTTTTGGGCTTAGTTGGCCGTGGAGCACATGAAAACTCCACGGTTAAACGTGCTTAGGTGGAAACAGTAGTAGGATGGGTGAACTCCTGGGAAGTCTCCATCTGGGCAACCAAAAACAAATCCGTGAGCTCTTCGTGGGCAGAGCGGACAATATTGGTGGTGCGAGGGGCCTGATGTTATAGGTGGTACCAGAGCCACTCTTGTGTCGTTCAGGATGATGGGACACGCCTCATCGAGGACGATGAGTCCAAAGGGGGGTTGTTTGTAACACCCTGGGCAAACACAACATCGTCCCACTCTTAGGCAAATCCCACATCGGCTGTGGACAAGAGAGATCCTTGGTTCATAAGTAAATGTCTCGCCTCTTCAATCACCAACGTGTTTTGGGCTTAGTTGGCCGTGGAGCACATGAAAACTCCACGGTTAAGCGTTCTTAGGTGGAAGTAGTACCAGGATGGGTGACCTCCTGGGAAGTCTCCATCTGGGCAACCAAAAACAAATCCGTGAGCTCTTCGTGGGCAGAGCGGACAATATTGGTGGTGCGAGGGGCCGGGTGTTATAATTGTATATTTAAACAAATTACGTGAGGGGCAATGAGAGTGTTTGTCGTCGAAGTAATAGAAAATGTAGTAACTAACTGGGGAATAAAAACAAAGCAGTATCGATCATATACGAAAGGAAACCAACCACCTACGCCCTAAGCTAAGACCAACCACTCGAAAAACATATAGTCTTTCTTTCTCGATTGTCTATTTTTTTTTCCTCTCATAAGTTATTATATATAACATAAACCGAGCTACATCTGGATAATGGGTAAGCGAGCAACAAGCTGCGCCGCTATCCCATTTTGAATCACAAAGCCTATTATACTAAATATAAATCATTGGTTCATCGGGCTCTGCGAGTCACTGTGGACCACCTTCTACACCCACTCCAAGAAGTGAACCGCCTCGGGAGCTAGGGATCCAAGATTGGTATTAAAGCCTAAGGTTTAAGATAGGTCGTTAGTGGTGCCTTAGTAACATGCTTAGGAACCCCATATGTGCTTATTTGTTTACCTGATGTGTCCTATTTGATTGTTTACAGCTTACGTAATTACTTGCTATATTATGTACTTATTCAACTGCTTAGTTAATCATTTATTTTATTGTCATGCACACACAAATCCGAAGCTATACTTCACTCTCAAAATGTTTTATTACTCCGAGACTATGTCTCATTCTCAAAATATTTTTATAACTTCGAGGCTATGCCTCAATCTTAAAATATTTCTATTTAACTTTATTATATTGTCTTTTATTGTCGAAAATTTGCTTGCGAATTCTTTGTTTTTGCTCATTTTCACTTAAAACTAGGGAGTGTGACAAGGTTACCCGCCATAGTGGAAATTGTCATGCGACCGACACTTTAAGCGTTTAACGTAATTAGCTAAACGGTTACCCCATTTATTGTGTTTTATTGTTTTTAAAATGTCTAGTCGTGTGTGAAACCCATGGGACGCCATGGACATGCCAACTGTACATTTGCACAATTCGTTAAATTTGCGATATTTTGTTGGAACATTATCAGACGTGGTGATACACGATAACACGAGATGTTTCAACTACTTATGCTTGAGTTCATTTATTCGTTATTTAGTTTGGTCGGTCAAATCGCTATGTAACGCTCATGGGCCGACAAACTCAACTGATTCGTTAATTAAGTTGGGCCACTCAAATTGCCATGTAATGCTCATGGGAGGCCGACTAACACATTTGTTTTGGTTTTGGTACGCTAATAAGTTGGGGAAACAAAATGCAATGGAAAGCTCACGGGAAACCCAACACATCGAATAACATTCATTATTTGTTTATTTGTTTGAATTTATACGAAAAAATTTATGATTTGATTCTATCATTCTATTATTCTAAATCACTTTTGAATCAAGATTTATTGATTCGATCTATTCATGCACTCAAAACATTTTTATTCTCATGATCGGATACAAATTCTTCATTCATCAAGACTCGGGTTCCATGAGTCAATCACAACAATTACACACTATTATTAAATTGGTTTCCTATTCATTTTACCATGTTATTATGTTATCAAAATATCCAGTAATTTACATAATTTTAATGCACAATCTAATAATAGAAAGACTTTCTTATAATCATGATATCATATACATAAACCATTAAAACATATTTCAAGCATTCAACCTCAGATTCTAATTTGTTAAAAACATATCAAACTTTGATAAACTTTTCTCTCATCAAATTAACTTATTGATTTTCAATTTAGATTCTAACCTATTATTAAGTTATGAATAAACATCAGCATAACATATTTAAGTTTCGTTTCACACAATAACTCATATGAAATCTACACAACTATTCAACCTTCTTATTAAACCTCATCTTTATTAATCATAGAATGTTTTCTCAACATCAAACAAAATCAATTATTTATTTTCTATAACCACCTCATGGCCACATGTTTAGTCAAGGAAATAGTTCCTGCGATCCCTAAAATATAAACTCAATTTCTAAACCATAAATGCAATTAATTCAACCTTGATCAATAACTTCTCCGCTAAAAAAATCAACTCATTTACCCCTACTCATTCTCACAACAACAAACACAAATCTAAACATCAACTATATGCTGCTAATCAAATTAACAAAAAATCTCAACAAAAATCTTAGCGTCTCAAACAAGAAACTTTACGTCAAAAATCACTCGTTACGCCTCACTTGCCACTATCATTATTCAATTCAATCCAATCCTCATATCATTTTAGTACCCCATGTAATTGTTCGATCATCCTTGTAATACTTGCCTCATACCACAAGAAGTTCCACAACGGTCTATGCCGTCAAATCCTAAAACCCATGCTACGACGTTGCTCAATATTTATACCCTGCTACCTGTAATTGCTACAACTAAGGAAATCCTAATCACCTACGCCATGTGTGTTCTTGATTCAATCATGTTCATCAAGCTCAAAATTTTTAAACTTATTCTATGAAACCTTTCTTTGCAATCTAATCAAAATATTTCAATTCAATCAACTTGAATTATATAAATTTTTATAGATCTAATTTAATCAAGTTATACATACATACATAAGAAGATGTTTTTGTCACTTTTATCTAAACATACCTTACCTTTCTCAATTGTACATTATAATAAACCTTTACTTGACCTTTGGATTTAAACAATTATAATATTAATAGTTTATTAATTTTAAGTAATTATGCTCATGTAATAAAATCTATCTTTTCAAAAGACAACTGCCTATAGTACCGTACTCATAGTTTACCTTTTGTCCTCATATATCCCAATTTGTTTTACTCTCAACCCTAAGGAATCATTTCTATCGCACCCCAACCAAAGGTGGAACATGTCGGGGTGTAACGTATTGATTGGACAGTAGCTCAAAAGACACTAATTAAAGCGACAATTATTTAATTTCATTAACATTAACAGGTACACAAATTCAATAATAAACAACAGTTACATCATGTTTTATATTTTGAATAATTTGCTAAGGTAAAACTAATTTCTTCGATCTTGAACAATGTAAATTACTTGTACCTGTAGCATGTATAAAAATAAAGTTTGTCAACACGAATGTTGGTGAGAGTACATAAGTTTTAGTTGAGATATATATATAGATAAATCACAATTCATATGAAAATGATGAGTATTACAATTCTTATGAAAATGTAAACAACTAAATAGATATGGACCCGTTCTTATTGATACGAAATCAAAGTATTTGGGTAAATGTATGATCATACTAGATGAGGATGAGATACCAACCACCAAACATAAAATAAACAATTAAGAACATAGAGCATTATCATAGAGCATGCAATAATCACACATAAAACATATATTGAATTGTGTTTTTAATAGATGTTTAAGTAACAGTGAGTAATTTAAATAGGGTATACATGTCACCCCCAAATTTAAAAGATGAAAAAGGGGGATATGTAAACTCACCTCAACGTGTGGATTAGGTGATAATGAGATAATAAAAAGAATTAGGATGAAAATGGTCAAGCTCCTCGAGGTTCACCGACAAATATTCCTAGTTGTTAGTGATAACAAGAATTAAATATGATCATAGCGAAATACAAAGATTTATGAGGGGTTTTGAGATTCGATATGGTTGCTAAAATGTTAATAGATACACTTTCGTTTATTATAAGGGTTATTATTATATTTATATTTGATGTTGTCCATGTTATTATTATTATTGATTTTAATAAATAAAATAAATATTATATACAATAATATATTAACGGAAAGATACGAGATAAAATATTTGAGCGTTGGTAAGATAACAATACGTCTCATTTAAGCGATTGGTAAAAAAAAGATTTATTGATATTTTATTTATTATATGCACAACATATATATATATATATATATATATATATATATATATATATGAATATTACAAGATTAATACAAGTCCAAAGACACAAAAACATTAAATTTCGGAGTTCGTTTTATGAAGAAAATGCATATTTAAGAATATATACATGTATTGTCATCATAATATTTGATTAAAAGTAAATAAAATAAACAATTACAAAAAAAAACATAAAAACCGGGCCTGGGGGATTCGAACCCGTGCCCCAGGCCGGTTCTTAACCTTAGAGTAACATGCACTGGCCATCAGGCCAGTGCCTTGACTTGTTCAATACACAGAAACAATTATTTATAAGCATAATATCTGGTTGATGTTCTTCTCCAATTTAAAACCCTAGAACTTAAAACCGTTTAATTGTTTAACGTTGAATCAAATTGAGTTAGGGTTAACAATTATTAACTAAAAATGACCTAATTACATAAATTAATTACCAGAATTGATTACGGATTAAAGGAGATCGACGAGCTAGGGTTTGCGGCTCAAGTTTGAATGCGAAATCAACTGTACAGCAGTGTAGGGGTTAATTGGCTTAGGGTTTAGGCCGCGATGTCGTAAGGATGGAGTGAACGAAATTCCCTAAAGTAGGGGAGACTATATATAAGGATGATGCGAAATCAATGCGAAATCAAATGCAGGGGTGATAAGGACATGGTGGATACGCCGCTGGTACATCCTATATATAAGTGTCTTTATCGGATTTTCATTTGGAGCGTTATTTTGACTATTCAAAGTTCTGTGTTATGATAAATTTTAAAAGTTATATGTAATATTTTCTTTTCCTCAAAAAAAAAATTAACGATTTTGTTTAATTTTCTTTAATTTCGGTACGAAATTCCTTAAAGTAGGGGAGACTTTAACAACTCGGTTTTTCCAACTTTATATTATACACGACCCGCTTTTGCGTTCAGGATATTTTATCAAATAAAGACATCAAATTAATCAATTTTATTGTACTATTGTTTAATTATTTATATATTAAATAATTATAACTTTCACATTATGACAATTTTAACCCAAACTAAAACTACTATCACATTTTGTTTCCACCTTCAATCACCAAGGGCTAAAATGAAATTATTATTATTATTATTATTATTATTATTATTATTATTATTATTATTATTATTATTATCTAAAACCCATTTACCCAATTACACAAAAACCCGACCCATATCATACCCGACGATCCGTTTAACACCTAGGACCTCAATTATCGTGGATTAGTATGGTAATTGAATCAATCCTTCCTTACTCGGTACACCGACATAATCTAATAAAAGAAACATATCAAAATCGATAATATAATTGATATATTCAAGCCGTAATTAGGAATTGGGGGGTTAGGGTACTTACTCATAACGAAAATTCAATTAAACGGATTTGGAGATTTCTCACACCATCGCTAAGCAAAGCCCCATAACGAATTTGATTATAACAAGCTGCTGATATTCGTTCTTGAACATGCCTAGGCCGTCGCCATCTATACAAATTAACACGCTGCTATTCATCGTTTAAGGTAATTTACTACATCAACAAGTTCGCCTTGATTTCTATATTAAAAACCCTATACTTAATTTGATTATGCCACACGTGATGATGAGATCTAGCCCAAGTTCAGGCTGGCTTCTGTTCTTACTCGTTTGCCATCAATTCATTATCATGCGAGGTATTCTTTATATGAATCATGTTCTTCGTAATCCCTATAACGTTAACCCTATGATCAATTAAACAAATATTGTAAGGCCCCGTTACGGGTAGCCCTACTTTAACGTTGGATTTACTCATAAACGCAGTTCTAAATATCAGAGTTAACAAAAACTTTCGCGGAATAATAAAACTTCAACCATAACATTTTACATAACCATCAAATCATGTCTTATAAAACATTCGTAGTCAATTAAAACAAAACATAGTCTTTAAAAACATCACAACATTTCTTCGAGATGCCAGTATCTTCGATTTCCATGCCATGTGTCTTCAGTCACGCGAGCTGCCTCAACCTATTTGCCTGCGTGCATACTAAAAGTCAGCTATGCTGAGTGAGTTCTAGTTAATCACATAACTTACTTTTCACACATATACGTGCCCGAAGGTACGCATTACATACATATCATGTTCATAATTCGTCCATACACATTCATATCTAACCATACATTATAAAGGGTGTTTCACCCTACATACCTCGGATATTATTAGGGTCTGATACCCTCCATCCTAGGATATTATTAGAGTCCGGTCACCCTTCATCCTCGGATATTTTTAGGGTCCGGTCACCCTTCATCCTCGGATATTATTAGGGTCCGGTACCATTCATCCTCGGATATTATTAGGGTCCGGTACCCTTCATCCTCGGATATTATTAGGGTCCGGTACCCTTCATCCTCGGATATTATTAGGGTCCGGTACCCTTTCTTCCATAGCTTCATACTATACCTGTCCTTAAATACTTTTCCTGACAATACGTGCAACCTCCGAAGAGCGTTCACGTACCATTAACATTCCATACATACATTATGCATATATCATAAATATTCATACATGCATCTTATCTTACATCATACATAGCAATCACGTCTTTAGCTACCACCTGACGGTACATGCAATATCCGAAGATCGTTCACGCACCGTCAAGCAATTATCATACATAAATCATACAAGGCATACACTTAACACTTAAGGTATGTGTATTAACTATCACATCGAGTATGCACACAGCCCCGAAAGCATAACAAGGAAGTGGGGCTAGAAACTCACCTCAATGCGGTTGCGTTCACCATTTACGGTTATTCCCCTCTTGAGCTGTGCACGACTAACTGTATAATAATTATACGTATTAGTAAACTATCACTACACACATCGTCTTTCTAGTTTAATTATTACCCTCAAAGAACGGGGGTCCGGGGGCAGCGCCCCTGGCAGCGGGGTTCTATGGGCGGCAGCCCCTAGCGGGGTCCAAGGGGCAGAGCCCCTGGCTATCAAACTTCTGGTTCGTTACTTGGTTCTTAACGAATTGTGTTATCTTAACGAACTGATCCATGCAGCGAACTGAACCCTTTAACGAACTGGTTATTAAGCAACTGGATCCTATAATTAATCAGTCCATAACGAACCAGTCCACATAGCGAATCAGTCCAGAGAATTGGACCTTCTAATTCGTTGTTTCCTTAACGAATGACTATAACGAATTGGGGGTTAATTCGTTATCTTTTCCTTAACGAATCTGGACGCGAACTAAGGCCAGTTCGTTACTCTTTCCTCAGCGAATCAACTTAACGAATTGAACACGAACTGTAGCTAGTTCGTTATGTTCCCATAGACGAACCAGCTAGCGAATCACCTTTAATTCGTTAAATCCCCGTAGCGAACTAGGGTTAGGTCAGGGAATGTCAGAACATTCCCTGACATCCTCGTATTAACTTTTCCGGCGCCGCCGACGGAAAACCGCGAACACGTCGGAAAAACGAGTTTTAACTCGTTTTTCACCATTTTTCGTCCCGTTCGATCCAGATATGAGCTAGGGTGACCCCTAAGCACATCTTAGGTTCGGTTTATACCCGATTCCACCCGAATCTCATGACTTAAACGGTTTAACGGTGTCGGCTCGTCGTTTCGTGACTATATCTAACGGGTTTAAGCTCATACAATATTAAACTATCATTACCCCGGGTCGGTGCTCGGATTCTTTCTTGGTTTCGGCTAGAGAGAGACTAGAGAGAGAGAGAGCTTGAGTGTGTGTTTTGAATGGTGTATGGAATATGTGTAAATGAGGAATTTAGTGGTGTTTATGGTTTATATATTTAGGGATCATGGGCTTAAGCCCATGGTCTTTCCTTCTCCTTTTCATAACCCAAGTCCATAACCCATATCCATTCACCCAACACTAGCCCAACTCATATTCTAATCATCTAAACTGATAACGACCCACTATGAAATAAACGAAATTTATTTTATTAATATAACCAAAAGTAGGATGTTACAAATATATAACATATTAAGGGTTTTTAGATTTAGGGTTCATATTAAATTGGGGGTTTCTGCTTGTGTTTGTATATAACCAGTTATTATTGTTTATTAATCAATTGTCAGCCTAGTGCAATTGGTTTGGTGTGGGTATTATGTCTGGGTGGTCCCAGGTTCGAACCTGGCCAGCCCCGTTTTGCTGTTTTAATTTTTGTTTGATTGTTTTTAAAGCCTTAAATGATTTTTATAAATTATTATAATTAGTGTTAAATATAAAGTAAATGGTATTTTATCAAATCAATGTTAGAACGTTAATGTGTCTTGTCAAATCACGTAACTAGTGTTTGTGTGTATGTATATATATATGTAAGTATATTAAGTATATGTTAATAATTAAATCATCATTATTTTATAAAAACCCGACATCATTGTTGGTGATTTCTTGTCGTTGAACATCTTCATAAATTTGTTCATAAATATATATAAAGATGTATTATATGTATATGTATATGTATCATTCTTTTAAAGTTGTAACAATTGTATTTTTAAATGTATTAGCTATATTTAAATCATTGGACTTTCGTTAAAGATTCCAAAATGTATTAATTTTATATATATTTAAATGATTATTATTATAGTATCGCTCAACTCATATATATATATATATATATATATATATATATTTAAACTAATCATTATAATTTGGATTAGATGTTATTTATAGGTAGTATAGAGGTGACTTACAAAATATAAAAGTAACGACTATTATAATTAAATGATAAACATTAACAATGTTATCGCAATATTATTATCAATAGAAATCCAATCGATCAATTAATAAACATTTTATTCCCAAACCTAACTCACATCACAACGAAATCCTCATTCATTAATTCATGTTTTATCTTTATAATTTATTCATAGTACTATTATTTAATTAGGAATCCTTGACAGTGTATTCCGAAGGATTTATCTTTCTCTCATCATCATCACTTATATTTAGTACATCCGATCAGGTGAGTAATCACTCCCCCTTTTACTTATTTTAAATCCTTTTGGGGACTTATGCTTATTTACAATATTTATCTATTATCTAGTATTCAAAACCACAATTGTTTAATCCTTGTGTGCATATCAGTTTATGCCTAACTTGATATTTGCTTACTTGCTTACGTGAACCGCATTCGGAGAGGTCTAACATATTCTCAGTCTAGTATGATCATACGACCGTCGTAGTGGCCGGCGTCCGACGCATTGACAAGGGTTTCACCGACACCTCATTTTTGGTAACCAATGCCCATTCGCATGGCAACGGTTTAGCCCTTTCTTTATGATTGATTGTTTGTGTATGTGTTATGGTTTAACTGCTTATCTCACAGGAACAGTTTGCATCTATCGTTCTTTATTATATAATATTACTGTTGAGTCTTAAACTAGTGTTTTACTCACTCAACATGTGTTTTTGACAAAAATATATTTGTATACGCATTTGCAGGTTATCAGCTTGGTTGGTTAGCAAGATGAAGATCACGTAGAGATGCTTTTTAGGATACAAACTTAATTAATTATTGTTGTAATTTTCATTATACTTGATGTACTTAACTGTAATTGTTTTATTTGAAATTATTAAAAAGATATTGAAACTTATAATGTTGCAAGATAATAACCTTGTGAGCTGTGACAATCAATTCACGCCCCGTCATTTCCGCCGTAGGTTGAGGTGTGACATGAGCTTGTTTCCACTGGTGAATTAAGTTGAAATAACTAGGACTGTTCAAAGGGTAAGACCCGACCCTTTTACATAATAACATACCTAGACCCTTTACCCTTTTAGGAAGAAACGTGGACCCGAGACCCTACCCTCTAAACAAGAAAAGGGTCGGGTATAAATAAGGGTTTCAAGGGTCCAATCCTTTACCTTTTAAGACAGTAATCAAATCTCATTTTCTACATTTACTAGTTGCATATCTCATATATGACTTTAATATATGAAACTTAGAACAATTGTACTTTCATTTAATAACATTATAAAGTCTAACTTCAAAAGTTTATCAATCATTTGAACTGATACAAATAATATTCATATTCACAAATTACATGTAGAGAACTATTCAGTAATTCTTATATATATGTTCCCGTCCCTAGTATGACCCTTTATTTTTATTTTTCTTAGTAGTTGGGAATTTTGTATGAATCATATATGAAATACAAATCTCTCCTAAATTTCATATTAATCGCGAATCTGATGAATATCTATCTAAAAACTATTAAACGGGTCAAGGGTTTGAAAAAGGGTCGGACCCTTGAAACCATTTTACCCTTTAAGGTCAAATTTAAATAACCTTAACCATACCCATATTATATATTCGGGTCTAATTAAGGGTTTTATAAGTCGGTACCGGGTTTTAAGGGTCCGACTCTTATCTTGCTCACCCCTAGAAATGACTACTCAAGTATTATCTTTCGTTTACAAGATTAAAATTCGAGGCTTTGCCTCTGTATACCACTCTCCTTTCTCTCTTTAAAGCCTTGGTGTTGAAAGGAGTCAGACCTAAAATATGAAAATCAGTATAGATAGTTAATATATTGTCTCAAAAGACTTAGAGGGGGTGGGCTGGTGCGTGAGGAGGCCGACATCACGCGTGATGGCTCATTGCACATTGTCGCCGGTCCCCCATCACGAGTGATGGGGGTGGTGTGCGTGATAGCCATCACGCAGTGAGGGGGTGTGTTTCGAGATGAATATAACCGAGGGAGCCGTTAGGAGGGGGTGGGGTTAAATAGAAAAAAATAACCAATATAAAACCAAAACCAAATCCAACTCAAAACACTCTCAATCTTCCCCTTCATTCACAACAAAAAAATATGGAATTTCCGAAATACTTGGTTCCCTTAGACACCGATAGCTCTTCATCTTCGGACGATGACATTCTCGAATGGTTCTCGTTGTTATATAACGAACTTGAAGGCCCAAGCCGTCCAAAGAAAAAAATGGTGGAGCGTGATCGTATACATGACCAAGAAGTGCTAATGAACGACTATTTTGTGGAGGAGCCGAAATACAATGACGAGACGTTTAAGGAACGCTTTCGTTTGCCGAAATCTTTATTTTTAAATATTGTAGCCGACATCGAAGCAAACGAAGAATGGTTTCAAGAATCTTACGACGTGAGAGGTAAACGAAGTTTTACGACGCTTAAAAAATGCACATCCGCAATTCGTCAATTAGCGACAGGTAACCCACCCGACCAATTCGATGAATACTTACAAATGTCTGAGAGAACTTCACGTGAATGTCTACAATTCTTTTGTAACGCGATTATAAAATTGTATGGCAAAGAGTTTCTACGAAAACCAACAAGACACGACATTACACGTCTTTATGCCGTGCATGATGCTAGATGGCATTTTCTAGGGATGCTCGGTAGCATCGATTGTACACATATCGAATGGAGGAATTGTCCACGGGAGCTGCGAGGGGCGTATGTTAGGGGTGATATCAAACGACCGACTATCTCACTAGAAGCGGTTGCGTCAAATGATTTATGGTATTGGCATTCTTGTTTTGGTGTTCCCGGCTCAAACAACGACATCACTGTTCTGTACACATCACCGTTGTTTTATAGCGTAACAGATAGTACCGCACCTTTCTGTCTGTATTTTGTCAACGAGAGATATTACAGACATGGCTACTATCTTGTCGATGGTATCTACCCGCAATGGTCTGTTTTTGTAAAAGCTTTTTCGTTTTCTGTCGAGACCAATGTAAAGGCATTCAAAAAGTTGCAAGAATCGGCAAGAAAAGATGTCGAGAGAGCTTTCGATGTTTTAAAGGGTAGATGGTCCATACTTAGTCGACCGGTTCGTGCAATGAAAAAACCCACGATCTCTAGCTACGTGTATGCATGCATCATATTATACAATATGTTAATAAAAGAAGATGGAAATGCAATTTCTCCAGACTAGGTACCTGATCCTCCTACTCAAGTTCATGTTCCCGATGATGTCCAATTAGACTTGCGGGATGAAGATATTCATTATCGGTTGAGATGTGATCTAGTTGAGCTTATAGGTTCTTTAGGTTTGGAATTTCCAGATTCAGTCGAAAAGTAGACGTTTATTGTAACTTTTATTTTTTAATTCTAATTTTTAAGTTAAATTATGTTCTAGTAAACTATTGTTTTTATTTTTTAAGTTTTAGTAAAATATTGT
Source organism: Bidens hawaiensis (assembly GCF_021521415.1). NCBI lineage: Eukaryota > Viridiplantae > Streptophyta > Magnoliopsida > Asterales > Asteraceae > Bidens > Bidens hawaiensis. Next base: position 296,165 of record NW_027491256.1, read on the forward strand.
TTTAATTTTTTAAGTTGAAAAAAGAAAAAAATATATATTCCCACCACACCACACCACACCACACCACACCACACCACACCATCACTTCTACCAAATTCCATTAATATGTGAAATTGGGAGATTTGCACCTCCCCTTCCCTTACTTAGATATTGAAAGTAATTTCAAATGCTTAAATACACGGAATATAATATAATGAAGTGTTTAATTTTGTTTGAAAAGATTGATAATCTTAAATACACGGAATATAATATAATGAAGTGTTTAATTTTGTTTGAAAAGATTGATAATAAAAAAGGTTTTGGAAGTGGAAGGCAACATTATTTTTTGCCCATAACACTTTCTTCAAACCCCACCCACCTTTCACACTTCGCAAGATACACATCACTCTCTTCGCGGTTTGTTTTCTTGTGGAAGATGATTGGAATGATTGATTTTCTAATTCTAAATATTAAATCATGTCATACTTATCTTTGAACTCTCAAACATACGTGGATATTTTATTTTAATACTTTATTTACAACATTCCACCAAACCTTAATATGAAATCAAAATTAAAAGTAGATTTCTTTCTTTCTGTTTTTTTCTATAATAATGTTCGGAAGTATCCCTGTATATCTGAGTGAATTTTTCTAAAATATAATGTCAATCATTCATACTGATTTAAAATGTTTTTTATTAGCAAATCAAAAAAAAATAATCTAAACTAAATACTAAATAAAGGCGCAAACGCAGGCGTAAACGCGGATATAGGCCTCACTATTTCTTCATTCAAAAGAAGAGTGGGAGGGAGGATATTACCTCAATACCTCCTGCTGAATGAGTACTTTTAACACTTCAGAATTGACTCACTCAGAAATACCATCAAGAAGAAAATACATCATAACTAGAAAATCACCTTAAGATGGGTTTTAAATCTATGGCATTAAATATCTCAATTGCAGAGGATTTCTTATGATCAAGGGCCGGGGCACAAGGGTCCTAGTACTTGTCACACCACAACCTACGGCGGAAATGTCAGGGTGTAACTGATTGCTCACAGCTTTTCAAATGTTACTATCAAACAATAATATAAGTTTCAATATCTATTAATTAAATTTCATATAAAACAAAATCCATACAATATTCAAACAAAACAATAATGTATCAAACAAATATAAAGCATAAATAATATTGTCTCGTTAATTTTCTTCTAGCATAAATCCTTAAGTGATCTTGTACTTCACATCAAACGAATACCTGCATATGCGTTGAAAATAGAATGGTTTTGTTAACACAAGGTTGAGTGAGCAACACACCAGTTCAAAGTATAAATAAAAATATGTATTTGCAACAAGTCATATGAGAATAACAAATTAACCAAACGAGCAAGTATAAATGAGATGTCGAGAAGCACAAAGCTATAACGACTGGAGTATGATCATACTAGACTGAGATTTATGTTGGACCTCTCCGAAAGCGGAAGCATACAAAGCAAATAAGCACATAAACAAGTAAGGTATAAGTTGTTAACACGTAAGACAAAGTTGCAGTTTGAGTATAAGTATATATGAGAAATATATTTTACGCGTATGTCCCCAAAACGTGAGAAAACGAGTAAAATAGGGGAATGTGGTACTCACCTGATCAAATAAACAAAGGGGAATGAATACGACAGGAAAGCGATAAACCACGCTCGACGATGTATATCAACAAACGAATTTCCTAATTAATATTAATTACAAAAGTTAAATAAGAATTCAACAACGAAACTAAAACCAGATAGAGGTTCAGGATTAAATGATCGAGTGAAATCTTACAAAAGCTATTTATTTCATTAATTTATTATCAAGTTTTATTATAATAAATATGATTTAATTATATAAAATTACATAAAAATACTTAAGTAAATATTTATAAGATTGTTGGATAAATTATATAAAAAGATTTGTTTTAAATGTTTATTTCAACTAAAAATACGTTTAATGTATTTATATATATTTTTATTGTTAATAAAGATTTATTTTTTAAATAAATTTTATAAATAATAGATATTAAATAACAATATCTTTATCAGTCCATTAATACTAGTATATATGCTTAAATGTATCTACACAAACGAAAACGTGAGTTAAACGAGTATCATAAAGTCAGATTTTATTAAAATGGTCTTGATTTGTTATTATCATTATTAATATAATTAATAAAAAAATGATTTTAATAAATGTTTACCAAAAATAAAAGAAAACGGGATGGCAGAGGTTCGAACTCGAGACCTCTGCCTCCATAATCAAGTGTCAAACGAGCTGGGCTATCCAACAACTTGCAAACAAATTTAGTTTCATTAATTATAAACACGAACAAAAACAACCAGTTTTGATTAACCAAACCCTAGAATCATCAAATAGGTTATAACTGATCAAATTAACCATAGGGTTAATGATCAGCATCAAATCGCGATCCCAAACATGTGTTTAATTACCTCATACGAAGAAGACGTGGGGTAACAAGATATAACAGGATCGACGGTGGTGAGATGATGAACGAACATGTAGCGGCTGATTATAATACAATTAATTAGGGGGTTATGAACGGCTAGGGTTAGATGATTGTACACACAAGTTTAATTGTGTTTATATGACCGTTTAGGTGCATAACGACATAAGGTTAGGGTCGGCCAAGAAACAAGACGAACTGAACATAAAAAGGTTGTTATAATCCAATTAAGGTTGGGCGAAAAGTAGGCGACGGATAAAGGGTTGAATGTATATGTTTAATTGTATCAAGACATCCCGTTTATAAGGGATTGAGATTAGGGTTCATAGTCGGTTCGTTAAGGTCTTGGCCCATGATCTAGAATTATCCAAATCACAATTAAACGAGAAATAAGAGTCGGTTTTAGATATATTGAGATATGATAGTATAAATTTTATTTATGCCCAATGATTAAGGCTCAAGATATTCATTTGTAATCGGGTTTAGGGAAAAAGGGTATGGATTATAGATTTGGGTCATGGGTATCCGTTTGGTGAAATGGGTTATAACAATATTTGCAAAAAGCACCCTAGAGTTAGAGAATGGGTAAAAAGGAGGATAAAACATGTTTTGGGTTAATTATGTCAAAATATAAAAGAAATAATTATAAATAGTTAAATTTTAATAAATAATCAATTTAAATTCGATAAACGCAATATATTTATAAAATAACACGAACCTCGAATAGAGTCGGGTAATAATATAAGTTTGAAAACCCGAGTTGTTACAGTCTCTCATACTTTAGGAAATTTCGTCCCGAAATTAAAGAATTTTATAACAACACCATTAAAGTTTGAGGAAAAGATGATTTTAAATTAAATTTAAAAATTTATCATAGCACTGAACTTTGAATAGTTAAAACAACGCTCCAAATGCAAATCCGATAAGGGCACTTATATATAGGATGTACCAGCGACGTATCCACCATGTCCTTATCATTTTACATTTGTATCGTTATCCAACCACTTTCAATCCTTTATTATGACACACAATCTTACTCATCATGATTTCCATGCTAGAACTTCGATAATTATGTTCCAGACCATAATTATTTAGGTTGTCGGATGGTCCACATGGTTCGTCCCATCGTGTGGGTTACAAAACATTTAAAGTACATGATTTTAAGAGCCAAGGGTTTTAAGGAGTTTTTTTTAACACTAGAAAATTACCAATGTATAAAACATTTTCAAAAGTTGCAGTGGATTTTACTAAAGCAAGATTTTTTTTTCCAAGACGTCGCAAAAGTATAAGTATTTAAAGTTGAAGAAGAGTTAGCTTATAAATAGTTAAGGTTAATGAAGGTAAAGAAATAAGATAGAAGTATGCTTTAATAAACAATCTATTTAAACAGAAAAGAAACTTTATTTATTAGATAGAAGGTAAATAGTTCAAATGGGAAATAATCCAAGGCCATAAAGATAAAGAGGCGTTACATCGTAATTAAGAAAAGACGAGATAAATTAAGATAAATAAAGAAAACAACAAAAGTCTTCGGGGTCCTTGAGTAGCTTAATTGGCGTGACTTGAAGCACCATGAGCAGTTGCATTCATAGGAATTGGAGCAGTCGAGGTAGATTGATTTGGGGTAGCTTGAATAACGTGAGCTTGAATAGTTTGCAAGAAGGTTGTTTGGTGGAAATATGTCTGGTAAACTTGAGCTTCTGGTTACGAGGTTTGGTAATGTTGAGTTAAGTAAGGTTGACCTTGATTGATGGGAGGAGCTTGAGTGACATGAGGTTGATGGGTTTAAGCCTGGTGAGCATGGGTGAAGTAGTAGAGTGTAGTCATGGTTTGGGATTGATTGGTATGGATAAGTTGAGGGCACATATTACGAAGATGGTTTGGGTCTCCACAATGATAGCAAGCACGGGTATTAGGAACATCAGGTTGAGCATGAGGGGTAGGTTGTTGCGGAATAGCTTGTGCAGTAGGCGGGACACGGCATGTGTTAGAAATATGGCCATAACGGTTACATTGGGAGCAACGACGATATAGGGATTTAACTGGGTGATGATGGTTACAAATTGAGCATAACGGAAAAGGACAGAGGTAAAGTTTCTTGTTTGAGGAGACTTACGGGTGGGTAGGTTTTGTTGCAGCAAGGTTCTTATGTTTCTTGTTATGGGGATGAGTGAGGGGTAGATGGTTTGTAGACATCAACAAAGAAATTAGTGGGAAAAGTTGAATCGGTTGCATTAATGTTTTGAATTTGCGTCACTATCCCAGGGATCGCAACAACTATCTCTTTGGCGATACAGACAGCCATACGGCGATTGTGAGAATCAAACGATTGATGTCGAGGATAACGTCAGTTTCTTGAATGAGACACTCTATAGGGACCAATAATGAGAATTTATAATATAAATGATAAATTGAGGAAATCATAAGAATGGTATAATGTTTAACTATGAAGATAACTTATAATAATGTTGCGTTAAGAAGTAGAGGAATTTGCGTCATAAGGATTAAATGTGAAAGATTATAAGATGAGGGGGTTACTGTGACATTCATGACAAAACGAGGTACACTATATTCATTACGTAACAAGTAAACGATAAATCGGTTAATTCGTAGTGCTTAAACGAGTAACCGACCGATACTAATTATGACCCGTATACATACTGAGGGGTCATATACGAGTTATATATATGTTATAGAGGCTAACATATTGATATTTAGGCCTTAGTACGTTTAAAACTCTTTAAACGAAAAAGGTTTCGTTTATCGATACGCTATAAGCTTAAACGCAATCGTTAATATCAAAACAAGCATTATAGCATCCGTTAAGCCGAAAAAGATTTATAAAACACTTATATGACATGTTCTAAGCAATCCATGAAAATATTTTGGAATTTTACAACGAGTCAGTACGTTTTTCTTATTTTACAAAAATAAGCTGAAAAACACTCGTTTTTGCGCTATTTCTCACACCCAAATTAATTTTCTTGCGAAAAACCGAACCCGAACTAAATTTGAAGTGGGCTTTTCATGTTTGGGCTTGTATAATTAAATTGATGGGCCAAAACAGCCCATTATGGGGTTTCCAATAATTCCGATCGGCCGGCCCCACACTACATCACATTATTTTTCTATATACATAACTTACACCTTAAGACTTTGTTATACATTTTAACTCATAAATTTTGAAGTCCAAGCAGCTCAAACTCCTGTTCTATCAGCTCCCCTTCAAAACCCTAAGGTAAGATTAAGTTTTATGAAAATTTAACCAAGTTTGATTCATATAATTAACATATAAACATGTTTTAGTTAGTTTTAAACATGTTTAACCATCCAAAAACCCTAAAAATCAAGTAAAACCATGTTTTGATGTTAAACATGTTTACAAACCAGGAACATATACTTTTTCGGTCAAAAACGCGGATTAGAACATGAATACAACGTTTTTACGGTTAGAAAGTTCGGTTTGAACCCAAAACCGAAACCCTAATTATCAAGGCTGTTACATGGATGATTTATGCTTGGTTTGATGTTATATGATATGTAGATATACTGAGTTTGCAACCCGAGACCCGGAAAGTCGTTTAAGCTAGCAAAATTCATCGAAAACCGACAAGGTAAACCCGTAACACTCGTTTAGGGGCTGTTTAGTATTAGATTGTGACGTGCTTGTTGTTAGCTTGTGAAAAATTGCAGGGACATTAGGGATCATATAAATGAGTCCCTGTTCAAATTTGGTAATTTTTCAATAAACGGAGAATATTTGGTGAATTTATTCCCGTTTATGAGCGTTTATTTGGGAAAAATAGCTAAACATATTGAAAAATTATGAAACTTGGTTTTGGAGTTTAATATGTGATGGTAAGATCACTGGTAAAGTTTGGGAATCATTGGAAATGTCTAAGTATGGTTTGTGCAATCATGGCTTAACCAAATTTTAACAGCCGAAAAACGCACAAAAAGGCATTTTGTCAAAAGAGTTAGGTTCTGGAAATTTTTCAGGGGCTATGTAATAACATTTAGGTCATTGGTAAAAATTATCGGATTTTTCGGAGGTCGTTTGATATAAACGGGCCATTTATTACACGATTATAACCTATTAAATGAATTTTTATAAATAAATAATTAATCATAATATTTTTAGAAATATGTCAAGATCTACTGATCGTGTACCTAATACCCTACCAACAGGGCCTGAGGAGGAAGAGGAGGATCCGGAAGAGGAAACTGAGGAGGAACCAGAGGAAATGGAAGAAGGTGTAGATGCGGTAATTCCACGCGAAGTACCCCCAGATCAACCCGACTTATCGGGTTACCGTTGTGACACCTACCCCCCTAGGGAATCCCCTAGGAATGTTGCAGGACAGGGAGCTACTAGTGCTTATCATTCACCTGTTAGAGCACCCAGATCCCCTACTCCACCTGTACAGCATACACCAGTACCCCCACCCACTATTAGAAACCGTCAGACTGCTCGCATTTCAGTGCGTCCACCTGAGCACACTTCTCTCCCACCTCGATCTACGTACCATAGGGGAGAAACATCACGTGTCCAGGTCACTGAGATACCTATTCCTACTTGGGGTTTACCCGCCCCGGTACCCGAGCCACCTCGTTATTCTGGTTCAGCATGGTTTGGTTTAGCGACTGATCAGCTTTTAGACCAATCACATTCTATAAATAACCTAAACCTGCATAGATATGATATGCAAGATCACATGCGGTACATGCTGCAAGAAATCAGAATTGTGCAAAGATCCAGTGCTCACAGCCACGGGCGTCAGGATCGAGTGATGATACTACTGGGGGTATGCTTAACGGTTAATGCGGCCCTAGTGGCTGCTGTTGTTTGGTTGTGGCTCCATGTTGCAAAGAATGGATAGGACATAATAGTCTAGTCTTATGTATATAGTCTTTTGATATCCCAAGCAGCATTTTGTTACAGCATGTTGGGCTGACTTGGGAGTTGTTTGTGGTTTAGTACTATTTCAAGCACTGGCCCTTATCGGGTTAAGTCTACATGTCACTTAGTGACAAATTTTGATACGCATATACAAGCGCTGGCCTATACCAGGTTAAGCCTATGCGCTAATTTTGGATGCATATGTACAGTAATGATTATAATTAATTCAAACGTGTTTTCTTTGGCATAGTTATGTGTTGTGAAGGTGTAATATCGTAAAGTTGTATTGATCATAGTGAAACGATATTGATTATTATATAATTGATTATTCTATAGAATGGCCCCGAAGAAAACAAACCCTTTGTCTGAGGCGGAAGAGGCCGCAATGATTGCTCGTCAACTACAAGCAGTGATACCAACAATTGTAACACAAGTCACTGCAGGCATACGTGCTAACAATACTGTTAATCAACCTACGAGCACCACCACGGCCACTGTTAATACACCTCCGCCGGACACTAATGTAGCCCCGGGTGTTACTACCCCGGTGAATACTGATAATGTCATAAATAATAATAACATTCTCCCAATTATGAATGTCACTGGGAACCCAGAACCTGTTGTGCACCCTGATAATATCCCGAACCCTGTACCGGTTGTTAACACAACTAATAGTGATAATACTCGGACCAATACCGATAATAATAATAATAACAACCGAGAACCCCCGCGTCAGGAGTACTCATACAAACAATTTACATCATGTAAACCGATTGAGTTTAAGGGTATTGAAGGACCTAACGGGCTGGTCAAATGGATAGAAAAGACCGAATCAGTAATTAATATCAGTGAGTGTCCACCGAACCGCGTGGTCAGATTTGCTACCAGTATGTTTCTAGACCAAGCGCTGATGTGGTGGAACACGGTAGTCCAAATAAGGGGACAAGATGCTATTAATCGTATGTCATGGACTGAATTAAAAACCCTCATGCTAGAGCATTTTTGTCCTAAAAGTGAGATTCAGAGGTTGGAACACGAGTTATGGAATCTGGAAATGAAAGGAGCAGACCATGTGGGATACACGAATCATTTTAACGAACTGTCCCGCTTAGTTCCATGGTTAGTTACACCGGAAGCGAAACGAATTGAACGTTATATCTAGGGACTGACCCCTGCGGTGAGAAGTATAGTGAATTCAGTTGCCCATCCGACATTAGAAAGTGCTGTATCTCAAACGGGTGTCGTTACTTTTGATCTAATGAGAAGTGGAGTGATAAGGATGCTAGGTGAAACAATAAGTTTAAAACGAACTGATTATGGGACAAGAATGCAAGGAAACCCTCAAAACAAACGGGCTCGTCCGAATACCCGAAGTTATGCCATGACCAGTTCTAATGTAAAACAAGAGACCTATAAAGGGACGTTACCGAAGTGCAAAAGATGTAACTTTCATCATGTGGGTGATTGCAAACCGATCATTTGTCAAAAGTGTGGAAGAACGGGACACTATGCCGCCAACTGTAGAACCCCCACCAACACCGTTAACCGTCCACCGCAATCAACTCAACTCCCTCGACCTCAACCAACCCGCCCACAACTCAACCAACAAACCCCACCTACCACGAACCTCCGTGCCTGCTATGAATGTGGAAGTACGGAACACTTTCGGAGATACTGCCCCAATTTGAACCAGGGTACAGTGAGAAAGCAGAACCAAGCACAAGCATCAACCTCCAACGCAGCTAGGGGACGCGCGTTTGTATTAGGACCGGGTGAAGCGCGTCATGATCCGAATGTGGTGACAGGTACATTCTTAGTTTCGGGTCAGTATGCTTCAGTTTTGTTTGATACGGGCGCCGATAGAAGTTTCATATCTGTTAACTTCTTACCTTTAGAAAATATGCCGGTTAGTGAACTAACAAAACCGTATACTATAGAACTCGCTAACGGTAAGTCTATACTTGTTAACCGAATAATCCGAGACTGTTCCCTTATCCTAAACGACCACCCATTCCTTATTGATTTACTTCCAGTGGAATTGGGAAGTTTCGATGTTATAGTCGGTATGGACTGGCTATCTAAGTATAAAGCTGAAATTGTCTGTAAGGATAAGACCGTTAGGATACCTCTTTCGAATGATGAAGCTATGATTGTTCAAGGTGAGAAATCTGGTACGGTACTGCCTCTCATATCTCAACTTAAGGCATTGAGATATTTACGCCAAGGTTGTACGTTATACTTGGCGAGTGTAACAGTTAAGGAACCCAAGGAAAAACGAATGGAAGACATCCCAGTGGTACACGAGTATTCAGATGTATTCCCCGATGAGTTGCCTGGTTTACCACCGACCCGACAAGTTGAATTCCGTATTGACTTGATACCGGGAGCAGCACCCATTGCTAAGGCACCTTATCGACTTGCACCTTCTGAAATGCAAGAACTGTCCAACCAGTTACAAGAATTACTGGACAGGGGTTTTATTCGCCCTAGTTACTCACCGTGTGGAGCACCAGTGTTGTTTGTAAAGAAGAAGGATGGGAGTTTTCGAATGTGTATTGATTACCGGGAATTGAATAAAGTGACTATAAAGAATAGATACCCCTTACCTCGAATTGATGACTTGTTTGATCAGCTTCAAGGTGCGAAGTATTTTTCAAAAATTGATCTTAGGTCTGGTTATCATCAAGTAAGAATTCAGGAAGAAGACGTACCAAAAACAGCTTTCCGAACTCGGTATGGTCACTATGAATTTTTGGTTATGCCGTTTGGGTTGACAAATGCACCCGCAGTGTTTATGGACCTCATGAACCGAATTTGCAAACCTTACCTTGACAAGTTTGTGATAGTGTTTATCGATGACATTTTGATATATTCGAGAAGTAAGGAGGAACACGAACAACATTTGCGGGAAATCTTAAAATTATTGAGGCAAGAGAAGTTATATGCAAAGTTGTCCAAATGTGAGTTTTGGCTACAAGAAGTACAGTTTTTGGGACACATTGTGAACCATCAAGGGATCCAAGTAGACCCAAGTAAAATTGAGGCCATTAAGAATTGGCAAGTGCCTAAGTCACCAAGAGAAATTCGTCAATTCTTAGGACTAGCCGGGTATTATAGAAGATTCATTGAGAACTTTTCAAGTATTGCACAACCTCTAACCCTCCTAACTCAAAAAGATCGAGCATATGAATGGGGAGAAGAACAAGAAATGGCCTTCCAAACGTTAAAACAGAAGTTATGTGAGGCTCCAATATTAAGCCTTCCAGATGGAACTGATGAATTGGTGGTATTTTGTGACGCATCTCGTAAAGGTTTAGGATGCGTACTGATGCAAAGAAAGAAAGTAATAGCATATGCTTCCCGACAATTAAAAGTACATGAAAAGAATTATACGACCCATGATTTGGAATTGGGAGCAGTTATCTTTGCATTGAAGATTTGGAGACATTACTTGTATGGCACTAAATGTACCATCTATACTGATCACAAAAGCCTACAACACATATTCGATCAGAAAGAGCTAAACATGAGACAAAGGAGATGGGTAGAACTGTTAAATGATTATGATTGTGAGATTAAATACCATCCGGGTAAAGCCAACGTAGTAGCTGATGCTTTAAGCCGAAAAGACAGAATCAAACCATTAAGGGTACGAGCACTTGGAATGATTGTTCAAAGTAGCCTAACCGAACAAGTTCGCATTGCACAAGATGAGGCCTTGAAGGCAGATCAGCTAGAAAAAGAAGAACTACATGGAAATGAAAGGAATTTTGAGAAGAAAATTGATGAAGTATATTATTACAAAAACCGGGTCTGGATTCCAACACTTCATAAACTCCGAAAGTTGATTCTTGATGAAGCACACAAATCCAAATATTCTATACATCCAGGTGCTGATAAGATGTATAAGGATGTTAAAGAATTTTACTGGTGGCCTGGTATGAAAAAGGATATAGCCGGGTATGTAAGTAAATGTGCAACATGTGCAAGGGTAAAAGCGGAATACCAAAAACCTTCGGGAATGTTACAACAACCCGAAATCCCACAATGGAAATGGGAACAAATTACCATGGACTTTGTGACACACCTTCCTAAAACCTCTCGAGGACACAACGCAATTTGGGTAATTGTGGACCGGTTATCCGCACACTTTATTCCCATCCGTAACAACTACACCACCGAAAAACTCGCTCAAATTTACATCGATGAAATAGTATCTCGACACGGAGTACCTCTTTCGATTATTTCCGATCGAGACAGTCACTTTACTTCACATTTCTGGCAAGCAGTACAAGAAGCCTTGGGAACCCGAATTGACCTAAGTACGGCTTACCATCCCCAAACCGATGGTCAATCCGAACGAACCATCCAAACCTTAGAAGATTTACTTCGTGCTTGTGTACTGGACTTCAAAGGGAATTGGGATCAACACCTCCCGCTCATTGAATTCTCTTACAATAACAGTTATCACAGTAGTATACAAGCAGCACCTTATGAAGCTCTATACGGGCGAAAATGTAGATCACCACTATGTTGGACAGAAGTGGGTGATACTCAAATTTCAAGATCCGATTTAATCCAGGAAACCACTGATAAAATTCACCAGATTAAGCAAAAATTGAAAGTTGCCCGTGACCGACAAAAGAGTTATGCCGATGTTCGCAGAAAACCGTTATCTTTTGAAATAGGTGATAAAGTATTTTTAAAAGTATCGCCATGGAAGGGTGTTATAAGATTTGGAAAGACTGGTAAACTAGCCCCGAGATACATCGGACCTTTTGAGATTGTCGCAAAAATTGGTCCCGTAGCTTACCGATTAAAACTACCCTTAGAACTGAGCACTATTCATGACGTGTTTCATGTATCGAATCTGAAAAAGTGTTTGACTGATGAAACAACAATAGTACCACTGGAAGATGTTCAGATCAACGAAAAGCTCAACTTCGTAGAGGAACCGGTAGAAATTGTAGACGGGAAAACCAAACAGTTACGACATAACAAAATTTCCTTGGTAAAAGTTCGGTGGAATTCAAAACAAGGACCCGAATATACTTGGGAACGAAAGGACGAATTCCGAAAGAAATACCCACACCTGTTCCCTAGAAAACCGATGACACATTAAATTTCGAGGACGAAATTTCTTAACGGGGGGAGAATGTGACATTCATGACAAAACGAGGTACACTATATTCATTACGTAACAAGTAAACGATAAATCGGTTAATTCGTAGTGTTTAAACGAGTAACCGACCGATACTAATTATGACCCGTATACATACTGAGGGGTCATATACGAGTTATATATATGTTATAGAGGCTAACATATTGATATTTAGGCCTTAGTACGTTTAAAACTCTTTAAACGAAAAAAGGTTTCGTTTATCGATACGCTATAAGCTTAAACGCAATCGTTAATATCAAAACAAGCATTATAGCATCCGTTAAGCCGAAAAAGATTTATAAAACACTTATATGACATGTTCTAAGCAATCCGTGAAAATATTTTGGAATTTTACAACGAGTCAGTACGTTTTTCTTATTTTACAAAAATAAGCTGAAAAACACTCGTTTTTGCGCTATTTCTCACACCCGAAATAATTTTCTTGCGAAAAACCGAACCCGAACTAAATTTGAAGTGGGCTTTTCATGTTTGGGCTTGTATAATTAAATTGATGGGCCAAAACAGCCCATTATGGGGTTTCCAATAATTCCGATCGGCCGGCCCCACACTACATCACATTATTTTTCTATATACATAACTTACACCTTAAGACTTTGTTATACATTTTAACTCATAAATTTTGAAGTCCAAGCAGCTCAAACTCCTGTTCTATCAGCTCCCCTTCAAAACCCTAAGGTAAGATTAAGTTTTATGAAAATTTAACCAAGTTTGATTCATATAATTAACATATAAACATGTTTTAGTTAGTTTTAAACATGTTTAACCATCCAAAAACCCTAAAAATCAAGTAAAACCATGTTTTGATGTTAAACATGTTTACAAACCAGGAACATATACTTTTTTGGTCAAAAACGCGGATTAGAACATGAATACAACGTTTTTACGGTTAGAAAGTTCGGTTTGAACCCAAAACCGAAACCCTAATTATCAAGGCTGTTACATGGATGATTTATGCTTGGTTTGATGTTATATGATATGTAGATATACTGAGTTTGCAACCCGAGACCCGGAAAGTCGTTTAAGCTAGCAAAATTCATCGAAAACCGACAAGGTAAACCCGTAACACTCGTTTAGGGGCTGTTTAGTATTAGGTTGTGACGTGCTTGTTGTTAGCTTGTGAAAACTTGCAGGGACATTAGGGATCATATAAATGAGTCCCTGTTCAAATTTGGTAATTTTTCGATAAACGGAGAATATTTGGTGAATTTATTCCCGTTTATGAGCGTTTATTTGGGAAAAATTGCTAAACATATTGAAAAATTATGAAACTTGGTTTTGGAGTTTAATATCTGATGGTAAGATCACTGGTAAAGTTTGGGAATCATTGGAAATGTCTAAGTATGGTTTGTGCAATCATGGCTTAACCAAATTTTAACAGCCGAAAAACGCACAAAAAGGTATTTTGTCAAAAGAGTTAGGTTCTGGAAATTTTTCAGGGGCTATGTAATAACATTGAGGTCATTGGTAAAAATTATCGGATTTTTCGGAGGTCGTTTGATATAAACGGGCCATTTATTACACGATTATAACCTATTAAATGAATTTTTATAAATAAATAATTAATCATAAAATTTCTGGAAATATTTTTATAAAATTCTCCATGTCTTAATGTATTTTTACAAAAATTTACATAATTTATATATAAGTACATATTTAGTTATGATTAATCAAAGATTTAAATTATAATTGTTTTAACGAAACCGGCAGTTTTGTGTTTAACGGACTGACTGGTATGTCAAAATGTCAAAAGTGGTCAAATATCATATTTTTGAATGATATTGATAAAAACGAACTTTTTACGAGAATTCCGGACAAATCGGGTGGATTGTGCGCGTTTTGTATAATCAAACCCGTGTAAAAACGGAAACGAACCCTGCAATCAAACCAGACACCGAAACTTTAAAATTCTTTCATAAATCAAATCATTTTATCAATCAATAAATTTACTTAAGTTTTATGTGATCTTACCTAATCCCGAAACGTATAAACGATCAACTGAGCTAGGCTCAGGAAACGGTGAAACTGAGCCAAATCCAGTTTTAAACATTTCATAGTATACAACGTCACAATCTAAGACTATGGTCATGTTCTGGGCCTAACAGCTATACCCAGATTATCTATACAGCCCGACTTAGCTTGAACACTGTACTAGTAATAACGATACGATACCGTTTATAGGAATCAGGCTATAAACGAGGCATCTGACTTATTGATACGTGATTTCTGTGCGAACTACGATAAGGTGAGTTTCACGACCCCCACTTTCTAAACTGTTTTACGAACTTTTGGGGTGAAAAGCATGTTTACATAAACTGAAATACTTGAAAACGTGTGATGATGTGGATTATCTAAGTACTAACACTTGACAAGTCCCCACAAACACAAGTGATTAACTTCGTGCCGGTGACGTGTGGATAGTACTATCGGTTTGACAAACCCAACTGACAGAGCCGGTGGGGTATGCCGGAACATATGTAAACCCAGTTGCACATTGTCATTATATTTTTACATACTGCTATGTGGTGTTAGACATAGTACATACTTGGGGCAAAGTGGCTGTTAAATGCCAACGGGAGTGCATGGGCAGTGGAGGCCATGTGTTTTAGCTCGTTTCGGTTTCACTTGTGGCTTAGTATAATACATCATACACAGACATATATACATACACACTGTAAACTTTACGAACTCATGTACTGATTTCATTGATACTCGTGAAACTTGAAACTCACCAACTAGACGTAGTTGACCCGTTTTAACATGCTTTTCAGGTAAAGCAAAAGTGGAATGATTTGCTTACATGCTTGGTGTTAGAAGGAAAGTTGAATAGACGCTGATATAACACTGTATAAGAAGCTCGTAAACCGGTTATGTGTTTTTCACCTAGTTTGTAAACATAGTACCTACCCATGTAATATAATGTAAATTAGTTTATGAATTTCTTTATAAACAATGTTGTTGATACCAGTGTTATCTGTTACATTCCTGTATTACGCTTCCGCAACTACCTAGTCGGGGTGTGACAGTTACATAGCGTAAATAGTTATTAAATGATTTAGTCAATAAGATTAATGTGTGATGACTACATGAGGAGTTAAGTCAATTTAAAATTTTAGATTTTTATTAAGTTTACAATTAACTAACGAAATATAAATTGTGGATGTTGGCCTCCCATGAGCTTCACATGCAATTTGAATGACCCAACGAAATAACGAACAAAAACAACTGAGTTGGACAGCCCATGAGCGTTACATGGCAATTTGATTGTCTCAACTAATTAACGAATTAACAATACAATATAGTTTATCGGCTCGATGAGAATTACATTGTGTTTTAACTGACCAAACTAAATAACGAACAAACGAGAAAAAATATATGAGTAGTTGGAGCATCCCGTGACCACCACGTATGATGAACTCCAACAAAAACATAAAACAAACTGAGAAATGTATAGTAGGAGTGCCCATGGGTTTCATGGATTTTTCACCCAGCTAACCATTTAAATAACAAAACACAATAATCGGGAAAACCGAGTTTAGCCACGAACCACTGTGAATTCAGTTTAAAATCAACCTAAGGTGTCGGTCGTATGACAGTTGTGTTCCACTTTGGCCAAGATGAACTTGTCATGCTATCTAACCTTAAAATGAAGGAGTAAAAAACAAAAGTAGGGAATTCTTAAGGAATTTCCCAAAAATAAAAGGCAATCTAATTAAATGTAAAAATATTTATGAAAAATGTTCTTTGAAGGTTGAGGCATAGCCTCGGAGTTGTGTGTGTGTGCATAACAATATAATAATAAACAATCATTATTTAAACAATTAAATAAGTACTTAATCTAGCAAGTAATTACGTAAGCTGTAAACAATTAAATAGAACACATCAGGTAAACAAATAAGCACGTATGGGGCTCCTAAGCATATTACTAAGGCACCACTAACGACCTATCTTAAACCTTCGGCTCTGATACCAATCTGTCACACCCCAACCTACGGCGGAAATGTGAGGGTTAAGTGATCGCTCACAGCTTTTCAAAGGTAGTAATCAAGCAATAATATAAGTTTCATTATCTATTAATTAAATTTCATATAAAACAAAATCCATACAATATTCAAACAAAACAATAACGTATCAAAAAAATATAAATCATAAATAATATTGTCTCGTTAATTTTCTTCTAGCATAAATCCTTAAGTGATCTTGTACTTCACATCAAATGAATACCTTCATATGCGTTGAAAATAGAATGGTTTTGTCAACACAAGGTTGAGTGAGCAACACACCAGTTCAAAGTATAAATAAAAATATGTATTTGCAACAAGTCATATGAGAATAACAAATTAACCAAAGCAAGTATAAATGAGATGTCGAGAAGCACAAAGCTATAACGACTGGCGTATGATCATACTAGACTGAGATTTATGTTGGACCTCTCCGAATGCGGAAGCATACAAAGCAAATAAGCACATAAACAAGTAAGGTATAAGTTGTTAACATATAAGACAAAGTTGCAGTTTTGAGTATAAGTATATATGAGAAATATATTTTACGCATATGTCCCCAAAACGTGAGAAAACGAGTAAAATAGGGGAGTGTGGTACTCACCTGATCAAATAAGCAAAGGGGAATGAATACGACCGGAAAGCGATAAACCACGCTTGACGAGGTATATCAACAAACGAATTTCCTAATTAATATTAATTACAAAAATTAAATAAGAATTCAACAATGAAACTAAAACTAGATAGAGGTTCGGGATTAAATGATCGAGTGAAATCTTACAAAGCTATTTATTTCATTAATTTATTATCAAGTTTTATTATAATAAATATGATTTAATTATATAAAATTACATAAAAATACTTAAGTAAATATTTATAAGATTGCTGGATAAATTATATAAAAAGATTTGTTTTAAATGTTTATTTCAACTAAAAATATGCTTAATGTATTTATATATATTTTTATTGTTAATAAAGATTTATTTTTTTAAATAAAATTTATAAATAATAGATATTAAATAACAATATCTTTATCAATCCTTTAATAGTAGTATATATGCTTAAATGTATATACACGAACAAAAACGTGAGTTAAACGAGTATCATAAAGTCGGATTTTATTAAAATGGTCTCGATTGGTTATTATCATTATTAATATATATAATAAAAGATGATTTTAATATATGTTAACCAAAAATAAAAGAAAACGGGATGGCAGAAGTTCGAACCCGCAACCTCTGCCCCCCATAAACAAGTGTCAAACCAGCTGGGCTATCCAGCAACTTGCAAACAAATTTAGTTTCATTAATTATAAACACAAACAAAAATAACCAGTTTTGAATAACCAAACCCTAGAATCGATTTTATCAAACAGGTTATAACTGATCAAATTAACCATAGGTTTAATGATCAGCACCAAATCGTGATTCCAAACATGTGTTTAATTACCTCATACGAAGATCAGACATGAGGTAACAAGATATAACAGGGCCGGCGGTGGTGAGATGATGAACGAATAGGTAGCGGCTAATTATAATACAATTAATTAGGGGGTTATGAGCGGCTAGGGTTAGATGATTGTACACATAAGTTTAATTGTGTTTATATGACCGTTTAGGTGCACAACGACATAAGGTTAGGGTCGGCCAAGAAACAAGACAAACTGAACATAAAAAGGTTGTTATAATCCAATTAAGGTTGGGGGGAAAGTAGGCGACGGCTAAAGGGTTGAATGTATATGTTTAATTGTATCAAGACATCCCGTTTATAATGGATTGAGATTAGGGTTCTTTGTCGGTTCGTTAAGGTCTTGGCCCATGATCTAGAATCATCCAAATCGCAATTAAACGAGAAATCAGAGTCGGTTTTAGATATATTGAGATATTATAGTATAAATTTTAATTTATGCCCGAGGATTAAGGCTCAAGATATTCATTTGTAATCGGCTTTAGGGAAAAAGGGTATGGATTATGGATTTGGGTCATGGGTATCCGTTTGGTGAAATGGGTTATAACAATATTTGTAAAAAGCACCCTTGAGTTAGAGAATGGGTACAAAGGAGGATAAAACATGTTTTGGTTAAATATGTCAAAATATAAAAGATATAATTATAAATAATTAAATATTAATAAATAATCAATTTAAATTCGATAAACGTAATATATTCATAAAATAACCCGAACCTCGAATCGAGTCGGGTAAAAATATAAGTTTGAAAACCCGAGTTGTTACAGTACTATCCAGGTGCGAAGAAGCCCGGAGGTGACTGCAATGAGCAGAAATCTCACTCACCGGCCTAGACGACGAGTAAACACTCGAACGTGAGATCAAGGGATCACCCAACTAATGGATGAGCTCAAGGGGGGGATCTCATATAGGGTCAAAATCTACTGCTTATACTCTTGCAAAAAAAGCGAGAAACGATTCTCTTAGACGGCATACCTACCCGACGAATCAAAAAAGCTAGAATAAGGCAATCCATGGGCATGGAACCCCGAAATAGCCAGTCTCCAATCAAACTTTTAATCAGGTCGAAAAATGGTTGCCGATGGGTAGAACCAAGACTCATTTTAACCAGAAGCTTACTTTCACTACTTATTTAGCTACTTTAGGTAAAAGTTAAACTTGTGCCGCGTTTCAAAAAGATTGATTTTGTATGTTTGGTAGTTGGTACAAAATAAGTTTTTATGAAATTTTCTTTCATTTTAAGGTGACTTTTATTAAAAAAAAGAGTATTTTTAGTGAAAATAATAGAAACTTGTTTTCTAAAAAAACATTCACACCATCTCCTCTATCTCCAAACCTATAATTATGCTAAAAAACATTATATTTCACTTAATTTTGTTTATTAAATTATACTTTTTCTTTATAACTTTATCATTGGTTTTTCTTTCGCCTTAACTCACAACCACTTTAAAAAAATATTAAAAAAATAATAAGGTGCTACATAAACTTTTTAAATATATAGAAAAATCATTATATTTCTCCTTCCACACATAACACATTCGACCACTTCATATATTATAAAAACTTTATTTAGATTATTTGAGGAATATGATAGGAATGCTCTAACAATACATGTCTGAATCTTGTTTTAACTATAACTACATCTATAATACATTCACCTACATGATTGCATTGTAAATTATAGCCCATCTTATTTACGCATATTATGAGTTTCAAAATAAATTAATTTAGTAACTAAAAGATAAATAGACATTTGCCAAAGATTATACCAAGAAACACAAGCCGATTTTATTATATTTTTGTTATATCAAATGATGATACTTGTATTTGTTTACTATGTGATCAATGCAAATTAAATAATAAAATAAATAAAAATATGTTACATCTACCTATTTTTATAAAATAAAACAATTGCAGATACGTGTTAGTTTATGGTTCACTATCATAATTTTTTTCCTCCAAAACTAGTATATGTTATAGATCAATAATTATTCGCTTTCCTTTTACACTTCATTTCTATTATATTTATAACATTATTAAATTATTCAACTTTTTTTAAACTGATTTATATTATACCTATACACTTTTATAAAAATAAATATTTACATTTTATACTACTATACATTGTTAGAATATTCAAAACATACATGGTTATATCCGAAATTAACATTAAACCATGTTTGTTAAATATTGAAAAAAATATAATTTTAAATGTTATCATTAACTTATTATATTATGTATATTGTTGAAGATTGTAAATAAAAAAATAAAATAAATTTGTTACAGGTAAAAAATGGATAATCTGAATATTTTTAAAAATTTTAAGGAATGCAAATAGATTTATCGTCAAACTTGTTACTGGTTCAAAGTTTTGACTTGAAAATGTAAAACAAATGCAAGTTAGGATTTTTAATGTGACTGAGTATCAAATTTATTTTTAAGGACATTTTGGGAAATAGTCAAAAGATTCGGGATTTTGCACATTGAGTATTTTCCCATGACTATTACTTCATCCGTCCCATTATAAGTGTCTTGGTTTGATAAACACAAAGTTTAAGGTGAATTGAATGGCTTTTTTTCTTACCAAATGACAATAATACCCTTGAAAAGTGAGTCCATCAATATTGTTTATTAATGTTACAATTAATTTATGTATAATGATACAAATATAGATATAATACATTCTTTATATATACAATATATATTATTTTATTTATAAATTAATTATTTAGATCATCCCGTATTTTATACGGAATTTAAAACTAGTTTATATATATATATATATATATAATTTTTATATTTAAAAGTAAACGAAAATTATATTCCTACAATAAATAAAAAGATTAATATACACTTCATATGGGATATGGGAATTAAATTATTATTTAATATATTTGCATAAATGGTATACATACTCAATCGTAATATAGTGGGACCCTTTGAGTTATTCAACGATAAATGTAGCATCAGTTTGGAGGGGAAGCCAAGCAACCTCTTTGCCCTTCGTTCAAGAAACCCATTGACGTTGATATCGATGACTATTATAACCAAATTACATTTGTAAATGTTATTCACTATATATTTTATTTGAAGAAAAAAAATGGATTTTAATAATACTACGTATACATTATGATCCATGTAATAATTCACACCAATAATGCAACCAATAGCATTTTTAGTTTTTATTTTTGTTGCCAATGTTAATTTCAATCCGGCATAAACATATATTTTCACCCCTAGTGAAAATTAACTATTTTCTCCCTGTCCAAATGTTAGGGGAGGTGGTGGTTCTAGGGGTGAGCAATAACCGAATCGTTAATCGAAACCGAACTGAAAACCGATAAAACCGAACCGATATTACCGAAAACCGAATTAACCGAAATTAATCGAACCAAACCGAACTCTTCACTTTTTAATATTTTCAAGTCTTTCCCCCCTCTATTTCATGTATTATATGTATTAATAGTTTAATATTATCATTTTCATGTATTTATATCTTTATTTAATATATTACTATCTCAATTTCATATATTTATATCTTCATTTCATGTGGTTATGCATTCAGATCATGTATTTAAACATTCATTTAATGTATTTTTAAGCAAAAATTTAGCCCAAGTTTGAAAATGGTTATTAACCGAAATTAACCGAATCGAACCGATAACCGATCGGTTAGGTTGGGTTATTGCTAATAATCGAAATGAACCGAACCGTGCACACCCCTAGGTGGTTCCGTTTTCCTCATCCACCACACTCAATGGTAGTGTGCCACATCACCAACTTCAAATCCATCACATGTGATGGATTTTAGTAGGGGTGGTGATGGATTTTTGTTTTTTTAATAAATACTAAAATAAATAAAAATAAAACAAGATTACATTATATAAAAAATAAAACAAGATTAAATAAACGTTACAAAGATAACTAAATTAAAAAAACCTACGGCCCTTCCCAACCCCACTTGTCGCATATCTCGCGTTTGCGTTGAAGTAGGATCGAATTAAAGGGTTCGTCAAAATGTTCGTGCGGTTGTAGAAGGAATGTTAAATCGGCGTTTTTTTGGTTTTCATTCAAATGGTTGATATACGTCTCCTCACGTTTCATTTTTAAAATATGAGCCTCTTTCTTTCGCTCCTTCGCCTCGGCCGTGTGGGTGTGGGTGTGGGTGTGGGTGTGGGTGTGTCTTTATCGGGATCGTCGGGTTCCTCGTTCAAGTTCATGCTCGGCATGTTGCATGACAAGCCGTCGGTAGACGTTGTGTAGTCCCCGGACTCGAAAGTTTTTGATCTTTTTGAAGAAGATTCTTTCTTCCTTGGAGCCGTCGGTCTGTTCAAATCGACCAAGGGAATCGGTTCCCATTTCGCGTGATGTATCGCAATCTCCCACGCTTCCAAGTGGGGAAAAGCTCTACATTTGAAAACGTCGACATAATCGGCCAAAGCGTCCTTTATGATAGTCGCCTCGATCGCTCCGCTTTGTGGAGCTCGGGACTACAAAACATTTAGATTATAAAATAAATAAACTAAAATAGTTACCAATTGGACGTAACAAGCATTACATTTTGACATTTTTCGATTCAAATATCCCCACTTGGCAATCATTTGATCCTTGTTTCGTACGGTTGCGCCGGGAAGTTTCGAGAAATGTTCATTAATACGTCTCCATAACGTTTCTTTTTTTTTTGTTGGTTTGAGTGTTTTTTTGATTCTGAGCAATGTAAATAAGCCTTGGTCAAGGCGACCCCCTCATCGGGCAACCAACGCCTAACAGTTTTTGATGCGTCTCCTCCTCCGCGGGTTCATCTTCATCCAAAGTTTCCACTTCGTGACGAAAATCACTTGCAAATTGATGTATAACATCGTGATCGTCTAGGGGATCGACAAACATTTGAGACGGTTGATGTAAGGCCCCGTTACCGGTGCCTCACATTTGGACGTTGAATTTACTCATTAACATAGTTCTAATCATTAGAGTTAATTAAAACATTCACGGAATATAAAAACTTTCATAAAACATTACATATCGATTCATAACTTGTCTTAAAGAAGCATATTGTCTTACAAAAACTAAGTAATTAAACATAAACTGATAAACGTCTCGAGTCTTCCGATGCCAGTCTCTTATTCGTCCACCATGTGCCCGCTCAAGTTAGCTACCTCAATCAACTCACCTGCGTGCATACTAAAAGTCAGCTACGCTGAGTGAGTTCTAGTTAATCAGGCAACATACAATACATATCCGCAGATACATATCCATACTAAACCAATCACCTTTCTATCATACATACATACATACATACATACATACTATCACTTACCTCAGTCCACCGAGAGTATGTTCATAGTCCGCCGTCTATGCCTATTCTCAGGGTCGTGAACACGAAAAAGGTCCGCAGTCCTCACCTATGTTCACCATTTATAGTACGTGCAAGGTCCGCAGTCCTTCCCTATACCATCCTACATACACAACATGTACAAGGTCCACAGTCCTTCCCTATGTTGCAACCTAGTTCATAGCATGTACGAGGTCCACAGTCCTACCCTATGCTACCACAATACAATTACAGGACGTATAAGGTCCGCAGTCCTTTCCTATGTTGGCCCCTATCTGAAGTACGTATAAGGTCCACAGTCCTTAACTACGTTCTCATCTATCATCTATAACACGTATAAGGCCACAGTCCTTAACTACGCCATTACATCCCAAGTCTATGTCCAATGGAAGTTAGAGGGATTTGTCATCCTAACTTACTATGTCAGACGTTGAACTCATTTGACATTCCTACACTTACTTTGCATATACAATAATTACATCGTAACATAAGAACACTAAGCGTTCTTCACATCATTCATTTAACAATCATACTCCTTGTCGATACGTGCAATATCCGAAGATCGTTCACGCCCCGAAAAGCATTCATTCATAACATTCATACATCATCCATACATTTCATATAACATTCATATCTTTATTTATAACCTGACGGTACGCGCAATATCCGAAGATCGTTCACGTACCGACAAACAATCATTCATATCTATCACATATATCATATATAGCATACACTTACCACTTAAAATAAGTGTATTAACTAATCACATCGAGTATGCACACAACCCCGAAAACATAACAAGGAAATGGGGCTAGAAACTCACCTGAATCCTGTTTCGTTCTCCGTTTATAGTTAATCATTTCTTTAGTTGAGCTCTGCTAACTGTATATAAGTCATACGTATCAATACTCGTCTGATCTAATCTAGCGGTCCAGTATTAGCTCACTTTTACTTAGCATTTTTACGGTTTTCCTTTATTTAACTCTATTGTATTATATCTCTTAAGTCCATACAATGCATACCACCACGTGTGTACACATATATGCATACATGTACGGGTCACCATGTATCCGGGTCTCAATATAAGCGAACTTAGATATAAGCGAACTTGTATATATAAGCGAACTTGTATGTAAGCGAACTTAGATATAAGCGAACTTATGTATATACAAGCGAACTTATGTAAGCGAACTTAGATATAAGCGAACTTATATATATAAGCGAACTTGTATGTAAGCGAACTTAGATATAAGCGAACTTGTATATATAAGCGAACTTGTTCAGCAGACGAACTTAATCAGCAGGCGAACTTAATCCGCAGGCGAACTTATTCAGTAGCAGCTACAGGTTTGATTTTAACCCTCCTAACCATCTTTGTTTCAACATGAAGACCTTTGATATGATACTAACCATTCCTGTAAAAATTCCCATGGTCATTTTCGGTTACGACTCGGCCCAAAAAAGCATAAAGTTTGGGCCTTTAAGCTAAAAACGTTCAATAATAGATCTAAGGTTTATTTTAAACGAGCCGTACATAGCCATGGATTCGTTAGGTTCATTTTAACGTCAAGTTTACTACTTTAATACTCGTTTATACCCGATCTACTCTAGGTTCAAGTTTCGAGACTAACCGTTTATAAAAATGTAATCTTTAAGATCAAGAACATACCTTTACGTGTACGTTTGGTCTTGGTTAGCTTGTTTATGAACTCTAAATCTTGTATATAGCTCGTATAACAAAGATCTAACACAAACTAACGTTCGTTTGTTCTCGTTTCTCTCATCTTGCTCGCGGCCGATTATGGATAAGTGTGTGTGTGTTTTTGAGTGTGTAGAGAATAAGGTGGATAAGATGGATGGAAATGAAAAGGATTAGGGTTTAAGGGGGTATTTATACTCCTTTAAGCCCATGGACCTAAGGCCCATCTTTCCTTTATGGTTCATAACTAATCTCATCTAATTATCCTACTTACTCTTTCATATTTCATTATTATTATCGTTCCACTAACTCATTTATTTCACCGACACAAATAATATAAATTAACTATTATTCTAGAAATTTCGGGATGTTACAAGTCTTCCCCCTTAAAGAGGTTTCGTCCTCGAAACCTATCTTATTCACGCACTTTATTGGATCGTATTTGCTTTCTGGGTTATCCTTCTTGCTCCTGACTTGCAGTCATCTAGTGGTGTTCACGTGGTTTAGCTATTAAGGTAGCTTGTCCATGAGGCCCTCAATGTACCAAGTCTCGTCTCGTCTCGTCCTTTCAAGGGACCTCGTTTCGCACTATCTAAAACAACATTTTATCATAACATAAATAATCATCATTACCCAACTCAATATATTACACGTCAAAGATAAGCATAAGTTTTAAACCTTAAGACAAAACAAGTTCTTAAGCAAACATGATTAAAACAAAATAAAACTATTGCATAAGCAGTTATTCCTTCATCGAGTGCTCCTCCCTGCAATTTTCCTATGCCTTTATCCTTTCGCACCTGCCGCCTCTGATTCCTTGCAATCCCTAGCCATGTGGTCAGCTTTTCCGCATTTAAAGCATTTCGGGAGATCAGGGCATTCTCGAGATTATTGCCCACTCTTTCCACACCGATAGCACTTGTTCGTCCCAGTCTTGCATTCTCCCTGGTGCACTTCCACACACTTCTTACACGCATCCTTGTTTCCAACCTTAGCCTTCCTCTCGACAGTTGTTGCCATCATCTCGCCAGACCGCTTAATTGGAGTACCCATTTCTTCTCCGTCTTTTTCCTCCACCGCATCATCTGCCGCCAAGTCGTCATACCATTTCTGCGAGTCCCACAGCAGAATCAAAGGTGGCAGGTCTACTGGCCTTGACTAAGACGCGAACATTCTGTGGTAGTCCCCTGATGTAACACTTAATCCGCTTTGCTTCAGTGTTCACCATATCTGGCACCAGCCTAGACAAGCGGTTGAATTCAGTGGTGTATTCGTGGTGTGTCATCTTTCCCGCCTTCAGACTCAAAAACTTCATCTCAACCCTTTCGACCTCTGCATCAGCGCAGAACCTCTGCATCAGCGCAGAACCTCTTCATCACCAACTCTTTCAGATCCTCCCACCTCATAGCCTTAACCTCATCCCGGGTCTTTCTCTGTTCCACACTCTCCCACCAATACATAGCTTCCTCGCCAAATGATTGAGTAGCATAACCCACAGCTTGGTCGGGACGGCATTCGCTAATACGGATAATTTTATCCTTGGCGGTTATCCATTGAAGAGTAGCGATTGCGTCTCCCAGACCAGTAAGCTTCGGCGGGTCACAACCTTTGAAAGATTTGTAGTTACACCCACCTCGGCTTTTCCTCTTATCGTCATCCTTCACTGACTTATCCACGCTCGATTCCTCATTCTCTCTTTCATCATCTTTCTTACCATTTCCTCTTGACCCTTCAGCAGTTCTCCCATGACTTCCAGCAGATCTTTCGGGATTATGGTTCTTCACAGCAGCGGCTACAGCTTGAACAATGGCTGCTTGAACCGCAGGGTCAAATTGAACCCCCTCGTTGTTGCTCGGGTTTCCTCCAGCCGCGCTTCCTTCGTCTCCGATGTTGGAAGCTGTTTCTATCGAGGGTTGTCGAACTATATAAGCGAACTTGTATATATAAAAGAACTTGTATATATAAGCGAACTTGTATGTAAGCGAACTTAGATATAAGCGAACTTGTTCAGCATGCGAACTTAATCCGCAGGCGAACTTATTCAGCAGCAGCTACAGGTTTGATTTTAACCCCCCTAACCATCTCTGTTTCAACATGAAGACCTTTGATATGATACTAACCATTCCCGTAAACATTCCAATGGTCATTTTCGGTTAAGACTCGGCCCGGAAAAGCATAAAGTTTGGGCCTTTAAGCTAAAAACGTTCAATACTAGATCTAAGGTTTATTTTAAACGAGCCGTACATAGCCATGGATTCGTTAGGTTCATTTTAACGTCAAGTTTGCTACTTTAATACTCGTTTATACCCGATCTACTCTAGGTTCAAGTTTCGAGACTAACCGTTTATAAAAATGTAATCTTTAAGATCAAGAACATACCTTTACGTGTACGTTTGGTCTTGGTTAGCTTTTTTATGAACTCTAAATCTTGTATATAACTCATATAACAAAGATCTAACACAAACTAACGTTCGTTTGATCTCGTTTCTCTCCTCTTGCTATTGGCCGATTATGGATAAGTGTGTGTGTTTTTGAGTGTGTAGAGAATAAGGTGGATAAGATGGATGGAAATGGAAAGGATTAGGGTTAAGGGGGTATTTATACTCCCTTAAGCCCATGGACCTAAGGCCCATCTTTCCTTTATGGTTCATAACTACTCTCATCTAATTATCCTACTTACTCTTTCATATTTCATTATTATTATCGTTCCACTAACTCATTTATTTCACCCGACGCAAATAATACATATTAACTATTATTCTAGAAATTTCAGGATGTTACAGTTGAGACGGTTGATATTGAAACATTTGAAAAGCATTATTTAAATAATTTTGGGTAGAAAAAAGTGGAATAAAAGGTTGGTTTTGATACGATTGGTTTTGGGACGGTTGATAATAACGTTGTTGTTGGTTTTGGGACGGTTGAAAATGTTGTGGATAAGGTTGTTGTTGGGAAGGTTGTTGTGGGAATGGTTGGGTTGTGTCAGGTTCGTCTTGTAACCGAAATCACGTCGGTTCGCCTAGATTTTGTCGAACCTTTGGTCGGGTTTGGGTTTTCTTTGAACCCGAGCCACGTTTCTTAGAACCCTTCATTGATATGATGTTAAAATGGTGTGTGTAGTAGAAGATTTTGAGTTGGATTTGAGTTTGTTTTGAAGATATGTTTGAGTTATTTATATTATATAAAATAATTTTTTTTTATTTAAAACCCTCCCCTCCAACGGCTACCCTCCTCCAACGTTCATATTTCTCGGAAATCCCCCCCCCCCCCCTCACAGCGTGATAGCCATCACGCACACACCACCCCCATCACGCGTGATGGGGCACCGACGGCGGTGTGCGTGAGGCCATCACGCGTGATGGTGGCTCACCACGCTCCACCCCCGGTCCCCTTATAGATTGTTACAAAATAACATAAATGAAAGTTAAGAATCAACATAATTATAGTATTTTTTGGTCCGACTAAGATTGTTTTTATTAACGAAAGTAAAAGTTAAGAATAACATTATTTGATTATTGTTTGTCATGTGATATAAGTTGTATTTTATTTTGAAAGGCTAATTTTATTTAATCAAAATAAAGATCACTTACAGTATGTAAGTGACCATAAGTTAGATTATTAAGTTCAATATTTGAAAGAAGAATTACTTTTGCGTGCTTAATATGTAACATTTTATTTCCATAAAATATATTATTGAAACAATTATAATACAAAAAAGAAGATATTTTTATAATTATATATTATCTTAATTAGAAAACCTCCTTTGTGAGAGGAAATTACTGTTTATTTATTTATACTGTTTTTAAACTGCATATGCACCCATAGGGTAAAGTTAAGTTACAAATTTAGAACAAAATGAGAAGTGTGAGAATAATTTATGATCACACAAAAAACACTTAAAAATAAATTCAAAAAATTAATAACTCAAAATATTTAAGAAAGTAAGAAAACTAAATTGTTTTCTCATCATTTCCGTTTGAAAAAAAAATACAAAAAAAATGACGAAAAGACACAATACCGATATCAAAGACACAATGACGAAAATGAACAAAAGACACAATTATAACTAAAAAAGACACAATAGATCGCAAAATATAACACAATACTGAACAAAATATAGTACAATGTTGAGTAATATAACAAAATATAAAGAAAAAAAGAAACAATGTAAAGGACAAAATACACAATCAATGACGAAAATAAACACAAAACACAATGATAAACAAAAAGACACAACGTCTTTTTTCACTTACAATTGTGTTTTTTATGAGAACGAGTAAGACGGTAGAAACATTTTTGTGGTTTTACTTTTTTCGTTTTTATATTAAACTTTGAGTTACGATTTTTTTATTTATTTTTTTAAAAAAATTTAAATGATTTTTTAGTGTGGCTACAAATCCTTCTCATCGTTCTTATTTTTGTTCCACTTTGACCCTACACCTATAAGGCTAAGGGTAATGGGACTTGGTTGAGCCCCAGGTGAGCCAAGCAAAATCTGACACGTAGGCGATGACATGACCATGGATCAAGCCCCTCAACCAAGCCCCAGAGGGTGTAGTGGTCCAGGTGAGCAGGGGCTTGATCCAGTTTTTTATTTATTTAATTATTTTAAATAATACATTAAATAATAATATAAAACATTACGTTGATATAGTCTAATACAAGATCATCGGGTCTTCTATCCCACAAATGCTCGACCAACTCATGCCGAACGTTGCCATGTAACTCACGGCTCTTGATGATATTCATGTTGGCGAGTCGTTGTTCATTGGTGATCGTCGATTCTTGTCTTGGAATATCACCTTGGTAGTTTTGACAAATAGCTTTACCCTCGTCTTCTAGTATCATGTTATGTAGGATTATACACGTGATGACGACTTCCGTTATCTTCTCCCTTGTCCAAAATCTTATTGGATTCGCCAACATTGCCCATCTTTTCTTTAGGACTCCAAATGCCCTTTCAATATCTATCATTGCCGATTCTTGTTTCTTCGTGAAGTACTTTCGTTTGTCAGAAACTGGAGCCGCGTAAGCTTGAACAAGTATCCCCCATTCGTTGTAAATAGCATCAACGAGGTAGTACCCGTATTTGAAATGTTCTCCATTTGCAAAAAAAAAACTTGAGGAGGTTCTACCCCGTCGATAAGGTTATCGATTATCGGTGACTGATCGATAACATTGAGGTCATTATTAGACCCCGCAACCCCAAAGAACGCATGCCAAATCCAAAGATCCTGTGACGTCGCCGCCTCAAGTACGATAGTAGGGCCGGGGTGATCACCTCGATGGAATTGACCTCGCCAAGCAGTGGGACACATAGCCCAACCAACATGCATACAATCAAGGCTACCTAGCATCTTGGGGAAACCATGCTTTTCACCGTGCACCTCGTATATGCGTTGGATATCATACATTGTTGGTCTACGTAAGTATCTCCGCTTGTATAGCGATATGACCCCTAAATATAATTATTAAAGTTATATAAGCTATGTAAATATTTGAAAAATATATAAACAAACGTAAAAAAATATATACCTCTACAAAAGTGGTTAAGCGCATCGCGTCCGGTCTTTTTAGCAATTTGTAGATACTCGTCCAACATGTCCGATCCAACACCATACGCTAGTTGTCGAAGAGCGGCGGTAATTTTTTGAGTAGCCGTGAACCCGGGCTTACCTCTAGCGTCATCCCTTTGTTGAAAATACTCAAAGTGCTCCGGCAAGTCATTTGCTAGACGCATGAATAATCGTTTAGTCATTCGAAAACGGGTTCTAAAACTATCCTCACCATATGTGGGATTGGGACTAAAATAGTGACGTATCAAAGTTTCGTTAGCGGTCTTTCGATCACGAATACGCCGTTGGCGGAACAATGGGGCTCAGGGGCGATTTGATCTCTCAAAAAGCTTATCGTCGTTTGAACCGCTTGACAAATGAGTTCGTCTTCTTCGGTAGAATAGGAAGACGAGACGATGACGACGATGCCATTTATAAATATATAAATAGAAGTTTTGATAGAGAGAACGTATGGTTTGAGTTTTTATAGAAAGTGTGGATTTGTATTTATAGGTAAAAAAAATATTATTTAAACTGGCCAACGATAATGTTGACCAGTCAACTCACCTCCAACGGCTATATTGAGCCGCGACCACAGCCACGCCGGCCGGCCGCGCCCTCGCTCATCGGAGGGGTGTAGCGGTGTTCGCGAGCCACGTAGGCAGCTGCGACCACCCCTCACCCCCACTACCCTAAGTCTAAGCGTCACTATTTCTTTTACTTACCATTTTACCCCGTTAAAATTATCATCAACACTCTTTAAGTTTTTTGTTTTTATTTAGTTTTTTCTATTTTTTTAATTAATGATGTTATCTCATGATAACCACTTAACCATATTTTACCTTGCTGTTTATTAATAAATTTTGAAATACAATGTTTTAGAGAGTTCGCTTATTCCGTTATAATATGCTTATTTTTATCAAAGTACTAGTATAAACTTTGTTCAAAACTGACTTGTTAATGATAATTATAAGTAATTATTAAAATATAAACGCACAAGTCATCAAAATTGCATCATATTTTACCTTTTTTTAGTCACGTTGTTGCCCTTTTTCACCATTAGAATTCTAATGATATAATGTGGCACATTTTAAAATTATGAATATACTGTTGTGACATGTTCATGTCTCTCGTGTTGACGCGACACACATGGTTAGGTTTTGTTTTTATTTTTCTTTTTTCTTCATATAAAGTTTCGCATAACTTAATTTATTATGTGGCTTAACCTGCCGCGACGCATGGATCAAAAATACTAGTTACCACCTAATGATAATAACAACAACAATAACATAATAATAATAATTATAATAATAACAATAATAATAATAATAATTATTATTATTATACAACTCTTTTTACCAACAAAAAGTGCGGAAGCTAGTGTAGCCAACAAATTCATGATTGTTGTGGACACCAAATCTAAACCCAAATCCATTAGTAGGGACAAGTTTTTGTAGGCTTCTTATGACATGAAGGCACCTATATGGGCCAAACTTTAAAATAGAAAGAGACTTGACGTGGATATGGAGGTGATTTGTAAAACGTGAATTAATTCAAATGTACTGTTAGATACATCTTTATCATAAATATATATAAATGAAATTTTTAAAAGTTATTTGATTGCTCAATTAATCTCTCAAACAACTAGATTGATTTATTTGAAAATGGAGTTTTTCTCATGATTTAATCCAAATTCATGGTTATAAGTCTTACCGAACCCAGATATTTCTTACACGGGTTATAACATCTCATTAAATTAAAAATTAATCTTATCAAATATTTGATATGAAAATCCTATAAAATAGGGATATACTAAAAATAATATTCAATTTTTTTAAATATATATCTATAATATATATAAACGAAAACATAAAAATCCTATGTGTCGCGATGTGGTCGCTCCCCTTTTTTTTGGAGTCACCAGATTTCCTTGATTTTTAAATGGAGGCTTCTCATGCATTTGACCTAAATTCATGGGTATGGGTCTAATCAAACCCATATATTTCTTAAACGGGTTATAACATCTCATTAAATTAAAAATTAATCTCACCAAATATTTGATATAAAAATCCTAAAAAGTAGAGATATACTAAAAATTAATATATGATTTATTTAAAAAAGATATATATTATTAACTTTCATACAATAAATTTAAAAAATAAATAAATATTAGAAACAAATAATATAAAAAACCCCGTAAATAAACAAAACATTTAAAAGCTCTACGGTTGTTTCTTACATTTACTCAAGCCACCATATTGTTTTATTTGTAAATGAAGACTTCTCATGCATTTACCCGAATTCACGGTATGAGTCTCACCATACCCAGATAACCTTAAACGGGTTATAACATCCCATTATTTTAAAAATAAATCTCATCAGTTATTTGATATGAAAATCGTATAAAATAGGGATATACTAAATATTAATATTCATTTTTTAAGAAAAATATATTATTTATAACAAGAAACAATTGTATAGTAAAAAAATAAGTGGGTCATGGGTCTCACCAAACCCTTAGTTAAACAGGTTATAACATATCAGTTATTTGTGAAACTTTTTCATCATCAAACCCTAAGTATATTATTAACTTTTTTTATAATAAATAAAATTAAAATACAAAAAAAATATGAATATTAGACACGAAAAAGAAACACAACCCCCGTAATAAGGGGGATAAAAACTAGTTATTTATAATTAAGAAACAATTTTATAGTAAAAAATAAAATAAACGGGTCATGGATCTCACCGAACCCAAACAACTTTTAAATTGGGTTATAACATCTCATTTATTTGTGAAACATTTTCATTATCAAACCCTAATGATATTATTTTTCCTCACAATATATAAAATAAAAATCTAAAAAAATATATATAAATATTATAAACGAATAATGTAAAACAACCTCGCAATACGAGGGATAATAGCTAATACCCTATAAAAGAAATATTTTATCCTTTTATTTTCTTACGTTTGTAACTACCCCACGCTTTAAGATTGAGTCACACAAGAACACTATCCTAAAGGAAACTCATTATTATGAAAAAACTTACTTTAGTTATAATTCAAACCTAATACCATAACATCCCAAGGATATTGAATCAATATCATATTAATTAAGATTTACAATATAAACAACAATGAAAAAAATAGAAATTTTATTTAAAAATATGTAAACATGTTATAACAATGCGTTCAAACCCATAATGTCTAACTCATTTACAATGGCGTATTCACTTCTTCAGGAATAATTCACTTAATAATGAGCCTTGGTGCATTGTTTGATTTGATTACAATGGTACATCAAGACCATTATTAAGGTTTGTTTAACTTTACAGGTATGATTCAATGTTGTAATTAGTTTAATTACCTAAGCACCATTTCTAGCTACAACGAATGGTGGATTGAAGTTTCCCGGCTTCAGCGAAGGTAAATGACAATGCACTAATCAAAATCAGGCCCGAACGGAGCCATCTGTTTACCGAACCGAACGTGACTATCAAGAAATGGACGTTTTTTGAAAACGAGCAAAATATGACTGGACTGCCAAGGGTATTGATTCCCAATCGAATGGTTTTGGCCGGGTGGTCTTGGTCTCAAAACCATGATTTCAAGTGAAGTGTCGAAAAAATTGTCTTTACAAATGGTGAGGATTCAAGTACACTGGTTGTCAACATCATAATCAAAGAGTATATGGGTTGTCATTCCAAAAAAAAAAAAAAAGAAAAAGAAAAAAGACGAGAATAAAATCTACAGGTATCTAGCCTATATTTTTAAACTTTATTTTCTAAATATAGCCAGACTATTAGACTATTGTCAAAGTAATGAGAATAAAATAATGGTTTTACGATCTGTTTAAAAAAAATAAAGCGTATAATAGTTGACAGGTGTTACAAATTGAAACTATCATATCAAATAACATATAGAGAAGAGTGAATAAATGTAATTCACAACTGTTATGTGACTTTCATTTACTGGGTCAAAATATTATTGTAAGTTTCTTTAACTGGTTTAAGTTTTTATCTTACATTTTATTTGAGTTATTGTAAGACCTTAAATTTTAATAATTTTTTTTTAGATTCATAAACGACTTGGCTAGATCAAGTCGCATTCACTATAGAGGCGAAAGAAAGGAGCATGATAGGGCCAAAATGCCCAAAATTCTCGCGAGGAAGCATAATTGCACGCCTCTCTCCATAGCCCCTTTATACTCTGGAGGTATTTGTACCAAGCTGGAATTTAGCTATGTAATTTCATAAAGAAATGTATGTGAACCTCAGTGAGTCTAGGTTTCATTTCAAACTAACCTCCTAAATTGAACTTACCTTTACACCCTTAACAAAATATAAAACATGATACATCGGAGTTATATCGAAGGCAGTTCCAACACCCGTTCATGCATTAAAACGTGAGCATTACTAAAAATAGCCTCTTCACTTTCTTTCACTGCACTCTCTAAAGATTTGGTGAGATTTTTGGAAGTGAGAAATGGTTGGTCAAAGGATTCTACTATGAGAAACACCCACAACCTTTTCTCAAGATAAAAAACAGCTTCAAGCATGAGAAGTAGTTTTTTTTCCAACCCAATATTTTGTTGTTAAACTTAAACACTAAAAACTGAACACATTCTTGTGGAAATTGAGGAGACTTAAGCGAAAATTGAACAGAATCATGCAGTCACTCAAGTCCCGCAAGCCCCAAAGGCCCTAACACCCGTGAAACACTGCCAATCCATGGTGACGAGGCTCATATAGAAAGTGATCCGATTAATGCGAAAAGTGGTAAGGGTTATACAGAAAGTGAATACACTCATGGAGTCCCTCAAGCCCCAAAGGCCTTGGAGACCCGTGAAATCCGCCATCAACCGGTGTTGTCCATGAAGTCCCATCGTCAACTCATAGTGATTATGAGGCAACGCTTAAAATTACATTTAACCATGATGATGATGATGATGATGTAGCACATGATGAGAAAATTAAAGAGTCGTAATGATTTTAAACCTGTTGTATCACATGTTACATCTAACCATGACGAGGAAAATGATGAGTCGTGTGGAAAGTCAAGACCATCACGTTGTTAGGTTGGGAAGTGAAAATGAAGTCACATAGAAAGTTGTTAATTTAGAAAGTAGAACTTAAGAGTGCGAAACTGACACAACTTGTTAAATCAAAGCAAAAAAATAAAAATAAATAAATAAATAAAAATAGAACCCCACAATAATTAAATAATATTTATATCGTATATAATATAAGTATTATTGAAAACCAGATTTATATGAAATTGGCCGACAAATAATATTTAGCATATAAAATTGCGTATATTAACTAGATACTAATTAATGTTATAGGAATATATGCCTTTCGTGGACCACCATTCATAACCGCTTTGCATGCTGCCAGAGATAGACGTAGCACAATAACAAGTTTCAGAGCCGTCTCCTTGAATCAAAATACCTCGACCGAGTCGAAATAAAATGGCTCGTAGGTTATATCGAGTCACAAAATATGTAAACTAATATTTTTAAACGAAGATTAACGTTATAACAATAAACATAACAAAAATGTTGCATTAAACCATAACTTCATTTAGTTTTCTATTTTTACATTTTTGAGCAGCGAATGGTTGTTTAGGAAAGCTTAATTGCTTAATTGATGGCTAAAAACAAAATACAATAAAACAATATAATGTTAAAAATAAGGTTTTTGTTGATATTGGTAAAGAAATACCTTGGTCTATGGTGGTGCCTTGTGGTCTATGGTGGTGGTAGATGTTATGTTCGACGATGGTGGTCGACCTATAATGTTCCAATGGGCAGTGGTCGGCGGTCGCAAAGAAGGAAGGAGGATCAATGAGGCCATGAGAGATTATGATTGGGCCGTGTTTCTTTTTGTTTTCTTATTAGTTTAATTTTTTTTTTTTAAGTTTTTAATTTTAATTTGGGTCAAAAACTTGAACTTGAAAAAGGAATTATTGACAAACAAATAAAATAATTTGACCTTGTAAGACGTTCAAGATTCAATCATATTTTATAAGGTTTATATTTTTAAATATATGAAATTTTTTTTGCCCCTAAAAAGACGGGCCTCGGTCGAGGGTGCGGCTCGCACACTCCTCTGCCCACCCGTGATAACTTTAATTAAAATGTTTTTAAATGAATTAAAGACACTTTTTTTAGTCTTATTTAGGATTTTCTTATACCATCTAATCTTTCAATTTTATTAATATAACTTTTTTAATATATTATATGCAAATTGGATTTAATAATCCTACTTTTCGTGTGGTTAACCATTAATAATCTCACATGAGAATACCTACTGAAAGTCTCACCTTTCAAACATTTTTGTCTTATTGGGTCTTTGTTAACCATTGATAATCCTACATGAGAATATTCCTATGTGGGATTTCATTAGAATTCATTTAAATTCCAATTCTAGCTATTGTTGAATCGAACATGTCATGTAACAACATTTAAATTTCAATACTTTGGAATTCTTGCTGATTATGTGAAACGAACGTGTCCGTAACTTTCTCAACATCTTAACATCAAATATACGTATTCAGAATTGGTAATTACTTATTTCAAAATAACTTCAAAACCAACTAGCAAAAAAACAAATATAAATAAAATTATTAAAAAGATGATGCAAATGCAATCACTTCACACTTGCCGATCTTCAACTTGAATAATTATAAAAAAATATTCCCACTTCCAAAACAAACCCCACAAAATAATAATAATAATAATAATAATAATAATAATAATAATAATAAATAAAAAAAATTCACATTTCACAATAAGTCATGCTCAAAGACTTTGATCACATCTAATGTTTATGTCAACAAGTCATGCTCAAAGACTTTGATCACATCTAATTCCATCTCCTTCCCACCATCTTGTTCTTGTTCATGGCTTCTAAAACCACCAAAAGTCATACATATTCATCTTCTTCACATTACACATATGATGTCTTTTTAAGCTTCAAAGACAAAGATACTAAAAAAACATTCATTGATCATCTCTACTTAGCTTTGACCCAGTCTGGGATCCACACCTTCAGACATGACTATGAACTACCAATTGGCAATAGCAGATATTTGGAAATACCAAAAGCAATCCAAGAGTCTAGGATTTCTATCATTGTGTTTTCAAAAAACTACGCCTTTTCGAGTCGGTGTCTTGATGAATTGGTTAACATATTGGACTGCAAGGAGTATCATGGGCAGGCAGTTCTTCCGGTTTACTACCACACTGACCTGGCCAAAATTCATGAGACTTTTGGTAAGTATGAGAAGGGTTTGGCTATGAACATCAAGAAAGTCGAAAGATGGCGGGCCGGGTTAGCCCAGGTTGCGAACTTATATGGATGGGACCTGCAAACCGTTGCGAATGGGTAAAAGTGTAAAACTTCAATTTAAATTAAATATGTAAATTAGCGTAGCCGCTCGTGATATCGGCTTGCTAAAAGCTCGATTGAAACCGACTTAAATGGGCTTGAGCTGGCTCGTGAACTTAAATGTTTAATATATTTTTGTATAATAACCTATTTTTATACGTAAAATTATGATAAAAATAACTAAATAACATATATTATGTTTTCTATAAAAATTATATATATTAATAATAGTACTAATATTAAACTAATCAATTAATAAATAATAAACGAGCCAAGCTCGAGCTTGGAAAACCACTCACGAGCTAAGCTTGGGGTTTTTGCAATAGAGCTCGAAACTAGTGGAGCTTGAGTTCTCATGAGTTGAACGAACTGAGCTCAGCTCGGATTGTTAACAACACTAGTTGAAATACATGCATTTTCATTTACAATGTTTTTACTACAACGAAAACTACAGGCACGAAGCGAAGTTTATCAAAGAAATTATTGGGCATGTTGTTAACATTGTAAAGCATAAGAAAATACATGTAGCAAAGCATCATGTGGGATTGGAGTCTCATGTTAAGAACCTAAATTCACTGCTGTTGACCGGGTCAAACGAGGTCAAAACTGTTGGAATCTATGGAATTGGGGGGGGGGGGGGGGGCACAGGCAAAATACTCAAGGGTGTGAAACTAAAGGTTCCAAATGAGCATATAGGGATTACTTTTCTTAAAGAAAGACTTTGCCATAAACAAGTTCTTATTATTGACGACGTTGACCAACTGAGTTAACCAGAGAGACTAACGGGAGACCGCCAATGGGTTGGTTTAGGAAGCCGAATAATCATAACAACAAGAGATGAGAACTTTGTAACACAAGCTAGAGTTAACTAAATATGAGGCCAAAGAGTTAAATAAGCATGATTCTATGATGCAATTTAGTTGGCATGCTTTTGGGAAACCAAATCCTATTGCGGATTATTGGAACCTATCAGTGGAAATGGTGCGTTATAGTAACGGTCTTGAGGTTTTAGGTGCTTCTTTGCTAGGACAAACCTCAATGGAAATATGGATTAGTACTTTACAAAGATTGAGAAAAATCCCCCCCTCACCAAATACTAAGAAAACTTAGGATAAGCTTTGATACACTAGATGATGATAATGTAAAGGATATTTTCCTTGACATAGCTTGTTTTTTTGTTGGAATGGATTAAGATTCCGCGGTTGATATACTTGATGGTTGTGGTTCTTCCTGGTAGTTGGGGTTACAATCTTGATTGATAGATGTTTATTGAATAACGGTGAAAACAATAAGCTTAGAATGCACGATTTGGTGCGGGATATGGGAAGGGAAGTTGTCCGGAAAAAATTTCCTTTTGAACCCGGGAAGCGTAGTCGAATTTGGTTTCATGAAGATGCAACTCGAGTTATATCAAAAGAAGAGGTATGAAATAAGAATTCACATAGTTATGTTGTAAGTTGTAACTAATAAAATGGTGTTTCTAAACGGGTTGGGTTATGTTTTATCTTAAATGGGCAAATAAAAAAGAAATCAAAAAAGAAAACATGTTAAATGGGTAATGCATTTGTTTGTTTTTATATGAATATTTTCTTAAATTTATCTTTCAGGGTTCAAAAGCAATTAAAGGTGCTGTCCTAAACCAATAAAGGCCAATGCATCTAAATACCAAAGCATTAGCAGTTATGCAAAAATTAAGGTTGCTTCAAATCAACAATGTACACCTCCATGGAAGCTTTCAAGGCCTATTTACAGAACTAAGATGGCTTTGTTGGCACCATTGCCCATTGAAATCTTTGCCAACCGACCTGCGTCCTAGAAAACTAGTTGCTCTTGAGTCTTGACATGCAGCACAGTAATCTTAAAACATGGAATGGCATGAAGGTACAACACATGATAAAATTATCAAAGTGGCTTCTTGACCAATGAGTTAGACAAAATAACTGAACCTTCTAAAAATTGTCGATCAACCAATGTTTGGCAAGTGTCCCTTGACGCAACCACCGCAACAGATTTCTGTCTGACGCAACACATATGTAAATCTGTTGCGCGAGATAGAAAATTGCTGCGTCATGTCAAAATTTGTTGCACCGGTTCTACTTGGTTAAAAAAAAATCTTAACTAAAAACAAGCGAAGTCAAAAGACATTTTTGTAAAAGAAAAAAATCAAGGCTATTTTGTCAAATCTATCGATCAAAATGGCCGTGGTACTTTTCCGGTTTTCCACATCCCTTATAATTTCTTACTTTTTTGTTTCACCATTTTACAATGCCTAAAATTATTCATTCATGTTTGCTATTATTGTGTGCAGTTCCTAACCAACTTAAAAAGATTAAATCTTAGCAACTCAAAATTTCTAACAACGACCCCGAACTTCAGTGGAATACCAAAACTTGATGACTTGTCACTTAGATTTTATTCTAGCTTGTTCGAGCTTGACCCATCAATCGGTCACCTTGGCAAGTTGACCGATTTGAACTTGGGACATTGTGAGAACTTAAAATGTCT
The DNA here is from genome assembly GCF_021521415.1 of Bidens hawaiensis. Taxonomy (NCBI): domain Eukaryota; kingdom Viridiplantae; phylum Streptophyta; class Magnoliopsida; order Asterales; family Asteraceae; genus Bidens; species Bidens hawaiensis. The sequence goes on from NW_027491256.1 coordinate 336,671, forward strand.
TCCAAAAAGCATTTGCAATCTAAGATCACTACAACGCTTATATCTTGACGAATGCACAAATTTAGACAAGTTACCAGAAGAAGTAGGTAACATGGAATCCTTACAGGAGCTTCACGCTACTGGAACCGCAATCAGATAATTACCCGATTTAATCAGGCTTCTAAAACAACTTAAAACTTAAAAATGTTTCTTTAGCTCAGAATAATCGAAGGTTTAGGAAATGTAATCCTTGGTTTTCGTTCTACCCGTTTCAAGTCTTTTCGCAAACTAAAACTGAGATTAAGTTTCTACCACCAACTGTTTCTACTCTGAGTTCAATAAAAGACATGGATCTTAGTCAGCTGTGTAGTCTTGAACACCTTTGGTTGAATGATTGCATGTCGATACAGTCGATTATAGAATTTCCTCCAAATCTAAAAACACTAGATGTAAGTAACTGCCCTTTGTTGGAAACACTCTCAAATCTTGAAGTACTTGGAGTGTTTGGATTTTAGTAACTGCAGCAGCTTAGTTGTCATACAAGGTCTGCAGAACATCAAGTCCATAAAAGAGATTTATCTAGAAGGCTGCTGTAATCTCACAACTAGGCTGCTGTAATGTATATCTATACACACATGACATACATACATATAGGAGAACATACTTTTCGGAACCAATAGTATATATGTTGAGAATGCGAGAACCGCATAAGACGTATACATTTCGCTCTAACTTAAAAGGTAAATATGAATAAACATATGTTTACTTATCTGGTAAATATGAATAAACATATGTTTACTTATCTCTTCCCACTATTTTTTTATTTAAAAATTTATATAAATGTGCACATACGTACATAGGGAGTGGTTCATTATGATAACAAAAATAACAACTGTAAATCGCTTAATTTTTTATATTACTGGTTCATATATATATATATATATATATATATATATATATATATATACAAAAACACATTAAACTATATGTTTTGTTTTTTTTTTCATTTTTCATTTTTAAACGTTTACCTACACATGATTTGCACATTTGTAGGTTCTATAAATATACGAATTTTGTTTACATTTTTTTAGAACATAAGAAGAGATAAATAAACACCGCATTTCAACCATTTATCTATACTTACGTTTTCTTAATACGAAAAACAAAAAGATTTATTTTCTTCTTGTTCTTGAAAATTATAAGAAAAACACTATGTTAGACAGTTAGTCTAGAACCCTACCCTATGCTTTTAAATGTGCATATTGTGTAACTGCATATATGCATTTAGATAACAGACTACCAACATTATATTCCAAAAAATACATCTTAAATAAACTGAAATCGACATGCATCCTAGTCAATTCTAAAAATAAATTGTACAAGATTTAATGCGGATCAGGCAGTGCTCAACATAGAAACGGTTATGAAATAAATGCTCTCCTATATACACATAAACATGAATTTATGATTAGATTATTCACCGCAATCAGGGGTACTCAGAACGAATGATTAACTGCAGCATTTTCCTTTCAAGGAGAGGAATTCCAAGTTGATTTGATCATAATAAAATCAGGTGTTTCATCTCTTTTGATGTACCCTCAGATATTGAAATAGAATCCCTGAACATGACTCTTTGGGTTGATCATGTAAACGAGGGTAAGCACGCGGTGGGACTTCAAGCAGTCATCAAGAACAAGACAAACAAAACAGAATGAACCTATGAGGCCAACTTTTTCAGGACCTTTGAAGTGAACTCATGGGTTAGTAATGGTCCCCAACCATACACGATAAGAAGCCGGGACAAGATTGAGGTTTATGTTTCAGGGGACAAAGGTTTAAAGATAGAGAAGTGTGGGATTCATCTGGCATACGAAAAACAAATTAATGCAATGGTGGACTTTATTCTTGAAAAGAGGTCATGTTGCAGTGCAGACAAGCCATGATTTGTCTAATGAGAACAAACTCTCAAAAGAGATTGAAACTGGAGTAAACTTCATATACATAATGAACAATTATAGAGAAAATTGCAGCACATTTTAGTTGTAATTCACTGAACTTATATGTACATCAGTCAAAATATGTTCTACAAAATGTTGCACTTAATATTGTTGATCCTTCTACTGATTCTGCTTATAAATGAGCCAAGCTGAGCTTGTGCTCGTCTAGGCTCGGGCTCAGCTTGTTACAAGCTATACTTTTGAAATTCAAGCTTGGTTCGTGCGTAGTTTTTAAGCTCAAGCTTGGCTCGACTATTATTTATTAGTCAATTTAAATGGGTTTGTAAATTACTCTTTATGTATTTTAAATTATAATTTTTATACATACCATACAACTAATTTAGTTATTTTTGCCATAATTTTATATATATTAATAATTTTTATAGAAATATATATTAAACAAAAATTACATAAATAGTAGGCTCGTTTAGCTCGCGAGCTACTTCAAACTTGTTTATTAAACAAGCTTATTTTTAGGTTTAAGCTCAGAGTTTGTTCAAATCAAACTTTTTCATTTGTAATAATCTTTTAGAGTAAACAGTTATTCTCGTCAAAAAGGTTTTGTCACTTTTGTCCAAAAGTTGTTTTTTCTTTCATTTTTTTATATGGTCAATTGGTCACTCAAAATCTTACAAATCTTTGTAATTTTCATCCACCCACATCCATTTTTTAAAGGGGCAATTTTATCTTTTTACATATTATTATTATTATTATTATTATTATTATTAAACACTAATCTTTTTGAACTCAAATCGCAATCCAAGTAATATGTTTGGGGCATGAAAGGAAGTCATACCAGTAAACAAGACTACAAGAGTAATGAGCTTTCAAAGTGACGCCGTTTAAAAGGAAAGCAAAGATGAAAGTTCTTGTAGACATTTCGTCGAATAGTTGGCACTTGGCGGTCACTTTCGAAATAATATTTAATAACAACAGAATATCAGTCAGACGAGACATATCACAAATGATCAGTTTAATATTTTACTCCGTATTTATCAAGACCCGGTTCAATAAATAATAGTTAATTAATTAAGCAAGTTAATTAATTAAAAAACGCAGCGGAAAAATAAGCGAGTGATCAACATTAATAGAAACCTAACAGGATCCGGTTACATACAAATACGAGCACAGATATAAATCTAGATCAATCTAAATATACCGATGGGGTAGACAAACCTCGGTTAATGACTAACTGGTTGAGACACCGAGGTTCAATAAACAAACACTAATTGCCTATGACAAATTGCAGCGACGAGGCGGCGGTGGAGGTGATCCCCAAAAAAAAAACAATTTTAAAGAAGCTACATGCCTAGATTGATCTCCTAAATATACATATTCATTATTCATTTCCTAAATATATTCCCCGTATTTTTTTGTGAATAGAAGACCGAGAAAAGGAAAAAGAAAAACGAAATAAAAATAAAGAAGTATTGGCGTAACTTAATAGAGATAGATATGGAGAGTGAGATATGAAAGTTTATTTAAAGACAAACAAATTCCCTTTCTTTCCATAAATGAACTCGGGAACACAGGGTTAGTGTTGTTATAGCTTGACTCATGAACCGATCAACTTTGCAAGCTGACCGATTTGAATTTGGGACACTGTAAGACGCCTTGCTTGCGGTGCGCGCATATAATGTATATATGTGTGAACCCGAGGGCAAAAGTGAAATTGCACTAATTTTGACGTTATTTTACTAATCTCGTAAAATAACGTTAAAAGTGGCGGAAGGTTAATCAGGCATCATGTGGTGGCGTTGATAGCCGAAAGACAAGGGTACATGCACCGATCAGCCGGTTTCCCGAAGATTGAGTGTTATGTGCCTTATGTCCAAGGCTTGATGCAAAACTACCATCGAGCCGGGGGTCTCACCGGAAGCAGCCTCTCTATCCCTATAGGGTAGAGGTAAGAATGTCTACGTCTTACTCTCCTCAGACCCTACCATATCTTTGCTATTGATGGGATATACTGAGTACAATGATGATGATGTGAGAGCTTAAAAACTGTTCTGAAAAGCATCTGCAATCTAAGATCACTACAACACTTATATCTTAATGAATGCACAAATTTAGACAGTTACCAAACAATGATCATAATTTATCAATTATCATTACTCATATATCTGCACAAACAAATTCTGTAGTCTTGAACACCTTTGGTTGCATGTTCACGTGTCCATACGATTACGATTATAGTAACTGCACTTTGTTGGAAAAATTAATTCATAAAATTTATCAAACTTAAGATACTTAGACTGTGGGTAATGGCTCGCGAAGGACGGGGCGCGGTCCAGGTGGCCGGTGAGGTGGCTCGCGAACACCACTACACCCATCAAGTGGTCAGGGGCGCGGACGTCCGGTGTGGGTGTGACCGCGGGGGAAAAGTAGCCGTTGGAGCCTCGTTGACTGGTCAACCTTACCCTTGGTCAGTCAAATATATTTAATTTTTTTTACCTATAAATACAAATCCACACTTTCTATAAAAACTCAAACCACACATTCTCTCTATCAAAACTTCTATTTATATATTTATAAATGGCATCGTTGTCATCGTCATCGTCTTCGTCTTCCTATTCTACCGAAGAAGACGAACTCATTTGTCAAGCGGTTCAAACGACGGTAAGCTTTTTGAGAGATCAAAATCGCCCCCGAGCCCCATTGTTCCGCCAACGGCGTATTCGTGATCGAAAGACCGCTAACGAAACTTTGATACGTCACTATTTTAGTCCCAATCCCACATATGGTGAGGATAGTTTTAGAACCCGTTTTCGAATGACTAGACGATTATTCATGCGTCTAGCAAATGACTTGCCGGAGCACTTTGAGTATTTTCAACAAAGGGATGACGCTAGAGGTAAGCCCGGGTTCACGGCTACTCAAAAAATTACCGCCGCTCTTCGGCAACTAGCGTATGGTGTTGGATCGGACATGTTGGACGAGTATCTACAAATGGCTAAAAAGACCGGAAGCAATGTTGGCGAATCCAATAAGATTTTGGACAAGGGAGAAGATAACGGAAGTCGTCATCACGTGTATAATCCTACATAACATGATACTAGAAGACGAGGGTAAAGCTATTTTTCAAAACTACTAAGGTGATATTCTAAGACAAGAATCGATGATCACCAATGAACAACGACTCGACAACATAAATATCATCAAGAGCCGTGAGTTACACGGCAACGTTCGGCATGAGTTGGTCGAGTATTTGTGGGATAGAAGACCCGATAATCTTGTATTAGACTAGTATCAACGTAATGTTTTATATTATTATTAATGTAATGTTTTATATAATTATTTAATGTATTATTTAAAATAATTAAATAAATAAAAAACTGGATCAAGCCCCTGATCACCTGGACCACTACACCCTCTGGGGCTTGGTTGAGGGGCTTGATCCATAGCCATGTCATCGCCTACGTGTCAGATTTTGCTTGGATCACTTGGGGCTCAACCAAACCCCATTACCCTTAGCCTTAAACGAGTGTTTGAATTTTAGTAACAACGGCAGTTTATTGTCTTACAATGTTTACAAATTAAACACCAAGTCCATAAAAGATATTACCTAGCTAGAAGACTGCATGCAGCCCAATCCATAACGTTTATTTTCTATGAACGTTAGAAGTCCAAGGATAAAGAAACAGATTTATCATCCATGCTATTCATTACGCTTATTGACCACTTACTTGTTATTTTACTGTAAATCGTTTGTTTTTCTTAAAGAATTACTTGTGGAAATTTCCAAGTCATAATGTGTGATCAACGATCCTCGATAAATATATTTGCTTGTTTCATCATTCGATTATCAATAACATACTACATTCAGCTATTCCTGTTCTTGTTTCTTGATTTTATTTATTTACTATATTGCCTGATCCAAACCAAGAGCAGTAATCTCAGGTTGAAACTCGGTGAGCTTAAGTTATGTACATCTAATATATACTAATGTTGCATATAACATACATTACTATGAAAAAAAAAAGTTAAATTAATATATAATACCCATAAAGTGACATCAACAAAAGCAACGAGAACAATAATATCATTTCTCCACAACAAAATAACAACCGCATACTTGTTCTCTTCACGATTCTAACACAACACCTGGATCCTTAAAGATGTTATTGAATATATATCCAGATTAAGATTAATTTTTTAATTGAATAGGCCGCATGCCGTTGTGATAACGTAAACATGTAATACTGACACTTTTAAAGTTATTTTCAGAAATTAATAAAATAACGTTAAATATAGTGTAATTTCACTTTCATTTCATCCATTTGAGTGGCCATACATATATACATTACATTCGTGTACCTCAACCAGCGCGTAATCCAAGTCATACATCTGTTAAACGAAACAGAAGTCATACCCGTAAAGAAAGTGACGTCATTCATAACAAAAGCAAAGACAACAATTCAACCTTGTAGACATTTGGTCGAAAGGTTGCGGTCACTTTCAAAATAACATCAATAATATTTCATCACAACAACACACGCAGACTTGTTCTCTTCAACGATTGAGTCAACACCTGGATCCATAAAGATATTATATATTAATTTTTTAATTGAATATTTGCCGTCGTATCGGGTTTTCCGTAGCATGCCGTTGTGGTAACGTAAACATGGGATACTGACACGTGAATGCAGACGAAGCGGCTGAGTGTCACCCGAGTGGGCCCAAGCCGGCGCATGTGTCGACACATCATAAGGGGTTGCAATCAAATGATGACATGTGTGTATCTACTACACACCAAACAAACCCCTTTCGTTATCTGCTACTTTTAATATTTTATTTTATGGAAATGGAAATGAAGACCGATTATAATATTTTAATATAGAAACCTTAAAACTATTGATAAAGGTTGAATTTGCAACTTTGTCCTTCAAGTATACCTTACGTCTTTCTTTCCTCAACAATTGTAACTTTTCTTTTATGGTTTTATATATTTAGACAAAAGCATGGTTGCATAATCCGCTAGCTACGTGTTTTCAACTCGGTTGATTGGGGAGTTAAGAGTACTCGGCCTTAGTTAGGAAGTATTTGGCTTAGGCAGGGAAAACCCGAGGAGTAATCGATGCCTAGACGTGATTTTTACGACCATGGACAAATTACTGCAAAGTGAAGGTAATGACAAAGCAAAAAAGACAGGTTGACAAGTTGACTCAATATAATTTTTTTCCCCAAAGATATCAACCATAACCCGGATGCATTTGATATGGTGTAACTCGAACACAACATGTGTAGCTTATTTATATGGATGAGTCATTTGGTTTAAAGGTTTAAAGGGTTGTTGCTAGGGTATGTTTGACAAAATTAGCTGATAGCTGTAGCTGAAAGCTGCTAGCTGGTGGCTGGAAGGTGTAGCTGATAGCTGTAGCTTTTTAGATATATTTAAATGTTTGGCGGAGTAGTTGGAGCTTTTAATAAATGTATAAAAGAAAAAGTGTCTTTGGTTATGCGTGTGGAGGAAATAAAAAAGACAACGTGTCTATTAAACAGGTTAAAAATGATAATTCGTAAATTATTTTCATTCCATTTTACTAGTAACGCAAGGAATTGGTCACTCGGTCTATACATTTTCAACAAGCTAATGGAAAGGTAAAAGAAAAAGTGTCTTTGGTTATGCGTGTGGAGAAAATAAAAAAAGAGCTTGAAACTTAAATGGTGAAGATATACAAAGCATAACACAATTGTCTTCAATCAAGATATATTTCACTCTTGGTTTTATTATATATTTACCAAGACGAATGAGATGTTAATTAAGTTGAACAAAATCCGAATATTTGAATCAAGTCAATTAATGCAAGTTAGGTTTATGAAAGACGGGAAATTTTATAAAAAATAATGTAAGTTACATGACAAGTGAAAAGAGCTAACATATGTTCTTTGCAAGCACCTTGTGCATGCAACAACATGACATGACACTAAATGGGCATGAATTTTGGGTTATGATATATTTTTCTTTGTCTCAGTACATTGAACTTGGTGTGCTCATTTAATGTTAGTCCCACAATGGCAAAAACATGTGGCTAAGTCCTATTGTGATCCTACAACCCATACATGACAGGTACCATTACATCATATACGAGCAGGAAGCCCAAAGAAGAAAAAGGAAGGATGCCACCGAATTAGAAGACAACATGTTCCAAGTGCATGAATACATGTTACAAATTTAAAGACATGCAAAAGAGCAAGTTGATTTTGATGTAAGGACGTCTTGATGTTTAGTGTTAGTTTGATGATATTGAACTACTTTATATTCGCGATTTGGTAGTTTGGTGTCATTGAAACAATATTATGTGTGCCCATGTAGGTTTAAGGTTTGCAACTTTATGTTCGACATACATTATATGTTATAGTTTAATGTATGTTAATGCTCCACAGTGCAAACGCTTATATTGTGATGTATGTTGTTACAAACTATTAGTTGGTAACAGTGTTGTCTCCGAGAATAAAAGTTTCGGGACCCGTGTCATGCAAAAAGAAATAGTCCCCACACCAGTGCCTCTCCTTTGGGCTGGCCTGTCAGTAATGTATCTTACTACATTTTAATTGTAATGTTGTGCAACTATGCCGTACATTATAATTAAATAATTATATATGTTAGCTCAATTCATGTGTCTTATTATAGTATAATGTCGTTTTGCAATTTTGTTGCACACTGTAGTTTACTACAGTTTAGTTACAATTTTTCTCTATGTTGTAAAACATTATAGACATCTAACTTCTCAAAACACCATACATTCATTGCATATTACACCACATATTAAAATGAATTGAAAACTACTAAAAGACCTAATGCTATAAAAACGAAAACTCACAATTTGTTATTTTAAACTTAACTTGAAGTTGTTGAACCTAACTTTCAAGATTGGTTTTTGGCCATAATTGCCTGAGAATAATCTCCATTACATGAACACACATGTTGAATCCACCCAACCAAGAACTCGGCAGTTCGACCACTACAAAAAACAAATTGAACTTGATTTTAGCCCAAAATCAAATGTGGAAATATTAGAGAAAAATCTCGAGCAATAAATATGTTGTACTTACCACTTAAACTCTTCAAGAGTATAACTACGCCGGTCAATGATGTTGGAATTATAAATTGTCTTCTACAAAAGTAGACCATGTAAAGATGTATGGTAAAAAAAGACACAAATATCCTTAAATGATACCCACAGGTCAGAGGAACACTCCTCACAAGGCACTCACGGGACATATGAATCACCCGCATAACTTTGTAAAGGAAGAACACTCTTATATCACACGCGGAAGCATCAGGCACCCTCAGACGTCATCCGCGTGATAGCACATTCACCCGCCAAAATGACCAGGAGGCAATGCCAACAGGACAGCTGTAATTAACCAATTGCCTTCTAGAAGATTTACTAAGATGCTTTATTGGGCAATACGTGATCTCTCAGCCAATAAATAAAGGACAACTGGTCAGGTTGTTATAACCGTGCACATGGTCAGGGTTACATAGCGTCCTATCATAATACACGCGTCTAGGTTGCTATGCCCATGCACATGCAACGTATACCTCAACCTATCATATGAGGGCACGTATCCAGGTGGTTACGAGAGCATCTTCTAGAAAGGGACAGCTGGCCCAATTACATTCCCACACTCTTCGGCTATAAATACCCTCTCAATTTCCATGAGGTATTCATTCACTCCCAACTATCTACTTTAAATACTTAAGTACTTTCTCTCTATCAGAACTGTACTTATTCTCACGCCGGAGGGTGGTTACTGGAAGACCCCCCCTCTTGTCCTTCCCGTAACGAGCTCGTGGTGTCTGTTTTGAAGGTTCCGGTCACTGGACTTTAGGAGATTGTGTTCATATCGTGTTGGTTGTTATAGTATCCTACCATGTGGACTCACCAGATCCAGGACCCGTTAGAGGGATTGGATCTGTGTTTCTTCATTGGTGCCATCCGTTTTGGTGTTAGAACTGCAAGAGTTTTTGTTGGTTTTTTGATTCGTACGAATGAGTAAGCTTCCTGAAGGGCTGACGGGAACTCCTGTACCTGTTTCACGTACTACCGATACTGAAGCACCTGGAGGCTTTGCTTCAAGTATCTTCGCACGAATCATGGCACCTGGAAGTTCCACTCCAGGTGACTTGGGACACGTCACGGCACCAGCAGGCCCTACTCCAACGGATATATGGCATGTCACGGCGCCAGGAGGCTGCAATAATGGTAATCTGGGGCGAATCACGAGAGAAACTCATTAGACTCATTCAGAATTAGGTCTAGAGGACGATTCTGACGATTCTGAACCGGCGAGAACTCATCATCGTAGTTCCAAAGCTAGGGGACACTTGTCTCCGGATGAGTGGTTCCATATCCAACCGGAGAATGTTGTAGCTGAGTATGAGCGTAGGGTGCACGAAGAGCGACTCCAGGCTCAAAACTTTGAATTATGATGAATCTTCCAGGAAGTCTCCTTCTCCTCCTGCAACAGCGAGGAGGAGTCAGATCCGTCACAGTGTTCAGACGGAGAGAGATCCTAGGGAAGTTTGGAGAAAGCATGACCGTCCTCGTATGGTCATGCGTGTGCCATCCTACCTTGACGAGTATGACAGTTATGATCCATCATATCGTCCAGGTGATATCAGTTACTACAGCGGTGATAGCCGACTTCATTTGCATGAGGGAACTAGCCGTCCGCAGGCGGTAGTTCGCCAAACGGGTTATCACAGTGATGCTGAGAAAGACTTTTCTAAGCCATACCGTCCGGCTGATTTTGCTGAAAAATCGAAATTCATTGCACGCATAGCAAGTGCCCCGTTTCCGGTCAATGCAAAAATCCCAACATCTGTTGGAAAATACGATGGTATGACTGATTCCAGCGATCATTTAATGAACTTCGTGGCTGTAGGAGGAGTCAACGGTTGGACTCTTCCTTACTGGTGTCACATGTTCGCATTAACATTCATTGGTGCAGCTCGGGAATGGTTTGAGAAGTTACCAGATGGACAAATCAAGAACTGGGATGATTTTGTGGCTAAATTTTCCAAGCACTTTAGTCAACAGAAAAAACACACTCACGATCCATCCGAAATATTAGACGTCGTTAGGCGTAATAATGAGTCTATTGAAGACTTCATTACCCGATTTAACAACGAGAGTCTCAATATTGGTGGCATGAGTAAAGATATGTTGCGGGGAGCCTTCTGCAAAAATGTGAAGAGTGATGAATTGATTTGGACGTTAACTGGAAGAGATGGTATGCCCACGTCTTGGGATGACATTATGTCTGCGGTGAAGCTGTTCGCAAGGACTCAAAAGACTTTGGCAACCAATAATTAGAAACAGAATTTAAAGGTTAAGTTCCAGACCCCGCGACCGAACAAGCAGGCAAAAGGGACAATTTGGTCTAGACTCCAGCCATCCGTGGAGGCGTCAGACATAATGTATGAACAGTGCATTGAGCAGCTCGAAGAAGAAGATAAGGAGAGGTTGAAACCCATTCATGCTCCTGTATATGGATTTGGAGGTGAGGTGATGCACCCGCGAGGGTTGATATCTTTTCCGGTCACTCTCAGTGACGGAATCCATTCGAGAACCGATGAGGTTGAGTTTTTGGTTTTGCCAGCAACGTCCAAGCATGATAACATTTTAGGACGTGAGGCAATTGGTGACTTTAACGCTCACCCAACTACAGCTCACGGTACGGTAAGAGTTCCGACTCGCACCGGCGTAGCAATCATTCATGTTAATCGACACTGCTTTGCAATCGAAAGTTCAAAACCCAACAAAATTCCAAAGCAAGTTCAGAGGACTGAATCAGGAAAATGGGTATTGAACAAAAAATTCTCGTATCAGACAGTTGTGATCGGACCTGCTATCTTCGAGATAGTGAGAACTTTTTTGAAGCAGTTGTTAATTAAGAACGTGGACATCTTCGCTTTGAAACCCGCCGACATGACCGGTGTCCTACGGAATATTGCGGGACACAACTTAAGGGTGAACCCAGTGTTCATACCGATTGTCCAGAAAAAGCGAAAAATGGGCTCAGAACAAACCAAAGCTATGAATGAGCAAGTACAAGATATTCTTCATTCCGGAATCATTCGAGAAATCAAGTATCAAACATGGGTGGCCAATCCAGTCATCGTTCCATAGAGCAACGGAACATGGCGGAAGTGCATAGACTTCAAAGACTTGAAAAAGGCATGCCCAAGAGATTGTTATCCATTACCCGAAATTGATCTCAAAGTCTATGTTGTGGCCCCGTTCAAGTTTAAATGCTTCCTCTATGCCTACAAGGGCTATCATCATATCCGCATGGCGGCAGGAGATGAGGACAAGACAGAGCTTCGCACAGACCAATGCACATTTTGCTACAAAATGATGCCCTTTGGATTGAAAAACGCAGGTGCTACATATCAGCGACTGATGGATCAAGCTTTCAAGAATCAGATTGGTCGGAATTTAGAGGTGTATATGGACGACTTGGTGATAAAAAGCATTGAAGAAGATCAAATGTTGCGAGACATAGAAGAAACATTTGAAACTTTGAGAAGTATCAACATGAAATTGAATCCAGCCAAGTGCTCCTTCGGGATGGAGGAAGGAAAATTTTTAGGAGTAATTGTTACTGGAGCGGGCTTTAAGGCCAACGCGGACAAGGTCCAGGCAGTAGCCCGCATGCCTTCCCCTTCGTCCCTTAAAGAAGTGCAGACACTCAACAGAAGATTAGTTGCACTAAACAAATTCTTAGAAAATCATGCAGCTAAATCTTACTCGTTTGTTTCAACTTTGAGAAACTGCCTCAAGAAGGCACATTTCAAGTGGACCGCGGAGGCTGAACAAGCATTCCTGGAGTCAAAAAATATTTAATAGAGTTGCCTACCTTAACAGCATCACATGCGGGAGAACCTCTGACACTGTACTTGTCAGCAACTGATATCGCCATGCTACTGACAGACTGAAAGAACGTCCAAACCCCAATTTATTATGTCAGTAGGACGCTGACAGACCCAGAAACCAGGTACTCGATGCTTGAGAAACTGGTCCTGGCATTGGTCTATGCTGCCAGGCGGCTCCGCAGGTATTTCCAAGGCCATCCCATTAACGTGTTAACGGGATACAAACTCAAGAATGTATTGAGCAAGCCAGAACTGTCTGGGCGATTGGCAAAATGGGCCATCGAACTTGGTGAACATGCAATTAAGTATGAACCCAGACCAACAATTAAAGGGCAAGTGTTGGCGGACTTCGTCACAGAGGTCCCGCAGCATAAAGAAAAAGAATGTTTAGTCGAACAGCAGCCCCAAGTACCTCCTGAACAAGGGCAAGTTTTGTCATTGTTCACGGATGGAGCTTCCAGCAATGAGGGATCTGGCGCAGGCCTCAGACTAGTCAATCCCGAAGGTCATGAATTTACTTACTCCATCAAGTTAGACTTTAAAAGTACTAACAGTGAGGCGGAGTATGAAGCCTTCCTGGCAAGCTTACGAATATCTAAGAAACTTGTGGTGAGACACTTGGAGGCGCGGGTGGATTCTATGCTGATCGCGGGATAAATTAATGGAACTTACGAAGCTAAAAATTATGTAATGGCTTCGTACTTGTCACAAGCAAAGGACTTGATTCTTCAATTCTCTTCCTGAAAAGTTATTCATATCAAGAGAAGTGAGAAAAGTCGGCGGACGCCCTTAGCAAATTGGCTTCAACAAACTTTAAGCACTTTGCTAAGGACATTCATGTTGAAGTCTTGGATCGCCCATCCAAACCGCAGAACCAAGTTCTAGTACTCCAGACTGGCGTAGAATCCTGGATGACACCAATCATAGCTTACTTGTCATCAGGAGTTCTACCAGAAGAGAAGGCCGCGGCTCGAAAGATAAAGCATGAGGCCTTGAACTACCAAATGCAAGATGGCGTCTTGTATAGACGATCCTTCCTCGGCCCACTCATTAGGTGTGTGGACGTCGAGGATGTGAATTACTTGATTAGGGAAGTTCACGAATGCATTTGTGGTCTTCACGTGGGCCCGAGAATGGTCGTAGCAAAACTCATGAATGCCGGATACTGCTGGCCAGGGATGCATATGGATGCTATACAAGAAATCAGGAAATGCGATTATTGCCAATGTCATGCCCCCAGCACATTGCGACCAAAGAATGAACTTGTTCCAGTAACTTCCGCTTGGCCGTTCCAAAAATGGGCTATTGACATCATGGGACCTTTCCCCGAAGCCCATGGACGTGTCAAATTGTTAATCGTGGCCATTGATTACTTCACTAAGTGGGTGGAAGTCAAACCAGTCGCATCCATTACGACATCAAGTGTCAAGAAATTCCTTCGGGAATTCATAATCTGTCGATTTGGTCTTCAGCTAGAATTGTGAGTGACAATGGGACTCAGTTTGCGGATATCGGGTTACAAGAATGGTTGAAAGAACTTCATGTTATCCAAATCTTCACATCTGTGGCCCATCCGCAAGCCAACGGTCAGGTCGAACGGTGTAACATCCCGTTTTTCTAGTTTCGGTTAATAAAATGAGAATATGGATTATTATGAGTCGGGCTAGTGTTGGGTAAAATGGATGTGGGTTATGGACTTGGGTCATGAAGGAAAGAAGGAAAAGACCATGGGCTTAAGCCCATTATCCATAATTATATAAACCATAAATCACCCATTTAATTCATTTTCACACATAATCCATAGACCTCCCAAAAAACACACTTAGCTCTCTCTCATATTTCTCTATCTCTCTAGCCGAAATCACCAAGGAAAACCGATCCCGATCCAAGGTAATGATAGTATTATGTTGTATGAGCTTAAACCCGTTAGATATGGTCACGAAATGACGAACCGACATCGTTAAACTGTTTAAGTCATGAGATCCGGGTGGAATCGGGTATAAACCGAACTTAAGATGAGCTTAGGGGTCACCCTAGCTCATATCTGGATCGAACGGGGCGAAAAACGGTGAAAAACGAGTCAAAACTCGTTTTTCCGGCAAAATCGCGTTTTTCCGGTGACGACGGCGCCGGAAAGGCGGCGGGTACGAGGAAGGGAATGTCAGAGAATGTTTCTGACTTTCTCTGACCTAACCCTAATTCGTTAACGGAGAGTTAACGACTTAGAGGCAATACGTCAGATGATTCGTTACAAGAAGCTTAACGAACTAGCCTTAGTTCATATCCAGATTCGTTAAGGAAAAGATAACGAATTAGCCCCAATTCTTTATAGTCATTCGTTAAAGGAGATGATGAATTAGAAGGTTCAATTCGTTACAGAGGGGTCATTCGTTATAGGGTTCAATTCGTTATAAGGACCAGTTCGTTATGAACCCAATTCGTTAAGAACCAAGTAACGAACCAGACCATGCTGAGATAACGAACCAGAATAACGAATCAGCTAACGAACTAGATTATGAAATATAACGAATTAGTTAACGAATCAGGCTTAATTCGTTAGGGCAAATGAGTTAGTGAATTAAAAATATATTTAAAATTCTAATGAAAAATGTGATAAGACAGTTAATGGAAATATGAATTATGTATGATGATTGCTTCACGGTGCATGAAGGGGATGCCGCCCATAGACCCCGCTGCTAGGGGCGCTACCCCCGGACCCCTGTTCGTTGAGGGTTATAACTAGACTAGAAACGCGATGTGAGTAGTGATAGTTAAATTGATATGTGTAATTGTTATACAGTTAGTCGAGCACAACTAAGGAAAGGAATAACAATTAACGGTGAACGTAATCGAGTTCAGGTGAGTTTCTAGCCCCACTTCTTTGTTATGTTTTCGGGGCTGTGTGCATACTCGATGTGATAGTTAATACACTTACCTTAAGTGTTAAGTGTATGCCTCGTATGAATTATGTATGATGATTGCTTCACGGTGCATGAACGATCTTCGGATATTGCATGGACCGTCAGGTGGTAGCTAAAGATATGAATGATATATATAATGTATGAATGATGTATGTGTGAAGTATGTATGATGTATGAACGATGTATGTATGATATGTTAATAGTACGTGAACGATCTTCGGATATTGCATGTACCATCGGGTGATAGTTTGGAGATATGAACGATACGTATATAAAGTATGAATGATTGCTTGTTCGTACGCGAACGATCTTTGGATATCGCACGTACTGTCAAGTTATAATGTTATGTATAATGTACGAATGGTACGTATGTATGTTATGAAGGAATGTAAGAGATAGCCAGGTACAGAAGAAAGGGACTGAGCCCTAATAATACTCAAGGTAGAAAAGGGACCGAACCCTTTATAAATCTCGAGGCAGAAAGGGACTGAGCCCTAATAATACTCAAGGCAGAAAAGGGATCGGACCCTAATAATATCCGAGGCAGAATAGAATAATCTAAAGTAGAATTTAGAATAAAGTATGAAGGTACGTATGTATATTATGAACGAATTATGAAAGTATGAAGTACGTAGTTATGAATGTATTGAATGTTGTATGATTAACTAGAACTCGCTCAGTGTAGCTGACTTTTAGTATGCATGCAGGCTAATCGACTGAGACAGTTGGCTTGAGAAAGACACATGGCAGGATCCGAAGAGGCTGGCATCTGGAGATTTGTCATGATGTTTGAAATACTATGTTTTATGTTATGTTTTAGAAAGACAAGTTATGGATGTTTGTAATGAATGGTTGACTTTTATATTATTCCGCAAAAGTTTTTATTAACTCTGATATTTAGAACTGTGTTTATGAGTAAATCCAACGTCCAAAGTAGGGCACCGGTAACGGGGCCTTACAAACGGACCAACCGAACTATCAAGCAGGGGATTAACGCTAGGTTAGGTACTAAACGAACAGGTTGGGTCGATGAATTGCCCCATGTACTTTGGGCCTTTCGCACCCAGAAGAATTCAAGTAATTCTGAAACGCCGTTCAGTTTGACCTATGGCACTGAGGCCATGATCCCAGCTGAAATCGGGGTTCCATCCGCACGAACTTTGATAATTGATGATAACGACAAAGAGTTGCGGTTGAACCTCAACCTCCTTGAAGAAAGGAGAGAGTTGGCACTGATCCGCGAGCACAATTACAAACAACAACTGCAAAATACTATGACTTGGGGGTCCAGAAGTGTACTTTCGATGCGGGAGACTTCGTCTTCCGCAACAATGAGGCATCTGGCCAAGAACCCCCATGCAAGTTGGCCCCAACTTGGGAAGGCCCTTACAGGGTTAAACAAGTGTTATCCAAGGGTGCTTACAAGTTAGAGAAGTTGGACAGGACTGAGGTCCCTAGCAATTGGAATGTGGCACGGTTAAAGAAATGCTATATCTAGCAAGACATGATATTTACTTTTTATCTTTGGTATGCGTGCCTAATAGACTAGTAAAGGACATGTAATGTCATTTCTTGTAATTTCGTTCGGCTTATGCCTTTTTTATGAAAAGTTCTATTAATCCCACATTCTAGTTTTATGTAATATACATGTTCTGGTCCGCGTACCAGATGGGATTCATATGTTCGTATAGCAGGAGTGATGTAATCCTTTATTGACAAATAAGAAGATCCTACAAGCACTTATATTATGAAGAATAAGACAAAGTGTACTGGATGAAACAAACTTCTTATATATGTGCAAATGGGATTACAAAAGATGTTAATTACAAGGAAAGTGGATCTGTGCAGTTTGCAAAAATATATAATTACAATGCTGCATCTTCATCTTCCGCGTCTTCCTGATCGTCATCCTCAGTTGCAAGGAGTGCCCTCAACTGATCAATTCTGTCTTCTCTGTCCGCAAACTCAGCTATTTGATTTTCAATGGTAAACTTTAAGTCATCAAATGACTTGGTTTTCTCAGCAAGAGCTTTGGCAGTATCATGGCCGTACAGAGAATGTTCCTCAAGAGGTCTCTTTCCTTCAGTGAATTGAAGACCCTTTTGGAAGCCCATCTGGCGACCAGCTTGAGAAGACGCGATCAATAGTGCTGCAAGACAGTTTCCAAGTTCATCATCCTCCCAGATGTGAGCAATAACCTGTTAACATGAGGGACATAAGCAAGTATTCTAGATAAAATTACTTTTTACAAAGGAGTTTGAAGGGAAGTGAGAGTTACCTTGGGAACTCCCTCCGCCAATAGCCATCTTTTGTCCTCCTTGGCCTGGACAATTTCCATCTTATGCCCGGCACACTCCAAGGCTTGCTCCCAGTTCTTGGAAGCAAGAGTGGCAATGCGTTCATCCTTAGCGGATGATTCAGGTTTCAAAGCCTCCAGAGAGGTTTTATACTCGTTTAATTGCTGTTGGAGGGCGACGGTGGCATCTTCGGTGATTGAGTGATGTGTTTTCTCTGCCTCTAAAGCTATCCTGGCATCCGCCAGTTGTCTTTCAGCAGTATCAGCATCCAGTCAGTTGTCTCTGGCTTCTTTCATAGCCTCAATGGATTCTTTCTCCGCCTGAGCTACCTTAGGCTCCAAATCCTCCCACGTTTCATTCATAGATCGCCAGTCTCGATATATTTCATGGCTGGTCGAGACAGCGTTAGCCAGGGAATACGTGTAAGAGTTCGCCAACTCTTGACGTGGCTGCACGCGTTGACGTTCCTTCTCAGCAGGAGGAAGTCCTCCTGACAAATACTCAAGGCACACATCTGCTTGCGAAAATATGGAATCCTGACGTATCGACCAACGTGGACGATGCGCTAAGGGATCCTCCTCGTGATGAGACGCGGAAGCCTGTGGCCCACTGGCAAAGGTACTTGGTCCCTCCGGCCCTTTGAAATGAAAAGGAGCATGGAGAGGTGAAGAAATGACGAGACCTTCAGAGGTATCGCCCTTCTTACCCTCGAGGAGGGAAGTGTCATTGTCAGTAACCGGATCTTGAACAACCTTTGGCGGAGGAGGCAGAGTCGATCCCCTCGGACCTGAAAGGTCCTTAGAAGAATCTTCTAAAAATTCTGCAAAATGATACCCCCTCATCAGAAACGTATCTTAGATAATAAAAAGCAAGTATCAAATTTAAAAATATTGAAGTTACCTGAAGAAACCTCTGTGGGTGCAAGTTGTTGAAGACGAGCTGCCAACTTCGTCCTCTTGTGTTTCTTGGTAACGACAGGCTTGGTGGATTGCACCTTTCGTTTACCAGACACCTTGGAGGCACCCACATCAACAGCTTGATGTTCACCTTCGACGACGACATCATCAGTGGCTCGATGTTCATCTTCGATGGTGACATCAGCACCTTTGTTACCCGCCACCTTGCTGGTGGTTGGATTCTGATTCCGCTTGCGGGTCAGACCTACAGTCGAATGTAGGGTGTTCAAAGTGTCAGTAGCATCAACTAATAATCCTTCTTCACAGGGTGATGACTCTTCACTAGAAGAAAGAAGTACTATCACCCTGCTAGAAGTAGCAGCAGTAAATGGTCGGGGTTTCAGAACTCCCTCACCTTTTGCAACAAATTCCTCACCTTTAGCATACATCGCCTCGGAAACCACAGGTTCCAGGTGGAGTGTGGTGGAGAAAAAGAAATTGTTGCGGGTACGCTCAAGGATGGGCACGTCCTTTGGATCAATCGGACAACACACCATAAGACCTTCCTCGTGGTCTAGAAGCGTACTGAAGATGGAGCCTTCACCTACATAAACAAAAATAGAAGTCAGAATTCAGGCGGAATCCTAGAAAAGTAATGACAAACTTACTTTTGTCGGGTTTCTCGTAAAACGGTTCCAAGGTAGGGAATGGCCATAAGCGGCTCATCTTTGCACTCACTAGTGCTCCCTCATGTATCGCCTGCATCGAAGTAGGTGTACCGGTTAGGGTCTTGAACCATGGAAGATCCACCTGTGTGGTGGCACGGACCACCGGCATCTCATCGTCCAGTTTACGACGGGTCATCGTAAATGGAATAACGTCTTCCCGAACCCAGAAAAACTTGGGCTTCCATTCGTGATGGCTTCGATACCATTCGGTACCGATAACACCCTTTCCGGTAGTGGCTCGGCCGTACCACCCGTCACGACTCATCATTTTGTAAAAAAGAGCGAACCAGCTAACTGTGGGCTCCATATCGCGGGCCTGACAGCAAAACTAGAAATGAGGAACTCGTAACATCCCAAAAGGATGGACCTGTGATAGATGGACACCATAAGCCGTCAAGACGGCATTAACAAACTTTGTCACGGGTAACCGGAAGTTCCTTGTGGTAAAATGATCGGCATATACGGTCATTTTCTTGGCCGGAGGGTTAGTAGCAATAGCACCGTCTGCCGGGCGTTCAGGATCCCACTACGGCGCCAAGCCGTAAACATTAACAGTATCGTCGAAGTTCTTCTCCTTGAAGTTAACAACGACCTCATGGATAGCAGGGGCGCTCTTCTTGTTGCCTGCCATCAGAATAGAACAAGTATACTCGAGTTCTTATAGAACTTGGATCTGAAGATTTAAGAATGAATTTCGAAATCTCAGATCTAGTTTTGCAGAGAAAAAGAAGAAGAATTAGAAGGGGATAAGAATGAATAGAAGTTGGGTCCGATCTATTTATACATGTCGCAGTTAATGCGACTTATTGGATGCCAATGGAGAGAGAAAAAGCAGCCCAATCGAGGGTTGACATGTCAGGCGGGAAAGACGAAAAGGTAAGAGTAGACTGCCAAAGGACGTCATACACGTCTGGTCAGTTGTCTTGCGACATTTCTTTTTCCGCCACGTCATCATTTTCATCCCACTTGCAAATTTCAAATATGGATAATTCAAAGTATCTAACAAGATAATATCCTAAGTATGATATAGTTCAAGACTCACAAGATGACAAAAAAGATTTTTGTTCATTCAAATCAAAAAGATAATTACAGAATTGTGAAAAGAAATTACAAGTCTAAAACTTATTCTATGGGTCTTGGGCGGACGCATCTTCCGGAGGTGTAGACGGAATGTCTTCTGGAGGTGTAGGCGGGATGTCTTCTGATTCTTCCTCCAAATACTCCTTCAATTGATCCACGCCATCACTTGCCGCGGCAAACTCTGAAAGCATGTCTTGCAAAGGAAATGATAAGTTGTCATATTCTTCAAGACACATCTTATACTCCTAAGCAACATCAAGCCCGTGTAATGGGTGTTCTTCAAACGAGCGGTCGGCTTGAGCATACACCATGCCTTCATTAAAACCCGTAGCACGACCAGATTGGGAGGAAGCACTAAGCAGAAAGTCAAGGCTATCTGTTAGTTCCGTACCTTCCTTAATATGCTTAATAACCTGCCATGGAAAGAGAAATTTATTAAACGACTGGCAACAAAAATAATATAACAGTGGAAGAGTGGGATAACATACCACGTTAAGACCCTGGCCCAACAGCCACCGTCGCTCCCTCTCCGCCCACTCCGCCCGTTCTTTAAGTTCATGGAACCCGTCAGCTATCTTTTGCTTATCATTTAGGTATTCAGCTGCACGGCTTCCACTTCATTACGCGCCTACAGAAGCGAGTCATAAGCGACCTGCATGTCGTCAGCCCTCTTATCCTTAAGCTCAGCTTGCTTTTTCTGCAGTTTTGATTCCGCTTCAAGCTCTTGAATTATAGTACCTTGGCAGGTTACTTGGGCTTCTAAGGCCGAATTGGCATCAAGTGCCTTGGCCAAGTCCTCCTTTTTTTCTTTGGGCTTCATCCCGGGCAGCTTGAAGAACAGAGTTTTGTTTCTTACAAGCTTCCTCCCATTGATGTGCAGCAGCTGTGTGCCTATCTTTCTCATTTTTGAGAGCAATCTCAGCAACAGATAACTTCCATTGGCTGTGTTGGCTGCCACACGGTGTTCGTCGGCTTCTTTTTAGCCTTCTCGGCGGATCAGGTCATTTCTCCCCACCTCTCCCCATCGACCGCCATTCGTGTAAAATTTCCTGTCCACAAGCCATGGTGTTGGCTAAGGACGAAGAATAGTCCATATAAAGGTCATGACGGGAAAGATCGCGCTGATGGATCTGCTCCGCAGGCGGGACACATTGATTGACGAATGTCGCACAAACGTATGGATCGGTGAAGCGGGATCCTTTCCCGATATCCCAGTTAGGGATAAACATGAAATCATCCTCCCCTGGATTTGGCTCCTCGTAATAATCAGAACTTGCTGCTCGGGGTCGCAGTGGGGTAGAGGAGGATTGATGGGGTGCATCATGTGTCGCCACCCCTTCGACGTTCGGTAAGGGATGTCGGGAATGAGAACCCTCCTCTTCATCCATGGGAAATGGTGAAGATGAGAGGGAAAATTGTGGAGGATGTGGAGGAGGAGATTCTTGCGTTTTCGGTGCCTCCTCATCCACAACCGGGTCCTTTCCTTTGGAACTAGAAGCATCTCCAGTCCCAAACAGATAGGCCAGGGGATCTTCAGTTTCTGGCGGAGGAAGCGGGTCTTCTTGATTCTCCTCAGACGGAGGAGTCAGTGGCTTATCTTCTTTCTCCGGCGTCAGAGATGGTAATTTCTCGTCTTCAGGCGTTGGGGACGGTAATTTATCTGATACAGTACTTCCGCCAACTACTACAGACGAATCTACACAACAAGATCGCACATGAACATTAGTTAAAGCATAAAATTTAAAAGAAAAATGTTACTTTAACTTACCAGCCATCCCCTTCATGCATTCAGCAAGGCTGACCTTCTGTTTCTTGGGGAGATGAGTCCGACGCCTCTTCGTCGCTGGCTCTCCTTCGGCATCCGTGTGGCTTACGCCCGCGTCACTTGCCTCAGCAAACTGCAGTCTTCGCTTCCGCTCCAATTCTGCTAACGCGTGCGAGACAGATGACGTTTCAGAAATTTCAGAATCGTAATCTTCTTGGGATGATGACTCGTCACTTGATGACAGAATCACGATCACCCCATCAGTAGTATGGATATTAAGCGGACGAGGATTAAGGATGTACGCACCTGTGTGGAAGATATCTTCCGAGAGTCTTGGTTCCGCGCACACCTTGGTTGAAAAAAGAAAATTTCCTCGAGTCCTATCCAGGACAGGAGGATCCTTCGCGTCACGGATCCTCTTGCGAGGATAAACCTTATTCTCAAATAGGGCATTGATCATACTTACCTCACCTGAAACATACACAAGTGTCAATGCAAGTATTACATATGAAGGAAACTAAGCAAAGTGTATAAGGCTCACGTTCGTTCACACTAAAGCCGGGATATGGCCACAGGCGGCTCATACCCGCTGACACTAAAGCCTCTTCCCGGATAGCCCGCATCGGGGAAGGACTCAACATTAGAAGACGAAACCAATCTCGGCCTTCATGTTGTGCCGTAACCACTTCCGGAAGCGCCTCATTGGCCGGACGCCGAACCATGACATTTGGAATTACATCTTCCGAAATCCAGAAGAATTTGATTCTCCATTCTTCACGGCCTTCGAGAGGATCAGTCCCAATAACCCTTCTATATATTGGGATACCTTTGAACCATCCGTCGTGATTAACCAGCCGGTAAAAAACCGGAAAACGATCAACATGTGGGATCATCCCGTTCGCCTTGCAAACAAATTCGAAATGTCGAATTTGTGTAAGTGTAAGTGGATGTAACTAAAGCGATGAATCCCATATGCACTCAGCACCTTCATCAGGAACTTGGTCACGGGAAACTGAAGATTCCCATGGGTGAAATAGTGGGCATAGACAGCCATCTTCCCGGCTGGAGGCTTGCTGGCCACAGATCAGGCAGTAGGGAATTCTAGTCCCCATTCCGGTGGAATACCATAAGTACGAAGTAATGCTTCGTACTCAGCCTGATTCCAATTAATTTCGACATCGTCGATATTGGGAATTAACGATTTACTAGCCATGGGTCCAATAGAAAAAGGGAAACAACGAGCAATCTTGAAATGGAATCGAATGCTTAGTCAAAAGATTAAGAGAAAAGAAGAGAAGATTAAAGGAAATCAAGGGTGATAAAACTTCGAAAAGAAGATAACCTCCACTATTTATACCCATCGCAATTAATGCGATGGGATATGAACAGTGGAGAGTGAAACTCGTCGCCCATTTAGCAGACGCCACGTCACGCGGGAAAATCGAAAAAGAGAAAAAAGTGTACAGTTGGGTATAGTGACAGCCGGCATAAATGTCCCATCACCTGTTCACGCGCCTACAAGTGGTCAACTTGTCCTTTTTCATGGCTATCCACACCACCAACAGAAGATATTTATACCAAATTCCAAAATTCAAAACCCCCCAAATATATCTTAAGTCCAAAATTTCACCCACATAAAAACTTTACGCAGAAGAAACACTGGCCAGGTTGTAATTAACCAATTGCCTTCTAGAAGATTTACCAAGATGCTTTCTTGGGAAATACGTAATCTCTTAGCCAATAAATAAATGACAGCTGGCCAGGTTGTTATAACCGTGCACATGGCCAGAGTTACATAGCGCCCTATCATATTAAGACACGCGTCCAGGTTGTTACGCCCATGCACATGCAACGTATAGCTCAACCTATCATATGAGGGCACGTATCCAGGTGGTTACGAGAGCATCTTCTAGAAAGGGACAGCTGACCCAATTACATTCCCATACTCTTCGGCTATAAATACACTCTCAATCTTCATGAGGTATTCATTCACTCCCAACTATCTACTCTAAATACTTAAGTACTTTCTCTCTATCAGAACCGTACTTATTCTCACGCCGCAGGGTGGTTACGGGAAGACCCCCCATGTTGTCCTTCCCGTAACGAGCTCACGGTGTCTGTTTTGCAGGTTCCGATCACTAGACTTTAGGAGATTATGCTCATATCATGTTGGTTGTTATAGTATCCTACCTTTTGGACTCACCAGATTTAGGACTCGTTAGAAAGATTGGATACGTGTTTCTTCACCATGGTTGTTGCATAAGAAAAATAAAAATGATGCTTTTACCCTATGTGCAAAGGCACACGATGTGATTTAACATTAAAAATAAATACGCATCCACATCATGGATCAACTAACACCACACACTAGTGTAAAATGTCGAACAAAATCTGAATTTTTAAAAACAAATGTCCACATTTTCAATGAGTATACAGTTAATATTATCTTAATAAGGCTCACAAATAATAATTCAATATTCTTTTTTATTTTCTTTACATTATGTATGGACTATAAAACTCAAAATCATTAGGTCAACAATTTGTTTACTTGTTTACATTTTGTATAAATTTCATTTCATTGTTGCAAATTCGTAGGTTTACGGAAAAAAACAAGTTTTGACATTTCACTATAATGATATTGATGTTTGAACTACTATGAAACATTAGTCTCCCTAAATCTTATTTTCTTAGAATGCAATCTCATACTATCATAAATTTAATTCCCAATGTTCTTCACTTTTGGATATATAAAAATAAAAGTACCATAACACATGATCATATATATATATATGTGCATACTTTAACATATATTGATATCGTCCGTGGCGAAACTTGGACTAAGACATCGTGGGGCCGGACTCAAAATGTATACAAAATTTCACAAACGATGGGGGTTGGGCTCAAATTTTCGACCGAAAACGGCTAAATTACACTAGTGTAAATATTTCGGACGAAAACGGGTAAATTTACATTACCACGCAAACAGTGGCCTTGGTGATAAGCGACTGATAGGTGAAATTGGTAGTCTGGACAACAATAATGGCTTTGGTGGCGGCAATGCCCACAAGATGGCAATAAGTGTTTGTAGTGGTTGTTAGGTGATGACGGTGACGACATATTGGTGATGGTAGTGGCACGTAGTGAAGATGGGGCAACAATGACAATTACAAGTGGCAATCTTGAACCAAACCACTTTAAATGGGTTAATTTGGATTGGTTTAAAAATTATATGAGTTAGTTTGGGTCATAGATTTTAACTAAATGAGTCAAATGGGTTATTTGAAATTCAATCTCTTATTTTCGAGTAAAACTTGGTCGACAAATTTAAAGATATGAGTCGATGTGGGTTAATGTCTTAAGGAAAAGTGGCTGGTTTGGGTTGAAACGGGTTTTGGATTGAAACGAGATCGGTTTAGGTTTTGGCTCGGATGAGGTTTTCTGCCAACACGAGTTTTTGCATTTGACGGGTTGGGTTTTGGTTTCTTTCGAGTTTTCACACTAGACGAGTCGATTTCGGTTTTTTGTTTCGTTTTGGTAAGGTTTTTTCAGTTTCATTTATGTTCAGTTTCAGTTTTTTAGTTTTCGTTTTGATCTTTTTTCGGTTTTGATCAATTCGGTTCAGTTTTGGTTTTTGTTTCGTTTTCGTCGAGTTTTCGTTTTTTTATGAACGAGGACAACTGAAGAAACATTTTAGTATTTTTATTTTTTTCGTTATTTATTTATATATTAAGTTATGATTTTTTTTATTTGTTTTAAGGGTTTTTTATCTTAATAAAACCCTAAAAAAATTAATAAAAAAATATAACGAAAATTATAAAAAAAACAAAAAAAAAGTAAAAAAATAAAACGTTTCGTCCGTTGTTTTCGTTGAACAAAAAAAAACAACCCGAAACCCGTTTTGACCTGGACCTGTTCTGGCCCGAACCTGTTGACCCTAACTCGTTCCGACCCGAACTAAAACAATCCTTTTTTAATTAACCCATTCCAACCCTAACCTGTTTCGACCCATGACCTGTTTCAACCCAATCCAACCCATTTGCCACCACTAATGACAATACAATGTTAAGTAGTTGATAATAGCACTGACACTGGTCATGTCATTGACGTTGTGACTAACACCAATGGCGGGTGATGTTGATCCCTATGATCGGTTATAAGTTAGCTACTTTCATATGGGTGACATTAATAAATCTCTTATAACCCAAAGTAACCCAAAGTAATCGAGTTTATCATGATAATCACATGTAATAACCCAAAAGTTAGATGCATAATTGGTTTGTTTAGCCCATATATATAAGCATGATGTATAAAGTAATTAATAAACCATTCAAATTTCGAAACTTATTTAAGGGCTGTTTGTTTACATCTGAATGAAACCATTCAGATGTAAGCATATAATTCATTCATACTTCAGACAGTTTGATTCCAAACAGAAAAACATCTGAATGGTTAAAGTTATGTCTGAATTATTCAGACTTATTTTTGTTACTGAATGGGACAGAGACTCATTCAGATCTTAATGAACCAAACAGCCTCTTAATTAGTTGAAAAGAAACACCAAAAGGCTCTTTACAAATAATTAAAAGGTCTACAAAGAAATAATCAAATACTTCAAGGACCACCCACCAATTAATATTCCATAACACAAATAAACTTTTTTTAAAAAAATGAAAAATTTAACCCGCCAAGACCCAACAGTTTCCTCCATTTGTCTCACCAATAATACTCTCTAGAGAGAGAGAGAGAGAGAGAGAGACAGACAGACAGCAAGAGAGAGAAACAAACAAGCCATAATCAATATTCAAAATCTTTTGAATAAAAGTTTGGTTTTTTTAATATGGGTTCATCGTCTCCATCAGCAACACCATATATGAACAATGGAGAAATCAAAGGCAGCTTCAAAAGATCACAGATCAGTCCCACCAGTTATGATTATTCTTTCAAGATTCTGGTTATTGGAGACTCAGGTGTTGGCAAAAGCAGTCTTCTTTTAAGTTTTATATCTAACTCTGATGACCCTTGTCAAGATCTTTCTCCTACTATTGGTAAATATTCAGTTTCAATCATTTTTATGTATCTATATTTGTATATCTATATTCTTGTTAGTTATAAGGTTTCTTGAATTTTTTAGATATTTATGTATATGAGTTTTTGTATTTTAGTTGATATTTTCATTTGATTAGTTTTATAACATTAAAGGGTGATTCTTTAGCTTTGATCATTTGGTTGATGTATAAATTCTTATTGATTTGAATTTCAAATGTAACCATCTATATATCTATATCCTGTTTATTGAGTTATAGGTTTTTTTTATATAAACTTTTGTGATTTTAGGAGTAGATATGATTAGATGGTATACACTGTTTACACTTGTGTGATTGAATTTTTTAGAAATTTTTTATTATAATTAAGCAGTTTATAAGGTTATATGGTAATTTTTTTAGCTTTGATCTTTTTTGAGTGATGTTTCTTATGATTTATTTATAAATTTATATCTATATATCTATATTCTTTTTACTGAGATAGGATTTTTTTTAAATATTAATATAAAATTTTGTGATTTTGGGGATAGATAAGACTAATTGATAATTTTTTGTATTTGTTGTTCAGAATAGTATAGATATACCTTGTTTCCCACACACTTATGTAATTTGATTCTCTTGAAAATTTATATTACAATCAAGCAGTTTATAAGATTAAATGGTGATTTTACACCATTGATTTTTTAGTTTATGTATAAATTTCTATGATTTATTGGAAATCTATTATCAATATGTGTATTTGTACACTTTAGAATTGCGAAAACTATTTAAACACTAACATTTATTGATTTGAATTTGACATGGTTTTCGCGATTTTCTACTTAAAACTGGTTATGTATTGGACGTGTATATGAGACTGGTAGGGCACTGCTATAATATTATGGGAAATCATTTACCAAAAAGCATTTTTATTTATTTATTATTATTATTATTATTATTATTGGATTTTTTTCACTCTATCTGGGATTTTCTTACCCAGATACTCTTTAAAACTATTATTAAATTTGGATTTACCCTACCACAACAGTATGTTCTTGATATTTCATCTAGATATTGATCTTTTTTTGTTTCTTGTTATAATTGTTTGTGTTGGATCCATGGGCTTTTATGGGAAACTCACTGACAACCCATGTTCTCTAACTTATCATTTTTTTAACTTTGACCTTATCTTTTATCCAATTTCAGCTATAAAAACTATCTTGTCATCCTTTTGTTTTCTTGTTCATGAATACTCATCATAAAATAAAACATGTGTATCAATAGTGTTGTTATCTTTATTCTTTAGTCATGTGAATAGATTCAATCAAAGTTCCAATTTTTTTGTTCTTTAAATAAAATATGAGTATTTGCATGTGGTAAGATGATTCCAAGATTTGATTTTTATTATATGTTATGACAGTAGACTACAAAAAGGGTCCCCTAAATTAGGATTTTGAGACAAAAGCTCATGATGTATGCTTATATGTTCCCATTTAGATAGTCTTTTTGTGTTTATTGGTATAATGTGTCATGAATCATTTGTTATAATATTAGGCATGCACACATGGTCTTTGATAAAAATGGCACACAGATTTTAAACCGTAATTAACCGAATGTGAATAATATCTGTCAATTTCCAGGGGTGGATTTTAAGATGAAGATGCTCGCAGTTGATGGAAAACGACTGAAACTAACCATTTGGGATACGGGTAACTATATATAATCGTTTTTAAGATTATTAGCTGCTAATTGGTGGAAAAAAAATACCATTTTTGAACGGGTGTTGTGCTGCAGCGGGACAAGAGAGGTTTGGGACACTAACAAGCTCATATTATCGAGGATCACATGGAATCATTCTTGGTATGCCATTGAATTAATTTACAACTTTAGAATGTTATAAGATGATTAACAAGAACTTTAAAGGGATGGTGTAGTGGTAAACAACTGATTTAGATTTAAATCAATCTTTGGCTGGTTCTTGCCTATAACTCCTTGAGTTTTAACTAGGGGTGTAAATGAGCCGAGCGGAGCCCGGCCTCAACCAGGCTCTAGCTTGGCATGTTTATTATTTATTAATAAATTTATACACAGTTTTGTTATAAGTTTTATATATAACGTAATATATATTATTTAGTCATTTTTGCCATGTTTTTATATATAATAATAACTATTATTATATAAATATATACATAATATATTAAACAAAAACTATATAAATAATAGGCTCGCAAATTGGATTGTGCTTGATAAGTGAAACTTTGGCTTGGACTCGTGTATTGTTCAAGCTTAATTTATAGGCTTGAGCTCGTTTAAGCTTGGCTCGATTCAAGCTTTTAGCAAGCCAATATTGGGTGACTTGGTCTGTTTACATTCTTAGTTTTAACTGGTTCCGTTAATTGGTTGGGAGGGAGTTGTTTGAGTTTTCTAATAACGGGTTCTCATGGTTAAAATGAAAGATGATTAACACTCGTTATATTTGTGATATTCAGTTTATGATGTTACTCGAAGAGAAACCTTTACAAACTTATCGGAAATATGGGCTCGAGAAGTTGATCTCTACTCTACAAACCCTGATTGTGTCAAGATTCTAGTTGGAAACAAGGTCGATCGGGTGAGTTTATGAACCAAAAATTTTGCACTTTTTTTTTATTATCAATCTTTATCAACCAATTAACCCGTCTCACGATCATGATGACACATTTCAGGATGTTGAGAGGGCTGTAACGGTTGAAGAGGGAATGGCTCTTGCAAAAGAACATGATTGTTTGTTTTATGAATGCAGTGCTAGAACAAGAGCAAATGTACAACAATGCTTTAAAGATCTTTCTTCAAAGGTGCATACATGTTTTCATGTTTTATTTTTTAGCGAGTCGGATTAGATAAAAGAACTTGGTTAAAAGGGTAATCGGTCAAACGGGGTCAGACATGTTGAAAGTCTCTCAAAAGTGTATTTCTATAGCATAAAACTTTCCAAATCATTTTCTTGAAAAGATCAAATTTTTTGCAATCAATTTATAAGTTTAGAATTTTTAGAAAAAATTGAGTCAGCCCATTCTGACCCGTTTTCACCTCTACAGACATTTACCTGTTTTGAGCATAACTCATTGGCCCATTACTTAACCTGTTCGTGTTTGACTGGTAAAAGTTTTGATATTGTGCAGATACTGGATAAACCAGGTCTGCTTGAACAAGGATCAGTAGTAGTGAAGAGACAAATCTTGAAGGAGAAGCAACTTTCCATAAAAAAAAGAAGTGAAAACTGTTGCTCTTAATTGGAAGCGTGTCTTATATGGTTCTTTTTTTCCTTTCTGATGTTTGACTCGAGATGGTCAAACCTGTTGCTGCATTTTCTATGGTCAACCAGGATATGATGCTTGAAAAGAAGTTGGGAGTTATTGTATAATGCTTTGTAGGTTAAAATTGCATAGGTATATGTTTTTTATTTGTTGAATCTTTTGTCGCGGTTTGGGCTCGTTAAGAGTTCACTTTGAAGTTTTGAACGGTTTCGGTTTATGATGTCCGAATGAAAGCCCCGGTATGGGATGGCAGTAAATAGTTATGTATTATCTTATCGTGTTTTTTTAGTTATACGATGTTTTTGAAGTATATTTGATTTGTTTGCTCATAAATCTATCAATGTGCTAATAGATCCTAACTCCAGAGACAATACAAAGGTTGACATTTGAGATCAAATTTTTAAAATTTTACTCTTGAAATGAAATAAATTGATTCTATTCAAACTTTCACATGTTTTTATACAGTATAGATATGTTGACTTCTCAGGTCAAACTATGTATTTCCAAAATAAAAATGATTTTTTTTTTCTTTTTGCCACCTTTTAGGTAGAGATGATAATGGGACTTTTATTTATTTTATTTTTCAAATATATGTTCTGCTATTTTAATTTTTATAAGTTTTATTACTCAGGAAAATTATAAATATATAAACTAAATATCAGTGAATTAGTTAATCGATTTTTTATTATCCAAGAATAAAACAAAATAAAAATAAAAATAAATGTTTACGGGTGACCAGATATACATGTTTTGTGTAATAGGGCCCGGCTATCACAATATAGTGTAATACCATACCTGTAAAAAATTCAAAAGTAATCCCATACCCGAATACTTGTCAGTTGTCATTGCCAGTTGCCCGTTGGGTTTGGGTTCGTTCGCATCCCTACTTTTAGATCGTAGTAGCGATTCCATCAAGATTTTCTAAGAATTCCCATCAACTAAAAAAAGACTTGAGCAGGTCAAATCTTGATATAATCTTGTAACCATGGCTTTTAGTTACATGACAACATAAACAGATGGCTAAATAGACTGTTGTTTAAATCATAGATATTAACTTACTAACATCTAGACATATATAAAATGACAAGAAACAGTTGGTTCTTCGTATGCCGATGGCGATATCAACTAAACTGTCAAAACCAAAGTAGTTTTGTCTTGTGAGCTTAATCAACCTTAGTGCCTGCAGGCATGCATACAAAACCTCAGTTCCATCACCACCCTTGTTACATAGACCACATATGCACCTTTTGTTCCTATGCAACTCACAATGGCTTCTTTGGTATGGTCCATATTAGCTTTTCTCGTGGTTTTACTTGCGACAACAAACTCGGAAGTCATAGATCTACGTTGGGATATTGATAGTGACGATACATTTGGGCAACCGGTAATGTCCCGTTAATCAGTCTTTAATGTTTGAATAATCGTGTCTATATACAATGTTTCTTAGGTAACTTCTGTCACTTAAAAATCTATATGCATTTAGTATTATATATTTCAGACAACGTTGGTGTTCTTTTATATTTTATTATGTTATGTTCATTGATAGTGTTCGTGTGTTTGCGACAGGTTATAACCATTAATAGCCAGTTCCCGGGTCCTCTTATTAACGCCACGACCAACGACATTGTTAAAGTAACCGTTTTCAACTATTTAGACGAACCCCTTCTTTTCACTTGGAATGGTATTCAACAAAGGCTTAACTCGTGGCAAGATGGAGTTTCCGGGACTAACTGTGCCATTAAACCAGGCACTAACTGGACTTATGCATTTGTAGTTAAAGATCAGATTGGTACTTTCACTTATTTTCCTTCTATCAACTATCAAAAACTTGCGGGAGGGTTCGGGCCCATTCGGGTCAATAATCGTATTGTCATCAATGTCCCGTTTGCAAAACCCGAAGCCGAGTTTGATCTTCTCATCGGTGACTGGTTTACCGCGGATTATAAGGTACAACAGTCTATATTTAACCAACCCTTTTAGAAAAATCATCAAAATAGCCATTTTAACCAAGAAAACAAGCAGAATAGTCTTTAATGTTTTAAAGTATCAATCAATCAAGACACGACATGTGTCGTTTTGGGGCAATAGGTTGGATCACTTTCGCTTTGTAGATTTAACATAGCACGCCAAGTTTCCATTTGGCGCGACAAATTTCCATCTTTGGTCATTTTCTTAATTATAAAATAAAAAGTCGTCAAGACTATTTTGGTAATTTCCCTTATCTATATCACTACTAGAAAATTGACTATCAAAAACAAAAAAAATTCTGACAGAATGACCGATCATTGGTTACCGACGAATCAATGACATCACAATAATATTTTAAAAAGAAATTAAATTAAATCTTTAAATCCGACCGGGAATGATAAATCCCTAAGAAAAATACAAATTATTTGAGATAAGATTTCGTCCCAGACTTTTCAGCAGTCACTTAGTAAGAAGGTATGTGCGACGGACCTTCACTTATTCCGTCACTATATTCATCTTATCTATAATTTTATAGTGTACTTACATTTTATCTTGTTTTCATGTAAAGGTCATTAGGTCAAATCTTGAAGCTTTAACCGAGGTTCCCGATATGATGTTGATCAACGGAAAGTCGCCTTATGGGCATTCGAAATCAAAACCTTACGAGTCTGTAGAGGTCACTAAAGGTATACAACTTTACATGACAGTTAAATATAAATAACGTGTCAACTCTACTATTCTAAGGCTTCTAATGCTCTAAAACTTTAGGTAAAACATATAGATTCAGAGTATCCAATGTGGGAACTACATTGAGTTTCAACTTCAGGATTCAAAACCACAAGATGCTGTTGGTTGAGACCGAAGGCTCGTACACGAACCAGACAACGTTGGACTCTCTAGACGTGCATGTAGGACAGTCATACTCGGTTCTAGTAACTGCAGATCAAGATGATGCTGATTACTACATTGTAGCAACTCCTAAGATGTTAAACACATCAGATGATAGCCCGCTTGTGGCTAAAGGCGTGTTGCATTACACTAAATCGAGTACTCGTGTTAGTGGACCGATCCCCACTGGCCCTGACCCATGGGACATTGAGTTTTCAGTAAACCAGGCAAGATCAATCAGGTAAATAAGTGAAAATTTTAAAACCACTTTAAAAGTATCGGTGTGTAATATTTTCTTTTCATTAATAGGGGTGGCAAATGTGACCAGTTAGGGTTGATATAGGCTGAAGTAAAATGTATAATGGGTCACTATCATCGTACTCAGTATATCCCACCAATAGCAAAGCTATGGTAGGGTCTGAGGAGGGTAAAATGTAGACAAACTTACCTCTACCCTTTAGGAATAGAGAGGCTGCTTCCGGTGAGACCTCCGGCTCGATAGTAGTTTTGCATTAAGCCTTGGACATAAGGCACATAACACTCAACCATCGGGACACCGCCGATTGGTGCATGTACCCTTGTCTTTCGGCTATCAACGCCACCACATGATGCCTGATTAACCTTCCGCCACTTTTAACGTTATTTTCACGATATTAGTAAAATAACGTCAAAATTAGTGCTATTTCACTTTTGCCCACCCGAGGGTTCACACATATATACATTATATGCATGAACCGCAAGCAGGGTGATAAAATGTATAATGGGTCAGATTGGGTCAAACTAAAAGAAGAAAATTGTTGAATGAGTCAGAATGGATTGAGATATCAAAACCCCTTAGAAAAAAATTCAAATAAATATTAAAAATCATAAATCAAAATATAAATAAAAAAATAATAATGTAAAAAAACTAAAAAGTTTCATCCATTGTCCGCATTTGTAGGAGAAAAAAAATATAAAAACCTCAAGAAATATCAACTTTCTGACCCATTCCAACTTTTTCCTTCCTTTAGTTTAACCAATTGTCCAATTCTGACCCATTATACATTTTACATCAACCCTTTAACAGGTCACATTTTCCACCCCTAACTGGAAGCCAACCCTTTTTGAGCTCAAAGCGAACAAAAAATAATAACGCTAAAGCTGAATAACTAGTAGTGGTGTGTAGGTTGGTATTGAACTCAACAACTGAAAACAGAAAATTCAGTTTTTGCGTTTCTAAAAACCGTTCGTTTTGGAGTTTTCGGTTTTCACAATGGTTCGTTTTGGGTTTTGGGGTTTTCGGTTTTCACAATAGCGTTGCAGCTTGTTGCACGTTTACCCATTATCCAGATGTAGCTCGGTTTGTGTTTATATGTCAAAAGTTATAAAATTCAAAAGTTTTTGCTAGAAAATTTTGGGCCTAAACTGGCCCAATGTAGTCAACATGGGGCTTGAAACTTTAGGGTAATTTCTTTTGTTAAATAATATTAAACGCCTTGAGGTTGGTGATCTAATGACAGAGACAAACTCTGCTAATCACCCGTAAGTCCCATGCGCAAGTCCTAAGGAAGTAAGAAGAGTAAAAAATTTCCTGGTCTAAAAAAAAATAATAATAACTATAAGGAATAAACATCTAAAACCATAAGTGCTCTTTAGAGGTTTCAAAATCTTTGAACTAATGTGTTCGGTTCTTAAACAGATGGAATATGACAGCAGGAGCAGCACGGCCTAACCCGCAAGGGACATTTAACGTGACTAACGTGACCATATCGGAAACGATCATCCTTCACGGATCGCAGGCCAATATTAGCGGCTCGTACCACTACGCGGTCAATAACATATCATATTTCACACCAGATACACCATTGAAACTGGCTGATTATTTCGTCAACGGGTCTGGAGTTTACCACCTAGGTGAATTCCCGATCCAGTCCATCAAAGACGAGGCCGCCTTTGGTGTTTCGGTCGTGAATGGGATTCATAAAGGGTGGCACGAGATCATCTTCCAAAATGATCTCACTTTAATGGATTCTTGGCATTTAGATGGCTATGGATTTTACGTTGTCGGGTAAGTGCTGATCAAACTTGAGCTTTTACAACAAATAAGGCAAATCGAATTCTAATAGTTTAAACTATAATTCATTGGTCAATAATAATCTATACTGTTAATGTGACTAATGACACTTGTAACATTAAGTTCCGTTGTTAATCACAAACAATTTACTTTTTTTTTAATCACAAGTAAAATGTTACAAATTGTTTTTAAGAAAAATATATAAAAATTAAGGGCAGTCCGATTTAGTGATTGCCCTATTTGGTATATTGTAAGTATATATTATTATCAATCAATAAGTCATAGTTATTATTTTTTTTTTCAGTTTTGGTGATGGAGAATGGACACCGGAATCTCGAAACACCTACAACTTGTATGATCCTGTGGTTCGTTCCACCGTCCAAGTGTACCCTGGATGGTGGACGGCGGTGTATGTTTTCCTAGACAATCCTGGAATGTGGAACTTGAGATCACAACATTTGAAACGTTGGTATTTGGGACAAGAGTTGTATATTCGGGTTCATGATGATGATCCTAACCCGGCTAAGGAAAACCCTCCACCAGAAAACCTGCTTCTATGCGGTGTGTTTGGTGGGTCGGGAGCATGGGCACCGAGTGGTGCACCTGAGCCTCAACCGGGATGGTGATTACTTATTAGAGTGACAGGTTATGATGGTGCATGGTTTATAAGCATATAACTCCTCTTCGCTAGCAATAATGTGTCTCTGAAATAAAACGGATGATAATATTTGTATTTTCTTTAATTAAAATTGTTAATTATAAGAAAATAAAATGACAATTTATTAAGATTCTTTATTTTACATACAAACAACTCACAAAAGTTTATATGTAAATATTCTTTGACCCAACCAAATACATATATCAATTTGGAGGTTTTTCGTTCTTTACCTTCAATATTGCGTTGGACATTCTTTATGTAATGAGTTTGTAAATTAACGTTAGGTCTTTTAAGCTAACGGATGTTAAATTACTTGTAAATTGACATGTTAGACGACCAACATGTCTTCATATTTATAAAAAAAGTAACTAAGAATAAGAAGATAACCTTTTATAAAATCAACATATTGTTGTGAAAAACCATTTAAGTTATTAATAATATTTACAAATTTGTCCTTTTGAATATAATGGATTGACTAAACATTCTAATGGCCAAGATTAGTTTCTAGTACTTCTTGCATATATATGTGTTTGTGTATGTCATACTTTCTGATATTTACAAACATTTAATTACTTAATACACTTGTTAGTACTAGTTGATCATCGAATGATGACCCAAGCTATGATCTTGGTACCCTTCTAGCGGGTTTATATGATTACAACTCTACTTATGGAATGAAAAGAATTTAAAGAATGACACAACACAACCACCCTTCAAATCAAAAGGGTATAAGAATTTAAGTTAGTTGTAGCCCCTACAAAAATATATCCTTTTAGAGACATTAATTTTTGTAGGGTATAAGAATTTAAGTTCTATTGGGAAAAAACAGAATACACAAATCTTGAAGTAGCACTAAATGTGGGCACATGCATGACCAATAACTTTTAACAAAATATCTCTTTTCCAAACCGTATTTCTTATTATTATATGATCTAATTTATATTTTCTTTTGCCTTCAAGTATGTGACAAATATCATGTTATGGTTTGGTTAGTTTAAGCGATACGTAGACGTCACATCATTATCATGTAGTTAGTGAGTTTTTACTAACCAACTCAAAAAATAAGTGTAATGAAAGGGGTTATATAAGTTAAAGGTGCTCCATCCACCTCCGTAACACTTAGAGGCTGTTTGTTTACATCTGAATGGAAGCATTCAGATGTAAACATCTGATTCATTCAGACTTTAGACCATTTGGTTCCAAACAGAAAAACATCTGAATGGTTAAAATTAGGTCTGAATTATTCAGACTTGATGTTGTTGCTGAATGGGACAGATGCTCATTCAGATTTGAATGAACCAAACAGCCCCTTAGTCTACTTATTATATAGATAATTTTGTATGAAAATTAGGTTTATGATTATCTTTATATAATGTATCTAAATTGTATCTATGCAGACACAAGTTTAAATGTTCTAACAAATAAATAAAGACGTTTACACACATTCATTTCAATATAAGCAATAATAAGTTAAGAACTAAAGGAATTAAACATTATAATACATTTATACGTAACCTTTTAAACAGGATACATAGTCGTTTAGATAACCGCCACACTTTAAATATAGCACATAAGACTTTTAATGCATATTATTTTTTTATGATTTGAATGTGAATATTTATAAACAAAAAAACTATGATAACTTTAATCATAAATGATTAAATTCACAATTGATAACACCATATCCTTCTATAAATACCAAGAATTTCCATGTTTGTGTTCCTCAAACTGGCTCTTCTAAAGACACTTTTATAATCATTCTTAATTATCTTATCCTCATGAAGACAACATTGTCTTTGGTTTCCTTAAACCTCTTCATCTTCATCACCACACACTCACTTCTGTCAACAGCTTCCGACGTAACATACGACTCCGCCGGCAACAAGCTTCTGAAGGGTGTCCCTTACTACATCTTCCCACTCCTCCGTGGCACCGGAGGCGGTCTCACTCTTTCCCGGGCCAACAAAGACGCATGTCCACTTGATGTCACACAAGAACCTTTTGAGTTCAACTATGGCGTCCCATTCATCGTTACACCTATCATTTTCGATGAAACTTACATTCGTGAATCGTATCCGGTTTCCATTGAAGCAAGTTTTACAGACCCATGCCAGGGATCCAAGACATTGAAGGTTTGCATGTGTCGGTTTTGGGTTAACACTGAAACTTTCGGTTTTAGAAAACTGTTTGGTTTCATTTTTTTTTATTTTACTAGGGTTGTTCAAATAGCTTGCGTATCGAAGCTTGCATGAATATGGCTATATTGTAAACGAGCCAAGCCGAGCCTAAGCTAGCTAGCCTTGGCTCAGCTCATTAACTCATAATATTTAACTAAAAATCATTTTACGTATACTTTATGATTTATACATGGGCTTGAAAAAATCTAAACAGGATAAAATTGGTCCAAAATAATTAATTTTAGCCTAAATAAAATTAGCATAAAATAATGAATTTGAACCAAAGCTTTTGGCTAAAAGTATTCATTAACCATTTACTAATAAATACTGATCTAAAATTTTTTATCCAAGTATTTAATGAGTTTTGTTTTATAAACGCAATAATAAACATGTGATGAATTAAATAAGTGTATCCGATGTGTTGAATTTATACTAGTAGCTCATTTGAAGGATCCGTTAGTGATTAAAAAAAACCACTATAAACAAGTTTAGTGTGGTTCGGTTCAGTTTTGAAAAACGCATTACTGAAAACGAACCTACTTTTTAGTTTTCAAAAACAAAAGAGAAAGACAAAAACCGAAGCGCTAGTTATTAGTATGGGTCGGTTATCTTGGTTTAGTTTTGATTAATGAATCTGTTTTTTCATACTCGTACTTGAAGCTATCATCGTCGGAAGTTGTCGCAGCAGCTGCTGCTAAAACTGTTAAGACCGTTACTGCCGGCGGTGAGTTGAACACACAAGAGAGCTGTTTTCAGTTTGTGGAAGCCGATGTGATGCCGGGAACGAGAAGTTACCAGATCCAGTTATGTCCGTTTAAATGCGGTTCGAACAGCAGTACCAGTCTTAGTTGCTATAATATCGGACTTGTCACAAATTCGGACGGCAAGACGTTTCTTGGTCAGACCGATGCTTTGTTTCCGGTTGTGTTTCAGAATTCTTTTGGCAATTCCGTCCAAACTGCTGTCCAGTCTGAGTAGAGTGTTCAATTGGTGTTTTGTGTTCGTCGAGTTTGTGTCTTGTGTTAATGCATATTCATTTGTCCATTATGCAAAAGGTGAATAATTTTGTATGTTGTTGATCGTGATGAAATAAATTTGCATGATATCACTTAACAAAGTTGTTAAAATAATTCTGATTACGTTATATCTTTAATAAAAATGAAGTAGAAACTAGTAGCAACCAAAATAGAGTTAAATTTCGGCTTGTTGCTACGAAATATTGCTTTGAATTCTTTCATGGGAATTCAAACTAGAGCAATCGGTTGAAAAAATGCACAAGTATTGCCAAAGTAATTATAAGTTTTATTAAAAGAGTACATGTTTCATGGAAATTCAAACTGGAACAATAGTTTAGGAATCTATGGAGAAATAAATTAATTAGTAATTTTGTCAAAGTAGGTTACTAACTAATACATCATATGAATATCTATGTAAATTCCTAAACTTGACACATCTAGATTACAATTAACTGAAAAGGTTAAAACTATGTAATAATGAATACACTTCAATAATAGCTCGTTAACGGGTTTCAGTATAAGTGGGTGTTAAAGGTGTATGGAGACTCTGGAGGATGAAACTGACCAAGGGGAGATTGTCATATCATATTTCAAAACTTTATGAAAATTTATTAGCTAGGTTTGTAAAGAGATTCATGGAGATTTATTAAGCCCTGCTTGCGGCGCACATATAATGTATATATGTGTGAATCTTGGGTGAGCAAAATTGAAATTGCACTAATTGACGTTATTAGACTAATCTCGTGAAAATAACGTTAAAAATGTCGGAAGGTTAATCAGGCATCATGTGGTGGCGTTGATAGCCAAAAGACAAGGGCACATGCACCAATCGGCCGGTGTGCCGATGGTTGAGTGTTATGTGCTTTATGTCCAAGGCTTGATGCAAAACTACTATCGAGCCGGGGGTCTCACCGGAAGCAGCCTCTCTATTCCTATGGGATAGAGGTAAGGCTGTCTACATCTTACCCTCCTCAGATCCTATCATAGCTTTGCTATTGTTGAGATTTACTGAGTACGATGATGATGATGTTTGTAAAGAGATTCATAGAGATTTATTAAGGATGTATAGATTATGAATATTTATAAAACCAACCAATAAAAACAAACATAACATTTCATTCTTCTCAAACCAATTTGATCAGCTTCATAAACCGAATTCCATACTTGAAGCATGAACCTGATTTGTTAAGGGTGAAAATCGAGCACAACCTGATGGAAACGAAAGGAACGCTAAGGGTGCCCCTCTCACCCTATTTACGTAATACAAACATGGTTAAGCAGTTAGATTTGCGGCTTAACTCGTTTAACCTGCTTATTTTGGACGAACCATCAAACCCATTATTCTGGACGAACAATTTATCCGTGGTCCGTACATGCTTTCGATTGAAGCCTACATCATAAACCCATGCAGCGTGTCGAATATATAGAAGGTAACGTGGCTGGTGTGACCCAAAGATTTTTTTCATTGAGTGATTAACCAAAATTTTATGAAGGGCGATCGGGATTTTAACATATAAAAACAGTGATAGAACTTAAACATTTAAATTAGAGACGTGAAAATACATGCTAGATTTGGATCACAAGGGCCTTAACCAAATAGAATTAATATTATTTAATTCTCACTCCTTGCTAAGTGGTGGTGGCGGTTCAAAAACGAGAAAGGTAGGTTGTGGTGGAAAGTGGTTTGGGCTAATCATAGTTCATCAAGATCATGGTCTGCTATCCCGGCAAAGATGTCCGCACCGTGTCCGTGGCACCAAATAGTAAGCCTAAATTCTAATTTTCTATCGTTGGGTATTGACTTAAATAAGAGTTTTCGGAACATAGTTAAGGACGGGAGAAGTACATGGTTTTGGCTTGATTAATGGTTGGAGTCGGGTCCATTATGTGTTCGGTTTCCGAGTCTCTTCGCCTTGGAGATGAATAAAACTTGTGTTGTGGTCAATAGGTTGTTCATGGCTGATGGTTTCATTTGTGGGAATTGGAATTGGTCTAGGTCACCGACCCGCGAATCAGATGTGTTGGAACTGAGGCAGTTGCTCCAAATCTGCCTCCAAGTTCATTTGGAAAACGGTGTAGATAGGGTGGTGTGGGTCGGGGGAGATAGTGAGGATTTTTCGGCCCGGTCCATTAAAAACTAATTTCGGCCCGTTCTAATAATGACCCGGGTTTCGTGTTTGAATGGAGTAAATATTTACCAAAGAAGGTGGGCATTGTGGCATGGAGAGCGACTTTAGGTCGTTTACCAACTTTTGATGCTCTAGAAAGAAGGGGAATTTCGGTGAGCACCCGGTTGTGTCCGATTTGTAATGAGTTGGAGGAGTCCGTGGAACACTTATTTATTTCGTGTAGTATGGCTCAAGCGATGTGGAGCGAGGTTGCTCAATGGTGTAAGGTTCCTCCTCCACTTTTGTTTTCTTTTCGGGATGTTTTGGATCTCCACAAATTTACACCCATGTCCTCGGAGAAAGCGAAGGTCGTCTATGCGGTGTGCCTAGTTGCAACTTGGTGCTTATGGAAAAAGAGAAATTTATTGGTTCATGATGGGGGTCGGATCGACATTGCCGGACTCGTGGAAGAAATAAAAATAATGTGTTTCTTGTGGGTGAAGAATAAAGGGAGGCGAAACAATCTTACGTGGGATAAATGACGTTGTTTTAGTTTTTAACGGTGTTGTTTGGTAATTCATAGTTGGTGTGGGTGGTGGTTTGTTTCTAGCATGTTGTATGTTTGTAAACTTTTCTAGCTTCTTGCTAGAGTTTTGGAATGAATTTGTTGGTCTTTCAAAAAAAAAATATTATTTAAACACAATGAGCTATACTTATGATTCTAAACAAAAATAAATCTCGGTAGGGAGGCCTCTTCTCGTCCTATGAAAGCTTATAAATGACTCTAATTTTTAATGGTGGGCGGCTGTCCCCATCCTAAAAATGTAGGTTCACTAGACGGCTAATTTGGCAAACAACGTTGATCATGAGTTTCTGACAAGTGTAACGTTTTTACGTACTATAACATTGGTGCTGTTACAGATGCTGATGGTTATGGATATCTTTCCTGTCGTGTTTGCGAGTTCTTACGGGACGTTTAGTCAGTGGTAGAATC
Source organism: Bidens hawaiensis (assembly GCF_021521415.1). Lineage (NCBI taxonomy): Eukaryota > Viridiplantae > Streptophyta > Magnoliopsida > Asterales > Asteraceae > Bidens > Bidens hawaiensis. The sequence continues at coordinate 379,401 of NW_027491256.1, forward strand.
AAACATGATTAGTCAGTTTGTGGTATTGAATTTGGAACTAGTGAAATCATTCCAGAAGATTAAACCAATTTATCTAAACGAATTGAATTAATCACAATCATATGTTGTAATCAAACTTTTAAATAATTGATATTTGATGGGTTTTAAACGAGTTGACTTAAACGATTGCTTGTTCTAGCTTTAACAAGTTGATGTTCAGCATATTTGATTAAATATGTTAAGCACGCCAACACATATATGACTCGTTTTAAACGATTTAATTTTGCTATCCAAAAAAGGCTAGTGGTTTAGCGTGTTGCACATTTGCCTTCTGTATCGATGTAAAAACTCATTTTTAATGGAACTAAATCAAAAAGCATTGAACATTTAGTACATGACCGCAAATTATAAACAAATAACATTATACTAAGTGTCGCGGAGGCGCCAAAGGGGGTGGTGTCATCCACCTCACCTGTTAGCCCACTGCCAAACCACAACACCTCCCCCGGCGCCAAATCTTTTCCCTCCTCTCACTATTCCCGTAACCCATCATCTACGTGAAAATGACTTGACACTTTACATAATCGAACTACAATACAAGTCTTAAAGATCTGATTATTTCTTTGTTATGATATGTTGGTCTCTAATGTACTAGAAGAAGTTATAATAATGGAGTAGTAATTGAAAGAGTGGTCCTAGTAGAGTAGTAGGTCCCATGGGCTTTCCCTAGTTACGAAACCAAACACATGCAATTACAAAACAGGTTTTCAGTTTTGTTTTATCAAAAAGGACTTACTAATTAAGTACATAATTAGAATAATGTATAAAGTTTGGACAATGATGCCTTTTGAATATGATGTTGATGTATATAGGTGTACGTAATTTCTTTTAAAGTTGTATGAAATACAGAAAATGACGTGATTTTAATATGAAATTGATGTATATAAATATAGGTGTGTGGATTTATGTATTTATTTATGGTTATTGTCTACTGTGATAGGTGACAAAATTAACTTCATTGTGATTGAACGACCCTAGGAATATGGTGTAATGGAATACCTTTAAGAAAACACAAGATTATGTTGAAGTATGCGGCTAAAACACAAAATCAATACAATAATAGTCAATTACCGAAAATATAAAATAAACTAAATGATGCGTGATAATTTGATGGTTTAGCTCCTCTTAGAATACTAGCCCAAAACATGCGAGCGGCTTGCCTCGTATGCACCCATAGTTAAAACGGGTCACTTTTATTTTGTAATCAGATGTTGTCAATTGTCACCACATAAAGTACTTAAAAGTTTATTTGCATATATAACTATCAGTTTGTTACTTCTTTATTTCTAAATCTTGTAAGAGGTATATTATTGAATTATTAGAAATTAGAGGGTGTAACTTCTAAAGTTTCGATCAATTAAATTAAACTCTCAATTCATTTTCTCACATTCCGTCACCGCCATCGCTACTCCAGTCCACGACGATCACCGCCACAACTGCTGTTAAACATCACTCCGACAATCACCGCCACCACTTCATCCGTTAATTCATCTGGTCTGTTTACTCATCACTCACTCTCGCTAACAATCGGTCAATTGAACATTTGATAGTATTAACTATTATATTGATTGCTCATTAGTATAATCGATTAGGTCAGATTGTTAAATCACTAGTATAATTTATTGTTAAGTAGTGCCGATTATTGTTAGATTGTTAAATTAGTAGTATAATCGGTTAGGTTAGATTGTTAAATCAGTAGTATAATCGGTTAGGTAGTTTGCTGATTAGTTATTTTTATTGATTTCATGAACAAGCGTTTCTGTAATCACGCAGAGTGTGCTATAATTGATTAATTTGTAACGTTGGCGGTTTATTATGAGTTAAATCTAGTGATTCAGTTATTTTTGGATCTAAATTGTTGTTCATCTACTGTTTACGCATTCTAGGGTTGCATTCAGTTATTTTTGGATAAATCTAGTAATTCAGTGATTGCTGGAACTGAATTGGATATGGTTCTAGGGTTTTAGAGCTTTACATGAGTCATTTAGTGGTTTTTGAGGGTTATTTTGATGATTAATTTATCCTAGAGAATAGAAGGATTTAACAATCAAGGGATCAAAGTATTGGTAATAAATAAGAACCAAAACACTTGAGATGGTTAATGTGGAGCCTAGATTCATCCTAAACTCTACTTTTGTCTCTCTCTTTGATAGGTATTAAGGAGTCCGACACTTGTTTAGAGGCACCTAGCCAGTGGGATCTCGGGATCTCATTTTTGATAAACAAATTATGCAAGAAGAAATGGCCTCCACCACATCTGCTGCAGCAACCATGTTCAATGTCAAAAGTGTAGATGGTTTCATGAATCTGAATTTAATGTTAAAGTTGACCTTAGGACCGAAAGTTATATTTCAGATGATGAAAACCGGCACATGTGTGTAATAGTGGCGGTTGATGGTGCTTTTGTAGTCACTGACCCGGCCTAACCGAGGCTACACAAGTGATGTCCTTTCTGTTTCTTTTGTTAGTTTTCTTAATACTAAACATCGTTGATAGAATTTTTTTAGTTTGATTTGTGTTTGCATCTATATATGATTTTGTAAACATTTTTATATATATATAAAAACATTTTAATAATTTGTTATCCAAGGAAATTGTGATTGCAATGAACCAGAATATAGTGGCATAAAGGAACGGTTGCAGATAGGTGGAAAAAGATTGCGACTGCAGAAGTGGTTGCAACATCTGCAACTGAAGAGGTGGTCGCAAGATCTGCCACTGCAGCATTAGTCACAAGTTTTTGCGACGGCAGCATTGGTTGCAAAATCTGCGACGGCAGCAGTGGTCGCAAATTCTGCGACGGTTAGTCAGTCGCAAGGTAAAATCGGTCGCAAAACAGTTGCAACAGGGAAATTGCGACGTGTGTTTTTCCGATCTCATTTTTCGTTGCAAAACGGTCGCAACTAGGCAATTGCAACCGTTTTGCGACTGAAAATGTGGTCGCAAAAGCCCATTTTTCTATTAGTGATAATTGAAAGCACGAATGATTGAGAACACGAAACCCTAGGCAAAGAGAGTACAAATCGAGTGAGACTGCAATGAAATACATGTGTTGATCGATGTAGTTGGAGTTGTGGATTAGAACTATGTTCGATTTCGCGTTCAAATTGAAGAGGAGTTGGGTAAGGGTTTTTGAAGTCATTGGAGCGTGAGATGGATATGGAGATATGGATCTGAATTCAAATGTCCTAGAAAATATAAAGTGACATGAAGAGATGACATACATATATTGTAAAGTGTATCTCGTGCTTTTTTTTCTTTTTTCTTTTTTCTTTTTCCTTTTCTATTTAACTTTTTATGGCTTTGGAATTCTGGAAAGATGACATACATTGTTGCACGTCAAAATATAGTGTGTGTCATAGTTCGTGTGTCATTAAAGCATAGTTTTCTTATAGTGTCTCCAACCGGTCGGGTTAAAATTGGCTAGTACAATATACCCAAAGTGGTGTTCCCGACAATACTGGTGGCTTGGCTTATAAGGTGTTCCCAAGTGCACCCGTTCATCCTTATCAATAAGTAGAATTTGAACGAGTCGGTCCCGACACACATATTTAAGAATAAATGTTTGTTTCTAATTTTGTGTTTTTTAACCGTTATTATAAAATAAGTGTTAAATTGAGTTGTGTAGTATATATACACTTTTCAATTTTGTTTTATTAAATGAATGCTAGGTATATAACTTTAGTTGATAAAAGATTTCTTTTAGAATGTATGATGTCTGAACAAGGACGTCTTTTAATATAAAACAAAATGTATACATGTGTAGTTTCTTTTATAGATGTGTGAAGTCTGGAAAATGATCCCATTTTAGTATGAAATTATTATATCCATGTGTATGTCTATTTGTTATATTTTTATGCTTGTTGTCCATTGTGATATTTGACAACTTCAATGTGGTTGAATGTCTATATGATACATGGTATACCACGGGATATGCTTTTAAAAAAAAGAAGAAAACAAAAGAAAAAGAAAAAGAAAAAGAAAAAGAAACAAAACAATAATAGTCAAATCAAATATGAAAAGATAAACGAAACAATACCTGATATTTTGATGGTGTGGCTACTCAGACTAAAAACTATTCACTATCGCAACTTAATTTATGATGAAGTGGTAAAAAAATGTCTGATGTGATTCAAGTTTGATTCTTGCTCTCATCATTCAGCTTTGGTGGCACCAGGTGATGACGTGAGACTAGGCGACTAGGTGGCGACAATCACTAGTTGGATCCTTGAACTGAACGCTGTGCCTGTGGGCGAGTATTCACAGGCGTTAGCCTTAGGTGAGGGTTCTTCATGGATCGGAAGGTAAGTGTGTCCTAATATGGTGGATTTTGCCAGTAGCCTATTTAAAAGATTCATTAGTTCTTAAAAAAAAAATCTCAACTCAACTCCACCACTGGTTGAATGTCACGTGGCAAATGTTGTGTTGCAATATTGGGTTGCTCTTGTGATATGGTTATTCACCAAATTTAGGATTTTCCTTTTTTAAATTAAAAAGATAGTTTGTCTTATTTACATGTGAACCGATTGGAAGAAAAATTCACCATATTACGTAGTATTAAAAGACAACATGACAAAACTTACCTTTTACGTTTGCATGAATTTTCAATGGATGTTCTTTGCATTTGGAAATAACAGAAAACATTCTTTGTGTTTAAAAAACCTTGCACGTTTCGTCATTTTCACTAAGGAGGGTTAGTTTTTCCTTATTAAATCCAGTCATGTGCACCTCATGTGAGGACAATTTAGTCTTTTTTACTTCTTGAGGGTTATTTATGTAATTAGCTTAAAAATTTGGTCTTTGAACAAATAAACATTTTTCACTTTTAATCCCCTTCTTCATTCTCAAATATTCATAACCCCACCATAAACACCATAACTTCACAACCACACACCACCACCTACCACTGCCACCAACACAACGACGGCACCCGACAATCACTACCAGCCATCATTGTCATCTTTGAAACCCTATATCTACTTGAAAATGGTCGAAACCCTATATTTTTACCATATATTAAGTATTAAACTATCTATCATATGTGGCCATCGTGATCAAGAGAACAAACAACCACACCTGTTTTTCACGGTTGCACTCTCCAACGATATTTTGGTGAGCGACGATGACGGCAGAGGTCGAAGAACGACGAAGGGGTTTTGGATGGAGAATACGTCATGCTCCCTTTATTCCATTGTAGTCGTCTTCTCCATCCCCTCCTCCACTTCTACTATTCTCCAGCCAACCCATCAACTTCTCACAACTCAACAACAAAAATTATTATCAATTTTGCTTCAAATATAATGCTCCAGACGATAGGCCTTTGTTCATAATGCAAAGCCCCTCTACCCTTGGAGCTTCGCCAGAGGTCACACAACTGTTTTTTTTTTTGGGTTCAGTGGCCTAGGGTTGTGAAGAGGTATGTACTCGCCTCAACACCAAGCAAGGCGGGTCAACCCACAAGATAAAGACATTATGAAGGCACAAAGCCAAAACCTATGCGCATGGCGCATACAAAACATGCTCAGGCATCATATGCTCGCGCATCACATATGCGCGCAGCGCATCAGCGCGCGGCGCATATCACATGCTCGTGCATATCACATCTGCGCATGAAATATCTGCGCGTGAGAATAAAGAGAAGACCCCGCGCATCCTCAGGGTGAGCGCATATCATACGTGCACATAATCAACCTCGTCCTTATCCAAATCAGGATTAGGGCAACCTTGATTGTGCACATCAGACAACCTTCCAGAAGGTATCTTTTTAAGGAGAAAGAATATGCTGATGTTGATAGCTGCCGAATGAAAGGTCGACAACTCAGCATGACACATGTGTTACCACGTGATTACAACCAACGAGAAAGCGCCAGGTGTCCCAGAGGACACGTGGCGCAGTGCGATTGGAGGAAGCCAACGAGGTTGAGCCCAACCGGTGGTAACCCTAGCACTATAAATACAGCATCAACTCCACTTTGATGACATATTCACACTCAATCATTGACAGTTACAAGCAGTGATATCACATTCAATCATATTGAATTATATTCACTCACAGTCAGTTACAGAAAACACACAGTCACACAATCAAGAGTATTCAGCGATTCAGCAATACTCTTGAGATTCACTGACTCACACACTATTATCTTCTCCACAAAGATACTGATTCTCACGCCGGAGGGTTACCCCAAAGAGGACCCCTCTGTCCCTTTCTGAGGGGTAAGTAACGGCGTTGTTCATTTTGTAGGTGGAAGAACACGGATTCAGAGGAACCATCGGTGAAATCAGTTTAATCATACCCGAGGGAAGTAGATCTGCTACCGGTGAGTAGATCCACGTTTCTTCATTGGCGCCATCCACTGTTACAAACGGCAATCAGATCTAATCCAGATCTACAAAAAAATCAATCACCATGGTTTCTGGAGTTCGTAACGTTGATCAAGCTCTGGAGGATATTGAACGTGAGGGTGTTAACGACGGACAGCAGGTTCTGAGGGTTCCGCGTGATTCTACGCGTACCACCAGCAACCGTCCCTTCGTCACAACCCCTCACGGCCAGACTGAAACTCCTCCAGACGATCACACGTTACAAAATATGGCCGGCGCGAAGCTGAAAGGACCAATGGGTCCAGAAGATGAAGCAAATGATCCGAATGAATGGCTCATAAACGAGCAGCGGCGTCTGATTGAAAAGTACAACGAAATGGTCAAGCAGAAGAAGCTAGCCGACCAAACACAAAGGCAAGCTTTTGATAAGCAGACTACAAAGAGGCCACGCGCGCCGGAAGAGGGACATTCTGTTCACACTGCACACACTGAGTTCAGTGATGAAGAAGTGCATAGCATGAGGAAGACACGGGATACTCATGCAGGAGGCTCACAGCTCCGCGCGCCTGTGAACATGGCGCCTGGAGCCAGAGCAGATCTGGATCTGCACATGCCGTACAGCCCACCGGTCAGAGGGCAAGTAGACGTAACCACGCCCTACAGACCAGCCATCCTGGTAAAACACTCAAAGTTTACTGCGCGTATCGCGCAGGCTCCCATCCAGCACAAGACAAAGATGCCAAGTGGTCTGGGCAAATATGATGGCACAACAGATCCAGATGACTTTTTGCAAGGTTTCTATAACACGGGAAACCTAGAGAGCTGGACGATGCCAACATGGTGTCATATGTTTGCTCGCTGCCTCACGGGCGCAGCGCGGGTATGGTTCGAGAGCTTGCCGACAGGGCAGATTGATGGGTTCGAGGAACTATTAGAAAAGTTCCAAGCCCACTTCGTACAGCAGCGCAGGCACACGCGCGATCCTGATGACATCATGCACTGCATACGCAGGAATGATGAAACGATTGAAGATTACATCACTCGTTTCAATCAGGAATCCCTGGCAATCGGGGGTATAACTGAGCAGCTCCTGCGCGTGGCCTTTATACAAGGCGCGCGCAGTGATCAACTCCGCCGGGCTCTCGTAAGCAAAGATGGTATGCCCACCACGTGGGCCAAGTTAATGGAGGCATCGCGAGTTTTCGCGAGAAATGAGAAACAGATTGCCCAAGATAGGGCAAGAGAAAGAGCGCATCAGGCAGAATCACCGCGCAGCAAAGATAAGAGGGCCAAACAGAACTCTGTATGGTCCAGGTTGCAGCCAACAAGTTTTTCTTCCGCGGAAAAACAAGCGCAACCAACCTCACCACAGCCCCAAAAAGAAGTTCGTAATCGCGGGGAGGGTGACAAGAGGGAGGGCGGCAGAGATCCTAGCAGACCTCTGCCAAGAATATGGACGCCCCTCACTAAAACACCTTCACAGGTGTTAAGTACTGAGAATGTCCAATTCAAGCCCCCCAAACAACTACACTACAAGGGACCGCAAAACAGTGGCAAATATTGTGAATTTCACAGGTCCCCGGGCCACAACACCGATGCATGCCATCATTTAAAGGATGCGATCGAGAAGGATGTAAAGTCAGGCAGGCTGGCTCACTTGGTAAAAAACCAAAGAATAGAAGATGAGCAACCGGAAGGAGCCTCTGCCAACAAGAAATATAAAAGAATCTGTGTGGCTGAGGGGGGACGACAAGGGCAGACGTCAAAAAAAAGAAGTGCGCAAATCCACGGAGATTGGCGCGAGGAGCAAGTCATCTTCCCAAGAATCAGGGGAGGCCCTTCAATAAGCAGTCCTCTCGTCATCACCACATACATTGCTCATTACGAAGTGTCAAAGGTCCTGGTGGACACTGGAAGCGAATCTGACATTATGTATGAGCAGTGTTTCAGAAAGTTAGACCCGGCAGACCAAGCGCGGCTCGAAATTGTGAACGCACCAATCTGTGGTGTCTCAAATGAAATCATACATCCCCTAGGCCAGATTCAGTTTGAACTAACTATGGGGGATGATGAGCACAAGCGAGCCGAAGTTGTCAACTTCTTGGTCTTGCCCACCACGTCATGCCACAATATGATCCTGGGTAGGGGAACGATTGCCCAATTTAATGCTGTACCGTCGCCAGCGCACGGCGCATTGGGGATCCCTACACCAACAGGCGTAACATTTGTTTACCGCGATCATTTGTGCGCAGTGACAAGCACGCCGCGGGAAGGGAGAATGAAACTTCCAATGGCTGACAATGCGCCAGAGAAGTGGATTTTAAACCCAAAATTCCCAGAGCAAACGGTCACAATTGGCGCTACCATTTCAGACGAAACGAGATTGAGAATGAAAAAGTTGCTCACAAAATACACGTCGGTTTTCGCGTGGCAACACTCCGATATGACGGGAGTCCCGCGAGACTTGGCGCAACATTCTCTTAACACGTTCAAGTCGGTGGAGCCAATTGCTCAGAAAAAGAGAATCATGGGGGATGAAAAGGCGAGGGCCATGAATGAGCAAGTGGAGGACCTGTTGCGCGCAAACATCATCCGCCCGATCCGATACCAGACATGGGTGGCCAATCCTGTGATGGTAAAGAAAAGCAACGGGTCATGGAGAATGTGTATTGACTTCAAGGACCTCAACAAAGCATGTCCGAAAGACTGTTACCCCCTCCCAAACATCGACGCAAAGGTGGACTCCGTGGCGCCATTCAAGCTAAAATGTTTCCTGGATGCCTACAAAGGCTATCACCAGATTCAAATGGCACCACAGGATGAAGACAAGACTGCCTTCAGAACCGACAAGGGTGTTTTTTGTTACACAAAAATGCCCTTTGGTTTAAAGAATGCGGGCGCAACCTACCAGAGACTTATGGATTCGGTTTTCAGTGAACAAATTGGAAGAAATCTAGAAGTCTACGTTGATGATTTGGTGATCAAGAGCAGGGAGGAGAGACAAATGCTCAAAGACATCGAGGAAACTCTTCAGCGCCTAACGGAAGTTAACATGAAGCTCAACCCGAGCAAATGTACTTTCGGCGCAGAAGAGGGGAAATTTCTTGGTGTAATGGTCACTAAGGATGGTTTCAAGGTGAACCCTGAAAAGGTGGAAGCCATCCTTGACATGCCTTCACCATCCACCATGAAAGAGGTTCAGAAGCTGAATGGTAGATTGGTGTCAATCAACAGGTTCCTAGCGAACCACGCCAGCAAATCTACTCCATTCGTTAACACCTTGAGGAACTGTTTGAAGAAGAGCCAATTCAAGTGGACGCCTGAGGCTGAGCAAGCTTTCACTGAGATAAAAGAATGTCTCATAAAGTTGCCAGCGCTCACAGCTCCACTTCCTGGCGAAACCCTTACATTGTACCTGTCAGCTGGAGACCGCGCGATCGGCGCAGTATTATTGGTGGATCGCAAGGGGATACAAACGCCAATATACTATGTGAGTCGGGTGCTCACAGACCCTGAGACGCGCTATTCCATCATGGAAAAGTTAGTTTTGTCACTAACACACGCGTCGCGCAAGCTCCATAGATACTTCAATGGTCATCCTATTGAAGTTCTGACTGGTTACAACATCCAGCAAGTCTTGCGACGCCCCGCGCTCTCCGGAAGGCTGACAAAGTGGGCGCTGGAATTAGGTGAACACATGATCACTTATAAGCCCCGTCCAGCGATAAAGGGTCAAGTTTTGGCGGATTTCATCACGGAAATCCCAGACGGAAAGATTGAAGAAGCTCAGCGCGAGGTAGACCCTCCGCGAGCAAATGATGAAGAAGATGTTTGGAGGCTATTCACTGATGGAGCCTCCAACAGCGAAGGGTCCGGCGCAGGCCTCAAACTGGTGGACCCTGATAATCATGAATATACTTATGCTATCAGGTTGGACTTCAAGAGTACCAACAATGAGGCTGAGTATGAAGCCCTGCTGGCTGGTCTGCGCATCGCGCGCAAGTTTGGGGTTAAAAGACTAGAGGCGCATGTTGATTCTTACTTGGTAGCTGCTCAGGTCAACGGCCTATATGACGCCAAGGAGAACACAATGCCTCTGTATCTAGAGCAGGCAAAAAAGCTCGTTGAGCAGTTTGACTTCTTCAGAATCATACACATCTCGCGCAGCGAAAACAAGTCCGCTGACGCGTTGAGTAAAATGGCATCAACCAATTTTGATCACTTTGGCAAAGATGTCAGGGTGGAGGTAATGAGCAGCCCGTCAGTGCAAACGCAATCGGTCCTTGTAATTCATACAACCCCTTCATCCTGGATAACTCCAATAATGGAATTCCTGAAGGAGGGGAAGTTACCGGACGATCGCGCACAGGCGAGAAAGATAAGACACAAGGCACAGAACTATGAATTACTTGATGGTACATTATATCGGCGCTCTTATCTTGGACCGCTCATGAAATGCCTGGATGCTGAAGAAGCAACCTATGTGATTAGGGAGATTCATGAAGGAATCTGTGGAATTCACGCTGGTCCGCGCATGGTGGTTGCCAAGGCGATGAGCTCAGGCTACTATTGGCCAGGCATGTACTTGGATGCGCTAAAAGAAATCCAAAAATGCAAGGCATGTCAGAGCTACGCGCCAAACACCATGCGTCCAAAGAACAACTTGATTCCAGTCACCTCCGCATGGCCTTTCCACAAATGGGCCATTGATATTGTGGGGCCCCTGCCGCAAGCGCAAGGGCGAGTGAAATTTTTGGTAGTGGCGATAGACTATTTCACAAAATGGGTTGAGGCCAAGCCACTAGCAAAAATCACAGCTGAGGCGATGAAGCAATTTATCTGGAGCCACATCATTTGCCGTTTTGGCCTTCCCATGGAAATTGTGAGCGACAATGGCAAACAATTCACTGACAGGAAGATATCAAGCTGGCTCAAAGAATTGCACATCAACCAAATCTTCACGTCCGTCTACCACCCTCAGGGGAATGGCCAAGTGGAGCGCGCGAATCAAAGTTTGCTAAATGGGCTGAAGAAAAGGTTGGAGGGAGAATCCCATTCTTGGGTCGAAGAGTTACCTAATGTCCTGTGGGCGCACAGGACATTAAGCAAAACTAGCAATGGCGAATCCCCGTTCAGCCTAACCGATGGGACAGAGGCTATGATCCCAGCAGAAATTGGATGCCCATCCCATAGGGTACTCATGATGAGCAAAACTGATAACGAGCGCGAAAGAAGATTGGACCTTAACTTGCTTGAAGGGCGCAGAGAAGCGGCTATCATTAATGAAGCCAGATACAAGAAAAAGCTGGAAAAATATTATAATCAGCGCGTTAAAGAGTGCCACTTCAAGAAAAATGATTTTGTCCTTCGAAACAATGAAGCTAGTCGCGCAATACCCCCAGGAAAAATGTCCCCCAATTGGGAGGGACCTTATCAAATTTCAGAAGATTTGGGGAAAGGCGCGTACACTTTAAAAGATTTGAATGGAAAAAAGATACCGCGCGCGTGGAACGCGGCACAACTTAGAAAATGCTTCATGTAAAAAGTTCAAATTTGTAATCAAGGCTTTTAAGCCATCATGAATGATGATTCGCGCTATCTTTCAATATTTGTCGCGCTATCTTTCAATATTTGTTCTATAAACCTTTGCATACATGTTTCACGCTTCCTTTATTAATTTGGAGCAATATGACAACACTATATTGACTTCAAAACAAAATAAAACGAAGTAAAACATACATGCGCGAGCCTTAGCTCAAACGCGTTAACGAGTCTTAACTCTAAAACATCAGGGCCTTAGCCCAAACCTACGAGCCTTAGCTCAAACACGTTAATGAGTCTTAACTCTAAACACGTCAGGGCCTTAGCCCAAAACAAAGAGCCTTAGCTCAAAACACTCACAAACATCCATCTTACATCCCGCGCAGCTTGATCATAAAACTCCTTAAACCTAAGGCAAAGTACATGCCATAACATAGTTGTTAAGGTCTCAGGTCGAGATCGCGCGAGGAATCAAAGTGGATATCTGACTAACACATGCTGACATGTAATGGCTAAAACTCATACTTCCATGTAAAAACAGCGCGACTATGACGCGCGAAAAAGGAATTGTGAAAAGTTATCGCGCATGTCAGCATAAACGAGATACTGTGAAACCACTTACAAAATAGGACTATGGTTAAGTGAATAATTTCCTTACAACCTTGTTCTTATTTTAACGTGCAACCATATCTTATATCTATACAAGCAAACATGAAGAGATGAATGGAAATGCACGAGATGAAAGAAGGAGAAAACAAGTTTCATTCCATTGCATTGAAATTTACAAGTATGAGGAGTTACAAATTACAAGTACAAAAACAAAAAAATAAAAAAAAAATAAATATACAAAATTTGATGAAGGGCTTCTCAAGTCTCCACGTCGACGTCAGCCGCTTCATCACCCTCATCATCTCCCGCAGCATCTGGCGCGGTCTGCTCCTCATCCCCGAACTGACCATAGTCAAGTTCTTCCTCCTCATTGGAGTCTTCGATCACAACGGTGTCAGGAGCAGATTCTTTCGCCGCGCCAGAGCCGCTGGCAGGGGCAACATCCCCCGCGCCACCATCATCGCCACCAGCCCTCTCGCAATCATCAAGCAACTTCTTTAGCGCGCCGAGGTCTGGCTGGTCAGCAAGCGCAGCTATCTGTAAATCATTAGAAAAGTAATGAGTACAAAACACTTAGAAAAGTTAGTCAAGTAAAACTCATTAAGATCAAGGTACCCGCATAAGGATGGGGATGGGAGTATTCATATACTTTTCCCCCACCGCGGCCATGTCCGCGCAGGCCGCACCGCTCTTGTAAGGGTACTCGGATGGGTTCTTCCTCAACATGCCATACTCATACCCATCCGTAAACCCTTCAGCTCGGCCCACCAAACGCGCGGCGGCATTGCAGTCCATCACAAGGGCTTGAAACTCGGCGGAATATTTCATCGCCAAAGCGCAGCGAGCCATGCCCTGTGACACCAGCCATTGGCGATCCTGCGCGAGGCCAGCAACAGACGTCTCGAGGGCAGGAACCTGAGAGTTTAATAACTCAACAGTTTCCTTAGTCTTTTTTAGTTCCTCCTTATCAGACGCTGCTGCCGCCAAAATTTTTTCTTTCTCCGCCTGCGCAGCACCAAGTGCTTCCTGGCTAGACGCCGCCGTCGCCAAGGCCTCATCTCTATCGGCCTGCGCGGCCGCCAAATCCCTTTTCAGGCGCGCAACCTCGCTCTCCAGTGATGATTTCTCAGTGATACTCTGGACGATAGCTTGGTCACGCGCCTCGGCCTGCTGTTCCAAGACACGCACTCTGCGCGCGTACTTGGCAACTTCGGCCTCCGCCAACTGCTGCTTCTCCCGCGCAGCTTGGAGCTCATGCCCGCGCTTGATGTATGCGGTGTTGGCACTTGCTCGGTTTTCACTGAGCTCCGCCTGGAGTTTCTCAGCTCGCGCGCGAGCATCAGACAGGTTCCAGGCGGCCACCTTAGCCTCTCGCTGGGCTTCCACAAGAGCGTCGCGTACTTTAATATAATCACGACGAAGCTCTTGGGAAGCAGCGAAGAAAGCCGACCCAGCGAAAACATGGTCGTTCAGCAAGTCCGCGCGGGTGCGCTCCTCCTGATACCTCCTTTCAGTAGGAGGCACGGCATGAGCCCAGAAGTCCTCGCATACGCCCATGGATTGAAAGGAACTCTCTTCATTAATATTCCATCTCGGGCGGTAAACGTGGTCACCTTCCTGCAAAACACAAGAAAAGTTCTAAGTCATAAAACATACTTATATGGAGGTACGCGCAGCGGACCAACAAATCAATACATACCTGCGGGGATGAAGCAGGAAAGTCAGCGCCAGCCCCACCAGAAGTCTGCGCTGCGAACACTTGCGGCATCGCAGGGCTGGCGCGGTCTCCCAAGGAGTCTTCAACTTGAACCCCCTCGTCCTCCTCGTCTTCTTCAACAGGCCTCTTCTCCTGCGACCTGGAAGGCTCCAAACCAGCCTCGCGGGGAGGGCTGCGTGCAGGAGGAGGCGAGGGAGGTCTCGACGCCGCCAGTTCGGCGCGCAATACGGTTTCCTGCTCCTTGGTAATCCCAATAAGGGGAGACTCAGCACTAGCAGGAGCAGGACCAGAACCAGCGGCGCCGGCAGCGGCGCCAGGAGTATCACCAGCAACTGTTGCGCCAGCTACAACTCCTATGAACAAATAAACAAGGAAAAATGGTTTATGACTGACTACAAAGGGAAAAATTCAGAAGACATATGTGCAAAACTTACCTTGGCGCAATTCTGTTCGCGCATCGAACATCGCCATAAAATCCATTCTACCCTTTTCAGAGGGTAGAACAGGGGACTTCGATGGAGTCCCCGGCGCAGCCGTGGCACCTTGTGGCGCCTGCGGCTGATCTGTTACCGTCGCTGCCTCTGCAAACATTTAAAGGAGCAAAGGTTTAATAACAATTCAGCCAGATGAAGATAAATAAAGTATACCTGTTGCAGGCGCGGCACTGCTTCTCTCTTCAGCCGCGCGAAAGGAGGAGGCGACGCCACCATACCTCAAGTGGACAGGAGGTCTGCCCACTCTCACAGGCAGAGAAGCTAAAGAAACCTTGGTGGTAAACACCTGGGTTTCCTTAGGTCCCTTCGTTTGAGCATGGGGATGAGCGACAGGGGTGTCATCTTTCTTCTGTTTCTTACTGGCCCCTGCGCCAGATTTCCCCTTAGCTTTGCGCTTTAGTAGGGGCGCCTCCTCTTCCTCCTCCTCCTCTTCCGCGAGCTCTAGCTCGTAGTTTTCAAGCGCATCTACAAAAACAACCAACACAACTGTTAATAAACTTGGATATTCTATAGGAATGAGCATAAGTGCGAAGGCTTACCAGGCGCGTCACTGTCAAAGTCAAATTCCAGATCCACTGGGATGAACATGTCATCGAAGCGATCTGGGAAACCAACTTCCCCAGCGCCAAGCGCGACGGAGCCACCCTCCACTTGTTCATCATAAGCGGCAAGGACATAATCCTTGGTGACTGCGCAAAAACAAATCAAGTGATATCAGCAAAAGAATTATGTTCGCGCAGAAAAAATAAATAAACCAATGAAATTAACTTACACAACCCGTCGACTTGGATAACGGGCTCAAGCGCGCTATCGGCCCAAAGCTTACTCATGCCGACCCCAACCAACGCCTCCTCGCAAATTTTCTTCGCGGGGGATGGTTCGGCGGTCAGTTTCTTAACCCAGGCGCCAGTTGGGTTCTTGAGGACACCCTCATCCGCAGGCGCAGAAGTGATAGAGCGCATGGTCATACGGATGGGGATCACACCGGCCCTAATGTAAAAAAACCTCTCAGACCAGTCATGAAGGCTCTTGAATGAAACAGTGGAGCACTTCACCTTCTGACTGCGAGGAATAAAAGAGATCCAATTGTCTTGGATCTTGGCCTTATAAAAATACTGAAAGCGCCGAGGAGTGGGTTCCTCGCGCTGGGATTTGCACATGAACTCAAAGTGAGTCACGCGCACGAGTCCAAACGGATGGACTTGGGATATATGAATCCCATAGAACTTCAGCAGTGCACCCACAAACCTTGTCATCGGGAGACGAAGGTTGCAGTGGGTGAAAAAGTGGCTATATAGGGATATATAGCCAGCAGGCGGGTCCGCCGCCGTTTGCCCGGACCTAGGCAACATGCAGCCAAACAGGGTGGGAAAGCCCTGAGAGGTGATGAGGTTGTCGAGATCTGCCTGCTTCAATTTGCAGGGGATTTCATTCCACCTTTTGGTGGCCTTGGTCCTCCCTACTTCCTCCGATGTGGTCTCAACAACCTTCTTCCCCTTCCCCTTTTGCTTCAATGTCGACATCACCACAGATTTCACACGGCGTCTTCGAGAGGCAACAGAGGTGATTGAGGGGCTAGACGAGTCTGAACTATCAGACATACAACTGCAGCAGCAGATAATCAAGAAATCGAAAAGATGAAAACACTCAATTCAGAATATGAAAGGCAGAAACAAGAAAATTATCAACAATGAAGATGAAGATAAAAATTTCCTAAGGGCCTCCTTTTATAGGCCCAGGAGAGAGAAATGTGGCAGCTGATCGGATTTCACGCGCCCCCACTCGCGGGTCCAAGCCAACGAGGGCGCGACACGTGTCCCTAACACTGTTGAGGGGACATAAAATTGTAACCGACCTGCCACGGAGCAGAGACGCGCCCCCACTCGCAGGTGCTAACCAATACGAGCGCGACACGTATTCAAGACAGCTGTGTGAGGGGACGTGAAAGGCAACTGTAGCACCTCGAGCACACGAAACGTCTGACATGTTTACGGCGCACGTCACCACCAACTAACCACGTGTTTGGACCCTTCGTTTTCAACCAAATGGATAGAACTTCGCCCAACGACGGAAGCAACCAGGAAAACGACAAAACCCCATTAAAAGACAAAAATCAGTAAGTCTAATATCCATCTTACCGCGCTCGCGCGAGATAAGACACACATTAGACTGGGGGGGCTTGAAGAGGTATGTACCCGCCTCAACACCAAGCAAGGCGGGTCAACCCACAAGATAAAGACATTATGAAGGCACAAAGCCAAAACCTATGCGCATGGCGCATACAAAACATGCTCAGGCATCATATGCTCGCGCATCACATATGCGCGCAGCGCATCAGCGCGCGGCGCATATCACATGCTCGTGCATATCACATCTGCGCATGAAATATCTGCGCGTGAGAATAAAGAGAAGACCCCGCGCATCCTCAGGGTGAGCGCATATCATACGTGCACATAATCAACCTCGTCCTTATCCAAATCAGGATTAGGGCAACCTTGATTGTGCACATCAGACAACCTTCCAGAAGGTATCTTTTTAAGGAGAAAGAATATGCTGATGTTGATAGCTGCCGAATGAAAGGTCGACAACTCAGCATGACACATGTGTTACCACGTGATTACAACCAACGAGAAAGCGCCAGGTGTCCCAGAGGACACGTGGCGCAGTGCGATTGGAGGAAGCCAACGAGGTTGAGCCCAACCGGTGGTAACCCTAGCACTATAAATACAGCATCAACTCCACTTTGATGACATATTCACACTCAATCATTGACAGTTACAAGCAGTGATATCACATTCAATCATATTGAATTATATTCACTCACAGTCAGTTACAGAAAACACACAGTCACACAATCAAGAGTATTCAGCGATTCAGCAATACTCTTGAGATTCACTGACTCACACACTATTATCTTCTCCACAAAGATACTGATTCTCACGCCGGAGGGTTACCCCAAAGAGGACCCCTCTGTCCCTTTCTGAGGGGTAAGTAACGGCGTTGTTCATTTTGTAGGTGGAAGAACACGGATTCAGAGGAACCATCGGTGAAATCAGTTTAATCATACCCGAGGGAAGTAGATCTGCTACCAGTGAGTAGATCCACGTCTCTTCAGGTTGGTTGCGGTAGTTCGGTGGTGGTTGTGGTAGTTGTGGTGACGATGGTTGCTCGGTTGTGGTGGTTGTTTAATGGTGGTGGTATTGAATTACAGAAAGTATAAGGATGTGTAAAATTACAATACTATTCTCATGTGCTTTGCACATGATTAGATTTAATGAGAAACATTGAGAGATTAATCCATACAATAGTTACTAAGTTTCAATTTTGTTCCAATCAGTTAACCTTTATTTAGTATTTTAATCCTAGATCTTTGACATGGATAACATGTTACTTAGGTTTTTTTTTATTTTATTTTGTCATTATTTGGTCATATTCTTTTATAACAATATAATTAAAAGGTGTCTATTTTTTTTGTATGGTTGTAGTTAATAATTTCTACCATTAAAAATGTGAATATCACCTATTTCTACTATAAGAAACCGTAATTTGTATAAAGAAAATGGTTATATTTTTTCATTATTTCAAAATTTGAATATCACCGAAGTATTTCTACTATAACAAACTGTAATTTTTATAAAGAAATTGGTGAGTTTTTTTTCATTATTTTAAAAAAAAATTGCACACTTTTCGCAATTTTAAATTTATTTTTTGCAAATTTTTTACTAATTTTTGCACTTTTTAAATAATATTATGCGATATCAAAATATTTGTAAAAAAAACCTAGATAATTTGCCATCAAATTCAAATATATATGACTGAAACAGTAAATAAAGGTTAAGTGATCTAAATAGAACAAAACCTTGCATCGGTGAAATGATTTGAACAAAATTAAAACTTGGTTACTATTTTATGAAATAATCCCGAAAAATTAACTAAGTTAAAATAAAGGACATAACGTAATAGGTTTTCTAAACATAAAGAATTGTTTTTTTGTCACTCCCATTTGCAAAGAACATTCATTGAAAATTCAAGAAGAAAAATAAAATGACGAGTTTTGTCATTTTATTGTATTAAAACTAGCCCACTACTAAGGTTTCTCTCTATATATTCTTTCTCTCTAGAAAATCAAGTTCAAAAAAATCACCAACTACTTCCACAGTGGATTTATTTTGTCTTGTTGAAATCCATCATCGAATATCTCAAATTTAATGTTTAGATTTAAATTTTGAAAAGAGGTTAGATTAAACATCAGGTGCGGATCTACGGTGGCAAGACCGGGTTCACGGGAACCCATTGAGTTTCGAATATTATTAAGAACGCTTATATAAAACATGAGAGTGAACCCACATATACTTTATGAGTGAACATATACACAAAGTGTAACTATGGTCTAATGGTAAACATACATGCTTCATATTCTAAGAACTTGGGTTCGATTCATGCTTTTAGCGCATTGTATTCTTTTTTTTCCCCGCCCTCTCCACACATAAAATATACATAGAACGACCCTATTACAATTATGTAAGTTATTTTGTGACAATGAACCAATGTGCATGTATCCAAAATGTAATATACATATATATTACATTAGTTGTAATAAATTTTTTGTTACATTACTAACAAAGTAATAATTCATAATAATCGATAATATGTAGTTTGAACAAGAAATTTGCTAATCCGTTAGAACCCACCCGCTAAACTTAACCCATTAGAATTGGATAGTTATTATGTTTTTTTGTTAAATAAGTTATTAGGTTCCGATCCTAACCCGTTGGCTGATCTGTGAGAACCAGTATTAGGGATAAACCTTCACCGACCCGAACCATGGAAATTACCCAAACCGTCAAACCGATCCGAACAGTAAACTCACTGGAAAAAATTTCTGAATCCGTCACGATTAAACATACCCCTTACTCCTAATCTACCAGTCATACCCTTCCCTATATATGTTTATCAATAATAATATATTTCAGAAGTTTAG
Source organism: Bidens hawaiensis (assembly GCF_021521415.1). Lineage (NCBI taxonomy): Eukaryota > Viridiplantae > Streptophyta > Magnoliopsida > Asterales > Asteraceae > Bidens > Bidens hawaiensis. The sequence continues at coordinate 399,106 of NW_027491256.1, forward strand.
TTTCTTTTATAGGTGTTACTAAACTTTATTAGTTATCATATAATTACACTAATTTTTTTTAATGTTTTTCAATTAAATAATAATTTTTATACATTTATCGTTACATTTTCTCCATCATTCACTAACAACTACAATAAAAAAAGTATTAAAAAACTATAAAATGTGAATAGTGTTTCTACAACTTAACTCATGAACAATAACATTTTCTCTCTTATCCACTCACAACTATTGCATAAAATATAGAGAACACACACACACACACACACACACACATATATGGAGCTAGAGGCTGTTGTGAATGCTTTAAGAGCATTCTCATCCAACCCCCTATTTTATGTGAGGTATGTTTTCATAATTTAGAGAGTGATTTTGGGTGTTGTGAGTGAAAAGTTTTTATATTTTAGAAAACACAGTGATTTTTCTGTATGTTTGAAAAGATACCATTTCCCTTATGATTTTTTAATATAATTTGAAAGTAGTTGTGAGTGAAGGATAGAGCAATGGTAATGATAAACCCTGATTTGTTTAAGTAATAGTTAGGTTTCGGGGACGAAACCTCTTTAAGGAGGGAATACTTATAACATCCTAAATTTTTATAATAATAAATAAAGGAAAGTTATGTTGTGAAAAGTGTGTTAATATTTAATTAAGATTAAATATAATAAGGAGTATGGACTTGAGTGGGGAAAGATGGAATAAGAGATGGGATGGGCCTTAGGTCCATGGGCTTAAGTGAGTATAAATACTCCCTTAAACCTCCCTAAATCCCTAAATCTCTCATTTCTTTTTATCTTATTCTCTACACACTCAAAACACACACACACACACACACACCCACTCACGACCGTGACTCAAGGGGAAGATCCAAAACCCAACGAACAAAGATTCTTGATAGATCTTGGATATTTAAGCTAGATACAAGATTAAAATTCATCACCAAGCTATACCATAACCTAAAAACGAGTAAATGTACGTTCTTTATCTTTAAAGGTTATGTTTTTATGAACGGTTTTCTATGAAACTAAACCATAGAGTAGATCGGGTCTAGAGAAGTCATAAAGTTTCAAACTTGATGAATAAAAATGGATTTAACGAACTTATGGTTATGAACGGTTCATAAAAGAAACCCTAGATCTAGCCTTAACGTTTTTGACCATAAAGGTCCAAGCTTTATGGTTACACGGGTCAATTTTTGACCGAAAACGGTTAAGAAAATGTTCATGGGTTAATACTGAACAATAATAAGTGTTAAGGTCATGAAATATAATGATAATAGTGATAAACAGACCAAAAAGCTTCAACTTGTTCGATTACAATGTGAGACTCGATTACAAAGCTTATGGTAGATTACAATGTGAGACTGGATTACAATGACGAATTCGATTACAATGAGGAATTTGATTACAGTGATATATTAAATTACATAGTGTAATTCGATTACAATGATATCATTCGATTACAATGATATATTCGATTACATAGCGTAATTCGATTACAATGATATATTCGATTACAATGTGATCAATAGAATACAATGTGATCATTAGATTACAAAGTGATCATTAGATTACAATGTGATCATTAGAATACAATGTGATCATTAGATTACGATGTGATCATTAGATTACATGTGTGATCATTAGATTACAATGTGATCATTAGATTGCAATGTGATCATTAGATTACAATGTGATAATTAGAATACAATGTGATTATTATATTACAATGTAATCATTAGATGCAATGTGAATATTAGAATACAAATGTATTCTAATACCATTCGAATACAAGGTATTCAAATACAATGTTATTAGAATAGACCAGACTTAACCATTTATGGTGAAACCTGAATAATGTGATTAGGACAAGTATTGATACATGTAATTGATGTAAATCATTAGATACAATGTGTTCATTAGAATACAAATGTATTCTAATACAATTCGAATACAAGGTATTCAAATACAATGTTATTAGAATAGACCAGACTTAACCATTTATGGTGAAACCTGAATAATGTGATTAGGACAAGTATTGATACATGTAATTGATGTACAGTTAGCCGAGCACATTTAAAGAGAGGAATAACGATTAACGGAGAACTTAACAAAACCCAGGTGAGTTTCCAGCCCCATTCCTTGTTATGTTTTCGGGACTGTGTGCATACTCGATGTGATAGTTAATACACTTACCTTAAATGGTAAGTGTATGCCATGCATGATTTATATGTTAATTAATGTATGTCTTGAATGTGAATGAAAGCTTGTTTGTATATAAACGATCTTCGGATATTGCACATACTAATTAGGAAGGTAAGTATATGAAAGATGAACGTGTAGGAAAGATATAAATATGATAAATGAGTATGTGTGAATGTTAAAGAAAGTATATGTATGTTAATGGATATGTAAAGACAATATGTATGAACGAAGAGGAAGCAAGGGATCAGACCCTAATAATATCTGAGATAGAGAAGAAAGTGATCAGACCCTAATAACATCTAAGATAGAGAAGAAATGGATCAGACCCTAATAATATCTGAGATAGACAAGAGGGATCAGACGCTAATAATATCTGAGATAGAAAAGGAGAGTTTAAGGCCCCGTTACCGGTAGCCCTACTTTCGTGATGGATTTACTCATAAACGCAGTTCTAAATATCAGAGTTAATTAAAATATTCGCGGAACATTAAAAACATTAAAACCATTACATTCCATAACCATAATTTTGGTCTTATCGAGCATTCATAGTCATTTAAAAACAAAACATAGTCTTTTAAAATAAAACATCATAGCAAAATCTTCAGATGCCAGCTTCGTCCAACTCTGCCATGTGTCCTCCTCAAGCTACCTGCCTCATTCTACTCACCTGCGTGCATACTAAAAGTCAGCTACGCTGAGTAAGTTCTAGTTAATCACATAATCATACAATACCTTCTTACATTTCATACTTAACCTCTTAACTTTCTTTCATACACACATAAGTGCATATACTTTCATTCTTACTTTCATACTTTCTTTACATACATAATCATACGTTTTAAAGAGCCTTTCGCCCTATAACCTCACAGATATTATAAGGGTCTGGTCCCTAACATCACAGATATTATAAGGGTCTGGTCCCTAACATCACAGATATTATAAGGGTCTGGTCCCTAACATCACATATATTATTAGGGTCTGGTCCCTTTGTTTCGTGTAACTGTACCATACCTGTTCATACATGCTTTCCTTGACAATACGTGCAATCTCCGAAGAGCTTTCACGTACCATCATCATAACATACATACATTATGCATACATCATATATTCATACATACATCATATCTCTCATCATACTTATCAATCATATCTTAACTACCACCTGACGGTTCATGCAATATCCGAAGATCGTTCACGCACCGTCAAGCAATCATCATACGTAAATCATACAAGGCATACACTTATCACTTAAGATAAGTGTATTCACTATCACATCGAGTATGCACACAGCCCCGAAATCATAACAAGGAAGTGGGGCTAGAAACTCACCTTAATGCGGTTGCGTTCACCGTTTACGGTTATTCCCTTCTTGAGCTGTGCACGACTAACTGTATAATAATTATACGTTTCAGTAAACTATCACTACACATATCGCCTTTCTAGTTTAATCATTACCCTCAACGAACGGGGGTCCGGGGGTAGCGCCCCTGGCAGCGGGGTTCTAGGGGCGGTAGCCCCTAGCGGGGTCCAAGGGGCAGAGCCCCTGGCTGGGGTTAATTGTAATTAAATCATTCTTTTCTAAGTCCAGGGACTGTTATTGTCATTCAGTTAAACTTCTAATTCGTTATTGGTTCATAGCGAATTGGATTATCCTAGCGAACTGGTTCTTATAACGAATTGAACCCTTAACGAACTGGACTTCTTAACGAATCAGTCCATATAGCGAATTGGACCTTCTAATTCGTTATTTCTTTTAACGAACTAATCATAACGAATCAAGGGTAATTCGTTACCCTTTTCCCTTAACGAATCGGAGACGAATCATAGACGAACTAGAGCTAGTTCGCTGTGCTCCCTTAAGCGAATCAACTAACGAATCACCTTCAATTCGTTAAGCCCCCATAGCGAACTAGGGTTAGGTCAGGGAATGTCAGAACATTCCCTGACATTCCTTATCCTCGTACCACTATTCCGGCGCCGCCTTTGCCGGAAAGCCGCCGGAAAACCGCGAACACGTCGGAAAAACGAGTTTTAACTCGTTTTTCACCGTTTTTTGTCCCGTTCGATCCAGATCTGAGCTAGGGTGACCCCTAAGCTCATCATAGGTTCGGTTTATACCTGATTCCACCCGGATCTCGTGACTTAAACGGTTTAACGGTGTCGGCTCGTCGTTTAGTGACCATAACTAACGGATTTAAGCTCATACAACAAAATACTATCATATCTTGGGTCGGGATCCGATTCTTCTTCTATATTTTGGCTAGAGAGGCTAGAGAGAGAGAGAGCTTAAGTGTGTGTGTTTGAGAGGTGTAAGGGATATGTGTAAATGAATTAAATGGAGGATTAAGGGTATATATATTTTTTTTGATCATGGGCTTAAGCCCATGGTCTTTCCTTCATTCCTCCATAACCCAAGTCCATAACCCATATCCATTTACCCAACACAAGTCCATCTCGTATTCTATTCAACTAAACCGATAACGACCCGCTATAAATAAACGAACTTTATTTTATTAATATAACCGAAAGTAGGATGTTACAGAGAGGGATCAAACCCTAATAATATCTGAGATAGAAAAGGAAGGGATCAGACCATAATAATATCTGAGATGGAAATGACAGTAGGTATATAGTATAGAATTAATAAAGTATGAACGTATGTATGAATGTATGAAATGAAAGTAATAAGTAAAGTATTTAAAGTGTATCTTCAGATGCATAAATGAAGGTAAGTCTATGTATTGTATGATGTATGACTAACTAGAACTCACTCATCGTAGCTGACTTTTAGTATGCACGCAGGTGAGTAGGATGAGGCAGCTCGCTTGAGGTGGTCACATGGCATAGAATTAAAGATACTGACATCTCAAGGAAATGTTATGATGTTTTAAAGACTATGTTTATCTTTAAATGACTTTGAATGTTTGTTCAAGAAAAGTTTTGAAAGATATGTAATATATTATGTTTAAAGTTTTTATATTCCGTGAAAGTTTTAATTAACTTTGATTTCTAGAACTGTGTTTATGAGTAAATCCAACGTCCAAAGTGAGGCACCGGTAACAGGGCCTTACATTGTAACATCCGTTATTTTCCATTTTCGTTATACCTGACCCGTATTATTATTCATGTCTTAAATATTTAATAAAATTTTACTCATTTAATGTGTGTTAGTATCGTTACAATTCGTTTATGTATGCTAAAAATCAAGTTATAGAAATTATAAGCAAATCTACGAACTGCAGCAGGTTCAGTTGGTTCGTGTTCAGCTCGTGTAACCCGGTTTATAGCAGTTGGTTCATTTTGCAACTGGTTTAGCTCGCTTATGCACTCTTTTAGCCTGTATTGGTTCATGTTATCTTCAAATATCAATCCAATTCAATCTAGGATTCAAATTAAGAATTATAGATCATTCTTTTATCATATCTATCAAAAACACGTTTAAAAACATCAGTTATCTTAAGATTTACCAGCTAACTGATTTAAATATTCGACCTTATCAAATCATGGTTAACTCGTCATGGTTAGGCTATATATACATGCCCATAACACAATCATTTCAGCATCGCTATCATGTCCCCTAAGTCAATTTCATCTCTAAACCATTTTAAGATCAAGGTTGGCTTCGTGTTTTGGCCGAAACCCTAACCCATCATTCATTATCAATTCGATTCTATTTAAGGTAATTAAACTATAGATTGTGATCGGAATTTAACAAGGATTTAAAGCCCTAAGTCAATTTCTATTGACAGGGGGTAATTGATCCTCAATTGGGAAATCAAACTAGGGTTTTATCAAAATTTGGATTTTGAACATGATTTGTTTATTAATATATGTTTTTGTCATGTAATCAAATTGAAAGGCTGGCTTGATGGCCACCACATGTTTGCTAAAACCGTGAACCGACCTGGGGCGCCGATTCGAATCACCCAGGTCCGGTTTTGTTATTTTATTTTTTATTTTTACTTCTAAATGTTTTAAAAACCTTGTTAATAATAATAATAATAATAATAATAATAATAACAACGATTAAACTAATAATATTTTCATTACATTTTTATTTAAAACCCTGTTGTAACTGTCACACCCCCTTCCAGGGCCTAGGAGTGCGACCCATAACTTGGTATCGTGTTTGTAAATAAATCAGAGTTGCGTTAGTTTGCGGAAGTCTTATAAAACTATAAGGATCAAAAGTGTAACATTTAAATATATTCAAAAGACGGGATTGTAAATACCCGTTTTAAGTTAACAAAAGGTTATTTGTTTATGTTTACAAAACCACCACATTAAAACATTAAGTTCACAAAAAGAATCCGAGCCATCGGATATTAGTACTTCGTCATGCCAAGCTCTAGCTTTGTTCACCTGCAAAATGTAAGAAAATACGTCAGCAACGAATGCTGGTGAACACGCTGACGCAAAAATAACTCTTTTACTTTATTACCCCTTGAGACTACGCCTGCCTCGGCCCAACGTGGCTTAGGAATAACAAAGTCAATGAACACATTATAAATATGAGCCTCTACGCTAGGTCACCTCAGCAAACACCGCAGCGTTCGACTTAGTTAAGTACCCGTAAATATACACATAAGGTTGTACTCCCTGCAGGAGAGCGTCCTACGACCAAGGGTGGTGCGATCATGCCCATACATCGCATAGTACCACCTATGTAAGGATCCAGACATACGTATACCACGGTCTGAGGGCTAGGTTTATACCCTTTATTTATAACGGTTTTAGGAACACATAGTTCCTTGTAAACAATTTTAAATAACTTGTTTGACTCATTTTAAATAAATAAAAGTTTGGGGGCGTATTCACCTTGTCTCTTTAGGATCGGCTTCACTCACCGTCCAAGGGTCTTTCCCTTTCTTTATCTCGCACCTATAGTACGAGTATAAATATTTGTTAGTCGGATACACGATCCGGCTTAAGACCTTTAGTCTTATATCTCAATCCTCGATTGAACCTTTAGTTCAATTCTTTGTTTACTTAAAAACCTTTAGTTTAAAAGTAAGTTTATAAACCTTTAGTTTATATTTAGAAACCCGACGTTTTTTCTTCTCAAAGAAACGTAATTATTTTCTTTATTATTTAAGAATACTCTTTATTCATTAAATAATATTTCATAACAAAGAATATTTACACATATACTTACACACACATATATATGTATCCAATAATATTCATAATTATAGTTTCATTCGTTTTTTGTTATGTTTATTTTTCTTTTATCGAGGTATCGAGTATAACCTCGACTTAAGGCTTAAACCTTGAATATAATATTAAATTATATTGAATTCGATATTACGCCTAACCTTAAGTGGCGTATAGAAACCCTAGAGAATTGAGCAGCACTCCGACGCCGCTTTACTTTTCTCGATCAACTTTGATATGCCAACTTCAACACATGTCGGCACGTCTTTCGGGACTCATTGCCATAACAACGCCTTCTTGATGATTGAGGGTGGAAGGTGGCACAAACTTCGAGGAAACGGTGTACACAAACAAGAGATCGGGGCACGCTTATCTAGGCAAATCGTTTATATGATTGTCGGGACTTAGAGAGATGTTAGAGAGAGAGATGTGAACTGAGTTTTGGTGTGTAAAATGTGAAGCCCGGACCTTGCTATTTATAGACTTGAAATTGGTTCCTATCGTGATACGCGATAGGTTCCTCAGCAGACCTATCGCGTATCACGATATAGGTCTGCTGACTCACAGCGTAGACCTGCCACGTGTTGACACGTGGCAGGCACTGCTACACGTGGCAACACGTGGCAGCAGTGTTGCCACGTGGTAACACGTGGCGATAACCAGTGCCACCGTGTGCCACGTGGCACACGTGTCACGTTGTGTCAGGTACCCCATCGCGATACGCGATGGGGCTCTCCTCTGACTCATCGCGTAGCGCGATGGGTCAGGAAATCAGAGTTTTCAAATTAAACCCTCAACTTTGGAATTTGGCAATTTTAGTCCCTACACTTTGGAAAGTTGATACTTTGAACTCGAAATTTTCACGTTGTTACATCCTCCCCACCTTGAAACAAATCTCGTCGTCGAGATTGCTTTACTCGAACAAGTGGGGGTATTTCTTTCTCATTTCCGATTCGAGTTCCCAAGTATATTCGGGCCCTCTACGCGAGTCCCATTTTACGTTCACAATTTTCTATGTTCTTTTCTTTAACTTCTTTGTTTTTGAATCTTCAATTTGTATTGGACGTTCTATGAATTTTAAGTTCTCATTTATTTCAACGTCTTTTAATGGCATAGCCAACGATTCATCGGTCAAACACTTACGCATATTCGAAACATGGAATACATCATGTATCCCTTGCATTTCCTCAGGCAGTCGCAACCGGTGTGCAACAGTGCCGATTCGTTCGAGTACCTCAAAAGGTCCAACGAATCGAAGACTTAATTTTCCTTTCTTATCGAGGCGAACAACGCCTTTCCAAGGCGAGACTTTCAATAACACTTTGTCTCTGAAATTGAACTCTAACGGCTTACAACGGACATCAGCGTAACTCTTTTGGCGATCACGTGCCGTCTTAAGTCGTTCTCGGATTTGAATGACTTAGTCGGTTGTTTCTTGGACTATCTCGGGTCCAGACAATTGATTATCTCCGGTTTCAGACCAACACACGGGCGTTCTACATTTTCTTCCATACAACGCCTCGAACGGTGCGGTTTGAATACTTGCGTGATAACTATTATTATACGAGAATTCCATTAGGGGTAAGTGGTCATACCAACTTCCACCTAGATCGATCACACAAGCGCGGAGCATGTCTTCCAACGTTTGAATCGTCCTTTCGCTTTGCTCATCGGTTTGTGGATGATAAGTAGTGCTAAGGTTCAACTTTGTACCGAGAGCTTGTTGGAAGCTTTTCCAGAAATGAGACGTAAAATGACTGTCTCGATCAGATATTATAGACAGCGGTACTCCATGCAAAGCGACAATGGTGTTTACATAAATTCGCGCTAATTTATCCATAGAGTACGACTCATTGATGGGTATGAAGTGTGCGGATTTTGTTAAGCGATCCACAATCAACCAAATAGCATTATGTTGTCGAGTCGTCTTCGGGAGTTTTGTAATAAAGTCCACGGTAATTAACTCCCACTTCCATACGGGAAGTTCAGCTTGTTGAAGCAATTCCGAGGGCCTTTGATGCTCAGCCTTAACTTTTAAACAAGTCAAACATTTCGCAACATGCGAAGCGACATCCCTTTTCATTCAATTCCACCAATAGTTCGCTTTAGGCTGTGGTACATCTTATCATTTCCGGGATGCATCATATATTTAGACTTGTGACTTCGTTCAAGATTTTCTCACGCAATCCTCCAATGATTGGTACCCAAATCCTATTATCGAGTCTTAGGATACCGTCGTCACCCTTGACTAGCGAGTCAGTGGTGCCATTGCGTTTTTCATCAGAGATTTGATTTTCATTGATTGCTTGCATTTGCGCATATTTGATTTGTTCGAAAAGATCAATTTGAAGCGTAAAGCTCCAACCCTTTTAGGTTTTTCATGCTCTTTACGACTTAAGGCATCGGCCACGACGTTGGCCTTGCCTTCATGATACACAATCTCGCAATTATAATCGTTAAGAGTCTCCATCCATCGCCATTGGCGCATGTTGAGCTCTTTTTGATCAAAGATGTGTTTCAAGCTTTTGTGATCAGTGTACACGGTAAATCGTACTCCATAGAGATAGTGCCTCCAAATCTTAAGTGCAAAGTTATGGCTTCTAACTCTAAATCGTGAGTCGTGTAATTCTTTTCGTGTACTTTCAATTGACGAGAGGTGTAAGCAATTACCTTCTTGCGTTGCATTAGTACGCATCCCAAACCGGAGTGGGACGCGTCATTAAAGACTACAGTACCTTCTGGCAGAGCCAGTATCGGTGCTTGGGTAAGTTTTTGCTTGAGTATGTCGAACGCCTCTTGTTGCTTCGTTCCCCATTCATACTTGATGTTTTTACGAGTTAACGAGGTTAAGTGAACGGCGATTCTTGAGAAATTTTCGATGAACCTACGGTAGTAGCCGGCCAAACCTAAGAAACTTTGGATCTCAGTTGGCGACTTTGGGACCTCCCACTTAGAGATAGCTTCAATCTTAGCGGGGTCCACTTGAATACCGTTAACATTGATAATGTGACCAAGAAATTGCACCTCGTGCAACCAGAACTCGCATTTCGAGAACTTGGCATACAACTTCTCGGTTCTAAGAATTTCAAGCAAAGTACGAATGTGGATTTTCTTGATCGGCCTTTGACTTAGAATAAATAAGTATGTCGTCGATGAATACGATAACGAATTTATCCAAGTAAGGCTTGCAAATACGGTTCATCATATCCATGAATGCGGCCGGAGCATTAGTAAGTCCAAACGGCATAACAGTGAACTCATAATGTCCATACCTTGTTCGGAAAGCAGTCTCTGGAATGTCTTCGGATTGAACTTTAAGTTGGTGATAGCCGGAACGAAGATCGATTTTAGAAAAGTAGCTAGCACCTTGAAGTTGGTCGAAAAGATCGTCAATACGAGGGAGTGGATATCTATTTTTGATTGTAACTTTGTTTAGCGCACGATAGTCGATACACATCCTCATGGAACTATCCTTCTTCTTGACGAATAGAATTGGTGCTCCCCAAGGTGACGAACTCGGTCGGATGAAACCTTTCTCCAAAAGCTCATCGAGTTGTTTCTTTAACTCCTTCATTTCAGTCGGTGCTAAGCGATATGGAGCTTTGGCGATTGGAGCAGTACCGGGAATCAGATAGATTCTAAATTCCATCTCGCGGTCGGGAGGAATACCGGGGAGTTCATTAGGAAAGACATCGGAAAATTCGGAAACGATCGGGACGTCTTTGATTTCTTTTAGCTTAGACTCTTCAGTGACGTAGGCCATGAATGCGAGGCATCCTTGATTTAAACATTTGTTAGCCCTAATCATGGAGATTATGCTAACTTGGCCAACATCTTTGTCCCCTTCAATTCGAATCGTTCGTTTATTGGGGGCTTGAAGTTCAACAGTTTTGCTATTGCAGATGATACGGGCATGGTTATCGGATAACCAATCCATACGAAGTACAATATCAAAACCAGCCAGACTCATGGGTAACAAACAAATAGGTAACGAATAACCAGCTAGAAAGATTTTTCCGTTTTCAAAAGCTTCGGAGATCTTAACGACTTCACCGCTAGCAGTCTCGACGCTTAGAGTTTTATCTAATTTAGTTAATGGTTCGTTTAATAGACTACAGAATCTATAATCTATAAAACTCAAACTCGCACCCGAATCAAACAAAACTCTAGCATAGGTGTCGTTGACTTGAAACGTACCGGTTATGGTTTCTGGCACGTCAGCGGCCCTTTTTGTGTCGACTACGAAGACTCGAGCGTTTTCCTTTTTGTCCTTGCCACTACCACCCGCACCACCAGCAGCAGGCTTGTTCTTTGGGCACTCGAAACTTAAATGTCCCATTTCCTTGCAGTTAAAGCAAGTCATCCTCTTCTTCCAGCAATCCGCAACATCATGACCAGTGCGATTGCAAGATTCACAAACTTTAGGAGGCGGGGCAAAGTTGCAACGACCCTTGTGATACCTCCTACAAGTCTTGCATTATGGCGTGTTTGAATTAAATCGGCTTTGGTTTATGCTCTTACCTTTGAAGCGATTATTTCCTCCACTCGTCCTTCCTTGAGTTCTTGTTGTCGTAACCTTCTTGTCTTCTTCTTTGTTGCGAATCATGCCGCCCATTAGATAACCGGCTAACTCCATTGCAGAGTTGGCAGTTTGTGGTAGGTGAGACCTTACCATGTCGCGGATTTCCCGCGAAAGTCCCCAAATATATCTCGTGACTTTGCTGGATTCAGGGTGAACCAGCTGGGGAACAAGGCGACAATACTCATGGAATTTAGTATTGTATTCGCGAAGGTTTGTCCCAACGACCTTGAGATTCAAAAATTTTGTTTGAATCTGATCGGTCTCATGCATAGGACAGAACTTAGCCATCAACAAGGCTTTAAAATCCTCCCAACTCATACCATACATTACATCTCTTCCTTTGCTCATCAACATAGCATTCCACCACTCCAACACTTCACCCTTAAACATAAGGGCTGAATACTGAATCTTCTCCACCTCAGAACACTTACTTGTGATCACGATTGTTTCCATCTTCTTGAGCCACCTCAAGGTTGAAATGGCTCCCTTATCACCATGGAACTCTTTTGGTCCATAGTACTTGAAATCTTTAAATGAACAACCGCTTATCTTGAGTTTTTTGAACTCATGTCTAACTCCGCCGTCGGTGTTAGTGATGTGTGTATAATGATGCTATTTCTAAATGACTCACAACTAAGCTTTAAATTTATTAAATGAAAATCCTAACGAATCCACACACAACCGGCAAGTGTACCGATCACTAATAGTATAGACCTAAGGAAGTCCGAGTATCGAACACAAGGACACTTGAAAACGTATATGATACTTAACCCTAACCAAGACTCACCTAATAATATTTAAATGATTTTTAATATAATTAACTACTTAACCTAACTTACTTTAACTAAATTAATTAACTAAACTTAACTTGATTAAATGAAACTCTTGACGAAACTTGGAAACTTTACTGCAATCGGAGAAAACGTCTACCTAGGTAAGAATCATATTGAAGGTATAGTAAGCTATTGGATTGTAGAATCTCACGGCACCGGTTCCTAAAGAATGACACAACTAAGGTTCACTCAGGAAGCTAGATTACCTCTCGGTCTCACTAACAAGCCCTAACCTACACTTAGTTGATTTTAAGAACAAACCGGGTGACGAATTGTTAACGTGCTCTAATGCCGACTCTCCTCTCGGTCTCACCGACACACTACCCTAATGGAGACGAATACTACGTAACCAAGGATAGAGGAACAATTCAGTTTACCTTAAACTAGGTCAACAATCGCTCACAAACCCAAACCCGACAAGAACCGAACCCGCTCTCGCGCGATCTTAATTCTAACAAGTAAAAGTAATGAGACGAGTTTACTTCTTATCACCTCTCGGTCTCTAAGAAGGTGTCTACCCGCTGATTATATTCAATTAAAACACTCACTTAAACCTTACGGTTGATCAACCCGCAAACAAACCCTAAACACTAAGTAAAGAGTCCTAACAAGCAACAATCAATCAAAACTCATTCAATTAATTAAAGCAAGAGGTTTATAAGTGTAATTAACAAATTCACAGCCACTAAACACAACCTAATTCAATGTTAAACCAAACTTTACATTAACAATTTATGCCATGATCATCAACAATCCAAACTACTTACTAAAACCTAACAACAATCATCTAACCTAGGTAGAACTAACTAGTTTAGCCTAACATTGATTTTGGACAGCAGCATATAGTTAAGATAAATATCAAATAACTCAACCAAAACATAATAAAACTCATTCAATGATCAAGAACAATCAAACACAAGTCAAACTTCAAATTACTTGCAAAACAATCCAACAAAAAGCTTAAACTTAACAAGTTAGGGTTCTTGAACAAAGGACAAAGTTTATGGATGATTACTTAGGGTTATATGGCTGAGATTATGAATGTATATGACCCGTAGCTGCTGTCCACAACTGTCCTTAGCCTCCTTCTTCTTCCCTTGGCTCAAGAATTGCAAAAAACGAATTTTTCCTCTTGAATGTGAGCTTTTAGGGTTATTTTTTTACTAGTTGGGGGCTGATTTCGGGATTGATGGGCTGTTAGGGTTCTTTTTTCTTTTGTTTAATTAATATATTATGCATGTAAGGCTTCTAACTTGTGGGCTTGGGTCGGGCCTTGAGTTGTAGTCTTCAAAGTTGCTCAAATAAGCCCCAAGAGTCTTCAAACTTGCCACTTTTCTTCGTTAAAACTCATAACCTACAAGTAAACATCCATCATTGTAAAATTAGTCAAAAACAATCTATACCTCTTAATAATTAAACTAAAAAGCAATTAAATCATGATAAAACGATAAGGAAAGTAATTGTTTTTTACAACACATCAGTTAGACTCATGCACACTTTCCTCAACACGAGAGGGATTAGGACGGGATTTAACGGGTTTAGATGGATTAACAGATTGCGAATTTCGAGATTGCCTAGAATGAGATCTATTCATAGATTCTTCCCTCACGGCATCTTTTATCATCTTTTGGATTTTGTTCATGTATTTCTCGGGAATATCTTCCTCTCTCTCATTTTCGGGGTCTTTCCCATTGGCTTTTATTTCTCTCTCTCTACGAGCATTCTCGTTATTATTGCTTTGTTCAGACATTTTTCTCTTTTCAATTAGTCTGAAAATTTTAACAATGTTTCTTTCAAACACATATTTTATTTATTACACATTATATATATATCCAAAGGATATATATATTTTACAATACATATATATATATATATATATATATCGTTCCCACGATATATATAGCTAGTCCTATCATTACATAAGAACGTTTCAAACGTTCTTTTATTCGTACACACATCATACAACACTAGTTTTATACATAAAAAGTCTTCACATCACTCTCCATATCTTCAGTCCTTCAAGAATTTCTTCACAACCTTCGTTAGTTTATTGCATTTACGAAGGAGTGCTTTTCCAATTTTCTTCTTTTCCTTCTCTTTCTCATCTACCTTCTTCCCCCAGTCGTCAGTCTCATGCAATGCACGATCCAGATGTTCTTCGTACGACTGTGGGACTATGTTGGGATATCCGTATTGCGGAGGTGGGTTGCGATAACCCAGTGTTACCATCTTGTAATGGTTTCTTGGCTCTGGATATGGAACATAGTCCATGTCTGATGAAAGATAAAGGTAGGTCTTGGCAGCTTGATTTTGTTCACGGATCTCGTCGGCTTGTTCTTGAATCGAAGGAATTTCTCCTTGAAACGGTGGGAAGCTTGACGAAGTTTGGATCCTTAGTTTCTCCAAGTACTGGACATACGGGTCCACGGAACCATAGCTTGCATTATTGGAAGTGAGTGATCCCTTCATCGGGCTTGATATTTCGTTCGGGTTCTCTGGATGCTCTTCTTCCATCACTTCCTCGGACTCCTCTACAGGGTCCTCATCTTCTTCTTCCTCATCGAGATCCTCTTCTTCGGTGGGTTCTTCTTCCTCTGGTTCATCTTCCTCCATTGGTTGTACAGTTTTGTTCTCCATTGAAGGCATCTTGATTGTTTCGTAGGGCATCTTGATTCTCATCTTTGGCTTTCGGGACGGCCCTTCGTTATTCTTTGGTTGGGAGCTAACTTCATTCATGGTGGAGCTTCCGGTAAACCATCGACATGGGTCGGAATGACACTGCATCCAATCGGAGGATGGGCTTCGTGGTTCTTCCTTGATAGGTAAGTTTGACAGGAAGGCATATGACGGATGTGGATTTGGCGGTACATAACCAGTTGGGAAATATTGTGGTACCTCCATGGGTTGGTAGTTTGGGATCTCCGTTGGGTGGTATGTTGGTATTTCTGACGGTTGATACATTGGTAGAGTCGGTGGATGATAGCTCGAATGCCTTGGTGCCTCAACACTTGGCTTCGGTGGACTATCGGGGATATCGATCGGGTAGTGCCTACTTCCGGGATAGTAAAGGGGTTTGGATAAGTCTCTTTCTGTGTCTTGATCAAAGAATGCTTTGTAGTATCCATCGCTAATGTTGTCTTCGGGGTAGGGTTCGGCTATACCGGCTTCCTTAGCCTTGCATCTGTAGTTCTCAATGTGAGCTTTAAACGACATCTAACATTTATAGGTGGTTTAGAATGTAGAGAGGGATAGAAAGGTTACCAGCCTATCTTATCTTTAAAACAAATAATCAAATAATTTTCCTATACTTGGATCAAAGCTTGGGTATTGTTTTATGATACCCAATTCGCTAAGATCGATGGCTCTAATACCAAGCCTGTCACACCCCCTTCCAGGGCCTAGGAGTGCGACCCATAACTTGGTATCGTGTTTGTAAATAAATCAGAGTTGCGTTAGTTTGCGGAAGTCTTATAAAACTATAAGGATCAAAAGTGTAACATTTAAATATATTCAAAAGACGGGATTGTAAATACCCGTTTTAAGTTAACAAAAGGTTATTTTTTTATGTTTACAAAACCACCACATTAAAACATTAAGTTCACAAAAAGAATCCGAGCCATCGGATATTAGTACTTCGTCATGCCAAGCTCTAGCTTTGTTCACCTGCAAAATGTAAGAAAATACGTCAGCAACGAATGCTGGTGAACACGCTGACGCAAAAATAACTCTTTTACTTTATTACCCCTTGAGACTACGCCTGCCTCGGCCCAACGTGGCTTAGGAATAACAAAGTCAATGAACACATTATAAATATGAGCCTCTACGCTAGGTCACCTCAGCAAACACCACAGCGTTCGACTTAGTTAAGTACCCGTAAATATACACATAAGGTCGTACTCCCTGCAGGAGAGCGTCCTACGACCAAGGGTGGTGCGATCATGCCCATACATCGCATAGTACCACCTATGTAAGGATCCAGACATACGTATACCACAGCCTGAGGGCTAGGTTTATACCCTTTATTTATAACGGTTTTAGGAACACATAGTTCCTTGTAAACAATTTCAAATAACTTGTTTGACTCATTTTAAATAAATAAAAGTTTGGGGGCGTATTCACCTTGTCTCTTTAGGATCGGCTTCACTCACCGACCAAGGGTCTTTCCCTTTCTTTATCTCGCACCTATAGTACGAGTATAAATATTTGTTAGTCGGATACACGATCCGGCTTAAGACCTTTAGTCTTATATCTCAATCCTCGATTGAACCTTTAGTTCAATTCTTTGTTTACTTAAAAACCTTTAGTTTAAAAGTAAGTTTATAAACCTTTAGTTTATATTTAGAAACCCGACGTTTTTTCTTCTCAAAGAAACGTAATTATTTTCTTTATTATTTAAGAATACTCTTTATTCATTAAATAATATTTCATAACAAAGAATATTTACACATATACTTACACACACATATATATGTATCCAATAATATTCATAATTATAGTTTCATTCGTTTTTTGTTATGTTTATTTTTCTTTTATCGAGGTATCGAGTATAACCTCGACTTAAGGCTTAAACCTTGAATATAATATTAAATTATATTGAATTCGATATTACGCCTAACCTTAAGTGGCGTATAGAAACCCTAGAGAATTGAGCAGCACTCCGACGCCGCTTTACTTTTCTCGATCAACTTTGATATACCAACTTCAACTCACGTCAGCACGTCTTTCGGGACTCATTGCCATAACAATGCCTTCTTGATGATTGAGGGTGGAAGGTGGCACAAACTTTGAGGAAACGGTGTACACAAACAAGAGATCGGGGCACGCTTATCGAGGCAAATCGTTTATATGATTGTCAGGACTTAGAGAGATGTTAGAGAGAGAGATGTGAACTGAGTTTTGGTGTGAAAAAGGTGAAGCCCGGTCCTTGCTATTTATAGACTTGAAATTGGTTCCTATCGCGATACGCGATAGGTCCCTCAGCAGACCTATCGCGTATCGCGATATAGGTCTGCTGACTCACAGCGTAGACCTGCCACATGTTGACACGTGGCAGGCACCGCTACACGTGGCAGCAGTGTTGCCACGTGGTAACACGTGGCGATAACCAGTGCCACCGTGTGCCACGTGGCACTCGTGTCATGTTGTGTCAGGTACCCCATCGCGATACGCGATGGGGCTCTCCTCTGACTCATCGCCTAGCGCGATGGGTCAGGAAATCAGAGTTTTCAAATTAAACCCTCAACTTTGGAATTTGGCAATTTTAGTCCCTAGACTTTAGAAAGTTGATACTTTGAACTCGAAATTTTCACGTTGTTACAGTAACAACCCTAAAAATAGAGCTATTTTTTTTTAAAAAAGGAAGCTTATCGTTAGATACGGAGCATAGTGTTGGTCAAATGGTCAAAGTGGACTGTATAATAAGTTTGGCCCGAACCGACAAGATAATAACTAATATAATTATATAGAACACGGGTCCGACCCGAACTGATCAAACGAAAGCGAGACTCGGTTAACCCACACAAACCCGAACTTGACAAACTCGAAAAGTTATACGAATCATCATCCCATTAATCTTTACACTTCACTGGGCATCCAAAATACATGAACCCAAATATCAAACGACTTCTTATATCACCATCCGGTCACCAAACCAAACGGAATGAGCATCGATAAACACAAATTGTGACATGTTATATACTTCCTACATTATGTGAAGCCATGATTTATAATTTCTATATTTAAAAACCGGTTCCCCTATTATTTATTTAAAAGCTATTATTTGAATGTTGTAAAAATGATAAAGAAAATAATGATAGATATTACAAGATCTTCAAATCAAATATCAATCTCTGCTCCCCTATCAAAACTATCAACCATCTCTGCCCCAATCAGTGTTCATGCATAACTCCACCCAAGAAATCTCCTACAACAACATAATATTTCATCTCATATATTAATCCCTTGCAATCATCTGGGAATTTCAATTGCTCCATACCTTGTTATCATATTGTTAAATCTATAATCCACAATGTTATAATCACCTTATTGATTCTGATGGTAAAAAAATTCCCAGCCCGGAACTCCGCTTTTGCCGTCGGATTATCCTCCGAACCGGAGCAACCGCACCTGTGGAAACTGTCCAATAACCAGAAGCATGAGTTTGTGCTCATCATCTACACTTAATCAATATTATTCTTCAATGTAGCATTCAAACTCTCTACTCACTCTTGAAGAATCAAACCAGCAGTCCAAGAACACCAAGAAACCGGGGTAATCAACTATTATAATATTGGTTAATCCATATTTACCTTCTTCCTTTGTTGTTCTAATAAACCAATAACCAAATCACAGCCCAAAGCTTTCTGTTTTGCTCACGGATTCAGTTCAAGAACTGGAGTTTAATCCTACTTGTGAAACCCTAAAGAGTTCGAGGTATGGCAACCCATACTGGTTGTGTTTTTTTGTTGATTCTAAGCTTTGCAACCATGTGAAACCCAACCTGTAAACCATAAGAAAACATATTAATATGTACTCTAAATCTATAATGAAATACATGTTAAAATCGGGTATAACATAATCACGAAGTTAGAACCTATAACAACTACACCGGAAACTCAAGTTTTGAAACCAAACTAACGGGTCATAAACATAACCATTTAAGTTAATTAATATATCCATAACATGCCGAGAATATGGTCGGGTTGAAACACAAAAAAAATCATACCGAGTGCAGCCCTAGAACCGCTACCAGTTTATGGACCATTCGGCAACTCGTTTAAGAGTAAATTAGCTTGAAAACCAAACCGACATGTGAGCATGTTAACTTCTGGACACCTAACATTATTTCCACAATTTAAAAGCGTTTATTCAAGTCCTAAACCCTTGGAAAATACCATCTCCAGCTGATAATAATATACCAAATATTATAAACCTTTTAAGCCGACACTTTTGTAACCCGTTTAACTAATAAACGAGCCCTGCAACCTAAATATTATTATGACTTCTTTTTGCAGTCCTAAACATTGTCACACCCCAGACCACGGCCTAGGTGTATGACACATATGTTGGTACCACATTTGTTAATAAATCAGAGTTACGGTTAATTAGCGGAAGACTTATAAACTTGTGGATTAAAATGTAATATTTACACATACAAAAGACGAGATTTAAAAGTTTCCTGTTTAATGTTTGAGGATTACTTGTTTTACAAAAACCACCATTTACATTACATTATGTTTAAACAAAATATCCGAGCCATCGGATATCTTTTAGCACTTCGTTACTCCAAGCCCTAACCTTGGTCACCTGGAAAATGTAAGAAAAATACGTCAGCAACGAATGCTGGTGAATATGCTGACGCTAAAAATATTTTCTTTACTTAATCACCCCTCGAGACTACGTAGGTCTCGGCCCAACGTGGCTTAGGAATAATCAAGTTAAAACCATACAATTTATAAACTCAAGTCTCTATACTCGGTTCTCCCAGCGAAACATCGCAGCGTTCGACTAGTTGAGTGCCTATACGTATACACAAGGTCATACTCCCCGCAGGAGAGCGTAATTATGACCAAGTGTGATGTGCCCACCACATATGAAAGAATCCAGACAAACGTACATGATAGCCTGAGACTAGAAATTATACCCTTGTTTATAAATGTTTTAGAGACACTTAGTCTCATGTAAAGTTTTTCATATAACACGTTCACTCGTTTGAAAACAAGTTTGTAAAAAGTTGGGGCGTATTCACCTTTTGATTTGGATCGGCTTCAATCACCGTCCGAGGGTTTTCCCGTTGCTATCTCGCAACTATAGTACGAGTATAACCAATTATTAGTCGGATATACAATCCGGCTTAAGACCTTTAGTCTAATTTTATAAACTTTACCTCGATGAACCTTTAGTTCAAAATCTCTTTTACTTTAAAACCTTTAGTTTAAAAGTAATTTATAAACTTTTAGTTTATTTATAAAACCCTACGTTTCTTCTTCTCTAAGAAACGTATTCTTTTCTTTTCTTTATTATTTAAGAATAGTTATTTATTACTTAAATAATATTTTCTTAATAAAGAATTTATAAACTTACACACACACACACACATATATATATATATATATTTATCAATATTCATAGTCTTATCTTTTATTCTCTCTTTGTTATGTTTTATTTTATTTTATTGAGGTATCGAGTAAAATCTCGACTTAATGTTTAAGCCTTTATAATATTTTATTATTATTTTCATCGTTGTTACGCCTACCTTTGTTCGGCTTATAAGCCCTATTGACTCGAGCAGCACTCCAACGCCACCTTGCCTTCTCTATCTTCTTGACCAAACTTCTTTTCCTGTCACCTTTCTTGGTTGGTACGTCGGTGGAAGGTGGTACCAACTTTGAGGAAACGATGGCACAGAAAGCGATGAATCGGGACACGCTTTTCGAGGTGGATCGATGGAAGGTTTATGAACTTCTAGAGAGATGTTAGAGAGAGAGAGTTGAAAGCTGAATTTAGGATGTGATTTGTGAGATCCCGGACTTGCTATTTATAGGAAAAATCTGGAGACCCTTCGCGATACGCGATGGCCTTCTGGTCATCCTTCACGTATCGCGATGTAGGTCAGGCCAGTCACCACATAGGTCTACCACGTGGCAGACGGTGTGCCACGTGTTGACACGTGGCGGACGACGTGCCACGTGTAGCCACGTGTCGGGACACGTGGCAAACGGTGTGCCACATGTGGGCATGTGGCAGAGCGTGTGCCAGAGGTGTTAGGCCACGTCATCGCGATACGCGATGACGTTGATTCAACAGCGACCGCGTATCGCTGTTGACTCATTCTAGAACCTTTTGACCAAGCCCTTCGCGATACACGATGGGCTTCTCCTTTGTCTCGTCGCGTATCGCGAAAGGACAAGAAAACATAATTTTCCTATTAAACCCTAAGGTTTGGAATTTGATAGATTGGGTCCCTAGACTTTGGAAAGTTGACAATTTGAACTCGAAATTTTCTCGATGTTACATCCTCCCCACCTTGAAATAAATCTCGTCCTCGAGATTGCATTCTTTAGAATAGATGTGGGTATTTCCTTCTCATTTCCGATTCGAGTTCCATATATACTCGGGCCCTCTTCGTGAGCCCCATTTTACTTTCACTATTTTCAATGTTCGTGTTTTCAATTTCTTTGTTTTCGAATATTCTGTTTGAATTGGTTTTTCAACAAGTTTTAAATTTTCATTTATTTCAACATTTTTTAAAGGCATTGATAGAGATTCGTCGGCAAAACATTTACACAGATTTGAGACATGGAATACGTCGTGTATCCCTTGCATTTCCTCGGGCAGTCGCAAACGGTATGCAAAAGTACCAATTCGTTCAAGTACCTCGAAGGGTCCAACAAATCGAGGACTTAGCTTTCCTTTCCTACCGAAGCGAATGACGCATCTCCAAGGCGAGACTTTCAAAAGAATTTTTTCACGAACATTAAATTCCAACGGCTTATGACGGACATCGGCATAACTCTTTTGGCGATCACATGCCGTCTTAAGTCGTTCTCGGATTTGAAGAATTTTGTCGGTGGTTTCTTGGACTATTTCGGGTCCAGATAATTGATTGCCTCCGGTTTCAGACCAACAGACGGGCGTTCTACATTTACGACCACATAACGCCTCAAATGGTGCGGCTTGAATACTTGTGTGATAGCTATTGCTATACGAGAATTCCATTAGGGGTAAGTGGTCATCCCAACTTCCATCTATGTCAATCACACAAGCCTGAAGCATGTCTTCCAACGTTTGAATTGTCCTTTTGCTTTGCCCATCAGTTTGTGGATGATAGGCGGTGCTAAGGTTTAGCTTTCCGCCTAAGGCTTTTTGGAAGCTTTTCCAGAAGTGAGACGTAAAACGACTGTCTCGATCAGAGATTATAGATAGCGGTACTCCATGCAAAGCAACGATGGTGTTTACATAGATATGCGCTAATCTATCCATTGAGTATGAAATGCGCGGATTTTGTTAATCGATCCACGATAACCCAAATTGCATTGTGTTGTCGAGTTGTTTTAGGGAGTTTGGTAATAAAATCCATAGTAATTAACTCCCACTTCCATACGGGAAGTTCAGGTTGCTGAAGCAATCCCGAAGGCTTTTGGTGTTCAGCCTTGACCTTCAAACATGTTAAACATTTCGCCACATGCGAAGCGATGTCCTTTTTCATCCCATTCCACCAGTAGTTTGGTTTGATATTTTGATACATTTTGTCACTACCGGGGTGCATCATGTATTTGGACTTATGAGCTTCGTTCAAAATTTTCTCACGCAAGTCTCTAACAGTTGGTACCCAAATCCTATTCCTGAGTCTAAGGATACCATCGTCACCCTTAACTAGTAAGTCAATGGTGCAGTTACGTTTTTCATCGGAGATTTGGTTTTTCATTGATCGCTGAGTTTGGGCAGATTTAATTTGCTCGAGAAGATCGACTTGAAGTTCTAGCCGCAAAGCTCGGACTCTTTTAGGCTTCTCATGTTCCTTGCGACTTAAGGCATCATCCACGACGTTGGCTTTGCCTTCATGGTAAACAATCTCGCAATCGTAGTCGTTGAGAGTTTCCATCCAACGTCGTTGGCGCATGTTAAGCTCTTTTTGATCGAAGATATGCTTTAAGCTTTTATGATCGGTATACACGATAAACTTTACTCCATAGAGATAGTGCCTCCATATCTTAAGTGCAAAGATTATGGTGCCTAATTCCAGATCGTGAGTTGTGTAGTTCTTTTCATGCACCTTGAGTTGACGAGAGGCGTAAGCGATTACTTTCTTTCATTGCATTAGTACACATCCCAAACCGGAATGACATGCGTCACTAAAGTCAACAAAATCTTCGGTACCTTCTGGCAAGGCCAGTATGGGTGCTTGGGTAAGCTTTTGTTTGAGTATATCGAACGCCTGTTGTTGTTTCGTTCCCCATTCATACTTGATGTTCTTGCGAGTTAAGGAGGTTAGGGGAACGGCTATACGAGAAAAATTTTCAATGAACCTCCGATAATAGCCGGCCAAACCTAAGAAACTTTGGATCTCGGTTGGCGACTTTGGAATTTCCCACTTTGAGATGGCTTCGATTTTAGCGGGATCGACTTGAATACCCTTTTCATTTATGACATGCCCAAGAAATTGCACTTCATGCAACCAGAACTCGCATTTTGAGAACTTGGCGTACAACTTCTCGGTTCTAAGTAATTCAAGTAAGGTTCGAAGGTGGACTTCATGATCAGCCTTAGACTTAGAATAAATAAGTATGTCGTCGATGAATACGATAACAAATTTATCCAAGTAAGGCTTGCAGATTCGATTCATCATGTCCATGAACGCGGCTGGCGCATTAGTAAGTCCGAATGGCATCACGGTGAACTCATAATGGCCATACCTTTTTCGGAAAGCAGTTTTCGGGATATCTTCGGATTGAACTTTGAGTTGGTGATAACCAGAACGAAGATCGATTTTGGAAAAGAAACTAGCACCTTGAAGTTGGTCAAAAAGATCATCGATTAGAGGAAGTGGATAACGATTCTTGATTGTGACTTTGTTTAATGCATGATAATCGATACACATACGCAGAGATCCATCCTTCTTCTTAACAAATAAGATTGGAGCTCCCCATGGTGATGAACTCGGTCGAATGAAGCCTTTCTCGAGAAGCTCGTCAAGTTGTTTCTTTAATTCCTTCATTTCGGTCGGAGCAAGACGATATGGTGCTTTAGCGATCGGAGCAGTACCGGGAATAAGATCGATTCTAAACTCTACTTCGCGATCGGGAGGAATTCCAGGAAGTTCATTAGGAAAGGCATCAGAAAAGTCGGAGACTACGGGCACGTCCTTTATCTCCTTTGGTTTGGATTCTTCAGTGACGTAGGCCATGAATGCTAAGCATCCTTGATTTAAACACTTGTTAGCCCTAATCATGGGGATTATGCTAACTTGGTCAGCGTCTTTGCCCCATTCAATTCGAATGGTTCATTTATCGGGGGCTTGAACTTCGACAGTTTTGCTATTGCAAATGATACGAGCATGCTTATCGGATAACAAATTCATACCAAGTACAATTTCAAAACCAGCAAGAGTCGTAGGCAACAAACGAATAGGCAGAATATAACCAGCTAAAAGAATTTTTCCGTTTTCAAAGGCTTCGGAAATTTTAGCGATTTCGCCACTAGCAGTCTCGATGCTTAGATTTTTACTTAACTTTTTAAAAGGTTCGTTTAATAGACTACAAAAGCTATAATCTATAAAACTCAAATTGGTACCCGAATCAAACAAAACTCTAGCATAGGTGTCGCTGACTAGAAACGTACCGGTGATGTTTTGCGGTATGTCAACGGCCTTTTTCGTGTCGAGTACAAAGACTCTTGCATTTCCTTTCTTATTCTGGCCACTTCCACCCGCACCACCAGTCGTGGGTTTGTTCTTTGAGCACTCGAAACTTAGATGCCCCATCTCCTTGCAATTGTAACACGTCATCTTCTTCTTCCAACAGTCAGCAGCAGCGTGGCCCGTTCTTTGGCATGTTTCACACACGGCTGTTGAGGCATGTCGGTATTGCCCTCGGTGGCGCTTTTGAAAAATCTTACAAAATGGAGCGTTTGAATTGAACCCAGATCGGCTTTGGTTTATGCCCTTGCCTTTGTAGTTGGTGCTTCCTACTGTTCTCCCTTGAGCGGTTGTTGTTGTAATCTTCTTGTCCTCTTCTTTGTTGAGGATCATTCCGTCCATCAAATAACCAGCCAACTCCATTGCGGAATTAGCAGTTTGAGGTAAATGAGACCTCACCATATCGCGGATTTCCCGCGACAATCCCCAAATATAGCGTGTAACTTTGCTGGATTCAGGATTAACCAGTTGGGGAACCAAATGACAGTACTCATTAAATTTCATGTTGTATTCTCGGAGATTTGTCCCCACGACCTTATGATTAAGAAACTTAGTTTGAATTTGGTCGATTTCATGCATGGGACAAAACTTTGCCATTATCATCGCCTTGAATTCATCCCAAGAAAGATCGTATAAAACTTGACGTCCTTTACTCAAAATCAGTGTGTTCCACCACTCCAACGCCTCGCCTCGAAACATTTGCGCGGAGTATTGTATCATTTCTTGTCTTAAACACTTGCTAATTATGATGATAGATTCCATTTCCTCAAGCCATCTAACGGTAGTGATGGCTCCTTTATCTCCATAAAATTCCTTTGGGCCAAAATACTTGAAATCTTTGAAAGAACAGCCTCCAATATTCAGTTTCTTGAATTCTTGACGGATTTCGCCATCAGCATTCGATTCATGAACATTTTCTTCAACATGGGAGGGTTTCGGACGAGACTTTACAGATTTATGGGAAAGATTCACAGATTGAGAATGTTTCAAGTGTTTTGATTGGGATCTAGCCATAGATTCTTCTCTAACCGCATCCTTTATCATCTTTTGTATTTGACTCATATATTTTTTGGGAATTGGTTCATCTTGTTTATTCACGGGGACTTTCCCCTTTTCTTTTCTTATTTCTTTTTCTTTTTGAGCATTCTCTATGTTGTTACTTTGTTCCGAAATTATCTTTTTTCTTTTCATTATGTCTTTAACTGAAATTTTAACAAACTTTCCCTTATTAAACACACTTATTTTATTTCACATTAATATATATATATATCACTAAAGGATATATATTTATTTTTACAATACATATATATATATATATATATATATATATATATATATATATCGTTTGATATATATATATATATTGATTATCCTATCTTTATTTAAGAACGTATCAACGTTCTTTGTTACACATATAACACATAACACATATGATTACATTACACACACAACTTCTAGTCACACCCTTCCACCATCTTCAATCTCTCATGAACTTCCTCACCACCTTGGTTAACTTGTTGCATTTCCGAATAAGCGTCTCTCCTATCTTCTTCTTTTTCTTCCCATCAACGGTCACCTTTTTCCTTAATTCGTCCGACTCATGCAAGGCGCGATCCAAGTGTTCCTCTTGTGACTGCGGAATTTCGTTGGGGTATCCATATCTTGGAGGTGGGTTGCGGTAACCCATTGTCACCATGTCGTAGTGATTTCTTGGTTCTGGATACGGGGGGGGGGGGGGGGGTGGGGCGATCACGTCGGATGCATAGTGTAAGAAAGCTTCGCCAGCTTTGTTTTGTTCTCTAATCTCATTGGCTTGCTCTTCTTCTGTCGGTACCCGTGCCTTGAAAAGGTGGAAAACTTGATGAAGCCTGGTTCTTGAGTTTCTCAAGGTATTGAACATAGGGATCAACAGAACCATAGCTTGGATTTTGGGAAGTGAGTGATTCCTCCGTCGGTGTTGATATCTCGTTGGGATTATCAAGGTACTCTTCTTACAGTTCTTCCTCAGATTCTTCCTTGGGATATTCTTCTTCCTCCTCAGGTTCCCCCTCTTCTTCTTCTGGTTCCTCTTCCATGAGTTGAACGGTCTTCTTTACAATTGGTGGCATTTTGAAACTTTCATAGGGCATCATCACCCTCATCCTGGGTTTGCGGGATGATCCTTCACCGTTGTTAGTTTGGGAGTCAACTGCATTGTAGGTAGAGCTTCCGGTATACCATCTTCGTTGATCTGAGTGGCATTGCATCCAGTCGGAGGATGGAGACCTTGGTTCTTCTTTGATTGGTCGATTAGAGAGGAAAGCATAGGATGGGTGAGGATTTGGTGGTAAATATGTTGGATTGCTTGATGGGTAGTCGGGTGGTATCTTCTATGGTTGGTATGTGGGGATCTCTGATGGATAGTATGTTGGAACTTCAGAGGGATGGTACATGGGTATTGTTGGTGGGTGGTAGCTTGAGTGCCTTGGTGGTTCATTTCTTTGTTTCGGTGGGCTATCGGGAACATTTGTTGGATAGTGCTTGGTTCCGGGGTAGTATACCGGTTTAGTTAGCTCATGCTCTACGTCTTGGTCGAAGAATGATTCATAATATCCTTCATTCATATTGTCTTTGGGAGAAGGTTCGGCGATTCCAGCCTCTTTTGCCTTGCGTACAAAGTTCTCCATCATGCTCTTGAATGATATCTAACAATTTGGGTGGTTTAGAGTGAGGAGGGAAAGAAAAGGTTTACCAGCCTATCTTATCCCTATGTCAAATAAACAATTAATTCTTATACTTGGATCGAAGCTTAGGTATTAACTTGTAATACCTAATTCGCTAAGATCGATGACTCTGATACCAATACTTGTCACATCCCAGACCACGGACTAGGTGTATGACACATATGTTGGTACCACATTTGTTAATAAATCAGAGTTACGGTTAATTAGCGGAAGACTTATAAACTTGTGGATTAAAATGTAATATTTATATATACAAAAGACGGGATTTAAAAGTTTCCCATTTAATGTTTGAGGATTACTTGTTTTACAAAAACCACCATTTACATTACATTATGTTTAAACAAAAGATCCGAGCCATCGGATATCTTTTAGCACTTCGTTACTCCAAGCGCTAACCTTGGTCACCTGCAAAATGTAAGAAAAATACGTCAGCAACGAATGCTGGTGAATATGCTGACGCTAAAAATATTTTCTTTACTTAATCACCCCTCGAGACTACGTAGGTCTCGGCCCAACGTGGCTTAGGAATAATCAAGTTAAAACCATACAATTTATAAACTCAAGTCTCTATACTCGGTTCCTCCAGCAAAACACCGCATCATTCAACTAGTTGAGTGCCTATACGTATACACAAGGTCATACACCCCGCAGGCGAGCGTAATTGTGACCAGGTATGATGTGCCAACCACATATGAAAGGATCCAGACAAACGTACACGATTGCCTGAGGCCAGTATTTATACCCTTGTTTATAAATGTTTTAGAGACACTTAGTCTCATGTAAAGTTTTTCATATAACACGTTAACTCGTTTGAAAACAAGTTTGTAAAAAGTTGGGGCGTATTCACCTTTTGATTTGGATCGGCTTCAATCACCGTCCGAGGGTCTTTCTCGTTGCTATCTCGCACCTATAGTACGAGTATAACCAATTATTAGTCGGATATACAATCCGGCTTAAGACCTTTAGTCTTATTCTATAAACTTTACCTCGATGAACCTTTAGTTCAAAATCTCTTTTACTTTAAAACCTTTAGTTTAAAAGTAATTTATAAACCTTTAGTTTATTTATAAAACCCTACGTTTCTTCTTCTCTAAGAAACGTATTCTTTTCTTTTCTTTATTATTTAAGAATAGTTACTTATTACTTAAATTATATTTTCATAATAAAGAATATATATACTTACACACATACACACATACACACACACGCACACACATACACACATATATATATATATATTAATTAATATTCATAGTCTTATCTTTTATTCTTTCTTTGTTATGTTTTCTTTTATTTAATCGAGGTATCGAGTAAAACCTCGACTTAAGGTTTAAGCCTTTATAATACTTTTTTATTATTTTCATCGTTGTTACGCCTACCTTTGTTCGGCTTATAAGCCCTAATGACTCGAGCAGCACTCCAACGCCACCTTGCCTTCTCTATCTTCTTGACCAAACTTCTTTTCCCGTCACCTTTCTTTTAGCACGCCAAACGATGAACACCAAAACTTCACCACTCGTCGGCACGCCTTTCGAGACTCATCGCCATGATATCGGAAAATAACAAATACCTTCTTGGTTGTTACGTCTGTGGAAGGTGGCACGAACTTCGAGGAAACGATGGCACAGAAAGCAATGAATCGGGACACGCTTTTCGAGGTGGATCGATGGAAGGTTTATGAACTTCTAGAGAGATGTTAGAGAGAGAGTTGAATGCTGAATTTGGGATGTGATTTGTGAGATCCCGGACTTGCTATTTATAGGCAAAATCTGGAGACCCTTCGCGATACGCGATGGCCTTCTGGTCATCCATCGCGTATCGCGATGTAGGTCAGCCCAGTCACCACATAGGTGTGCCACGTGTTGACACGTGGCGGACGGTGTGCCACGTGTGGCCACATGTCGGGACACGTGGCAGACGATGTGCCACGTGTGGACACGTGGCAGACGATGTGCCACGTGTGGACACGTGGCAGAGCGTGTGCCAGAGGTGTCAGGCCACGTCATCGTGATACGCGATGACGTTGATTCAACAGCGATCGCGAATCGCTGTTGACTCCTTCTAGAACCTTTTGACCAAGCCCTTCGCGATACGCGATGGGCTTGTCCTTTGTCCCGTCGCGCATTGCGAAAGGACAAGAAAATAGAATTTTATTTTTAAGCCCTAAGGTTTGGAATTTGACAGATTGGGTCCCTAGACTTTGAAAAGTTGACAATTTGAACTCGAAATTTTCTCGATGTTACAAACATAATATTTTTGTGGCTTATAATCTAACCATAAACTCTTTTATAAGAAATATTGCTTTAAATACCGAACTAGAGGCCAAACGGGCCAAAACCGGCTCGTACTCATTAGTACAGCTCTGAAATATTTTTGAAACCAATGAAGTGTTAGAACAACTTATTTTTATATACTATTACAGGCCCTAACATACAAAAATGAGTTTTGTTAGAAAATATACCATAAAGGTGCTAACGGGCCCAAACAAAACCGAAGCCACTGTTGGGTTCCAAGCACCCAAATATTAATATAAAACTATTAGCAAGTCGTTACCATATGTTGAACAAGTCCAAACATGTTTTGTGATGAAAAATGAGTCTTAGATGAATATTGGTGGCCAAGGGTATTTTTGGAAGTTAACTCGAGCCTAGATCAAATTAGAATTAAGAACAAAGAAACTGATACTAACAAGACCATGAACCTCTTAAAGTTTCACAATGTGTAGCCCTTAAAACCGAAGCCAACTTTTAGATGTTCGGAAACTCGTTTAAGTGAAAACTAACTTGAAAACCAACCCGACATGTGACCTTATTAGCTTCTGAATATTTTACAAAATTTCCAGAACATCTGAGGTGTTAAACTTGGTAAAGACCAACCCCCAAGAATTATTAATAAACCGAGTACTAAAAATCAACCGAACCGGCATTTTGATGACACGTTCGATAAGAAATAAGCCGTGCAACCAAAGTAATTATATGATATCTTCTTGCAGCCCCAAATATAATATTTTAATGATATATAACCTGACCCGGAACCATTTTGCATGAATCGTCGTTTTTAAAACCAGACTAAGGCCCGAAAAAGCCAAAACCGGGCCCGTTAGCGAAAATACAGCCATGAACATAAATTCAAAACCCATGAAATGCCAAAGCATCCTTGTTTGATGTATCATAACAGCTCATAACATTTATGTTAACCAAAAGTGTTTTTTTTGTTAAAAAGGGGTATTTTTGGAACTAAAGAATACAAGTTAAACCGCAAATTCTGGAAAATATAATGCTGAACTTTTAAAACAAAAGTTTATAGTTTTAAATAGCCAAAAATAAGCTATGACACGTTTAAGGGACAATGGACTTACAAAAGGGGCCCGTTTACAAGCTTAAGAGTGTTGTTTCTTTTAAAACCGAACGGGCCGTTTAAAGACTTAAATGCTTCAAAAATATAAAATTGTATATTCTTCTAGAAAGTTATATTTAAAACACTTTATCGTAATGGTATAAAACATTTTTGATAGATACAACACACCTTTTGTCAATGATGGTCGTTTAAACGCGAGTTACGGTAAAACCAACGTAAACCGAACAAGCATTTTGAAAAATACAAAGATATGATGTTGCTGACTTTTGACAGTAATAATAAGTCAATAAAATCATAATTTGAACATTCACTTATTTACAAAAACTAGCTAAATCTTTAACTCGGTTTTTGCCAAAATAACCGCTAGACGAAAGAACGGGAACTAAACGTGCACAACACTAAACTTACTGATATAGCAAACCTAAAAATAACTTATTTTTATTATATAAATGTTCCTAAAAAATTTGATGTTTTAATTACAAGGGTATTGGTTTGTGTAAACAATATTTTCAAGACATATCGATAAAACCCGACAACACCGGTGATAACCGGTATTGTTAACTTTTCTAAATCCCATGACCTGATATTTCGAACAAAAATGATTATGTTACTGATATAAATAAGTTTTATAGCTTTTATGGTCATACGGTAACCCGAAACCAAACCGAAAACCTGAACTTTCCAAAAACGGAAACTTTATCGAAACCCGACAAATGAGCCAAGGTAACTAAAACTCCCGGAAGCTGAATTATATACCTAAACACAAAACATTAATCTTATTAAGTTATTTAAGTACAAACTTCCCATAAAAGGAAACTTTACTCATCAAGAACCAAATACGTTGGAAAACACATAGAATTAACTAGTACACAATACCAATAGTGAATTTTACATTGTTCTTCGATAACTTATTGTTGATTAATAAATATACTAGGTGTACTTGGTAATTTCTAGCATAGTGAAATCTCATTGATTATCTTTCATATACATATTGCTTACGGACTGAGGTGAGTTTCGTGCTGCCCTTTTTACGTAAACTTTTTGGGCTAGATTCATGTTGGTTTTACTTATGGTGTGCTATTTATCAAGAAGTGTTTTACTGCTAAATTTTGTCCCAAATTTCACACAATCATTAGCCCGAGGGAATGGGCCGGAGGCTTGTATGGGTAGTACTATTTGGGAGACCCCCATGCACAGTGACCCTTTGTTGGGTAAACCACACTGAGATATGCGGATAGTTGCGGCATATAACCTACGTGTTTGACTATTTCTTTTAGCGGGGTGATAGTCCGGGACGGTTTAACTTCTAGTATGAGTTGGGGATACTTATGCTAGTTGTAGGTTTGATTGTGGACTTTATTGATGTGCACCATGCTTTATACTTACATACACGCAAACTTGCGCGCTTTTATAAATTAAATCTTTTATGTGTATGTGAGCTAAACTCACGAACTCACCAACTTTTTAGTTGACACTTTATAGCATGTATTCAGGTACCCTGTGGATAGTGATTTGGATTAGATTTATAATGAGAATGCCTAAGGATAGAGGCGTATGCCGAACATGAAAAATGAAGATTAGATGTGAAGAATATTAGTAGAACCAACCCTGGGATTGCATCAGTGTCAGAGAAGAGATAGTTGAGTAGTTACACCTTGTCATAAATACTTAGTGCAAAGATTGTGACTTATTTTTTTATCAATAATATTCCGTTGCTTATACTTGGTACCAATTTGTCCTTGAAACTCCCAGGCCCCTATTGCCAGTGTGTGACACCTATCGATCCCAAATCCGTTATATCGTATTCTTGGTTTTAAAAAGCGAGAGGCGAACAAAAGCGATGAGGTCTAAAACTGAAGCACGAAGCGCAAAGCGCAAAAAGCGAAAGCTTTTCGTATATGAGGCGTAAGGTTTTTATATTATTTTTTTAAATATATATCTTATGTTTTTAGCATCCCAACTCTAAATGTAGCAATAAATATATGTTATATATGATTCAATATATAAATTATCTACATGTACAACCTAAAAAACATGTTTTACAACATTTTGATGCATAAAAACGACATCTGTACGAAAGGCGCTCGCTTTGGGTTCGCCTCGGCTTCACCTCAGGCCGCTTTTTGCCTAATAATAGCGCCTCACTTTCGCCTTTTGAACATTGCTCGCCTTGAGTAGGCAAAAGCGATGAAGCTCTCGCCTTAGGTCGCCTCTCGCCTCGGCTCGCCTCAGGCGAGCTTTTTTAAACCAAGATTGTATTTCTTTACTAGTTTATTGATGTGCTAAAAGTAGTCAAATAAAAACACTCTAAACTAGACACTAAGTAATACTCTAGACTCTTAAACTACTAACCGACAAGTGTACCGGTCGATTCTAGTACAACTAAGTAAGTCCGGATATCGAACTCACGAGACTCTTTAAATTACGTAACTAGCTAATTAGACTCAACTAAATGACACGACTATTTATTAATATTGTTAAGGGGGGTTTTAAACTAAAAACTATTAAACTAAAATTAAACCCTAATTAATTAAATAATAATAAACTATAATGATTACTTAACCCTAGCAAATTATTATATTAATAAACTCAAAACCCTAATTAATTAAAATATGAATAAACTAATAAATTACTTAGATTAATTCAGATGATGAAAGTAACTACCTAGGCTAGCATCCCCTAAGTTGTGGTTATCAAAAAAACTAGGAAAATTAAGTTATGGAACTGGGATCGTAAGATAAACCCTTAACAGAAAACCCGAACAGGACCCTTGATCCTTCAAGAAGACACCTATGAGTTTCTAACAAGTTTTAAGACACACCAGTTTTATATATTAAACTTCCTTACTGTTATTTAATTGTTTATATTTAAGTATCTTTATGGCGAAATCCTACATTACAGCGCAGTAATCATAGATAGCTAAGTAGATTGAATTAACTTAATTGACTAAGTTGACAATCAAACATAGAAGGACTCCTTATGAAGAACTAAATCTAGCAATCCTGACCAACTGAGATCTATCAATAACCTATCACCTTACAACTTTCTAGGCTAGCAGCTAACTTTTATTTATTTAATTAGTTTTATTGTTTCTATGATCTTATTAGAATTCAATCACAAACTAGTCAAGAACACACAGTAAATGACCTAACAAAACCCTATCCTATGAAACAATCAACAAGGGTAATGTGAAACAATAAACCTAAGCAAATAAAACCAAGTAATCATATGCATCAATTTCATCAAACTCAACAATTTACTTAAAACATAAACTCCATAACGAAAAGAAATCCTAATCAAAATCAAACCAAACAAAGGTTCATCACGACCTAGGTAGTTTATAAAGTTTAGCCTAGCATCATGTAATCAAAATCAAACAATGTAATAAAATAAGAAATCATGGTGAAATAACAAAGAACGGAAAATCAGAGGTGATAAAACCCATAATCTTCACTTTTGAACTTATATCTCTTCACGGGATGCTCTCTTGCCTTCAAAACCGCCAAAAACTTGAATAATAGCTCTCGTAAACTCAAAATTCGCCTGGTGGCTGTAGGTTATTGTTAAGGTTAAGCTTAGGGGTGTTAATATACTGAAACAGGGCCCAAAACTGAAAAAAAAACGAAAAATGTTCGGAAAAATAACGTCTAGGCGTCGCTCGGCCATGGTGGGCCCCCATGGTCGCGTGGCGCGGTGCAGAGGATTTGGGGACCGGTCAGACCAGCGTCTGACCGATTATCCTTCCAGTTCGTTGCTGATGTGTTCCGGCTTCTCGTATTGGCTTGTTTTGACTCGTTTTTTTCCCTTTTTGATCACGATCAACTCCCGGAGCCTACATAACATAATAATGTTAGTAGTATACAAATCTTAACTAAAAATGAACAAAAACTAATTAAATATTAAATAAAATATACACGGGAAACATATATTTTATAAATTTTATCAAATATCCCCACACCTTTTGTTTTTTCGTTCCTGAAAAAGTCTAATGCAGTGGAATCGACATTGGAAAATACAGTCTTAAAAACATATGGATTAATATAAAATTATCAAGAACGCAAAAACCGCGATCACCGATATTGTTATCCATTTAAACCCATGGCTTAATCTTTACCGGGACAAATAAGACCCAACAATTATATTACTCAGTGGTTTACACAATTAAGACCCACTTATTTTCAGCTTTTACCGGACTGGACCACCCCAACTTGACTTAAACCTCAAAATTTAGCATATTTAAAACTTTTATTGCTCTCTTTTTCTTTTCATAAACAGTTAAAACGATTAAGGGAATTGTTTATCCACCTAAGTTTAAGCATCAAAGTCTACCTATCAGCCATTAGATACGATAAAGGTATAATTAATTAATAGCTAGTGTTCCCCACAACATGACATACCCTCGTTATCAAGCAATACCCCGAACCCATCACCGTAGATGAGCATGCACTAATTCTTCTGTAGGGTTTACATGTGGTGTGTCCCTTGTGGTCTGTTTTTTAATGGTAATGAGACGCGAGCAAGGGGAACCCACATGGCTAACAGTGTGGCTGATTAAGTCAGTAGTGTATTTGTACTTTAAGTACGTAGTGATCATGATTTAATGACTTATGTGGTAGATAACTGCAGATTTGCTCTTTTTAAGCTTTATTTAAATATTCACAATCCCACTTAGTAATTCAGAATACCCAGATGAATAAACTGCATACGGACCCATAGTCTCTGGACCCAAGGCATCCCATCAGTACAAGATTTAAGGTTATAAAACCATACGCCAATGAAGTGTAAAACACTAAAACTAAGTAATTTAAGATTTATATCCCCGACTACTTGGCATACTCTAACGTTAAACCTACCCAAACATCATATGATAACGTATTCAAATTTAAATTTTATAATATTTTCACATTTCATAACAAAAAATTGAGGCTTGAGTATGGCCCGACCTTTCATTACTTATCTTCCACGGACAAAACGCTTTACCCATAAAAGATTTCCATTTTACGCATTTTATCAAATTTCCCTTTATTCTCAAGGCCGAGCCTACCGACACATCCCAAGTTAAGTGCATTTTCTTTTATATTATCTCATATTATTAGTAGTTTGGAAAATCAATATTCGATAAGTATCATCATCTCCCACTTTCACACAGAAAACTAAAATCAAGGGACATTTTTAAAACATTTTTCAAATTTTTTTTTTCAAATCAAACTAAAGTTAGTTAAACTTGTTTCTCATCCCCACACATAAATTTTGCATTATCCCTAATGCAGGCACGAAAACACGACTCAATAAAATTAAACACAAAAATACCTAAAAATATAAAAGTAAAAACAAAAACCTAAAAAGTAAAAACATAAAATTGAAAAACAAAGTACAATGGAAAAGACTTAGTTGGTAATATGTGAGATTATCAATGTGCCTGTTTATTTCCATGGGTGCTCTCCTTACCAACCGCTCACCATGATTTAGCAACTCATTCTCTCTTTCTGAACGGACACAGTCACTCCTCTCGACATACCTAAGTGACATCAAACACAATATCTAGAAAATAAAGGTTACTTATAAGACTCAAATAGTCACCAAACTCCAACCCTCCTACCAACCAACTAGTCTAGAATAATATCAGTACAGACCACATAAAAATAAAAACATTATAAAAAGAAAAATAGATAGATAAAAGATACAAACTCCCAAAGCTAGTGCGTCGTCCCTACACTTAGTCTTCTTCTTCTTCTTCTTCTTTATCTGAACTCTGCTCATACGTCTGAAACGGCTTTGCATTATCAAATTCCGGGTTACCCGGCATGTAAAATGCTGCCCTATAACCATAACCCAAACCACCCGGAGCACTCGAATTACTCGGAACCGTAACATCCGGCTGTCGCGGATAATGGGTAAACCAATATGCAGCCTAGTCATCAAATGCCTTAACGTATCATCCTGCCTCTGCTGATTTTCTCTCATAATCTGCCTCAAACCATCACATTGCTCAGTTATATACTCCCTCATCTGATCAAAACCGGACTCCATCCGGTCATACAATAAATCCACTTTAATCGTCTCGGGGAGAGGCTCTCTAACCGGAAACTGTATAGCCGGTCTCTCAGACCTATGTAACGGCCTCTGATGTCGTGTGGGAAAACCATCTCTCATAGCCGCAAAAACCTTGGTATCCGTCGGTGGATGAACTTGTGGACCCGCTTTAATATCTTCCCACGCTAACGGATCACTGAGCTTTAAAAATCCTTGAGTTTCTCAAATCTTTTACACCAATAAATTCCCTTGCGGGCCCCTTTCTCATATAATCCGAGTTAAACATCAGAAAGACACCCAAATTTCGAGCGATAACCGTGATATACGGGCCCATGTCAATTTTTAACCTTTGCTTTGTTCCACCTCGTCTCGCGCGGTGAAAAGACCACGCCAAAATACTAGCATAATTAACTGGCACTTTTTCTACCTTTGCCAACAAACAAAGCAAATCTAACCAATTCACTTTATTCTCACCCGAACCCTGACCACTAAGTGTGTTCACCAAAATGCGATGAATATAACGAAGCACTGGGTCTCGTACGTATTCCTACCGAGAGCAAAAGTAACCGCATTCGGTTGATCAAAGTTACCATCTTTATATTTAAAAGTACTTAAAAACTCCAACGCCAACTCTTTGTATTGCGGCTTGTCAAGAAAACATCGCTTTAAACTTTGGACCCAACAACTCCTCCACACGCTCTCTTTGACCGATAACATCCAATAAATTCCAATCGATAGTTTTGAAAGTAAGAAGATCGAATTAATGAGATTATTCATCCGAATGTATTCTGGTGAATCTTCCACAAATTGAAGTAACGAACTATCACGAAGCTTTTGACTTTTTCTTCTCGTCTCGATCTGTTTATTTTGATAATCAATACGACGAGATTTCTGTTTAGCAATAACCACCTCGGCCGGATCGCCTCGTGGGCGCGGAGCCGGACCTTTCTTGTGCTTTCCCGCTTCTTTAGACACGTCCATATCTGAAATCCTAAAACAAAATTAAACAAGCAAACAAACAATGGGAGTAAGTAAATAAACAAATATAAAATAAAATATTTATGTAATTTTCCGATTTCTTTTTTACTCAAAAACTGAAAATAAATAAAATTTTGGAAATCCGGGTTACAAAATATTTCAAACCGAACTCATCCGAATGGAAATTGAGTACGAACGAACAGTTTTATTTTCAAATAAAGCTAACGGAAAACCAAAATTAAATACTTAGCTAGTTTGCAAAAACCCGAAAAGTACAACAAAGACTTAATGTACACTACCTCCTCCCAGCACTTTAATTGTCCCAATTAAGCCCAAGTGCTAACAACCCGAACATTGAGTCAAAACGAGCGAGAAACCAAATTTGGAAAAAATATATATATATTATAAAATCGTTTTCCATCTCGTTTCAACAAAAAAAAATTTTATGTCCAAAATCCCAAAACCAAAACCCCAACATTTTATACACTCGGTTAAACCCAGACCGACCCAACCATGAAACAATATATCATTCCAACCCATCCAAGCGCACCCAACAACTTGACCAATGTACCAATCCTTACCAACCTGCACCTATAATCAAACCCTTACAATGTACCAATCCTTACTAACTCTTACAACTAGTTTCTAATCAAACCCGACAACTAACTAACCAAATCAAAGTAAAATTAACACTACAAATACGTAAGAAATACAAAAAAATACGAGAAATCATACCTTTGAGTGATGCAAAACAAGGATTAAAGTTGCAAAAAGTTGGAATTTAAGGTTTAATTTGGCGAAAAAAGGGTGAAAAATGGTGGATTTGGTTAAGAAAGGGGTTAGGGTTCGTGGGCTTTGGGTGAGGGAGAAAGGGGGTTTTGAAAATGTGGTAAAAAATGATATAAAGTGGTGTAAAAAGTAAAGAAAATGGATCTAACCCTATGCGGCCGCGCCACGCGACCATGGGGAGCCCCATGGTTCGCGCTACAAGGCGCCTCCCTTGGCTACCTTTTTGTCTCCACGTCGTGCAGTGGGGGCTTTGTTCCTCGTCGCGCGGTGCGACGAGTCGTTTTTTACAGAAAGTTTTGAAATTTTGAAGCCTTTTTGCCTTAGAAAAAATTCCAAAAGTTACCAAGTCTTTTTATACCAATTTTATGTCATTTTTACTTGCAAAACTTACTTGGAACCTCTTGAATTCTCGTCAAATCCTCTCTCCATGATGGTGATGATTCCTTGAAACGACTCAACAACACAACCAAAGCTACAAACACTATTGTTAGTGACTCAAAGAAAATAAATAAAATTAAAATAAGATAAAATATACAAACTCTACACTTGAGTTTTCACTCAATAACCTCATTGATGATTTAGTTCGATAGATCGAGGGGAGTTTCCTACACCTCGTTTGAATCCCCCGGCCCTCCAAGATAATGCTTTAAGCGATGGCCATTCATTTTCTACGAAGTTCCATTTTCTGGATTCTCGAGCTCCACCGCTCCATACGGGAACACTTCCTTCACCAAATACGGTCTCGTCCGCTTTGATATCAGTTTACCTGCAAATAACTTCAAACAAGAGTTAAAGAATAATACTTTATCACCTTTCTTGATGTCTTTACATACCTTCAACCGCCGATCGTGCAACACTTTCGTCCTCTCTTTGATATCCAACGATCGAGACCGCATCACGAACTTCCTCCAACTCATGAATTTGAATATATCTCTTCCTTGCGGCCATGGTTAGATCAATATTAACCGTCTTCAGTTCCCAAAATGCCCGGTGCTCTAACTCAACTTGGAGATGACATGCTTTACTGTAAACTAACACAAATGGTGTAGTACCCAACGGTGTCTTGTACACGTTCTGAATGCCCACAGCACGTCATCCAATTTCTTCGACCAATATTTCCGACTTATTCCCATCGTCTTCTCTTAAATTCTCTTCACCCCTCTATTTGCATTCTCGAATTGACTATTCGTTTGAGGATGGTAAGCGGTAGAGGTGCGATGAGTAACTCCATAATGAGCTAATGCCTTCTCCATGAAGACGTTGCAAAGATGAGTACCTCGATCACTAATAATCGCTCGTGGAGTACCGAAATGAGTAAACAACTTTTTAAGAAACTTCACAACAACTCTAGCATCATTTGTGGCCAATGCTTGGGCTTCAACCCACTTGGAAACATAATCTATTGCCACTAAAATACACTTGTAACCACCGGAAACGGGAAACGGTCCCATAAAATTGATGCCCCAAACATCAAAATTTTAAAGAGTTTGTATGGGGTTTTGGGGCATCTCATTCTTCATTACCGGTGCGTTGACAAGCGTCACACATCTTAACAAACTTCATCGCATCTTTCACAACCGACGGCCAGTAAAAACCACTATCATATACCTTTTGAGCCGTTGCATGCGCTCCATGATGACCTCCCGTTAAACCTTCCCATGAACATGTTTTAAAATATCCAACCCTTCTTCTTTCATCACACATCTTCTATGAATCCAGTCACTACCAATCTTGAAAAGAAAAGGATCATCCCATACATACCGAGCAACATCCCGGTAAAACTTCTTCTTTTGTTGCGTTGTCATTCCTTTTAACACAATGTCGGTAGATAAATAATTAGCAAAATCAGTAAACCATGACATATCTTGCTTTTCGGCCGCAACAAAATCAATCGACTCATGTGGGAATCTATCTCCAATCTCCTCTTCACAAATCTCTTCTCTCTTTAGATCTTCTAAATGCGAAAGATGATCTGCCGCAACATTCTCCTGCCCCTTCTTGTCTTTAATTTCTATGTCAAATTTTGAAAGTAGAAGAATCCACCGTATAAGACGAGGCTTCGCGTCTTTCTTATGAAAAAGAAAACGCAAAGCTGCATGATCGGTAAAAACGATGGTCTTTGAAAGCACAAGATAGGAGCGAAACTTGTCAAATGCAAATATAACGGCTAAAAGTTCTTTTCCGGTGGTGGTAAATTTCTCTTGGGCGTCATTCAACGTCTTGCCTGCATAATAAATTGGGTCAAAATGTTTCTCGCGCCTTTGTCCCAAAACCGCCCCAACTGCATAATCACTCGCATTGCACATGTGCTCAAAAGCCAAGTTCCAATCGGGTGACACGAGAATAGGGGCACTCACGAGTTGCTCTTTCAAGAACTTTGAACGCCTTCAAACAATCTTCATTGTATACAAACGGAACATCTTTCTCTAATAGTCAGGTCATCGGGAGGGTAATATTTGAAAAGTCTTTAATAAACCACCGGTAAAAACCCACATGCCCAAGAAAACTCGTATAGCCTTAACACTTGTCGGTGGAGGAAGTCTACTAACTGTATCAATCTTCGCCCGATCCACCTCTATACCATCTCTTGAAATTTTATGACCCAATACGATCCCTTCCGTCACCATAATGTGACACTTTTCCCAATTCAAGATCAACTTCGTTTCAATGCACCTTTTCAACATCCTCTCCATATTACCCAAACATTGATCGAAAGAATTACCATACACCGAAAAATCATCCATAAATACCTCCATGGACGTCTCTATCATGTCCTGAAAGATGGCCACCATACAACGCTGAAAAGTAGCTGGAGCATTACACAACTCAAACGACATGCGACGATATGCACACGTGCCATACGGACATGTAAAAGACGTCATCTCTTAGTCTTCCGGTGCGATTGGAATATGAAAATAACCTGAAAAACCATCAACAAAACAATAAAATTGCTGACCTGCAAGACGCTCCAACATTTGATCAATAAACGGCAACGGGAAATGGTCCTTCCGAGTGGCATCATTCAACCTCTGATAATCAATACACACACGCCAACTGGTAACCATACGCCAACAGGAAATGTTCCTTTCGTTCATAATAACAGTCATACCCTCTTTCTTTGGAACAACTTGGGTCGGACTTACCCATGGAGAATCTGAAAATCGGGTAAATCATCCCAACATCCATCAACTTTAAACCTATTTCTTGACAACCTCTTGCATGTTTGGGTTAAGACGCCTTTGGGGTTGATTTACCAGTTTGTACTCATCTTCCATCAAAATCCTGTGGGTACAATAAGCGGGACTAATACCTTGAATATCCGAAAGTCTCTATACAATCGCCCCCTTATGCAACTTCAACACCCCTATCAACTTTGACTTCTCTTCCTCTGTCATCTTGGAAGAAACAATAATGGGTAAATTTGAACCCTCTTCAAGGTAAGCATACTCCAAATGTGACGGAAGAACTTTTAATTCCAACGGAGCGGCTTTTTCGACATATTTCTCAAA
The DNA here is from genome assembly GCF_021521415.1 of Bidens hawaiensis. Lineage (NCBI taxonomy): Eukaryota > Viridiplantae > Streptophyta > Magnoliopsida > Asterales > Asteraceae > Bidens > Bidens hawaiensis. Next base: position 441,680 of record NW_027491256.1, read on the forward strand.
AATAACCTCACTAACCTCCATAATCTTCGCTAAACAATAAACGTCATCCACTACATCTTCCTCCAACTATTTATCCATACTCATCCCAATAAGATCGGTCCCACAAATATAATCAAGACACATATCAAAACCCGGAATAAAAGAGTTAAGAAAATAGACCGAATGGCATGGACCGCTAAAATCATCATGACCACCGGGGTGCTTCACCGACTTAGCAACATCATAAGTAACATTCTTATCACAACCCGAAGCGTGATTCTCCCATCATACACATCAATGGGAACCCTTTCGTCGACCTCCATATCAAGTACCACAAAATCCACCGGAAACACAAATTTATCTACTTTCACTGGTAAATTCTCAATAATTCCCCGAGGATATTTAACCGAACGATCCGCCAACGACAATGATATGCGATTCGATGTAAGCTCGCCTAACTCCAACTTCTCAGATAACGAAAATGGCATAAGATTAATACTAGCACCCAAATCCGCTAACACTTGACTTATCATATCACTTCCAAACATACACGAATTCGTAAACACACCCGGATCCGAAAACTTTTCTGCTACCCGATTTAACACTACTGTCGAACAATCCCCGCTAAGTGAAATAGATGAAACCTCCCCCAACCAATCTTTTCTTTTGAGAAAATCTTTCAAAACTTTGCATACTTTGGCATGTGTTGGAGAGCTTCAATATACAGAAGATTGATCTTCAACGGTTGGAACATATCTAGAAAATGCCCTTATTTCCTCGTATACTTTTGATGTTTTAGACGAGCGGGATATAGGACATGGGTAAGATCGATGATGTGTGGAGGCCGGACTTCAACCGGCTTTTTCTCAACTTGTGGCTCAATAATTTGTGTTTTACCTTGTGTCTTACCCGGAACTTCCATCTCAATCTCTTCATCTACCACTTCCTCATCTTCAACTTCAACCCTTTCTTTAACTGCCTCGGGACCCAAAACCCTTCCGCTACGAGTAGTAATGGCTTTCAATTGAGTGGCCGGATTTGGTTGAGTAGTGCCAGAAAACTGTCCAGGAGGCCTTTCGTCGAGACGCCGAGCAATAGCGCCCACGGACCTTTGAAGATCAAGTAACGATGATTGTTGATTCTTGAAGAGTAGGTTTTACTCGGCAAATTTTTCTGTGTAGCTTGATCTCTCTACATGATTTGCTTCATCTTATCCTCTAATCATCCCAAGCCACTATTCAAATCCTGCACATTATTTTGAACATTAGTTCCATTATTATTATTATTATTATTATTATTATTATTATTATTATTATTATTATTATTGAAATACTGACCTTGTCCTTGATTATAAGAATTTTGAAAGCCAGGTGGTGCGCCCTACGGACGCCAGTTGGAGTTGTTCTGATTTTGGTTCTTGTAGGTGTTTCAATTCGGATTGTTGTTGTTGTTGTAATTGTTGGGAAACCTATTCTGACCAGCAACAAAATCGATCTCTTGATTCATCAACGGGCACTCCAAAGTACCATGTCCACCCTTACAAAACTCACATTTATCCACATTTGTCTTAAGTTCCTTCACCTCTCTAGTTAGTGATTTCAAAGCAACAGCTACACTAGTATCCATATTAACCTGGTGTACACCACAAGCAGATGAGGATGTACTAGTGACGGGAGTAGAATTCCCGCAATGTGTCCCTTTGGCGTATTCTGATTAAGAAAAGCTTTCAAACATCTCGTTACATTCAGTGACATTTTTCTTAGCCATTAGATTTCCTCCGGCAGCCGTGTGAAAACGAACTTGGGTTTCGTAGTCAGCCCATTGTAAAACTTCTCCATGAGAGCCCATGATATGAGACAATTCTGTGAACAACGAGATAGCAGATTCTAAAAGCATTCCCAAGCATGACAATATTTTATTTATTTATTTTTATTTCTAAATGTTTTAAAAAACTTGTTATTAATTATAATAATATTAACAATTAAACTAATAATATTTTTATTACGTTTTTATTTAAAACCCAATCGATCCCAAATCCGTTATATCGTATTTCTTTACTAGTTTATTGATGTGTTAAAAGTAGTCAAATAAAAACACTCTAGACTAGACATTAAGTAATACTCTAGATTCTTAAACTACTAACAGGCAAGTGTACCGGTCGACTCTAGTACAGCTAAGTAAGTCCAGATATCGAACCCACGAGACTCTTTAAATTACGTAACTAGCTAATTAGAATCAACTTAATGGCACGCCTATTTATTAATATTGTTTAAGGGGGTTATTAAACTAAAAACTATTTAACTAAAATTAAACCCTAATTAATTAAATAATAATAAAATATAATGATTACTTAATCCTAATTAACTATTTTATTAATAAACTCAAATCCCTGATTAAATTAAATATGGATAATTAAACTAATAAATTACTTAGATTAATTCAGATGATGAAAGTAATTACCTATGCTAGAATCCCCGAAGTTATGGTAATCAATTAACTAGGAAAATTAAGTTATGGAACTGGGATCGTAAGATAAACCCTTAACAGAAAACCCGAAAAGGACCCTTGACCCTTCAAGAAGACACCTATGAGTTTCTAACAAGTTTTAAGACACACCCGTTTTAAATATTAAACTTCCTTACGGTTATTTAATTGTTTATGTTTAAGTATCTTTATGGCGAAATCCTACATTACATCGCGGAAATCAATTATAGCTAAGTAGACTCAATTAACTTAATAGACTAAGTTGGCAATCAAACCTAGACGGACTCCTTACAAAGAACTAAATCTAGCAATCCTGACCAACAAAGATCTATCAATAACCTATCACCTTAAAGATTTCTAGGCTAGCAGCTCACTTTTATTTATTTAATTAGTTTTATTGTTTCTATGATCTTATTCGAATTCAATCACAAACTAGTCAAGAACACACAGTAAATGACCTAACAAAACCCTATCCTATGAAACAATCAACAAGGGTAATGTGAAACAATAAACCTAAGAAAATAAAACCAAGTAATCATATGAATCAATTTCATCAAACTCAACAATTTACTTTAAACATAAAATCCATAACGAAAAGAAATCCCAATAAAAATCAAACCAAACAAAGGTTCATCATGACCTGAGTAGTTTATAACGTTTAGCCTAACATCATGTAATCAAAATCAAACAAAGTAATAAAATAAGAAATCATAATGAAATAACTAAGAACGGAAAATCAAAGGTGATTAAACCCGTAATCTTCACTCTTGAACGTATATCTCTTCACCGGATGCTCTCTTGCCTTCAAAACTGCCAAGAAACTCGAATAATAGCTCTCGTAAACTCCAAATTCATATGGTGGTTGTAGGGTATTGTTCAAGTTAAGGTTAGGGGTGTTTATATAATGAAACAAGGCCCAAACTGAACAAAAAATGAAAATTGTCTGGAAAAATAACGTCTAGGCGCCGCGCGACGATGGTGTGCCCCCATGGTCACGCGGCGCGGCGCCTGGTCTGACCAGTTCTCTTTTCGGTTCTTTTCTGATGTGTTCCGGCTTCTCGTATTGGCTCGTTTTGACTTGTTTTTCTCCCTTTTTGATCACGATCAATTCCCGAAGCCTACAAAACATAATAATGTTAGTAGTATACAAATCTTGACTAATTCCAACAAAAACTAACTAAATATCAAATAAAATATACTCGGAAAACATATATATTTAGCATTATATCATTTATACTCGTTATATTATTTATATTGTTTGTAAATTTAACTATAGGCAAAATTAATCGGGAATCTTCGCGGAACTAACCAACTCGTTTAAATCTTTTTCTCCTTAAGATCTATATTTTAAGGTGAGTAATTCACATCCCTTTTTCCGCTTTTTTTGGGGGTAACATGCGTACCCCAATTTATAATATTTAGTTTAAACGAGTCCTCAACCACAATTCATATTAATGCGTTTACGTGTAATTGTTCGTTAATTGTTATACGCTTATTTGTCAAGGTGTTTATTTATTGTTATGGTGAGCCTCATCCTCATTGGTATGATCATACACTCATCCTAGTAGCTTGACTTTGTGTCATGATGAACGGATTTTGTTTGTTATTATTCCAATTAATTGTTGTAATTATTGAATTGCATTGAATTGTTATTTACTATTGTATATATCATCAACAACTTGTGTTTTTCTCAGCAACCGTTGTGTTAAAATCTCCTTATATAATAAAAGAAGAACCTCTTAGGACACGTGTCAACATAATGTTAACTTTACTATCGTGTTCGTCACTTAGGTTATCCACGTTGTCCCCCTTTACATAGTTTCCTTACTATGGAAGCTTCAACCATACAAACACATGCTTTCTTTCGTAAAATCCTAAATTGAAATTGAAAGCCTGCTGCAGATGTTTCCCCTTCCTCATTTGCAATTTCAAAATTCAAAACACAAATCTATACTAACTCTCTCTCTTAAAAAGTTTTGAACACTCCTATTTTTGAGTCCATGATTCTATAATGTCTGCTTCAAAACTAGCATCACGCATAATCTCAACAAACCCTAATTCGGTCGTTTGTTTTTTATTTTCGCTCGTTTGGTTATAATCCTGTGACCGTGTGGTCGTCGGAGCAGTTGCGAGGGTCGGCGTTGCTGAAGGTGAAGTATGAAAGGCGTTTCGGTTGAAAATGTAGTTTGGAAATCGTCGAAGAAGGTTAAGAAGGGTATGCTTTTTGAAAACTATGGTTGAAATTTTAAAGAAGATATTATTTTAGGTCACATTTTCCCAAATTACTTATGAATATCTTTGAAATAGATTTCTTTTTTGGTTGTAATAAAGAAAATTTATTAGTTTGAGTAACCAGAAACTAAAATACAAAGTAGGAATGGAAAAAGTTTTCGATAATTCATTTTTTTGTGGAAAACACATCTTGCACAAATGGGTTTGGTTTAACCGGTCAGTTTTTGATAATTTGGTTATCGATTTTTGGTTAGCATCATGTATGTTGGTTTTATACTTGGTCAATTTGTTTTAACCGGAATAATTTATTAGAAAATTATAACTAATATCATTTGACTACAAACTAATATTATTTTTATTGACTCTCATTTCATAAGGATCATCTGAACTATTTTTCACTGCCGGCTATGGGGGACAAACAACCAATTAAATAATGTCATTGCTATGTTTATAAAAGATTATTAGTTGTTCACTTTGAATTTTGTTTCAATCATGCTTTTGGTGGGATTAAATTGGGATGTTTGTATTTGGTATAGTTTGCATAAGCTAATATCTTGGAAAACATTGAGTCACAGCTTTATGTCTTAAAATAAAATGAAAACATACTAATCTACGTTCTTCTTCATTAAGAAACGTACACTTTCTTTTCTTAAGAATAATAATAATAATCTTAAATAATATTAACAACTAGAACTATTTTCTACTTTATCTTTTCCTTTTCTTTTATAATATGTTTGAACCTATAGTCCAAATCATATATATCTTATTTCCATATTCGAACCTTTAGTCCGTCATGTTTTCTTTTCTAAATATACGTTTTCCAAAACGTATACTTATATATATACATAATTTAGTTTACATTAATAATAATACAAACAACGTATATATATATATATATATTCATTTACTTATTATTATTTAAAATACCTTTAAATAATACTTTTATCTTTATTTATTAATAAAGATTATTTCATTTATTTTCCTTTTATTTCTTTTCTTTTATTATTATCTAAGATTATGTAAATAATAATTTCACTTTTTCTATAACCAATAGTAATATTATATCTTTCTTTTTTTATATAATTTCTTTGCTTTTCTTTTGTTTATTTTCGAGGTAATGACTATACCCTTGACTAGGGTCTAGCCTTTATTACTTTATTAATATTTATTCGGGCATTATGCCTACCTGGATTGGCTTATTATTTTAAAAATTCACGGGCAGCACTTTGACATTGGCATGTATATCAAGAATCTTGATCAACACCTCCTTGGCACGCAAATCGAGGCACGTCAGTCTTCAAGTGTCGTCGGCACGCACTTCGAGGCGGGTTGTCTCGGGTCGGCACGTACTTCGAGGTAATGTCGTTAGTACTTCGGTATCGTCTGTTTAATGGCACGGATTACGAGGCATAATGTTAGTACACGGTTTTGCGTCTCGAGTCTTTGTAATTATCGTTTATCAATGTAAAAGTTATTTATTATTAAACTAAGTTAGTTCGTTAGAGGAACTGTATAGTTCGTTAAGGATGTTTAACGAACTAGACCATAAGTTAAGTTCCTCCTGATTCGTTAAGGATGTTTAACGAATCAGGGGGTGTTTCGTTAAGTTTGATTATTAAATGTATTGTAACGAAGCAGTAGGCTAGTTCATTACGGAATGTGTAAAGAACTAGACCTGTCTTCTATATATAGTGGGTTCGTCCACTGTTTAATTTAAGTTTGGAGATTAACGTATTGAACCTCTGCCCAAGTTTCCTCTCAATCAAACTTCATCTAATTAATCAATTCTATATAATATATACACATATATACAACTAATACTAATATATATTTATAACGTATAATCTATAAGAGTAATAATGAACTAGATCCGTTTATTGTTAAACCTTAGATCTGAGATCTGAGGGTTTCACAAGTGGTATCAGAGCTTTCAGGAATTCGATTGCTCTTGAATTGTGTTTTAATTTATTAATTAAAGACTGATTAGTATAATTTGGTATTATTTTGTGTTCGGTTTGAATTTGATCAGATTTTGATTGAATTTGGTGTGATTTGTGATCGTTAAAGTTTTAAGAAAGATTGGTGATTTGGAATTGGAAATTAGATTGGTTTGTGTTGTTGTTTGTTTTGGATCTGGATTTGGCCGAAACAGAGTATGGTTTTGGTTAAATTGGTTACATGTTAAGGTGAATTAGTCTACAAAATGTTTTGATCTGGATTCGTGTTGTGTTTTCGAGTAATTTGATAGTTTATTTGGATGATTTGGTGTAATAATGAGTGATTATTACGGATTTGTGAATTGGTTTGGTATTCTTATTTTTCCATAAATCTAGAAATTTAAGATGAAGATTTGAAGATCTTCATATGTGCTTGAAGATTCATTAAATCCTAAGCTAGTTCGTTATCGTTGTTCGCTAATTCGTGATCCAGTTCGTTACCTATTCTCATTCGTGTCATCCAATTCGTGTGACACATGTTCAATTCGTTAACTTTTAATCCAACAAATTTTTGCCACGTGGCAAAAGGTGTCAGAGTTTGTTATAACCTTTTTAATAAATTGATTCGTTATAGTTGATTTGTTATCAACTATAGCAAGTTTGTTATCTTAATTTGGTAAGTTGAGTTTGTGATTCGTTAAAGTTGACTTAGTGATTCGTTAAGGGAATTAAGCAATTCGTTAACTTGATTCGCTAAGATTTCACTTATTGTTTCGTTACTTGATTCGTTTAGTAAACTTAGTGATTCGTTACCTTACCTCGTCACTTTGAATTCAGATTCGTTAATCTAATTCGTCAAACGGATTCATCAAAATTGACCTGTTTCGTTAACTAGTTCGTGTGACATTGTTCCAGATTCGTTACACAAACATGTTTTAATCGTGTTACTTAATTCGTTAAACATTGTTTACAATTCGTTAATCTTACTGTTCGCAGTTCGTTTAAGATATTTTCAAATTCAACCCTTGAAGTTTAAGATATTTTCAAATTCAACCCTTGAAGTTTGATTGTCTTGTCATTTTTCAAAATGGCTGGTATGTATGCATTAGCTTCCCAAAATATGCTTATGCAGCAAATGTTGCAACTGGACACCGAGATCGGTTCAAACTCCAAATGTCCATGTTTAATGAAATTTAGCGATTTTGCTAAGTGGGAACCCCGTTTCCGTGCTCATCTAGGATCGGTTCATCCTGATTGTTTGTATTGCTTGGATGAGGTATATACCGTTCCAATGATTGGAGATGAGACTACCGGATTTACACCCAAATCCATCTCACAATACTCTCAAGAAGAAAAGAAGGCGTTGGAAATTGAAACGAAAGCATACTCTACTCTTACCATGGCGTTACCCGAAAACATCTTTCATCAAGTTGGTAGCATAAAGATTTGTGCTTGGTTGTTTCAACACATTCATATGAGGAGTAGGGGTAACACAGCTGAAAGGAAGAATGTGATGCTAAAGTTTCAATTTAGAAACTTTAACTGACTTAAGGGTGAGACTGTCGAGGAGATAACAACAAGGTTTAATCATCTGATAGCCGAAATGGACAAGATGAAGTTGGAACCTACTGAGATTGATAAGATTGATACACTCAAGAGTGCATTACCGAGTTCTTATTCCACTTTTTTAATGGTATTGAAAGAAAACACCTACTTCAATTATGAAGATCTGACTGCAACTGAGTTCATACAAAAAATCAAAGCTCGTGAATATGACCTTAGATGTCAGAAGTCTTCTAAGGATAGTCAAGATCCGGATTTTATGGTGGAAGTATGCCTCTAAGTTCGACAATCTCTCCAATCACTACATTTCTTACATAAAGTGCAAGTGAGAATGCGACAAATATCTATTGTGATCCAAAAGCATGGTTCTATTTAGCTGGAAGTTCTGAGTCACCTGGTGCTTCTGGTTCATCTAGTGTATCTAGAAATTCATCCACTGCAAGTCCCTTCTCATCTTCATTAAATGTAAACATGAGGGAAGCTGAACAAAACTTTGCTTTCTTGTCTGCCTTCATGACCTCATATGAGAATCTGGTAAGTAGTAAGATTGCTACTAGTGATTTGACTTATGAAGATTACGATCAAATTGATCCGGTTGAGTTAGAGCTTATGGATTTGAAATGGAACATGGTGATGATTGCTCGAAAGGTTAAAAGATTTATGCAATGAACCGGAAAAGATCTTCCCGCTTTAAACAAGAAGGTTGGATTCGATAAACTAAAGGTTAAATGTTATAACTGCCAAGAGTTAGGCCATTTTGCAAAAGAGTGTGATAAGCTAAAGAAGGAGTATACTGGTCCTAGAAATCAAGATCGAAGTTCATCGAGTAAAAATGGGAATGATGTTGTTAAGACTTCTAGAACCACATCATCTTCTTCTTGGTCACAAGCTATGCTGACTAACTTGGATGGAACTGATTGTTCACAACGACTTTTGTGCAATGATAATCAAGCTAATTTGGTTATGTTCAAGACAACTGAAGTTTTTCAAGATGCAAGCGGAAGTGAGCTGTCTTCTGATAATGACACTGAATCGGATTCTAATGATTCATGTGACAAGTTACCAACCACTTTTTCTTGCATGGCTAAGATCAATGAGGTTAGTTCTTATGTTCCTATCTCTACTAATGTGTCTGCTAAAGTGGCTTGTGTTAAATGTGAGAAAAACAAACCTAAGTTAGAGTCTTTGAAAAATCACAATGATTGTTTAGTGAGAGAAATTGCTTCACTAAAATATGCTTATCGACAATCTTTAGAATCTCAAATGAGATCTAGGGAGAAAATTGAAGCATTTTCGACAAGTAATCATGATCTCAAAGAGAAGTTATCTGTTAAAATGACTATCAACGATCAAAAGTTTCAAGAAATTTTGAAACATCGTTCGAAGATAACCGAGCTTGAGAATGAGGTTCTTGAGTTTAAGAACAAGTTGGGCAAATTTAGAAACTCTTCCTTTTTGCTAAATGAAATAATCGAAGTATCTGGTAAGCAAAAAGATTCGAAAAAGGGTATAGGTTTTGTTGAAATACCACCACCATTTCAAAATGATTATAGAGCAAATCCTTTTGCTAGGAAAGAAGAAGAGGTGATTGTGAAAGAATCTATTGTTTCTGACAAACCTAAACCAGTAAAATCTGAAAATGTTAAAGCCTAACCACCAACTCAAAAACATCATGTCGAAAGCAATAAAGAATTTGTAGAAAATGTTGAGAAGGTGATCATTGAGGATGTGTTTGAACCTGAGGTTATACACAAAAACCAGAACATTCCAAGTTCTAATCACATTTTATGTGAACCTCATGAAATTGAGAAAGCTGTGTATGGTTCACACACAACTCAAGTGAAAACGGAAGAACAAGTTAAGGATAAACCGATGAAGGCTAAGAAATCAGAAAAACGCAAAGTTTCTGATGAGAATTTGATGTGTTTTATCAATCCTACTATTTCTAAGTCATCAACTGGTCGTGTGTTTAAGTTGAAAGGAATAGACACGATGTTCATTGAGAAAGACATTCCTATTAGTATTATCAAACCAGGATTGATCGAAAGTGTCTTTCACAATGAAACTTCCAAGATACAAGATCTTGAACGTCAATATGTTGGTGCCAAAACATCAAACACATCAGACCCATTGATTAAAGCTAAGCAATTGTTAAAAACTGCTAAAAAGGTTCATTCTGTGAAATCAACTGGAACTGACACATTGCAAAGTTTTTCCAACTGTTCTAATCTCGATTTCTATATAAAAAGAAATATGTGTCGTCTGATGTTTTGGCCAAGAGTTTTACTAAGAATGTGAGTCATCAACCTTCTGTGGCATCTGTTTTTTCCAAATCTCAACATGATCGTGTGGACATGAGAATTTGTATTTTGTGTGGACAACAAGGTCATGTGGTGAGAAACTATGGACAGAAGAAATCTCAGAATCTTCATCCGTTTGTCAAGGACCAATCGAAACCGGTTCCTGTGATAAAGGAGATTCTGAAACAACCTTTGTCGTGTGATGATGATACTCACATTAATTTTTCAAATGTGAATCCATGTAAGGTCATTCATGTGAATGAAACATATGGTCAAGTAAAACCAAAGTTTGTTCCAACTGAGCCAATTTGCAAGAATGTGAACTCAAATGTCGTTCAAGCTGCTTATCTAAGACGAAAGTTTAAGAAGCCTATAACGTATTCTCAAGTTGTTGAACAACAATTGAATTTGGCTAAATTTGTTTATGCTCATGAAACTCAAAAGGTGTCTAAGACTGAGGCCTGGGCTGCCTTTTTGAATTAATCACTTTTACTTTGTGTGTAGGGTACATCCAAGACCGTGTCTGGTGAAAACTAGATAATGGATAGTGGATGTTCTCTTCATATTACTGAAAATCTCGACCTCTTAAAAATGTGAGAAATATTCAAGGGGTTATGTGGCTTTTGCTGGGAATTCTGGGGGTATGATAACACAAGAAGGTGAAGTTTCAAATGGTCACATTACGTTTGAGAAAGTCAACTACTGTGATAAAGTTGATCATAATTTATTGAGTGTGTCGCAAATCTGTGACAAGAAGTACACAACCATATTTACTGATAAAGAATTTCTGATTTTAAAACTGGGATATGTCATTCCCGAGGACATGGTTGTCATGCGATCCCCTAGATCGAATGATATTTATGTCTTGAATATGTCTTCTAAGGTGTCAACTTCCGTGGAAACGTGTTTCGTTTCGACAACAACTGAAAAAGACTCTATTCTATGGCATCGTAGGATGGGTCATATTCAAGTGAGGAAGATGAATTATTTAATGGCGAATGACTTGGTCAAGGGTGTTTCTTTGAAGAATTTTAAATTATCTGACCACTGTGCTGCGTGCAAGAAAGGCAAACAGAAGAAAAATTCACATCCATCTAAGTTAATGAATTCCATTGATACTCCTCTTGAACGACTTCATATGGATCTTTTCGGTCCAGTGAATCGTGCTAGTATCTCTGGAGATTGGTATTGTCTTGTGGTTAATGATGATTATTCAAGATATTCATGGGTCTTATTTGTGAGTTCAAAAGATCATACACTTGTTCTGGTACAAAACTTAATCACTAAGATCGAATCACTATACTAGCAAAAAGTGAGGAGAATTCGAAGTGATAATGGTACCGAATTTAAGAACAATGTATTAGATTTCTTTTGCATTCAAAAAGGTATTCACCGAGAATATAGTGAACCTTATGTACCACAACAGAACGGTTTTGCCGAGGAAAAACAGAACTTTGATTGAAGCTGCTAAACTATGCTTGCCGATTCTAAGCTTCCTGCCCAATTTTGGAACGAGGCGGTGAATACTGCTTGTTATACAAAAATCGAGTTCTAACTGTTAAGAGACTCAAAAAGACAAGTTATGAGCTTTTGAACAACCGAAAGCCTAACTTAAAGTACTTGGAACCATTCGGGTGTCCTTGTACGATGTTGAAAAAGGATGTGGGTAAGTTTGACGAAAAAGCCATCGAGGGGTATTTCTTAGGATATGCTTCTCCAAAGAAAAAAGTATTTAATTTTACTTCTGGTTGTGTTGAGGAATGGTATCATGTGGACTATCAAAAGTACACCACACCTCTTCAAGGGAAAGGTCCCGACTGGATGTTTGATTATGATGGCTTATTTAATTCATTTACTCCAACCAGTGAGCAACCAGATGAAGACCTGGTTCGTGCATATTTTGAAGATCAATTGGTAATTCCAAGGTTTTCAAGTTCTAATGATGTTGAAGCTCCATCTGTTGCTCCAACTGAAGATCCTCGTGATGATTCTCCAGCTACCTTTGATAATGCTTCTACTTCTTCTGATGATAATCAAGTTGTTGATCAAGTTATTAAACTTGACAGTGATGATTCATATCATGAGCTTCGAGAACATTACACAAATTAATCAAAAATGTTGTTGTTCCTGAGAATCCCACTCTTCGGATTCATAATTATCATCCAAAGGAAAACATCATTGGAGAACTTGATGTGGGCGTTCAAACACGTCATCAAGTTGCTTCGTCGAGTGAGAATAATGTATTGTGTGCTTATGCAGATTTACATTCTTCTGGAGTTGTAAATGTTGCCAAATTCACTTGCTTTCTATCCCAAGTTGAGCCAATAACGCCTCGTATGGCACTTCAAGATCCCTCTTGGGTAGAAGCCATGCAAGAGGAATTGCAGCAGTTTGCACGTTTGGGTGTTTGGGATCTTATAGATAAACCTGCTAGAGTCAAGAAGGCTATTCCGACTAAGTGGGTATTTAAATGTAAAAAAGACGATCGTGGTGTGATCGTGAGAAACAAGGCAAGATTAGTGGTGCAAGGTTTCCATCAGCAAGAGGCTATAGACTACACTGAAGTATATGCTCCAGTTGCAAGATTGGAGTCTATACGAATCTTTCTGGCGTATGCAGCTACAAGAATATAAAGGTCTATCAAATGGATGTTAAAAGTGCTTTTCTCAGTGGTGAACTACACGAGGAAGTGTTTGTTTTACAGCCTCCTGGATTTGAAGATCTTGATTATCCGGACCGAGTTTACCGATTAAACAAGGCCCTGTATGGTCTACATCAAGCCCCGAGAGCTTGGTATGGCACGCTTGCTGACCATCTGACTGATAATGGCTTCAAGTGAGGGACTGCCGACTGCACTTTATTTAATAAAAATATTGGTGATGATTTTCTCCTCGTTCAGATTTATGTCGACGACATTATCTTTGGGTCTACAAACGACACGTTATGTAAGGATTTCGAGAAGTCAATGCAAACAAAATTCGAGATGAGCTCGATGGGAGAGATGAACTTTTTCTTAGGGTTGCAAGTTCACCAGTCTGCGAAAGGAATCTTTATTCACCAGACCAAATATGTGAACGATGTCTTGAGTCGATTCAAGATATTTTCCGAAAAAATCCCTTCAACTCCTCTCCCCGTGGGTCACAATTTATCACCGGATGAATTGGACGACACCGTTGATCCTACCCTCTATCGTGCTATGATTGGATCTTTAATGTATCTAATGGCTTCTCGCCCTGATGTAATGTTTGATGTTTGTTTATGTGCTAGGTACCAAACTAGTCCCCGAGTGACTCACCTTGCAGCGGCCAAGCGTATTCTTCAATATATGAGGAGAAATCCAGACATCGGGTTATGGTACCCCCAAGGACGATAATTTTGAACTTACCGCCTTTTCAGACTCAGACTACGGAGGGTGCAAGATTAATTTCAAATTGACTACAGCAGGGTGTCAATTCTTAGGAAGCCGACTTGTCTCCTGGCAGTTTAAGAAGCAGACGACGGTCATCACTTCAACCGCTGAGGCAGAATATGTTGCAGCCTCGAGTTGCTGTTCCCAGGTTTTGTGGATCCAACAACATCTACGCGACTACGGTTTGAAGTTTCTTACTACTACAATTTTAATTGATAACTCTGCTGCCATTAGCATCACCAAAAATCCCGTACAACATTCTAAAACGAAACATATCGAAATTCGATATCATTTCATAAGGGATTGTTTTGAAAAGAAATTGATTGACCTTGAGAAAGTACATACCGATTTCCAAAAGGCCGATCTATTTACCAAAGCCTATGACAAAACTCGTTTTCAATTTTTTCTTGGTTTAAATGGATTAAAGACCCTTGCTGATATCATAAAACAAAGATGACTATCTTTATTTTCAGTTTTTTTATTTTTATTTTCTTTTAAATTTTATTTTGGTTTTGGATTTTAGGGGGTGAAAATTAGAAAATACAAAAAATTGTGCTTTTTGTTTGTATAGATAAAATCCAAAAACATTGAAAAAATTTAAAACCCAAAAACATTGAAAATTTAAAAAAAACAAAAATATTGTGTTTTCTTGTCTTTAATGTTTTTCCTTAAAATATTTTGAAAATCCAAAAACATTTTAAAATCTTGAAAAAGACAAAAAGATTGTGTTTTCGGTGTGTATAGAAAAATCCGAAAAATCAAAAAGATTGTGAAGTTTTAGTTTATAAGAAATTAAAAAAAACAAAAAGATTGTGTTTTATGTATGTAAAGAGAAAAACCAAAAATATTTTTGCATACGTTCGCTGAAAAGTATCTCAATTACTCATATTTGAAGGATATGTACTTGTATATGTTTGGTCCTGATATTTACTCATAAATGTTCGGGATAGAAATTTACCTGACAATGGAAAGTAGTTGGGGCGTTTGTTATGCGTTTTACTTTATTTTCTCGCTGAAAATTATGTCGGCTATTTAAGTTTGTGCAGCATGCTTGCATTTCTTGGTCCTATTATTCACTTGTGAATTGATAGAACAGCCACTAATCTATAGACTGAATGTAAATGGGGCGATTAAATTCATTTTGTTTTATGCTCCTCAAAATTTTAAGTTTTTGAAGCAAAAAGAGAAAATGATAGTACATTGATTGTTTTGACCCCATATCCATCAAGAAATAAGCTTAAAAGACCGTGTGCTTAATTGCATTGGTGCATTGGTAGGTCTTAAACAAGCTATTAGAGTAAAGTATGTGATATAAACATAAACAAATGTCAAATTGAAAGAGGTGTTAGTCTCTAACAAAAATCTTGGTGATGATGGAAGAAATGTAATAATCTGTCATACTCAAGCCTTATATTTGTTTGATCACCCAAAAAAAATAATAAAGCATATAACAAGCGTTGAGGTTCTGGACACTGTGAGTCTTTATGCGGCTTAATCATCTGGGTATTCATATTCATGAATATTCCATTTGCTTTTAGAGCAAACCCAAAGTCATTAAACTTGATCACTATTGTACCTCGTACAATTTAAATTACTGACATGATCAAAATTCGCTGTTAGTCATACATTTGTTCCTCCCTTGCGCGTGTCTCAATACGAATTAAGAAACGGGCCCTAGGGGATACAGTGTATGTAAGCCGACAGATGGACTCGTGCATATTCACTCATAGTAAAGGAAACTCAATGCATTGCTCATAAATTTATATAAAGTTCAAATTTTGATCAGCAATATAATGGTTTAAGTCAAGTTGGGGTGATATGGAAAAAATCAAATTAATCTTGAACCGAGATTAGAGGCTAATAGTTTATGATATTCTGTGCTCTAATTGAACAATTAATCATATAAAAAAACGCTTGAAAGTTTGTTATAAGATTTAAGTGGACAACAATATCAATGACTGGCTTAACACCAGTCACAATATCGCTAAAATATAAAACTGTGATGGAAGGACAATTTGGTCAATATGATTCTCTGCTCAAACTCACCAAAAATCCAAAAACATGTACTGCTTTTGAAAAACTCATACAAAAACACAAAAATATTTTTCTGTTTTACATTTCAATTTTCGGATATTTTTCCTGTATATATCTTTCTTAAAAAAAGATTAAAATACCTAAAATATTTTAGTTTTCATTTACATATTATTTAATTTTTATTTATGTTAAGTATTTCAAAACGTAAAACACATTAAGGTATTCAATCATTGAGATATGGGTTCTCGTTGATTTACTTAAGTTAATTGGTATCAATATTTAGTTATTATTTAATTTAATTGGATTTAAATAATTTATTTAAATTTATTCATTTAATTTAAAATTACATAAAGTAATTCGTTAAATGTGATTCGTTAAATTTAACGAATTAAGGCCATTTATAACGAATTGAGCTCCAATTCGTTACTTTTTAATTCGCTTCCGCCACTCTGTAACGAATGGCTTCTACTTCGTTAAGATTTTAATGAATTACTTGTAATTCGTTATGCCACGTGTTTACTTAAGATAACGGATCACCTGATTCGTTATTTCAAAATTCAAACGAATCAGATGATTCGTTACATTAAAAACTGTACCATGTTAGACTATATAGAGATTCGTGAAGGCGATTCGTTTCCACTATTCACTTTCTACTTTCCTTCCCTACTGTTACTCTGGCAAAATTTTCTCTGAAAAATCAATCATCATTATATCGTGTTGTGTTCAAGTATTCTGAATCATAAGGTATATACGATCAAGGCGTAATGAGTTTCGTCACATTTGATATATGTTTGATGGGTTAATTGGTTGATTAAGTTATCGGGTTTTTGAGTTTTTGATAAATATTAATTTAACCAATTTGTACTACGATTTGGTACATAAAATCAATACCATATACTAGCGATGTGATTCCGTGTGACAATCGTCAATTTCAGGTTAACCCCGTTAACTCAACTCCGTCAATTCAAACTTTAAGATCGTTGAATCTATAACGCATACTTCATTACATTTAAACTAGGGTTTAAATGACGCTTAACATTTACTACATGTGTAGTCTTTCGGGATTTGCACCGAAACGCAAACGAGTTGACGCGAGCGATTGATAAATAAACGACAAACGTCAAAACACTAATTATGTGATTATTATGTGTTAGGTTTATGTGTGTTACTTGATTGTTATGTGGAATGTTAAACAAGAAACAAGAACCAACTAGTTTAGGCTAGAGATGTAGCACTTGAAAGTTTAGGGACTAGAATGTAACTTGGTTATCTATAAATATAACCTAAACACTAAACCCTAATCTATTTTATAAACTCAAGACCGATCGGCCCTCCCCTCCTTGGTTCTCCACGGCTGCCGTCCACCAACTCACACATATACACATCAAATCAAGAGATTAATCCAAGAACTAGGTGCTAGGAAGGTATACTTGATCACCTCTTACCTCTTTGTTGTTTAATTTTGATGTTTAATGGGATGTGTATAAACCCTAATCGGCCGATCATGTGCATGTATGTGATTAATATGATTGTTGTTAGTTGGATAATGGATTGATAACTAGATTGATGTTGTTGCATGATTCATTGTTGTCTTTGATTTGAGTTAAAACACAAACCCTAATCTTGTATGTATGGTGTAATTGATATGCATGGATAGTAGTTATAGTGTCTAGAGGGTTATATGGATGCATGATAGTTCATAGATTGTTATTATGTTGAGTTTTGATGTGAACAAATTCTGGACAGAATGTATATACGATGTTTAAGTGACTGTAACGAAGTGTAAACGTGAAAATTGATTGAGATTGTGGGTACTGCAGTAAACTAGGTTGAGTCTAGTTTCTATAAAGTATAAATTCGTAATTTTTGGATAAGTGGAAGTATACTTTTATGATTTTACAAAAACGTGATGCAAAGCTGAGCTGTTAGACCTGCTGTTAGGTTATGTTGTAAATGTTATATCTCATGAACTACGTGACCAATTGGGTTGGTTCCACTTCTGGAAGTTGACTCATTGAGTTAGGAACCAAACCCAAGTGGTCTTGCATTTATTGGATTTTTCGTTTAATGGGAATTGCAAATAACATTCTGTTGCACATGAATCTGACTGATATGAGTTTGCTGTAATGTTTTGGTCATTATAAGAAAAATATGTGGAATAAAAATAAGATAAAATATGTTCTGGAAACCTAAGATATGTATGCTTCTTTGGTGATTTTTGGTGAATTAATTGAGACGTTATGATCGGTGAACTGGTGCAATCTTTCAAGTAGAAATTCTGTCATAACGAAACTAGCTGCTGAGTTGTGTAGGAATGCATGAAATATGATAGTTTTTGTATAATTGTTGTATTTTGACCAAAATACCCTTGCGGGGAATAGTTGTTAGTTGATTGCCATGAATTGACCAAATTGCCCTTATGGGGAATAATGGTTAGTTAATCTTTGTTTGTTGACCAAAATGCCCTTACGGGAATAATTGCTAGTAAAGTATGTTATTAGTACGTGACACGAAAGTAATTGCTCACTCATGTATCGTATCACAATTGTACTTGTTTAAGTCACACACAATTCACAAACGAAACACGAAATCTGTTACATGCATAGGTATTATGTGCCGAGTCTAGAGACTCGTTAAACGTACCGATACTTAGAAAATCTCTTTGTTATTTAGAACGCTAGAGAGTTTCTACGACGCACATCACTTGGTGATCTAGATCGGGATATTCTTCGCAAACAGTGAGTTTCACTTACCCCGCTCTTTGAACTGTTTTCAAACGTTTTTCACTTGGGGGAGATAACATACTCCGATAAACATATTTTCTGAGATAAACGCATATTTAAGATTTTGTTATAAATTATATATCACTTGTAAAGGCTAAGCGGCAAACGTAACATTTGAAGTCCCACACATCGGACCGGTTAATATTTGGAATAGCGAGTCACTGTTGAGTAGTACTACTGGGTTTGACAAACCCCACCCGACGTTAAGCTCAACTGGAGGTTGAGTGGGTGTAATTTTGGCTAACACTTACCATGGTCTGGATTGACCTGGTGACGGGCACTTGATAAACAGTCAGCTTCGGTCGCGAACCACTTAGCGATACTTGTTGTATAGATTAGCTACCTATCGATATATAATTTGACATAACACTATCTGGTAATGCAAAACACTTAAACGTTGTAACGTGGTTACACAACACTTAAACGTCGTAACGGGGTTACGCAACACTTAAACGTCGTAACGTGGTTACGCAACACTTAAACGTCGTAACGTGGTTACGCAAAACACTGAATCGTCGTAACGAGGTTACGCAAAACGCTAAACGATTTATCTCACCAACCTTGTGTTGACACTTTTAGTATGTTATTCTCAGGTAGCCGAGGCGGGCGCGCGGTTTAGGAGCATGCATTAATTGAAACCATCTTTATTCTGCAAACTTAATTTTTAACAGTTACATTTGGTTTTAAGTCGTCCTGCGTGACGCAACTTTTGAATTAAGGTTTTACGCTTCCGCACTTATTTACATTTAAACGTTTTTCTTTGGTTTGATTATAACTAATGATTCCGATCCTGCCAGTTCACACCCTCTGACGGTAAAACTCCGTTAGTGGATTTTGAGGGTGTGACAGATTGGTATCAGAGCCATTGGTTATAGCGAACTAGAAGCTGCATGCATACTAGACTATAACCGCGACGACCCATTAGTTATAATGATACGCACTGCATAGGTTTGTGTAGTCTTGAAATCTTATTTCTTTACCTCCTTCACTCATACGCGCGCATATACACGGCTTACCTGTAGGAATGTCGACGCCACCCTCATCATCATCCGATTCGATGACGCATGCTCACGGGAAGGAACCGCAGTTACCTACTGCCTCGCCACCCCATGTAGTCCCGGAACTCGAAGCTCCTGCACCGAAGAGGTACCGCCTATCCGGAGGCCTGTATGAAAACGACGTTAGCTGGGATTGGTACCCCAACATGATCAGACGTATGGTCTACCGTGAACATGTTCCCCCATTGCCTCACCCGAACCACCCTGCTTACCCTAACACTCTACCACCCATAACCGAACCTGTGGAGCGAGTTCTCGCAGCTGTCGTTTCTTGTTTGGAGCGTGATGTGGGTTACATGCGCTACACGAGAGAGAATGTTTCCTGACTGTTTAAAGATGGAACCGAGACTCAGGAGGAGATTGCCCGCATGGCAGCGGCAATGAAAGAAATGCAGGAGACTAGTAAGCAACAAACGAAGGTTATGATGAAGATGCAAGCCGAGATGATAGACTTGCAAGAGCAACTCCAAGAAGCAAGAACCCGAACCGAGATAGCACTAGAGCGTTGCGATGACCTACAAATGCAACTTGCTCAGAACGCAGCAGAACCTGAGGCAGAGCCTGAGGCCGAGCCCGAGGCAGAGCCTGAAGTAGAACCTGAAGAAGATCCCGAAGAGGAGCCTGAGGAGGATCCCGAGGAAGATCCCGAGGAGGAACCCGAAGAAGAACCGGAGGAAGAACCGGCTGAGGAGGAGGCACATTCGGAAGTGTCCTCAGATGACGACATCTAGTGATGATGATACTTAGATGGAGGGGTTGTCTCCATCCTAACTATTATTTTTCTATGATTTTAAGGATTGATTGGAAATACTTTGTAACGAATACAATGGTTTTAATCATGAGTTTTATTTAGACTAATATGTGGTTGTGATGTGATGTTTTTTTTTCTTACCTATCTTTTATTACATGTATAGTGTGTTGTATATGAAAGAAAAATTCATGTTTAACATTTTATACTGTGATTCTAGGAAATGGCCGGAAGAAACGCTGGACGAGGACGTGGTAACATCAGCATGACTGCAGCTGAACTCCAAACTCTGCTGAATGACCATGTGGCGGCCGCTTTAGCCGCACACGTTCAGAATCAAACTGGAGGTCCGAGTGGAACGTGTACCTTCAAGAACTACCTTGACTGCAAGCCCAGTACGTTTAAGGGCACTGAGGGAGCTATAGGCTTCCTGCGTTGGGCTGAGAAGGCCGAGTCGGCCTTTGAGATGTGTAACTGCCCCCCTGCCAGTAGGGTCAAATTCGCTGCTGGGACACTTGAGGATTCCGCCCTCACTTGGTGGAATTCGAACGTCCAGATCCTTGGATTGGAACTGGCTAACGCGATGAACTGGGAGGAGTTCAAAAACATGATGCGAGAGGAGTACTGTCCGAGGGAGGAAATTTCGAAGTTAGAGTCGGAGTTTTGGTCGTTGAAGATGGTGGGTTCGGAGATTGAAGCCTACACTACTCGTTCGCACGAGTTGGCTGTAATGTGTCCGCGGATGGTGGATCCGCCGAGCAAGAGAATAGAGATGTACATTGATGGGTTAGCACCACAGATTCAGGGTATGGTGACGTCTTCCAGACCAGCCACGATCCAACAAGCGATCCGTTTGGCTCACAAACTGACGGATCAGGCTGTGACCCAGGGTGCGTTACCACCGAGGGGTTCGACTGTTAAAGCCCGTGACAACCCGAGTAATGACCACGTCAGCAACAGTAACAACAACAGCAACCCGAACAGCGGGAAGAGAAAGTTTGACAACACCAGATCTTCATCCTCAAACCTCCCACCGCAACACCACTACCGTAAGCCCGAATTTACTCGGAGTTTCAACACTCAGAATCACAACAACAACAACAACAACAACAACGGTAGCGGGCAGGTTTCGAGCGGATATGCTGGGAAATATCCAAAGTGCAACAGGTGCAACTTTCATCATGTTGGTCAGTGTGACCGTGTCAAGTGTCAAAGATGCGGAAAGATAGGTCACCAAGCGAAGGAATGTAGAGTTGACCTTGCGGCGAAGGGTGCTCCTAAGCCACCGATGACGACTAAGGGATGTTTTGAATGTGGACAGGAAGGTCATTTCCGGAAGGATTGCCCCAAGCTGAAACAGAATGACAATAATGGGGGTAATGGAAGTGGCAGTAATGGTGGAGGAAATGGCAAAGGAAGAGCGTTTGTGATTGGATCGGGTCAAGCCCGCAATGATCCGCATGTGGTGTCTGGTAAGTTCCCTGTAAACGATTGTTTTGCTTCTATTTTGTTTGACACTGGAGCTGATAGGAGTTTTGTGTCAAAAGCTTTTAGCCAACTTTTAAACCTTACTCCAACCCCGTTAGACGCTAAGTTTCCTGTTGAATTAGCTAACGGTAAAACTGTAATAACAACTCATATACTTGCGGGATGTAAGTTGAAACTGTCAGGTCATGTCTTTGACATTGACCTTATTCCTTTTACGCTTAGTAGTTTCGATGTCGTTGTCGGCATGGACTGGTTATTCGAGAACCGAGCGGAGATTATATGCCATGATAAGATAGTCCATATTACCACCCCTTCCGGCGAGATCATTTCGGTTCGAGGCGAGAGAAGCGGCATGACCACCAGCGTCATTACCCTTTTGAAGGCACAGAAGTATTTACGAAAGGGCCATCCGGCAATTTTGGCGCAGATTGTTGAGAAACCCGCGGAGGAGAAACGAATTGAGGACATACCGGTTGTGCGAGACTTTCCGGAAGTTTTCCCGGAGGATTTGCCCGGACTCCCTCCTATTCGTCAAGTCGAATTTCAAATCGAGTTGACACCCGGTGCAGCACCCATAGCACGAGCCCCGTATCGACTCGCACCGGCGGAACTTCAGGAGTTGTCCACTCAGTTGCAAGATTTGTTGGATAAAGGTTTTATCCGACCTAGCTCATCGCCATGGGGAGCCCCTGTCTTGTTTGTCCGAAAGAAAGACGGGACTTTCCGAATGTGCATCGACTACCGGGAGTTGAACAAGGTGACGGTCAAGAACCGTTATCCTTTACCCCGAATTGATGATTTGTTTGACCAGCTTCAGGGATCGAGTTACTACTCGAAGATCGATCTACGATCCGGTTACCACCAGCTGAGAGTGCGCGAGGAAGATATTTCAAAGACGGCTTTCAGAACACGGTATGGTCACTACGAGTTTTCGGTTATGCCTTTTGGCCTAACCAACGCACCAGCCGTATTTATAGATCTCATGAATCGAGTATGCAAGGCGTACCTCGACAAGTTCGTGATTGTTTTCATTGATGATATTCTCGTCTACTCCAAGAACGAGACTGACCACGAAGAGCACTTAAGGATAATTCTGGAACTACTGAAGAAGGAACAACTGTATGCTAAACTCTCGAAATGTGAATTTTGGCTTCGCGAGGTTCACTTTTTAGGACATGTGATCAACGAGAATGGTATCCATGTCGATCCCGGTAAGGTAGAGGTCATCAAAAACTGGGAAGCACCCAAGACTCCGACTGAGGTGCGGCAATTCCTATGACTGGCCGGCTACTACCGGCGTTTCATCGAGGGATTTTCAAAGATTGCTCAACCCCTCACCGCCTTGACCCACAAGGGCACTAAGTACAATTGGGGTGACGCGCAAGAATCCGCTTTCCAACTGTTGAAAACCAAGCTTTGTAGCGCCCCTATTTTAGCTCTCCCCGAGGGAACGGAAAATTTTGAGGTACACTGTGACGCATCTATACAAGGTCTCGGTTGTGTGCTGATGCAACTCGAGAAGGTTATAGCCTACGCCTCTAGACAACTACGGGTTCACGAGAAGAACTACACGACCCACGATTTGGAACTCGGAGCTGTAGTGTTTGCTCTTAAGATATGGAGGCATTACTTGTACGGTACCAAGTTTACCATTTACACCGACCACAAGAGTCTCCAACATATCTACGATCAGAAGGAGCTGAACATGCGACAGCGTCGTTGGGTCGAGCTGCTTAAAGATTATGATTGTGCCATCAAGTACCACCCTGGCAAGGCCAATGTGGTGGCCGACGCCCTCAGCAGAAAAGAAACAGATAAACCCAGACGGGTGAGAGCATTGCAACTCACGATTCATGCCAGCTTACCCGATCAGATTCGCGATGCGCAACTGGAAGCTTTGAAAGATGATAATCTTCCATCGGAACTCATGCGGGGCATGAACAAGCAACTTGAAACCAGATCGGACGGGGTCCGATATTTTGAGAACCGGATTTGGGTTCCACGATACGGAGAGTTGAGAACTCTAGTGATGGACGAAGCTCACAAGTCCCGATATTCTATCCACCCTGGCTCAGATAAAATGTATCATGATTTAAAGGCACTTTACTGGTGGCCGAACATGAAAGCCGACATTGCCACCTACGTGAGCAAATGTTTGACTTGTGCCAGAGTCAAGATAGAATACCAGAAACCATCTGGTCTACTGCAACAACCGGAACTCCCAATGTGGAAATGGGAACACATCTCTATGGACTTTATTACGGGTTTGCCTAAGACACCGACGGGATGCGATACCATCTGGGTGATCGTTGACCGGTTGACTAAATCAGCACACTTCCTAGCGATTAAAGAAACAGACAAAATGGAAAGACTGACTCGAGTATACATGAAAGAAGTGGTGTCTAGACACGGAGTGCCTGTCTCGATCATTTCCGATCGAGATTCTCGTTTCACCTCGCACTTTTGGAAGTCGCTGCAAAGCGCACTGGGCACCCGTCTCGATATGAGTACAGCATACCATCCTCAGACGGATGGGCAAAGTGAACGGACTATTCAGACCCTGGAGGATATGTTGCGTGCATGCGTCTTAGATTTCGGAAAAAGTTGGGAACCCCACTTACCCTTGGTAGAGTTTTCGTATAATAACAGCTACCACGCAAGTATTAAGGCAGCGCCGTTTGAAGCGCTGTACGGACGGAAGTGTCGATCACCACTCTGCTGGGCAGAGGTGGGTGATAGCCAAATCACTGGTCCGGAACTGGTACTCGAAACCTCGGAAAAGATTGTTCAAATCCGAAATCGCATGGCAGCAGCACGAGATCGCCAAAAGAGTTACGCCGACAAGCGCCGAAAACCTCTCGAATTTCAAGTGAACGATCGGGTGTTACTCAAAGTCTCACCTTGGAAAGGTGTGGTTCGCTTTGGTAAGCGAAACAAACTCAACCCACGATATGTTGGTCCGTACTGGATAACTGAGCGCATTGGTCCGGTGGCGTACCGACTGGACCTACCAACAGAACTCAGTGGCGTACACGATGTATTCCACGTATCAAATTTGAAGAAATGCCTGTCTGATGAAACCCAAGTAGTCCCTTTGGAGGAACTACAAGTTGATGAACAGTTACGGTTCATTGAGGAACCAGTCGAGGTTTTGGATTGGGAAACCAAAACGCTCAAGCACAGCAAAATTCCAATCGTTAAGGTTCGTTGGAACTCGAGACGTGGACCGGAGTTCACATGGGAACGCGAGGATCACATGATGAAAAAGTATCCTCACCTTTTTGAAGGGCTAACCAAACACCGAAAACCGCGAAACCCGGCAAACCGTCAAACATCACCGGAGGTATGAACTAAATTTCGGGACGAAATTTCTTTCTACTAGGGGATGATATGACAAACTGAAAATTTTCTTATTTTTTTTCAGACACTCATCACGACTTGACTCAAATTTTCGGGACGAAAATTCTTTAACATGGGAATGATGTGACAATCGTCAATTTCAGGTTAACCCCGTTAACTCAACTCCGTCAATTCAAACTTTAAGATCGTTGAATCTATAACGCATACTTCATTACATTTAAACTAGGGTTTAAATGACGCTTAACATTTACTACATGTGTAGTCTTTCGGGATTTGCACCGAAACGCAAACGAGTTGACGCGAGCGATTGATAAATAAACGACAAACGTCAAAACACTAATTATGTGATTATTATGTGTTAGGTATATGTGTGTTACTTGATTGTTATGTGGAATGTTAAACAAGAAACAAGAACCAACTAGTTTAGGCTAGAGATGTAGCACTTGAAAGTTTAGGGACTAGAATGTAACTTGGTTATCTATAAATATAACCTAAACACTAAACCCTAATCTATTTTATAAACTCAAGACCGATCGGCCCTCCCCTCCTTGGTTCTCCACGGCTGCCGTCCACCAACTCACACATATACACATCAAATCAAGAGATTAATCCAAGAACTAGGTGCTAGGAAGGTATACTTGATCACCTCTTACCTCTTTGTTGTTTAATGGGTTGTGTATAAACCCTAATCGGCCGATCATGTGCATGTATGTGATTAATATGATTGTTGTTAGTTGGATAATGGATTGATAACTAGATTGATGTTGTTGCATGATTCATTGTTGTCTTTGATTTGAGTTAAAACACAAACCCTAATCTTGTATGTATGGTGTAATTGATATGCATGGATAGTAGTTATAGTGTCTAGAGGGTTATATGGATGCATGATAGTTCATAGATTGTTATTATGTTGAGTTTTGATGTGAACAAATTCTGGACAGAATGTATATACGATGTTTAAGTGACTGTAACGAAGTGTAAACGTAAAAATTGATTGAGATTGTGGGTACTGCAGTAAACTAGGTTGAGTCTAGTTTCTATAAAGTATAAATTCGTAATTTTTGGATAAGTGGAAGTATACTTTTATGATTTTACAAAAACGTGATGCAAAGCTGAGCTGTTAGACCTGCTGTTAGGTTATGTTGTAAATGTTATATCTCATGAACTACGTGACCAATTGGGTTGGTTCCACTTCTGGAAGTTGACTCATTGAGTTAGGAACCAAACCCAAGTGGTCTTGCATTTATTGGATTTTTCGTTTAATGGGAATTGCAAATAACATTCTGTTGCACATGAATCTGACTGATATGAGTTTGCTGTAATGTTTTGGTCATTATAAGAAAAATATGTGGAATAAAAATAAGATAAAATATGTTCTGGAAACCTAAGATATGTATGCTTCTTTGGTGATTTTTGGTGAATTAATTGAGACGTTATGATCGGTGAACTGGTGCAATCTTTCAAGTAGAAATTCTGTCATAACGAAACTAGCTGCTGAGTTGTGTAGGAATGCATGAAATATGATAGTTTTTGTATAATTGTTGTATTTTGACCAAAATACCCTTGCGGGGAATAGTTGTTAGTTGATTGCCATGAATTGACCAAATTGCCCTTATGGGGAATAATGGTTAGTTAATCTTTGTTTGTTGACCAAAATGCCCTTACGGGAATAATTGCTAGTAAAGTATGTTATTAGTACGTGACACGAAAGTAATTGCTCACTCATGTATCGTATCACAATTGTACTTGTTTAAGTCACACACAATTCACAAACGAAACACGAAATCTGTTACATGCATAGGTATTATGTGCCGAGTTTAAACGTACCGATACTTAGAAAATCTCTTTGTTATTTAGAACGCTAGAGAGTTTCTACGACGCACATCACTTGGTGATCTAGATCGGGATATTCTTCGCAAACAGTGAGTTTCACTTACCCCGCTCTTTGAACTGTTTTCAAACGTTTTTCACTTGGGGGAGATAACATACTCCGATAAACATATTTTCTGAGATAAACGCATATTTAAGATTTTGTTATAAATTATATATCACTTGTAAAGGCTAAGCGGCAAACGTAACATTTGAAGTCCCACACATCGGACCGGTTAATATTTGGAATAGCGAGTCACTGTTGAGTAGTACTACTGGGTTTGACAAACCCCACCCGACGTTAAGCTCAACTGGAGGTTGAGTGGGTGTAATTTTGGCTAACACTTACCATGGTCTGGATTGACCTGGTGACGGGCACTTGATAAACAGTCAGCTTCGGTCGCGAACCACTTAGCGATACTTGTTGTATAGATTAGCTACCTATCGATATATAATTTGACATAACACTATCTGGTAATGCAAAACACTTAAACGTTGTAACGTGGTTACACAACACTTAAACGTCGTAACGGGGTTACGCAACACTTAAACGTCGTAACGTGGTTACGCAACACTTAAACGTCGTAACGTGGTTACGCAAAACACTGAATCGTCGTAACGAGGTTACGCAAAACGCTAAACGATTTATCTCACCAACCTTGTGTTGACACTTTTAGTATGTTATTCTCAGGTAGCCGAGGCGGGCGCGCGGTTTAGGAGCATGCATTAATTGAAACCATCTTTATTCTGCAAACTTAATTTTTAACAGTTACATTTGGTTTTAAGTCGTCCTGCGTGACGCAACTTTTGAATTAAGGTTTTACGCTTCCGCACTTATTTACATTTAAACGTTTTTCTTTGGTTTGATTATAACTAATGATTCCGATCCTGCCAGTTCACACCCTCTGACGGTAAAACTCCGTTAGTGGATTTTGAGGGTGTGACAGATTGGTATCAGAGCCATTGGTTATAGCGAACTAGAAGCTGCATGCATACTAGACTATAACCGCGACGACCCATTAGTTATAATGATACGCACTGCATAGGTTTGTGTAGTCTTGAAATCTTATTTCTTTACCTCCTTCACTCATACGCGCGCATATACACGGCTTACCTGTAGGAATGTCGACGCCACCCTCATCATCATCCGATTCGATGACGCATGCTCACGGGAAGGAACCGCAGTTACCTACTGCCTCGCCACCCCATGTAGTCCCGGAACTCGAAGCTCCTGCACCGAAGAGGTACCGCCTATCCGGAGGCCTGTATGAAAACGACGTTAGCTGGGATTGGTACCCCAACATGATCAGACGTATGGTCTACCGTGAACATGTTCCCCCATTGCCTCACCCGAACCACCCTGCTTACCCTAACACTCTACCACCCATAACCGAACCTGTGGAGCGAGTTCTCGCAGCTGTCGTTTCTTGTTTGGAGCGTGATGTGGGTTACATGCGCTACACGAGAGAGAATGTTTCCAGACTGTTTAAAGATGGAACCGAGACTCAGGAGGAGATTGCCCGCATGGCAGCGGCAATGAAAGAAATGCAGGAGACTAGTAAGCAACAAACGAAGGTTATGATGAAGATGCAAGCCGAGATGATAGACTTGCAAGAGCAACTCCAAGAAGCAAGAACCCGAACCGAGATAGCACTAGAGCGTTGCGATGACCTACAAATGCAACTTGCTCAGAACGCAGCAGAACCTGAGGCAGAGCCTGAGGCCGAGCCCGAGGCAGAGCCTGAAGTAGAACCTGAAGAAGATCCCGAAGAGGAGCCTGAGGAGGATCCCGAGGAAGATCCCGAGGAGGAACCCGAAGAAGAACCGGAGGAAGAACCGGCTGAGGAGGAGGCACATTCGGAAGTGTCCTCAGATGACGACATCTAGTGATGATGATACTTAGATGGAGGGGTTGTCTCCATCCTAAC
Source organism: Bidens hawaiensis (assembly GCF_021521415.1). Classification (NCBI taxonomy): domain Eukaryota; kingdom Viridiplantae; phylum Streptophyta; class Magnoliopsida; order Asterales; family Asteraceae; genus Bidens; species Bidens hawaiensis. Next base: position 470,852 of record NW_027491256.1, read on the forward strand.
TATTATTTTTCTATGATTTTAAGGATTGATTGGAAATACTTTGTAACGAATACAATGGTTTTAATCATGAGTTTTATTTAGACTAATATGTGGTTGTGATGTGATGTTTTTTTTTCTTACCTATCTTTTATTACATGTATGGTGTGTTGTATATGAAAGAAAAATTCATGTTTAACATTTTATACTGTGATTCTAGGAAATGGCCGGAAGAAACGCTGGACGAGGACGTGGTAACATCAGCATGACTGCAGCTGAACTCCAAACTCTGCTGAATGACCATGTGGCGGCCGCTTTAGCCGCACACGTTCAGAATCAAACTGGAGGTCCGAGTGGAACGTGTACCTTCAAGAACTACCTTGACTGCAAGCCCAGTACGTTTAAGGGCACTGAGGGAGCTATAGGCTTCCTGCGTTGGGCTGAGAAGGCCGAGTCGGCCTTTGAGATGTGTAACTGCCCCCCTGCCAGTAGGGTCAAATTCGCTGCTGGGACACTTGAGGATTCCGCCCACACTTGGTGGAATTCGAACGTCCAGATCCTTGGATTGGAACTGGATAACGCGATGAACTGGGAGGAGTTCAAAAACATGATGCGAGAGGAGTACTGTCCGAGGGAGGAAATTTCGAAGTTAGAGTCGGAGTTTTGGTCGTTGAAGATGGTGGGTTCGGAGATTGAAGCCTACACTACTCGTTCGCACGAGTTGGCTGTAATGTGTCCGCGGATGGTGGATCCGCCGAGCAAGAGAATAGAGATGTACATTGATGGGTTAGCACCACAGATTCAGGGTATGGTGACGTCTTCCAGACCAGCCACGATCCAACAAGCGATCCGTTTGGCTCACAAACTGACGGATCAGGCTGTGACCCAGGGTGCGTTACCACCGAGGGGTTCGACTGTTAAAGCCCGTGACAACCCGAGTAATGACCACGTCAGCAACAGTAACAACAACAGCAACCCGAACAGCGGGAAGAGAAAGTTTGACAACACCAGATCTTCATCCTCAAACCTCCCACCGCAACACCACTACCGTAAGCCCGAATTTACTCGGAGTTTCAACACTCAGAATCACAACAACAACAACAACAACAACAACGGTAGCGGGCAGGTTTCGAGCGGATATGCTGGGAAATATCCAAAGTGCAACAGGTGCAACTTTCATCATGTTGGTCAGTGTGACCGTGTCAAGTGTCAAAGATGCGGAAAGATAGGTCACCAAGCGAAGGAATGTAGAGTTGACCTTGCGGCGAAGGGTGCTCCTAAGCCACCGATGACGACTAAGGGATGTTTTGAATGTGGACAGGAAGGTCATTTCCGGAAGGATTGCCCCAAGCTGAAACAGAATGACAATAATGGGGGTAATGGAAGTGGCAGTAATAGTGGAGGAAATGGCAAAGGAAGAGCGTTTGTGATTGGATCGGGTCAAGCCCGCAATGATCCGCATGTGGTGTCTGGTAAGTTCCCTGTAAACGATTGTTTTGCTTCTATTTTGTTTGACACTGGAGCTGATAGGAGTTTTGTGTCAAAAGCTTTTAGCCAACTTTTAAACCTTACTCCAACCCCGTTAGACGCTAAGTTTCCTGTTGAATTAGCTAACGGTAAAACTGTAATAACAACTCATATACTTGCGGGATGTAAGTTGAAACTGTCAGGTCATGTCTTTGACATTGACCTTATTCCTTTTACGCTTAGTAGTTTCGATGTCGTTGTCGGCATGGACTGGTTATCCGAGAACCGAGCGGAGATTATATGCCATGATAAGATAGTCCATATTACCACCCCTTCCGGCGAGATCATTTCGGTCCGAGGCGAGAGAAGCGGCATGACCACCAGCGTCATTACCCTTTTGAAGGCACAGAAGTATTTACGAAAGGGCCATCCGGCAATTTTGGCGCAGATTGTTGAGAAACCCGCGGAGGAGAAACGAATTGAGGACATACCGGTTGTGCGAGACTTTCCGAAAGTTTTCCCGGAGGATTTGCCCGGACTCCCTCCTATTCGTCAAGTCGAATTTCAAATCGAGTTGACACCCGGTGCAGCACCCATAGCACGAGCCCCGTATCGACTCGCACCGGCGGAACTTCAGGAGTTGTCCACTCAGTTGCAAGATTTGTTGGATAAAGGTTTTATCCGACCTAGCTCATCGCCATGGGGAGCCCCTGTCTTGTTTGTCCGAAAGAAAGACGGGACTTTCCGAATGTGCATCGACTACCGGGAGTTGAACAAGGTGACGGTCAAGAACCGTTATCCTTTACCCCGAATTGATGATTTGTTTGACCAGCTTCAGGGATCGAGTTACTACTCGAAGATCGATCTACGATCCGGTTACCACCAGCTGAGAGTGCGCGAGGAAGATATTTCAAAGACGGCTTTCAGAACACGGTATGGTCACTACGAGTTTTCGGTTATGCCTTTTGGCCTAACCAACGCACCAGCCGTATTTATGGATCTCATGAATCGAGTATGCAAGGCGTACCTCGACAAGTTCGTGATTGTTTTCATTGATGATATTCTCGTCTACTCCAAGAACGAGACTGACCACGAAGAGCACTTAAGGATAATTCTGGAACTACTGAAGAAGGAACAACTGTATGCTAAACTCTCGAAATGTGAATTTTGGCTTCGCGAGGTTCACTTTTTAGGACATGTGATCAACGAGAATGGTATCCATGTCGATCCCGGTAAGGTAGAGGCCATCAAAAACTGGGAAGCACCCAAGACTCCGACTGAGGTGCGGCAATTCCTATGACTGGCCGGCTACTACCGGCGTTTCATCGAGGGATTTTCAAAGATTGCTCAACCCCTCACCGCCTTGACCCACAAGGGCACTAAGTACAATTGGGGTGACGCGCAAGAATCCGCTTTCCAACTGTTGAAAACCAAGCTTTGTAGCGCCCCTATTTTAGCTCTCCCCGAGGGAACGGAAAATTTTGAGGTACACTGTGACGCATCTATACAAGGTCTCGGTTGTGTGCTGATGCAACTCGAGAAGGTTATAGCCTACGCCTCTAGACAACTACGGGTTCACGAGAAGAACTACACGACCCACGATTTGGAACTCGGAGCTGTAGTGTTTGCTCTTAAGATATGGAGGCATTACTTGTATGGTACCAAGTTTACCATTTACACCGACCACAAGAGTCTCCAACATATCTACGATCAGAAGGAGCTGAACATGCGACAGCGTCGTTGGGTCGAGCTGCTTAAAGATTATGATTGTGCCATCAAGTACCACCCTGGCAAGGCCAATGTGGTGGCCGACGCCCTCAGCAGAAAAGAAACAGATAAACCCAGACGGGTGAGAGCATTGCAACTCACGATTCATGCCAGCTTACCCGATCAGATTCGCGATGCGCAACTGGAAGCTTTGAAAGATGATAATCTTCCATCGGAACTCATGCGGGGCATGAACAAGCAACTTGAAACCAGATCGGACGGGGTCCGATATTTTGAGAACCGGATTTGGGTTCCACGATACGGAGAGTTGAGAACTCTAGTGATGGACGAAGCTCACAAGTCCCGATATTCTATCCACCCTGGCTCAGATAAAATGTATCATGATTTAAAGGCACTTTACTGGTGGCCGAACATGAAAGCCGACATTGCCACCTACGTGAGCAAATGTTTGACTTGTGCCAGAGTCAAGATAGAATACCAGAAACCATCTGGTCTACTGCAACAACCGGAACTCCCAATGTGGAAATGGGAACACATCTCTATGGACTTTATTACGGGTTTGCCTAAGACACCGACGGGATGCGATACCATCTGGGTGATCGTTGACCGGTTGACTAAATCGGCACACTTCCTAGCGATTAAAGAAACAGACAAAATGGAAAGACTGACTCGAGTATACATGAAAGAAGTGGTGTCTAGACACGGAGTGCCTGTCTCGATCATTTCCGATCGAGATTCTCGTTTCACCTCGCACTTTTGGAAGTCGCTGCAAAGCGCACTGGGCACCCGTCTCGATATGAGTACAGCATACCATCCTCAGACGGATGGGCAAAGTGAACGGACTATTCAGACCCTGGAGGATATGTTGCGTGCATGCGTCTTAGATTTCGGAAAAAGTTGGGAACCCCACTTACCCTTGGTAGAGTTTTCGTATAATAACAGCTACCACGCAAGTATTAAGGCAGCGCCGTTTGAAGCGCTGTACGGACGGAAGTGTCGATCACCACTCTGCTGGGCAGAGGTGGGTGATAGCCAAATCACTGGTCCGGAACTGGTACTCGAAACCTCGGAAAAGATTGTTCAAATCCGAAATCGCATGGCAGCAGCACGAGATCGCCAAAAGAGTTACGCCGACAAGCGCCGAAAACCTCTCGAATTTCAAGTGAACGATCGGGTGTTACTCAAAGTCTCACCTTGGAAAGGTGTGGTTCGCTTTGGTAAGCGAAACAAACTCAACCCACGATATGTTGGTCCGTACCGGATAACTGAGCGCATTGGTCCGGTGGCGTACCGACTGGACCTACCAACAGAACTCAGTGGCGTACACGATGTATTCCACGTATCAAATTTGAAGAAATGCCTGTCTGATGAAACCCAAGTAGTCCCTTTGGAGGAACTACAAGTTGATGAACAGTTACGGTTCATTGAGGAACCAGTCGAGGTTTTGGATTGGGAAACCAAAACGCTCAAGCACAGCAAAATTCCAATCGTTAAGGTTCGTTGGAACTCGAGACGTGGACCGGAGTTCACATGGGAACGCGAGGATCACATGATGAAAAAGTATCCTCACCTTTTTGAAGGGCTAACCAAACACCGAAAACCGCGAAACCCGGCAAACCGTCAAACATCACCGGAGGTATGAAATAAATTTCGGGACGAAATTTCTTTCTACTAGGGAATGATATGACAAACTGAAAATTTTCTTATTTTTTTTCAGACACTCATCACGACTTGACTCAAATTTTCGGGACGAAAATTCTTTAACATGGGAATGATGTGACAATCGTCAATTTCAGGTTAACCCCGTTAACTCAACTCCGTCAATTCAAACTTTAAGATCGTTGAATCTATAACGCATACTTCATTACATTTAAACTAGGGTTTAAATGACGCTTAACATTTACTACATGTGTAGTCTTTCGGGATTTGCACCGAAACGCAAACGAGTTGACGCGAGCGATTGATAAATAAACGACAAACGTCAAAACACTAATTATGTGATTATTATGTGTTAGGTATATGTGTGTTACTTGATTGTTATGTGGAATGTTAAACAAGAAACAAGAACCAACTAGTTTAGGCTAGAGATGTAGCACTTGAAAGTTTAGGGACTAGAATGTAACTTGGTTATCTATAAATATAACCTAAACACTAAACCCTAATCTATTTTATAAACTCAAGACCGATCGGCCCTCCCCTCCTTGGTTCTCCATGGCTGCCGTCCACCAACTCACACATATACACATCAAATCAAGAGATTAATCCAAGAACTAGGTGCTAGGAAGGTATACTTGATCACCTCTTACCTCTTTGTTGTTTAATTTTGATGTTTAATGGGTTGTGTATAAACCCTAATCGGCCGATCATGTGCATGTATGTGATTAATATGATTGTTGTTAGTTGGATAATGGATTGATAACTAGATTGATGTTGTTGCATGATTCATTGTTGTCTTTGATTTGAGTTAAAACACAAACCCTAATCTTGTATGTATGGTGTAATTGATATGCATGGATAGTAGTTATAGTGTCTAGAGGGTTATATGGATGCATGATAGTTCATAGATTGTTATTATGTTGAGTTTTGATGTGAACAAATTCTGGACAGAATGTATATACGATGTTTAAGTGACTGTAACGAAGTGTAAACGTGAAAATTGATTGAGATTGTGGGTACTGCAGTAAACTAGGTTGAGTCTAGTTTCTATAAAGTATAAATTCGTAATTTTTGGATAAGTGGAAGTATACTTTTATGATTTTACAAAAACGTGATGCAAAGCTGAGCTGTTAGACCTGCTGTTAGGTTATGTTGTAAATGTTATATCTCATGAACTACGTGACCAATTGGGTTGGTTCCACTTCTGGAAGTTGACTCATTGAGTTAGGAACCAAACCCAAGTGGTCTTGCATTTATTGGATTTTTCGTTTAATGGGAATTGCAAATAACATTCTGTTGCACATGAATCTGACTGATATGAGTTTGCTGTAATGTTTTGGTCATTATAAGAAAAATATGTGGAATAAAAATAAGATAAAATATGTTCTGGAAACCTAAGATATGTATGCTTCTTTGGTGATTTTTGGTGAATTAATTGAGACGTTATGATCGGTGAACTAGTGCAATCTTTCAAGTAGAAATTCTGTCATAACGAAACTAGCTGCTGAGTTGTGTAGGAATGCATGAAATATGATAGTTTTTGTATAATTGTTGTATTTTGACCAAAATACCCTTGCGGGGAATAGTTGTTAGTTGATTGCCATGAATTGACCAAATTGCCCTTATGGGGAATAATGGTTAGTTAATCTTTGTTTGTTGACCAAAATGCCCTTACGGGAATAATTGCTAGTAAAGTATGTTATTAGTACGTGACACGAAAGTAATTGCTCACTCATGTATCGTATCACAATTGTACTTGTTTAAGTCACACACAATTCACAAACGAAACACGAAATCTGTTACGTGCATAGGTATTATGTGCCGAGTCTAGAGACTCGTTAAACGTACCGATACTTAGAAAATCTCTTTGTTATTTAGAACGCTAGAGAGTTTCTACGACGCACATCACTTGGTGATCTAGATCGGGATATTCTTCGCAAACAGTGAGTTTCACTTACCCCGCTCTTTGAACTGTTTTCAAACGTTTTTCACTTGGGGGAGATAACATACTCCGATAAACATATTTTCTGAGATAAACGCATATTTAAGATTTTGTTATAAATTATATATCACTTGTAAAGGCTAAGCGGCAAACGTAACATTTGAAGTCCCACACATCGGACCGGTTAATATTTGGAATAGCGAGTCACTGTTGAGTAGTACTACTGGGTTTGACAAACCCCACCCGACGTTAAGCTCAACTGGAGGTTGAGTGGGTGTAATTTTGGCTAACACTTACCATGGTCTGGATTGACCTGGTGACGGGCACTTGATAAACAGTCAGCTTCGGTCGCGAACCACTTAGCGATACTTGTTGTATAGATTAGCTACCTATCGATATATAATTTGACATAACACTATCTGGTAATGCAAAACACTTAAACGTTGTAACGTGGTTACACAACACTTAAACGTCGTAACGGGGTTACGCAACACTTAAATGTCGTAACGTGGTTACGCAACACTTAAACGTCGTAACGTGGTTACGCAACACTTAAACGTCGTAACGTGGTTACGCAAAACACTGAATCGTCGTAACGAGGTTACGCAAAACGCTAAACGATTTATCTTATTTAACTTGTGAACTCACCAACCTTGTGTTGACACTTTTAGTATGTTATTCTCAGGTAGCCGAGGCGGGCGCGCGGTTTAGGAGCATGCATTAATTGAAACCATCTTTATTCTGCAAACTTAATTTTTAACAGTTACATTTGGTTTTAAGTCGTCCTGCGTGACGCAACTTTTGAATTAAGGTTTTACGCTTCCGCACTTATTTACATTTAAACGTTTTTCTTTGGTTTGATTATAACTAATGATTCCGATCCTGCCAGTTCACACCCTCTGACGGTAAAACTCCGTTAGTGGATTTTGAGGGTGTGACATTCCGAGATCCTTGTGATCATTGATTTTGTCTTATATTGTCGATTATGATTGTATTGAATTCAGTTATGAAGGTTTGACTGTTTATGTTCCTGGTAATTTTGACCTTGACCAGATTAGTCAAAGATTAAGCTTAAAGGGCCATTCGTTATTGTGTAACGAATTGGAACTCATTCGTGTCCAATTCGTTATACAACTGACACGAATCAGGATAACGAATCTTACTTCATAACAAATCAGATTCTCATTCGTTATTTATAACGAATTAGACTATACTTCGTTAACTTTTATTAGTAATTCGTTAGACCTAATTCGTTAATTTTTTACTTGATAGCGAAGTAGCTGGTTCGCTATAACGAATTACCTTTCGTTATAACGAATCAGAATATTTAACGAATGATAAATTTAAATTATTTTAAAATTAAAAGGCTGATAAATTAGTTTAATTTTAATCCTTTAATTATATATAAATTATATGATCATTTTAATCATTCATTATCACTAATACTTGATCTTGTTTATATAGTGTAATGGCCGGTAATATGGATCAAGATCCTCCCGTTGTTGATCAACAACAACAAGAGGCACAAGATATTCCTTTGCTGCCGTATGACAAAAGACACAACGTTTGTGCCTTTGTCGGTACGAATTTTGCTGGCGAGGATGTATTTGGAGATATGTTAGCATTCATACGTCGCTCACGCATTCATTATGCTGTCACTGTGAATCCAGATGTCTGTTTTAGCATCGTTCGCCAATTCTGGAATACTGCTCGTTATGTGGAAACAGAGAACCACATTGCTGCTGAGGTTAATGCGAGACTGTTTCTGTATCCATTGAGAATGTTCGAAGGCTGCTGAGGTTCGATGACACTGTTGATGATCCAAGCGAGTACCACAAAGAGCTGATCAAAGGGTTGTTTGGACGGGTATTTTATTCTGGTAATCTTGATGAGTCCATGTATAACAAGGCATACGTGTGTCCTGCATACAAGTATTTACTACACGTTCTAATACACTCCTTGGTGGACGGAATGGAGGGTTTGACGAATGTCGTATCATGCTCCAATCGTCGTTCGTTGCTTTAGTGTTGAATAAGCCTTTCAACTTCTCTGAGATGATCTTCGATCGTCTCAAAGAAAATTGTCTTACTGTGAAACGATGCACTAAGTTCTTGATGTATCCGCGATTCATACAACTGTTTGTTCAAGATGCTATTCGGGATTTGGTGATCGATCCAACACAAGTTAGGATAAATTTACGTTGGATCACATGAAAGCGGATACTACGAGAAGGATGAAACAGTTTGTTAAGATCCTCATCCAAGATTCAAAAGATTGATTGGTCATCTGGTGAATCCAGATTATGTATGTCCTCCCGATTATCGCTGGATCCACGATGACTCGGATTCTGAGCGTGAGGAAGGAGCAGGTGGAACGAGGGTGATGATAATGATGATGATGGTGGTGATGCTGATAATGGTTGTGATGGTGACGCTCTAGCTCAACAACAAGCTTCGGTTGAGGCTGCTTTAGCTGCTACTATAGTTGCTCAACGTAAACGGAAAGGGAAAGAGTTGGTTGGTGAGGGGTCGTCCAAACGATGTGTGTCGGCTGGTGCTGGCATTTCATTTGAAGTTCAACCTCCAAGGTCGTCCACTATTCAACGCCCGGCGGTGCCGCTTACTGACTAGCACCCAGGAACTTACATTGACGACTACTCTCACATCAGATCTTAAGCTTGGTATGATTCCTAAATTTGTTCTATCTACTTCACCAAGACCTACGACTGCTACTTCGGTGGTCTCTCCTACACCGATGATGATGCCTCCACCACCAATGGATTTTTCATATCTGAGGCTTAACCGACCTCAAGGTCCTGTTCAACCAATCCCTTCTTCGTTTCTTGCAATGTCTCATGATCAACAAATGAATATGGTTTTGAGTTTACTCCATTTTTATGAAAATCAAATGTCTGCTGATTGAATGACTCAAGAACGTATGTTGGAGAACCAAAAGAAGCTGGTGAGTTATGTATCCTTTTGCCAAAAAGAAACCAAAGCCCTCCGTGAGATTGTTGAGTCTTAGGGGGTGAAAATAAAAGAACAAGAGGATCTTATCTTGCAGCTAACATGCAAGGATGATGAACTGAAGAAGCTTAAAAACGATGATGAAGATCCAGATGCTTCGGGTACTGGAGGAAGTGAGCCTAAACACTCACGGCTCGTCATCTAGTGCTAGTACAAGTGCAGTTGGTGATTCAGGAAAGCAGATAATTGCTTATCATGATTCTACAGCTGCTACACCATTGAGATGATCAAGGCTAATACCATCTTTGTTGATGGTACGGGGGTGGTTAGAAGCATTAACAATGCTGATGAGATTGAGGTTGGACAATTTGTTGAGAGATCCCTAACACGAGAGCATATTTCTATTCTGTTTGGTCTGAATGATGATGAGTTAACCGTGTTAGAGGGTGAAGACGATGTGGAGGTCGAGAACGATGAAGAGATCTTAAATGATCCAACTACTCAGATGAACACTGAGTTTATTTATGAGGACGAGGAGGTGGAGATTGAGGATGTAACGGCTGAGGAGTATCCTAACTTATTTCAACACTCTAACGTTGATCAGGGTGCTCCGGTGTTTACAGAAAAAAAAAACATTAAAGCAGCCGAAGACCATTTGGATAAGGTATCAAAGGGCAAGAACGTTGTTGATACAAGATTCGACTCTAAGCCCGATCCGTCTGTTGTTGACATTCAGAGATGGCTTGCTTATTGGGACAAGAAAGCTCGTAAGATTATTGATGCATTCAGATATGTGGATCAAGAGCAGAAATTTGAAGATGTCGCTCATGCTCAAGCTAATCAGATGACATCCTTTAGGGCCGTATCTAAAGTGAGAGGTGACATTATTTCATGGCTTTATGATTCCGATTTAAAGGTCTGTATTGTTAAATGGGAGAACGGAATTCAATATTATGAAAAGATTACTGACATTCTTTCATTACCACGTTGGGACGTTCGGACCCTCGCGTGTCAACCTTTTATGAACCGTGGGGAGTTCAACATGCAGATTGGTTTCACAAACATATGCTGTTTGAGGTTAATCACGGGTTCAAATTCTTTAAACCTCAGATTCCAACCCGTAAGCGTATCGATGAGATTGATCCAAGGACAGGTTGGAGGAAGTTGGTACTTAAGGTAAAGCCGCCAAGAACTATGAAGCGTGTACTGGTGAAGATGATGAGCCAACATATGTATTATCTTTCAACCGCTGGTATTACGACAACCAAATTGGCGAGGCCGTTATTGTGTTGGGTAAAGGCTTAAAGACCAAGCTGATAAAGATCATTGATCCGATGTGGCTCGTAAATTTGACAGAGACCGACAATGACGTGCTATTCAAGAATAAGATATTGATTGAGCGTCGTGAAGACTATGACTGAGCAATGCAATTTCAACGCGTTGTTCGTGTGTGCCAGAACATGGTATTCACAGCTGCAGAGATTGGCAGAGAAGACGTTTCAAGTAAATTAAAGACAAAGAGCTCAAGACGAGGGGGTGTCTGATAGTACACGGTTTTGCGTCTCGAGTCTTTGTAATTATCATTTTGTATTTATCGTTTATCTATGTAAAAGTTATTTATTATTAAACTAAGTTAGTTCGTTAGAGGAACTTTCTAGTTCGTTAAGGATGTTTAACGAACTAGACCATAAGTTAAGTTCCTCCTGATTCGTTAAGGATGTTTAATGAATCAGGGAGTGTTTCGTTAAGTTTGATTATTTAATGTATTGTAACGAAGCAGAGGCTAGTTCGTTACGGAATGTGTAACGAACTAGACCTGTCTTCTATATATAGTGGGTTCGTCCATTGTTTAATTTAAGTTTGGAGATTAACGTATTGAACCTTTGCCCAAGTTTTCTCTCAATCAAACTTCATCTAATTAATCTATTCTATATAATATATACACCTATATACAACTAATACTAATATATATATATATATATATAACATATAATCTATATGAGTAATAATGAACTAGATCCGTTTATTGTTAATTAAACCTTAGATCTGAGATCTAGGGTTTCACACATAATGTCGTGTTTTTGGCATGAAAAACGAGAAGGTCGGTGGCACGTTTTACGAGAAAGTGAAAGGTTATTTTTTTAGAGAGAGAAAGTCTTTTAGAAAGAGAGAGAGTTAATTGTGTGAATGAAAATGAGGGTGGTGGCTCTCTATTTATAGGCTGGCCGGGAGACCCGTCGCGATACGCAATGGGCCTAGACATAGCCGGCACGTATCGCAACGTAGCTATGGTGAGTCATGATGTAGATTTTTCATGTGGCGCCACGTGGCTGACGTAGTGCCACGTGTTGACACGTGACATACGCTATGTCACGTGGTGACACGTGGCGGAACACAATGCCACAAGGTGACACGTTTCGCGTCATCGCAATACGCGATGACGTTTGGTCTATGGCCGTCGCGTATCGCGATCGGGCCAGATGACAGATTTTTCATTTTTGATTATTAAATTTTAAAAATTGTTATCTTTGGTCCTTTAACTTTTGAACTTTAGTATTTTTGACCCGTTATTTTCGTGATGTTACAATAAAAGTCAAAACCGGTTTACGATCGGTTTCGGTTCGAGTTGTAACCGGTTTCATGAACAATGACGATCGGTTTCGGTTTGATTTTTGGCCGGTTTTTGTCCGGTTTTGACCGGTTTCGGTTCGGTTAACCGGTTTTGGTGGAGAAAATTACAAACTAGTTCCAAACCTACGGTTTCATTGGTTCCAAACCGGTTTCTATTTAATCGGTTTCAAACCGGTTCTGTTTCGGTTTGGTTTTCGGGGTTCTGTTAACCGGTTTATTTGCCCACCTCTATTCGCCACTGATTTTTATATTCATGGATATATTCATTTAAGGTCATGGTTAATGTGTAAGTTAAATCTATCAAACTTAATACTTTAATTACTATAGCTGCCTATAAATTAAGCCTTTATTATTTGAAAATAATTCTTACTATGTTATAGTAAACTTTATCGTTGGCTTTATCAAGACGTTTGCTAGAACACTTTAACTAGTTCTAATTCAATTTTGTATGGTGCAAGATGGTTTGCTATGTCTAGCGGTATCACATTATGCTAGTAACCGTTTGAGCTAGCAAGTTGGAGCAACGGAGACATTAATAGCACTATTCTTTGATCTGAGTTTCTTATATTTCTCTTGTCTCGTTCATGTCATGTCTTTGTCTTGTCATTGTCTTGTCCATATTTTGTTTGTGTGCTTGTCTTGTCTTTGTTTTCATGGGCAAAACTTATGTAGGGGCGGGGAGTGGGGGTCCCCGCACGTCCCTTCCTGTTTGTTTTTTTTCTCACTAGTGTAAATTTACCCGTTTTTATTAGAAAATATTTACGTAATGTAAATTTACTCTTTTTCATTCGAAACTTTTGAGCCCACTCTCCTAACCCAAATAAACGTGTGTTTTCATCCGAACTTCGTCGTTGTTTCTTGTCATTGTATGGTCGTTGTCTTGTGTTTTTAATCATTAAAACAATGGATCCCATCATAAAGTGTTTGCCCACACAAGCACAATAAACTCCATCAAATGTTTATAAAACGTATTTGGTCAAGAGTACTGGGCCTAACACATACGAACCCATGAAAAATAAAGTCTAGGCCCAATTCATTATGGAATAAAAGATCTCTTGTGTTTCTTTGATACCTTATATATAAGCTTGTGATTGAACCGAACAAAAACAATACACAACATAGACACGTGTTTTTACCCACACATCAAACATATTAACCAATCCCCCAGAAATTGACATTCTCCTAACATTGTTTTTTATCCAAATTACATCCCCCGTAGTCACTATCGGTGTACACGTGTAGCACCAAAGGAGAGTCTTTGGGGTACTAAAGACCCAGTCAAGGCTTTCCTTTGAGATACCGAAATGTGCGTTTGACAACGACTAAGTGAGACTCTTTAAAATCAAATTGATACATGGCACATTAACAAATCGGGAACATGATGTACACAAATTCAACAAGGGTAGGTTGTACCTCCATCCATCTAAGGTTGATCCTGATACGAGCAAAATGCCTAAGGATCATGGAGAGCCGATATATCACGGTGAACCGTTCACTCCCAATATGATTTTATGATTTTTGACTTTGTCACTTGGGAGTTCGACAACAGCACAACAGTGGTAGTGATACACTGTGAGACCATGCACACGCTGAAGTTCTTTGACGAGCATGAGTTGGCTGGTTTGAGCAAGGAAGATCTGCTAAAGTTGTACCATTCCCTCTTATCCACAGTTGACGACATGTGAAGGAACAAAACCGATAAAATTGTTGAGAAGTTCCACAAGTTAATTCGTTATCTTGTTGATAATCAACTATTTGACTACGACTATCTATTCGACTACGAAACCGATTGAAGAAAGAAGTTAGAGAAATAATACTAAAAACCGTAGAGAGATTGTTAGGCCCTATTTTGTATGTTAGTTTTTTGTATTATTTAGATTTAGTCACGATGTAATGTACTAGCATACGGTTTCATTTATTATACGTTTGGGCACGAGGTCATGTATTTAAAGCCCATTGGGCCGATATAATGAAAGCCTAGTATGGCATGTCTTCACCTATATAAGGTGAAGCATGCACATACTAGAGATAACCTTTTGTCATTTCTCTATCTTATCCATCTAGCAACTCTCTCCCTACTCTTCCTTCCTTTCCTGTTTCGGAAATAAACCAACACCAACAAGATCTGAGATCTCGGTTGGCTACAAGTGCTTTCCGCTAGCTTGTAGTTAGAGATTGATTCAAGAACTAGTTGTTTGATCCATTAATAGGACCTACACACACTTGTCTAGTAAAAAAAAAAAGAAGAATTTGTTTACTATTACCTACCTTTCCTATTAAGCTTATAACCGTATTATTATTGCTAAGTAATTCGTCCTCCACTTTAGATATGCCATTCCACACACTTGTAAACATTGACTTAGAAGGAATTGGTTTTAGACCTCTTTAATTAAAGTGAATACTTTCTACCACTCTTCTCAAAATTTGTTCGGTTTGATGTTGAACCTCTACCCCTACTTAGTGAGTAGACTCAAATTTAAATCTCTTAGTGACCCCACACCAAGCATGCCATGCTTTTTTTTCACTAGCCTTTTCTAATTTTCCCAATGAATTTTCCTCTTATCCGTGGCACCACCCCATAAAAAACCCCTTCTCAATCTTTTCAATTTTTCAATCACCGATATGTCAAGCTTTATATAACAAAAAGAAATATATCAGATGAGCACGTTTTAGAAAAGAAATTGATGCGATTTAGAAATTAATACTTTCAATAGGTGCTCCTAAGGCTATGGGATATACCACCGACTCATCTCCTCTATATGTAGCATACTTAATGTCTGATCTAACCGATCAAGTCAGGTCTTAAAAATAATAGGTGCAATAATTAATGATAGAATTTCATAATGTCACATGATAGTCAAACTCGGACCATTAAATTAGTTTTTATTTATTTATCATTTTTATTTTACAAATAGTAAACAACAAAAATAATCAAGTTTGACCAATTTTTTTACAAAAATAGACACTAAAATTTAGCCACTAACCCCAATAAACATACAATTGAACCAATCAGGATTCGCCACATGCCCCAACATGGCTAAAAATATGAAAGCACTGAAAATCATGGAAACTGAAAAGTGACCTCAGACCAATCAGAAACTGTCATGTGTCCAAAGCGGCTAAATTTAGCCTACAAGTCTTAGCCACCTTCTCTTTTTTTAGACGTCTTCTTCTTTTTAGCGGTTAAAATAGGAGATGTTGGCTAAGTCGTCGCCCATTTTTTAGCGTATCAAGAGGAGACTAAGACTTGTATGCTAAGTTTAGCCGGCTTTAGAAACGCGACAGTTTCCGATTGCTCCAAAGTCATTTTCAGAGTCCAAAGAGTCATGGCTAAGGCTTAGTCGCATTTCACATCTTTAGCTGTCTTGGGGTACATGGCGAATCCTCATTGGTTCAATTTGAATGTCTATCTGTATGAGTGTTCAAAAACGAATATCTAAAGTTTCGGATGTCCAACCCTTTCGGATAGTGGATTTCGCTATACGAATCTGAATCCAAAATTTCATATATCCATATGGATAGTGAATTTAAAAAATTAAAAAAAAAGGAAAAAAAAACAAGAAAAAACAAGATTTATATTTTAATAATTCTAAATTCAACAAACAAAAGAGTAATATATAAAAGAAATCGTCCCCAGTAACAACTATTATTCTCCCAATCTCTACGACCACTAACCGTTGTCCACTACCGGCCACCGACTACCACTATCAATCACCACCACTCCCTCTTCTTCCTCTGTTTCTCCATTCATGAAGATTGAACCCTAAAATCGCCACCATCGAACTGAGATGAAGACAACCGTGAAACCCCATATATCTGGCGATACCCAAACCTACCCTCGTTTATCTGGAATAGATCGTCGCATATGGCAGCTGGTTGAGGCGAGATGATTGCGGACTGAAGTGTGGGAGGTCTATATATAGAATTTGGTGTTGATCGGAACTGGTGCGATGGTGCGGTAGTGGCTGGAAGTGAGGTGGTGTGGTGGTGGCAGGAAGGCAGGGTCGGTGGGAGGCGGCTAGAGAAATGATTTGTGATAATGTCTTATTAGGGTTTTGGAAGAAGGCATATTTACGTATATATAAATTTCGTATCCGAAATATCCTAAAAGGTTCAAAATAATTATCTAAATCCGAAAATTCGGTTAATTCGGATGCAGATTTGAAATTTTCTGAACACCCCTGTCTATTGGGATTTGAGGTTAAATTTTGTAGTATGTTTTTTTAAAAAGTTGGTCAAACTTGATTATTTTTGTAATTTTTCCTAGTTTATATAATAATAATAATAATAATAATAATAATAATAATAATCGTATTTAACTTAATAAAAAGCTAAAAATAATTAGACGGTAAATGAAACGATCATAAACCATTGGCAATGGTAACTTATTTGGCGGCTATATATATCTACAATTATATCACTTAGGAATTAAACCTTAACCCTAAAACTAAGTTTAAGTTTCAAGATCGTTCGAAACAACATTAATCTTTCATCTTCATCCATCTGCCATTACTTCCGGTACGTAACTATTCTGCTGAACCCATTATTTTATTTCCAAAATTGTTGCTGGAAAATTTCGTTCTTCGTGTTCTAAATATATATATATATATATGTGTGTGTGTGTGTGTTTATATTGATACAGTAGTGATTCAATGGCGGCTACCAAACTCAAATGGAAACCAAGACGTGTTCTTGCAAAGCGTGATTTCCCTGATGCGTTTTATGATGATGTCACTAATGAATCTTGGAACAACCAAACATTTAAAAGACACAAGGTTTCTGATGATGTTCCAGAAGATGATGATCATGCTGGCAAAGAAATCTTTGATTTAACGGATGACTTCATCCCTCTTGATGAAACCGATGATATGTCCGGTGAAAGTTGTGGTCTTGAAGAGCAAGTTTTGGACGATGGCATTGTACCACGGTTCGTTAACTGTGAAAGAAGCGGTTCAAATACTTTCGACGAGGAAGTTGGTGACTCGAGCGCTTATACTGACTCGGGTATTGGATGTTATTTTTGGGATATGCATCGGATGCGGAGAGCGCTTGTTGTTGAAGGTATGAATCAAGAAAACATATATATGTTGGACTTATAATTCATGTGGCTTGAGGAGGTTGTTTTGTTAGAATTACTTGCTTATATGATTTGTTCTTGTAAGTTGTAAGTACCACTACATTAGTCTGATGATATTATAAAAATGTTGGGGTTGAGCATACAACATGCGATTTATAAAAAAGTTTAGATATAAAAATGTTTAGTTCGATGGTGAAAAAAGATAAAAGTGATAACCTGAGTGATTAACTTATCACTAATATATGTCACAAGCAAAAAATCTGAGTTCATCAAGCTTGTCAAGAATGAAAATAAAAAACTGAAGAGAGAGCCCTCTTGAACACACTAGCCCAATCTTGCTAAGCCCAAAACAGCTACGAGCGCAAGCTTTATTTGATCCAACAGCAAATAAGCCCATAGCGGCTACAAGCCCATATCATTTGAACTCCATTCCTCACACATAACATATCCCAATTGAAAGAAGAAACCTATTAATGTAACAAACATGTTTGAATACTAGCTTGTAATGAAATGCATATACATTTTTTACAATATACATAAAAATAATATTAATAAAAATGTTATTATCATTTGGTAAGAAAAAAAAGTAATCATTCAATCAACCTTAAATTTTGTGTTTTTCAAATATGGAAACTTATAATGAGACAGAGAGAGTATTTGAAAGGCAAAAGCTAGCACTTTTGAAAAACTCTATTTTAAAACTTTTGAAAAGACTTTATCAAACACCTTTTGTTTTTTAAAAATCAAATAAGTAAAATTTAAAAGTTCACTCAAACACCCCTTAAATTTAGACCTTGGAGCTCAATTAAAACTTGGTCTCTAGCCATAACTAGCCTTAGAAGCTTAAACAAGAATATTATTTCTATAAATATAATTAATTTTATCTAAAAAAAGTAAATAGATAGATACAAAATAAATACTTATGCATGCGCACCTACTAAAAGATTACAACTTAATGACATATATAACATAAATTAATAAATGAGAATAAATATGAAAAAAATGAGAAGGATTTATATTCATATAAAAACCCCATAAGAATTTAATAAAACAAATCATAACTCACAGTTTAATAAAAAAAATAAAAAAAGTAAAAACACAAAAATGTTTCAACCATCTTCCTCGTTAAAAAAACACAGTGTTGAGGGAAAAATGTCATTGTGTTTTTTTGTTTATCATTGTGTTTTTTGTTTATTTTTGTAATTGATTGTTTCTTTTTTTGTCACATCCCGGCTTAGGGCCTAGGCGTGTGACCAATAGTTGGTACCTGTTTTGTAAATATATCAGAGTTTATGGGTAAATTTTAGCGGAAGACTTTAGCTTGAATTTAATATTAATTTACATTGAAAATTTACTTGGGAATTAAACACCCAAGTATTCGGTTTACAAAATATGTTTTCTTAATGCAAGGATTTAGTTTATCAAAACGAAGTCATCTTGTATGCGCTCCTATCTTCATTAAGACTCCAATCCTTGCTAATGCTACTTATGCTTAATTACCTGCAATGGGTTGGAAAAATACATTGGTTATATGCTGGTGAACACATATGACTCTATAAAACATTTGAATGACATTACAATACAATTATAGTTTTCTGTTCACTCAGCAGAAGTAAGTCTACTTCTGGGCTTTGTACCACTACCCTACACACATACAAATGTTTCCCCCGAGCCATGTAGCCCCTGCAAGGAGAACTAGTTATGACCGTTAGCCCGCGGCCCCCTGGCCTTTGACTGATTAGGCTGAACAGTTATGTTTGGATCCAGACATATGTGTACTTGGTCTGAGTTGCTTTTATTTTCTATATTGTATTATAACGTTATTAGAGATCACATAATCTCATGTAAACGTTGACTGACTCGTTAAGACAAACACCTGTTCATCTTGTCAAGTATAAATATGTTTTGATTAATTGAAAAGGTTAACGTATTCACATGTATCGTCGGTGTTGGAAACCTTGACTGATTGATTGATTGTGGGTGATATTTAACCTATACATAATAGGTTTGTATAAATATCTAAATGATGTTTTGATTAAGCTATGATTGCTAAGTTTAACCTTGAAATCGTTTATCTTTGATGGTGAATGAAAACTCTTTGTTTTTATGTGACGTTTGATGTAGCATGCTTTGGCTTAATAGGTTATAACATGTTGGTAAGTTTCTCCAGGTAAGTAATCGGTTGATTGGGATTTGTACGAATTACTTTTCCTTAGGCAAGAAACTTACTACTAGTGATATCACCCTTACAGTTACTACATGCCCGTCAAAATATATCTTTGGTTAACATTACTTTGCTATGTTTATGAAAACCCGTTTATGAATGTGAATGTTTACAAAACACTTTCAAAGCTAAAGGCCATAGCCTTGATTGATTGTCTAAGCTCTAATAACTTAAACATAACTCCTACCTTATGTCGGATACTTATTGATAATATCAGTTACTAATCGTAACCGGTTATTGGTCAAACAGGCTAAACCGGTTATTGCCAATAACCAGTTACTGTTCCTAAGCGGTTTTCTAGTGGGTAATCCCAACCTATGTAACCAGTTCGGTTCGGTTGTTAAATAAACTTTAACTAACACCACCGAATTACCTTATGTTCGGGCAACAGTTTGGAAATCAGTTTCTGTCTCAAAAGTATAAACCGGTTCCTAACCTTCAGTTACTAATCGGTTTCTAGGTTTGGTTTCCAGCTTTGGTTCTGTTAACCGGTTACAATTTGCACCTCTACTTGTGAGTAGACAATGGATTGAGGACAAACAAAATAACCATCAGAAGGCCCTGATAAGTTAAAACAATAAACATCATGACCACCAACTGTTGACACAACCAACTTAAATCCCTAATAAATAAAAGCTTGAAAGATGTATGAGTAAATGTTTGATAAGCTAGAAAGTGTTACAAATGCATACATTTAACAATTCAAACCCAAAGAAAGCAACACATAATAATCTCATAGTAAATTCACATGCCACCTTGGGTAATTGAGACACGTTTACCTCCAAGAAGAACCACCGAGCCGAATGACCTCTTCACCATCATTATTATCCCTACCAATAGCACCACCGCTGCTTGGACCGCTACCCTTATCAGTAGACAAGTCACCATACATGTCTTTAAGCTTAGCCAAGTTACTAGATGCAGATGTTCTGTCTTTTGTTTCTTCGCGGTTTGGACTCGGTTTATAATCCACACGCACGCTCTGGCTTCGGCTTCGGCTCCGACTCCGGCTCCTGCTTCGGCTTCTTCGAGAACTAGATTCCCTATGGTAGTCTCTACGGCTTGCTTCCCTGTGCCTGCGATCATAATCATGTCTCCTGTCTCTATATCTGTCTCTATCTCTATCTCTGTCCCGTCCATGGTCTCGGTCCCGGTCCCTTCCATGGTCTCGATCCCGGTCCCGTCTATCTCGGTCGGTGTAATCCCGATCAGATAAATCACGGCTTTGGCTACGGTGGCGGGAAGGGGATCTTTTGGAATCGTCACCGTCTTTCCGGTCATAAGAAGGGAGTGGCGGGAGAGTGCGGCGAACAGGTGAGGAGTCTCGAGTGGATGCACGGTGAGGGGCCCGCTGACCGAAAGAAACTGAAAGTGCTGCTTTGACAGATGGCGGTCGACGGGCCATGTCATCGGATCCACGGGTGGATTCCCCGGTTACTCCACAATGTTTGGTTGGGAGTTTGAGTTTTTCAAGATTTGCTGTTATTGACCGCATTACGGGGACGGGAATGCGAGGAAAGAGTGTATCAAAGTAGTACTGCAAGAAAAAGAAAACAAGACTTTAGTATATACCAAATGTGGCCATTCAATAACATGACGGGATATTGTAAACTGAGAAAAGCACTTAAGTTTATTACACACAGGATCATTGTTATTTTGAAGATTGATACAAGGGTATAACTCATTTTGTCACTATTTACTAACAATGTTTTTTTATCATATTAAGTAAAATGAAATCGGGTACACACTTGTGTGGCCTCCATATACCTTACACCGAATGTATATGCATACAGTTATAGTTATTGGTAAAGAGAGAATTTAGTATCACAAAAATACAACATTTTATAGAGTAAATTCCACTTTATGCGTTTTAAAGAACCATCCTTTATGTTTTCTCAGTTAAATGAGGGCATATTGGTCCCTTTAACCTTTTAATTCAAAAATTAACAATTTAATAAAGTTGTTATTAGATATCAGAAACCCTTTATCTCAATGCTTTAGTGTGTTTCTTAATTTTAAAAAACTAACACCTATAGTGGAAAGAACGAAACGGCAAACTATTGAAAACATAAAGGACGTCTCTTCACTTTCCTGTTATTTCCTTGTTTAAAAAGATTTAAGAAACAAAACGTATACATTTAACGAACGAAAGCATAAATTATTCATCAACAAAAGTATTGATGGGTTGATCACTTATTGGATCAATCAATAAAGTTTGATGACCCATCTGGATCACGGCCTGGCCCAGTGAAGCCTGACTTGATCCAGAACTAACCGGATCTCATAAATGAAGACTAGCTATCTGAATCATAAAAATGAACCAGACTGAATCTGATCCGTTCTGGATCAGCCAGGCCCATTAACAGGCCTAAACTAATTAAATGACAAGATGAGATCAGAAGTACGACTGGCACCTGACCTGGCCAAGAAGTAAGTCCCGCACATATACGCCCATTGTTGTCATCCTTCCATTAGATCCAGGCGAGAACTCCTACCAAAAAAGGAAAAAAAAAACATAATTCAGACATCAAAACAAATGCCTTAAAAATCACATTAACAATAAAAAATAACAGTGCTATGAAGCACCATATGGACTCGCTGCACATTAATAAAAAAAATTCCAATTACACTAACATATAAGTATATAATCGCCTCCAAATAACGCTCCTATGACACAAGTAATGCTACCTATATAAGCTGCAGGGAACTTGTGAGCCTTCCTTTATTGCCCGAACTCTTGAATGAGTACGAAAGAAAACAAACAGTTAAAATGATCCAATATTAACATTTGATAGGGGAAAAAAATTGCCTAACATACACTAAAAAGAGAGCACGCTGGTCTTAAAACAACTCCTCATTTGGATTTAACTAACTGAACTTAAGTGTCGTAGACAAGTTAGAATGCCAAGGTCCAGCCCTATCTTCAATCTAATACACAGATCATGATAGTTTCAGAAATTTCCAACCTTTACAATAAGACATCTAATCTGCATTTTTGTGTTAGCTACTTAACTCTAGAATGCACATAAACATAATCCAAAAAGTCAATAAACTGAAACTTTAACGTTGCAACAATTAATACAAATGGTTAACATTGTTTCTGCCCATTACTTCCTAATTTATTTAACTCCTAAAGAATCAAACAGAAGCTATATTAAGTACATATACTTAGTGTACTTACCAAACTCAGACACAGAGATCTATATAGTTTAGGCCTTAGGGCGAGACTTAGGACATCCACACATTGAACAGTATAAGAACACAACTCAAAATCAAAACACATAACAGCACTGTGTAGCAAAAATAATTAACGTTTTGAACCAAACTCTACTGCGCAAAATGAAGACCATGCAACAAAGTACCTCATCATCCTTAACATATGGTTCAAACCAGCCCCACAGAGTTTTGGGTTCTGCAGCATATCTTAAGTATAGAAATCCAACCTGCAAAATAAAAACAAAAGACATTAAACACCTTCGAGTAAATATTTTAAACTTGATTGAACAAAATGCAAATAATATATTAAACTTTAAAACTTAAATCAATACCAGTCAAAGTCATGAAAAAAAAAATTGCATAAGAATCAAGTCAGTTCACAACAGAACTGCCAAACCTTTCATTGATAGTTAAAGTTCTATTTCTAGAAATCCATTTTTAAGTCTTAACCACATATAAACTTACAGATCAGACCTCTTGTTCAACAGATTTAAACAGTTCTAGGTTCAAGTGCACTGACTACTTTGGGATAACGTCTTTTCCTCGCGAACCAACACATTTTTTACCTTGTAGCTTTTACTGGCCACTCAAGTTAATCGAAACCTTAGCCCTATATTATCTTAGTTGATGGTGTTGTAGGTCAATGATGCATTGACAAGATTGTCCATCGAATTTCACATTTACCATATAGTATATACACAAATTAACTCTACAATCTAGCCTGCTAGTTGGTTAAAAATTAACAGATGTGAACGTTTTACTAAAAACAGAAAGTACTATAGATGTAAGACAATAATAAAGTATGCATGCTTCTTTCCCAACTCAAAGTATTTATTACCATGTAATCTATTGCAGTATTGCCTTATAAAGGCTAACCACTTCTTAGAACAGATGTTTTCAATATGAACATCAAGTGTAACAAGCCTACAAAAGCTTAACAACCAAACTCAAATACATACAATCCACAAAGCAACAAATATTAAATAAATGGGCGTAGCAAGCTAATGGCAACTAACACAAATAAGTTATCTTCAATGAAAAATTTATGGCATAAACATAATTTTCAACTAAGATAAAAGAAGTAAAAACATGTCACAACTTACCGCTCTTATGTATGGAGAATCCGGGTGCTTCAACAGGCCATGCATTTGCTTCACTGTAAGTTTCATGGTGAAAAACTTGTACAGAAGACAAAAGGCAGTTGAAGGCCCACGGCAATTCCCAGTCATCCACGGCTCCACATGATCCACTTGATTATATATCTCATCAATCACTTCATGATAAGTCTTGAAACGATAAAGCTCTTTAAAGTAATCCGATGAAAGGATATTCATGCAAAGAACCCTTTCCAAAAGCTGATCAATTGGCTTAATAGGTATCTCCATCACGTAAACCACACAGATACCCCACTCAAGACACCCAAAATCAGCTGTTTATGGTGTTTATACCTGACATAAAAGTTGAAACAACAAAACAATAAGAAAGATGACTAAAATTAAAAGGTAGTGAACTAGTGATTATAACAAGCATAGCTAAAGTTGCTCGTGAATTACTCAAGATTGGATCACCAGATAGCTTGAAATAAGCCGAGACAGAGTTTCAAATAAAGCTCGTTTAGTTATCTAGTACAAGCTCAATCCTAGTATGGGAAGATCCTTTGCTCGTCAAGCCTTAACGAGCCTAGTATACTTTTGACTTTTAACTCTTTTGGACTTCCATGTATTATATTCACACTACCATGCCGAGCTCAAAGCGATCTTTGGCTCGTTTAAAGATACTGCACACGAGCTCCAACTGAGCTTAGCCTCGTTAAGGTTTTTCTTAAAATATATTAATATAATGTACATAAATTATTTAATAAATAATAAACAAGACAAGCTTGAGCATGAAAAATGACCCAGCTTTAGAAAGAGAGCTCGAAACGAGCTTGAGCTCGAGCCTAATTAAACTAATGTCAGCTTGTTTACACCCCCTAAGCATAGCTTCTGAATGTTTCTCAAACTCCTCAACATATAACAAGATTAACAACAAAATTCACTACAACATCCAAAATTTTACTCCTTTAGCATTAGAACACATTTACGTAACAATATTATCCAAAACAAAAGTATCAAATCTGTAACTCACAATAATCTACACCCTAACCCTAACCCTAACCTATTTGGAGAAGTTAACTCCAATTGCTAAATAATTTCAGAATCAATTGACAAAATAAAAGAAACAGCTTCGTGTAATCTGTTTAAGACGATTAAAAAGCCGAATTAAAACCCTAGAGAGATTAAAATTGATGACGATTATACCTTATTGTTGTGATTATGATTGCAAGCTGAGCTGATGATACGTGAGAAATTGAATCGAATTGAAGAGTTAATTTGGAGTTTTGGGGGTTCGTGAATAAACAAGCCCTAGACCCAAATCTAATTTTGCTACTATGAGTTTATTATTATTGATGGGACATATACTGGGTTTGACCCGAATTGATTTAGAGAGTTGCAGTTAGACCCCCTACATTATGGTCTTTGTTTTGCTAGACCCGTTTGTATTATGAAATATAAAAGTAATGTTTTCATAACCGGATTGGACAACGAAATGGGCAGGCTACCAGTTCACTTGTTCAACCGGATCGGTCATGAGACCGAATCGCGGTTGGACCAGTCGAGTCGGTCTGGTCTCAAAAACATTGTACAAAAGTTTGATAGTGTAATCATAAACGAAGGCATGTTTCTTTTTTACAATGCTAGTTAGGGCGGAAGCACTTTAGTGGGGTGGTAAGGTGGTTAAGATATAGAATATGAGGACGAAGATTAAGGGGTCCAATTCTTGTAAAATGTAACACTTAGTTGTTTAATAAAAGGATGGAATCATTCCAACATAAAGGTAACACTTTAAAAGATTCTCATTTGATCACTTTTAGTAGTGGCGGACGCGACACACAAATTGACTACCTTTTGATGAGGCAAGGAGACCAACGTTGATGGAAGGACTGCAAAGTCATACCTGGGGAGACGGTTGTGGCTCAACATCGACTGTTGGTGGCAGATATAGGCTTCAGAAATAAGCTGATTGTTCGAGAGAGAAAACGTACACCTAGAATTCGATGGGGAAATTTGAAGGACGAAAATGTCCCACTGTTTAAGGATAAACTCATACTGCAGACACTGGATCGAATAAATGGGGACTCAACTCATATATGGGAAGCTATGGAGACAAAGATCATTCAAGTAGCAAAGGAGACTCTCGGGGTCATAATAGGAAAGGCAGGTGGCCATAAGGAGTCTTGGTGGTGGAATGAGGCCGTACAAGTTAAGTTAAGGATAAACTCATACTGCAGACGCTGGATCGAATAAATGGGGACTCAACTCATATATGGGAAGCTATGGAGACAAAGATTATTCAAGTAGTAAAGGAGACTCTCGGGGTCACAACAGGAAAGGCGGGTTGCCATAAGGAGTCTTGGTGGTGGAATGAGGCCGTACAAGTCAAGATAAGGGACAAACAACGATGTTTTAGGGAGCTTATGAGGTGCACGAATGAGTAGGAGCGAGTGGAATTGAGGGGGGCCTACAAAACGGCAAAGAGGGAGGCGAAGAAGGTAGTGGTGGAAGCAAAGAACACGGCCTATAAACGAATGTATGAACATTTAGAAACAAAAGAGGGGGAACATGCTATGTTTAAGATTGCCAAAGCTAGGGAACGTAGAAGGCAAGATCTAGGGCCTGTGAAGTTCATATAGGATACAAATGGGCATGTACTGGTCAAGGAGCAGGACATCAAGCTAAGATGGCAAACCTACTTCCACAATCTTTTTAACAATGGAAGAGATTTCCAAGAAGAATATGATGACACAACCTTCCAACGACAACAACCGAATAACTGCTACTGCCGACGGATCACACGGGAAGAGGTGCAGACTGCACTTAGGATGATGGAAGGGCTAAGGCGGTTGGCCCAGAAAACATACCCATCGAGGTGTGGAAGTGTCTGGGAGAGGAAGGAGTCATGTGGTTAACTACTTTGTTCAATATTATCCTCAAATCTAGTAAGATGCCAGACCAGTGGAGGAGCAGCATTGTAGTTCCTATCTATAAGAACAAAGGCGACGCCCAATGATGTGGTTACTACCGAGGAATCAAACTACTAAGCCATACTATGAAGCTATGGGAAAGAGTGATTGAGGTTAGACTTAGACAGGAAACTCAGGTTACGGTGAACCAATTTGGCTTCATGTCGGGGCGTTCCACCACAGAGGCAATACACATTTTAAGAAGATTGATGGAAAAGTATAGGGAGAAGAAGTGTGACCTGCATATGGTGTTTATTGACCTAGAAAATGCTTACGACAGCGTTCCACGACAACTGCTCTGGTAGTGCTTGGAGGGTAGAGGAGTCCCGAGGAAATATATAGAGATAATTATGGATATGTATACCAGGAGTGCAACATGTGTCCGTGCACCCGTGGGGGATACTGATTTCTTCCCGTAGAGGTAGGCCTTCACCAGGGGTCAGCGTTGAGTCCATTTATTTTTGCAGTAGTCTTGGATGAGTTGTCAAAGTCGATTCAGGGGACGCTTCCGTGATGCATGATGTTCGCAGACGATATTGTGTTACTTGCTGAGAGAAAACAAGACCTAAACATGAGGCTAAAGGAGTGGCGAACAACCTTAGAGACAAAAGGTCTATGGATTAGTCGCTCTAAGACGGAGTACCTCCACTGTGATTTTGGTGGAGTAAATGACAATGAGGACGCCCAGATCACCATTGAAGGGCAAGCGGTTCCGCAGGTAACGAAGTTTAAGTATCTAGGATCATTTGTTCAGAGCGATGGGGAATTAGACAGTGATGTGACCCATCGAGTTCAGGTAGGTAGATGGAAAGCAGCCACAAGTATATTATGCGACAAGAGTTTCCCAACTAAACTAAAGGGAAAATTTTATAGGGTAGCAGTTTGACCTGCAATGCTATATGGAAAAGATTGTTGGGCCATCAAGAAGGCACAAGTGCGGAGGATGGAGGTAGCAGAGATGAGAATGCTACACTGGATTTGTGGGCACACAAGGTTAGACCGAATAAGAAACGTTGTGTTTCGAGAGAGATTAGGGGTAGCTAACATATCAGACAAGATAAGAGAGTAGATATTGAGATGGTTTGGACATGTAAGGAGAAGACAGATGACGAACCCGGTTAGACCCGTAGAAAACATTACTATAGAGGGGAGGAGGGGTAGAGGACGACCTAAATTGACGTGGGATGAGAGGATTAGGCATAATTTGATAGACCTAAATCTCTCAGAGGACATGGTTAGGGATAGGAATTCTTGGAGAAGTAGAATTAAAGTTGAGGATTTTTAGAGAGAAATGAATACCTTAGGGGCCTCTATTTACCTTATTTTTGGTCACACACCATTATGGTATTTTCTTTTCATATAATATATATATAATCATTTTTACTACGTGCTACTATACTATAGTTGAACTTTGATTTCCTTTTATATTGCCACATACATATGTAGTCAAGAGCTGGGGGTCTCTCTGAAAGCCACATCTCTATCCCATTGGATAGAGGTACGGTGTTCCTAAATCCCACCCTTCCCATACCCTACTTATAGTTTTGCTATTGGTGGGACTCCACTTGATTGATTGATTGAATAACAATGGTGCAATGTTAATGAGTGGGCTTTATTAATACTGGGTGTTTAGTTGTTGTAGCATCCCTTCCATGTTCATGTTTAACTGAATGTAGTTTGTTGATTAAAATCAGCACACTACTCTAAGTTATAGCCATTCTGACCTTATGTAAGGACCCGTTACCGGTGCCTCACTTAACGTTGGATTTACTCATCAACATAGTTCTAATCATCAGAGTTAACTAAAACTTTCGCGGAATAATAATAACGGTCAACCATTCATTACAATTATTCATAACTTGTCTTTTCGAAACATAATTAAAACATAGTATTAAAACATCAGGAACAAAATCTTCAGATGCCAGCATCTTCCATCCTGCCATGTGTCCCACTCAAACCATCTCTCTCAATCTATTAACCTGTGTGCATACTAAAAGTCAGCTACGCTGAGTGAGTTCTAGTTAATCATACAACATTCAATACATTCATAACTACGTATTTTCCATACGTACTTCATACTGACATAATCCGTTCATAATATACGTACTTGCCTTCGTACTTTATTCTAAACTCTACTTTAGATTATTCTACTCTGCCTCGGATATTATTAGGGTCTGGTCCCTTTTCTGCCTTGAGTATTATTAGGGCTCAGTCCCTTTTGGCCTCGAGATTTATAAAGGGCTCGGTCCCTTTTCTGCCTCGGATATTGTTAGGGTCCGGTCCCTTTTCTGCCATGAGTATTATTAGGGCTCAGTCCCTTTCCTCTGTACCTGACTATCTCTTACATTCATTCATAACATGCATACATATCATTCGTACATCATACATAACATTATACCTTGACAGTACGTGCAATATCCGAATATCGTTCACGTACTGACAAGCAATCATTCATACCTTATATACATATCATTCATATCTTCAACTATCACCCGACGGTACATGCAATATTCGAAGATCGTTCACACACCGTCAAGCATTCATTTATACATAATCATATAAGGCATACACTTACCACGTAAGGTAAGTGTATTAACTAATCACATCGAGTATGCACACAGCCTCGAAAACATAACAAGGAATGGGGTTAGAAACTCACCTGAAGTCGGTTACGTTCACCGTTAATAGTAATTCCTTTCTTCAGTTGGGCACGACTAACTGTATAATAATTACATGCATCAATTAATTATCACTACTCATCTCGCGTTTTTAGTCTAATTATAACCCTCAACGAATGGGGGTCCGGGGGAAGCGCCCCTGGTAGCGGGGTCTAGGGGCGGCAGCCCCTAGCAGGGTCCAAGGGGCAGAGCCCCTGGCTGGGGTCGAGCTGCCAGGTCAGTTTGGAAAAAATTTATTTCTATTAACTGTCTTAACACATTTTCCATTAGAATTTTGAATCATTAATAAAGTTACTAACTTAAAAGTTCAAGGGCTTCTTTGTAATTAAATCATTCTTTTTCTAAGTCCAGGGACTGTTCTGTCATTTTATCAAACTTCTAGTTCGCTACATTGCTCCTAACGAATTGGCTTATCTTAGTGAACTGGTTCCTGTAACGAATTGAACCCTTTAACGAATTGGACCCTTAACGAATCAGTCCACATAACGAATCAGTTCATGTAACGAACCGGACCTTCTAATTCGTTATTTCTTTTAACGAATGATCAACGCGAATTGGGAGCTAGTTCGTTAACTTAGCTTTAACGAATTTGAACACGAATTAAGTCTAGTTCGTTCGGTTTTCCTTTAACGAATCGCTTCCAATTCATTAACTCCTCGTTAACGAATTACCTCTAATTCGTTAACTTTCCATTAACGAATTAGGGTTAGGTCAGGGAATGTCAGAACATTGCGTGACATCTTTTTCCTCATATTAAATTTCCAGCGCCGCCTTTCCGGTAGCGCCGCCGGAAAGCCGCGGATTCACCGGAAAAACGAGTTTTAGCTCGTTTTTCACCGTTTTTCATCCCGTTCGATCCATATCTGAGCTAGGGTGACCCCTAAGCTCATCATAGGTTCGGTTTATACCCGATTCCACCTGGATCTCGTGACTTAAACGGTTTAACGGCGTCGGCTCATCGTTTCGCGATTATATCTAAGGGTTTAAGCTCATACAATATCATACTATCATTACCTCGGGTCGATGTTTGGTTTCCTTCTTGATTTCGGCTAAGATAAGGATAGGATTAGAGAGAAGGCTTAAGTGTGTGTTTTGGATGATGTATGGAATTTGTGTAAATGAGGAATTAAGTGGTGTTTATGGTTTATATATTTATGGATCATGGGCTTAAGCCCATGGTCTTTCCTCCTTTCTTCTAACCCAAGTCCATAACCCATATCCATTTAACCCAATACTAGCTCGACTCATAATAACTCATACTTTTATTTATTAACCAAAATAAGAAAACGGGATGTTACACCATAGGATGTGTGTTGAAATGAGGTGTCAATTATAATAAGCATTTACACTCTTCGGTATGCTTAATTATATTGTTGAGTCTACAATGAGATTTAATTCATAGACAAACACGAATAGTTTTTTTCCTATTATAAAGGATTAAAATTATATTTATTTTGGGTTTTATATATTGAAGACCTTTACCAGAAAAAAATGGGTTTTATATATTAAAGAACTTTACTAATAAAAAAATAACAAATTCATCTGTTTTATTAACAATCTAACATCTTTTCGGAAAAGGATCTAACATGATCACTTTATATAAGTTTTTAAATCAAAGTTTAAAAGACAAACCCTAATGTCGGAACTTATATGATTTAGCCACAGACAACAATTTAATCAAGAAATTAACGGTAAATTGTACTTACAATTGAATAAGGTTAACACTTTATATTTAAAATAGATAAAATCCTCCTTGTAACATTTGGGTTTTTTCATTTCTTGTATACCCCACCCGGGTTTGTTATTAGGATATTTTGTATTAATGAAACTGGGTGTTAATTGAGTATCTATGGTGTACTTTCTTATTTTATTATGTTTTGACATGCTAAATCAACTATCAAACCTCAAACTCGCTTATTTATGGCTTAATATTGCTTCTAACAAAGTTTAAGGGCTATAAGTGTAAAAAAAATAAACTTTTGAATTCTTACTCTCGTCACGCTACGTGACGGAGCAAGACCAAACCTATCATGATGCACGAAGGGGGCATTCTTGGTTTTGTCACGATACGCGGCGAACAAGAGTGTACGGAAATCCCCTGTCGATAGCGCTACGCGACGGGGGAATGGCCAGCCCGTCATGATATGCTACCGATGGTTTTGTCGACCAAAATATGTCTTTTTCACGAATTGAACCTCCAAATAGTTTCCAAAATATTTGGGATTTTAAAGTAACCTCCAAAAACTGTATTGGGATGTTTATGCATGACCAATTCATTATCTTATTGCTTAAGTTGAGATTATTTGACAATTTCACAACCATTTCTTACCATAAACTAAGGATTCATCAAATCTTGTCAATTAAACAAGTTTAACCGACCCCTCTATAAAAACTAACACACTCCAAGCCTATTCCTCTGTTGTTCATCAAAATCTTACTCGGGTTTTGGTTCAAGTCTTGAAGGGATTACTTTTGATAGGCAATGTTTGTTCATCGTTTAGTTCTTCTCGTTCCTTTGGTTTTCTGGGTAAGTAGTGAACATTAAAGTTGTTCATTTTCAACTTCTAAAAGAAAGCCTCAATCAATTTCAATGATTGAAGGGGTTTCGTAGATCAATTTGATCATGACGCGTTTAGGGTTTATGTTAAGAACTAAATTGGGACTTTTCAGTTACACCATGAATTGATTCGAATTAGCTTCTGACTCTTTTATGTTATGTTTCTTATGTTATTTTTGACATGTTGGACCCGAATTCGGTCTCATACCAACATTTGGGTCAGACGCGAACCAACACTCGTTTAACTCTTGTTTCCTTAATATTTAGAGTTATACCCAACAGATTTTGGTAATTTTGGTTTGTTTCTTCCTAGTTTTAATCATGGTTTAATATCATGAATTTATAGGGTTTTTCATATAATTTGGTCGGCTAGCTTATTCCATATTCATCTTTTTCTCATTAACTCGCCTTTATCAAAGGTGGGTAATCACATCCCCTTTTTCATATTTTTGTTTTTGAGGCTTTATGCATACAAAAATACATGTTTACTTTACATCAATACCTCAACTACCATTCTAATAATTTGTGTGTTGTGTGATTGCTTCGATTAATTGTTAATTGTTATATGACTATGTGGTTATTGGTTTTGGTTGGTTGGTATCTCATCCCCATCCTCATAGTATGATCATAAGTCATCCGAGTACTTGGCCTGGTGTCGGGGAAAAGTTAAAAGTTGTTTAAATTAATTGTTGTAGTTCACAATCACAATGGAATTGGTATTTTTATTACTTATTATATTATACCAAATCGTGGTTACTTGCCCGACACATGTTGTTGACAATCTATATTATTTTAAAACATATTGCAGGTCGATTTTTTGAGATGATTGAAAGTTTGAAGATTATTAGTTTGGACCTTAGGTTATAAAATTAAAAAAGACAATTGGTTTGTATTTTTGTTTCGAATGATGTAATAATACATGGTTGTTTTGTTTTAATAAATGTTTTGTGTACTTTGGTTGAAATTAGAGGATTAGATATTGTCACTAATTAAAATAGTGTCTTAGCTATGATTTGAAACTTAGTCGCGGCCCAACATATTCCATCGTAGTTTGGGGTGTGACACCCCCCGTCCCAAAAAAATAATAAAATTAAGGAAATTGCACCAAACTATACTTCTATGTTTGAAAATTGATGCATAAACCCTTAACTGTGTAGCTTAAGTCGGCTTGTATACACCCCCTCACTTTAGTGAGTGGTCTGACGTGGAAACCTCGTCAGCGCATGAGACCCTGCAAACACCGCCCCGGCCTCCCTCACGTCACGCGTGACGGGGTCTGTGATGGTCGGGTATTTTGTATAAATATTAGTGTATTAATTATGTAGTTTTATTGAGTATATTGTTAGAACTTTGGTACTTCATACGTGCTTTTGTATTTCAGGTAATTGATCATTAAAGATGCTAAATGCGATACCTTTACTAGCATGGAATGATATCTTGGGAAGACCGAAGCATGATTTGATGTCTTGGGAAGTGTTACAAGGATTCGGGAAGAGTATGGATGAGAAATCATAAGCCAATGCTAAAACTGAACAAGATGGGTTGACAAAATGCGATCTTGAAGTAAAACGAGCATATCCTGAGCTAGAAAATGAGTTACGGGAGCCATAATATATGAATTTTGGGTTTCTCGACGAGAGGAATCCAAATATGAGGTTTTCTTAGGTTGCGGTACGCGGCGGGTGATGACCGTCGTTTGATTCAATCAAAAACCTAGTTAAACTATATAGATAGGATAAGTAAGGTATCGTATCCACCAGGAGTATGTGGTCAATGTAATCATGTAAACAATTTCAATATTATGAAGTAACAGATTTAGTGCTGATCACACAAGCAATTAAGTTGAATTTAGAGAATTAAGCAAACAAACAAGTAAACGAGTTTCAATCAATTAACAAAGCAAATCACACCCGGGACTTCAAGTAGGTAACTTACAGTAATCTCATGCAACCTAACAGATTAATCATTAGCGGTTAACTACAGACTGATCAACTAGACAAAACCTTAGGCGACAATAATTGCTTTACACACGGCACTGGTTATCAAACGGTCCATGC
Organism: Bidens hawaiensis; assembly: GCF_021521415.1. Classification (NCBI taxonomy): domain Eukaryota; kingdom Viridiplantae; phylum Streptophyta; class Magnoliopsida; order Asterales; family Asteraceae; genus Bidens; species Bidens hawaiensis. The sequence goes on from NW_027491256.1 coordinate 505,090, forward strand.
CAGTGTGACTCAGTTAAGGGCAATTATATGCTTTGTCTTATTCAACCTAATCAAACAACCCTATGATCAATTATTATAGCAACTGGTAACTAATCGTTCAGATCAACGTAAACCTAAACCTACTGAACACACAGAAATACTAAACATCAATAATCATAGATTAACCATAAACAATTATACATAAATGTTCTTAGTCACATGAGGAAACTGAAATTGTTACAAACTTTACATCCCAGGTATGATTCGGAGAAGACTAGCCGAGCATCGTCATAGATCTTCAATTATGATGAGGAAGACCATTAGGATTGATCAAGAGATTATTGGTAGCCCTGGAATTCACCCAAAATCGCCTAATAGCTGCTGATGGTCGTCAATTCTCATTAGGGTTCGGAAAAAATATAAGATATAGGTCAAAATCTGTTTTTTCACGTTTTTAAGAACAACGAGTATCGCAATGGCTATAGTCCCTACCTGTCGCGTACCGCGACCTAAGAAATCCTCATATTTGGATTCCTCTCTCCGAGAAACCCAAAATTCATATATTATAGGTCCCGTAACTCATTTCCTAGCTCAGGATATGCTCGTTTTACTTCAAGGTCGCATTTTGTCAACCCATCTTGTTCAGTTTTAGCATCGGCTTATGATTTCTCATCCATACTCTTCTCGAATCCTTGTAACACTTCCCAAGACATCAAATCATGCTTCGGTCTTCCCAATATATCATTCCATGCTCGTACAGGTCTCACATTTAGCATCTTTAACGATCAATTACTTGAAATACAAAAGCACGTATGAAGTACCAAAGTTCTAACAATATACTCAATAAAACTACATAATTAATACACTAATATATATACAAAATACCCGACCATCACATCCCCACACTTATCTTTTGCTTGGCCTCAAGAAAAACTCTAAAGTAAACATTAACCTCCATCATAGGTATGTGAATTATCGACACTAATACTAGTAAGGTTTAAGGTCATACCCAGTTTCCCAGACTGACACTTTCTAGATTGACATCCCACAAATATGGTTAAGTGCTATAATAAAAACAATAGAGCCGTCCAGACGAGTGTACTTTGTTTCCGGTTAAGGCATACATGTTCATACCCCTCACACTATCAACACTCCTCTCGGTTTAATATCTGGACTAGCAAAAGATGTGCCAGTATATGTCTCTGCCCTCAAATACCAAATATGAGTCACAACTTAATAAGCTTGCAGACCAGTCTTATCTCCACCCATTACCCACCGGTTGCATAAAGACTTGGACTAAGGTTTTGCTGGGGCTTAGTTTGGGTGCGGAATAGGCATATTTATTGACTAAGGTGGATGTAATCCAGTTTACAAATACACAAACAACTAATCAAAAATAAACAGACTGCTAATTACATAACTGAACAAGAACTGACTTTCTTTTTGGCTTTTGCCTGATTTTTTTTTTTTTTTTTTTTGCAGCTGATAGACAATATACTGAAGCAAATAAATATACAACTCTTAAAAACACATATTTACAACTCAACCGAGACATACGTACATTGTGTACTATGCTCAACAACTGACTATATACAACTCGATAACGAACTGGATTTCATCACACAGGGTTAAAATAAAGTGAAGGCCAGGGCTGAAATGGTGTGTAATGTTCAGTTTAATAAATGAAAAGGAATATGGTCCAAATGGGCTCCTAGGGGAATAATATCGGGTAAGGAAATTTATTTAGTGGGGGGGGGGGGGGAAGTGTACGTAAGGGTTTTCTAAAGTCCTAATCTCCATACAGGTGGTGGTATTAAGATCTCGATAAGCATGTGACAAGCAAGTTCTAACTCTGTAAAACATACTGGTTTCCCTCAATCAATGGTGTAAGACATGTTTTATATCTATTATATAGTATGTGTATTAAGTATAGGGGGGCATCTCACAATATGTCTGGAATAATGGGCTACCGATATGAAACATGTATACCGGTCCCTTTGACTCGTTATCCCCGCCTGAACGACCCCATTTTCAACTTCTCGTTATAAAAACATTTGTGGGTAAGACTATTGAGAAGCTGAAAAACCAACCATGACTAGAAACCTATACTTGGCATTAATGACAATAATTAACAGTTAATAACTTTGGTTTCTGAACACTCTTTGAGGTACTATCGGGCTAAAATTTTCAAATTTCCCCCATCCCCACACTTGAGGTTTACATTGTCCTTAATGTTAAAATATTTAAAAAATTAATGAACATTTGAGGGACGGGGTTGAAATTGACTTTTTGGCTGTTAAGCAATTTTAAAAATTCGGGGCTCAAATGTGACAGTTCTCCTAGCAAATATACAATTACACTTTTAACATTTAAACTAATAAGACAAAATAAATTATGAAACTGAAATCACCTGATATCAATGAGATTGAAAAAGGACCAGTCTGCTCGCGAACTCTCATAAACACTCGTATACTCTCGTCTGGACCAAGTACCAAACTAACAACCGAACCTGCAAAATCTCGAGACGTGTAGAAGCAAGCTTCTCACAAGTGTAAGACATAGGTCTTTTACGAGTTATGAAAATGATTTTCTGTTAATTTTATTAAAACAATTACCGAGACAAATTAAGTCGTTTCATAATAAATTTTGTTAAACAAGTTAAAAATGATAAAAGACCTAACTCACTTTCGTAGGAATCACGATTGCATTTAGCATATGCAACAAGCCCTGTAAACCTCCCGGTAGCCTGGGAGGACGAGTGGGGTCTCGTGAGGGTTTATAGTGAACTACACCCACAAAGTTCCAAATACAACACAATATACAATAAATCAAAATACAGCAGATAATAACTCAAATAAAAACAAATTGGAAAGATACTTACGAACCCCGGGTTGCCTCCCGGTTAGCGCTGAATTGATGTCTACAGCTCGACAATACCTGAATTCCCACGGTGGTCGAAGTGCACACTTACCCACCGAGTTTCCAATATGCGCTCGGTAGCTTACATGCCAAGTCCATAACCGCTTTACAGTGATTGGCATGCTATTTGAATGATTATTGTGAGGCCGTTTCTTAGTTATTTGCCCAATATCTTGCAATCTTACTTTCTTTTCATTCTTTACCACGCCTTCATCCCCACACTTGTTTTGAATAATAAGTACTGGAGAAGGCATAGGATTCACTTGGGCTACCTTGGGCTCTTCATACTGTGAAGGAGTTGTATCTTCTACTTGAATCACACTTTCACTTTCTTGCTTTGGAAGATCAACAACCTCATTCTCTTCATCACCATCAAACACAGTACCACTAGCCAACTCTTCTTGGTCTCGTTTGATTTCAGTATTGTCCTCAATATTTGGATTGAGCGACGCCAAAATTCTTTCATGTCTTAGCTCATATTCCCTTTCTTCTTCCATCATTTGTCTCTTATGTTCCATTAACGTGTTCATGATGGTATCGAGCTTATAGTGCAGAATATTTTGTTGGTCTTCATCAACCGACTAAGGATATTCATAATCATCTTCTGCATGAGAATATTCATAATCATCTTCTTCATTAGAATATCCATAATCATCCTCATCCCAGTCTGGTTCAGTATGTATAATCTCTTCATTAATTTGATTGGTCCACTTAGCCTCGAGAGATTTCCTTTGTTGTTCTAATTCCTTGTTATGCTCAACCATAATATTTATTAATTTGTCAAGTTTGGATTCCACCGTGTCTTGGGAACTTGAGGAATAGGGCATCTCCGGTTCGCAGTTGGCATAATACGGCTCATGATTATATTGGTCATCCATGTCTGATTGATAATCTTCATCATAATTTGGTGATGTGCGTTGTTCAGAGTGTGAATAATATGACACAATCTTTTTATCTTCATAGCATGTCGTCATATATCTTTGCCCATGGCAACGCTCTTGCCAATTTTGTGCAACTACTGGACAATCCCGATAGCGATACGGGCCTTCACAATAACAAAAATCACCATAATTTCTCATAGTGACAGTTGCGTGCTAGGGTTTCGGGATGGGTTTTGGTTTTGACCCATAAGTGGTGACTGTCTGCCCGAGTGGCAGGTGTGTAAAGACCTATTACCTGCACAAACAACACATCTCGCGTAAAATGGGAAAAATAAAATAAAAACCAAAAATAAAATTAAAATTACTAAACTAAACTAAACTAAACTAAAATAAACAAAGAAATCAAATAACACGAAAAACACTAAGCGCACTAAATCCCCGGCAACGGCGCCATTTTGATGACCGTCGTTTGATTCAATCAAAAACCTAGTTAAACTATATAGATAGGATAAGTAAGGTATCGTATCCACCAGGAGTATGTGGTCAATGTAATCATGTAAACAATTTCAATATTATGAAGTAACAGATTTAGTGCTGATCACACAAGCAATTAAGTTGAATTTAGAGAATTAAGCAAACAAACAAGTAAACGAGTTTCAATCAATTAACAAAGCAAATCACACCCGGGACTTCAAGTAGGTAACTTACAGTAATCTCATGCAACCTAACAGATTAATCATTAGCGGTTAACCACAGACTGATCAACTAGACAAAACCTTAGGCGACAATAATTGCTTTACACACGGCACTGGTTATCAAACGGTCCATGCCAGTGTGACTCAGTTAAGGGCAATTATATGCTTTGTCGTATTCAACCTAATCAAACAACCCTATGATCAATTATTATAGCAACTGGTAACTAATCGTTCAGATCAACGTAAACCTAAACCTACTGAACACACAGAAATACTAAACATCAATAATCATAGATTAACCATAAATAATTATACATAAATGTTCTTAGTCACATGAGGAAACTGAAATTGTTACAAACTTTACATCCCAGGTATGATTCGGAGAAGACTAGCCGAGCATCGTCATAGATCTTCAATTATGATGAGGAAGACCATTAGGATTGATCAAGAGATTATTGGTAGCCCTGGAATTCACCCAAAATTGCCTAATAGCTGCTGCTGGTCGTCAATTCTCATTAGGGTTCGGATAAAATAGAAGATATAGGTCAAAATCCGTTTTTTCACGTTTTTAGGACCATCGCGTATCGCAATGGCCATAGACCCTATCTGTCGCATACCGCGACCTAAGAAAACCTCATATTTGGATTCCTCTCGCTGAGAAACCCAAAATTCATATATTATAGGTCCCGTAACTCATTTCCTAGCTCAGTATATGCTCGTTTCACTTTAAGGTCGCATTTTGTCAACCTATCTTGTTCAGTTTTAGCATCGGCTTATGATTTCTCATCCATACTCTTCCCGAATCCTTGTAACACTTCCCAAGACATCTATCATGCTTCGGTATTCCCGAGATATCATTCCATGCTCGTTCAGGTCTCGCATTTAGCATCTTTAACGATCAATTACCTGAAATACAAAAGCACGTATGAAGTACCAAAGTTCTAACAATATACTCAATAAAACTACATAATTAATACACTAACATATATACAAAATACCCGACCATCAACGGGTAGGGTCTATGGCCATCGCGATACGCGATGGTCTTAAAAAACGTGAAAAACGGATTTTGACCTATATCTTCTATTTTCCGAACCCTAATCAGGATTGACGAATTCCAGCAGCTATTAGGCAATTTTGGGTGAATTCCAAGGCTACAAATCATCTCTTGATCAATCCTAATGGCCTTCCTCATCATAACTGAAGATCTATCGATTACGATGCTCGGCTAGTCTTCTCCGAATCATACCCGGGATGTATAGTTTGTAACTTTTTCAGTTTTTCTCATGTAATTAAGAAAACTATGTATAATTGTTTATGGTTGATATATGATTACTGATGTTTAGTATTTCTGTATGTTCAGTCGGTTTAGGTTTACGTTGGTCTGAACGATTTGTTACCAGTTGCTAGATAATTGATCATATGATTGTTTGATTAGATTGAATACGATAACATATAATTGCCCTTAATTGAGTCACATTGGCAAGGACCGTTTGATAACCAGTGCCGTGTGTAAAGCGATTATTGATGTCTAAGGTTTTGTCTGATTGATCAGTCTGTAATTAACCAGTAATAATTAATCTGTTAGGTTGCATGAGATTACTATAGGTTGCTTACTTGAATTCCCGAGTGTAATTTGCTTTGTTAATTGATTGAAACTTGTTTGCTCGTTTGCTTGTTTAACTCTAAATTTAAATCATTGCTTGTGTGATCAGCACTAACTCTGTTACTTCATAATATTAAAGTTGCTTACACGAATCACATTGACCACATACTCCTGGTGGATACGATACCTTACTTATCCTATCTAGATAGTTTAATTTGGTTTTTGATTGACTCAAACGATGGTCATCAAAATGGCGCCGTTGCCGGGGAGTTAGTGCGCTTAGTGTTTTTCGTGTTATTTGATTTTTGTGTTTAATTTTAATTTTAATTTTAGTTTTAATTTTGTTTTCAATTTTTAGTTTAAATTTTATTTTTTCTGTATTAGGGTTGTGTTAGTTGTGTAGATTACAGGTATATGCACACCCGCCATTCGGGCCGACAGTCTCCGTTAATTTACGATCCCGAAATCGAGAGGTTAGCTCGGTAGAACCGAGTACAAAACAGAAATTCCGATATGGAAGACCAGAACCATAACCAACACGAAAACCAGAACCAGAACAATAACCAAAACCAAGACCCACTCCCACAAACTAACGCGTTTCACCCAGACAACATACCTAACCCACCAGACTTCAATAACAAAAATGATCAAAATCACCCAGCTCGTGCTTCCAGAACCCGAAACCAAAACCCAAGACGAAACCTAAACCTTAAATTTTGACCGAGACGGACCATCCGCTCCAAATAATAACCCCAACCGCCGAGTTCGGATAAATATCGATGATTTTCAACCGAGTGTTCCGACAGAAGAGGAAGACGAAAGGGAAAATAATATTGGAAACGAAGGTTTGGAGATTGATGATGAGGTAGACAGATGGTTTAGAAATAATCGGTTAGTTGAGCCCGAGAACGAAGGTTTTGAGCATGAAGATGTGGGTTATGGTAATCGGGGTGAAGAGGTAGAAAAGCCGGTTAATCGAAGACAGGCTGAACCAGTTAATAGAAACGGAAGGCGTCGAGACAGGGTGAATCGGGCGGAACGGCCCGAGAGAGTTCGTGGTATTTCGGTAAACCGGGGTGGTTTGGGAAACCTAGGGGGCTTAGGAGGAATTATATGGCTCCGGTTCACGGTTTTAACAGTCGGTTCAGACCGGCTATCTCGGATGGAGCATCCCTGTTGGTCCCACCAGAACGAGTGCAGGGACAACAAACTTTTAAGTCCTGGCCATCTTACATTAACATCGTTCCTCATTTCCACGGGTTAGCTTCGGAAGACCCGTATTCACACTTGACCGATTTTTCGGCTATTTGCGGGTCTATTGGTGATGGCACGTTCGATCAGGACGAAGTCCGGTTGCGATTATTCCAGTTTTCCCTGAAAGACAAAGCAAAACTCTGGTTTAATTCACTACCGATGCACAGTATCAGAAATTGGGCCGAGATGCAGCAGGTGTTTCTAAACGAGTTTTATTCACAGTCGAAGACTACCGAGGCCCGTTCAGACATTCGCAACTTTTCACAGTTCTCTGGTGAGTTTTTCATGAAGCTTTTACCAGGTATAAAGACATGATCAGGAAATGCTCACATCACCAAATCGAACTGTGGGAACTGGTAAAGTGTTTTGTTGATGGGTTGACATACGAGGACCGAAAGCATCTTAAGGCCTCGTGTAATGGTCTGTTGCTGAATCAGCCTGAGAAAGATGATTGGGATTTTCTAGAGTTCATGTGTGAAGATTCGAAATCTGAAGCAGCAGCTGAAAGACGAAGACATGGTAATTCATCAAGGTCAGTTAAGTCAGTTGCGAGTGAGTCTGAAAGAATTACTGAGTTGGAACGTGAACTGGCTGAGTTGAAAAAAGGTAAGGAAAAAGAGGTCGGGAAAGTTGGAGAGAAATTCCCGGTTTGTGAAGATTGTGGTAAGCTCGGGCATAAGGAAGAAAATTGCCCCGAGTTTTATGATGACGAGGAGGATGAACCCGAGGAAGTTAATTATGCTTACGGGGATTCCAATGGTCAAGGGTTGAATTCAAACACCTATCACCCAGGCCTGAGGAATCACCCGAGCTTTCGTTACGGGAACGCGTCTACACAGTTGAACTCGAAATTTCAGGGATCGAGCCAGAAAATGTCGCAGGGTGATTACCGCAAGGGCGGTTCTCAGCAGCATCAAGGTTCGTATGATCATAATCGGGGGTATAACAGAGACGGTAACCGGGGTGGAAATTCATCGGGTAATCAGGACCAGCAGAGGGGGTCTTCGGGGAATTCGGATGAGTCGGTGCACTCAAAGTTGGATGCGTTGTTGAAAGTCATGACTGATCATAAAACCGAGACGAAGCAACATTCGAGTTACGAGATAAGTCGTCAGAGGCAATGATGAAGTAGATCGGTCAGTTCGCTTTAGATGTGGCAAAGTTACAGAAGAACACGAGCCAACTCCCGAGTGACACCATAGTCAACCCGAACCATTACTGCTCAAGCTCCAAGAAGGGAAACAATATGCACATCAACGCTGTAAGTCTTTTACCTCATTTTGAAATTTCTGTTGTTGAAGTTGATTCACCACCACAGTTTGTTGAGGGGGTGGTGGAAGATTTTAGTGGTGAAAGTGATTGTGTCGGTCAAAATGAATCAATTTCCAAAATGAATCAGAACCAAAAACATATGAAATGTGTTTTTGTGAAAATTGCACATGTGAAAAATATTTAAATGGTAAATCGACCAACATGAGATATGAGGAGGTGGAGAACAATACCGCCTCAAGTAAACTCCAAGACCCAGGAGTGCTACTTTTATCAATTCAAATTGGGAAATTTAAAACTGATCGGGCACTTCTAGATCTTGGAGCATGTGTTAGTATCATGCCCGGTAGTTTATATGATCAGTATGAATTTGGTCCTTTAGAAAGGGTAAACACCGCCGTGGTGTTGGCGGACCAAACTCATACACTTCCTCGGGGCATGGTGACTAATGTAATGGTTCAGGTGGAGGAATTTTTCTACCCAGTTGACTTTATTGTACTTGACTATGCTAAACGTGTGAATAATACACAACCGCAAGTCATATTGGTTAGGCCATTCCTCGCCATAATACATGCGGTAATTGATTGTGCTAAGGGGATTTTGGGAATCAAGTGTGGAGACCGTGATAAACGGTTATTATTGTTTGAAAATTCTACTAATCCTCTTGTTGACAAGTGTGTATCCTTGGACAAGGATTGTAGAAAAGAGGAATGTTTTGTGATTGACAGGATAGATAAGAAGGGATTTGAGAAACTATAGAGTGAGAAGGTGGAAGAGAAAGGTAACCGACCAAGGAAAAAGAAAGTGAGATAGCTGCCCAAAAAAAATGATCGAGAATGGAGATTGAGGATGCTCGGGACAGATTCTGGCCTATCGGAAGACTGGCAACAAATGATTGAAGAAAAGCATGCTTATAATGAGAAGGTTTCACGGGAGCGGGCCAGACGCCCACCTTGAATGGCATACAAGTTTCAAAAGGGTGGTAATTGTACATTTTGTATATTTGTAGTTTCCATTTTGTTTTAGTTTTTATATTACTAATTGTTTTTCAAGCGTTCCATCATAGCAAAAGCTAAGTGTGGGGATACTGCACCACGAGAAAATGAGGTTTCAGTTAAGTGACCCAGAGTTATTTCAGGATTGACGACTTCCAGCAGCTATTAGGCGATTCTGGGTGAATTCCAGGGCTACCAATCATCTCTTGATCAATCCTAATGGCCTTCCTCATCATAATTGAAGATCTATCGATTACGATGCTCTGCTAGTCTTCTCCGAATCATACCCGGGATGTATAGTTTGTAACTTTTTCAGTTTTTCTCATGTGATTAAGAACACTATGTATAATTGTTTATGGTTGATATATGATTACTGATGTTTAGTATTTCTGTATGTTCAGTCGGTTTAGGTTTACGTTGGTCTGAACGATTTGTTACCAGTTGCTAGATAATTGATCATATGATTGTTTGATTAGATTGAATACGATAAAACATATAATTGCCCTTAACTGAGTCACATTGGCAATGACCGTTTGATAACCAGTGCCGTGTGTAAAGCGATTATTGATGTCTAAGGTTTTGTCAGATTGATCAGTCTGTAATTAACCAGTAATAATTAATCTGTTAGGTTGCATGAGATTACTATAGGTTGCTTACTTGAATTCCCGAGTGTAATTTGCCTTTTTAATTGATTCAAACTTGTTTGCTCGTTTGCTTGTTTAACTCTAAATTTAAATCATTGCTTGTGTGATCAGCACTAACTCTGTTACTTCATAATATTAAAGTTGCCTACACGTATCACATTGACCACATACTCCTGGTGGATACGATACCTTACTTATCCTATCTAGATAGTTTAATTAGGTTTTTGATTGACTCAAACGACGGTCATCAGTCTGCGTGAGGGTGCTCAGGTGGGTCACACGAGCTTCTCTTTGAATCTGTTTTTTTTCCTTATGTTTTTTGTTTTTGTATTGTATTTGTTTTTAGTTAGAGAAGTGGGCAAGTGGTGAATGGGTTTGATTTTAAGAGGAAGAAGAAAGTAGGCCGGCGGTGGTGGGTTTTTTGTATGTTGAAAGGGTTGGTTGAACAAGATGGGGGGGGGGATTTGTTAATATAATATATTTTTTTAGAAAGGGTAATTTTTGTTTTGTATTTCTTAATTAGATATAATTTATACTAAAAATATGAAATTAAAAGTAAAGTAGAAATATAAATAATATAACCGTTTTAAATTTATGTGTTTTTATATATTTTATAAATTGTATTAGTTTTATTTTCTTTATAAAAATTATAAATGTAAGTTGTATTCAATAAAAAAGAAAAAATAGAAAATGGAGAATGATAGAGAATGAGGAGAATGGTATACACATTTGATTGAAGGGTAATGCTGAATGATGGGGAAAAGCTGACAAGACGTGATGAATGAGAAGAATGGTGTTAAGGAGTGTATACCCTTAGCCTTATAAGAAGGAGGCAAAAAAGCTATGAGTTAATCAATTTTCAATAATATAAATGAAATATGAAAAAAGAACGGGGTTAATTTGCCTGATACGAAAAGAGCGTGTTACAATTGCTTATTGTTAGTACTTTTATAAACACTAATAATCCTCTTACGAAATGAAGTATGCATACTATAGTTACAATGATGTTTTTTTAAATAGAAAGAAGCATATTAACATAGATTTCATTAATAGTTTGTTATACTTGTAAGATGAGGTGATGTATTATTCTACTAGGTTAGAGCTCGTGTTACATACGGTTAAAAATGTAAAAATAGCAACATAATAACTTGTAAAAGAAGATATTTTTTTTTTTTAAACTCGGGTCATAGTTTCAAATTCATAATACTTCAGCTAGTATTTAAACTAACAAGATACCGACACATATTTAATCTAATAATACAAAGAAAAATATGGTATCAATTACAAATAAACTGACAACCCACAACCTTCGTCTCATTTATCCAAACAATATGAACTTTGAAGTGAATGATCAACTTTGTATTATGAATCTCTTGGACTTGCTTGGCTTCTACAAATTCGAATAACTTCTAACGAAGTTCTATCTGGAAAAAAAGATATATAGTTAGTAAAGTACCATTTAAATCCAAGAGAAACAATGTAAATATCCATTGAATTACAATTTAAAAGGTTAGTTTGTTATTATAGAAATGTCAAACCCGTTTTAAACTAATTTATTGACTACTTAACAAAAATAGTTCATAAATGCAATCAAGAATTTAATTTGTTGTATAGTAAACTTGCTAAAACAAAATACAACAAAATAATATATACAAAATTGTTATAATTTAACTATTAATACCACAATGTCTATAAACTAGAATTTTGTAGAGATTTTAAGAAGGATAAAGATAGGAACTTATTCAAGTTCACTATCAAAGGGATGATATTTCATTTTCATCGTAGTAGTATTTATACTACACAAAAAGTAAATCTACAGGGGACAAACTCAACTATTGAATTTAATTTGGAGTGTTCATGTGGTCAAATGTTTGACAAATGTATCATCCATCAATAATTTACAACAATCCCCCTTGGATGACACTTTTTTGCAAACTTTAGTGTCTTGGAGTACTGCCTCATTAAAAACCTTGCTAAAGAAAACCCAATGGAAAAAAGCTTTAGCTAAGGGAAAAAGAGTGCAGTATATAACTCCCCCTCAAGTTGCAGGTCGTTACATTGTCCGTACATGGTGCATGCCAATATCATGATCATGTTTCCTGAATGTTGTTGTGGGAAGTGCTTTTGTGAAAAGATCAGCTGAGTTGTTGCTGGATTGGACATATCTCATCTCAACCTGATTGTCTTTAATAAGGTCCTGAGTATACTCAAAGTATCTCGGTGGTATATGCTTTGTTCAGTCACTTTTGATATACCCTTCCTTCATTTGCGAGACACAAGCTGCATTATCTTCATAGATAGGAGTTTGAATTCGATCTTTCTCTAGTCCACAAGAAATCAATATGTGTCGTGACATAGATCTTAACCATACACATTCTCTTAAAGCTTCATGCAATGCAATGACTTTAGCATGATTTGCAGATGTTGCAATGAATGTTTGTTTCTGAGAACGCCATGAAATCATAGTTCCTCCATTCTTAAATATGTATCCAGTTTGAGATTTTGCTTTATGGGGATCAAATAAATAACCTGCATCTGCATAACCAACTAACCCGTCTTTTGAATCGTTAGGATAAAATAAACCTAAATAAGCTGTTCCTTTTAGATACCAGAAAATATGTTTAATGCCATTCCAATGTCTTTTAGTAGGGGATGAACTGAATCTTGCCAATAGATTAACTGCAAAAGAAATGTCAGGTCTTGTACAGTTAGTAAGATACATAAGTGCTCCAATTGCACTGAGGTATGGTACTTCGGGACCAAGAATCTCTTCATTATCTTCGCAAGGACGAAATGGATCATTGTCAACATTGAGTGATCTAACAACCATTGGTGTGTTTAAAGGATTTGCTTTGTCCATATTGAAACGCTTTAGATTTTCTCAGTATAAGTAGACTGAAGTACAAGTATCCCATTATGCATATGCTCAATTTCTAAACCAAGATAATATTAGTTTTTTCCAAGGTTTTTCATTTCAAATTCTTTCTTTAAAAGAGCAATCGCTTCATTAATTTCTTTTTGTGTCCCAATTAAATTGAGATCATCAACATATACAGCTATGATCACATATCCTGATGTTGTCTTCTTGATGAAGACGCATGGACAAATAAGATTAATGTGTATCATTTTCTTATCAAATAATCACTCAAACGATTGTACCAGATCCTTCCAGATTGTTTCAGTCCATATAATGTCACACCCCTCCCAGGATGTGGTACTTATAGTGACCGGTCAGCAAGAACTTACAGCGAAAGTGTAATCTTATATAAAAACTAAATTTGTTACACGTCTAATTATTACACATGTTACAAAACATATTGTAATAGGATAAAACGTATAAACTCTTCCAACTCTTAGCAGCTAATCTCCATGTCCTTATTTACCTACCTGTAATACATGCTCGGGTAAAAATACGTCAGCACAAAGCTGATTAGTTACATAAACTGACATATTTAATAAACTGATACTAAAAAATTTTTATTGATCAAGTATGAGCTCATTGCATGTCATGCCATAATTATAACCTGTTCGCTTCACGTTAAAGTCAGGTCAGCATTATATATTCACACATACAGACTTTACGCACGTCTGCTGCTGTATAAAGTGCATGTCCCCTCGGGAAAATATAATGATCATTATAATATATATAACACATTGGGTGCCACACCATATGCGCCATGCAAATACATGATCACTCACAGTCCAAATAAATTTACAAGCATGTATCAGAGTTTTAAAAATAGTTTAAGTAACTCACCTGAACAGTCTTTCTTCAGTTAGCGTGTCTCTTTCCACTTCAATTTAAATCTAGGATTTAATATACTAGTTCACTTATTCATGCCAAAAAATATATTTTAATACTCTCAGGCTCTTTACACAACAACTGTCATTGTCGTGCACAACTATTCAAGTCCAGACAATGCTATGGTTTAAACAACCATATCCACTAATTTACAGTTCATGGTTTTCTTAACCATTCAAGATCAGGGTGGTCATACCATCCCACAATATAGTTGTGCACGTACTAGACATGTTGTGCTAAGACCATACACTATATTCTAATGGATTGCTACCCTTAAACTCTAGGTTGTTTATTATTTAAATATTAAAAGTGTACAAATTTACGTTTACGGGTCACCCTGGTGCTAATATAAACTAAAAGTAATAATTAATCAAAATATTATAATAATTTACCTTATATGTCATAGGTCTTCTAACGAGGCGAAAGGTTGAGAAAATGTTATTAGGAGAAAGGTAAACTTAAGTTTCCTATTTATATATGAATTGAGCCGGCTTCTCTTCCGTAGCCTTTAAGAATTAATCGAATAATTTCAAAAATTATATTGTGAGGTAGATTATATTAAACAGAAATTATCCTCTCAAACTGTTCTTTTATTTCCATGCACACACGTGCCTTGTGCTTTCATCCATTATCATGATTATTCTTAATTTACTCTTTTTATTATTGTTATAGTTATTATTATTTTCATTCCACTATGCATAGTTTCTAATGCATATACATTTTTATTTTATTTTCTTTTTTTATATACGTTATATATTATTAATATTATATAATTATAATGATTAATTTAGCTCCATTCTCAACTTTCTTTTATAACTTTCAAAATACAATGTTTTATAAAATTACAAATATACCATTAGAATAAACTCATTTTTCTCTACATTTCGACTTAAGTTTCATTAAAAACGGAGCAAGGTCAAATATAATATACATTAATGATTATATGGTGACCCATAATACTAATCGCTTGTCTCAATATCTCATACCTTAGATACTCATTTTATTCATGACTTATGCATTTATCAATTTTAGATACATGTCTAACCGTCTTATAGTTTTAAAGCTTTGTTATACCTATCTAGCAAATTGTTTAATAATCACTAAGTATGATCTAAGATATTTTATTTATATCAAAAAGTGGGATGTTACATATAAGGATCTTTGTAACTTGATGGAATACATTTCCGACTGGATGCAATGCCACTCCGATCAATGAAGGTGGCATACTAGAAGCTCCACTGCTCTCGAAATCAACTCGCAACCCAACAATGGAGAAGGGCCGTCCCGCAAGCCTAATATGAGGGTAATGATGCCCTACGAAAGTTTTAAGATGCCCTGGATGATCAACAATACCACCCAGCATATGGAGGAGGAAGAACCTATGGAGGAAGAAGAGGAGGATCCTGTGGAAGAGTCCGAACCAGAAGAAGAGCATCCCGATAATCCTAATGAGATATCAACATCAATGGATGGATCACTCACTTCCCAAAACCCAAGTTACGGTTCCGTCGATTCGTATGTTCAATATCTGGAGCAACTCAGGAACCAAGCTTCGTCAAGCTTCCCACCATTCCAAGGAGAAATTCCCTCGATTCAAGAGCAAGCTGATGAGATCCGAAAACAAAACATGGTTGCTAAGACTTTCTTCTACCTTGCATCCGACATGACTGAGGTCCCGTATCCTGAACCGAGGAATCACTACGAGATGGTGACATTGGGTTACCGTGACCACCTCCACAATATGGATACCCCGACAAGGTCCCGCAATCGTATGAAGAACATTTGGATCGCGCTTTTCACGAAACCGACGATTAGAGGAAGAAGGTAGCCCATGAAGGAAAGAAAAAGAAGAAGATGGGAGAAACGCTTCTTCGTAAGTGCAACAAGCTGACAAGGGTTGTTAAGAAGTTTATAAAGGATTGAGAAGATAGTGATGATGACGCGTTTCGAGAGTTGAAGTTTAAGTGATGTTATGAATAATGTAATGTTATGTGTGTTATGTGATGTATGGTTAGGAATATATATATATATATATATATATATATATATATATATATACATCGAGTATGAATGTATATATATGTATGTGTTGTAATGTTCGATGTATGTACCTTGTATGGTATATACAAATGTTGAAATAAATAAAATGTATGTTTAATAAAGAACATTCGTTAAATTCAAGATCTAAAGAATAAAAAGAAAAAGACAAAATGTCTCAACAAAGTAATAACTTTGAGGCTTCCCGAAAGGAAGCCGAAAAACGAGAAGAAAAAGGAAAGGGACCCGAAAACGAAAAAGAAGAACCGATCCCTGATAAGTACATGAAACAAATTCAAAAGTTAGTAAAAGATGCCGTAAGGGCCGAAACTGAATTTAGATCCCAATCGAGACAAACGAAACATTCACAATCATTTCATCCTTCTCGAAAATCCGTTTCAAAACCTCGTTCTAGACCCTCACGTATGGATAAAAGTGTGCATGAATCAATCGCTGATGGTGGGGTTCGTCAAGAATTCAAGAGACTCAAAATAGGCGGGTGTTCGTTTAAAGATTTTAAGTATTATGGGCCGAAAGAATTCCATGGAGATAAGGGAGCCATCACGACCGTGAGGTGGCTTGAAGAAATAGAGACGATTGTGATTACGAGCAAGTGTTCCAAAGAAGAAAATATTCAGTATTCTGCCCTCATGTTTAAAGGCGAAGCCCTAGAATGGTGGAACACGTTGATCTTGAGTAGAGGAAGGGAGGTGATGTATAACTTGACGTGGAACGGGTTCAAGGAGCTGATAATGTCAAAATTCTGTCCGATGCATGAAACGGACCAAATACAAACCAAATTCTTGGCTCACAAGGTTGTTGGAACAAACCTTCGTGAGTATAACACAAAATTTCACGAATACTGTCGTTTGGTTTCCCAGATGGTTACCCCGGAATCCAGCAAAGTTACACGTTACATTTGGGGACTACCACGAGAGATTCGTGACATGGTGAGGTCACACTTGCCACAAACCGCCGACTCCGCGATGGAGTTGGCTGGGTACTTGATGGGCGGAATGATCCGCAATAAAGAAGAGGACAAGAAGGTCGTGACAACACAAGACCCTAAGAAGGAAGGAAATACCCGTTTCAAGGGTAAGGGAGTTGACCAACGAAGGTCTGGCTTCAACCCTGGCATCCCACAATGCAAAATCTGTAAGAAATACCATAGGGGTCAATGCCATCTAACTCCACGACTCTGTGAATCATGTCACAAGCCCGGCCATGCCACGACCGATTGTTGAAAGAAGAAAATGACTTGCTACGATTGCAAGGAAATGGGACATCTCAGCTTTGAATGCCCCAAGAATAAGCCCGCGACTGGTGGTGCGGGAGGTAGCGCTCAAAAGAATGAGCCCAAGAAGGGCAATGCAAGAGTCTTTGTCTTGGATACTAAGAAAGCGGCCGACATGCCGGAAACCATTACTGGTACGTTCCTTGTTAACAATGCCTATGCTAGAGTCTTGTTTGATTCAGGAGACAATTTAAGTTTTATAGATTATAAATTTTGTAGTCTATTAAACGAACCTTTAATCAAACTTAATAAAACTCTAAGCATCGAGACCGCTAATGGCGAAATTGTTAAAATCTCCGAAGCCTTAGAAAACGGAAAAATCTTATTAGCTAGTTACCTATTGCCTATTCAATTGCTAGCCATGACTCTTGTTGGTTTTGATGCTGTATTGGGTATGGATTGGTTATCCGACAACCATGCTCGTATCCTTTGCAATAGCAAGACTATTGATCTTCGATTCCCTGATAAACGAACTATTCGAATTGAAGGGGATAAAGATGCTGGCCAAGTCAGCCTAATCTCCATGATAAGGGCTAAAAAATGTTTGAATCAAGGATGCTCAGAATTCATGGCCTACGTCACCGAAGAATCAAAACCCAAAGAAATTAAAAACGTTCCTGTTGTTTCCGACTATGACGATGTCTTTCCCGACGAACTTCCTGGTATTCCTCCCGATCGTGAAGTAGAATTTAGGATCGATCTTATTCCTGGAACTGCTCCGATCGCCAAGGCTCCGTATCGCCTAGCGCCAACCGAAATGAAGGAACTGAAGAAACAATTGGACGAACTTATCGAGAAGGGTTTCATACGACCAAGTTCATCACCGTGGGGAGCGCCAATACTATTCATCAAAAAGAAGGATGGATCCATGCGAATGTGCATTGACTACCGAGCCCTCAACAAGGTCACAATTAATAATCGTTATCCACTCCCACGAATTGATGATTTGTTCGACCAACTCCAAGGTGCTAACTTCTTTTCAAAAGTCGATCTTCGTTCCGGCTATCACCAGCTTAAAGTTCAATCCGAAGACATTCCAAAGACCGCGTTTTGAACAAGGTATGACCATTATGAGTTCACCGTTATACCACTCAGACTTACTAATGCGCCAGCTGCATTCATGGACATGATGAACCGAATCTGTAAGCCGTACTTAGATAAATTTGTGATCGTTTTCATCGACGACATACTCATTTACTCTAAATCTAAGGACGATCATGAAAATCATCTTCGAACCTTACTTGAAATTCTTAGAACCGAGAAGTTGTACGCCAAGTTCTCAAAATGTGAGTTCTGGTTGCACGAGGTGCAATTTCTTGGTCACATCATTAACGTCGACGGTATTCAAGTGGATCCTGCTAAGATTGAAGCTATATCTAAGTGGGAGATCCCAAAGTCGCCAATCGAGATTCGAAGTTTCTTGGGATTGGCCGGCTATTACCGTAGGTTCATCGGAAACTTCTCCCGAATCGTTGTTCCCTTAACCTCCTTAATTCTTAAGAACATCAAATATGAATGGGGAACAAAGCAAAAAGAGGCGTTCGATATACTTAACAAAAGCTTACCCAAGCTCCTATACTGGCCTTGCCAGAAGGTATTGAAGATTTCGTTGTCTTTTGCGATGCGTCTCATTCCGGTTTGGGATGCGTATTGATGCAACGAAAGAAAGTAATCGCTTACGCCTCTCGTCAACTCAAAGTGCATGAAAAGAACTATACGACTCACGATCTAGAGTTAGGCGCCATAATCTTTGCACTTAAGATATGGAGGACTATCTCTATGGAGTAAAATTTGTCGTGTACACTGATCATAAAAGCTTGAAACACATCTTCGACCAAAAAAAGCTTAATATGCGCCAACGACGATGAATGGAGACACTCAATGACTACGATTGTGAAATCGTCTACCATGAAGGCAAAGCCAACGTCGTGGCCGACGCCTTAAGTCGCAAGGAACATGAAAAGCCCAAAAGAGTCCGAGCATTGCGCCTAGAACTCCAAATCGATCTTTTCGAACAAATCAAATCGGCTCAAATTCAAGCGATAACCGAAAACCAAATCTCCGACGAAAAACGTAACAGCACCATTGATTTGTTAGTCAAGGGTGACAATGGTATCCTTAGACTTGGCAATAGAATTTGGATACCAATCGTTGGAGGATTGCGTGAGAAAATCTTAAACGAAGCCCACGGTATTTGTTTTAACGCTAGAAAAAGTTTCTATAAAAAAGGTAATCATGAGGTGTTTAAATTGATTATGACTACATTCCTGGGTGAATTGATCATGTTTATGATTCCGATGATTCTCATGATTAACCGGTAGTAAAAGAATTTGCAGCTGCAGCCAAGTAAAAGAACATCTTAGCTTTTGTTAGCTAATTGAGACAAAAATGGCCAACAATATTGATTCATGGAGCATATAAGCTTCTGGCAAATGTGTGCCCCCATGCAATGAGCTAATTAAATGGTTGCCATTTTGGTTCCATGGTGAATTTGAGTGCTTATATTTCAACACTTTGTCTGAAAAGGAGCAAATAGCTGCCCGCTCATGCTGCGAACCCGGCCACAGGTCTGACTATTTTTACTCAACATTTTCAACATATTCCCCATTTTGGTGCCATGATGAATTTGAGTGCTTATATTTCAACACTTTGTCCGAAAAGGAGCAAATAGCTGCCCGCTCATGCTGCGAACCCGACCTGACTATTTTTACTCAACATTTTCAATATATTCAATATCAAGTTTTTCTTCAACTATTATGTTTCATTGTTTGTTTGTGCATAAACCATCCTAATTGTACACATCTATGCCAAAAATATGTCATCTTGGCTAATGTCCATTACTAGAAAAATGCTCTAAAAAGGTAATAGTACCAATGACATTTATTTGTTTAACCACAAGTTTTTTGTTGTAATTGATTTTAACAAGATGTAGTAAGATGTAAGTGGCGGATCGTAAAAAAAGATTGGGCAGGTCATCAAGTTAAAAAAGGATTGGCCATAGATTTGAATCTAGGTCAACTTTAAAAAAAGGAGTTAAAAGGAGAACGAGTCAAGTTTAGTGTCTTTAGTATAAAGATCAAACAAATAATTTTAGTAAACACATCGAAATAATTGTTTTTAGTCAACAGGGAAAAGTAACAATTTTTAGTAAACATGTTAAATTTGTTGTTTTAGTGAACGGTCCAAATTATCATTTTCTTTCAACGGGTAAAAAACGGGTCTAAATTATCAATTTAAAAAACATGCCAAACTTGTCGTTTTCAATTTCGATTTTGATTTCATAATAGTTTTATTAAGCTTTAATTGGAGTATTGTTTGGCCTTTTCTTGCTATTGAATTTTTTATTTCATTTTTTTTTAATTTTTTGCAGAATTCAAGAAAATGGACATAGGACAAGGCCCAAAGTGCACCATGGACTATTTTCAGTTGAGGAAATAGTATCTTTTTTCTCACTGTTTATTTTAACCATCTCATACTGGGTATTTTTTTGATAGTGTTATAAAGACGTTATCTAAAAATGCTCGATCATATGCAAGATTTGAACATTGAGGTTTCCAATATCCGTTACTTAAATGTAATCAGGTACGAATAAGCAAAGGAAAAAGGTCAATACAATTATAATAGGGAATTGGAAGGTCTTATAGACAGACTAATAGCTGAATGTGACAGAATGCAAGAGCACTTACAGACTAAGTGAGGAGGATGCTAAAGCAGCCATTGATATCTTCGTGTAAGAAGTAATTCAGGTTTATTAAACTTGCTTGTTGGGCTTCTTTTGTATCAGTTTCATCTTTTTCTAATTTGCTGATCTGCTATACATGCAGACACGAGATTTTGGAGTTGTCAAAGAAGATAAAGGACAAACTAGAAGAAGCTGATCAATAGGGTAAATCATGTTCATGCTAATTAACATTTTACTTTTTTTCTATATAATTTAACCTAAAGTTACAGACTTTTTTAATATATTCCACACAGTTATCTTATAATGTCTGATTATTTTGACTATTTTTTCGCCGATAAGTATGTGTATGTGTGTACGCACTCACACTAATTTAATATACTTTTATGATTAATTTTGCCACTTTAGACGTGGAAGGAAAAACCGATATGAAGATTCGAGCTATGAAAATTGTCGAAAAGCTCATAATTCAAAGAGAAAACAATACATGTGTTTTTCTAGACCTCGTGTGACTTCATTGATATAAAGCAAGGAGAGCAGGATTTTGTTTGTTATATTCATATGGTATGTTAAATTCACTATTTGTTGTTACGTTTCTTGTAACCGTCCTTTTAACTAATAAATGACATGTATTTACTAATGTTTCGCATGGTGACTTGCATTGAGAAAAGAAAGAAGTCAATTGGGCTTTTTGAGAAATAAAAGGACTATGTTGTCCAAGCAAAAGCCTTCCAAAAGAGGGAAAATTACTTGCAGTTAAATTTTTTTGTGTAATACGCATTCATTTAATATTGGAATTTTGTAAAAGTGTAAACCTGACTTCGATGACAGATACTCAAGTATAATGTAACGAATCCAGATGAATTCAACTTCCAAGATGATACACTTCAAATCCATTGATGGGTAAGCGATGAAAACGTGTCACGTCATGTTAGGTAACCTGACAAAATTGTATTACATCAGGTTGATTAATGGTCTAATGATCTAACTGGGTCGGGTCAGATTGGGTAACTGGTTGGAAAACAGCCGGGTCAGATTGGGTAGAAAGTTGGGTCCGATTGCTTTAATATTTGACTTTACGGATATAAGATTAATTCACTTCAGTTATTATGTGGTAATCATGTATTTCGAATTAATATCTTGTTGGAGGGGTGGACCATGTACAACAAAGCATAACACTTGGAAAAAGACCTCAGATTGTTGTAAGTTTTACTTTTGGATGATCTTTATTGTTTGCTTCATCTTGATTTATTAATAACATAGTTGTTAAAAGATAAAATGAAGGCAAAAATCTTTATTCAGTTACATAAAATTATATGTACATCATTATACGAATCTTTATCAATGCAGGTTGAGACTTGAGACACCGTTTAACATCCCGTTTTTCATGTTTCGGTTAATAAATGAAATATGCGTTATTATGAGTCGGGCTAGTGTTGGGTTATGGACTTGGGTTATGAAAGAAAGAAGGAAAGACCATGGGCTTAAGCCCATGATCAATAAATATATATACCTTTAATCACCCATTTAATTTCATTTCACACGTATTCCATACACCATCAAAACACACACTTAAGCTCTCTCTTTCTAGTTTCTCTCTCTAGCCGAAATCACCAAGGAGAACTGATCCTGACCCAAGGAAATGATAGTATGATGTTGTTTGAGCTTAAACCCGTTAGATATGGTCACGAAACGACGAGTCGACACCGTTAAACCGTTTAAGTCACGAGACCCGTGTGGAATCGGATATAAACCGAACCTAGTATGAGCTTAGGGGTCACCCTAGCTTAGATCTGGATCGAACGGGGCGAAAAACGGTGAAAAACGAGTCAAAACTCGTTTTTCCGACGTAACCGCGTTTTTCCGGCGACGGTGCCGTTGTACGAGGATAAAGGAATGTCAGAGAATGTTTCTGACATTCTCTGACCTAACCCTAATTCGTTAACGGGAAGTTAACGAACTATGGGTGATTCGCCATGTAATTCGTTAAAGGAAACATAACGAACTAGCTTCAGTTCGCATTCGATTCATTAAAGAGAAAAGATAACAAATTACCCCTGATTCGTTATAGCCAGTTCGTTAGAAGATATAACGAATTAGATGGACTAATTCGTTATATGGACTGGTTCGCTATGGACTGATTCGTTAAGGAGTCCAGTTCGTTAAAGGGTTCAATTCGTTATAGGAACCAGTTCGCTAAGATAAGCGAATTCGTTATAAACCAGTAACGAATTAGAAGTTTAACGGAATGACAAGAACAGTCCCTGGACTTAGTAAAGAATGATATAATTACAAAGAAGCCCTTGAACTTTATGTTAGTAAATTAATTAATGATGCAAAATTCTAATGGAAATTGTGTTAAGACAGTTAATGGAAATAAAATTTTTCCAAGCTGACTTGGCAGCTCGACCCCAGCCAGGGGCTCTGCCTCTTGGACCCTGCTAGGGCTGCCGCCCCTAGACCCCGCTGCCAGGGGCGCTGCCTCCGGACCCCCGTTAGTTGAGGGTTATAATTGGACTAGAAATACGATATGGATAGTGATAGTAATTAATATGCGTAATTGTTATACAGTTAGTCGTGCACAGCTAAAGAGGGGAATAACCGTAAACGGTGAACGCAACCGCTTTGAGGTGGGTTTCTAGCCCCACTTCATTGTTATGTTTTCGGGGCTGTGTGTATACTCGATGTGATAGTTAATACACTTACCTTAGGTGGTAAGTGTGTGCCTTGTAAAATTTATGTATGATGATTGCTTGACGGTGCGTGAACGATCTTCGGGTATTGCATGTGCCGTCAAGTGGTAGTTAAAGGTATGATTGATATGTATGATGTATGTATGAATATATATGATGTATGAATAATGTATGTACGATATGCTGATGGTACGCGAATGCTCTTCGGAGGTTGCACGTATTGTCAAGGAAAGTATGAAAAGGACAGGTATGTTATAGTAGTACGAATGTAGGGAACCGACCCTAATAGTATCGGCGAATGTAGGGAACCGACCCTAATAGTATCGGCGAATGTAGGGAACCGACCCTAATAATATCGGCGAAGTTAATAGGGCGAAATGCCTTTAAAAACATATATGTACGAATGGAAGTATTACGTAACTATGCCAGAAAGGATGAGAGTACGAATGTGTGTAAGCATGTAAGTAAATATGAAGGTATGTACCTTCGGGTGCATATGTCAGTATGTGAATGTATTGAATTTTGTCTGTTTAACTAGAACTCACTCAGCGTAGCTGACTTTTAGTATGCACGCAGGTGAGTCGAATGAGGCAACTTGCTTGAGGGGAAGCACATGGCATAGATTTGAAAACACTGGCATCTCAATGAAGTCTTATGTTATGATATTTAAAAGACAATGTTTAATGTGTAAATAATTTTAATGCTCGTTAAGACAAGGATTTATGGTCATGTAATGTAATGGTTGAACGTGTTTTATATTCCACGAATGTTTTTATTAACTCTGATATTCAGAACTGCGTTTATGAGTAAACCCAACGTCCAAATGTGAGGCACCGGTAACGGGGCCTTACAAGTTGGTATCAGAGCAAAGTTCGTGAGATTTAAACATCCTACATGCTTAGACTCGAACAGAGAATGAGATTAAAGTAAGAAAAGAAAGAAGATGCCAGTACGAGAATGCCATTTGTCACTCAAGCAAGCTAAGTAAAGGTAAAGTATGTGATTAAATTCACATGAAAAGTAGAATACTAAATGAATGTTTTCATGATTGCTAAATAAAGAATGTATGAATGTTAGCTCAATTGCTAAGGATAGGAGTATGTGATGATATGTACGGTTTGATTGTTTAACTGTTAGAAGTAGAACTAGCACAAATGGACTCACAAAGGGAAGTGTATAGGACACGGAGAGTAACGTGATCAGCTAGCTAATCACAGCTGACCACTATTATTACCTGTTAGCCTTACTATCCTTGTACTAAATGGTTCCTTAAGTGATGATGTTTGTGTTTTGTTGGAACTCGATTAAACAATCAATAACAGTAACTATAACAGATCTCAGATCTGTGTTTAACCAATTAATACGTTTATATAGATCTAGCTCATAATTACCATAGATTAGGTGTTTACGTGTTTATATATTATCAGTATATGTATAATCGTAATTCGTATAAGGTTAGGTTGAAGATCGAGAGAACAATTGGACAAAGGTTCGATAATTAACTCTCAAAACTTAACTTAAAAGTGAACAGGGTTCACTATATATAGAAGATAAGACTGGTTCGCTAACATCCCCTAGCGAACCAGGTCTTACTTCGTTACATACAATAAATAAGACGAAGCACCTCCTGATTCGTTAACATCCCCTAACGAATCAGGAGGGAATAAGGTTAAGTCTTAGTTCGCTAACATCCCCTAGCGAACTAGACTTCATATATAACGAACTAGACAATAGTTAAACTAAATATTACATTAAATATAAAACAAAAACGTTAACGATAATTACAAAGACTCAAGACGCAAAACCGTGCACTAACAAACATCCCCTCGTCTTGAGCTCTTTGTCTTTAAGTTACTTGAAGCGCTTGGACCGCCAGTCTCCGCAACTATGAATTCTATTTTCATAACAGACACGCACAACGTGTTGGAATTGCATAGCCAGGTCGTAATCTTCACGACGCTCAATCAAAATCTGCTTCTTGTGTAGCACATCATTGTCTGTTTCAGATAAATTAACCAACCACATCGGGTCGATTATCTTGATCAGTTCAGTCTCCAGTCCTCGACCAAGAACAATGACGGCCTCGCCTGTACGATTGTCATAGTATCATCAGTTGAAAGAGAGATGCATTTGTTGGGGCATCGTCTTCACTGGCACTTTCTTCATCGTCTTCGACGGTTTAACTTTAAGCACGAGTTTCTTCCACCCAGTCTTAGGATCGAATTCGTCAATGCGTTTACGTCTTGGGACCTTGGGCTTGAAGAACTCGAAGCCATTATTAACCTCGAATAGTAAGTGTTGATGAAACCACTCAGCTATTCGGTACCCCCACGATTGATAAACGGACGTCTCGCGAGGGTACGAACATCCCACCGCGGCAAAGTAAGAACATCCATCATCTTTTCGTAATACTGTAGACCTTTCTCCCACTTTATTATGCATACTTTAAGCTCAGAATCATACAACCAGGAGACAATATCACCATGTACCTTGGAAACCGTCTTAAAAGAGGTTACTTGATTTGCTTTGACCCATGCAGCAGCAGTGTCTTTCCTTTCTTGATCAACATATCGATACGCACTAATAATTTTACCCACTTTCCGACGTTTGAACCAACTTTCAATATCATCAGTTATTTCTACAAGTGAGTGAACTGTCCGCTTACACTTCAAGATCTTTCCCAGTTCATTCTCGGTTTCTTTAAATGTTTGCTCATCGAATGCTGGAGCACCTTGATCAACATTAGTGTGTTGAAACAAGTCAGGGTACTCCTGAGCAGTGACATTTTCCACCTCGATATCCTCATCTTCATAAAAAAAATCCGTATTCATCTGAATAGACAGATCATCTTCTAAACCTTCCTCATTCACTACTTCAACATCGGGCTCAGTCTCCAAAGCATTTAATTGATCATCATTCAGCCCAAGCAGTATAGAAATCTGCTCTCGTGTCAGAGACCTGTCGGCAAACTCACCTTCCTCTATCTCATCCTTATTCACCATGCTTCTAATCACCCCCGATCCATCCATAAATATTACCGTGTCGGCTTCAATCATCTCTATTGGTATAGCAGCCGAATAATCACGATACACAAAATCTGTTTCTCTGAATCGTCAACAAAACTCGTACCCGCACCAGACGCAGGGTCTTGAGCTTGTTTAGTCTCACCACCAGCACCAGTCTCATCATCATCAGAATCTTCCTCATTATTCTTGATCTTTTTCAAAGCATCATCTTTGCAAGTTAATTGAAGGATCAGATCCTCTTGCTCTTTAATCTTCACCCCCTGAGACTCAACAATCTCACGTAGGGCCTTTGTTTCCTTTTGACAGAAAGAAACATAGCTGACTAGTTTCTTCTGATTCTCCATTAGACGTTCCTAATTTAACCGATCATTATTCATCTGGTTCTCATACAAATGAAGAAGATTTAATAACATTTCTGTCTGACGATGTGGTGGTAAAGCATACAAGGATGGATGAATTGGTTGGATTGGACCTTGAGGCCTTGTAATTCTCATAAATAAGATATCACTAGGAGGAGGAGGCCTCACAGGTATAGTTGGAGTTGTAGCCACAGTATCTGTCGGCAAAGGTAGTTCAGTCAATGCAGACTGAGGTATCATACCCAACTGCTCATGTGGTACCATCGTCATCGTCAAAGTCTTTGCCGGAGTGCTAGTTGCAATTGGCACTACCGAGCGTTGAGACGTTGGTTGACAAGATGATGGCACACCAATAATTACCCCAGCCCTAGCCGACACACGTCTTTTCTTCGATGGCTCACCAGTTGCCACCGCTTTCCCTTTTCTTTTTCTTTCTAATTGAGCCTTAATGGTGGAGGCTAATGCAGCATCAATTGCATCTTGTTGTTCTTTAAGAGCGGCATCACCAGCACCACCATTTCCACCATCATACCCATCACCACCATCATTTCCATCATCACCATCGTTCCCACCTTCTCCTTCCTCACGCTTGGAAACTGAATCATCATGAATCCAGCGATCCTCGGAAGGACATACATAATTAGGATCAACAATATGACCAATCATTCGTTTATCCGCTGGCCTTGCCTTTCGATAGATAGCCATTCTACGTACTGTGTCGGCTGTCATATGTTCCATATAAAGCTTATCATTCACCAAGGTTTGATCAATTGCTAGATTTGGTATCAAGTCTTGAATAATCAGCTGCAAAAACCGAGGATACATTAAAAACTTCTTCTTCTGGTCCGTCTGCTGAACTTGTTCTGCCAAATGATCGAATACAAGTTCAGAGTAGTTGAATGGCTTGTTGAGAATTAAAGCCACAAAAGCGGATTGAAAGCTGAGTCGACATTCATCAAAGCCACCCCGACGGCCACTCATACAGTGAATAAGAACATGGAGAAGATATTTGTATGGTGGACACAATCCATTCTTGTTTAACATAGATTTTTGAACGTCTCCACCATAACGTACACGAGTAAACAAACCCTTGACCAAGTGCCTATCGAATTCACTCGGGTCATTATCAGTATCAGCAAATCGAAGCACACGACGAACTACTTCAACATCAATAGTAATCGGAATGCCATTAATAGAGGCTCGAATATGCTTCTCTTCCTCCACATCCGCATCAGTATCCCAAAACTGTCTGATAATACTCAGATACACCGTAGGGCAAGCAGTAATGGCATAATGTATTACTGATCATCTTAGAAAAGCAAACATATATCCAAATGTAGCTATATTAGCAATGTCTGAGTCAACATAAGCACAAATGTTGTGCTTTTTGTCAAATGGTAGTAAAATAACATTGTCTTGTTGTTCTTGTTGTGGTGGTTGATCTTGTGGAGGTTGTTCTGGTGGTGGTTGTTCGTGTTGTCCTTGATCAGCTATTGGTGGATCTTGATTTACTTGATCAGCCATGTTTACTGTATAAGTAAGAGCGAATATGAGAAGACGTAGAATTGTATTCAATGTCAACTTATTTATAAGTAGTGTAATCAATGTCATAAGATGTATGTATTTAGGTTATATACGCGTTTAGACGATTAAAATACTTTATTTGATTTAAAAATGAATTTTGAAAATTAATTAGATAATCAAAATTGAATGTCATTCGTTAAATATCCCACTGATTCGTTACAATTCAATAACGAATTATGTGATTCGCTATCAAGTAAGTAAGCCAACGAAGTAGCCTTAGCGAATTACTATTCAAATTGACGAACTAAGGATCTAGTTAGTTATAATTTTAATGAATCAACATCTGATTCGTGAACTCCATTCTTCGCTAAGCTAGTTCGTATATGTCCTTAACGAATTGGACACGAAACAGTTCCAATTCGGTAAGGAGAACGAATGGTCCATTAAATAGACTTAATCTTTGACTCCTCATAATCAAGGTCAAAATTAAGATGAACACAGATAGTCAACAATATGAATCCATAAGCAATTAGTCCATAACTATCGTTGATTCATCAAAACAATGAACGTGTTGAGCTCGGAAACACACAATGAAGCTCATGGTGATGAGATTGAGACTCAAAACCCAGAGATACTGAGGGTAACTGGAGCAAACAAACACACAGAAACTATGAAAACAAAATCAACCCGACAAACTCTAATCAAACGTCGATTAAAGTCCACCAAGGGTATCGGAATCACATTCCGATTACATTGAAACATTAATAAGCTATGTAATCACAATGAGCCATAAACAAATTAGGATTTAAAGACTCGGAAATCCCTTAGACCACAAAAGTACATAATTCATCTATCAAATAACACTCATTTTTGACGAAAAATATAATGCCGTGACCATCTATAACTGAGAACCACACAGATATACTTGAAATGTTAAAATATGAAAGTCGAGATTTCAGAGAAAATTTTGAATAGGGTGACTTTAGAGTGAAGGAAGAAGACGAACAGTGAGGGACTATTCGTGTTTCTTGTCCTATATAGCTTAACACGCTACCCGAGGTATACAGTGGACGTATTATGCAATTCGTGTGAATTTTAAATAACGAATTAGCTGAATCGCTATTCCAGTTCGTTACTTTATGGTAGCAAACAAGACAAGATAAGTGTCCCTGATTTGTTAAATATGTATAACGAAGAAGGGATTTCCGAGAATACGAATGGCTGGAGCTAAGAAAGTTGCTGGAAGAGGAGGACATACAGGACGTCGTGGTAGGCCACGTGTTGTCCGAGAACCATCAGTAGAAGCAGCTACTAACGCTGAGGGGGAAGGAAGTGCAGCCGATGGAAATCTGAGTAACAACGAAAGGTATCAACTTGACCCTGCTGTTCAAGCTGCCATTGCTCAGGCGGTAGCAGCTGCTGCGAAGAACTGGAATCCTGAAAAGTCCGCTGAGAAGTCGGAGGAAAAGAGTAAGAAGGATGATGAGGAGGAGAATGAGGGATCAAGTGTGGTTAAATCGGTGAAGGTCGATGACAGGAAAAGAGGTCGAGGCTGGTGCAACTACAAGTCATTCAAAGGTTGTGACCCGCCGAAGCTGACTGACTTGGGAGACACAATCGCTACTCTCCAATGGATAACCGCGATGGACAAGATTATCCTAATTAGCGAGTGTCGTCCCGATCAAGCTGAGGGGTATGTTACCCAATCATTCGGTGAGGAGGCAATGTACTGGTGGGAGTCAGTTGAGAAGAGGAAGAGTTGAGAAGAGATCAAGGCCTTGACGTGGGACGATCTGAAGGAGTTAGTGATGAGACGATCTTGTGCCGATGCAGAGATAGAGAAGGTTGAGATGAAGTTCTTGAGTCTGAAGGCGGGTAAGATGACACACCGCGAATATCTCACTGAATTCAATCGTCTGTCAAGGTTGGTGCCGTATATGGTGGACATCGAGGCCAAGCGGATCAAATGTTACCTTAGGGGACTGCCATAAAATGTTCGCGTCTTGGTCAAGGCTGGTAGACCAGGTACTTTTGATTCTGCTGTGGGACTCGCGGAAACGGTTTATGAGGACTTGACAGACGAGGTGGCTATGGAGGAGAAGAAGTGGGTCGCGCCTTCCAAACGACTGGGTACTTAGATGTGGAACCCTAAGAACAAACAACTGAGAGTGTGGGAGAAAAGGTCATGTAAGACGTGCGGAAAGATGCACGCTGAAGAGTGCAAGTGGGGCACTGGGTCTGATGTGTGCCGCAAGTGTGGGAAGTCCCATGGTGGGGAATGTAGATCAGGGTCAAATGCTTGTTACAAATGTGGTAAGGTGAGGCACTTTGCTCAAGATTGCCATGCGAAGCCCGCGTGTTACAAGTGCGGGCAGACAGGCTACTTGGCACGAACTTGTACAAGTGGTGAAGTTGGTGGGAGTGAGAAGAAAGGTGCTGAACAAGGGAGGCTAAGGACTAGGGCCTATATGCTGACTCAATAACAGGCCAGACAGATTCATGATGTTGTGACCGGTACGTTCTTAGTAAACGGTATTTCTGCTTCAGTATTATTTGATTGGGTGCGAATAGAAGTTTTGTAGCTACGACATTTAGTAAACTAACTAAAATGAAATGTTGCCGAGTATCTGAAACCTTCATAGTAGAAAATGCTAGTGACACCTCGGTGAAAATAATGAAAATGGTTAAGGACTGTAAGATAGAATTGGAGGGACATGAGTTCCCTGTTACTTTTATGTTATGACTTTAGGAGGGTTTGATGTAGCTTTGGAAATGGATTGGTTGTCTGAGTATGAAGCTCAGATAGTGTGCAAGAGTAGGATAATAAAGTTAAAGTCCTTGGATGGCAGTGCAGTGACTGTTTATGGTGATAAAGAAAGTTCGGGGTTTAGCGTCATTTCAATGAAAAAAGCCGAAGGTTTGTTATGGCGAGGGTACGGTGCCTACCTGGAGTATGTTGTCAACAATACGGCTAGACGAAAGAAATGAAAGATGTTCCTATCGTGTGCGACTACCTAGAAGTATTCCCTGAGGATCTTCCGGGGCTGCCACCGAAACGTGAGATAGAATTCCATATAAATTTAATACCAGGAGCCCAACTCGTCGCGAAAGCACCTTACAGTCTAGCGCCGTCGGAGATGAAATAATTGATGTCCCAACTGCAAGAACTCCTTGATAAATGTTTCATAAGACCAAGTGTTTCCCCTTGAAGCGCGCCAGTGTTGTTCGTGAAGAAGAAATATTGAAGTATGAGGATGTGCATAGACTATCGTGAGTTGAACAAGCTTACGGTGAAGAATATATATCATTTGCCCAGGATTGACGATTTGTTTGACCAATTGCAAGGTTCAAGTTGGTTCTCACGAATAGATCTCAGATCAGGCTATCATCAGTTAAAAGTGAAAGAGGCAGACATCTCTAAGACAACGTTTCGGACGCGCTATGGACACTACGAGTTCCTCGTAATGTCATTCGGTCTAACGTATGCTCCCACAACATTTATGGATATAATGAATAGGGTGTGTCGGCCATTGTTGGATAAGTCAGTTATCGTCTTCATCGATGATATATTGATTTATTCTAGAAGCGAGTCTGATCATGTTGAGCATCTGAGAGAGGTATCAGAGACTCTGAAGAAAGAGAAGTTGTACACTAAGTTTTTGAAATGCGCGTTATGGCTACGAGAAGTGCAATTCCTAGGTCATGTGATTAATCCTGAAGGGATTACCGTGGACCCAGCTAAAATTGAGGCGATAACCAATTGGAAGACTCCGCAGAAACCCTACTGATAGACGAAGCTTCTTAGGGTTAGCTGGTTACTATAGGAGATTCATCGAAGGTTTCTCCAAGATAGCCGCACCGTTGACCGGTATGACCCGAAAGTCGATAGTATTCAGTTGGGGTAAGTTTCAAGAAGTGGTTTTTCAGGAGTTAAAGAATAGACTCATCCAAGCTCCAATCCTTGCTTTACCCGATGGTGACGAGGATTTGGTTGTTTGTACTGATGCTTCGCATCGTGGGTTAGGTTGCGTGTTGATGCAACGAGGAAAGGTGATAGCTTACGCGTCTAGACAGTTGAAATTCCATTAGAGTACTTATCCGACGCACGATTTAGAGCTAGCAGCGGTACTGCACGCTCTTAAGATATGGAGACATTATATGTACTGTAATATACTAAAATTCGAAACAATAAAATAATAAATGTCGATTGTTAGAAAATTGATAAACCGATGAACCGTTAATAAACGAAAAATCATGATTTACATATAAATTATATTTAATATAAAATATTAAATAATAAATTGATATGATAATCTAATTGAATAAATATTAAGTAGATTGTTGGTATATATATATTTTTGAAGGGGTTTTCAAAATATAAATATATGTATTTAAATAAATTAAAACAGGAAAGGATAATAAAACAAATGAATTTGAGACCTGCACCATGTCATCTACGTTATTGTATGTTCGGAACAAATTCTTTGAGTTATCCTAATCCAAATCTAAGCGATTAAACCGAAAATTTGGTTCCTTAT
Source organism: Bidens hawaiensis (assembly GCF_021521415.1). Taxonomy (NCBI): domain Eukaryota; kingdom Viridiplantae; phylum Streptophyta; class Magnoliopsida; order Asterales; family Asteraceae; genus Bidens; species Bidens hawaiensis. The sequence goes on from NW_027491256.1 coordinate 538,284, forward strand.
CACTTGTTTAAATATCATATATCGCTTCTCTCTTTTTCAAAAAAAAAAAAATAATAAAAAAAAAAACAAAAACAGAGAGAATCCTAAATCACCTCTGCTCATTTTACACAACCCATCATAAATATTCTTGAACTTATCCACTAATGAGAGATTATCTCAAATATTTAGTTTTATCTCCAACAACTAATTTCACAACAGCATTGGGAAGAAGAGTCGTGTACTTGTGTTTATCTACTTTGACCTACTCTTTTTATATCGATTATACTTACAAATTCTTCCCCACAAAACCCTACCATCTCTTCGATCTCTCTTCGTGAAATACTCTGTTCCAGCTACGACGACCGCCGGTGATTCTACTGCTGACGAACCGTCATGAACCGACCACCGACCACCTAGCAATCTGAGTTGTTTCTATTTAGCCATATTAGTTTTAAATTCCGACAACATACGCCACCACCACCACGTATCATGTACCACCAACAACCGCCGCAAGTCCGACGCCACCGGTGTCTTCGTTAGTTCACATCTAGTTTCCGGTAACATACGTCGTGCACCGCCACTCGTTTCAGTTTCCCGCAAGCACCGACCGTTTGAGTTCCGCCTTCGATTTGTTTTGTTTATAGAACCATCTCGTTTCGTGCATCACCGACTGTGTGTTCAACTGCTTAGGTAATCGTCTGATTCCTTTCTTCTGTTATGTATATGATTAAATTATTCGAATACGGCGGCTAGTCGTTGATTTGTCCGGTGACGGGAAACGTTGTTTTTTTTTTGAAATAGTATTTAAAATATATAGTTATATGTACTATAAGTCATGCATGATTGCATGATATGAGAGAAGACTAAAGAAGCAATGGTTACTGTGTGTTTATGATTTATTATTTATTTATCTATTTTATTGGTGGGGTATATTATTATTATTATTATTATTATTATTATTATTATTGAGTAAAGTTATTTAAATTACTCTATTCTTTTATAACTATGTAGAGGTTTTAATCTATAAATTATATAACTAGCTATATTTTATAAGCATAAACGTGTTTGAGTATTTACTAAGACGATTATATCATAATACGTTATGTCCATCACGGGAAAATCAACGAATCCGTCAAAATAGTTATGTTAATACATCTAATTAGAATTGTAATCAAACCATAGGTTATCGTATGACGTGCACACACTTAGATTTAATTGATTGTGCTTTGCTTACTCAGTGACCATTAAGGTACGGTTTTTGTTTTTGTTTCCTTTTAGTATTATTTATACTCCGTTACTTTGTTGTACGAATTCTGTTTCTTGTTACTTCGTAGTACGGTTTCTGGTTTCTGTCACTCATAGTATAAATTATATTCCGTTACTTCATTACGGATTCTGTTTCTTGTTACTTGGTAGTACGGTTTCTGGTTTCTGTCACTCATAGTATAAATTATATTCCGTTACTTCATTACGGATTCTGTTTCTTGTTACTTCGTAGTACGGTTTCTGTTTTTGTTACTCTTAGTATCAATTATATTCTGTTACTTGGTAGTACGGTTTCCGTCTTTGTTTCCTCTTAGTATTATTTATATTCCGTTACTTTGTAGTACGGATTTTAGTTTTCTTCACTCATAGTACTGGTTCTATATTATATTCTATGTCCGTCACTTCGTAGTGCGGATTTTTGTTATTTTTCAGTTTCAGATTGAGTTCAGTTTATCCGTATGATATGTTTAATATTAAGTTTTTAACATGCAATAGGTTATATATATTTTGTATTCATTGTTGCATGTTCCTGTTCGAATTTAGTTATATGAATTTAGCTTCAGTACTCTGTTACCGAGCATTTCTGACTTGTCGTTGGGGCGTCAACGACATGGCACTTATCGTGACAGTGCGTAATCAAAGTTCACGGCGTCTCTAGCTTGTGCTTGTATAGCACTCTGGCCCCTAGAGGCGTATAGATCGATCTTAGCTCCGACTCCTGACTCCTGACTCCTGACATGGCACTTATCGTGACAGTGCGTAATCAAAGTTCACGGCGTCTCTGAAAGTACTCATGTAGTACCTTGGCCACTTAGAGGCTTATAGATCGATCTTAGCTCCGACTCCTGACTCCTGACTCCTGACTTCTGTTTGAGATGGAACAATGTGTGCACGCCACCCACACCGTCTCCTTGGTGCATGGACTAGCTAGCTGTGTACCCCTCTGTTTAGGCTCTGGGTGCTTCCGTATTACACGACCTATTTATTTTAACGTCATCGTCGTGTATTTTAGTAATTATATTTTGTTTCGCTATATTTCTGGTCCGTTTTGATATGTGTATATGTATTTGATTAAATTTGAGTATATTCAGATTTCGTCCCGATCGTGTATCGGATTATGTTTCGCATTTAATTATAGTTCAGTTAAATGTTACACGTTATATTTTACACGTCACACATTATATGTTACAAGTTATATGTTTCTGGCCCTGGGTGTTTTTGTTATAGTTCTGATATATTTCCGCATGCGTTTGACCATGTTCTGGCCAAGTGTCGGATCATACATCCGAATTTTGTTAAGTATATGTTTCGGTAAAAAGGGTTGGTTTCGAGTTTGAATTGAAGTTCGTATATTTATTCTCTTACGTCTGTCCTTACCTATACTATTGTTCTTTCCGTTACTGGGCAATTTTTGGCTCAGCCGTGTTTTCTTGTTTTGTTTTTCTTATTTTGTTTTCAGGTAATCCGGGATTCGGGGAATTTAGTGACGAGAGATAAAAATGAAGTTCAAGCTTTTAAAAGTTAATTCATTTTGTTTAATAATATGACGTAGGTTGCATTAATTTTTGTTGTATTTTGGATTGTGGCGTTGATTTGATATCTGTAATAGTAACACGTTAGCCTGTTCCGGGTTGGGGTGTTACATGTACGGTACTAAGTGTACCATTTACACAGATCATAAGAGTTTAAAGTAATTATTCGAGCAAAAAGAATTGAACATGAGACAGAGAAGATGGTTGGAGTTGATAAAGGATTACGACTGTGGTATTAAGTACTACCCTGGTAAAGCTAACGTGGTCGCTGATGCGCTAAGCCGTAAGAATGAGGAAGTCATTGCAACAGTGAAGTCATACCAGTTGATTATGAACTCAAGTCTATTTGAAGAAATCATCAAGGTGCAGTCACAAGTGCTGGTAGATGAAGGACTAGTGAAGAAAGAAAGGATTTTCGGTCAGAAAGACAAGTTGGTGGAAAACACGCATGGTGTTAAGACGAGGTTTGACCGTATGTGGATTCCACGCCATGGAGATCTCAGAGGTCGAATCTTAGATGAAGCTCATAAGTCAAGGTATTCGATTCATCCAGGAACTACGAAGATGTACCAAGATTTGAAAAGAGACTACTGGTGGCCAAGAATGAAGAATGATGTGGTAGATTATATCAGTAAGTGCATTACCTGTTTACAAGTCAAGGCAGAGCATCAGAAGCCTTATGGAAAGATGGAACCTTTGGAGATACCAGAATGGAAATGGGAACACATCACCATGATTTCATAACCAAGCTACCCTGTACAGCTAAGCAACATGATACCCTCTGGGTGATTGTGGACCGTTTGACCAAGAGTGCTCACTTTCTGCCTATACGAGAGGCTATCTCGTCAAAAGCGTTAGCAAGTTTGTTCATTAAAGAGGTTGTGGCTAGGCATAGAGTGCCACTTTCGATCGTGTCTGATAGAGATACTCGTTTTACTTAGAGGTTTTGAAAGAAGTTCCATGAAGAAATGGGAACAATATTGAACATCAGTACGGCGTATCATCCTTAAACAGATGGACAGTATGAAAGGACGATCCAAACCCTTGAGGATATGCTACGTGCTTGTGTTTTAGACTTTGGTGGAAGTTGGGATGATCATCTGCATCTAGCAGAGTTCTCCTATAACAACAGCTACCATTCAAGTATTGGTATGCCTCAATTCGAGATGTTATATGGAAGACATTGTAGAACTCCGGTATGTTGGGGAGAGATTGACCAAAAGGAGATGGGAAGTTTGGAAGTTGTGCAAGAAACTTCTTCAAAGTTTGATCAGATTAAGGCAAGGATGAAAGCTGCTCAAGATCGTCAGAAGTCCTACGTTGATAAGCGGCGACGAACAATCGAGTTTAACGTTGGTGACAACGTGATGCTCAAGGTCTCGCCTTGGAAAGGAATTATTCGTTTTAGGAAGAAGGGAAAGTTGAGTCCGAGGTACATTGAACTGTTCAAGATTTTAGATCGAGTAGGTGAAGTGGCTTACAAGTTAGATTTTCCAGAAGAGTTAGAGGGAATCCACTCGACCTTCCATGTTTCTCATCAGAGAAAATTTCTAGCCGATGACAGGTCACATGTGCCATTAATGGACATTGAGGTTGATGAACAGCTAAACTACATTGAGCAACCAATCAAGATAGTTGATTGCAAGGAAAAGCAACTCCGACACATGGTTATACCTTTAGTGAAAGTGATATGGAAGCATCTCAAGGGATCGGACGCTACATGGGAAGTTGAGGAAGAGATGCGCAACTTTTATCCAAATTTGTTTGTGTGATAGTTAGGTTTCGGGGACGAAACCTCTTTAAGGAGGGAAGACTTGTAACATACCGTTTTTCGAGTTTCGGTTAATAAATGAAATGTGAGTTATTGTAATTCGGGCTAGTGTTGGGTTATGGACTTGGGTTATGAAAGAAAGAAGGAAAGACCATGGGCTTAAGCCCATAATCAATAAATATATATACCTTAAATCACCCATTTAATTTCATTTCACACATATTCCATACACCATCAAAACACACACTTAAGCTCTCTCTCTCTAGTTTCTCTCTTTAGCCGCAACTACCAAGGAGAACCGATCCCGGCCCAAGGTAATGATAGTATGATGTTGTTTGAGCTTAAACCCCTTTGATATGGTCACGAAACGACGAGCCGACACCGTTAAACCGTTTAAGTCACGAGATCCGGGTGGAGTCGGGTATAAACAGAACCTAAGATGAGCATAGGGGTCACCCTAGCTCAGATCTGGATCGAACGGGGCGAAAAATGGTGAAAAACGAGTCAAAACTCGTTTTTCGGGCGAAACCGCGTTTTTCCGGCGATGACACCGGAAAGGTGGCGCCGAAAATGGTACGAGGATAAAGGAATGTCAGAGAATGTTTCTGACATTAATTCGTTAACGAACTAGGGGTGATTCGCCATGTAATTCGTTAAAGGAATCATAACGAACTAGCTTCAGTTCGTGTTCGATTGTTTAAGGAGAAAAGATAACGAATTACCCTTGATTCGTTATAGCCAGTTCGTTAGAAGAGATAACGAATTAGATGGACTAATTCGTTATATGGACTGGTTCGCAATGGACTGATTCGTTAGAGAGTCCAATTCGTTAAAGGGTTCAATTCGTTATAGGAACCAGTTCGCTAAGATAAGCCAATTCGTTATGAACCAGTAACGAATTAGAAGTTTAACGGAATGACAAGAACAGTCCCTGGACTTAGAAAAGAATGATATAATTACAAAGAAGCCCTTGAACTTTAAGTTAGTAAATTAATTAATGGTTCACAATTCTATAGGAAAATGTGTTAAGACAGTTAATGGAAATAAAATTTTTCCAAGCTGCCTGGCAGCTCAACCCCAGCCAGGGGCTCTACCCCTTGGACCCTGCTAGGGGCTGCCGCCCCTAGACCCCGCTGCCAGGGGCGCTGCCCCTGGACCCCCGTTCGTTGAGGGTTATAATTGGACTAGAAATATGATATGGATAGTGATAGTAATTAATATGCGTAATTGTTATACAATTAGTCGTGCACAGCTAAAGAGGGGAATAACTGTAAACGGTGAACGCTACCGCATTGAGGTGAGTTTCTAGCCCCACTTCCTTGTTATGTTTTCGGGGCTGTGTGCATACTCAATGTGATAGTTAATACACTTACCTTAGGTGGTAAGTGTATGCCTTGTATAATTTATGTATGATGATTGCTTGACGGTGCGTGAACGATCTTTGGGTATTTCATGTGCCGTCAAGTGGTAGTTAAAGATATGATTGATATGTATGATGTATGAATGATGTATGTATGAATATATATGATGTATGAATAATGTATGTATGATATGCTGATGGTACGCGAACGCTCTTCGAATATTGCACGTATTGTCAAGGAAAGTATGAAAAGGACATGTATATTATAGTAGTACGAATGTAGGGAACCGACCCTAATAGTATCGGCTAATGTAGGGAACCAACCATAACAGTATTGGCGAATGTAGGGAACCGACCCTAATAATACCGGCGAAGTTAATAGGGTGAAATGACCTTAAACACGTATATGTACGAATGGAAGTATTACGTAAGTATGAAAGAAAGGACGAGAGTACGAATGTATGTAAGCATGTAAGTAAATATGAAGGTATGTACCTTCGGTTGCACATGTCAGTATGTGAATGTATTGAATGGAGTCTGTTTAACTAGAGCTCACTCAGCTTAGCTGACTTTTAGTATGCACGCAGGTGAGTAGAATGAGGCAACTTGCTTGAGGGGAAGCACATGGCATGGATTTGAAGACACTGATATCTCAATGAAGTGTTATGTTATGATATTTAAAAGACAATGTTTAATGTTTAAATAATTTGAATGCTCGTTAAGACAAGGATTTATGGTAATGTAATGTAATGGTTGAATGTGTTTAATATTCCGCGAATGTTTTTATTAACTTTGATATTCAGAACTGCATTTATGAGTAAACCCAACGTCCAAATGTGAGGCACCGGTAACGGGGCCTTACACACCGGGACGTCTTGTGGATCATTTATCTAATACCAAGGGTTTCTCTCTTCGCACAATTAAGTACATGGTAATAATAATATTTTTGAATCATGCATTCTTTCGTGACTATGTTAACATGCATCCCTTGATGATATTTGAGAAATCACTTGATGAAATCTTGATTCTTGAATGCCATCCCTTGTGAGAGGACATACTTATTCTGATGATCTTTGACTAAAAGGTTGAAGTTTCTTATTATCGTCATTGAATTTTCGTTGTGTCTCCACCACGAACCTTACTCATACCTAACTATTCCATGTTGAGTCCCGCCGTAACGCACGGGCACACCTACTAGTAAAAGATTCAAACATTTAACAAAATATAAGTTTATAAAAACAATCAAGACTTTAATTTGATCTAACTTGAAATTTGAAAGTTTGATCATCATTATATATATAATATTTATGTAATAAAAGTCATTAAATATAAGGTTATATTTGTTAAATGTCGTCTAAATAAAAAAGGGTATAAATGCTAATTAATTTTAAGATCAATTTTATTTTTGTTTTGAGCTTAAATTAAGGAAAAGTTAAATGCATTGTAATGGAAAATATTTATGTTTAAATCTGTGTTTGAAAATGTATTTTTATAAAAATTTGCAAGTAAATTCTATAAAGTAATCGAAATCTTAAATTTAATTAAGTCTTATTAAAACTTATTAAATAACCTTAACATATCTCATGAAGAAAACATTGTATTTATAATTATAACTTTTTAAATGTTACTAACCAAAGTATAAATAATAACTTTTTACAAACATTAGCAAAATATATACATAGTAAATAAATAAAAACATAAGAAGATTATATGAAACAAAAACACCGGTATGATGATAAGGATTTTTGAGTTATAAATTTGTAAGTAAATTCTGAACATATTTGAAATGTTATATGTTATTAAAGTTATTAAATATTGTCTAAGAATTTTAACACATATATAAACTATATTGCAGTTGGAAAATATCATAAACTATAATTAAAATTATGTAGTAACAAAAAAATTATAAATTGCTGAATAAAAAGTGTAAATTTGTCACACCCGGACTTAGGGCCTAAGCGTGTGACCACAAGTTGGTACCTGTTTTGTAAATATATTAGAGTTTATGGGTTAATTTTAGCGGAAGACTTTAGGTTGATATAATATTAATTTAAATTGAAAATTTACTCGGGAATAAAATACCCGAGTATTGGTTTACAAAAGATATGTTTTCATATTACAAGGATTTTATATCAAAAACGGAGCCATCTTGTACGTGCTTCTATCTTCAATAAGACTCCAATCCTTGCTAACGCTACTTATGCTTAATTACCTGCATTGGGTTGGAAAAATACGTCAGCTATATGCTGGTGAACACATATGACTCAATAAAACATTTGAATGACAATATAATACAAATATAGTTTTCTCTACAAGCTCAGCAGAAGCATTTCTACTTCTGGTCTATGTACCATTGCTCTACACACACAATTGTTCCCGAGCCACGTAGTCCTTACTGGGAGACTAGTTATGACCATTAGCCCGCGGCCACGTAGCCTTAGAATGATTAGGCTGAACAGTTATGTTTGGATCTAGACACATGTGTATTCGATCTGAGTTGACTTTATTTTCTACTTTGTATTATAAAGTTTTAGAGATTGTATGATCTCATGTAGAAATTGATTGACTCAACAAGACAAACACCCGTTCGTCTCATTGAGTATAATATGTTTTGACTGATTAAAAAGGTTGACGTATTCACCTGTATCGTCGGTGTTGTAAACCTTGACTGTTCGATTGATTGTTTGTGAATGATACTTAACCTATACATAAGTAGGTTCATATAAATGTTTTGAATGATGTTAAGCTATGATTGTAAGCTTAACCTTGAAATCGTTTATCTTTGATTGTGAATGAAAACACTTGTTTTATGTGACGTTTGATATAGCATGCTTTGGCCTAATAGGTTCTATCACGTTGGTAAGTTTCTCCAGGTAAGTAAACGGGTCCCTCGGTTGATTGGGATTTATGCGAATTACTTTTCCTTAGGCAAGAAACTTACTACTAGTGGTATCCCCCTTCCAGTTACTACATGCACGTCAAAATATATCTTTCGTTTAACATTACTTCGTCATGAAGTAACGTTTATGAAAATTTGATTGTGAATGATTTGTTAAATACGATCAAGGTTAAAGGCCATAGCCTCGATTGATAGTCTAAGCTATAATTCAAATAACTTAAACATAACTCCTACCTTAACTCAGATTCTTAGGTTGATAAAAAGAAAAAGGCAGGATCTCGATCTACTCTCTTAAGTGATTGCTACTTGATTATAACTTCGTTTCTTGCACGAAATACGAGAAAACAGCACGTTGGCTTGTTACGGCAACGGGGCACGCCTTTCGAGGTTAAGTGTGTGAAAATGGAGGTGTGTTTAGGATGAATGAAGCTCATGCCCGTCACCAACCTTTCATAGGATATTTTGGACCCCGTCGCGGTACGGGACGGGTTTCTTGGGACCGGTCGCGTACCGCGGCGGCGCAAGGTGGTGACATGTGGCCTGTCACATTGCGCCACGTGTTGACACGGTGTTGGACACGTGTCCGGTGACTCACCAAGCCCGTCGCGCTACGCGATGGGTTGAGTGTTACCCCGTCGCATACCACGATGAGACAACATTTTTAGAATTTACACTTTTGGTCCCTATACTTTCTAAGTTAGTATATTTAGGCTTAAATTAAAGAGGGTAAAAGACGCGGAGTTACATCCTCCCCACCTTTTGAATAATCTCGTCCTCGAGATTTATTGGAATAGATTGGGATACTTTTTCTTCATTTCTGATTCGAGCTCCCACGTATACTCGGGTCCTCGTCTTGAATCCCATTTGACTTTCACGAGCTTGAGTCGTTTGTTTTTGAGAAACTTGATCATGCTATCTTCTATTTGAATCGGCTTTTCAACAAACTTAAGCTTCTCATTGATCTTAACATCTTTCAATGGCATAGCAAGGGTTTCATCGGCTAAGCACTTGCGTAGATTGGATACGTGAAACACGTCATGAGTTCCTTTCATTTCATCGGGTAACTCTAAACGATAAGCAACTGGTCCAGTTCTTTCAAGTATCTTGAATGGTCCAACGAATCTTGGACTCAGTTTTCCTTTCTTCCCGAATCTTACTACACCTTTCCAAGGCGTCACTTTCAATAAAAATCTATCGCCTTCTTTAAACTCTAAAGGCTTGCGACGAACGTCTGCATAGCTCTTTTGTCTATCTCTTGCTGCCTTTAATCATTCTCGGATTTGTATAACTTGATCAGTAGTCCTTTGAACAATTTCAGGTCCTGACAACTGACTATCACCTGTTTCTGACCAACATACAGGTGTTCTACACTTACGTCCATATAATGCTTCGAATGGTGCTGCTTGGATACTCGTATGATAGCTGTTGTTGTACGAGAATTCCATCAGCGCGAGATGGGTGTCCCAACTTCCTCCTAAGTCGATAACACAAGCACGAAGAATATCTTCCAAAGTTTGAATTGAACGTTCACTTTGGCCATCAGTTTGGAAATGATAAGCAGTACTTAGGTTTAATCGAGTCCCCATAGCCTTTTGAAAGCTTGACCAAAAATTCGATGTAAAACGGCTATCTCTATCATAAATGATGGATAGCGGCACATGATGTAAGGATACTATGTTCTCAACATATAAATGTGCTAACTTATCCATACTAAACGTTTCTTGAATTGGAATGAAATGGGCAGACTTGGTAAGTCTATCGACAATAACCCAGATCGCATCATTTTGACGAGAAGTCTTAGGTAACTTCATGATGAAATCCATAGTTATCATATCCCATTTCCATATCAGGATTTCCGGTTGTTGTAGTAATCCTAACGGCTTTTGATGTTCAGCTTTCACTTTAGAACATGTCAAGCATTTAGCTACATACAAAGCAATGTCTTTCTTCATCCCGATCTACCAATAATCATCTTTTAGATTATGATACATCTTGTCATTTCCCGGATGCATCATATACTTTGACTTGTGTGCTTCTTCTAAAATCTTATCTCTTACACTTCCGATCATCGGTACCCAAATCCTTGTACCGAGTCTAAGTATTTCATCACTTCCTTTGACTAGTTGATCGATTGTACCATTCTCTTTTTCAGCTTTAATATTTCCTTCTTCTAGTGCCAACTTCTGAGCTTCTTTGATTTGTCTAGCTAGATCGATTTTAAGTTCCAATCTAAGAGCTCGAACTCTCTTTGGTTTCTCATGTTCTTTTCTACTTAAGGCGTCAGCTACCACGTTGGCTTTTCCTTCATGATATACGATCTCACAGTCGTAATCGTTAAGTGTTTCCATCCAACGCCTTTGCCTCATATTCAACTCTTTTTGGTCAAATATATGCTTCAAGCTTTTGTGATCAGTGTATACTGTGAATCTTACACCATACAAGTAATGTCGCCATAACTTCAACGCAAAAATTATAGCGCCTAATTCAAGATCATGCGTGGTGTAATTCTTTTCATGATCTTTCAATTGTCTCGAAGCATAAGCAATCACTTTATTTCCTTGCATCAAAACACTTCCCATTCCCGTGTGCGAAGCATCACAATAAATGATAAAGTTTTCTAGCCCTTCTGGCAAAGCCAAAATCGGTGCATTAGTGAACTTTTGTTTTAGTGTTTCGAATGCTTCCTCTTGCTTCGGTCCCCATTCAAACTTAATTGCTTTCCTTGTGAGTGAAGTTAATGGGACCGCTACTCGGGAGAAGTCTTGAATGAATCTTCTATAGTATCCGGCTAAGCCTAGAAAACTTCGGACTTGAGTCGGTGTCTTAGGTTTCTCCCATTTGGTTATAGCCTCAATCTTTACTGGGTTGAATACCCTTCTCATTTATAACATGACTAAGAAATTGTACTTCGGACAACCAAAATTCACATTTCGAGAATTTGGCGTATAATTTCTCATTCCTTAGGGTTTCAAGTATGATCTTAAGATGAACTTGATGATCGTATTTGGATTTTGAATAAACAAGGATGTCATCAATGAAAACAATAACAAACTTGTCCAAATATGGCTTGCAAATCCGATTCATCATGTCCATAAAAGCTGCCGGAGCATTAGGTAGTCCAAAAGGCATCACGGTGAACTCATAATGTCCGTATCGGGTTCTAAATGATGTCTTTGGTATATCTTCTTCTTGTACCTTCAATTGATGATAACCCGATCTTAGGTCAATCTTGGAAAAACAACTTGCTCCTTGAAGCTGATCGAACAAGTCGTCGATTCTTAGTAATGGATACTTGTTCTTGATCGTGACCTTGTTTATTTCTCGGTAATCTATACACATCCTCATCGATCCGTCCTTCTTCTTTACGAACAAAATCGGGGCTCCCCACGGTGACGAACTCGGTCGTATAAATCCTTTCTCCAAAAGTTCATCTAACTGTTTCGTTAGTTCTTTCATTTCTGTTGGTGCTAGACGATAAGGTGATTTGGCAATTGGTGATGTTCCTGGCACGAGGTTGATCTTAAATTCTACTTCTCGATCAGGCGGGGCTCCTGGTAGCTCATCAGGAAATACATCTTGAAATTCGAACACGATTGGCACTTCCTCCATCTTCTTTGGTTCGGTTTCTTTGGTTACATAGGCTATGAATGCGAGGCATCCTTTACCTATGCAATGATTTGCTTTGATCTTGGAAATGATTCCTACTTTTCCTCCATCTTTATCTCCGGTTATACGAATGGTTTTGTTATTGGGTGTTCGAATGTCGATGGCTCTATCGTTACATAGGATACGGGCTTGATTAAAAGATAACCAGTCCATACCTAAAACTACATCAAAACCTGCTAACGTCATGGGTAACAATCGGACAGGTATGACGTGATTGGCTAAAGAAATTGTGGAATTATCTAAAGCCTCGGTTATTCTACTTACATTAACATCAGCAGTCTCGACTTCATAATGTTTATCTAATTTAACTAAGGGCTCATTTAATAGACTACAAAATTTATAATCTATAAAGCTTTGGTTTGCACCCGAGTCAAATAGAACTCTAGCATAAACATTATTTATAGGAAACGTACCGGTGATCACGTCCGGTATATCAGCTGCCTTCTGGGTGTCTAGCATAAAGACACGAGCGTTTCCTTTCTTGGCATCGGTCTTCACACCGTTGCCACTTGCACCAACCGTCACTGTTGTTGGTTTCTTCTTCGAACACTCATTACTATAATGTCCCTTCTCTCCACATACAAAACATTCCACTGTTTTTCTTGTGCAATTTGCTTCCACATGACCCGGTCTTTTGCAAAAATTACATGTAACCGAGTTGTTTGGTCGAAGACATCTTCCAAAGTGTCTCCTACCACATGTCTTGCAAATGGGGCGACTATACACATATCCCCTTCTCTTTTCTTTTCCGGTTTCCTCATCTTTCCACCCACACTTGGTTTTCCATCATCCTTCTTCTTCTCTTCTCGGTTCCTCAACATCCCGTCCATCAAATATCCGGCCAACTCCATGGCAGGTTCCGTCGTGGTCGGCATATGTGATCGAACTAAATCATGGATCACGATTGGCAATCCGTATATGTATCGTGTCACTTTATTGATTTCAGGAGTGACCAAATGAGGCACGATTCTACAATACTCAAGGAACTTGGTGTTATATTCCTTGAGATTGGTTCCCACAACCTTGTGGTTCCACAGCTTGGTTTGAATCTGATCCATTTCGTTAATCGGACAGAACTTCTTCATTACCATAGCTTTTAATGTTGCGCAGTCTAGATTGTATAAATTCTCTCTACCCTTGATTCCTATCAGGGTATTCCACCACTCTAATTCCTCCCCCTTGAACATCTGGGAGGTATATTGCACATTCTCGCTTTCCGTACACTTGCGTATTAGTACAATCGATTCCATTTCCTCCAACCATCGGAGGGTATGTATCACTCCTTTATCCCCGTGAAATTCTTTGGGGTTATAGACTTTAAACACCTTTAAATCACAACCCTCATGTATTTTAAGTTTCTTTGTCTTTTCATGGAGGTCGTTTTCAGCAGTCGAGCTTTCATCACTTGCTTCTTTCTTTTTCGGTTCTTTCTCTTTCTTACCTTCCTTCTTTTTCGATTCCTTTTTAGATTCTTTCTTTGATTCTCTTTTCGAAGTAGCAGATTCGCTTTTACTTCGACTTGTTCTCTTATTAGAATGTGAGGCAGTACAACTTTGATCATGTTTCAATATTTCATAGATTGGATTCACAGCCTCTTGTATTAGATCGCGGATACCAGGTACATAATTTTGTGGTATTGCTTGTATATTTTCCGCGGTTACTTTTTCTTGCATGATTTCTTCGATTGTCCTTCCTTTATTGTTTACTTGAGTTTCTTGATTACTATTTGCTTTAGACATGCTGTTACATTAATAAAACAAAATTTCAGAAAAGACACACTTTATATTACATTTATTTATCTTACAAGAAAAAGATCATAACAACTACAACAGTACATAGCCATGATTTCTAATCCTTAATCCATTTTGTAACAAGATTTTTCATCTTGTCACACTTCTTGGCAATCTTTCTCCCTATTCTCTTTTTGTCCACTTTCTCGTTTCTCAGCTCGTCCATCACCGAATTCGGCGGGTTCGGATATCCCGTTGGTGCGGATGCGGCTGGAAAGAGATAAGCATTCTCTTATGGATAGAGGTTCGGGTTAGCAACGTATGCATGCATTTCTTCATCAGGGATATTGTTGGTGTAAAACTCCTCGATGAGATTTGCCTCCTCCAGAATCTCTTTTGCTTGCTGGGAGATCGATGGTATTGATCCCTTATAAGATGGAAAATAAGGATATTGATTCTCCTCATCTTCTTCCTCGAGATCTTCCTCGGATTCATAAGGATTCTTGATTGGTGCTTGAAATGTTATCTTTTCATGGGGCATTGCAACCCTCATTTTTGGTTTCCGACTTGGTTCAGTTGTGGTCGGTGGGATCTGGTATTGATAACCCAATGGTGGTGATCCGAATTGCCATCTCCTTTGATCTGAGTGACATTTCATCCAGCTTGATGATTCCGATTCAGTTTCTTGCTTGATTTTACTCTGCACCTCCTGTTCCTCGGAAGGATGGTATGTTGGAATGTCGGAGGGGTAATACTGGGGAACCTTGTCCTCGGTATTGTCAGAGATTTTGATTGGACATTGTTGATTACCTGGGAGATACACAGGTTGACTTCCGTACGGTAACACCGGATTGATTGGTTGATAGCGATTAAAAGATCTAGTGTAGTAACTATAGCTACTTTCCATATCGGATGGTTCGTGATTGATTGTCGCACTGATCGAATGGCTACTCGGTGTCTACGACCAAAGTAGTTAATATAAGACATCTGCACTTTAGTTAGGTTAGGGATAGGAGGTTTACCAATCCTATCTTATCCCTACGAAGAATAATAATAACAATGGATAATAATGGTTAAAGCCTAGGTACTAATGTTTAATACCTAATTCACTAAAACCGATGGCTCTGATACCAACCTGTCACACCCCGACTTAGGGCCTAGGCGTGTGACCACAAGTTGGTACCTGTTTTGTAAATATATCAGATTTTATGGGTTAATTTTAGAGGAAAACTTTAGGTTGAATATAATATTAATTTACATTGAAAATTTACTCGGGAATTAAATACCCGAGTATTGGTTTACAAAAGATATGTTTTCATATTACAAGGATTTTATATCAAAAATGGAGCCATCTTGTACGTGCTTATATCTTCAATAAGACTCCAATCCTTGCTAACGCTACTTATGCTTAATTACCTGCAATGGGTTGGAAAAATACGCCAGCTATATGCTGGTGAACACGTATGACTCAATAAAACATTTGAATGACAATATAATACAAATATAGTTTTCTCTACAAGCTAAGCAGAAGCATTTCTACTTCTGGTCTATGTACCACTGCCTACACACACAATTGTTCCCGAGCCCTTACGGGGAGACTAGTTATGACCATTAGCCCGCGGCCACGTAGCCTTAGAGATTTCATGATCTTATGTAGACATTGATTGACTCGCTAAGACAAACACCCGTTCGTCTCATTGAGTATAACATGTTTCGACTAATTAAAAAGGTTGGCGTATTCACCTGTATCGTCAGTGTTGTAAACCTTGACTGATCGATTTATTGATTGTGAATGATACTTAACGTATACATAAGTAGGTTCGTATGAATGTTTTGAATGATGCTAAGCTATGATTGTAAGCTTAACCTTGAAATCGTTTATCTTTGATTGTGAATGAAAACACTTGTTTTATGTGACGTTTGATATAGCATGCTTTGGCCTAATAGGTTCTATCACGTTGGTAAGTTTCTCCAGGTAAGTAAACGGGTCCCTTGGTTGATTGGGATTTATGCGAATTACTTTTCTTAGGCAAGAAACTTACTACTAGTGGTATCCCCCTTCCAGTTACTACATGCCCGTCAAAATATATCTTTCGTTTAACATTACTTCGTCATGAAGTAACGTTTATGAAAACTTGATTGTGAATGATTTGTAAAATACGATCAAGGTTAAAGGCCATAGCCTCGATTGATAGTCTAAGCTATAATTCAAATAACTTAAACATAACTCCTACCTTAACTCAGATGCTTAGGTTGATAATAAGAAAAAGGCAGGATCTCGATCTACTCGCTTAAGTGATTGCTACTTGATTATAACTTCGTTTCTTGCACGAAATACGAGAAAACAGCACGTCGGCTTGTTACGACGATGGGTTAAGTGTTACCCCGTCGCGTACCGCGATGGGACAACATTTTCAGAATTACACTTTTGGTCCCTATACTTTCTAAGTTAGTATATTTATGCTTAAATTAAAGAGGGTAAAAGACGCGGTGTTACAAAATTAATATTATTATTTATAAAAAATGCATCAGGTCATGAATTTTAATTTGAATGAAATACATTAATTCAATTTTGGCAAATATTTTGGGTTAGAAAACATATCTACTACTCTAATAAAAGAATACTACTATGTGTCACTTGTCACTCTCTCAACCATCCTCACATTTTTAAACCCATTTTGTTATTTGGATCCCATATGAGTCATTACCCAACCAAAAATAGCCTTATTTTTATTTATATATAAAGCAAGTGTGTTAATGTTTATTTATTTCTTCTTCTTTTTTTCTTTTTATATTTTAATGTCATGTTTATCCTTACACTGTGTTCCCGAGTTTCATTTAAGGAGAGAAAAGAAAGAGGGGAGAATTGAAAGAGAAAATAAAGAGGGGCAGGAAAATGTGTCACTTCATTTCATGTTCCCGAGTTTAAATAAAAATGGAAGAAAAGGAAAGAAAATGTAGGAGTTAATAGGTAGTTAATGTTATACACACATTTTCTCTCATAATCTCTCCAATTTGGAAGGATGGGTATGAACTTAAGTTTTGTAGCCTTTTCTCTCTCCTCCCCTCCTCTTGTTAAAAAATATTTGGAACATGATTCCTTCACATTTTCTTCTCATTTCCCTCCCCTCCTCTCTTTAAATGAGACTCGGGAACACAACGTTAAGTAATAAAATGAAGCAATTTAGCTATACTAAAAGAACATGCCAAATTGGATTGAAGTGGTCAGAATATTGCTTTATTATTATTTTTTTAGTATTTTCAGGTTTATAAAATAAAAGTCAATTAAAATACTTCCTTATTTAAAAAAAATTTATTATATACATTGACTACAATATCATAAATTTGTTTATCGACATACTAGCCATTTAAATTTATTCTTTTGGTTTGTTTCGGAAGGCTAGAATCATGTTCTTCTTTTCTTAGCTATTACATATATATATATATATATATATATATATATATATATATATATATATATATATATATACTAGCTTTTATACCCTGTAATACGGGATTGTTTTATATTATTCATTTCAAATATTAATATATTTTTTTGGATTTTAATTTTATTTATCGTAAGGAAGTTATTACAATACTTAGGATTTGATGATGAAATCGTTCCTCAAATAAATGAGATGTTATAACCCGGTTTAAAAAAAAGCTATATGGGTTTGGTGAGACCCATGACCCGGTTTTTTTTAATATAAAATTGTTCTTAATTATAAATAGTATCTTTAAAAAACACGGATACTAATTTTTAGTATATCCCTATTTTATAGAATTTTCATATAAAATATTTGATGTGATTAATTTTTAATATAATGAGATGTTATAACACGTTTAAAAGGTTATCTAGGTTTGGTGAGACCCATACCCGTGAATTTAGTTTAAATGCATGATAAACCTTCATTTACAAATAAAGCAATCTGGTGGTTTGAAAGGATTTAAGAAGATTTCATTTATATATATTTAAGATTGAGATTTAATTCATAATCTTGTTTTATTATATATGGTTGGCTTGTACTTGAAAGAACCCGTGTTTTCACACAGACATCTATATTGCTTTGTCAAGATTTACATGTAGACATTGACTAATTTTGATTATTGATAAACTATGTATATTGACCAATACAACCACAAACGTATTGTACAAGTAATTTTTTCTTATTAGTAAATATTTGTGTAATGTTTCTTAGTAATTCTTATAATTTTAATATAAATTGCAATATTATTAACAATATATGATAATTGTGTTGTCCATTGTATTTTGATTAATGTTCAAATTTCAAAATGTTCATCAATTCCCCGTGTAATACAGGGGCTCAAACTAGTTATTACTATTAGTGCAATAATGTATGGTATAATAAGAGAATTTAAATGTAAAAAGTCAAACATATTACATTGTAAAATATTTTATGGCATATTTTTAGGATCCATTCCATATATAGACAATAAAGATTAAATATAAAAGCTAGAGTAATCTTAATTAAAATTACGTAGTCAAATATAATATATATTTTTACTGTGTTGATTTAATTATAATATATATTTTTATTGTGTTTATTTAGTTAAATCGTAAAAATTATGTTGATTATTAAAATGAAACTCTATAAGTTATGAATTCATATTATAAATATCAAAACATAGATTTTTAAAAGTATATAAAAAAACATGTAGATAACTACTAAAATATAATATCACCATTCAAGCTAACATAAACAATTCAAAAATAACCGTAACATTACGGATGCCAATCACATTAATAATATGGTTCATAGAAATTAAAATAATATAACCTTTGGTAAACAACATTAAATAATAACCAAAAGTTATGAACCACACAATTTTCTTAACGAACATTTAATTGTTATACTAAAGAAAAACCATTATTCGACATGTAAGCCTTCTCGCCAATTAAGTAAACCAGGGGTTTCTTTTGGTTTGCTTTTTGGTTTCACTCGGAAGACTGTTTCTTCACCATAAAATTTTATCATCTTAATGAATATAATTAAAACATTAATAAAGTATTGAACCACCCACAATCAATAGAACCTACAAAACAAATCAAACAAACTCGATCGAATGTAGAAAAAATAAAAGGACAATTTACAAATCGTAAATTAATAATAAACAAACGATGAAGAAATATATTATAAAAAAAAACATATGAAAATATGATACCGGAGGAACATACCGGAAGAATACGATTTGGTCGCAAGTAATTGTTAGCCGGATTAGAGAGCAAAAAACCGACGACAAGAGAGAGATGAATATAAGAATGTGAATTAGGGTTTCTAATATTATAGCTTAAATAATATGAAGAAAGTGAGTTGGCTTATTGATGTAACACAAAGTGTACACCTTTTAGCATCAAACTATCTTCTTATTTTGGTAAAACTTCATGCAAATTCGTTGTAATTAGTACTTAATTGAGTTATTTATGAATTTGCAGGTCCGGGCACCCGCTCGACGAAGAAACGACGAAAAGATGGAGCTTTTCAGACAAAAATTAAGAATTTGCCAAAAGTCCATGACCATTCTAAGAAGGTGCATGACCATGCTACGCCGGTGCATAACCATGCGAAGGAAGTGTATGACCATGCTGACCGAATAGCACCATCATGCACTTTTGTTGCACCACCTTGTACGAACCCGTACACATCTGATATTGTGCCAAAAGTGCATGACCATGCTAAGAAGGTGCATGACCATGCTGAGAAACTGCACCATCATGCACTTTATGTGCATGATGGTGCACCTTTATTGGAGCCCGTGCACATCTGCTATCGTGCCAAAAGTGAAACTGCACCATCATGCACTTTTATGCACCACCGTGCACTCCCGATGGCACGAGCCTGTGCACTATCCGATGTCGAGAACAAGACACATCAACCTTGAAAGTGCACTAGCTAGTGCCGGAAATGCACGACCATGCCCTTTTTGTGCATGACCGTGCACCTTTTTGGAACCTGCAACTCTGAGCATCCGAAAGTGAAAGTTTGACTTACCCAAAATAGTGCACGACCATGCACTTTTTGTGCATGATCGTGCACTTTGTCCAGAAGCTTATAAACACTTATTTTCACTTCATTTTGGTGGGTGGAACCTTGGTGATTCTCTCTCAACTCTCGAAAATTATAGTTTGTGTACCTTGAGAGTTTGAAGGCTTCCACCATCTTCAAGATCCATCATTCCATTCTTCAATCCTTCTTTGATCTTAGTTTACTTTCCGTTGTTCTTGAACATGATTTGTAATCTTATTTCTAGTTTGATTGTAGTTGTATTAAGCCTTATGGGCTAATTACTTTTGCTATCTAGACAATGTTGAAGCTTTTGCTAATGTGATATATTATCTATGCATGATTTTGATAAATTGATGTTATTTCAAGAATATGGTTGAGTTTATAAGTTGATATCGATGGTGTTCATACTTGTTAAAATTACATAATCTTGTTAGTTTTACAAATTTTTAGGCATATATGTTGGAAAACTATGTTCTAGATGTTTGTTTGTAAACTTTGAATGTTCATTTTTCCTTTGTTTACATTACTAAGTTAGGAATGACTAGTAAAAATTAACTTGGTTATAATACTATTGATAAGTATGAAACCCTACACTTAATATTGGAAAATTGATGAGTGTTGTTATGATTTTTGACTTGGTGATGACTTGCTAGTTAAAGTTTCATAAGTTGATATTAATTTCATGAATTTGGCTACTTTAGTGTAATCTTAGGTGGTTAGAATGTTGTTCATACTATCTTTCCTTTGATTATGAGACTTTGTTGTTTTGACAAACAAGTTAGTCTATGTTTATATCTTGATTAAAAACCTATCATGATGATTATTTGCTAGTATTAGGTTGCTTTATTGTAATCTAGTATTTATGTTTCGATTCATAATGTTTTACCATATCATTGCTATTTTATCATATTAGTAGAGTGAATTCATGTCTAGGTAGTTTGTTGGATTGATTATATTCTTGTGTTTTTACTTGCTTATTTTCATTGTATGCAAATTTAGTTAATTAAAATTTGAAAGTGAGATTTACTTGTTCGGTTAATCATATACAAAGATTTAGTACTAGAAATTTGTCGTGTCCATGGATGGATACTCGGTTCTTACCGACACCTTATTACAAATGATAGGTACACTTGCCTTTCGTGTGTGGTTTAGTTGTAGGTGAAAACCTATTTTAAAACCCAATTTGTGTGGAACTCTTACTTAAAATTTTTATATATATATTCACACACGTGACTAATACTAAAAGGAAAGTGGTGACATGACATCAAGATGTCATCGTATGTGGATGCCCTAGAAAGATGTCATGTGGAATTCTTGTATTGCTTTAATAGATTAGTAAGATGTGACTAGGGGTGTGCAAGTTAACCGCCATAACCGTTAACCGAACTATAACCGACATAACCGAACCGATTTTAACCGATAACCGACATAACCGAACCGATTTTAACCGATAACCGACATAACCAGTAGGTCGGTGTATTGAATTTTTGAAAACCGCCATTTACGGGTCGGTTTTGGTTATAGATAATTTCAAACTCGCCATAACCGAACCGCCCAATTTACAAGATTCTCAACATTATGGAGTATAATTAGAAGACGTTGATGATAATTTGGTGAAAATTAAAGAGATAAACTAATAATGCTCTTGTTTTCTTACTATATAATTTAATTTTACCAAAAAGTTAATCCACGTATCGCTCGTTTGAATATATATTTATTATGAATATCATGGATTATAAATTTTGTTGAACTATGTCATGTCATTTTTTGTTTCTAAGGTAATATTTAGTACCAAAGTTTTATACTCAATTACATCATGTTTTGGTCACTGTTAACCGACCCATAACCGACTCGCTATAACATTGAAAACCGATTAACCGAAACCACCATAATAGATCGGTTATGGTTATGATTATCTATTAACCGACATATTGGTTATGGTTATGGGTTTGACCTAAAACCGCCCCAAACCGACCCATGCATAGTCCTAGATGAGACGGTGTGATTAGATTTTTTTATACGTAGGATTTTATTTTATTTAGAGGTGTCTAGATGATTGTAAGATCATTTGTTTTGGTGGATGGTAATACATGCTCACATTCCAGTTTTATTTTATGACTTTAAATGCACTAGCATTTGTGTTTAATGGGTGTCACACATACGTAACATAATTAATGTGATTGTATGTTTATTTTATATAAGTTATAGTCGACATATACACTACTTTTTAGCTTGACAATATCTTGCTTATGGCCACTTATTCTATAAGACTTGCGGATTCTCACCACCGTGATTATCTATCTTTTCCTTTAATAATCTTTATATGATCTTAAGCAAGCTTGTCGTCATTAGTATTATACTTTCGCTAAATTTATGGATATTATATTATTATTGGCTTATAGAACACTTAGTTTGACTTATCGATATTTATCAATCAACATGGTTACGATACAACCTCTCACTTACTTTATTTTAATGATAATATCTTATCAAATCCTATGATGATTTGATGTCGTATTATGACATCTCTTAGTTAGAGTTCTCCATGAATGACCCCCGCTGCCCATTACCGTTTTGGGGGAATGTTGCTGCTTGCAACAAAAAAGGTGTTTTTCTGTATAAAAACAAGATCAAGGAAAGTTAAAGCATACAAAAATGTGTAACTACAACACTGATCATTTCTCTTGTTGACACAAACTCTAAAGCTAGTCTTACGAGACCTTTAGTTGAGACCACTAGTTGTAACTTGCGCGACAATCTTGCTAATGCTCTATAAATAATACCAAACTTTCATTTTCATTAGTCTAAACATCTTACATGCAATTCAACATGTTTGATTATACATGCATTATTTATATAGGAACCCACACTTAAAAACTTTCTAGTGAATCATATATTGCATCCAATGCACCACAAATCATGGGAAAACACGTCAGCTATGTGCTGGTGAACACGTATGACTATAAAAATATTTAAACTATAGTTATAATACAAATATAGTTTTCTGTACAAGCTCAGCAGAAAGTATTTCATCACATGTACCGTCGGTGTTCGTTTGAAAACCTTTTTGATTGAATAAGAATGATGTTAACCTATAAATACATAGGTTCTTATAAATATCTGGATGGTGTTTCTTGATTAAGCTATTGTCCTTGAGCTTACTCTAACATTGATAAAGTTTTCAACTTTGTTTATGAATAAAAACACTTGTTTTAATGGGACGTTTGATATAGCATTCTTTGGCTTAATGTGTTCAAACACGTTGGTGAGTTTCTCCAGGTAAGTAAACATGTTCCGCGGTTGACTGAGATTTATACGAATTAATTTCGTTTGGCAAGAAACTCACAAGTAGTGGTATCCCCCTTACAGTACTACATGCCTGTCAAAATGTAATTTTGTTAACATTACTTTGTCAAGAAGTAACGTTTATGAAAATATTTATGAATGTTATAAAGTCTTTTCAAGGTTAAAGGCCATAGCCTTATCTAATGTCTAAGCTATTGCTTAAATAACTTAAACATAACCCCTACCTTAATGCGAGCACTTGGAATGCAAATAAAAAAAGTAACGGCTCAGTAGGAAAAGCACTTGGAAAGTAAACAGCGCTCCGGGACTTCAATATTTGCACGTTTTTCAAGGAAACAAAACGCCGGCTTGTCATAGTAATTGGGCACACTTCCCAATGTTAAGTGTGTGTTTTAAAAGGTGAGAATTTGGGGTGGAATGGATCAATATCGTACCCCAATTATATATACTTGAAATTTGGTTCCTTCGTGTCGCGCGAAGGAACTATGCCAGTGTCACTTCGCATTGCGCGAAGCAACACTTTGCTTGAGATTGCCACGTTTTGACATGTGGCATGTACATTCGGGTCACGTGTTGACACGTGGTTGGGTACATGTCTCTGATTACTCACAAGGTTTTGTGTAGCGTGAAGGAGTTCTGGTTGTCCGTTCCGTAGCGAAGTTACAGTTTCTGTTAGGTCGTTACTATTCCATTCCTTCGTGCAGCGCGAAGTAAATCTGGTTGGTCCGTTACTAAGAATGAAATATAATGAGCACTAAGCTCGAATAGGGTAATGCCCATGATGACATTAATTAGAATCTAGTGAATAAACTAGATTGGATGGTTATAAAGAAGAAGGTCGAAATTTCTGAAAAGATTATTAATTTTTGAGTTATGATGTATTTAATGTTGTTTGTATGATTTAATAGGCTTAGATTGGCTTTCTAAGTTTGAAAAGCTTCATATTGCTATGGTCCCCATTCATAAAGTTTATCCTTGTGAGTTAATGAGGTTAGGGGCAAAGCGATTTTGGAAAAATTAAGAATGAAGCGACGATAGTAACCCGCAAGTCCAAGAAATAAACGAACTTCGGTAGGAGTGGTTGGAGTTTTCCAATTCTTAATGGCTTCGATTTTGGCTGGGTCAACGTGGATACCCTTTTCATTTACTATATGCCCTAAGAACGGAATTTCTTTCAACCAGAACTCACACTTTGAGAGTCGTTCCTTTCTTAAAAGTTCAAGGACGGAATGAAGATGTTTCTCGTGCTCGGCTTTGGACTTGGAATAAATAAGAATGTCGTCAATAAAAACAATTACAAATTTATCTAAGTAAGGTTTGCATACGCGGTTCATGAGATCCATAAACACCGCGGGTGCATTGGTTAGCCCGAAAGGCATAACCATAAACTCGTAATGCCCATAACAAGTCTGAAAAGCGGTTTTGAGTATGTCATCTTCATGCACGCGTAGTTGATGATAACCCGAACGAAGATCAATCTTTGAGAAGCATGAAGCTCCTTGGAGTTGGTCAAAAAGATCGTCAATATGAGGTAAAGGATAACGATTCTTGATTGTGAGCTTGTTGAGCTCGCGGTAATCGATGCACATACAGAAGGATTCATTTTTCTTCTTGACAAAAAGCACAGGTGCGCCCCATGGAGATGAACTAGGGCGAATGAACCCTTTGTCCAAAAGTTCTTGGAGCTGGTTAGACAGTTCTTTCATCTCGGAGGGTGCAAGACGATAAGGAGCCGTCACAATTGGGGTTGCATCAGGCACGAGATCGATTCGAAATTCAACATCATGAATAGGAGGAAGACCAGAAACATCATTGGGAAACACCTTAGGATACTCGCGAACAACATGAATGTCCTCAATTTTCCTTTCTTTCTTTTCCACAACATGGGCTACGAAGGCTACATACTTCTTGCATAAGTACGTTTGGGCTTGAAAACAAGTGATCAAATTTAGGCTCGAGGGAGAAGGCCTTTCACCAAATACACAGAGAATTTGTCCATCGGCAATCGGAATACGAATGAACTTCTCGAAGGAAACAATTTCAGCACGTTGAACAAATAGCCAGTCCATGACTACTATGATGTCGAAACTCCCCAATTGCATAGGAATGAGGTCGACTAAGAACTTGTGGCCGTTTAGATTTAATTTGCAATTTCGAATAACCGAGTCAATTGTTACAGATTTACCAAAAGCTACTTCAACAGAATACGAGTTCTTAAGCTTAGATCGATGTTTAGCAAGTAAAGGCTCAAATTCAAAAGACACAAAGCTCATATCGCCACCGGTATCAAATAAAATGGTTGCAAAGTGGTCATTCACGAGAATCGTACCGTTCACCACATCGCCGTTTTGTTGAGCTTGATTGGCGTTAATCATAAAAGCACACCCACGATTTTCTTGAGGAGCTTGAGCAGCTTGAACAATTAGACCACCTTGTGGTGCAGGAGCTAAAATGGCGGGATGCAGCTAAACTTGAGCTTGGTTAGCCAACAATGGTGGAACTTGTGGCTGATAAGCTTGCTGGGTTTGGTACGGCTGGACCTGGTAAAGCAGAGCTGGATTAAGCTGAAGGGTGTTCACATGGGCAAGTCGTGGACACGCATTGCGAAAGTGGTTAGGATCACCACAATTATAGCAAGCTCGCATATGATTTATGGGTTGAACATATGGCACATGACGGGGGTTGGGTTGAGCAAACCGTTGAGGAGCAGCTGGTACAATAGCAGTCTCACGACAGACAGTGTAAGGTGCCCAAAACGGTTGCAACTGCTGCATTGGCGGCAAGCAACATTGGCGGGGTGATGACGTCGGCAAAAGTTGCAATACGTATGGGGTCCATTGTAGAGTTTCTTGGGTGGTGATGCAAGGTTAGTTTGAGGTTAAGGTGCGGTTTGTTGAGTGAGCGCATAGTTCTTGCGCTTCTTTCTATGGTGGTGTGAGGAGAAAGCAGGTTTGGATGACTCGGGTTTCGATTCTTTGGACTCGGTAGGGGGTTTATCAACAGGTTTCTTCGATCCCTTCAATGTCAAAGTCCCGGCTTTAACATGATTATCAGTTAAAGTTGAAGCAAGATTGATCGCGTCACCAATTTCTTTGAGAGCACTACTCAAAACACTATCTTGCATTTGTCTCGGTAGTCCCCGAATGTACTTATCAATGGCACGCGAAGTTGGGGTAACAAGGTGAGGTACCCACACACTGAGTTCATTGAAACAAGAAGTGTAAGCTGTGTGCTCACCACTCTCTTGTTTGAGGTTCCAAAATTCAGCTTCCAAGTTCATAAGCTCACTCGGAGGGCAAAACTTCTTGGTCATCAGTTCTTTCAATTCGTCCCATGGCATAGCCATAGCAACTTCGGCACCATGGGTTGTCTTTTCCTTCACCCAACAGGTAAGTGCCCCTTTTGCGAAGACACTTGTAGCAAAGCGGGTTCGCTTGTCATCAGGACACTCAATGTGGAGGAATCTGCTCTCCATTTGTTTGTACCACTAAAGTAGGGCAGTGGCACCTTCAGTCCCGTCAAACTCTGGGGGTTTTGTGCTGCTGAAAGTCTTAAATGAACAGTGAGATGCTTTAGGCTCGCTTGAAGCAGAGGCGTTGTTAGCAGAAAGATTCTGGTGAATTTGGGTCATCATGTCAGGAAGGACCGCAGCTAGTTGTTTGGTAATATGAGCGGTCAACTTGCGGCTAGAAGAATGGCGCTTGTTGAAACGGATAGACATTCTGCGAACAATGGTGGTGAAAATCATGAGGCTCGGAATAGGGTGTGGTATAAAAATCCTTGTTAAAGTTTGTTTTCAAAGAAAGAAATAAATAAACATATATAAATAAATAAATAAAAATCATAACAATAGTAATAAATCTTGTGTGGAAATTTAGAGTTTTCATGAACCACCATGGACTCTTATTTTTCAAACATCAAAAACTCGACAACAAATCGAACCGAAAGCTGGGTATTCATGTACAGACTTCCAGTTAAAACACATTGTAAAACATAGAGGAGTGCAACCATATTCTTTTCGCAAAGAGAACATGGTCGCGTTTAAAAACTTAAAGTTGTGATTCATATGGCGTTGAAAGTGGTATGATTTGGCTTAATAGAGTTCATGCTCTTTTCTAACTCTCAGGTAAGCAACCGGGTCCCGCGTCTGATTGGGATTTTTACGCATTGCTTATCCTTAGGTTTCAATAACCTTGGTGTCAAGAGTTTCGGAAAACAAGCACGTCCCCCTTACAGTTTACTACATACCCGCCATATAGAACCATCTTTAAGAAGAATAAATATCGAAACACCACAATGAAAATCAATAATTGAAAATGTTTGAGAAATGTTTGTTTTTTTAGGCATAAGTTTTGGACTTGTGTGTGCTTTGTGAACATGAGGCGTAAATGAATTGACAATAAAATATTAAGCAAGTGCATTGAACAATCACATAAGGCCCACATAATTTTCTAATCATGCAACCTAAACAATTAAGCAAATAAACTAGAACTAACTAGAACACTACGTCTAATGCCCTATCTTATAGTCACGGCTCTGATACCAATCTGTAACACCCCGGCTAAAGCGGAATACGCCCGGGTGCGACGTACAGATTGCCCAAAACACATGTGACACTATTAAGTGACAATAATATCATTAATTCATTCAATCGCAAGTACACAAGTTTATCAAATGAACAAACACAAAGAAGAATGAACAAAACAAATGTCTTCTTGTTTATTATTTAAATAACCTAACTTCTAGTATCTTCGTCATTTCATCCTCCAATGAAAGTACTTGTAGTATATATATAAAAAATAAAGTCAACTAATTGAATAGTTGGTGAGTTCACACAAGTTTTGATATAAGTACATAAAAACCATACAATTCCATGAAACTTAGTGTAGAAATAGCGAAGCAATGTCTTTTTCATTCGGTAACAACTAAATGTACTTGGATCGGGGGTCCCTATTCCACTCATAACATCGAGGTCCTGAGTGCATAGGGGGGCGTATGATCAGACTTATTGAGGAAACCATGAGCAAGTAAGCAAATATGCACACAAGTCCATGTAACGAATTGTAGTTTGTAATAATAAATAAACAAAACTGAATTGTTGATAGGATATATATGTTATCCCTAAAATAGTTAAAAAAGGCAAAAAGAGGGTGTGAGAAACTCACCTTTTAAATTGGATGAGAACATGAAAATAAAACGGTAAGCGCATTATATGAAACCGAATGATCAAATCTCGCGAGCTAAAATAATAAACACGATAATTACTAACTAAATAATGGAAATAACATGTCGGTCTTAAAGTTCATGTATTATTGTTTGTATATATAGTTATATACTTTTACACCTTCTAACGTGTAATAGCGTTTAAGGTAAACGGATTTATCGATTTGTTAGTATAATATTATTTATTAGTTTACTATTAAATTGTATATAATGTTTACGGGGTTTTAGCGTTATAGGTATAATTTAGTATAACATCTGGCGGTTTAGTTTCTATAAAGTTATAACGAATTTATATTACACACACACACACACACACACACATATATATATATATATTACGAGTTTTAATAAAGGTTTCAAGTTTGTAAAAGTTGGATTCTTGGATCAAATGTTAAAGAAACCTAAAACATCTTTTATTTAACTATAAAAAATGATTTTAGTTATTTTATAAAAAATTATAAACATATAATTGATTTATTAAAAACTACTAATAATGGTTTGTAAAAATAAACAAAATATATATGCAGTGACCCGGCTTCGAACCCGGGTCTTCATGACCACACTGAACATACACAAGCACTGGACCAAACCATTTTTGTTGTTAAAATATGGAAATTATTATTTAAAAACATATTCTCTTGTTCATCTTCTTCCTCACAAAAACCATAGATTCAATTCTTCGAATCTGATCCATGTTTGTTAAATTAATGTTAGGGGTTTTGTTTGTCGGGTTAAAACGAATCAAAACCATGTAACAATTACCTTGGTTGGTGCTGGAAATATGATGGTCGTAGCTTGACCGGAACCGAGATAATAAGAACGGATTCAAGATTATAGACAGTTTGTTTGTTAAATATTATATTCAAAAAGCATTTAGTAGATGATTATCGTCCTATTTATAATGCCAATTGGATTAGTTCGTGTTTAATTCGAGTTATTATGATTTTGGTTAAAAATCTGATCGGTTGGGATTAATACGAGTTAATTCGTGATTAAATGATAAAATTAATCATAGATAAAGCTTATAATTAGTGAAGAAGTCGATTGGGGTGGTTAACGGATCAAAACGAGTTATATATTGACGTTTCAAGGGTCGCCGGCGCCGGAATCCGGTCGCCAGAACTGCTGGTCGGAAAAACGACGGGACAAGGGGGTTGGGCTGGGTTTTAGTGTTATTACTATTATTATATTATAATTTAAACCTATTTACACTTTTGGACCTTGTACTTATCAAACCTTTATAATTTGTTTTTAACTTTGTTTACTCTTTAACCCTTGAACTTTATAGTTATACCTATTTGATTAGAACTTGTTTATCTTTGAATTGTTTACTTTTTATATGTAACATTCGTCAATTTTCGGACCCGAAAACCCGACTCGTTTAATTTTATTTATTTATTTATTTATTTGATTATAGTTGTAAGATTTTACAAAAACAACCCTTAGCCAACTTTTATTAACTCTTGCACCCTCAACTAAAGACAAAGGACCTTATCTCAAATTAACCAATTCCTTTCCCTCCTTCATCCTCCCCCTTACGATCAGCCAACCAGAACCCCTCCTTCAATTTCGAACTCGTTAAACGCGTAATTGATCGTACCATATCAATCCTTACCTTATTCGATCTTACCGACATTCTTAACATGGTAAATTATGAACTGTTGATAGCTCATTTCATTAATGACGAAACCGCGGCTAACCTCGTCTCAAATACAATATATAATCCGGTTTATAATGCAATTAAATCACACCACACCACCCTCACTACATTTCGACACAAACCCTTAAGTTAATTACAGTTTACAAGGCCGTCAATTACCCGTTTAAGATCAAGACATGGCCGCAGCTTTTTGTTCTTCGTCAATCCGCCACCATATCTGGTAATTGATACATTCATATAGTTCGTTTTTAACCAAGGAACATTAACCCTATATCAATTTTAACAAACCTTAAACATTTGAATCGATTTAAAGATCTAGGGTTTATGGTTAAATTGGGTTCTGAAACATACAAAATATATTTATTTTCAGTATGTTGTAATAAAAAACTAACACACTAGCCTGATGGCTGGTGCGTGTTCATCTAAACCTCTGAAACGGTCCAGGGCGCGGGTTCGAACCCCCTGAACCCGTTTTTTTGTGATATTTTTTTATATATTAACATTTTTCTTAATTTTCTTGATTATTATTATTACTTAATAAATTTTATAATTATAACTTTGGCAAAACCGAACTTTCGAGTCCCCTGGAACCCGGTTTTGTATTTTATTTTTTTATTATTTTCTTTCATTATACTTATTAATATTTATAAATATCAAGTAATAAATGTTATTTTTTTCCTTAAAACCGAACCTCAAGACTTGTCGCTTTTCTTCATAAAATTTATATATATATATATATATATGTAATGATAACTCGTTTAATAATACAAATTGTTTTCATTTTAAAGATTCATGTACGTATTAACCTTTCCAATTTTTTTATCACTTTATAAAATATCTCAAACATAAATAATAATTTTAATAATACTAATAATAATAATAATAATAATAATAATAATAATGATAACCACGTTAATGAGAATAACCTCAACAACCATAACAGAATGACAATAAGATTAATAACCTCATCGAGACCCAAGATCCGTCTTATTATTTTGTCATTTATATTTATTTAACTCACTTTATCATTAACTATGAATATTTGTCGGTGAACCTCGAGGAGCTTGACCGTTTTCTATTCTAGCCTTTTCTTTTATTATCTCGTCCTCATTTATCCTACGCTATAAGGTGAGTTTACATATCCACCTTTTTCCATCTTTTATATTTTGGGGGTAGCATGTATACTTTATTTTACTCATTTTTATTTCACATCTATTCAAAACACAATTCAATATATGTTTATGTGTGATCATTGCATGCTCTATGATAATGTTTTATGTGCTTAATTGATTATTTTATGTTTGGTGGTTGGTATCTCATCCTCATCCACTACAAAAAAGATTAGTATTTGAGACTGAAAAGTTAGTCTCTAATACACACCAATCAGTACCTAATGGTTATCCGGGACTGATATACCAGTCCCTAGCCAGTGACAGATACCTAGTCCTAGATACTAGTTTTTGTAACTGAAAATCAGTCTCCGTTGTATGACACCAATAGGGACTAACAGCTAGTCCCTGGTACACAAAAATTCAGTCCTTAATTTATACCCCCCATACCACATCTTTTCAGTCCCAAAAACATTTCTTCAGAGACTGTAAATCAGTCTCGAATACAATGATATTCTAGTCCCTAATATATAACTTTAGGAACTGAAAATCAATCCTCTAATCAATACAATATTGTCCCTAATACGTTAGGTTCGTGATTCTATATCAAATCAGTCTCCAAATATATTCTTTAAGGACTGAGAATTAGTCTCGTTACTACTTGATTTCAGTCACTAATATATCACTTTTAGGGACTGATAATTATTCTCAGATGATATGTTATTTTAGTCCCTAGTAACTATATTTAGAGTCTGATAATCAGTCTCATAAACTAGTCTCTAATATGTTATTTTCAGTGACTATTTCTAGTCTCTAATAATGTATATATTCAAATATTCTTATATATGGACTGAAAAATAGTTCCCCACACAATTTAATTCAGTTCCCAACATGCATTCATAATACCGAATAAATCCCTTCAAGGACTGAAAAACAATACCATTGAAGTAACTGATTTGTAGATTTATATATAACTCATAAATTTGATTTTTGATTTCACACAATCCAAATATAATAAGCATTAATATCGTAACAAAACCAATCAAAATAACGTCAACCAACCAATTCTAATATTTAAAAGAGTACTTGATAAAGAAAAGTAACAAACGCTTATAACTAATGTCCTAGATGTTGTCACCATCAACTTCATCACTCGTTTCCATGGCTATTGTGTTCTCGAAGTCCGGAAACTTTGTGCTTATAAACTCGAACATTTTTTCATATTTCTCCTTTTCTCGTTTTTGTTTCGCCTCGAGTGCAATAACCTTATTTTTCAGAACTTCGTTCTCACTTGTATCTTGCTCGGATGATTCGGCTACCAATTTCATCCAACTATCTTTTTTCCTAAACACGGGCCCTACACCAACCTCCCATGCTGATTGTATGGTTTTCTTCCTCCCGCAAACACTTTTTATGGCTTCTTTCTCAATCTCGTGTTCTATAGAAGTTGTAACAGTGATTCCTTCATAAACTAATTTATCCATGGCTGCCTGTTTATGCTGAATAATGTTTTCCTAACATAAAAGAAGGCATGTGAACAACATTCAAAACCAGCACCAACCCAAATAAATATTTGAAAAAATAAATTTCACAATAAAAACTTTTAAATAGGAGATGCTTACATATTCAAGACGCGAACTATCATTTAGCCATCCCTGTTTCACGGCATTGTAATGCATCTTATGATAACGTTCTAACGGGCTAGGCGGCATGTGAGTCTCAGGATTTGTCTGTCATCATCAAATTATAATAATGAAGAACAAATATATTCAAATTAATTTGAGTATTTGCTTGTCGTTGAAAAAGTTATAAAAATGAAGCATAATGAATTTGTTATCCTTTTTTGCCATGTACAGTATAGTATAAACTAGGGATGGCAAAAATAACTGAACCCGATGGGTATACACGGAACCCGAAGCATCCGGGGCCAGGTAACGGGTTGGGTAAACGAGCATGGGATCAGGTATGGGATTAAAAAATAAATTTTTTTTTTGGGTTCGGGTATGGGAATGGAATTGGGTGATACCCGGCCCCATTACCCGAATTATATTTATCTGATTACCCGTAAATATACCCGAAATATAATCTTTCTAATTTACTATGTATATAAGACTTTAATTAATAGTTTTATAACTAAATGCTTTATGAAATATCTTTACCAAATGACTCTTTGTATAGCTTTTCTAGTAAATATCTAAATAGTTTCCGCCCAAGAATTCAACATTTAGCTTTATGGAAAATGGAATTATTGTTTTAGATATTCGTTTCAGAATGTAGCAACAAACTTATTTTTGTGGATATGTATTTTTGATGCAAAAGCAAAAGTATCCAAACCTGCATATAGTAGTGTCTTTATTTTTTATCATGAAGTATTGAAGTTTATAGTTTACATTATCTTGATATTTGATATATTATCTAATGGTGATGATGTTATCCTTGTGTTTTATCATATTTAACAAAGTTTTGAAAAATATAAAGTTAGAATTTGTACTTAGAAACTACCAAGGGTATATTTTTATAAACTACCAGGTATACTCGATACCCACGGGTATCCCTGTTATCCGACGGGTAATTACCCGATAAATACCCGACAGGTAATGGGCCGTTTATGAGACACAGTTATGTAGATGGGTATGTGTTTGTGATTGCCAATACCCGACCCGTTGGCATCGCTAGTATAAACATCCGTTTTTCATAAATTTTTACAGCCAAGTCAATTCTTGGTTTCAGATTCAATTTTCTTCTAAACCACAACGCGAGTACGACCATTACTTAACATGAATAACAGATTGCATTATCAGTCGAAAATTCAAAATCTTACCAGTTGGAATGTATGATTGGCTAGTGACCGAGATCCCCCTCTGCTTATATTAACTTGTTTTGCTCTGTTAGCTTCCATTTGCTTACTATATTTCTAGGAAAAATCAAATTTGCCACACAAGTTAGAACTTTAAAAATAAGAAAAATATTCACGGACATTTGTCATGATTTGTAAAAAGAAATTTAGCATACCTGAGTTTTTTCTAACTCCCAATAATCACACATATGCTTCCAAGCTTCTTCACGACAATCAGATTTCCTTTTCGATCTTGCCAACTCGGGATTGGTTCTTCCTCCATTTTTCTTCCAGTGCCGACTCCAATTACATCGGGTGCGTTTCCAATGGCTTTGAAGGTGAGCATTCACATACTCCATGAAAACCTTATTTGATCTCAACAACTCAAATTTTCCCTTCAAAGAATACATTGTTAATGATATTAATGATACTATATAACATCATAACAGATTCTCAATAATTAAATGTAAAAATATATACAACTTACTTCTAATTTCTCATACATCAGATTTATCGCTTCTTTTGGTATTGAGTCCCATGCGTGATAATTCATTGGACAAAAATTGCGAATAACAATTCCACACTCAGTCGCAAACGGTGTTGCTGAGGTTCCAACAAAAGATTTTGTACCCTCATCCATTGTCAAAGGGATTTTAGAACCCTCAGGCATATTTTGTAAAGTCCTTGTAATGCTAAGATTTAAATTTGGACCGCGTCTATTTGGTGGTTGAACATTTTGTTGTGTTTCAGCAGGTGGTTGTTCTGCTTCTACAAGTTGTTCTGCATGTAATGTAGAAAAGACAAAAAAGGATAAAATGATTTGAATTCTGTTTATTTTGCAAAGTAATTCAGCCCATTTCATCACTTTTTGAAGTGCGATTTCAAACAGATCTTTACCCACGAAAACCAACCACTACCCTTTGCTTGAATATGAAAATTTTAGTTTAAAAAAAAATATAATTTAGCGGTATCACCACTGGTGTTGGGCGTATTACGTTTGCGTCTACGTGTCGAGCGCGACACTAGAGCAGATGCACTTCCCTCAACCACCGACTGATTTGTAGGTACTCGAGAATCTTCTTCAGATCTCGTTCTTGTAAAGACCATCATCACTAACATAAGCATCCACATTGTACTACAAGGAAATCGATAGTAAAGAAATCTGATATATACATTCCACAACAAGTATTGTTATGAACTAGAACATAAACATGATACTAAACATGTGAGATATGCATACTATCTAAACTGCAGTGGGTTTTTTTAATCAAATGTAGACATGTAGTGTATATATAGATTGAATTGTGTCCATGTTTTTAGAATCAATATAATGGCCTACTGATTATCACTTGCGCCTGTAATGAATAGCAACAATTCAAAGACAGTCCACGTTAATATGCTTTATTATATGCATATGTTTATTATTATCTTACATCTAATGTTGTTTTTTTCTTTTTTTATCAGATGCAATGTAGATATACATGTCTCCACATGTTAGAACATAGAAGTGTGTACATTAATAGATAAAAAGATGTTGTATGTAACGAAGTAATTATATATTTCATGTAAGCAAAACATGATTAGATAACAAAATACAACCCTAAATTAAATTATGATTACGTGTAGCTCAGGGGTGTTGATCGAGTCAACCCGAACAACTTTCGGGTTAATCAGGTCGGGTTACTTGGGTTTCGGGTTGTAATAATGCTTCAATGTTTTTTTTTAATTATGGGCTGCAAAGATGTATAAGTCTTGTAAACATATCACAAAACAATTATCCTTAAAAGAAATGTACAAACAATTTGCCAACAACTTCAACTAAACCCAAAAAAATATTTTTATTTTACTAAAATTCTTTCAGTGGTTTCCCCATATTAGAAAACTCATGTTAATCGATAATATCCTTCTTATCTTTTACTTAAAAAAATATAATAGATTGGAGAAGCATAGACAATCAATACGAACAAGTAATGTTTGGAATTATACAAGACAATGGTAGAATACATATAACCAATCTTGAATATATACAAAGAGTATAGTTTAAATATATAAAAAAGCTAAAGTATATAATAGTTGGGCTGCTTAAGTTAACTATTAATTGGGTTACTCGAGTTGACCCAAAACCCGATTTTTTATCAAACACGAACCCAAAACCCGACCCTAATGATAATACGGGTTAATTGGGTTAACCCGATTAATAATTGTTGTAGCTATGTAACCCGAACCTAATGAGCTTACTCGGTTTTGGGTCGGGTTAATCGGGTTCGAGTATTTTGGCCACCCCTACTTGTAAACAGAACATATGGACTCATGTTATATCAATTTACCAAAATAACGCATCAAAATTCATGGACATAGCAGTCAATATAGAAAAGGGCTATTGAAGTGAAAGTCTAATCAACGAACATCACTCTAACTCATCAATTCAGCCACATAATGGTATTCAATATTGAACTAAACATATCATTTATTACTAATTGAGTATGCAAGTAGTGTTCAATATATCAAAAATTAGTTCAATTGATACCTGAATCTGCAAATATTGATAGACTGCCAAAATTTCTTCACACAACTTCAATAGTTTGTAAAGAGGAAGGCTTTCGTGAGGGAGTAACTGTAGCGTGATGGGGTTTGAATCATTGGTAGGGAACGTGGGGAGGATTGACATCCCGATTTTTGTGGATGGTTCAGTTGAGTTTTGCTGGATAAAGAAAGATGCAGATGAATTCCAATGAGAAGAAGATAATCAAGAATATTATTTAGTTATTTTGTTTACATCTTACTTTCCCAGCTTTGATTTTCTTTTAGTATTTTTGAATATTAAATACCTAAACTAATTAGTACTAATATTTTTTAATAATATCCTACAACTACTAAATTTACTTAATTGAAATAACGATTTGTTAATATGCTAATGTAGTTGTGTGTTTGAATTAAATAATCAAACACATGATTCAAGTAAATTACGATTTATAACTTTTAAAGGAATATAATAATTATTAATATGATTTAATACAGAAGTTGGGTGTTTATTATTGATGTTATTATTATATTTATTATTTGTTTTATTTTTTGAATAACGAACTAGGAGTGCAATCGGGTTCGATCCGAGTTTAAGCTTGACTTGTTTTAAGTTTTATTTTTAAATTCGAGCTTAGTACGAGCTTGACTGATTTACTATATATTACTTTTGTATATTTCTATACATATTTCAATTATAATTTTTTATTTCACATAATATATATTAATTAGTTATTTTTTTCATAGCATTATGTATATAATAGTTGTTATATATATATTAAAAGTTTATATAATCATAGGCTTGTTAAGGGTCGTGAGCTGACTCGAGCTCAATAAGTGAAGTTCGGATTAGGCTCGTTTTTAAAACGAGTTTCTTTTTAGGCTTTGGCTCGATTGAGATTTTTCACAAGCTGATCACAAGTAGTTCACTAGCAGCTTTGCTCATTTTCACCCGTGAAAAAAACACACGCCTCATACAATTACATTAAAAACAAATATATCCTCTTTGTTATATTTAAATCATACACCTTTTAGGGGAGGATAAACTCCAGCACCGTCATACCACTAGGGCCATGGCTGTAGAAATTTCATGTTTTAATTTTTACGAATTTCATTTATTATAATAAATTATTATTAATATTATAATTATAATGTGTGGTTGTTAGGGATAAGTGGGTAATATTATATTATAATTATAAGAAATTTCATGTTTTTAATTTTTTACGAATTTCATACATCGATTTTTCCAGATTTTAGTTCCGCTGCGAAATATTCAGTTCGATACCGGTTGTGAAGGAAAAAGCCGAGGAACACAGGTACGTACCGAAAATTCCAAACTTGGTACTGATTGGGTATCATTACTGGTAATGGTTTTGCTCATCCCTACTGGCCATAGGCCACTATAGTCTACATTAATTGACCATAATTTATCGTTGTTTGCCATAATTGACCATTTATACTCGGTCAAACATGTGTAAACGGGTCTTATGTCATAATATGTTGATAGAAGTTATACTAAGTCATACATGTCTTTAGTGGATTATACATGCTAAAAATTTAATAGCTTTTAATTGATATGTCACAATAGCTATGTTATATTATGTTTGAAACATATGCATATAAACAAAATAAACATTTGTATTTTAGAGAAATATCATATTGAATGGTAATGAGTCATATTAGATAGAAAATATTTAAACGATAACAGGTCACTTTATCAAGGTTGGCCACCATTAATTTGCACTCCTTAGGTTTAGTCATAAGTAACTATCACTCATTGACTATTATGCTATGAGTTACACATTCACGCCTTTTTACTCAATGTAAGCGTCTCATCACCCACTTTACCCCTTTTCGCTCCATCTTACCATAAGAAAATGGGTTAGCGTGCTTAACTCCCCTCAATTTAATTTTAAAGCAAATTTTATGTCGGTGTAGAGGATTTTAAAGCCCGCTAATTAACACTTTAACACATCCTGCCTTTAATACATGTTAACCCATGAAAGGGAGTATTGTCCCATTCCTTAACCGTTGTCAAATTAACATTATCTCCCTGGCGTTAAGATTTGCCCCGGGGTCTTAGACTTCACTAATTAAAGTTAAATCTAGTCGCACATAGTAAATCTTCAAACAATAGAAAAAAAACTATTCGATTAGCAAACCAAACCAATTTATTAGGTATGTGAAAACACGCTAAGCTATGCTCAAACTCGACAAGGATTGAGCTCCGCATAATTTAATTAAAAATATTAAAGAAGTAAAAAAAGTAATTTATGAACTGTCTTATGAAAACCATTAAAATAATAAAGGCTATAATTTTAAAATAGATTCATGTAGGTTATTATAATTTATTAATAGATTATTTATATATTTAAAATTTAAATGTGAATACAGAAAATATATTAATTGATAAATACAAAATGATTTAAATTTAAAAATATTAAAATTTTATATTTTAATAAAAAAGGTAAGAAAAATAAACATTTATTTTTTTAATTTGTCAAATTAAATTTATTATTCCTTAAAAGATAAAATTTCAAATAAGTAAATAATCATAATTTATCGAGACATGTTTCTATTTTTATATATAAAAAAATCTTAATTTATTGATTAAGCTTACAATATAAAAACACATGATCTAGAGTGTTTATTACAAGTGCACTTATTAGCCAAAAAATAAACATGCGAACAGTATCCATACACATATAACTTATAATTACATTACCCGATCTTGTTGTCTATCATGTCTGTCATATTATGTGTTATTATTTTAACTTGTGACTCTTTGTAATGAGACAAAACTATGTTGAATTATCTGTCTCATTTTGTGTATCGGCTAGGTTTGTTACGGTACCAGAATTAAACCCAACGCATAATTTTGTTATATTGACATATTTAAAACAAAAACATGGACATTGTGACAACAAATTGATGCGAATACGGCCGTCATCTGTTATACTCGTTACGATATCAAAACTAAAAATAAAATACAATTCGGTCGTCTGCTAGGTTCCGTGTTAAAAGACATGTATTTTTTAAAGTATAAAAAAACAAAACTTAAAAAGGAAAAAAAGAACTATATATTGAATAATAAAAAGGATAATAATCGATTACCATATCATACATCTCACTCTTTTCCTTTTTTACGCCAACAGTTTATAGTTTTAAAAAAAACAAAATGAATCATATAAACTATTGGCGTAAAAAAATAAAAAAAAATGTAGATACATGATATGATATGATAATCGAACACAATTAACATTGTTTAAATGAAGAAAGCAAATACCAAAGCACCAACGATGAAATTTGATTTACTAAGGCTTTTAATAAGTTTAAACTTTAAAATTTTGTTAACATTGGAATTATAGAAAACATAGGGATGTATTCCCACTCTTTAACCGTTTAACCTAAACAAACTCTTACTTAACTGGCGCCAAAAAAACTAATCGAAGCCAGACACAAAAATAATAAGGGCCTAGTGGTTAGGGTACAATCTTTCACAACCTCCATCAGCCACCCTGTCTCCTCCCCTGCAACGGTAAGCTTAATTACAATTCATTGAACTCCAAATGCTTAATTTTAGGGTTCCATAAGTTTTAACATATCCACACACAGAAGCAATTGTCGACCACATTCACAAACAACAACCGGTCAGTGCGATTAACGAAAAGGTAAGAAATTCTATGTTTCGTTTTACTCAGTACCATTACAAAAATGATGATTTTGTTGTTCTGTTTGAGGTTTAAAGTAGAGATGTTTGTCTTAAAATTTAAATTATTATGAATATTCATTGTAAAGTAGATTTTTTTTTTGGATTTGATTGTGATAAGGTTTGTGATTAGGGTCTCACATAATAC
Source organism: Bidens hawaiensis (assembly GCF_021521415.1). Classification (NCBI taxonomy): domain Eukaryota; kingdom Viridiplantae; phylum Streptophyta; class Magnoliopsida; order Asterales; family Asteraceae; genus Bidens; species Bidens hawaiensis. The sequence goes on from NW_027491256.1 coordinate 579,024, forward strand.
ATGATGCAAGTAATTTGCTTGACATTCTACTGGTGTTGTCAAACATTATATTTGCTGATATGCAAGTAATTTACTTTAATTTCACACGAACCTTTATTCTCAAAACATTATAAATACCACAATTTCCCCAGCGCATAATTTTTTGTTGTCACCCATACCATAATCTTAGAACTTCACAAATTGCCTTTACAATCAAATGCCACTTGCAAATAATCAACCAGGCCCGTTTATATCCAATATATACTTTTATTTTGTCTTTCAAGAGTCAAACCTCAATCAAAACCTCTTAATCTTCATAATTGTAACTTCTCAATAACATGACAACAGAACTTCAAAAAATAACTCCTATAATATAATTTAACAACTATAATTCATAAAGAAGTGATACTTAACTGTAGTTTATGTTAAACTAATAAAAAAGATGCAACCTGATATGGATTGAAGACTCGAAAACAATAACAACGTAAACACCCTGCAAAATAAATCAACCTTTAAGAATAACGATAGCCGTACAAAGCGACTAAATGTAAAAGCATATACATTCATGAAAGGAAACAAACTGCAACATATCATCAGACTATTAAGCCAAACACAAACATGATAAACAACAGAAGACATTTTCAAAAAAACTACACCGTCATACCGCGTGCAAAGTTAGACACAAGTTAGCATACATAAAGTTATCATCAGTCATTACGTATCATTGTTGATCTCATATGTTTACAAAAACAGTTATTTCTTAAAATGAAAGATCATTTTTTTGTCTCGAACTTTTCTGCCAAATTTGTTTGTTATGATTTTGTTTACGTGATTAAAAGTTGTGTTAAAAGTCAATTTGTAACGGCTAATGTCAAGTGAATTTGTTATTATAACAAGTAGAAAGCTTTTTTAGGCAAAACTGTAATTTGACTAAAAAGGTCAAACAACAAAGATTGTTTGATTCTTATATATTAGGCTACATACGGATAACCAAAAAAAAAAATTCTTAAAAAAAGATCACAAAAAAGTTATTGTTAAAATGATAATCATCCAGTAGGTTTAATGGTCACAGGTAAGTCGGTCTTTTGAACTCGGATTTATTTTGATTTGATTGTGATTGGGGTCTCATATAAAACATGATGCAAGTAATTTGCTTTAATTGACATGCTCCTGTTGATGTTCTCAATGACTTCATGGGGAAGTAATTTAAGTAATAGTTGATTGTTTACGCTGAGGCAGTCAAGGAAGGTTTTGTCCCAATTATATCTGATGCAAGTAATTTGTCGATGCTAATGTTTTACCATCTTTTCTATGAGATTGCACAAATCTTTTATAAAGTATTAACTTCTAGATGTGATGGTATCCAATGCGTTGATCTGATTTCAAACTTCTCAGTTTATTAACAGGTTAATTGCTCAAATGGAATGAGACTTATGTTATTTTCTTGATGCATAATATGCAGATTGGTCATATGTAATTTAAAGGTATTGTTGCAGACTATTAAAGAGAGGAATCAAGGACACGATGACCCTGAAGTTAGTTCATTTTTTATCATCTTTTTATTGTTGAGACTCTAATGGGTTGTCAGTGTCCAAAATACCCAAACCCGACCAGAACCCGAATAAGCTAATTAGGGTCGGGTTAAATTGGGTCAAAAAGTATTAATCGGGTTATTCGGCTTAACCCGATTAACTCGAATAGTTATTAGTGCTCGAGCTTCTGCTTGTTTCGAGCTCGACTTGAAAGTTGTTTTTTCAATCTCGAACTCGAGCTCGACTCATTGTTTATTTGTTCTGTAATTTATTAATAGATAGATTTCAAAAATGATATTGGGTTTAGGTATAATAAAATTTAATCTCAAAATATAGAGTAACCCGACTAACCCGAACCCGACAAACCCGAACCGACTAACCCGAACCCGACAAACCCGAACCTTAATAGGGTCGGGTTGCTGGTTAGTTTTTTCTTTTGCAAAACCCCGATTAACCCGAAACCCGATCGGCTTGATCCGATTAACACCCTACTCCTAATCAACCTACTCCTAATCAACCTACTTATCTTGTAAGTGTTTTTAAATTTCTAGTGACAATGTGTTAATGTTTATCTTATATTATTGTATCGTATTTTTATTTTGTGTTGAATCTTACACGACACGAACCGTCAAAACGACCTGAAAATTTGTATGTCTGGTCATATTAATAATTTTTTAATAGATGACAATTTTTTTTGACAACTGACTTTTTCAAGTCAACATTTTTACTTTTTTACAAATATTGCAACTTAAACTGTGCTTCAGCACTTATTTTATTCTTGCAATTCTAGGCTCAAAAATTACAAATTGTGCTTGTTAGTCAAAATCACAACCATTTTGATAATGAATTTGTTTTTTATTAATAATAAGTTGCCTTTCTACCATTGGTTCTGTCGCATAACCTGAATAAGTCGTTTTGAAAGTAAACGGGTCGTAACTAATTTTAATGCTTTTGAACATTCTGAAGGTCCAGTTCTGCTCGACTAATGATGTGAGAAAGGAGTCTACAAAATCAACAATTCCACCAAGCTTTAGGCATTGACAATTTCCTCATTTATACAAAAAAAAATCATTACAGGTATTTCTATTCTAATGTTGTTGCTTAATATATAATCATAACATCATAAAAACAAACCCCAAATAAACCGGTTCGTTTAATTAAATTGATTAAACATGAACATCACTCGTTTAGATTTGGGTATGCCTAAAGGGCATGATTTGTAAACCTAACTAATTAAAACAGGTGAGACTGACACGATTGATAAACCTATCAAATTAGAACAGGTCCAAACGAGTTTATCTTTCCAGATTTAAAATTATGTTACCTTAAAAACCAAATATTAATGTTTTGTTTGATAAATTGTTTATTTATGTTTGTCATTAACCAGGACTTCGGAATGACTTTTGATAAGAGCTGGACTAAAATCACTAATAAGGCAGATCCAACGGTCATTAAAGGAGCGCTAGCTTTTGCAGATTGGGCTAAAAGATATGCTAATAGTGAAGGTAAGATACATTGTCCATGTAGAAAATGCGTTAATGCAAGAAAACATGATCCGACAATTGTTTCTAAGCATATCATACATAATGGTTTTGAACCGACATATAATATATGGATATATCACAGTGAACATCTACCAGGTTATGAAACAGATGGGACAGATACTGAGTGTGATGAAAGTGAAAACGATTCAAATGACGGTGTCGAGGAGTTACTTAATGACGCGTTTCCTACGGGCTGCGAAACCGAAGCTGAAAATTTCTGGGACGATGCTGATCAACGTAATAACCCAAATCTGGAGAAGTTATTTATCGATATGGAGAAGCCTTTATACCCGGGGTGTGATGAGTTTTCTGTACTAAGCTTTTTACTTGAGTTGATGAACGTGAAGTTAACATGTAAAATGACAAATGTGTCAATGGATATGATTCTGAATTTATTTAGCCGAGCTTACAAGGATGCAAACTTGCCAAGGAACCATTATGAGGCGAAAAAGTATTTACGCACTCTTGGATTGGGATATGAATCTATCCATGCTTGTAAATATGATTGAGCATTATTTTGGAAAGAATATGCAGAATTACAAAACTGTCCAATTTGTAGCACTAGTCGATACGAAGAAAATAGTAAGGGGAAGAAGAAACCGGTAAAAGTCTTGCGTTACTTTCCCGTCACAAGTAGGCTTAAACGCTTATATGCCTCAAGATACACCGCAAAGGAAATGTTGTGGCACGATCAACAAAGAAACAAAGAGGAGGGGGTTCTTAGGCATCCGGCAGATGGACAAGCATGGAAACACTTTGATACATTGTTTCCCAATGTTGCAAATGATCCTCGAAATGTTCGCCTAGGGCTTGCCAGTGATGGTTTTAATCCTTTTGGGGCAATGAGTCTCTCATATAGTATGTGGCCTGTTGTGCTCATAGCATACAATTTGCCACCTTGGAAGTCTATGGTTGATGCTTCATTTATGTTGACATTGTTGATTCCAGGAAGAGATTCACCGGGAAAGGATATTGACGAATTTTTGCGTCCACTTGTAGATGAGTTGAAACTTTTATGGGAAAAGGGTGTTAAAACATATGATTGCGAATCAAAACAAATATTCAACATGCGCGCCGCACTTCTATGGACAATCAATGATTTTCCTGCTTATGGTTACTTGTCTGGATGGAGCACGAGTGGATACAAGGCATGTCCAATATGCAATGAAGATGCGTGCAGCATACATATACGAGATAAAATAGCATATGTAGGTCATAGGAGATTTCTCCCACAAGATCACGCTTGGAGGAAAACACGAGATTTTAATGGACATAGAGAGACTAGGCTTGCACCTAAACCAGTCAACGGAGATGATTGCTTACGTCAGTTGGAATATCTCCTTATCCATCCTCATGGAAAACACCCATCTCATTGCAGAAAAAAAAAGAAAACGAGATCCACATGGTTTAAACTGGTCAAAGAAAAGCATCTTCTTTGAAATCCCATATTGGTCCAAGTTGTTAATTCGTCACAACATTGATGTGATGCATGTTGAAAAGAATGTGTGTGAGAATGTGTTATCAACCTTGTTAAACATAGAAGGAAAGACAAAAGACACTGACAACGCTCGACGAGATTTGCAAGATATGAACATACGTAAGGAGCTTCACTTGGTGATGATGGGTGATCATTTGGTTAAACCACATGCTTCTTATGTTTTAACTCGAGAGGAGAAAAAACAGTTTTGTAATTTACTTAAGTCTGTACGTTTTCCAGACGGGTATGCCAGAAATTTAGCTAAAAATGTGATTGTTGAGCAAGGAAAGGTATATGGGCTTAAATCACATGATTTCCATGTCTTAATTCAACGCATAATTCCTATTGCAATTCGTCCATTTTTGACAAAACAATTTTGTGACGCGTTAGTCGAGTTATCTCAGTTTTTCAAGAAACTTACTGAAGTCACATTACACGTGAGGGAGTTGAAAGTATTGCAAGAAGAGATAGTTAAGATTTTGTGCAAGCTTGAGCGGATATTTCCCCCGTTATTTTTTACAGTTATGGTGCACTTGTGTGTGCATCTTCCTCAAGAGGCAATTTTAGGTGGACCAGTGCAATCAAGGTGGATGTATCCGATCGAAAGATACCTTGGACATTTAAAGAGATATGTTAGAAACAAAGCTAAACCTGAAGGCTCAATTGCAGAAGGTTATGTTGTTGAAGAAGCTATAAATTTTTGTTCACACTATTTACGAGGCGTTGAATCAAAGTTGGAGAAACGTGGCAGAAACGATGATAAAACCTCTAGTGATGCTCGAAGCTTTGTGTTGGATATTTTTAGGGTAAATGGTCGAGGTATTGGGAAGAAAGAAGTTTATAACCTTTCTAGTATTCTTATGAAGAAAGCAATATGGTTTATCTTTAACAATTGCCATGAAGTTCAACCGTACTTAGAGTAAGTTTTTTTCTTATTTTTTTATTTTATATAATTTTTGTTGTGAATTAGTATCAAATGTCACATGTCAATAAACTGATATTTATTTACAAATGACAGATAACACTTACAGTTTTTACAAAGGCAACATCCTGAATCATCAGATTTTTCCGAGATGCAACGGTCTACATTCGCGGATTGGTTTGCTAAACGGGTAACAATTACTTTCTGCTTACTTGATGTACTTTATATTTGGTATTGCACTCTAACGACATGATTATTATGTAAAAAAATTGAGAACAGATTCGAGATGTGTATTCGTTAAATCCATCCCAAATGAATGAAGAATTATATGCATTGTCTTGCCCTCATGATAACCTAGTTTTATTACAAAAGGGATACATAGTGAATGGAGTTAAATTTTTAGTTAAGTCGAGAGATGATCGTAGGCAAACACAAAATTGTGGAGTTATGGTCCCTGGTGTTCATAATGATGTCGAAGACGATTATTATGGATATCTTGATGAAGTCATTGAAATTTCATTTATAAGATGCTATCGTGTTGTTTTATTCAAATGCACATGGTTTGATACTGATCGTCGAAGAAAACACGTGACATTTGAACCTCATTTCATAAGCATTGACACGTCCCATAATGCTTATAAGGAAGATCCTTTTATTTTGGCAAACCAGGCTAAACAAGTATTTTATATAAATGATGCACTTAAACCAAATTCACAATGGAAAATCATTGAAAGAATTGCCCACAGGCACTTGTGGGATATTCCAGAACACAAGAATGCAGAAGATTTCTTAGAGTAAGTCAACCTTCTCCATGAAGATATTATGGAAGAAATTATTGAAAATGTTGATGATCAGGGTTCTAATGGCATTACAGATGATTTTGTTGATGATGAGATAACTGACTCTGATCATAGCATGGAAGACTTTGGTTCGGAGTCACATCTGGGTGATTCAGACACCGAAAATTCCAATGATGAGATTAATAGTGTTGAGTCAGACGATGATGATTTGTGATGGTCAGCAAATAAATTTTGTAAGTTTTGATTATTTAAGTTTCACATATGCTAGTTTACATGAACACGTCCTATTTAACCTAGAAACGAATAAATTATTTAACTTTTTGTAGAATATTACTACTTTAAAACTCGAATTTGAGAAATTATTTTTTATATTTAAAGCAATTATGTTTTAACGATTTAACTATAAGCAATTATGTTTTAACGATTTAACTAACCAGACTATAATGTGTTTTCAGGTCTACAATATGGTTGGATTATGAAGGAACTTAATTTAGAAGCTTGTGTTACTTAGCATACAAAGGTTATTGATATGATATTGCCCTGCAAGTTAACTTGGATGCTAACGAACGGTTTGTTTTTTTATTTGTTAAACTTTGAAAGCATTTGTTCAATTTTGATTGACTTGAGTTGGATATGTTTAGTTTTATGTTGAACTTATAACGCACATACCTTTTGAGCCTTCCAGTTTTTTTAGTAGTCATTGTTACATGAATCAGTGATATAACATCAGTTGGTTTCCATTTGTGTTTAATTTAAAATTGAGTGCTAAATTTGGGGAAAATTTGGGTTTTGTTTCACTCCTTTTGCCCAAAAGTTTATTTATTTTTCATCAAAGTGGATATGGAACACGAGACGGGTTAGATCAGTTTCTAAAAGCTGCTAGCAAACCCGAAAACAGTTGCACTATGAGTTTATGCAAGATTACAAGGGACTTGAATTCACCATTAGCAAAGACCCTTTATGGAATTGATGGTGAGGTCATCTTGCTATGTGTGTTCATGGTTATATAGATTACCTAATGACATTAACATGATTATGCTGCTGGTGCAGGAATTACTCGTGTGTTCTTCGGTTCAGATTTTATAACTGTAACAAAGTCAGAAGATGCTTCTTGGGATTTTCTAAAACCTGAAATATTTGCAGCAATTATGGACTTTTACTCATATGGGCAGCCACTCTTTCTGGATGCAACCACTTCAGCTTCCGTGGATACAGCCATCCATGAAGTAACTGTTTTTTTGTTGCAGTTATTAAGTGTATATTTGATCTTTAAAGTTACCAATCATTTGTCACATAATGTTGCAGGATGACTCAGAAACTGTTGCGATGGTTAAAGAGTTATTGGAAACTCGGATACGACCTGTTGTTCAGGATGATGGCGGTGAGATCGAGTACATAGGATTTGATCTGTATGCTTCTTTGATACTCTGGTTATTGTATATTTAACTTAAATATATATGATATCGTATATTTAACACTTTTAATTTTGACAGATTATCTGGAGTTGTGGAGCTAAAAATGCAAGGAACATGTAGCGGTTGCCCAAGCTCATCTGCCACTTTGAAATCAAGAACTGAAATTATGCTTATGCATTATGTGCCTGAGGTAGCTGTTATTAATATTTGCTGCAATTCATGTAGAGAGCAATTTAAAATTCGATCAAACTGAATAGTTTTCACCAGCGGTTGATTCATTGCGAAGTTAAAATTTACAAATTAAGGATGATAACTTGGATAGAAATTCTGGAATTGAAGATGCTAGAGAGGAGTTTATGATCCCAGGTAAAATTCTCAATATCAGAAATTTCATTGTTTTTCTGCTTAACCATGTCTTCTCCTATTATATTAACCCCATCAATTTGCTTATTAGTTTTCCTTCTTTATTATCTTTCTGTTGACAACGATTCCAAATAATTCAAACACATGGATATAGTTAATGAAGAATATAAGCAATATTTTCTTTAATTATGTGCATTTGTTTCTTATGATTTCACTTTTGTATCGCATCTGCAGTTACATTGAAGGAATTGAGCCTCGCGTGTTATTTTAAAAAAGGTATAGCTTTGGTTCAAGTCAAAACGGGCCATTTTAAAAAATCAGTTTGAAGGCCTACCTACAAGTTCAAAAGTAATACAATCATTTGGTAGATGGAACATCGGATTGACTCAGATGTGCAGCATCCGGTTGTGTTCTTGTTCTGGTTTCTAAAAGATCAGACTCACGAGCTAAACTCGCCATTGTACAAAGCTTTCAAATGAGTTGGGTTTTTGGTTTTGTAGCTGGTGACGGTGACTATGAGTGTGTGTCAAGGTTGGCCTCTTTACTCACATGCTATACCTTTAAGCTTTTAGATTCTTTAAAGAGCCGAGATAGTGGACTCAAACAAGCTTTACTTGAGCTTTTGAATGAAGTTTTACCATCAGCTCTTTGTGTTTTTTTATAAATTTTGGTTAATTGTAAAAGAAGGTATGGTTAACAATTTAACATATGGATGAGAAAATACTTTTGGATGCATAGTGTGCTTATCAATTTTTTTTAATCAGGTTATCTAAATATGTTACTTTTGGTTGGTCTTTAGGTAAGATTGTTCCATCTGCACTAATTTTATATAAGTTTCTGAAGTGTGTTCTGGTAGAATAATGAGCATGTGCTTTGTTGAGCCCCATCAAGGTATCTCCATCAATTCTTTCTTGATTTTTTCTTTTGTTTAACTTAATATAAAATAATATTCTTTTGTGGTGCAGGTTTAAATTTTTGTTGCTTTTCACACATTAACCGGCAAACATTTGTTGTGTATAACTTGTTAAAATGGGTCATTTTAAAAAGTTGTCGATTTGGTTCGGGCCACAGCGTGTTATTTTGAAAAGGTATAGCTTTGATTCAAGTCAAAACGGGGCCATTTTAAAAACTTATCAGTTTTGTTCGGGTCAAAACGAGTAATTTATTCTAAAAATATATCAATTTGGTTCGGGTCAAAATGGGTCATTTTATAATGGTATAACTTTTGTTCGGGTCATTTTGGTATCATTATGGTCCCGCCATTTAAAAAAATGACCTGCTACGGGTCACGTGCTGTTTTAAAAAGGTCTTGATTTAGTTGGGGTCAAATAGGGCAATTTATTTTAAAAACGTATCGCTTTGGTTCGGGAAAAAACGGCCCATTTATTTTTAAAATGTATCGGTTTGGTTCGGGTAAAAACGGTCCATTTTTTTAACAATGTATCGGTTTGGTTCGGGTCAAAACGGTCGATTTATTTTAACAATGTATCAGTTTGGTTCGGGTCAAAACAGGTATAATGGTATCACTCCTGTATCAGAAGTAATCGCTCGTTACATCTGCAGATCACGTTGTTGATGACATACAATTTCAAATGTAATGTTTACACAATTCTCTTACTGATTTTTACCTCATACGTAATTACAAAATAAAGTTAAAAAATATTTGGACTAAATGAGTTTCCAGGTGAAGCAGCTTGTTTAGATATGTGTGAACCCTGATGAAGCAGTTGCTATTGGCACTGCTATTCAAGGAGGCATTCTAAGTGGAGAGTAGGGTGATAGATCATGGAACTAAAGGTAATTCATGCGTTTCTTATCATATATGCCCTCCGCTAAATGTCTATAAAGGGTCGGGTTGGTGTCAAAATATATATTCTTTTATGGGTAAGAAACGGGTCGCGTCTTTTTGACGTTCAGAAACGGGTTGCGACAGGCCGGGACAAGCTGGTATTAAGTTGTATATTTTACGGGCCCAAATCAAGTCGGGTTGGTGACAATGAGTTTATTTTGTGGGTTGAAAATAGGTCATGGGTCCAAATACGAGTCGGGTTGGTATGATGCGAGATCAATCTTTTGACCAAGATTCTACTAATGCATTGTCGAGTAGGAGTCGGTGTTTTGGATGTGGCTTTGCTTATCCTCGGCAATGCAAGTTGTGTTTCATACTTGCATAACCTAAGTTGTTCATTTTTATTCACATTGTTATAATTATGGTTAACTTATGAACTAACCGGTTATTAGCATTAGAGAATTTTACACAACATCATTTAAAGTATTGATATATGTTACTGTAAATATACATTACTGAAATGATGTAACTTAATTATTAAGGTGTTAATATGTTATTATTTAATTGTTACCTTGATGAGTTTTATTTAATAGTGTTTAACATTCATTTTTGTTCGGTTTGTTTATAAGCTTAATTTTGACTTATGGGTTGCCGTTATATAGCATAACATAGTGGATTTAACATTTCTTCCATTTTTATGGGTATTTAACTATAAATCAACTTGGTTGTGCTGCTTTAATTCAAATAGCTACATTTTTATATGTGGTTTTTGCAAATCTTACATGAAGGGCATTTATATGGGCTCTCCAAGATATTCAATTTAACGCAACCAAAAAAAAAAGACAAACTAACGAGCATGGAAGTATAGAATGTCCACTCAAGACTCTAGGTGGTTGTGGTGAAGGTATTCTTAGTTCAATTAGTGACGAATGTGTTCTCCGACATAAATATTTCTTAGTTCAATTTAGAGATTTTTGAGTTCTTTTCGTGTGACAATTTGTCACTACTACAAACTATTTTTGGATGAAATAAAATGTTTAAAACTGTAAATGGTTGACTAATAATGCATAACAAAATTGAATCTAATATTAGTTGGGACACCCGCTGCAACGCGCGGGCTCTCCTACTAGTTTAAATGTAAATGAGATTGGGGGGGTCATTTTTATGCCGTTGATGCTTTGCTAAATAATTAAAACATGTAAAGTTTGGATTTATTTATAAAATAGGTTGCGTATATGAAAAGAGAGTTTTTGGGTGGAAAATTTATTTACCATGATTTATGAAGTTGGGTATTTCTCTTTTAGTCCATTAAAGCATTCTCAACCATCCACTAAAGTTCAAAATATGAGAAGACAATTTTTCTAGATTGGAGCTCATATTATAAATTCTTCTTCCTGACTATCATCAACAAAGAGAGGTTTTCAAAATCAATCTCGCAAATATACCAAAATGTTCTACCACTTGTTTGCAGAGTCAGAAGACCATTTGAAAAATCCAAATATTGAGGAGTTAAATATACCCAAGACAAATATCAGTCTTGAATAAGATTGTAAGATTGCAAAAAAGATCTTTGCGATTGATCCTTAGTCGTTGATACTTCCTATCAAATGGTAGAATTTGTTTAACATAATTTGAGACTGAAATTAGTTACTGATCATTTCCTACATTAAAAGACATTTAAGACTGAATATTAGTTCCGAATTCATCATGTTTTGAAACTACTAAGGACTGATATTCAGTCTCAATACATTCCCTCATAATAGAAACTAAAGATTAATCTTTAAGAAAATTTCCCCATTTTTCCATTATAGAGAAATATATTTGAGACTGAAATTTAGTCTTTAATAAGGTGTCTAAATATTAGCGAGTGATTATTAGTCACTAAAATATGTTGTGTAAAAAACGGTCCCCAATGCATCAGCAACTAAAAAAATAGTCCCAAATACCATGTATTTGAGACTAAAACACAAGTCCTTAATAGTTTAGTCCAAGTCTCTATGTTGGTGCATAGTGTCAGTAGTTCATAATCTAGTGTCTGTAATCGAGTCTGTAATGTTTAATTATGTTTTGTATGTTTAAGCGAAGTTACTGACAAGTTCGCTTAACAGGCGAACTTGTTAGTCAAGCGAAGTTATGGACAACTTCGCCTGAACATGTCAGGCGAAGTTGTCGTGTATTTATATACCAGCTTAAGGCTTGGTTTAGAATTAGTCGTTTAAGTTCGTGTCAGTGGTTCGAGTTCATTGTTACCTGAGGACGAGAGTCTGTAACAGTGATATTACGTCACGTGTTTGAGTTATAATATATAACGTGTGTTCGGTTATTCGTGTGTTTGTTTGGTTTGTGTTCTATACTCGTAACGATCTACGCAGGGATTCCGCACCTGAGTAGACCGATATATCTCGTGCGATCCGTCCAGGGAACCTACAATTGGTATCAGAGCTTTTGCTCGATTGTGTGGTTCGGGATATTCACGCGGGTATAGAAATCGTCCCGTTTCGACTATTCGCGGGACGTGTTTTCTGTGTTTTTGAGTCAATCTTACCTCCTACCATCATGTTCAAGCCTTTGCACCGTCAAAAACCTCGTAAAATCCAGATTCCAGATCTGCAAAAACGTCCGTGTTCATCAGGCGAAGTTGCCGTCAGGATACGTAGGGTTTCGGCGAAGATATAAGGTTAAGCGAAGTTATCCACAACTTCGCCTACCTTCTCAAGTTCGCCTAACTCAGCGAAGTTCTCTACAACTTCGCCTATCTCCTAAGTTCGCTTACCTTAAGCGAAGTTAATCATCAGCGAAGTTCTTCAACGAAGTTAATCAGCGGCGAAGTTAAGGGTTGAGCGAAGTTATCCGTAACTTCGCCTACAGTACTTTTCAGAAAATTTTTTTTATTTTTTTCGGGTTTCTTACTTTTCGGGAAAGATGTCGTCGATTAACATCTCTGAGTTAGTGAAGATGGAAGTTGAAGCGGGGTCAGCTACTAAGGCCCCAAGGTTGCTGAAGGGAACCGATTTCGTTGCATGGAAGGATCGGTTCATACAATATGTCAAGTACCAGGATGCGAAGATGTGGGTATGCATCCAGGATGGTTATATTCCACCAGTTATGGAGTATGAAGGTCGTGATCAAATAAAAAAATATAGCAAAATGGAAGAAGAAGAGAAAAAGATGTATGAGGCCGAGAGCAAGGCTCATGCTGCTATTACTATGGCTCTTCCACAAGAGATCCTTCATACGTTTAGAAAGTACACGTCAGCAAGAGAGCTTTGGGAAGCTCTTGAGAACATATTTGAAGGGAATGTAGGAATCCGTGCTTCAAAGATAAAATTGCTCAAAACCCAGTTCTCAGTCTTCAAGTATTTGAAGAATGAATCTTTAGATGATATTATCACTCGATATTACCATCTGATGACTGAATTGAGTAACTATTCAATTTCCTACCGAGAAGAAGAAATAGTTGAGAAGCTTCTAGATGCTCTCCCACCAAAATGGGAGATGTACACTGTGCTGATGAGGGAAGACAAAGACTTTCCCACATATGATCTAGAAACGGCAGTCAACAAGCTCAGAACCTTTGAGCTTAACATGGTCAGAAAAGAGACACCTATGGATCAGGTTCAAGATCCAGGTATGTATGGAGCTAAAGTCAACACTAGCTCAGGATCGAAGACTGAATCTGCTGCCTACTACTCGAAGGGAGAGTCGGGCGCAAACTCATCACATGAGGGTCATGTGTCAGTCAACATAAATGGTGATGTTTGCTATGTAGCAGGTGGATCGAGTGGTTCTCAACCCCAGGTAAGCAAGAGTAGTTGCTCTCAAAGTATTCCCAGCAACAACTACTCCAAGATGCCTATGAGTGTCAAGTCTGCTGAAGAGCAGTTTGGTCTCTATGCCTCTTTTATTGCTTCCTATGAGAACTACATTCAAGGGAAGGTTGTTGATCCAGCTATGTTGGATGAAGATTATGACCAGATTGATGCTGATGATCTGGAGGAAATGGATCTGCAATGGCAGATGGCCATGATTGTAAGGAGAGTGAAGCGGTTTATGAGGAAGACCGGGAGAAAGTTTGTCGGTGGGAAGCCAGGGTTTGACAAGACAAAGGTGAGATGCTACAATTGTCAGCAAAACAGTCACTTTGCAAAGGAATGCAGGAATGAGCGTGTGGAACGAAGTCAGGGCAGGTCTACACAGCAAAGTGGGGGTTCTAAAGATTATAGTGCAATGATGTCCAGAGAAGATGGTGAATACAACTGGAACCTGCATTCTAAAGAAACTTTTGAGCAGGCAAATTTGGCGAAGGTTGAAACTGAAGAAAATGAGAAGGTTACCGGAGAAGAAAAAGCTTTTATGGCAGACGTTAATGACCAGCTCTCCGAGGTATGTTCTAAACCTACATGCTCTAAATGTGAAAACTTGTCTGAGCAATTAGCAACAATAACCGATCAGTATGTTAGGTTGGATGCTGAATTTAAAACCCTAAAAGAAGATCATCATTTTACAAAAGCAAGAGAAAATAGCTATAAAGTCAAAATAAAAGCTTGTGAAAAAGAATTTAAAAGTCTAAAAACAAAACTTGCTGAAAAAATTGAAGTGATTGATTTAAGCTATGAAGTTTTAGAGGAAAAAACCAAACTAATTGCTGATAGAGAAAAACAGATTGCTGATCACCAGGTAAAAGTGGTGGAACTGAATAGAAAACTAGAACAGTTAAGAAATTCCTCTGCAATTCTTGATCACCTTGTTAGTGATCAAGGTTCCTTTGCTAAGAGAGGAGGAATCGGTTATCATGAGGTTCCACCACCTTATAATCACAATTACACTTTTAACCCTAGTGTTCAGAAATCTGTTGACTTTGAGGTTGCTCAGACAGTACCAGTTAAAGTAACTTGTAAAGAACCAAATGTTAGTGGAGGCGAAACAAGTTCGCCTGTTTCAAGTGTTCAAATTTCTGATCCAAGTCCAGTCTCATCGGATTCGGATAACTCATCCGAGTCTGGTAAGGCAAAAGAGGAGGTGGTATTACCCAATGGTGGAGAAAAGGATAAGACGAATAACAAGAGTACTCCACTAAACCCGTACGTCCCACCATATGTGAGACGAACGGGAGGTAATAAAGCCTCGACATCTAAAACACCGGTTGATAAAAAAGTTGAGCATAGGTGTTTTTTTAGATGTAATCAATTAGGGCACCTAGTTGCAGATTGCCCTCTGAAGCAGCGATTCAGAGGTGTAAGACCTACTAAAACTGAGAATAAGCCTAATAGTAATTATCATGCTCCTAAAAATGAAAACCATTTAAAATTCAAAAATGTGACTAATTCAGGTTTTCATAGAAACAAATCTCAGTTTTACACTGCTAATAACCAAACCACAAGCTATAATTCTTTCAATTCACAAAGGTTTGGAAGGCCTCACAATCAATCTTCAAGGAGGTTTCCTAATAGGACTTACAGGAATTATCAAGATACTAACTTTGGAAAGCCAAAGTTTGGGATGTATAGATCCAAGACCAATTGGTCTTGGGTCCCTAAATTCTAATCTTTTGCTTTATTGTGCAGGAACAGTTGAACAGGGCTGCCAACAATCTTTGGGTTGTAGATAGCGGCTGTTCCCGGCACATGACGGGTAACAAATACTTGTTACACGATTTGAAACCTGTTCAAGGAGGGAGAGTGAGCTTTGCCGGTGAAAGTGGTGGCAAGATTACTGGAATGGGAACGGTGTCAAACGGAAAGATGACTTTGGAGAAGGTTAACTTTGTAGAAGAATTGAAGCACAATCTGCTGAGTGTGTCGCAGATCTGTGATAAGGAGTACACCGTTCATTTTACAAAGAATGAGGCGATTGTGTTGAAACCTGGTTTTCAGATACCAGAGGAGTGGATTGTGATGAAGGCTCCACGTGAAAGAAATACATATATTATGGATATGAGGTCGACTGAAATGGCCACGGAAGAATCATGCCTTATGACAAAAGCAAGCGAATCGGAGTCCGAATTGTGGCATAGGAGAATGGGACATATTCATCTTCGGAAGATGAACCACATTGTCAGGAATGGACTTGTGCTGGGCGTTCCCTTGAAGAATTTCAATTTTGAAGATAAATGTATAGCGTGCAAGAAGGGAAAGCAGCACAAGAAATCCCATCTCACCAAGAAAGTCAATTCAATTGCCAGTACTCTAGAATTGCTTCACATGGATCTCTTCGGTCCCGTGAATGCAAAAAGTCTAGGAGGTACTTCTTATTGCTTGGTGATCACTGATGACTACTCACGATATTCGTGGGTGTATTTCCTGAAATCAAAAGACGAAACGGCTCAGATGGTGAAGAGTTTGATTACCAAAGTTGAGAACGTTATGGATAAAAGGGTTAAGTTCATCAGGAGTGACAATGGAACGGAGTTCAAGAATTTTGAGATGGAGATCTTCTGCCTTCAGAAAGGGATTGAACACCAATACAGCGCTCCGTATACACCGCAACAGAATGGAGTGGCTGAAAGGAAGAACAGAACATTAATTGAAGGAGCCAGAACAATGCTGGCTGATTCGAAGCTTCCTGTGGTGTTTTGGGCTGAAGCTGTTGCTACAGCCTGTTATGTTCTGAATAGAGTCTTAACTGTTAAAAGACTTGGTAAAACGTGCTATGAGCTTATGCATGGGAGAAAGCCCAACTTGAGTGGTCTTGAACCATTCGGGTCCCCTTGTTCGATTTTAAAGACAAACTCTAAATTTGGTGAAGTAGCCGATGAAGGAATCTTAGTCGGTTATGTTGTTGGGACTCCCAACAGACGTGTCTTTAATACATCGACCAGCAAGGTTGAGGTGGTGTGTAACACCGATATCACAAGTTACCAACCGCCCAAACCAAGCAACGGACCTGCTGAGTTTTTCGACTATGTTAAACTTTTTAAGTCTTTTAACATACCGTATTTGGATATTGCTGAAGAAGAAGAGAGAGTTGCTATGAAGATGATCCTTGATGAGGAAGAAAACCTATTGCAAAGACAGCTGATCGATAAATGTCAACCTTCCTCATCAAATGCTGTTGATACCCCTGCTGCCTCGACTGAAGAAGAATTTTTCAATCCATTTCACTCTCAGCATGAAACAACCATTGACGAGCTCTCTTCTAACTTGGAAGACAATTTGCATGTCGGTTCTGTTCCGACCACGAGAATTCATAAAGATCACCCTTTGGAGAATGTGATTGGTGATGTGTCCTCCGGTGTACAAACGAGACGTAGCTTGAATGAGCACACCTGTGTTTACACAAGCATCAAGGAGACAGGCATAATCAACGAATGCTTGTACACCTGCTTTATCAGCCAGATTGAACCGAAGAATTATCAAATGGCTCTCAAGGACAGCTCGTGGGTCGAAGCTATGCAAGAAGAGTTGGCTCAATTCAAGAAAATGGAAGTTTGGACTTTGGTTGAAAAACTGAAGCATGTGCATGCGATAGGCACAAAATGGGTGTTTAAGTGCAAGAGAGATGAGAAAGGGATTATCATAAGAAACAAGGCGAGGCTAGTCGTTAAAGGTTTTAATCAACAAGAGGGGATTGATTATAATGAAGTGTTCGCTCCTGTCGCAAGGTTGGAAGCCATTAGATTGTTTTTGGCATTCGCTGCTTATAAGAAGATGAAGGTATTTCAGTTGGATGTGAAGAGTGCGTTTCTGAATGGGAAAGTTGATGAGGTAGTGTATGTTGAGCAACCTCCGGGTTTTCCTGACCCAGACTTTCCTGATCACGTGTACAAGTTAAGCAAGGCATTGTATGGACTACATCAGGCACCTCGTGCCTGGTACTCAACTTTATCAGATTACTTGCTTGAAAATGGGTTTGAAAGAGGGAAGATAGATAGCACGTTGTTCTTCAAGAAAGATGGAAGCGACTTCCTGCTGGTGCAAGTCTACGTGGATGACATTATCTTTGCTGCATCAAGAGTCTCCATGTGTCAAGATTTTGAGGCCGTCATGAAAAAGAGGTTTGAAATGAGTGCTATGGGTGAACTAACTTTCTTTTTAGGATTGCAGGTTGATCAGAAGAAGGATGGGATGTTCATTCATCAGACCAAGTATGTCCATGATGTGCTCAAACGCTTCAAGATGGAGGACAGCACTCCATTCGACACTCCAATCTGCGTCAATCACAAATTGGGTGCTGAGTCAGACGGTGATGCAGATGTGAACCCAACTCAATATCGGGCTATTATAGGTTCTTTAATGTACTTAACTGCTTCTAGGCCTGATATAATGTTTGCTGTTTGTCTTTGTGCATGCTTTCAGGCAAACCCAAAAGAATCTCATCTGAAGGGTGTGAAGAGGATACTGAGGTATCTCAAGGGCAAACCGAAGCTGGGGTTGTGGTACCCGAGAGGAGGAGACTTGGAGCTAGTCGCTTACACAGATTCTGATTATGGAGGGTGCAATCAGAGTCGGAAGTCAACAACTGGAGGATGTCAGTTTCTTGGTGGCAGATTGGTGTCGTGGCAATGCAAGAAGCAGACTTCAGTCGCAATCTCAACCTGTGAAGCAGAATACATGGCAGCATCCAACTGCTGCTCCCAGGTTCTTTGGATTCAACAACAGTTGCGCGTCTATGGTCTGAATTTCTTACTTACTCCTATTTGCATTGATAACACAGCTGCTATCTCAGTAACTAACAATCCCGTGAAGCACAGTAAAACTAAACATATTGACATACGTCATCATTTTACACGGGATTGTGCTGAGAAGAAACTGATTGTGCTTGAAAAGGTGGATACGCTTGATAATTTCGCTGATCTTTATTCTAAAGCGTTTGACAAAACAAGATTTCAAAACCTTATCTAGCTAAATGGGATGATCAATCCCGAGTAACCATGCTTTTCATGTTGAGTTATAAAAAAAAAAAAAAAACGTCAATAACGCTTAAAATTATGTCGGTTACCTCAGTTTGAAGGACATGTCTTAGGATATGTTTGGTCCTCATTTTCTACTTGTAGATTTTGAGGATAGCCATTAACCAGATGACTGAAAGTGACCGGGGCGGTTTATGATGAGTTTTCATTCTTTCGCTTAAAATTAGTCGATCATACTTAGTTAGAAGGACACATACTAGTATGTGGTCGGTCCAGCTGATCCATTGGATCTTCGGGATAGCCGTTTACCTGAAGACTTTGTTTTGGTCGGGGCGATTAATGTTAAAATTTTTTTGGGAGAGATGAAATTATTTTTCAAGTCTACTACTTCGTAAGAAGTACCTTTACTATGTTTAACAGAAAATTGATCTAACCTTGGAAAGTGATAGATATACTGATTGTGTGTGCTTAACTAGTGAAGTTATTAGGCTTAAAAGACTTTAGAACAGTCATTGTATGTCATGGTAGCTTTTTATGGTGCGTAAAAGTAGAAGTGATACAAACTAAATCTACTTGATTTTACGTGGAAACTCCTTACGAGTTTTGCATGTCTTCATATATATCTTTCCGAATGATAGGCAGAAAAGCGATTACCCAGTCATACACGAGCCCGTAAGTGTTCTGATTCCCTTGAAGATAGCGTTTCAAGAAACTGCAGTGATCCAGATTCGGGACTTGCAGTTGTTTACTACTCTGAAGTCTATGTAAATGTTTATCATAAAAAAAAAAAAAAAAAAAAAAAAAAAAAAAAACTTATGAGTTATTGAAACATTCTAGAGTTCAACATATCAAGACTTCTTAATCATGGAGTAAGAAAGAGAACGGGAAGCAGATGAAGAGTAATTACAAACTTAATCAGACACTAAGGGTCGAAGTCAATTCGGGGTGACTTGGGGAAAGCCAAATACGCTTTGAGAATAGATAGGAGGCATCATAATCTCTGAGTTGTTGCCCACTTAATTTTTGAGATTAATTGAACCTAACTCGTATCACAAGAAACGATGAAAACCATCTTAAGTTATTTACCTGCTTACAACCTGTTTCTTTATGTCATAATACAGCTAAACACAGATCTATGTGACAGTCACGTAATTAGTATGATTCCTGTTCGGATCTTCTCTACAACATAGTAGTCCCTATCGAGACTGAAATTTGATCCCTTATACTTTAATTTTTTAAAAAAGTTTCTTGTACTTAGTTAGTTTTATAATTTTGTATCTGGTTACTTGGACTTGATCGTGTCATTTAATTCTTAAAGGGAAGTTTTAGAACTTAATTGCAAAATTTTTGAATTATAAGGGTTGATCTTGTAAATATAGACGATGTTGTTAAACAGGCGAACTTGTGAATAACTTCGCCTAGGCGAAGTTAACCGTAACTTCGCCTGTATAACTCCGCCCCTATATAAAGAATACTTAAGGTCAACAGTTTCATTATTTTCAAACTCAGCGAACTTATCCTCCGTATTTATAGGCGAACTTATCCAGTTTTCCGGCGAACTTGTTGTTTATTCCGATTCTGTGTTCTTTTTTTCCAGATTCCGTTTCGATTTCAAGGTTCGTGGTGTCGGTACATCGTGTTGTCAATGCTTATCAAAGGTCGTTTTGACCTGTTTCGATACCTCGGACCGACGGATTTTTGAACCGGATTTTAAACCTTGTTTTTACGTGTTCATGAACAACCTAATCGTCTATATATCCTTAATATCTTGTGTTTGGGAGTTCTTAATCGTCAAAATTGACCGAAACACCAAATTTTCGATGTTGAATCGACCTTACTGTCGCCGTTTCAGATTCAGGCGAACTTAAGGTTTGGGCGAAGTTATCCGTAACTTCGCCTGAGTCTAAACTTCGCCTGAGGCGATGTTGTGGTGAGGAGAAGTTATCATTAACTTCGCCTGGACCTTTTAATTTTTTTTAATTAATTATTAGACGAACTTAAAGATGAAGCAAAGTTGTTCCCAGCT
The DNA here is from genome assembly GCF_021521415.1 of Bidens hawaiensis. Lineage (NCBI taxonomy): Eukaryota > Viridiplantae > Streptophyta > Magnoliopsida > Asterales > Asteraceae > Bidens > Bidens hawaiensis. The sequence goes on from NW_027491256.1 coordinate 599,719, forward strand.
TCGCCCCAACTTTAACTTCGCCTATACAGATTTTATCACAACTTCGCACATGGTAACAAGCGAACTTGTGGTACGCCTTAACGTTTATCTAACTTGGTTCGTTTGTTGCAGATATGGCTGCAGTAGCAGGTGCTGGAGGTGCTGGAGGTGACGATGGAGATAATCAGAGGCAATTCTTCCCAGGTCACAACATGTTCATCACCTTAGACCCGGAAGCGAGTGGTGTGGAGGATTACCGCGAGATAATCACATTCCTCCTTCGCTCGAGGATATTCCACGCAATCACTACGACTCTGCCGATTTCCTTACCCAATATCGAGGATTTATGGCAGACCGTGGAATACGATTGCCGCGTTGAGCCCCCGGTTATGCGAGCAACCGTCAACAATCAAGAGGTTCAGTTTTCATCTGAACAAATACGGGTGGCTTTACGGTTCGGTGAGGAGACTAGGGATGACCCTACAGAGTTTGTGGCTCCGTTCCGTGATGGAGCGTTTCTCCGAATGGGCTATTCTGGTCCATTAGGTGATACTCAGAGGAGGAAGGGTTTCCTACTCGATCAGTGGCGCTTCCTCATGCACGTAATGATTGTCTGCATGTCAGGGAGGAAGGCGGGCACTGACGGGATGGGTGCGACCATGCAGTCCGCAATGACTGCTCTGACTTGTAACAAACGTTATAGCTTCAGTCAGATGGTCTTTTATGAGATCGATAGACAGAGGAGAGCGATGGCTCGTGAGAGGTTCATCATGTATCCAAGATTCATTTAGATGATCTTGAATCATGTTGCTCCCACGTTGCCTCAACGACGCCCAATACGATACGTGGAGAATGTGAGCAAACGTATCTTCGCTCAATGCCGCACATCCAGTGCGAGGAGCAAGCCTGAACTGCGTCCAAGGCATACTCCTCTCTTTGGGTACTTAATAAACCCGGGGTATGTGCCAGCTCGTGGGGATGAGTTCAGAGACCCTCAACCACGACAGGTAGGAGCACCTCGAGATGTACCTGCTGTGCCTGTTGTGTCGGCTGAGGAGGATGTAGACCTTGATGCTGCATTTGGCGGCCAAGGATTCTTCGACATGGACCGGTTTGATCTGCAAGAAGAGGTGCAGGTCTCTGCTGCACAGGTTCGGGAAGTGAATGTTACTAGAGCAGCTACGACGGTGGCTGACTCAGATCTTGATTATGTTATGGATGAGGCGAGAAGGATGTTGGTGAGACGAGAAAAGACGTTAGGGAAGAGGAAGAGGACAGTTGATGATACTGAGTCAAAAGAAGAAGAAGAGGATATTCACAAGTTGATTAGACGTTCAAGACGGGAAAGGACAGGTGCAGGTATGGGAGCTGGAGAGACTTCAAGAGTTGTACGTTTTGCTCCTTCCGCACTGTCAGGTATGTCGATTGTTCCTACGTCTGTACAGGTTACAGGTTTAAGCGCCGCGGAAGTTCCCGTGGTGGCTACATCAGCTGTCGGCATCCCATCAATCACTACTATCCAGCTGACGACTCCGGAGATTGTGTCTTTACCACCTCCAACGCTTACTCCTTCAGAGGTGGTGGCACAATTTGTAGAGTCGACAGTCGTTGCAACTGCAGGGTTGTCGGTCACGATACCACCTGCGGTTACGTCCACAACTGCTTCTGATGTCCCGGTTACATTCGAGATCCCTGCTGAGTATACTCAAGACACATCTAACATGAGGTTTGATTTCGATGCAACCCTCTCAGACTCGGAGAGAATAGCTGCACTTGAACGGGTCGTGGCAGAGCAATCGAGGATAAACTTTATCCAGACCCAGGCTATTCAGCGCCTTGTAGCAGAGAATCAACTACAGTCGTCCCTCCTGGTTGAACATGGGAGAATTATAGTTGCTATGAAGGAGTTCTTGGCATCTCAGGGGGAGACAGGCTGTAGAGGCGACGAGTTGAGGACAAAGAAGAGAAATGATAGAGACGATGATCCCAATGCATCGAAAGGTGCAGGTGGTGAGTTGCCAAGAACTACTCAAGCTCTTGGGACTTCCACAGCTCAGGGGGAGTCTGCAGGTGCAGTTGGTGGTGATGAGGTGGTGATGGTTGATGATGAAGATGATGTGATTGATGCTTTGAAAGAATTAGATGATGATATGCTAGATGATGATGTGATGTTTGATGATGATGTGCTGCCTACTGAGGAGATTGAGAAGATTGAGCTCAAATTGTGATTGAAGAAGATGTTGAAGAAGGTGAAATAGTAGAAGAGAATGTAGAGCATGACATTCCAGGTGTGGAGAAAGCAGATATGGGTAATGAGACGGTAATCGATGAGACTGAATGGGAAGAGCAGCCTAGGTGGAAGGAAGGCTATGCTCAGTGGTTCGTCAAAACGAAGAAACCAGCGGTCCCTACAATGTTTAAGAAGAGTTACAATATTAAAGGCTATGCTGAAGCGAAGAAAGGGATTATTTGCTGGATCTATGATGAGCAGTTGAAGCTCTTTGTGATTAAACGGTATGACGGCGTTCAGTACTTTAAAAGAATGTTAAGGTCGTTGAATACACTGCCGGAATGTGAAGTGAAAGACTTAGCCAGATTGGGGTTAATCAATCGAAATGACGATAATATGGCTAGAGTCATTGAGAAAATTGTATGGAGAGAGAGTATAAAAGAGAAGAAGTTTGAGCTGTTGAAACCACAGAAGGGAAAACTTGTTGAAGACAAGGATAGAGGGTTGAGAGCTGATGGAAAACCTTGGATGGTCATGAAGTATAAACCGATCCAGTGCCTTAAAGAAGTACCGATGAAGCTAATGCCCAAGGATGTGCTTAAAGACCTAAAGTGGTGGTATGTGGATTGTGAGACAGCAGAGGCGGTGATGGAAGACGAGGATGAACAGGAGCTCCTAAGAGTTTACGATCTGATGCATTTGGTAAACTTATCGCAAGCTGATCTGAAGGTGCTTAATGAGAAGAAAATCTTTTATATTCCTGCTTGGAAGGACGAAGCGAGGAAGTATCAAAGAGTTGTGTCAGTTTGTGTTAGAGAATGAGTGCATGCGTGAAGAGACAAGATTGAAAATTACGAGACAAGTGCTTAAAGATCAAGATATGAAGCTACTGCCAAGGGGGAGTCTGTTGGTGCATAGTGTCAGTAGTTCATAATCTAGTGTCTGTAATCGAGTCTGTAATGTTTAATTATGTTTTGTATGTTTAAGCGAAGTTACTGACAAGTTCGCTTAACAGGCGAACTTGTTAGTCAAGCGAAGTTATGGACAACTTCGCCTGAACATGCCAGGCGAAGTTGTCGTGTATTTATATACCAGCTTAAGGCTTGGTTTAGAATTAGTCGTTTAAGTTCGTGTCTGTGGTTCGAGTTCATTGTAACGTGAGGACGAGAGTCCGTAACAGTGATATTACGTCACGTGTTTGAGTTATAATATATAACGTGTGTTCGGTTATTCGTGTGTTTATTTGGTTTGTGTTCTATACTCGTAACGATCTACGCAGGGATTCCGCACCTGAGTAGACCGATATATCTCGTGCGATCCGTCCAGGGAACCTACACTCTAATATGTTCCTTCTAGGTTAGAGACTCGTTATCAGTCACCATACATTTAAGTAATTTTTCATTACAAATTTGGGACTGAGATTCAGTCGTCAATAAATTTTCACAACAACCTTATATTTCATAAACACATTTGGGACTGAAATTTAGTCTTAGATAAGGTGTCATAGTATTAGCTACTGATTATCAGCCACCAACATTAGGCACATAAAACTCAATCCCTAATATTATTAGTGACTGATAAATCAGTCCTAGATACTATGTATTCGAGACTGATATATTAGTCCCTTATAATTTAGTCTCTAATAATCACTTTTCTTGTAGTGATCTATCCTCATCTAGTATGAACATACATTTACCCAAGTACGTTGATTTCGTATCAATAAGAACGGGTCCACATCTATTTAGTTGTTTACATTTTCATAAGAATTGCAATACTCATCATTTACATATGAATTGTGATTTATCTCTATATATATATAAAACTAAAACTTAAGTATTCTCACCAACATTCGTGTTGACAAACTCTATTTTTATACATGCTACAGGTACAAGTAATTTATATTGATCAAGATTGAAGATATTAGTTTTTACCTTAGAATAAACAATAAATATGATGTAATTGTTTTGATTATTATAATTGTGTACTTGTTTTGATATTAATGAATTATATAATTATTGCCACTTTAATTAGTGTCTTTTGAGCTACTATCCAATCAATACGTTACGCCCCGGCATGTTCCGCCTTTGGTCGGGGTGTGACATTATACTCACATAGTTTGAACTTGATTATTTTTTAAACGTTTAAGGTTCGGAGATTCTTAGATTGAATGATACGAATAGATAATGAACATAAACGAACTTTAAGTTTTTGAATATGATATAAATTGATAACTTTCAAAAACAAGTACATTAAAATGACAAAACGGGAAGGTTCAATAAAAACAAATACAAATACGAATACGAAAATTTGACAAATGTCACAGGTGGTAAGGCACAAAATGACAGGATGGTAAAGGAAGCTCCTATAGGCTAAAATTTTTAATACTTTAAAGAGAGTATAGGACGTTGCGACCCGCGCAAGTGTAGGAAAGTTAAAAGTAAAAGCGGTGGAGGTATGTTTGTAACATCCCAAAATTTCTATGAATAAGTAATTAATATATTGTTTATTTAAGATGAAAAAGTTTACTTGAGTTAATAGAAAATTAGTAAAATAATAAAGATGGAAGGATAAGTAGACAAAGTAGATGTAATTAATTATGGACCAAAAAGGAAAGATGAGTCTAAGGTCCATGGGGTAAAGGGAGTATAAATACCCCTTAAAACCCAAATCCTTTCCATTTTCATACATCTCTACACCATAGCCTACATCATTAAAACACACACTTAACCCAATTCCCGTTTTTGAGAAAACCACCCACAAACACACAAAGATTCCCGGAGATCTGATCGTCGGATCGGTCTAAAATTGTAACTGAGTGTTCATGGTATATAAATGAAGATTTCCACCAAATAGATATTCGATCAGTGGTCGGGATGTTCGGTTTTTATCAGCAAAACCATAGCAGCTCAAAAGTGAAGATTCCGGTGAATGTTCAGCTGTTCCGGCAACTGTAGCGGCGGATTCCGGCAAAGGCAAGCTGATGAATTTGTAGATCGGGACGAGACGGTCCCGTGGCCTCTTGAATCACTCAAATCGGAGTTCATTTGATATGGTTTTGAGCCTCTCGAGTGATTTCAAACAAAAACTTCAAAGATACATTTTTGTTAAAAAGCATACATTTCGTGCACGGATTTGCATGAAACTTGGTAGGATGATAGATCGGGTCATGATTATTGATAAAGTAATAAACTTGATAGTAAACGGATTATTTGGTTCGTTCGGGTAAAACGAATAGCGTTCGGTTTGAGAAAAGAACGGGTAAACCAAGTCGGTTTTGCATGAAACTTAGTAGGGTAGTCAATCGAACCTTATTATGTAATAAAAATGCAAACTTGATGTTAAAATGAACTTAACGAACCTATGGTTATGAACGGTTCGTTTAAAGAAAACCCTAGATCTAGTTTTGAACGTCTAAGCTTAAAGGTTCAAACTTTATGACCTTACGAGTCAAACCTTGGCCAAAAGCGGTTATGTAAACGTTCATGGGGTAACACGGAACCTTAGTAAAGTATTAAAAGTCGCGAAATACGATAAGAATGGTGATAAATGGACCAGAGCTTTAGCTCGTTTGGTTATACTGTTTCCGTTCGGTTACAATCTAAATCGCATACAATCTATAAGTCGATCACATTATATGTTCGATTACTTTGAGAAATCGATCACTTTACGCTTGGCTACATGAGTTTCGATTACAATAAGGGGTCGATTACATGGATTAAAGTCGCATACAATATGATTTTCAATTACATTTCATAACTCGAATACATTCCTATGACTCGCTTACAACTGAGTTTGATTACAATCTGGATACTCGATCACATGGTGTATTTGAATACAATGGAATGCTCGATTACAATATATGTATTCGATTACATGCCCTTATCTGATTACAATGATCAAGTTCGATTACAATGGGTTAGTTCGCTTACATTGGAACTAGTCACATACATGGTCTAAGTTCGATTACAATGGGCTAGTTCGCTTACATTGGAACTAGTCGCATACATGGTCTAAGCTCGATTACAATGGACTAAGTTCGGATACATATGCAAATCGCATACGTCATAAGGACCCGATTATATTGTAAATTGGAATACGAGCTAAATTTTAAGTAAATGAATACAGGAAAAGAAAGGAAAGAATACATTACATCATAAAATAATCTAAGTATAAAGTAATCTATTACCATACCATAAGATTAGACCAGACTTAGCCAATTTTGGCTGAGATACAAATAGGACAAGTATTGATACGTGTAACTTATATACAGTTAGCAGAGCTCAATTAAAGAAGGGAATAACGATTAACGGAGAAAGAAACAGGATCAAGGTGAGTTTCTAGCCCCATTTCTTGTTATGTTTTCGGGGCTGTGTGCATACTCGATGTGTGTAACATTCGTTACTTTTCAAACCCATCCCATTTTAAATTTTTGGTTTTTATATGTATTAATGTAAATAAAGTTTGTTGTATATATTTATACGTTCGTCAACCGATTCATTTTGACGTTTCGATGTATTCGTATAATTCTTTTATATTATATATAATTATTGTTTATTTACTTAATAATATATACGACGCGTTATAGTTGTTATTCGTTGTTTATCTAATTCGTGTTATTCATTAACGAAACTCCAAGTTCAAATATGCATACTTAAACGAGCCCCGAACTATATGAGTATAATATGAAAATTAACCAAATATATAACTTTTATTAAGTATATATAACATTCTAAAGTCCAAGGTTCATGTTGTAAATTATATTTTAACTTCTATTTAAATATAACTTAAAAGATCAGGGGTTAAAGTGTAAATAAATCAAACTATATAATAATAATAATAATAATAATAATAATAATAATAATAATAAATATGTAGCAGCAGCTTGTCACCCTCGTTTTTCCGGCGACCGAAATCATTTTCCGGCGAAGCACCAAATCATTTAACATACGTTTTGATCCGTTAATCACATCAAATGTCATCTCCACTAATACTAAACATTACTATGTGATTTAATTCGTCATTTAACAACCTATTAAATCGTATTAATCTCTAAACCGCCGGAGATAATTAACACACATTAACGATCAATTAATCGATAAACACTCAAATTACTAGTATAAATAGGACACTAGGCATTAACTAAACTTGCACCAATGATCTTCTTAACCTCAAACACTCTCTATAATCTGTAATCTGTTCGTTTTATTTCGACTCCGGCCAACCATGGTTCTCCGTCAAATCGTAACTCTAGAAAAGGTAATTTTTATATCAAATGTTATAGTTTTTAGCCGATTAATAAAACCCCTAACGCATCTGGAGCAAACATGGATTCAATTTGATGAATGAGATCTAGGTTTACATGAGGAAGAAGATGAATAAGAATGTTGATATATTTAGTTCAAATTATATTTTCTTATCAAATTAATCAACTAGTCCAGTGGTTGAACCATCCTTGTGTGGTCCAAAGGACCCATGTTCGAACCTGGGTCATGGCAGTTTTTGGTTCTATTGTTTTTTTAGCTTTATTATATATAATGATTAAAAATTGTTAAAAATTAAATAAAAATCTTTTAAGTTAAATAATCATTGTTTCACTTAGTTTTTAACATTTGCATCCAACAAAAAAAACAAACTTTTACAAACTCGACATCGTTCGTTAAAACCCGTAACCTTCAATATAAATATATATATATATACTCTTGACGTACACCAATATAAATCCTAAACATGAACGTTATGCTAAAATAAAACATACTGTTAACGCTAAAAATCCCGCTATATTAAAATATTCAAACTTGATGGTAATATCGTAATTTAAATAATATTAAATTAATAAATCGTTAATAAAACATACGTTAAACACTTCAAATTCCCGACAAACCGATTTATTTACTTTTATAAGTTGTTAGTTAATATTCTATTTTTGTACTTTTAATTCTAGTTCGTGAGGTTCAATTGCATCGGTTTCATTTGCGTGCTTTTGGTTTGATTTCAAGTTTGTCTTCAACTTCAAGGTGAGTTTCTCACACCCCTTTTTACGCTTTTACTTTTGGGGGTAGCATATATATCCTATCCAAATTACAATTTCGTTTATTCATTATTTACAAACTACAATTCGTTGCATGGACTTGTGTGTTTATTTGCTTACTTGCTCAAAGATTACGTGCTCATGGTTTCCTCATTAAGTATGATCATATGCCCCCCTATGCACTCAGGACCTCGATGTTATGAGTGGAATAGGGACCCCTGATCCGAGTACGTTGGCTATTACCAACGGAGAAGACACTTACTTGCGCTATTATCCGAGTACGTTGGTGCACAATCCCAACTGGAAAGGACCTTACTTGCTCATTTACGCTTGTTCATGGAATTGTAGATTTTTATGTATTTATATCAAAACTTGTGTGAACTCACCAACTATTCATTTACTTGACATTATTTTATATATATGCTACAGGTACCTTATTTAGAGAACGCTGAAATGACGAAGACATTAGTACTTAGGTTATATTAATAAATGGACAAATTGTTAATTTTTCTTGTGTTTTCCTTGTATTTATTTGTGTACATGATGTTTAAATAAATTAATGATAATATTGTCACTTAATAGTGTCACATGTGTTTTGAGCAATCTGTACGTCGCACTCGGGCGTATTCCGCTTTAGCCGGGGTGTTACAATGTGTTTGTTAATACATTTATCCTAAGTGACAAATGTATATCCTATGTGATTATGTGAAAGGTATGAAAGATTGCTTGTCAATACATGAACGATCTTCGGATATTGCACGTACTATCAAGTTATAATGTTATGTTTGATGATGATATAATATGTATGATATATGAGGGACCGAGCCCTAATAATACTCGAGGAAGGAGGGACCGAGCCCTAATAATACTCGAGGAAGGAGGAACCGAGCCCTAATAATACTTGAGGAAAGAGGGACCGAACCCTAATAATACTCGAGGAAAGTAGGGCGTAATGCTCTTTATAATGTAAGAAATGAAGGTAAGTAAGAATGAGATAAAAGTATGAAAGTAAGAATGAAAGAATGTATGTATGTATTGTATGTTATGGGATAAACTAGAACTTACTCAGCGTAGCTGACTTTTAGTATGCACGCAGGCAAGTAGAATGAGACAGCTAGCTTGAGGGGAACACATGGCAAGCCAATAAGAGAATGGCATCGGAAGACTCAAGACATTTATCGTTTTATGTTTAATTACTTAGTTTTGAAAGACAAGGATGTTTGTTAAGTTATGTAATGTTTTAAGAAATTTTTTATATGCCGCGAATGTTTTTATTAACTCTGATGATTAGAACAATGTTAATGAGTAAATCCAACGTCCAAATGTGAGGTACCGGTAATGGGGCCTTACAATGTTCTTATATGTATTTATGAACAAAATGGTTTCGAGGACAAAACCTATTTAAGGGAGGAAGATTTGTAACGCCCCAAAAACCCCTATCTGTTTGAATGAAATTGTAACATCCCGAACATTTCAATCCAAAAATGACAAGTTAGTAAAACTAAAGGGGTTTAAAAATAAAAATCCTGATTTATTGACCCATCGCGATACGCAATGGGCATAGCCAAAGAGGCCATCGCGATACGCGATGGTCCTTGATGACACATCAACACGTGTCACCCGGAGGTGACACGTGGCAGAAGGTGTCTTAGATAATGGCACGTTTCCGCCACGTTTCAACACGTGGCAGAGGGTATTTAAGAAAGTGACACGTGTCTGCCACGTGGCAACACGTGGCACTCTCTGAGTAACACATGTCATCGCGATACGCGATGACCAAAATAAAGGTTCCATCGCGTATCGCGATGGGACCAATTTTCAGCTATAAATAGGAGGGATCATGACTCATTTTTTTCACACCACCTAACTCACTCTCTAGAAAATACTTTCTCTCTCTACCTCGGTTTTCGTGCCACCCACCCGACAATCATCACCTCGTAATCCGTATCATATACCGACGACACCTCGAAGTTCGTGCTGACAATCCCAACGCCGGCGCACCTCGTTTTGCGTGCCGACCTCGTAAACCGTGCCGACCCCTAGACGACCCGACGTCCTGCCTCGAAGTGCGTACCGATGAGTTTTGAAGACCGGCGTGCCTCGATTTGCATGCCGAAGGAGTTGTTGATCAATATTTTCAATATACGTGAAAACGTCGAAGTGCTGCCCGAGAGTCTAGAAAATAATAAGCCAAGAAAGGTAGGCATAATGCCCGAATAAAATATTAATAAAATAATAAAGGCTTAGTTAGGGGTATAGCCTAGATCTTGATAAAATTTAAAATAGTACAATTAAATAAGATTTATTTATTATTAAGAAATACAAAATTATATAAAAAAAGGTTATAGCCAAAAATATAGTTTCTTTAAGAAACCTAAGATTTTACTTACAAATTGATATAGTTGAAATATTATGAAAAGTAAAAGTTTACATATAAAGGTTATAGTCAAAATAGTATTTCTTTATGATTAAGAAACATAAGATTTTGTATACAAAGGTTATAGACAAATGACGTTTCTTTTTAAAGAAGAAACACATCATAGACATTTCTTCTTGAAGAAGAAACATAGTACATGATTGACAAATAAAGAGAAAGAATTCATGTCCAAATGTTTTATTCAAACAAACAATCAATCAAGGTTTAAGCTATCAAAACCAGACTAAAGGTATGTAGCCGGATTAAAAGACGATCCGGGTATTTATATAAATCTATTTACTATAGGTCAATCATTCAATCAATCATTCATTCATTCACAAAGGTTTTCAAATGAGATCACCACATTATTCAGAACAGACAGTCACAGGTGAACACGTTAAACCTTTAGTCAGTCAAGATAAACGGGCTGTTTATCTTAAGATAAACGGGTTGTTTATTTTAACAAAGACAGTCAAACAAAGATTTATGGGATTACTTGATCCCTATTAAAATACAAGATAGAAAATAAAAACAACTCAGACCGAGTACACATGTGTCTGGATCCAAACATAATCAATCTAATCTATCAGTCAAGGCTACGTGGCCGTAGACTAGAGGTCATAATAAAAGTTCTCCAATGGGCATCAGTTCCCAATGGGCATCAGGTCCCAATGGGCGTCAGTTCCCGGAAAACCGTAATTGTGTGTGTATGGGAAATGGTACAAATCCCAGAAATAATAGACATTTCTGCTGAGATTGTTTCATGAAAACTATCTTGTCAGTCAAAGAAAGATTTATAAAAATGTTTTTAGAGTCAACGATTCACCAGCATATCGCTAACGCATCCCCCCCCCCCCCCAATGTCACAGGAAATAAATTTAGCACGGGTAGCAAGAATTATAGCCATCCAAGAAGATAGATGCTCGCAAGGTAGAGATAACTCAGTTTTTAAATATTAAAATATTGTAAAAAATATTTAAACAAGTTTTATAAATCAAACAATGATTATAAATTAAACCCTCGAATTTTTTTATTATTCGAGAAGCTTTCTACTAAATCAAATATTTTATTATATTTTACAAATGAACTAATGTTTCAAAATATAAATTAATATTTTATAAACTAAAGACTTCCACTAAAACTCTGATATATTTTCAAAACATGTACCAACTATTGGTCACACGTCTAGGCCCTAAGTCGGGGTGTGACAGAAATGAATAATCCTATTTACTTGATGTTATGTTTTATCTCAACCTTTTTGGTCCTTATAACCTATATTAGCTCAAGTAAAAGTGTGATTTAGCAATCGGACCAAGATGAGGGATGTATTGTGTAAATGAAGGTTTTAATTGATAAATAGTCAAGAAGAAGAAGAAGAAGAAGAAGAAGAAGAAGAAGAAGAAGAAGAAGAAGAAGAAGAAGAAGAAGAAGGTGGCTTTGTTGTGATGTGCAACGCAGAGGAGAAAAGAGGGAGAAGAGAGAAGAAAATTTTTGGAGCAATTCAAAGAGAAATCAAGTTTATCATCTTCTTATACATTCACAATCTTGCTTCTATTCGGTTTACTTCAAATTGTGATCGAGCCATCAAGGACGAGCTGTGTCAAACATATTCTTTATTTTCTTCAAAAGGTACGCTCTTGCGAAGTTCAGTATAATGTTAGTTATTGTATTAATCTTGTACAACCGCGGGTAATTAGAAAGGAGTAATGTCAGGTATTGCAAACGTGGTGATGAAATACCAGTTGGTTGTTGAATCGCGTAATTTGTTTATTAATTATTTATGCCAGGTGAGTATGTGTTTCGGAAATTTAAGTTACGGACGCTGACTGCAAATTCTTATTTTTGTTTTATAAATCGCCTTTTTATCGATTAAGTGCCAAACATACATATTTGTTTGACTATTATAATGTAATGTTTTGCTAATATATTTGAGGTGTTTTTGGCACTAGGTAAGCTCAACAAAGTGGTGATCTAGGGTCGAGGTCTCGGGAAGTTAAACCTTTGTCTCAGAAGAAAAGAACCTTTTTGCATAACCATCATCGAAGTCTAATCGAAATGTTTAAAAACTCATTACTTAGATGACATTTTGTATTTGTTTAGTTAAATACGGATAACCAACCTACCTAGTTTGATTTGGTTACTCGTTGTCAAACGTTGTTGTAAACGTTTAATTTAAATTGTTAAGAGTTTTAATACAAAGCTTATGTGCATTTTAATGAAACCTTTAATTGGGAACAATTTTCCGTCGTGTTTTAAACTTAAGTTTTTTTAAAAGGATCTGGGTGTTTCAAGTTGGTATCGCGAAAGGATTAAAAATCCAAAGTTCTAATTTCAGTACCTAAACTTTATAATTTGGCATTTTTGGGCTTAATTCTATGATGAAAATTTACGTAATATTACACCTGAAACCCTTGTATACTTCATTTTCATCGCTGCAACAACAAGCAGTTGTCGCTCCTTCCCCATATTTGGGGCTAGTAGAAACAAGCTACTAGTGCCACCCTAAACGTTGCCCCCCACCACCAAACTACAGCAGCTTATTTTTTTGGCGAAGGTTATGCATCTCGTGAAAGCTATGGTGCTTTCGGGTCTTTTTGCGAGGGTTGCAACAATCCGATCCAAGAAACAAAGATCTCACATACGTAGTAAAGATATTAGAGGCATATGGTGGCAGCGGTACATAGTAGTCACACAAGAACTCGCAAATATAACTAGGATTTTGACGTCCTTGCATATGTGTATACCCCACACAATTGAGTTCTCAAAATTATACTGATACTCGCAAACCCCATTTACATTTTAGGGCCAAACATGTCTCTATGCCTTACTGATTCACACGAGCTTGCCTCAAGAGATTTTACATAGGCATGGACTACCATATCTAGTTTAGTATTATTCATCCTTTTTACATCTACAAACTTAGGGGCGATAGTCTTTTAATGGTAATTAAGAGGCTACCTCTGAATGATCCATCGAACAGCCCCTTAATCTCTCATGTGCTTAGTTTGCGGAGGAGTATTAGACCAATAGTGATAGTATATGGACTAGATATGTAACATGGTGTTCTATATAAATACCTACGATGTAACCCTATTCTACACAACAATCTAATACAAATCATATTTACAAGTAATTTTTTTATTCCAATGCCAATTAACAATGTTATCCATATACTCGTTGGCTCATCTTTTTATTACTGTGCGTCTATAGATGAAAACTTACTATCTAGGTTTTCCAAATATCAAGCAATTGTTAGTTGCTCTACTGCTAAAGCAATAATGTCACGGTGGATCTAAGATATCAAGGTGTAAATACAATAATGTTTGTAGTTAATAACAAACAAATATGTAGATTTGAAAGTAGGATAAGTGTTGGTTAGTATTTTATAAAAAAGGCATTATTACCCTTAAAACTATATTATATTTTCGTTAATCGAGATTGTATAGAAAATAAAGCGAAATAAAGGACGATATATATCATTTCTTTTCTTCTAATGTCAAAAGTGAGTCCCCTTGAAAGAGCCATAAATCAGGGGGAAATGTTTGTCAAAAAGATGGTATCAACTTTAATTTCGTGCTAGTGCTAGTATAAACCGCTTTAATTCTCTCATTTTAACTAATGATTTAATTAAATTCTCTATGAATAAAAAAAGTATATAAAAATACAATAAATAATAAAAAGAATATTTGAAATAAGAAACATACTTCTGTTCACTCAAAGAATCTTTAATCCGTAGCCGCCATAATCCACAAATTAGGAACCAGGAAAAAAATCCAAGGAGGATCCCTTCTTCACGTTCACATTTACATTTAAATATTCTTCTCATGAGTTTTAAAACCAAAAGTAATTAATATACGAATGTGGTTAGATTTTACATAATAAACTAGTAAATGATCTCATGTGTTGTAACGGAAGCGTCGATACACATTAAACCGTCTGTCGTAATAACGATGTTGATAAATATAAAGATTAGAGTTTGTTCACACATTACAGTGACTTGTTTTTAATAACTTTTTTACATCAAAACATATGTATGAAAAATGTTGATTTTCTAAAAAAAACTAAGTTGTGAAGAAAACAAGTATATATTATATTTGGCATACATGTTATGTCGTGCATTGCATAAGTTCGGTATTGAATCAAATTTATATTGAAGAATAAGTAGAAGCATATATTTTCGTTTGTATTCAAATTTAGAGTAACAATAAGTTGTAGAGAAAAGTTAAAAATATATAATATTTGACTTACGCCGATTTTAAACGAAACTTATGTTGAGACATAAATAACAATAAGTGTTCGGAATGCTATATATATTTGGAATCGAAACTTGTTTATTTTTTTATTAACCATATAATATATACATAGTATATTAGAATATGCATGAGAAAAATAAAAATATATTTATAGAAATTAAAAAAGAAAGCGACGTGTGAAGAAGTAAGTGGTTAATATATGTAATATTTCATGAATAGTTACCTAATGTGAGATAACTATCATATGCCTTTTAATATATATATATATATATATATATATATATATATATATTCAAATAAAAACAATTGTTTTATTAGAAGTGTGAGAATGCTTTAACATAAAGTACATCAGCTAAATAGGAAACTATATCATGTAAATAGAAAACTATACAACTTTTAAAAACTACCAATCTCAACCACTAGATCCTGGATCCAAGGGTCTACATCTATTCTTATGCTTATATATTTGTTAGGGAGAGAACTAGATAACTCTTAAGTAAAGGGTTATTTTTGTAAATTGCTCCAATATAGAACCTGCCCTGCGTCTTCTTTGTTTGACCCAAATTCCCCTGTACAACAATCACAATAGAAACCCTAGTTCAACATAAATTAGCACCTGCAAATCACAAATCACGACAACTCGGTTATCCTAATCCCTAATCAACGATTATTTCAATAGTTTAACATGTCAATTGCAGGTTTTGTAATCTGATTGTTTCACTACTAAATCGATTAGGTGTTGCTTCTCCTGAGTGTTCTACAAGCAAAATTGACGTTGTAATTCCAGAAATATGCGAATCTAGGTTAAAATCAATTGCTACTCGATGAAGGAATCTAATTTTGTTTGATATGAGTGTTCATCCAGTTTCATCTGTTGATATTGATTCATTATCTGTATATTCTCTTGCAATCTGGTGGATTTGATCAACAAGGTAACATTTTGTAATATGCTACATATATGTAATATAACGTTAAGTAGTACATATATGTAATATAATGTATTCAAGTAATATATATTACCTTCATACAGATGCAAACCCTTGGAATATATTATTGAACAAGTTTGCGATGAGACGTCACTTTGTGCTTATAAATTGTCTTCGTTCGTCTGATATTATGACTGTCAGTCACAACTTTGTTTCAGGTAAAGTAGTTTGATTTGTTTTTTCTTTCTGTCTTCCGTGAGTTCTTTATTTGTTGTAGTTGCAGAGGCATGTAATTAAATGGTTTAGAAGTTGTATTTTTCCTTTTGTGTATAGTTGTTTGTTGTTGTTGATGGTGGTTTACATATTGCATACCAGGTGTTCGAATAAATGTCCTTTTGGTTTTTTGTTATTGAAGCGTGAGTTTTGGAGTTGTTTTAATTGTCGTTGCCATTTTTTTAATGATTTTGCCAAAGCATGTTACAGATGCATGTATTTCATTGGCTTAGAAAATGTGTTTTTTCGTTTATGTATCGTTGTTTGTAATCGATGACGGTGGTTTACGAACTTCACACCAAGTGTGCGACTAAATGTATGGTATTTTTTTTGTTATTGAAGCGTGCGCTTTGGAGGTATTTTTGACTGCACGTACCCTTTTTAACTTATTTTGCAGATGCATGTTGCAAATGCAAAACTTTTTAATGCATTACAACCCGTGTTTTATACATATAACATCATAGATAGTGAGTTAGTTTATGGATTGCATACAAGATGTTAGCCAAGTCGTTTTTTTTTGTTATTTAAGCGTGTGTTTTGGAGTTTTTTTACTGGTCATACCTTTTTTTATTATTCGCAGATCCATGTTGCAAAAGCATGTATAACATCGTATATAATGAGTTGTTCTTTGTTGTTGTAGACCCTTGCTTTTACGATTATTTTTTTTACATTTTCACGGACCAGGTGTTCGAGTTGCAGCATTTTACAAGTCTTGGCTACGCAATAATCAGCATAGAAAACGAGAACATGTGCAGCGATGCGTGGGTAAAAACACTAGTTAATAGTTTATTACTTGAAGTGAATACCATGTTTAGTTTGATCGGAATGCCCCATTAAACTCCTATGTTGATGTTGCTTCAAGTTTCTATAAATTCAACCTGTAATCTCTTGCATTTTTTTTAGGCTGAACAAGGTAGCATCTTATATCTATTGAAATTAGCTAATGTTGAAGAACAATCCAACAAGCAAATCGTGTACTACACACGTGTAATACTGAGACTTTTGTACATCTATTGTCGTATGATTATTACAAAAATGTAATATTACTTTTATGTTTATTTCATAAATGTTGCATTTTGTTATATTAACTTTTTAGCCCAATTGATTTCATCTGTTTATATTACTAAAATAATTAACAATTCTAATGGTATCTTTGTTGCAAATTGATGGTGTCGATCAACAATGTAAAATCTTATTTTGTAAACTACATATGTGCAATATAATTTTACACATACTTAGTATATATGAAATTAACATGTATTTTGGTTAGAACAATTATTACTCCAGAAAAATACCATATTTTGATTGAACAGAATGACCAACGAGTCCAACATACATTACGCATATGCAATATAACTACGGTTGCCTTGTCGGGACGTATGTGTATGTCAACTTTGATGTGCCGACAAATACATGAATAAAAATGCGAGATTTTCAATATTTAATGGTGTAATCATGCCTGAATCATGATTATTAATCAAATCACAACCTACATTCAACCTTATATGTTTGTATTACACATACGTAGTGTATGCTTTAAATAGTCCATGTGCATTTTGACATTGTATATCAACACCTAGTTATAAGTTAAAGCAAACTAATAATTTTAATATGTGATACAGCAGTTATACGTGTATACAATAGTAATACATATGCGTAATTAGTGCTACATATATGTAATACACCATGACTATATATAATTAATACATTATTACTACATATATGCAATAGAATTATATAATCATATTTAATTGTTTAAAATAATATGCATAACGAAAGTACTGCATGTATGCGATCACAATACGACATACATGTAATGTAATCATAACTTATTTAAACCATACATTCAAATGTATTATATTACATGTATGTAGTATGCCAAAACAAATGTTGCATTAATATTATCATCAAAATAATTAACACCGCTATATGAAAGTACCATAATATTCTTATTGTCATAACACGTCCGATTCTAAATCCTAACCCTTTAACAACATCTAATGGTTTATTTGACATCACATTAACACCGTCATGCAGCTGACATAGAGGTGGAATAGTTCATATTTCAAATTAAGCATATATTTTTTCACGCCTTTGGTTTTTTAGACTCCAATTATTTTCTAACATCGGTTTCTTTTTATTGATGTCTCATTTGCTTTGTGTTCTCCATCACCTGTTTATAAATTAAAATCTATAAGTTAACATTAGTACAATAGGGTCGATTCGAAATTAACCAAAGAATTAACAACTTTACCTGCCTTATAGTGTACATGTTATTTGTCGGTCTTCAGTGCTAGGTAGTTCGGTCTCGAGCTTAATTCAGGTATCAACCCATGAAAATACACAAATAAAAACACATGCGCCTTCACTATCACAGTATTTGGTCTGAGAAAGATGACGTGGTTTAACATTATGAAGCAAAATTAACATGACAGGGTATTATGATTCAAGAACCAACAACACGAGTTCATTTAGGCATTTAATCAAACAGTTTGAGGGCATACCAAATCAAAAGATTAATTAAGCCTATAGTGCTAGGTTAAGCACCAAATTGAACAATCATAATGCAAGATAACTTAAATTAACGAGTTCATTTATAACAGACTCTATATTTAACTAATAGATTAGTGTTGCATATACGTAATAGATAACTATGTAATAGATCATACATGTGCTGCATATATGTGATATAATAGACCACATATTCATTTAATAAACAAGCATTGTATATATATGTAATACATCATACTACATATATGTGTATAATATACAACTGCTGCATATCTGTAATTTAAATGGCTGCATATGTTGATTAATAGATAGGTGATGCATAGGTTATGCACTGACTATGTGTAATACTTAACAAATCAAGTAAAATACACAAATTAACTGATATCAATACGTATATCATTCATAGCTTAATCAGTGTACAAATTAATGTTCGTCGACACCCTATTACTACATTCAACACAACATATATACAATATAACTAAATATATATAGTATTAGATTAAACATGTAAGACACCAAAATTGATATCAATATTTGATAATTCATATATGCTCGTTCATAACTTTTAGAAAAAAAAAACAGAGCATCCACACTATATGCATGTAATGCACCTATTTGACACTTATAACATGTGAATCTAACTACTACGAGCATGTGCCTTTTAGAATTCTTCAATTTTCTGCTTGATTTCGTGATTGATTGGACGAATTAGATGATCGAACGACCAACACCTAACTGATACTCATAATGTTTGAATTCAACGACAATATGAACTATGTATATGTAATGCATATATGCAGTACATCATAATTACATGTATGCACTGCATCAGCACTGCATATACGTGTAGTACATCAGTAATACATATATGTAATACTTGAAAAATCTTGTACAAATATATTAACCAGTCAATATGTGTATCGTTCTACAAGTTAATGTTCAACTATGCTATATTATTATTCTATTAAACAAAAAAGCAAAAACAGAGCCTACTAGATTGGTGTACAATAAAAACAATCAACACTTAAATTGGGAAATCGATGGTTGTGATCGTTTACCTGATTGTTTTCTTCAGATTCATGCCTGATTTTGCAGCCACTTTGGATGAACCAGACGATCAGTTGACGAAAATTTGAAACCCTAGATCTGGGAATAAGTTAATCGACGTGAGTGAGTTAGAAGAGGGAAAAAAGAAACACTTGTAATTTCTTAATACCAATATTACCCTCCCTCATTAAAAAAGACCCAACAGTTTGTATTTTTCCCTTTCCTTTTTTTAAGCCTTTGGTATAATAAAATCAATGGTGTTAAGAGAGTTCTCTAGTTCTCTCTAGATCTCACCCCTATATATATATATATATATATATATATATATATATATATATATATATATATAAGAGTTCAAATAAAAAACACGTGTTTTGTGAAAAGTGTGACAAGAGCTTTAAAATAAAACAAACCACCTAAATATGACACTATACAATGTAAATATGAAACAATACAAGTATATAGAAACTATCAATTTCAACCACTGGATCATAGATCCAAAGGCCTAGATCTATTTTTATTATTCTCACAAAAATATTGTTTTTTACATTAACCCTACCATATATATATATACACACATAATGTGAATCTATTTGGTTTTTACTTAAGTAGAAATTCAAGGTGAACAAAATGAACGACTAAATATGTAAACTAAAACAAGACCATTAAACACCTCAAATGTTAATAGAAGTCGTACGCTCTTTGCAATAGATGGATGAACCATCGTAGATCCTTTGGTGAAAGCGGGTCCCAACAACAACTCTAAGGTACGTCGAAAAACATAGAGTGGGTAAAGATTTTACAGACGTTTTTTGCATTAGGGTTTTACCGAGATATTACATGAAGAATTTCAACATTTATTATTATTATTTTGTTTATAATGGAATTCGTCAATGCTGTTTTGTGGACAACACTACTTTCTAGTAGTGTAAAAGTAAAAATCTTCGAGACACAAAAACTAAAGATGATCGGAGATTGGGATTTAATATGTAGAATATATGGGCATATATGGGTACCCTAATGGCTTAAAAGACTTTATGTACTGTGTTTGTATGTGTATACGCATACGTATAAGAATAATATATTTCAAGGATAAGCTAAAACTTCTATTGGGAAATGTGTATTTTCTGATGCTAAAGCCGTATTGACATTATTTAATTCCCCAAACAAACCATAAAATTAAAAATGATCATGGAAGATCTGAAGAGTGTTAAACCTTTATCACTTTATGTATCAGTATATGCATGCCTTAAAACAACTTTTATTTATTTTTAGTGAAAAAAGAAAAAGAAAAAGAAAAAGAAAAAAAGTAATACATATAGCACAATAAAGGATTGCTTTTTAAAAATGTTTTTTGCTTTTTGGATAAACAAAATGTCCAAAATGTTCATTCAAAAGCACCTAAAAGCACCAATTTGATGCTTTTAGAGGGGTATTTTAGACATTTTACCTCTCTAAAAAACAAAAAACATTTTTAAAAAGCAATCCCAAACACCCCTTAAATGTATTTAAGTTCCTTTTATTTCACTACCGCAAGTTCTAATAAAAAGAAAAAAAACTTGGTTCCACTACTGAAAACAACAAATTGTTGTGATTTAATCTTTTTGTTTTTTTTTGTTCAAAGGGTCAGTAGATCTATGACCAGGAAAACAATGCTTATCAAAACATTACTATTCTTCTAGCTAAGAAACTTGTTTTAGTCAATTCAAATATGCTTTATTTCTTTTCCTTACCATTA
Organism: Bidens hawaiensis; assembly: GCF_021521415.1. Classification (NCBI taxonomy): domain Eukaryota; kingdom Viridiplantae; phylum Streptophyta; class Magnoliopsida; order Asterales; family Asteraceae; genus Bidens; species Bidens hawaiensis. The sequence continues at coordinate 621,120 of NW_027491256.1, forward strand.
TTGTTTTATTTCCTCTAAATAAGGATAACTAATTAGCAAGATAAGAATGTTACTAATTATGAACAAAAATTGCATGCGGCAATAATATTTATCTCTTAATTAACTTTTCATGCCAAATTAAATCTTTACTTTACTTGCAATTCAATTAATCAATAACTTCATGCGTAAATATAAACCCTAATATATATGAACCCCATATATGTTTCACTATCTCCCCAAAAAATAAAATATACTTTCACTTTTCTTTTTCATTTATATAAATACGTGTTCTTATCAAATGCAAATTTATCCATCCCACAAAACATTGGTCAAGAGATGTCTCCAAGTACATGCATTTGTCTCTTGACATTCATGCTTTATGTAACTTGTTGCATATCCAACACTTTTATTAGAACCACCCTCCCTCATCAACACCCTGACCCTGAAGCCATTGTTCTACAACTACAAAGGTATGTATGTCTCACCTTAAGCTTATAACACCCCCTCACACACACATATCCACCCATTTTTTATTCACATTCATATATAGTTTATCAAGAAAACCATCTGGGGTTCTTTTATTTTCTCAAGATTTTCAAAAAACCTTAAAAAAAATAAAATAAAATAAAAATAAAAACCCTCTATTTCTACCCAAAAAAAACCTAAATAATTAGATTGTTAGCAAGTTCCCATCTTGGTAATGCTTATTAGGAGATTATATAAAATCTAGGTTTCTTTCTTTTCTATGAATGTTACAAAAACTTTATACATATATGTTTTTTTTTCTAACTTTGCTTTGATAACTTCTCATATTTTCCCAAATGTCAGGAAAGTAAATACTTCAATAGCCTCAAGAAGGCGAATACTTGAAACGAACCCGTTATACTTTCAATCAAAAGATCAAACTCCTTGCCAGACCGGTAACCCAGTCGACGATTGTTGGCGGTGTGACCCAAACTGGGCCAATGACCGCCAACGTCTCGCTGACTGCGCTATCGGTTTTGGTCAGGGTGCAATGGGAGGCAAAGGAGGCCAAATATATGTGGTCTCCGATCCGTCTGATAATGACCCCGAAAACCCTCCACCAGGGACACTAAGACACGCGGTCATACAACCCGAGCCATTATGGATCATATTTGCCAATGACATGCACATAAATCTAAAAACCGAGCTTGTGGTCAGCAGCTCGAAAACCATTGACGGGCGTGGGGCTATCGTACATGTAACCGGGAAAGGGTGCATTGTGATTGAAAATGTGGGAAACATAATCATTCATGGGCTTTACATACATGATTGTGAGCCATCAGGGAAGAGTAAGATAAGGGTGAGTCCAACTGATATTGTGAACAGAGGGAAATCGGACGGTGATGGATTAACAATCAAGGGGGTACGGAATATGTGGATTGACCATTGTTCTTTTGCTAGGTGTACCGATGGCTTGGTTGATATCACACATGGATCCACCGCGGTCACAGTGACCAATTCTTATTTTACCGATCATGATAAGGTCATGTTATTAGGTCATTCTGATGATTTTTTGGCCGATGCCGGTATGCAGGTAGCCTATAATAATTAGAGTTAAAAATATAACTAACATAATACGCGCTATGAATATAATAATACATTAAACTGATAGCGAGTGCTTGTATAGGTGACGGTCGCTTTCAATCACTTTGGAGAAGGGCTCGTGGAGAGAATGCCAAGATGCAGACACGGGTATTTCCATGTTGTAAATAATGACTACACTGAATGGAAACTGTATGCCATTGGTGGGAGTGCGGCTCCCACCATTAACAGTCAGGGCAACAGATTTGTTGCCCTGCCTGATTCACATAAAGAGGTACATAAGTACATAACTATATTATATAGTGTTTAGTATTATTATATGCATTTAGTTGCAAATGTATATATATGCATAGGTGACGAAGCGAATGGAAGCGAAGGACGATGAATGGAAGGGGTGGAATTGGAGGTCGGAAGGGGACTTGATGGTTAATGGTGCATTCTTTGTGCCCTCAGGTGCGGAGATCAGTATTCAATACGACAGGGCATCCAGTGTCCCGCCAATGTCGGCTTACCTTATAAACCAACTTACTATGCACGCGGGTGTCCTCGTTGGTGTCCCAAGGTGATTTAGTGGTTAACTTTTTTGGTCTTGTTTTTTAACTTTTAACAATTTAATGTTCAAATTCCTAAGTTATTTGATATGTTATTGTTATGCAGCAATGTAGGTGGCAATCCACCACCTGGCGGTGATGGTGGTCCTCCTATTATTAATCCACCGGTTGATGGTCAACCAAGTGGTGGCAACCCTCCAGGCACAATACCAATACCGCCTGATGGTGGTGATTATGGCTACCCTCCAGGCACAATACCACCAGGTGGCAACCGCTATGGGACCACACCACCAGGTTGCTACGCAACTGGACAAACACAAGACAGTTGTGTTCCTGGGAACATACTAGGTGGCGGTAATCCTGTGATGGTCTCTGGTGGTGGGTACAGCCCTGTACCAGGATCACCACCAGGATCGCCACCATTTGGGGTGCTACAAGGTTGTGGGCCCGGGATAATACCCTACTGTGGTGGTCCAGGCGGCAGAAGGGTTTCAGGTGCATCTAGCAGCATTCACGCAATGGCATGCTCGTCAATACCGACTACCATACTATTGTCTTCACTAGTTGTAGTATCACTATTGACTGCGCATGCCCATGACTACGGTGTGCTATTCGCGTTATTGTAACTACTAAGATGGAAAATGGCATTCTGTGTATATAATGATTCATATGCCTATGATGAGTATGATGTTAATATAGTGACCATTTTCATAGAAAGTACTATAAACATTTAAAAGGAAAAAAAAAAGATAACATGTATGTCTAAAACCACTGTGAAAACTAGCAAATAACTTCTTAGAACAAATATTTTCAACATGAACATCCAATTGCTACAAGCCTAAAAAAGCTTAACAACTGAACTGAAATACATAAGATCCACAAAGCCGCAGATGTTATAAAGTAACGAACTCTCAAAATATAAATGTCTACTAACACAAAAAAAAAATCTAAAAAAAGTATTATACAACACATCAAAACTTACCGCTCTGAGCCTCTCATGTATGGAGAATCACATGATCCGGTTGATTGTACATCTCATCAATCACTTCATGATAAGTTTTGAAATTACGGTAAAATAATTCGTTGAAAGGATTTTCTTGCAATGAACCCTCTCCAAGAGTTGATCAATCTGACTTCAAAATCCATTTAAGATTATAGTCCATCATAAGTATCGATCGCCTATTTTAGAGATTTGGGGATACGCTTGTTAACAAACCGAATGGACACAAACAAACCATGTTCTTGTTTGTTCATTTAACTTAAACCACAAATCTGATCGAACACAAACACTTAAACGTAGGTTTTCTTGTTCGTGTTCGTTCGCTAAGAAAATAAAAATGTTTGTGTTCGTTTATGTTTGTTCATTAACAGTAAAACGAACATAACCAAACATATATAACTGAGCTAAAACCACTTATAAATGATGCGAAGAAAAATGTGTTAGGCCTAAAAAGTTCGTAAAATAAAGAACATTAATGAATGTAAACGAACAAGCATATATAAATGAACGAACATGAATGAAAGAACGAGACATGTGCTCATGTCCGTTCATTTAACTAAATGAACAAAAATTTTTGTAATTGTTCATTCATTTATTAAATATATAAACATAAACAAACTTCATGCTGAACGATTCACGAACTGTTCACTTAACATACGGTTTATATACAAGCCCAGAGATGTGTGACAAAACTAAAAAAACAATCATCTAAGATTTTGAACACTATTAAACCATAGCCGAATTAGAAGCCTAATGAATCAAAATAGATCATAACTATGATACCTGATGACGGAATTCGAACCGAAGATCGAACAACTTGTGGAATTAACGGCAAAAAGATTGGAGAATTGCAGTTAGACCCTTGCACTATGGTTTTTGTTTTGCAAGACCCACTACATTTAACTCCATTAAATATTTAGTAGAATAGGCTTTGCGATCCAAAAGGGGATAGCGGCGCAGCTTGTTGCTCGCTTACCCGTTATTCAAATATAGTTTGGGTTGTGTTAAATGTTAATAAAAAATTAATCACTCCATTAAATCTTATCTTGTACTTTGATGAAGATATCTTCTACTTTTTATCATTTGAAGTAGAAATAAAAACAAATAAAAAATAAAATTAGGCACATCAAGAAGTAATTAAGTTTAACATATTGGGGTGAACAACTTTTTGAATCTTGGTGACCCGAAGAAACTCATAGCCAACTACTAAATCGTGTTTTTTTGACACATATTATTACATTTACAGTTAATCTTGATGAAGGTATATTGGACGAGTGGTGGTTGATGATAGTGGTGGTATGCAAGTAGTCGTAGGAATCTTGATTGCATTACGTTTTGGTGGTGCATTTTGCCATCAAAGAGAAGGTTTTGGAGTAGAGCACCTGCATCCATCACTGCTTGCAAAAACTTCCCTTTCTCTGGCAATCTTTTAGTTAGTAGAGCGTTATCAAGTTTTATGATGAATTTGTCTTCTATATAACTAGTCTGAGTGGTTCTCACAATGGAAGCGCCGTCTTCAATTTTTTTAGTTTCATGTTGACGGATGAGGTCTTTTGAAAGTACACGACATTTGAATTGAAAATTATCTCTGTCATTGATGGTTTTTGTTAAGAGATGTTTGTAATGCAACATTTCATCACTCTTTCTAGCAGTCTCTTTGTAAACAAATGCAATTCTTGTTTCCAATTCCAAAATCGAGTGGAATTGAGCAAGCTTCCATTGATCCTAATAGTGATCAAAATGAATATAATATAATTTATAACCCAACTGCCAACATTAAAGAAAAAATAAGTTATGAGGATAGAACTAATTAAAATGTCATTTTTCATAGGCATTTTAAGCCACGTGTTCCTAACTCGGATAAGAGAAATCACAATAAACTATCATGTATAAGAGAATCCGAAAACAACTTAAACCTAGAAGCTAACTTCATAAACTAAAATGAGATCACCAATATGCATATACCTACCTCTTCTTGGTAGTCCCACTCCCAATTTAATTGTTTATATGCCTCCTCCATATGTTACCAAACAAAAGAGAGAGATATGGTGTGGTGAATATTAAGAGGGTTTTGAGTGTAAATAAAATGCTTTACTTATATATAGCATTTTAGCTTTCTTTCAAATTATTGTCAAAAGGGACAGAGGTTGGGATATCCAAAGCTAGCCAAAAGTCAAAAGCAAGTAAAATAGATAAATAAAGATAAAAGTGTTTATAATAGGCCATTAGGGTATCATTTTTAACATATCTTAAGTCATTATAGCTACCATATCGTTTGAAGATAAAATTCTATTTATTTTCGAAAAAGAATGAAACTTTATTCACTAAAAGAACCGTCAAAGATTAATCGACACTGATACATCAGTCCACAATACATGATATTCGAGACTAACTAACCAATTACTAATAATATTGGAGACCGATTTTCATGTGGTTGAAGTTAGTGACCAACAATCAATCCCTAATATTATGGCGTCTTATTTGAGTCTAATTTTAGTCTCATTAAGTCGTTATTTTATCATTTTTTTTCGGTTTTATGTGTGCTTGACTAGGGCACTCCTTTTCGTTTACATATGAACTTCTTTTAAGGTTCGATAGATATGTTTTTGGTAAACATAAAACCACGAAGAAAGGAAAGCAAGAGATGTCAAATTGCCATATGAAATAGCTGATTTATACTTGCTTGCATGATGATCATGATCACATTAGTGTTGTACACAATGAATAGACTGGTCCAGTTTGGTCAAATCTTATCCATCACACGCAAATAGAAACCAAGAAAAAAATCTCTGTTAACAAAACATCGCACATCCGATGAATCTTTGACCACAAATCCCACATACGAATAAGACTTCCGGTTCAGTGATGTAGTATTTTATAAGTTTGTCAAAGCCATCCGAAGATGTTTTGTTTTTTGTTTTGTCATAAAACTAATCATCATTAATAATGATACTAGTGTAGTTTAAACTTAATTGCAATATATTCATAATAGTTTTAACGCAACTAAATAAAATAAAGCAATGATAATATAAAAATGCCTATATCTTAGTATCTTAGGTTATTATTTCATCAACTTTTTGTTTAGCATGTACTTGAACAGTGCATTCCTTTTCATATGCACGTTTTTAAGGTTTAGTAGAACCACAAACAAATCCAAGCAAAACATGGAAAGCAACAAATAGTCAAATGTAATGGCTACTTTAGTGTGTAAATAATAATTAGTTGATATATGTTTGCATAGTGATCATGTAACACCTTTATGCTTCATATCGAGATATCAACATCCTATAACCTTTTTTACTTTGTGGGTTATCAATGTGAAAAGCATGAACAATGTCATCCTCGTCTATTATGTAAGTTAATAACATAAAAAATCAACATAAGTAATATTTAAAATATAAAAAATCTCATATATCAAGTCTCTAAAGCTCTTTAATATACTAATCAAAGTTAGTTAATGAAGTAACTTTCAAGTGTGCAAAGATGTGTTACAATTTTTTTTATATAAAACAGTTAAAAGAACCGATGAAATAGACTTTCACGTCAACAAAAGAATCTATATGATATCCGCGTGAACAAAAGAATCTACATGACATCCACATCAACAAGAAAAAACACCTACATAGCCTATATATGCGTAATGATTATGCGAGTAACCAATGTTAACCGATGATTTCATATGTACGTGTATTTTTGATACAAGGAATATATCAACTTGGGTTAAAGGAGTTTTTTTAATCTGTATATTATATAGAGCTAGAATAAATTTTATTTACTTTTAAAGCACATTAATTTCTTTCTTATGTGATTATTACATTTTTTATGTTACTAGTACCTTATTTAGTTGCTCAACTTATCTTAGTTAAAATTCTTGTAAATTATAAGAATCTTCCTTTCAATATATTGAACCTTATGAAGTGGGATGACTACAACGAAGACTACAAGGACGATTGCGCAAAAACATAGTCGATTGCCCAAAGACGACGATCACTGGATGCTATTCTTTGTTGGTTATTTTCCTCTAGATGTGATAAAAAAAATCTTTTAGTGTTTTAAAGTAGGGAAATTAATTGCCCACAGTGATACAAGTTTAACTAGTCAATTTCGTCCTTTATATGTGGAGCACAAGCCTACAAGGTAGTGATTGAAAATATCATTATTCTTGAGTAAGTTTTTATTCCAAAACCAAACTGCATAAACCTGAAACTGATTGAAATAGCTGATTAGGTGCAGACAGTTCGATCGGTTGCTAACAGTTTATAAACATCTTAATTTCCTACTTATAACCAAATACAGCAAATGCAGTCAGACAAAGATTTAGCTATATCATATATTTTGTACCACCCATCTTTATGATATAAAAGGGGCTCTAAATTGTTGGAGGTCAAAGTCAAACTGATGAACCACATGAATGTACAAAGAACTGTCACATATCAAAAAGTTTGAAATAGACTCACTCTCTTCTCATCTTCGCATTAACATTAATTTCTTTGTAAGACTGAACTTTCTTGGCTGATACACGTACCGGCCTCGAAAGAGATGTTTTTCTTGATTCTTGAGAAGAATCACCTTTATCTTCCGTTTTAGATGACAATGAAGTCCCTGAATCATAATCATTCACTTTCATTTTACCATCATCATGATCATGACCATCAACAGGTAATGAACATGGTGTAACATCATCGATATCGGTCATCTTCAGTGAGTCTTCAACGTTAAACTTTGCAGATTGCCTTCTTTTTTGGAGCCTTTTGGATTTACCCTTGTCATTATTATCTTGAACTGTTGAAACGTTTATTAGTAAAATCAACAATCAACATGTTAAAAAAGTAGATGAGAAAAGAATCAAAGATAAATAAACACACACCTTTGAATATCTCTCTGCTGCTGTTAGTATCGTTTTTGTCATCATCGCCTTCTGCTACGGTACCAACTTCTGTCTCCACTGGTTCAGTCACCTTATTGTGCTACAAGTGAAAATATAAAATATTGACCATGTTAAGATATTATAAGATTATACAACAATTTAATTAATAACCGTTTATGTACTTACATCACTATAATTTGATTCACACATTCTGGTTTTATTTTTTTCCTGAAATAAAATGCACAAATGTACCGTGTATCATGTTTGCCATCAACTAAGTGATAAAGATATCAAGTTATTAACTAACTGACCTCCAACTCCAAGTTTTTTGCAATAATCATGCCATTTTTGCATGCAAGCTCATGACTCAGAACTTTTTGCTGAGTCAAACAACAAAACAAGCGGTATGAATATGAGTATATGACCCCTGTTAAAAGTAAAACAGAACAAGAAGTTACTTAATATTTTGCTGGATTACTAACCTTTTCCTTGATCGCGCGCAGTTCCTACAGCATAGACATTCAAATGCATATCACAAAAAAGAAAAAAAAAAGTATATAGAAGTTTAACTAATTATGGGAAAACTGACTGTTTGCATTTGACTGTTAGACTGAGCAAGTTGCAAATTCTGCTCCTTCATCTTCTGTAAAGTGACCCTCAGTTTCTGCATCTCATAACCACTTAGTTCAATCACTTTACTGCAATAAAATTATAAGAATAAACAACAATGATTTAAAAATTCCACAGCAGCATGAAATGGAGAAAGGAAGATACTTTTTCTCTGTTAAGTGCTTCATAAGTACTGCTTTTTCCTGGATCATATAAAAAAGAAACTTTAACCACTAATTAAACATACATTGACAAATATTAGCTAAATAGATGCTGATGTGGAAACTAATTAGTAATTACACCATAGATTAATACTCCAACAAAAGCATGGGATGTCACCATAAACAAGATGTACCTGTTGAAGCTGCTCAATGTGTTTTCTTAAAGCATCTAAACTTGGCCCTGAATTGTAATCCTGGTTTAAACCTGTAGATCCTCGTGACATGTTGCTGATGTCAGCAAGAGCTTTTTTTCCTCGAGTTTTCGCCTTACCCTTTGTCTTTTCTGCTACTTTGGGCTCATCTGTTTCAGCAGAAATTATTATAATCAACAAAGAAGATAGATTAAGTTATAGTTATCACTGCTAAAGCAATAGCAACTCATTAACGAAGTGATGATAAACTATGAACATGTTATTGGAATCTTCAGTGTACCAGCCTTTAGCATGTATCCTAGTTTGAGCCTCAAAGTTAAAATTCAGAACACAAACAAAATAATAAGCTTGTTATCGTCTTCTTTAACCGACTAAAACCTGGTTTCTCATTGCAAAATGTAGCAATATACGGCTCTAAATGTCAAGAGCCCAGTAACAAACCCTAAAACTCTACATCTTCTCAGCCAAGATTTAATGTAAAATTTTGTCATATATATAATTGTATTGATCCATCATTACAAATCTATTTTGTTTAAAACATTTAACTCTAATAATACAATAATCTCTATTATTCTAGCTCATAACATCAAATCAGTTATACTGTCGTCTTTCCTCCACCTAGGGTTTATCTATCCCCAATTAAAATTTACAATAACACAAGCAATTACAACAAGTGTAACAAAAACCTGAAGTATTAACAGACTCATAGCTGAAAACTCAAATTCAAGCTTCGATTATCAAACCGATTGTGTTTAACTATCTATAACAGCTACCGTCAGTTAAACTACAAGTCGTCGTTACACAATACGAAAACCACACGAACGATTTGCAATCACACAGATGCAAATTCTGATTCTTAGAGATAAATCCATAGCTAGTACTAAAAAACCACACGAACAATTACATAAACAGCTATCAAATTCAAACTCAAGCTTCCATTTCGTTGCACAATACGAAAACCACACGAACAAATCACAATCCAGTCCGTAACTACTATTAGTAGAGAATCAGCTACTTATTCGTCAATCTAACCACAAATAATAATTAATAATAATAATAATATCGGTGAAATCGTAATGATTGAGAGAATTAGGTAAACAATTAAGGTAGCAGATAGATGATACCTTGAGTGATGAAATTGAAGGTAGATTCGTACACAGATAGATCTTCCATGATCTTCGGCATTTGTATAAACCCTAATAATTTTTAGCGATCAAACTCTCGGATCATATTATTAATATTATTTTCGCTTCAGACACACACTGGAATTGATAAATGGGATGGATTTCAGGAGGGAAATGGTGGTTGATTGATAAGTTTTAAATAGTGGGCCTTTTGGGCTTTAGTGTAGGCCCATTGTTAATATGAAATTAATCCTAATTTGTTTTCTCATTTGTGTTTTGGGTTTTAGTGAAAGACTATTGGTTAAATGATAAAAAAAATATATTAAAATAGTAATTAATTTTCATGAATTCAGCCATATAAAGAAATTCAATATTAGCTTTGTCACCCGATTAAAGATGTGATGAATTTAGCCAGTAGTTTGTATATTTAGAGAATTCGGTGGTTATAAAAAATATAAAGAAATTCAATATTAGCTTTGTCAATAGTAGAAAATTTGTATACGTAAAAAAAGTCTTTACAAAGAAATTTAATCAAATAATTTTTCATCTCCTTATTTCTTGCTACAACCGTCACCGTTTGACACCTAAGACTGTGTGTTGCCGTTGAAACCGGACTCCGAATTCATCCAATAATATTGTGTGATGCAATGCTGACTGGACACTCACTAAAGTCACTTCTGAAGTCGCCTGAGGCTGTTGTGGTTCAGGCGAACAGTGGCTTCAACGAATTCTCTGATTTTTTTTAAACTTTAAAGAAGAATATAAATTAAAAGATAATATTTTGTAATAAAAGATAAAAATTATATACTAGTACTAGAAAAAAAACCAAAACTTAATAAATTATAGATTATATAAATAAAAGCCCAAATTTTATTAAATAATAACTCAAAATAAAAAAAAATAAAAATAAAAAAACTGACCAAAGTTTAAGCCCAGTAAAGATTATGCTAAAAAAAACCACTCTTCCTTCTTCACCATCTTCTTCTTCTCCACTTCACCAATTTTACAAACATACACACTAAAAAAATAAAAAAGAAAAAAAAATAAAGGAAAGAAGACCAGCTTCCCTTCTGCCGCCACTACCCTGCTCGCCCGGGCTCGCAGAAGCCCCTTTACGCCGTCCATCGCGCCACCTTGTTGCGGTGTTCGTGGGCGACGTTGCTCGTGCCAGGCCGCTCGTGGCTATGGTGGCGGCTCCACAACGCACACTTTAAGATTTTTTTGATATAGGGTAAAGGAATGGATGAGAACCTTATTAAAATAGTAATGATTTTTATGAATTCAGTCATATAATGAAATTCAATATTAGCTTTGTCACTAGAAGAAAATTCGTAAACGTAAAAGCAGTGTGTAACTGTGATATTGAAGAAACACTAATGGACCCCGGGCAGATTACGGGTAACCTGGGGGTTAGATAGATGTTTCCCACGAGGGGTTAGACCCAGAGAATATGGTTCTTCTGATAACCTGCAAAACAGACACCGTGAGCTTGTCACTGAGAAGGGGGGTTTCCTCCTTGTGACCACCCTCCGGCGTGAGAATCAGACTAGGTTGCTCTTTAAATATATATGTATATTAAGAGATTGCTAGAGCAGATATCAGGCATAATATGATGAGATATGTTAAGATATGATAAGATGAGATGGTCATACCATTTGTGGTATTTATAGCCGAATGTATGTTTCCAAGGAGGTGTGGCCTGCTGAATAGTATTCCTGTTCAACCAACAGTGGCCTACGCACGTGCCCTGCTGGTAGTTGGTGGGTAGGCAGCGGCTGATAGTGACCAGGCCTGCTGTGTACTATTCCTTTTCCACCAACTGCCGGCTATGCACGTGGTATGGCAGTAGTTGGTGAGTAGGCAGCGGCTAATAGTGACATACAGTACAGGAGCATGCTGCTCACCATACTGTTGTCAATAAGCTGTCGTATCTTTAGTCAGATCTTTTGCCCATACCTCGTCAGGTACAGTACAGAAGATCTTCTCGTATCGTACGGACTGGCTTATTTGGGCGGGAGTATTCCCCCTCCCGCCCTTGTGCGGGATTGTTCCCGGCTTTGCTCATTCCTTCAGGTGACACTGAGTGATTGAGAGCTAAGTGCCTTGTGCGTGTAGCCTTGCTGCGCGGGTGGCCTTCCCTGATGGCTTGTATCCGAAGCTGCGGGAACAGGCGGAGTCCTTCACCATTGGGAGGCATTTCCTGCGGGAACAGCTTGCGTACTGCGCGTAAGGACGTCACGTCTCTGAGCATGGTGGGTCCTGCGGATCCAGTTGGTTTCTGCGCAGACGTCCCTCTTCAAGGTGAGTCTTGCGGGTCCAACTGGGCTCTGCTGGGACCTACCTCTTCAAGTCCCCCCAGTCCAATGTTCTTCTCATGAGTGTTTAATAAAGTGAGGTGAACTTTTGGACTTAAGCAAAGGGTTTTGAAAAGGGTTTTTTAAGGTTTTCCATGGGGATTCTTCCCGCGGAAGTCCTTGTCACTTGCAGAAATTCCCGACTTTCCTGCTTGATCTTTGGGTATGATGCGGGTAGGTCTGTAACCTCCCCGCAAGTCAGGAGCGTTGAGTCCCACTTGTGTGGATTCTCCATGAGGTTTTGGTAGTTTTGAACATAGTGATCAATTATGTTAAAACCACCAATTCCATCCTGGAGCTTCAAACAACGTAGTTCTCGACGTTCCCGCTATGCGGGGATGTTATTTCCGTTTCCGCAAGCATTGCCCAGAAAATCCTTCTTGATTTCAATTCCCAGCGGAGCGCTAGGTATGTGAAGGGTTTTGCCTTAACACTGTACCCGCGCTCGTCTTACGGTTACTTTACTTCCAAGGTATTCCTGGCGTCAATTCCCTGCGGGTGCTAGGTATGTGAAGGGTTTTGCCTTAACACTGTACCCGCACCCGTCTTATAGTTACTTGGTTGCCGAGGTATACTTGGCTTCACTTCCCTGCGGGTGCTAGGTATGTGAAGGGTTTTGCCTTAACACTGTACCCGCATCCGTCTTACGGTTACTTGGTTGCCAAGGTATTCTTGGCTTCAATTCCCTGCGGGGTGCTAGGTATGTGAAGGGTTTTGCCTTAACACTGTACCCGCATCCGTCTTACGGTTACTTGGTTGCCAAGTAATTCTTGGCTTCAATTCCCTGCGGGTGCTAGGTATGTGAAGGGTTTTGCCTTAACACTGTACCCGCATCCGTCTTACGGTTACTTGGTTGCCAAGGTAAGGGGTATTTTCCCGCTTACTTTTGAATCTTTTTGAATTTTGAAATTCGAAGAGTTGGTGAAAGGATAAGAACAGTCCAAACCTCTGAAACGTCGTGCGACGGTTTCTTCTGACTGTGTCAGGACGTGCAGGAAGTTATGGTGACGTGACAGTACATGGTCATTCCAGACGCTTTTTCAGGCGCGTGGGCGCGATTTTTTCGGGCGCGTGGCCGCGAAATTAATGGTATGCGTCCTGTCAAGAGCTGTTGCCAGCTTGCTCTTTGCCACGTGTCATAGTTTCATTGCACCTTCGATTTCTCTCTCCTCCGCATTAAATTCATCGCATTAATTGCGATTAGTATATAAAGGGGGAGAGGGTTCTTTGTAATTCACACCTTTCACTTTTCTCTTCATCTTTAGAACGATTTCCGGCGAATACTCATCTTTCAGTCGAGCATTCTCTTGAAATCGTTTTATTCTCTCTTTCTGCAAGATGTCGTCTCGTGATCTCGAATATACAGCCGATGACAAGAGTACTGCTGGCGAGTGCCAGTGTGCTCTGCCTGGCGATCTGTATCAGTACATCGTCAGGAAGTTCATGCTCGAGTCTCTCGAGCCTGAGTTTCCTGAACCCCACCAGACGGTGTATGATGCCCCCAGAGGCAAGATCGGGGTTTATGCTGCATTCTTTGTTTATGGGAATCTTAGGTTCCCATTGACAAAGTTTGTTTACCGTGTCCTTGAGAGGCACGGTGTGCACCTGACCGAGGTGCACCCGATGGCGATTGCCAAGATTCGGCACTTCGAGTGGGTGTGCCGGATTCTGGGCATTGAGCCCTATGTTGACCGCCTGATGACCTTCTACACTTGGAGGTGCATCCAGGGGTGGTACACGTTGATAACCCGGATTAAGGGTTTGAAGATTTGCGCAACCGAGCGCAGTCTTCGCGCGTGGAAGCGGGAGTTCTTCTTCATATCCGCTCGCGCCATCCCCCTTGCCATGAAGTTTAAGAACGGGCAAGCTCTTCCCAGCCTTCACGCCTCCAACTACGAGGAGGCGGAATGGTTTGCGAAGATATCCCGAGTCCAATCTCCGGTTTACCGGTTTGCGGAGTCCGGGATGGTGATGCTGGGGATGAGCCGGGTTTGGAAGGATGCGGATGCGCATAAGATCCCAATCGTCCTCGAATACGGTTCGAACTCTGTTCCTTACGGTATGCTTTGTTTCTTTTTGTTGATTCTGAATTTCTTCTAACTTCTTTCCTGTTTATTTCAGAGAGGAACGACTTGCAGTCGCTCCTGAACCCGCGGGAGGCTGACGGTCCCGCTCGGATGGGTACTCGCGCTCTAGACGAGAACGAGTTGCCCATCCTAGAACAAACGTCGGATCGGTTCGTGGAGGTCTACCCGCTAGGCCACGAGATCCTGAGCGCCAGGCGGCCAGGTAAGGCGCTCTTCGACCCTCGACCCCTCAATGTTGAAACCTCTGCTGGAATTCCTCTAATCGTATGTTCTGATGAGGAATCCGCAGATGGTCCTCCGTTGGTGCGGAAGAAGAAGGCTGCCGGCGGGAAGGGGAAGGAGAAGGTGGCCTCCACTGCCGATCCAGTGCCTCGGTCTGAATCGGAGACCGAGAGCGAAGAGGTGGCGGGGAATCTCGGTGGTGATAAGACCACCGCTCCGGAGGCTGCGACTGTCACCTCCGAAGAGCCCAAGAAGACGACGGTGAGCGGCGCAAAGAGGCCGGCTCCATCGGGTTCGTCCCCGCCTCTCCGTACCTTTAGGCTCAAGAAAACCCGTAAGTACAAACTTCCTTTATCTTTTAACTTCATAGTTCTTATCATTAACACTTATCTTCTTTACGCAGGCGTGGATGTTGACGCATTCCAGGGTGGAGCGCAGAGGAGTACCTCTCCGCCAATGACGGTAGGCTTGGTCAGCCTACCTGAGGCGTCGACCCAGGCGCCTGCGCCTGCTTCCGCTGGTTCAGTTGCTCACTCCTTTGAGCCGACTGTTCCAGCTGAGATGACGTCACCGCCGGCTGTGAGTGCTATTTTTACAGCATCTTTCACCAACTGCCGGCTATGAGAATCAGACTAGATTGCTCTTTAAATATAAATGTATATTAAGAGATTGCTAGAGCAGATATCAGGCATAATATTATGAGATATGTTAAGATATGATAAGATGAGATGGTCATACCATTTGTGGTATTTATAGCCGAATGTAGGTTTCCAAGGAGGTGTGGCCTGCTGAATAGTATTCCTGTTCAACCAACAGTGGCCTACGCACGTGCCCTGCTGGTAGTTGGTGGGTAGGCAGCGGCTGATAGTGACCAGGCCTGCTGTGTGCTATTCCTTTTCCACCAACTGCCGGCTATGCACGTGGTATGGCAGTAGTTGGTGAGTAGGCAGCGGCTAATAGTGACATACAGTACAGGAGCATGCTGCTCGCCATACTGTTGTCAATAAGCTGTCGTATCTTTAGTCAGATCTTTTGCCCATACCTCGTCAGGTACAGTACAGAAGATCTTCCCGTATCGTACGGACTGGCTTATTTGGGCGGGAGTATTCCCCCTCCCGCCCTTGTGCGGGATTGTTCCCGGCTTTGCTCATTCCTTCAGGTGACACTAAGTGATTGAGAGCTAAGTGCCTTGTGCGTGTAGCCTTGCTGCGCGGGTGGCCTTCCCTGATGGCTTGTATCCGAAGCTGCGGGAACAGGCGGAGTCCTTCACCATTGGGAGGCATTTCCTGCGGGAACAGCTTGCGTACTGCGCGTAAGGACGTCACGTCTCTGAGCAGGGTGGGTCCTGCGGATCCAGTTGGTTTCTGCGCAGACGTCCCTCTTCAAGGTGAGTCTTGCGGGTCCAACTGGGCTCTGCTGGGACCTACCTCTTCAGATATGATAAAGAACTTTAATCAAACAATTTGTAATCTCGTTATTTCTTGCTACCACCATCGTCGTCGCCACCACCTTCCTTTGGTTTCACAATTGTCATTGTATGATATCTAAGGTATGTTTGATATGAGGTAAAATGAGTGAAAACATGAAATGGACGATATAATGGAATAAAATAGATCATTACAGTTCCATTGTCTTGTTTGAATAACTTATAGGACTGAAATGAATCGTTATTTTGTGTTGTTTGGTAGACAGGATAAAACAAAGAAATGGAATACAAACGACAATAAAACCTTTGCCTCATTATACCAAAATAAAAAAATGGTAATGGCAACGATAGTGGTGGTCACGATGGGGTGACAATGGTGGTTAGGTGGCGATGGTAGTTATTAGGTGGCGGTGGTGGTGGTCATGTGGCAGTGTCGAGAAAGTAAGGTGAAGTGAGAATGAAATGGAAAAAAGAGTGTTATGGTAATTCAGGGTTTTAGATACCGGTTCGTACATGCCGGTCGAACCGGTTATACCGGGTTTCGAATAAGTAGCTGGTATTTAGAGCCCGGTATTTTTTGACGGTTTGCTAGAGCATCGAACCGTCGGTTTATTTAAATACCGGTTTTAAGCCCAATAGATTTTTGATATTTTTTTACAGCCCATATTTTTGAAAAATGACTTTAACCTAGTAGATAAAATTAAAATGAGTTAACTATTAAACGATTCCATAAACCTATTGCACATTTTTATTTTTTTAAAAAAATCTTTGTTTGAAAATCTATTATTTTTAAGCTTTTGGATTAGTTTTATTGTTGAGTCATGTACATTTGGTCTATTTTTTGAGTTGACAGTTGCATTTATATAAACTTAAAATTATTTAACCCGGTTGAACTCCCCAGTACAACTCGGTTCAACAAGTTGTATCAATTTTAACCAATCCGATATAAGTAAAATATTGGTTTTTAAAATATTGTCTGGTATGTAACATCTTTAAATACTTAAACCGTTGGTGAAACCACGTCAAAAAACACAATATGGGGAAAGAAGTGTTTTTGCTGACGGGTTTTATCAGAAGATCATCCACAAATAATTCTATATTTTCTTTCTTGTCTTTCATGGGATTCCCTCACATCCGTAGATATCATCTTCAATACGATGCTCACTTACTAGCCAGTTGTGTGAAAGTGATATCCCATGAAATCGGAACTGTAAAATATGATTGTGTGGTCGCCCTTCGAAACATTTTTTTATTGAGAACACCTGTTTTTCATCCATAAATCGGTATCACATTAAATCATATGCATATCCAATCAACTGAAAACCGTAAATTCGAGGCCCTTTGGTAAAATCGGAACATGTGGTGTAGTTATTCAATTATCAAGTATTGAATTTACTATAAAACGATTACAACAAAGTGGCAGGCAAATGGGCAACAAGCTGCGCCGCAACCCCCTTTTGAATAGCAAAACCAATCCTGCTAAAAACGAAGCTTTGGGACCTAGAAGCTGAAGAGGTTTCATGTACGACACGCTGAACCCTACTCAAAAATTTCACAGCCTCTGGGCCAGAAACTCAAATGTATCAAAGGCAAATGGTAGAAAGACAGACAGACAACATGTTGCGCTGATAGCCCTTTTTAAATAGCTAAGCGAAGTTGTTTAAAAATAACATTCATCAATAGTGAACATGGTTATCGACAAAGGAGGGGGAGTGGAATGGCGAATTGATCTCGTGGGCCAACGTTATGGTGTTGAGTGGCTGAGTTCGTGAATGGGGGATGGTTTGTTGGTTGGAATTGAAGGACTGAAATTGATTAGCAAATGAAGTTGTCGGAGGAGGAACATCTAGTTACTACAAGTGATGGTGGTATTCTTTGTGCCAACAGAGATTGTGTGTCAATATATTGTATCCAAATCCTAAACCTTAAACCTGCCTCACACCCATGAAAAATTTCAAATGTAATCACATACCTCGTCACATATTAGATTAACGACCCTATACATGTCCGGATATTTCAGGTTTCAGGTATTCTCATTGTGTTGGGGTTTAGTTATTATCCCAATGTTTGTGAGAAATGAATTATTATATTCTTACTCAAAACCTATATGTATTCATATTAAACAATACTCGTGTTGTCTTGAGAGATTGTATCCCTACAAAAATCAAAGAAAGTGAGAGGAAATTAATACCCAATTTGTGATAGGGTTGTGCACGGCTCAGTTCGGTTTGGATTTTAGGTAAAACCGAATCCGATGTCATCGGTTCTTGAATATACAAACCGTTCGGTTTCGGGTTTTTTCGGTTTTCGGTTATTTTTTGTTTCGGTTCGGTTATAGTCGGTTTTTTTCAATTATGTGTTGACATTGCAAAAAAAAAAATGAAGATGATAATTTTTAAGTTTGTAAGAGTGTACTAGAGTACTGATGTGCTAAAAACAGTCAATAAATATTAACTAAATTAAACAAGTAATAAAAACAAGATCTAAGACTCAACTAAACAAAACACCGGCAAGTGAACCGGTCAATTGTACTAAGCTAAGTAAGTCCGGAATATCGAACCCACAGGACTCTATAAATTACGTTAATTAACTAATTAGACTCGACTTACGACATGACTATTTATTATTAATGTTTTAAGGGGGATTTTTAAACTAATAATAAACTAAGATTAAACTAAGAAAGCAAATAAACAAGTAAACGAGAAACAAGCAATTAATCACGAGATCGAAACCAATCAGAGAAGGAATCTACCTAGGTAAGAATCCCATATATCAACAATCATCAAGCAATGGACATATAACATGATTATGGAAACCGATTTCTAAAACATATTCATCTAACAAAACCCTATTGACCCTTGACTGAATCAAGTGAAATCCCAAAGAACAACTATTAGATTATTAAGCAATCAGTATTATTGATTTCCGCAAAGTCATCAATTAGGGTTAATTAATAGTATCTATAGCAAGCAATCTTACGAAACACTAAACCTTAGATAAGTTGATAAACTAACATGACATCATGAACATGGATCAACACAATAAGCAAGAATATTGTCACAATCTATCCTAGCATGCAATTGACCAAGACACACGAACAACTCCTCACCTTACAGCTATTGGAATTTAGCAAAACATTTAAAACCCTAACCAACTATCAACAAGCTTCTATGATCTAATAGGCATATTCAACCATAATAATCAAAACACCAAGTAAAGATTAAACATGAACCCTGAATCTAAGAACACAATCAAAAGATCCATGTGAAGCAATAGTTAACAATCAATCAAGATAACAAATACTTATACGCATCATGAAAACAAAATCAATTCTTTACTATTAAATAACGAAATCCATAATCAAACAATAGTCCAAAGCAAGAATCAAGTCTCAAACATGTTCATCAAACCTAGGTAGACATGAAGTCTAGCCTAGAATCATTATTAAAAACAATCCTAAACAAGTCTTAAAAACAAAGAGGAAAGACATCAAGAATAATTAACAAGGAACGAAAGTTAGAGTGATAAATCTCTTTGCGATTGATCCTCGAACACCCGGATGAAAGCTCTCTCAATCCTCCTTGGTTCCTAGCTTCAAATCACCTTCAAACCCTTGGTTTTTGACTTAAAATCGGCTGCCAAAAGTTGTAGAATCGGATTGGTTATAAAGATGTATATATAGAACGCATGATGGGCTTGGACTTGCAAAAACAAGTGACCAGAAAGGCCTAGGCGCCCACGACGGCAAACTGCCTTTTGCCTAGGCGCGGCGCGGCGCCCCCGGGGTGAATTTTCGTTTTTTTGCACTTATTTCTTGTTTATTCATGTTAGGCCCCTTTCTTGAACTCCAAGTAACGATGAGAAACTTCTAGAACTTCTTTTCCTTGACTCCAAAGCCACCATCTACATGAAAACAAATCTAAACTCTAAGTGAACTAATCATGTAGTCATTGACGAGTAAAACGAACATAAACTTCGCATGAAATGATAGAAAGAATTAAGTTTAACATGCAAGACATCAAAAGAGTTAAAACACGATAAATATATAAAACTTGACTCAAAACCTTAAATAATAAAAGATAAACGAAACTCGAACTAAAACGAACTCAAAACATTAAATAAACAAAACTTTACACGGGATTCAAGATGTATAAATAGACGTATATCAAGTACCACAAATATATTGAATACAAAAAACAATAACAGACGCATGTTACGTGAAACCACAAGAATACATATTTGCTAGAGTAATAGAGTTTAGAATTCAACAAAATTCTTAATAAAAAAACATTAAAAAGTTTAGCTCTAAATTTCATTCATCATTTTGTTTATCTTCAAAGTTTAGTCTAAGTCTTCATAATCTTCATCACCATTAATCGCTTTGGTTCGGTTTTTCAAAAAAAAAAAAAAAGTTAACCGGGTTAATGCTTCGGTTCCTTGTTTTTAACTCGGTTTTTTCGGTTAATTCGTTTCCGATTTGATTAATTCGGTTTTCTACTCACCCCTAGTTTGTGAGTCAATTATGATAAATCTTTCCACATTATTATAAGGAAGAAGTTGTGGTGATCTCCTTGCTTAGTGAGAAAATTGTTAATTATAATAAACTCTTGGTGAATCTTAGTGAGTTAATGTAAGGAAGGTTAGTTAGCATCCCCCGAACGACTATAAGATGTATCTTGTATACTGATTGCTCTATTCTTTTAAAACCAAACACGCTTGATCTTCAACTATCAAAATGTGTCTACAAAGGTGTTCTACAAACAAGCAATGTGTTTAAAAGATGGTCATTGATTTTAAATAAATATTCACCCTAGGATTCTACAATTTCCTTCAACTTTCTTCTCTCCACCAACACCCTCTTCTATTCTATCATCTTTGCCATAAGGTTTTTGTTGAGGTTTTATGGCAGTTTTCAAAGGTGATGGACAGGTAAGGAGAACAAAGATGGTTTTGGTAGATGATTAATGGTCAATGGGTTCACGTAACAAAGTCTTGTATCCAAAAATTAGGATACATTCTCTTAGAGGTGGCAATTTGTATGTGTTGGGTTGGATTGAGTTGATGGGTCAGGATGAGTTTGGGTCAGGATGGGTACATGTTAGGATGGATTTAAAAAAAAAGGTTAGGATGAATAAAAGTCAAGATAGGTTAAGTTAATCCATCATGACCCATGTAAAGGTTAAAATACAAATGGTTTCAAAAACTCTCTTCAAAAATTTAAAAAAAATAATAACTCAAAATATAAATAAAAAACGAAAAATGTAAAACAACTAAAATGTTTCCCCGTCATCCTGGCACATTAAAAACACACCGAGAAACTTCTGTTTAGCTTTAAGGTTTAGTTTAGCTCTTAGGTTTCGGTCTTTTTAGTTACTTTGTTTTGTTTTGGTCGGTTATTTCTTTTTCATTACGGTTCGGTTTGGTTAATATTATCCGTTTGGGTCGGTTTTTGGTTTCAGTGTTTTTTCGTTTTAGTCAGTTTTTTCGGTTTCATTTCGTTTTTTTGTTTGGTTTTGATTCATTTGTTTTGTTTTGGTCGGCTAAGTTTCATTTTGGTAAGCTTTTCGATTGCATTCCGTTTTTTTCCCGTTTTGGTCAGTTTTCTGGTTTCATATCGGTTTTTTGTATCGTTTTTCTATTTCAGTTAAGTTTCCTTTCAGTTTTTTTGTTTCGTTTTGGTCGGTTCGGTGTTTTTGAATTCCTTTTGGTCAGCGTGTCGATTTAATTTAGCTTTTCTTTTCGTTCCTTTTGGTCAGTTTTTCAGTTTCATTTCGGTTTTTTTGTTTCGTTTTGTTCGTTTTTCTATTTCGGTTCAATGTTGTTTTGTTTTTTTTTGTTTCGGTCAGTTCGGTGTTTTTGATTCGTTCAGTTTTTCAGTTTCATTTGGGTTTTTTTGTTTCCTTTTATTCGTTTTTCTACATCAGTTCAATTTCGTTTTGGTTTTTCTGTTTTGTTTCGGTCGGTTCGGTGTTTTTGATTCATTTTGTCAACTTTTCGATTGCATTTGGCTTTTTTTTTCTTTTGATCAGTTTTTCAGTTTCATTTTGTTTTTTTTTGTTTCGTTTTGGTCGTTTTTCTATTTCGGTTTAGTTTCGTTTCGGTTTTTTTTTTTCGTTTTGGTCGGTTCGGTGTTTTTGTTTTGTTTTGGTAAGCTTTTCAGTTGCATTTCGTTTCTTTTTGTTTCGTTTTGGTTAACTTTTCGGTTTCATATCGGTTTTTTTCTTGTTTTTTTTGGTCGTTTTTCTATTTCGATTTAGTTTCGTTTATGTTTTTTTTGTTTCGTTTTGGTCGATTCAGTGTTTCTGTTTAGTTTTGGTCAATTTTTTGGTTGCATTTCGCTTTTTTTTTGTTTCGTTTTGGTCAGTTTTCGGTTTCATTTCGGTTTTTTTGTTTTGTTTTGGTCGTTTTTCTATTTCGGATAAGTTTCGTTTTAGTTTTTTGTTTCGTTTTAGTCTTTTCTGGGTTTTTATTTCGTTTGGTCGTTTTTTTGGGTTTCGGATGAGCTTTGTTTCGCACATGATAGTTTGGGTATTTTGAATTAGATAAATTTTGAATAACTTGGGTATTTTTATTCTGGGATAATCTAACTTCCATCAAAGAAAAGTTAATGAAGGACTTTCATAAAAATTCTCATAGAATTAAGAATGAAGTTTTCATTATGTACATGCTAGCTTATGTTGATCATACAATTAGTCTTTATCTAATTTATGATTTAGAGTCATGCTATCGATATATAATTGCGCATGTAATCATTTAACGTTTTTCACCAAGTACGTGTCATGTTTGGTTACATATTGTGGTCTCATACAAAAATAGCCCAATCCATGAGGCTCAATACTTATAATTTCCCTAGAGGGAAATAGCCCCTTCTAAAAGGCTCAGAATTTACATTCCCTCGAGTGAGATATGGCCCCTAATAGAGGACTCACGACTTATATATCTCCTACTAAAGGGGATACCATACATATATGTCCGCTTACACTTTTAACTCGATTGTTTATGTTAACCGGCAAGACCTTGCAGAAGAAACATATAGAAAGAATTTGAATCATCATACTTAATGTCAGGGGAATGATATATGTTCAACATATATCATCACACTGAAATTGTTTATATCATCGTTTCTATGTCCAATCCTAATAAAGTAAGATCAACATGAGCATTGTTAGAGTTTGTTAATTGGCTACTAACAACCTTTGCAGGGTTATTCAATAAGAAAAAAGAGATCATGTACAACCAACATAGCTACCCCATAAACAAAAGTTAACATTTTATTGGTTATGTTAAAGAAACTGGGGCCTAAAGTCCTTTATCCCAATCATAAATAATCGGCATAAGGGATTAGGGGACTTGAAGAGATAATTCCAAGACTGGGCCCATTACATGGTGATGAATTTAGATATGCTCGATCCTTATTTCATCCCATGACTTAGCTATCTCAACCTTATTGGGTCCAAATTTGATAAGTTTAAACAGAAAAATGACCGCGTATTTCTATCGTGGTAGATTTAAATTGTCAAGAGAATCAAGTCAAGAAGAGGTTTGGAAACTAAATATCATCTACCTCAACAAATTAATAAAAAGAGAACCTCAACCGAAACGGCCCAAGTAATGGGTCTGAAAGGAGTAAAAGGAATGAGCATATCCTGTATGCGATAAGAAAGATGGCCATGGCTACATTTGTCTCTTGTGCTTAACATAAAGTATAAGGACTAGGGGTCTTGTAAAGAATTCTATGAAAATGGGTCTCCGTCCCATGATAGAGACTAAGTCAGGAAAGCCCAGGAGAAACCAAGATACTTAGAGAGTACTAGATACTCCAACCAAACATCCTACCAACCAGATAAGAAGAAGATAGGAAATGTAAATCTGAAAGTGAGAAAAGGAAGCCAACAGTTAAGAGAAAAGAAGACGATTCGGAAGGTATCATGACATCTTGCGGGAAGCAGGCGAGGCATTTTCAGAAATGCTGTCGGTTCAAGTGTAGGCCAGTAATGGGCTGAAAAGATGAAATGAGATTGAATAATATAAAACAAAGAAAGGTAAGGATGAGCCGGGCGGAGTTTAGTCCATAACCTTTATCATGAGTTATAAGGATAATAGACGGGGAAGACTTGAAGAGGTTACCCTTGAAATGGGTTCCCCAAATGGGGTCAATAGTTACGGTGCACCTGACTTGGGGGAGGTCCCAAGGCACGCATACTCCAGGAGGCGAGACAATATACATCGGATAAAAGGAGGCCAACTACAGCCCTAGGGGGAAGAGAAGAAAGGGAGTACTGGAGAGGAAGTGAAAGACGGGTTTGGACTAAGTCCATTATCTTTGTCATAAATAACAAGAATAATAGACTGGGGGACTTGAAGAGACTACCCCGGATTTGGCCCAATAAAGCCCAAAAGGCACCATCAAGACAGACGAGCCCAAGATAAAAGGCCCAGTCCAGGGATACCCAATGCACACCAAGACAAAGACTGATGTCAACGAGGACCAGTCACTGTTGGTCTGGCACCCGGCAGAGCTGGAGCTTACGTATTCCTGGAGCAAAGGACATACCCAGCGGACAAAAGCAAGCCTCCTGTGGAAGTTAGAGAGGGAGGGAAATAATCAGTGGATAATAGGCTAGACCCTAGGGTATCGGTCCCAGAAAAGATTCCTCCGGGACTCTATATATGTAAACATTCCTATTGTAATATGGCATACTCAATGAATATAATAAAAAACAACCATCCACCGGCATACGGTCATCGTCTCCTGAAACGAGTAAACAAGACTTCACACTCACACACGTTCAATCCTAACATAATTCATTTGAGGTCTCAACATAACCAAATATATCTTTTGTATCATTTAACAAGCGAATTGGCTATGTGCTTGAATTTGTGAACTTTTTTTTTTTTTTACAATTGAGCATGTTTAGATGTCTAGTGTTATTTGTTCATTGGATTTCTAGGGATGAAAAAAAAGATAAAAAAAAGTTGGTCAAAATATTAAGGTTGCTACAATTATGGTCGAAGAAATAGGTTATTTATTGCAGAGTGAAGATAACAATTTTTTTTTCTTTGAACAACATGAGGATAACAATTATGAAAAAACTTTTCAAATAGGAATTATTTAAATATACTGTCTTGTGATTTATATTATGTTATGGTTTTCATCACTAATTACTATACAAATATGCTCTTAAATCGCCACAATTGTGGTCCATATAATGTATACATGTTAAAAAGGAAAACATTTATTAGATCTAGTTACGTGACGTGCACACCTAAGTAAAAGGTCTTCTGTATTATCTTATGTTTTTGTTAGGTCTCACGTGTTTTATTAGAAACCAAAACCTATTAGCTACACGATTCATGTAAATGTAACTTCCTCATTTATCGCTTCTTGCTGTCCATAAAAACATTATCGCTACGTGTTTCTTTTGCTCGTCTTCTACGGGTATCAAAATTTTTAAAACAATAAACCATAATATGCTCTCACCAGTTGATTGATTGAAATCCCAAATGCATTATATTATATACTTTTATCTGGATCTCATAAGAACTTATTATTGATAATTGATCTTGAATATCCTAAGATCATTCAATCTAAATAAAATTAATAAAGAAATAAAATTAACTTAAGTGTCCATTGGCCAAGTTGGTATGCATAATATGATTTTTATTTATTTTTATTTTTATTTTTTACTTTTACAGCCAAAACACATATAAATTTAATTGTAGAAGACAAGTTTAACGTAAAACACACATAATAATATATTTTTCTTTAATACAATACATTTTCAAATTTCCTTTTGAATGGTCATTTAATCATTGACAGGTCACTAACCCATCTGATGATTTTCATTTCACCCTTAAAATGAAGCCTGTTGTATGTGAGAAAACCTTTGTCCTAAACTAAAAGTATCCCGTACAAATTATAAATATTAAAATATTTTTCATAAACATATATAAAAAAAAGTGTTATTTGGATTGAAACAATCTTTATTTGGTTTTGATGACATTAGTTGGTCAGAAAAATGTATGTATCTATTTAACAAATACAATAATACATATATTATATAAAATATAACCTAAAAGTATGATTAGAATAAATCCAAGACTTTTGAGTCTATAGTATCTTAAAACAACTTATAAGATCAAACACCTTTTTGTTGGTCGCTAACTTCAGCATTGACTATTTCGAACTAATTTCTAATATTTAAACCCCACATGAGTCATGATGATTGGGATGAATCAGTTTTAGATCTATGACAAGTAATGAAGTGTGATTCAAACTTAGTTGCATGGAGCTTAATATGTGTGCGTGAAGCTGAAGTAGTTTATTAATTCCGTTGAGTCATGTTGCACGTGCTTGTTGCATGTGTGTGTCTTTGAATATTTTCAAAGTAGTGGGTCCATAATAATAGGCTAGTGGGTTACAGGATAGTCCACTAAGTTAGTAGGTGGTTGAGTCTTTTGTGGTTACTTTTTCCCTATTTAAAGCTTTGTAATTCTCAGTTTCATGTACACCTTGAAATTATCCTTATTAAAAAACAAGTTGAGCTCTTTCATTTTGTGTTTACTGTTTAAATTCTGCCTCTAATACCAACATTTGTGGTATCAAAGCACAGCTCTTTACGATCCAATTCATCAAACTCTCACTCCTCACTTCCATGGCTGAAAACTCTGTCCTTCCTACCTCCTACCCCAACCCAATCATTCCTGTGTTTAAGGGTGAAGGCTATGAACATTGGAGCCTTCGCATGAAAACCATCCTCCGATCCCGTGAACTGTGGAATGTTGTGTATCTTGGAGTCACCGCTGTCAATGATGTCTCCCAAGATCGTAGGGAATCAAGAAAAAAGGATGCACTAGCCATGTCTCTGATTCAACAAGGGGTGCATGATCACCTCTTCTCTCGTATTGCTGCTGCTGAATCTGCTAAAGACACGTGAGAGATCTTGCAGGTGGAATTTCAAGGTGACTCGCAAGTGCAATCGGTGAAACTTCAAAGTCTCAGGCGAGATTTTGAAAACTTGGGCATGAAAGACGACGAGGCTATCGGCGATTACTTTTCCCGGGTTATGGACAACGTAGGGCGTCAAAGGTCCTACGGAGAAGAGGTTACTGATCAAAAAATTGTTGAAAAAATTCTCAGAAGCCTATCACCAAAGTATGACTATGTTATACCATCAATTGAAGTTGCGTTCGATCTGTTTGAAGTTACACCCGTGAAGCTAATGGGTCTACTTCAGTCACAAGAGGAACGAATTAATAGCCGATCACCGACTAAGAAAGAAACCAAAACGTCGGAGGTAAAAGATGAACAAGCCCTTCAAGCTTTCAAGATTTGTCCTTGTCCAAAGCTGCTCGTGGACGAGGCCGTGGTCGGGGAGCCTTCCGTGGTAGAGGGGCTGATCGTGGGAGAGGTACTTTGGATCGAAGCAAAGTGCCTCAATGTCACGTTTGCAAAAAATTCGGCCATCTTAAAAGGGATTGTTGGTTCAACGATGAGGCTCAGGTTAATGTTGCTGAAAATGAAGATCAGAATGATCCCGAGGAAACCGAATCTCAACACCTGCTGATTGCTTGTCATGCACTACCTGATGAGATGACCCATGATGTTTTTACGTTGATGTCAAACACTGAAGATTTTGGTGCTAAGTCTCACATGTGGTTCGTTGATTCAGGCTGTTCGAATCACATAACAGGTTCAAAAACAAGTTTTACCATTCTTGATGAAACCTTCAAGTTGGGGGTAAAACTAGGAAACAAGAAGAAGCTAGCTGTCGAAGGGAAAGGTACTGTGAAGATCCATACGGGACATAACACATTCAAGCTACTTGAAAATGTGTACTATGCACCAGAACTTGAACACAACCTATTGAGTGTTGGCCAGTTGATGAATAAGGGATATTCACTTTACTTCAATGATGATAAGTTCTTAATCAAGAACAAAGCCACAGGCAAGACCATCATGGAGATCATAGTTGCAACAAACAACATGTTCCTATTTGATGCAACAAGTCTTATTACCATTGAAGACAAGTCGGCCCATAACAAGAAAGACGAGGAATCACTTAAATGGCCTCAAAGGTTCTGTCACCTTAACTTTGATGCTCTCAAACAATTGCATGATAAAGAGATGGTACTTGACCTACCAAAAATACATTCAACAGTCATGTGTGAGACATGCATTGTTGCCAAGCAAACAAGGAAGCCATTTCAATCTACCTCTTGGCGTGCTACCACAAAACTAGGTCTGGTCCACACTGATTTATGTGGGCCCATGCAAACTCCAAGCCTTGGTAACAGTCTTTACTACTTGCTCTTTATTGATGATCTACCCGTATGTGTTGGGTATATTTCTTGAAGCATAAAAATGAGGCATTTACAAAGTTTAAGTTGTTCAAAAGCATGGTGGAAAATGAAAGCAACTGCATGATCAAAGTACTTCGCTCAGATCGCGGTGGTGAGTTTTGCTCAACAGAATTCAACACCTTTTGTGATGAAGCTGGGATTCGAAGAGAAGTCACTGTGCCATACACCCCTCAACACAATGGTGTCGTTGAGAGAAAAAATAGAACTATTATGAACCTGACTCGAAGTATGCTAAAGGGAAAAGAATTGCCAAACTTTATGTGGGCTGAAGCTGTGTCAACTGCAATTTACACAATCAATCGATCACCAACTAAAGCTCTTGTGTACCAAACACCCCTGCATGCCTGGTCAGGTATTAAGCCATCTGTTTCTCGTATGAAGTTGTTTGGTAGCATTGCTTATGGTCTAATTCCTTCCCAGTTAACTAGGAAACTAGACAGTAGAGCAATTAGATATATCCTTATTGGATATTCTAGTCAAAGTCATGGGTATAGACTTTATAACCCAGACACCAAACAGTTTAGTACCAAAAGATATGAGGAGGTTGAAGTATTTGAAAACCAAAAATGGTCTTGGAAAAGTATTGAACATGCTAAAGGTACTGATAGTACTTTTACTTTTGTAGACCCATTTCCCTATGACTATGACAACTCTCCACATGAGGCTAATAGTAGTGATACTATTCATGAAAATACCATACCTTTGCCTACAACTAATGCTCCTGATATTACTCATACCCTCACACAAAACTCATATAATACCAATGATGAATCATCCACATCCACCCATACCAACGAAAATATGCCTACCCCACCTTTAAACCCTACATCCGCTAGTTCAAAAAGAGTTTCTAAACCTCCATCCTGGCTGAATGAGTACCAAAGTGGAGAAGGTCTTTCAGATAGTGATACTGAATTAACTACATGCCACTTTGCTCTCAATATCACTGACCCTATCCACTACTCTCAAGCTGTTAAATGCAGTGATTGGGTCAAGGCTATTCATTGTGAGTTGCAAGCCATCGAGAAGAACAATACCTAGGAGTTGGTTAGTTTGCCTTCCGAAAAAAATGTAGTTGGTGTTAAATGGTTGTACAAGACTAAAGTGGGCTCGAATGGTCAAGTAGTAAATCATAAGGCAGGGTTGGTGGCCAAGGGGTATTCTCAACTTCCTGGCATTAATTACCAGGAGACATTTGCACATGTGGCACGTTTTGAAACCATCAGGGTCATACTTGCAGTAGCAGCGCATATGGGTTGGTATGTGCACCAACTCGATGTCAAAACAGCCTTTTTAAATGGTGATCTTACTGAGGAAATCTATGTCAAGAAACCAGAGGGTTATGTGTCAAAAACCAATCCAAAGAAGGTGTACAAGCTTAAGAAGGCACTGTATGGATTAAAACAGGCTCCGAGAGCCTGGTATTCCAAGATCGACAGGTATTTTGCTGAACAAGGGTATAAACGAAGTCAAAATGAACCCACCTTGTATGTCAAAAAGACTCTCACAGGAGATATTATCTACGTTTGCTTACATGTAGATGATATTATCTATACCTCCTCAAGTGATGAACTAGTTAATGAATTTAAACAGGGAATGCAACATGCATTCGAAATGACAGACATGGGTTTATTACAGCTGTTCTTAGGTCTGGAGGTCAAACAGACTCAAGAGGGAATTTTTCTCAACCAACAAAAGTATGCCAAAGACTTGCTTCACAGGTTTGGTATTTCAGGTAATCTTGAATCTACCCCCATGTACTATAATGAGAAGTTGTCCATTCAAGATGGTGCAGACAAAGCAAATGAAGAGGTTTTTCGAAGCATGGTGGGGGGGGGGGCTTATTTATTTAACTCACTCACGGCCAGACTTGGCCCATGCAGTGAGTGTGATTTCGAGGTTTATGCAAAGACCTTCACGAATTCATCTTTAAGCTGCTCGAAGAATTCTCAAGTATGTTGCTGGCACTAGTGACTTTGGTATATGGTATACAAAGAGAAAAGGTCTTGTTCTGAAGGGTTATAGTAACAGTGATTGGGCTTGTGACACCCGGTAAATTCCCAATCCCTTAAACCAAGTAATCAACCTAAATATTAGGTAATTATGTTATATGCGCCTTGCGCGAGCGCGCCATATTAGAATCAGCGCGTGCATTTGTTATGTGCGCCCTGCGCGAGCGCGCCATGTTAGTCAGCGAGTGCATTTGTTATGTGCGCCCTGCGCGAGCGCGCCATGTTAATCAGCGCGTGCATTTGTTATGTGCGCCCTGCGCGAGCGCGCCATGTTAAGAACCAGCGTGGGCATATGTTATATGCGCCATGCGCGAATGTTTTGGCTTTATGTTTTCATGTACCTTAACGTTATGTTGTCTAATGGGTTGACCATCCCGCATGATGCTAAGGCGGGTGCATCCTAAATCGTTTATGCGCGTGCGGAAGGGAACTAACCTCCCCGCATGGCGGGAACATTGAGAGCTAGTTTGTCTGAAGCTCCAAGATGGAATTGACTTCAACATAACTGATCACTATGTTGAAATACCAAGACCACCTGGAGAATCTACAAATGAAACTCAACGTCCCTAACTGCGAGAAGGTTACGCACCTACCCGCAGCAAAGAAATGTCCTTCACGCAGAAAGCTATGCGCACAAAGTGATACGCACAGAACACTTAGTCTATTCTCCAGACGTAAGGAGATTACTCCCGCCCAAAAGGAAACAGTAGCGTGTTTCAGAGATTTTCCACTTTTTACTGTACACTGACAAAAGTACCTGAAAAAGCACACTGTAACATGAAAAGTCAACTGTCAGCCACCCTATTCTCACCAACCCCAGACCTGCATGTCCTGACCAAATCAAATCAAAATCTTTTATCCACTACTCCACTTTTTTTAAAAAAAAATAATAATTTCCATACCTTATCATCATTACACCTAGATATGAAAAGATTACAATCCCCTAAAGCAAGGGATTGTGTTCCCTTGAGTTTGCCTATAAATATGTAACCTAAATTATCACCCAAAACACACTTCAAACTTCTCTCTTAAGAACTGCAACTTGCACTAATCATCTCCCAAGCATCCGTTGTTTTCGTTTCCGATCCTGTTACCAGGTAAGCCAAGAATATAACCTTGAAATCAGCTTTCCAACCCTTATATTCTCCTAATTCTTGATCTTAATATATATACTTCTTGTTATTTAATCGCATTCTAGACCTTCAATTCCGAGGCCAACACCAAGAAAACCCGAATCTCGATTAATCCCTTAACAAGAACCACAGGTGAGTCTCACAGCCCCTATTTTCACTGTTTTCACTGTTTTTAAACTGTTTTCGGGGCGAGGGACACGTACTTAAATAATGTTTTATCATGGTATACTTACAAGCTATGCAAGCGATTATGTGTTTAAATTATATTTCATGATGAGCAATGCGAACGGTTATCTAAGGTTTTCGATGTATGTGCGCTAGAACTCGAGTAAGTGATCACTTTACCATTGGAACTCTAAGGGTAGGGACTGCTGGTTTGATCCACCCACTCGTAGGGGTCGCACCTCTTTGCATGGACAAGTGCCTAGTATGGTCATGGGGCAGTACTATGGGTTTGAGCCCGCTCGTAGGGGTCGCACCTCTTTGCATGGACGAGCGCCTTGTTTTCCGGCACAACGTCCGCGCGTAACCCGCGGGACGGAATTATTGATTAGCTCGTAGGGGCAGCGCCTCTTTGCATAGACGAGCACGGTTTTTCAGAAATGTCCACGCGTAAACCGCGGGACGGCATTATATTATTTAGCTCGTAGTGGCAGCGCCACTTTGCATGGACGAGCACACTTCCGGTAATGATCGCGCGTAGCCCGCGGAACGACTTTTATCAGAAATATGTGTCAGATCTATGTTTTCATACGGATTATCAAGTATATGTTTAGACATGAAATCAGAAATGTGTTTCAATATGATTTTATCAAGACTATGATGCAATGCGATTTATATAGTTACTAAAACTTGTGAACTCACTCAGTTTATACTGATTCAAATGTTTTTACGTGTCTTTCAGGAGATAACTAGGTAGCGCATGGAGTCACACTTAGAGCACCTCACGCTGAACATCTAAAATTAGCTTTTTGGAAGATTTTAGTTCTATCCCTTCGATGCGCGTAGTTGTTCCCGCCGCGCAAGGGGATAGGGCGTGGAAATCTTCAACAGTTTTATACTTGGATGTTTTTATGTAATTTTTTTTAAACAATGTAATGTATTTGTATTAAACATTTCATGCGCAATGAAAATCTTACTATAAATGTTTGCAATGGCCCGTGCTTAATTATCAATCCCCACTCGCGCGCGCCCAGCTGTTTCCGCCGCTCAGGGCCGGGTGTGACAGATTGGTATCAGAGCACTGGTTATAGCGAACTAGGAAAAGAAGTTTTAACCTAGACTATAACCGTTGGGGGAAATCGCATGAAATATTTTCAAAAGAAACTATACACACACTTAGGAACACGGGTCACACAGTGTCTAGTAAATAATGATAATATTATGTGCTCAGAATACATGCGCTAAGATTGATATGTTTTCACTCTTTTAAAGCGAGAATGCCTCCAACTAAAGCCAAGGGAATTACCATGACACCCGAGGAACTCGCGGAAATAATCGCGCAAGCAATCGCAACACATGAGGCCAGCAAGGCCGAATCAAGTCAGGGTCGTCAGAATGAGACCCCAGAACCCGAATCAGGAGCCTTGGACAAAGGATGCTCCTACAAGACATTCATGGCCTGTAAGCCTTGGCCATTCAAGGGTACCGAAGGGGCCATTGGGCTCTACAACTGGATTGACAAGATGGAGACAGTTCTCTCCATTAGCGGATGTAGTGAGAACCAGAAGGTCCTTTACGCGACCTGCATGTTCCAAGAGGCAGCTTCGTCTTGGTGGAAGCTTCAAACGAAAACATTGGGGCGAGAAGTTGCTCTCCACAAGACCTGGGAGGAACTGAAGGAAATGTTGATGAGAAAGTTCTGCTCTCGCGCAGAAATTCAGAACCTACAACAGGAATTCTGGAACCACACCATGGTAGGAACGGATATCGACGCCTACAACAACCGGTTCAACGAGCTTTGCCAGTTGGTGCCAGACATGGCAAACACGGAGGAAAAGAAGATCGAGAGGTATATCTTTGGGTTACCTCCTGTTGTTAGGGTTCCGCTCAACGCCGCAGCGCCTCCAACCTTTGATGAGGCGGTAGCGCGGGCCATCACCCTTACAAGGGATACGGTCCGTGCGGGTATGTTAACTACGCGCGGAATCGACCAGCGAACCTCTGATCCCAAGAGGAAGTGGAACTCTCACCACCGAGGGTCCGACTCCAAGCAACCACCGTTCAAGAAGCAGGAGAGCGTAAGGGCTTACGCGATCCAAGCCGCGGAGCCATCAAGGAAAGAATACAGCGGGCCTCGCCCATGGTGCAACAAATGCAAGTATCACCACGAGGGTGAATGCGCAAGAATCGAATGTGCCAAATGTGGCAGACCAGGGCACAAGACGATGAATTGCCGTGTCAGAGAAGCTGGAGCGAGCGACAACTGCTACGCATGCGGGAAGCCAGGGCATTTTAGTCGGGATTGCCCGCAAAAGGGAAACCAAGCTCGCGGGAGAGCTTTTGTGATCGGCGCGGGTGAAGCTAAAGAAGAGCCGAATGTGGTAACCGGTACGTTTTTGCTTAACGGCCATTTTGCATCTGTCTTATTTGATACTGGCGCTGACCTAAGTTTTATATCTGCTGAGTTTAAAAACTCCCTAGGCTTAGCAACCAGTAGGCTAGACACGCCTTATACTATAGAACTAGCCAATGGTAGGCAGTTATGCGCGAACGAAAGAACTGAACAATGTGTTATAGTCATGGGAGGTCACGGGTTCAATATTAACTTGTTACCAATAGACTTAGGAAGTTTTGACATTGTGATAGGTATGGATTGGTTAGTCGAGAACCACGCGGAAGTTATTTGCCATGAGAAGCAGGTTCGGGTCCCACTGTTGAACGGAGAAACCTTGGTGATTCAAGGGGAAAGAAGGGGAGTTGCGACGAAACTAATTTCGTGCCTAAAAGCGCGCAAGTGCCTAAGGAAAGGGTGCTACGCCTTCCTGGCGCATGTAGTAGAGAAGAAAAGAGATGAGCGAAGAATTGAAGACTTACCAGTAGTGCGCGAATTTCCAGAAGTTTTTCCTGAAGATTTGCCCGGATTACCGCCGCCGCGACAAGTCGAATTTCGTATTGATTTAGTCCCAGGAGCTGCGCCAGTAGCTCGAGCGCCTTATCGACTAGCTCCATCTGAGATGCAAGAGCTATCCAATCAGTTACAGGAACTATTGGATAAGG
Organism: Bidens hawaiensis; assembly: GCF_021521415.1. Classification (NCBI taxonomy): domain Eukaryota; kingdom Viridiplantae; phylum Streptophyta; class Magnoliopsida; order Asterales; family Asteraceae; genus Bidens; species Bidens hawaiensis. Next base: position 656,005 of record NW_027491256.1, read on the forward strand.
GTTTCATACGCCCAAGCTTTTCACCTTGGGGAGCTCCAGTACTGTTTGTTAAGAAGAATGATGGTTCGTTCAGAATGTGTATTGACTACAGGGAGCTGAATAAGCTGACAATCAAAAATCGGTACCCCTTACCGAGGATTGAAGACTTATTTGACCAGTTGCAAGGATCCAGTTATTATTCAAAGATAGATCTACGGTCCGGATACCACCAACTTAGGGTCCATGAGGAAGATGTGCCGAAAACAGCCTTCCGAACTAGATACGGCCATTATGAGTTCTTAGTAATGCCTTTCGGGCTAACTAATGCGCCGGCTGTATTCATGGATCTGATGAACCGCGTGTGCAAACCATACTTGGACAAGTTTGTGATTGTATTTATAGATGATATTCTGATTTATTCTCGGACCAAGGCCGAGCATCAGCAACACCTGAGATTGATGTTGGAATTGTTGAGGAAAGAAAAGTTGTATGCGAAGTTTTCCAAGTGCGAGTTTTGGCTTAGAGAAGTTCACTTTCTCGGTCACGTTGTAAACAAGAAAGGAATACACGTTGATCCTTCCAAAGTCAAGGCCATCGAAAACTGGGAAGCGCCAAAAACCCCAACTGAGGTGAGGCAATTCCTAGGACTAGCTGGCTACTATCGACGCTTCATTGAGAACTTCTCCAAGATAGCTCTACCTCTGACCGCGCTAACTCAGAAAGACAAGAAGTTTGTTTGGGGCGAAAATCAGGAAACAGCATTTCAAATGTTAAAACAGAAGTTATGTAGTGCGCCAATTCTGTCTCTGCCCGAGGGGACGGATGACATCGTCGTTTACTGCGACGCTTCACATCAGGGACTCGGATGTGTCCTTATGCAGCGAGACAAAGTCATAGCGTATGCCTCGCGCCAACTCAAGACCAATGAAAAGAACTACACAACGCATGATCTGGAACTTGGAGCGGTTGTCTTCGCGCTAAAGATTTGGCGCCATTACCTCTATGGTACAAAGTGTATAATCTTTACGGATCACAAGAGCCTTCAACATATATTTGATCAAAAGGATTTAAACATGAGGCAACGAAGATGGGTGGAGTTGTTGAATGATTATGATTGTGAAATTAAGTACCACCCTGGAAAGGCGAATGTGGTAGCAGACGCGCTAAGTAGGAAGGAGCGAATAAAAACGCTACGAGTCAAGGCTCTAAGGTTGACCATTCACACAGATCTCTCTACCCGCATCCGAGACGCTCAGCAAGAAGCCTTGAAACCAGAGTTTGCTAAAAACGAATCCCTTGGGGGTATGATTAAGGATTTGGAGCTCAAAGAGAACGACACTCGATATTTCGCTAACCGCATATGGGTCCCTCTCAAGGGAGGATTGCGCGAGCGAGTATTAAACGAGGCTCACAAGACGCGGTATTCCGTACATCCTGGCGCAGACAAGATGTACCAAGATGTTAAAGCGCTGTATTGGTGGCCCAATCTTAAAGGCGCCATCGCGACGTATGTCAGTAAGTGCCTGACGTGTTCAAAAGTAAAAGCTGAATATCAGAAGCCGTCGGGGTTACTTCAGCAGCCAGAAATTCCCATGTGGAAGTGGGAACAAATCTCTATGGACTTCATCACCAAACTGCCAAGGACACCTGGGGGTTATGACACGATCTGGGTTATTGTAGATCGACTAACTAAATCAGCGCACTTCCTGCCGATCAAGGAAATCGATAAGATGGAAAAGTTAGCCCGATTGTATATTCGAGAAGTAGTTTCAAAACATGGAGTCCCAGTGTCCATCATTTCTGATAGAGATAGTCGGTTCACCTCAAGATTTTGGAGATCGTTACAAGGGGCTTTAGGTACTCGTCTTGACATGAGTACGGCATATCATCCCCAAACGGATGGGCAAAGCGAGCGAACAATCCAGACATTGGAAGATATGCTGCGCGCGTGCGCAATCGATTTCGGTGGTAGCTGGGATACTCATCTCCCATTGGTTGAATTTTCTTACAACAACAGTTATCACACAAGCATCAAGGCTGCGCCGTTCGAAGCTTTGTATGGGCGCAAGTGTAGATCCCTACTGTGCTGGGCTGAAGTGGGTGACAAGCAAATGACTGGTCCAGAATTGATCCAAGAAACAACAGACAAGATTTTTCAGTTAAGGGATCGCCTTAAGACAGCGCGCGATAGACAGAAGAGCTACGCAGATGTGCGAAGGAAACCATTGGAATTTCAAGTAGGGGATAAAGTACTTTTGAAAGTCTCTCCATGGAAAGGAGTCCCCCGTTTCGGCAAGCGAGGAAAGTTGAATCCGCGCTTCATCGGACCATTTGAGATCCTGGAAAGGATCGGTCCGGTTGCTTATAAACTCCGTTTACCCGCCGAAATCAGTGGAGTTCATGATACGTTTCATGTGTCCAACCTCAAAAAGTGTTTATCTGATGAAACGTTGATTTTACCGTTGGAAGAGATTCACATCGACAAACAGCTGCACTTCGTAGAAGAACCTATAGCAGTAACCGATTGGAAAGAACAAAAGTTACGCAGAAGCAGAATCAGGTTAGTAAAGGTTCAATGGAACTCGAGGCGTGGGCCTGAATTCACTTGGGAAAGAGAAGACCAGATGCGCATGAATTACCCACACCTCTTTCAGAGCATGGCTTCTGCCAGCAACGTCTCCTAAATTTCGGGACGAAATTCGCTTAACAGGGAGAGAATGTGACACCCGGTAAATTCCCAATCCCTTAAACCAAGTAATCAACCTAAATATTAGGTAATTATGTTATATGCGCCTTGCGCGAGCGCGCCATATTAGAATCAGCGCGTGCATTTGTTATGTGCGCCCTGCGCGAGCGCGCCATGTTAGTCAGCGCGTGCATTTGTTATGTGCGCCCTGCACGAGCGCGCCATGTTAGTCAGCGCGTGCATTTGTTATGTGCGCCCTGCGCGAGCGCGCCATGTTAATCAGCGCGTGCATTTGTTATGTGCGCCCTGCGCGAGCGCGCCATGTTAAGAACCAGCGTGGGCATATGTTATATGCGCCATGCGCGAATGTTTTGGCTTTATGTTTTCATGTACCTTAACGTTATGTTGTCTAATGGGTTGACCATCCCGCATGATGCTAAGGCGGGTGCATCCTAAATCGTTTATGCGCGTGCGGAAGGGAACTAACCTCCCCGCATGGCGGGAACATTGAGAGCTAGTTTGTCTGAAGCTCCAAGATGGAATTGACTTCAACATAACTGATCACTATGTTGAAATACCAAGACCACCTGGAGAATCTACAAATGAAACTCAATGTCCCTAACTGCGAGAAGGTTACGCACCTACCCGCAGCAAAGAAATGTCCTTCACGCAGAAAGCTATGCGCACAAAGTGATACGCACAGAACACTTAGTCTATTCTCCAGACGTAAGGAGATTACTCCCGCCCAAAAGGAAACAGTAGCGTGTTTCAGAGATTTTCCACTTTTTACTGTACACTGACAAAAGTACCTGAAAAAGCAAACTGTAACATGAAAAGTCAACTGTCAGCCACCCTATTCTCACCAACCCCAGACCTGCATGTCCTGACCAAATCAAATCAAAATCTTTTATCCACTACTCCACTTTTAAAAAAAAATAATAATAATTTCCATACCTTATCATCATTACACCTAGATATGAAAAGATTACAATCCCCTAAAGCAAGGGATTGTGTTCCCTTGAGTTTGCCTATAAATATGTAACCTAAATTATCACCCAAAACACACTTCAAACTTCTCTCTTAAGAACTGCAACTTGCACTAATCATCTCCCAAGCATCCGTTGTTTTCGTTTCCGATCCTGTTACCAGGTAAGCCAAGAATATAACCTTGAAATCTGCTTTCCAACCCTTATATTCTCCTAATTCTTGATCTTAATATATATACTTCTTGTTATTTAATCGCATTCTAGACCTTCAATTCCGAGGCCAACACCAAGAAAACCTGAATCTCGATTAATCCCTTAACAAGAACCACAGGTGAGTCTCACAGCCCCTATTTTCACTGTTTTCACTGTTTTTAAACTGTTTTCGGGGCGAGGGACACGTACTTAAATAATGTTTTATCATGGTATACTTACAAGCTATGCAAGCGATTATGTGTTTAAATTATATTTCATGATGAGCAATGCGAACGGTTATCTAAGGTTTTCGATGTATGTGCGCTAGAACTCGAGTAAGTGATCACTTTACCATTGGAACTCTAAGGGTAGGGACTGCTGGTTTGATCCACCCACTCGTAGGGGTCGCACCTCTTTGCATGGACGAGTGCCTAGTATGGTCATGGGGCAGTACTATGGGTTTGAGCCCGCTCGTAGGGGTCGCGCCTCTTTGCATGGACGAGCGCCTTGTTTTCCGGCACAACGTCCGCGCGTAACCCGCGGGACGGAATTATTGATTAGCTCGTAGGGGCAGCGCCTCTTTGCATAGACGAGCACGGTTTTTCAGAAATGTCCACGCGTAAACCGCGGGACGGCATTATATTATTTAGCTCGTAGTGGCAGCGCCACTTTGCATGGACGAGCACACTTCCGGTAATGATCGCGCGTAGCCCGCGGAACGACTTTTATCAGAAATATGTGTCAGATCTATGTTTTCATACGGATTATCAAGTATATGTTTAGACATGAAATCAGAAATGTGTTTCAATATGATTTTATCAAGACTATGATGCAATGCGATTTATATAGTTACTAAAACTTGTGAACTCACTCAGTTTATACTGATTCAAATGTTTTTACGTGTCTTTCAGGAGATAACTAGGTAGCGCATGGAGTCACACTTAGAGCACCTCACGCTGAACATCTAAAATTAGCTTTTTGGAAGATTTTAGTTCTATCCCTTCGATGCGCGTAGTTGTTCCCGCCGCGCAAGGGGATAGGGCGTGGAAATCTTCAACAGTTTTATACTTGGATGTTTTTATGTAATTTTTTTTAAACAATGTAATGTATTTGTATTAAACATTTCATGCGCAATGAAAATCTTACTATAAATGTTTGCAATGGCCCGTGCTTAATTATCAATCCCCACTCGCGCGCGCCCGGCTGTTTCCGCCGCTCAGGGCCGGGTGTGACAGGGCTAGCAATGTTGATGATCGCAAAAGCGTGTCAGCCTACATGTTTTCATTGGGGAGCGGGGCTGTCTCATGGAGCTCCAAGAAGCAAACTACAGTGGCTTTATCAAGTACAGAAGCGGAATACATAGCCGCAACTCGAGCAACATGTCAAGCTGTGTGGCTTCGAAGAATTTTGGCAGATCTTAGTTTGGAACAAGTGGGTCCCACCTGATTTTATGTGACAACAAATCAACTATCAGCTTGTCAAAAAATCCAAGTCATCATAGCAGAGCTAAGCATATAGAGTTGAAGTATCATTTTATTCGTGAAATGGTTGAGCAAGAGCAGGTGATTTTAGAATTTTGTAGTACCCATGAACAAGTGGCAGATGTTCTTACCAAGTCAGTGACTAAAGAAAAGTTTGTGTTCTTTCGGTGGAAGCTAGGGGTGATACAGTTTGAATCAAGGGGGCGTAATGAAGTGTGATTCAAACGTAGTTGCATGGAGCTCAGTATGTTTGCATGAAGCTGAAGTAGTTTATTAATTTTGTTGAGTCATATTGCACGTGCTTGTTGCATGTGTGTGTCTTTGAATATTTCCAAAGTAGTGGGTCCATAATAATAGGCTAGTGGGTTACAGGATAGTCCACTAAGTTAGTAGGTGGTTGAGTCTTTTATGGTTACTTTTTCCCTATTTAAAGCTTTGTAATTCTCAGTTTCATGTACACCTTGAAATTATCCTTATTAAAAAACAAGTTGAGCTCTTTCATTTTGTGTTTTCTATTTAAATTCTGCCTCTAATACCAACAAGTATCATACTTTAAATAAATTTTGTAATAATATTTTTTTAAGATATTAAAAGTAAACATTGATTTCAATTTTTTTACTATAAACCGAGTAATATTTCAATTATATATTTCCGTTTTAAACATGGCTCTATTTGTTTATTCCAACGACGAATTCAATAATAAACCCGTTACTTTCGTAGTTTCATTTATATATTTAGTGTTAACGGTTTTTCAAATCTTGTAGATTGGGTGGCTCTAGTAAGTATGTCCGTTATGACTAGCGAACAAGATGAATTGAGGGATGAATTCAATCACCTGGCTCGCGCACATCACAACGGCCACGTTTTACCGGTTGCCGTGAACGGATGAATTCAGCCGGCTCCCCCAAGCGAATGACGAAAAATTGATGGTTTCGCTCGTGAATGGATAAATTCATCGACACGAACGACAACATGGTGAATTCAACACGCGGTGTGAACGACAAGGGGTTCAGTCAGCACCTTGTGACGTAATATGATAGGCAGAATTCATCTCCGTTGAATGCCTACAACACACAACCTAAGGGGTAGCCCAAAGGAGGGGCAATGTGGACATTCGGCCGAGACAAGCTTTCCTTGGGGCAAAAAGAAAATTAAAAAAATTCTTAATATTTTATAAATATTTTTAGAATAGCTGAACACTTATAAACCTATTGCAATGATAAACTTATATTCTAATATCATGATTTTGCTAATTGTTATATTTATTGCTATAATTTTAATTATCGTTTAAAAAAACTAGTTTACATTATGTAGTTCATTCGCTTAAATGATATATTTTTTTCCAACTTAATCGAGACAAATGAATTCTTAAAGACGTCACTAGGTCTGGTCAGCCTTGGTGTACGTTCTTGGTTAGGTGATCACATCTCACCATAAATGAAACTTTAAAGCAAATATATTAAATTAAATAATTTCTAAAATGATCGTCGTTCCCGAAAAATGAGTAACTTAGTCAAGTGTCAATAAAATATGACCCACACTCTATAATGAATACAAATAAACTATTAGACAGTAGATAAGATTCGGTGTGACAATAAAAGTTCTAAAACTTTAATTAGTTTAAGGTTTAAACTGTATTATGAAGGCTTAATTTGTCTTTAATACTTTTAAAGCATTTTAAAGCTTTAATAAACACAATGTTATTAAACTTATATAAGAATTATTATTATTTCTCAAACTAAGTATATGCTGCAAATATTTTTGGCTAAAAAGTAACAATCCATTCTTTAGTTGACTAATTGTGTAGTCTAGAGATGTATCATAACATCATATACAAACACCATCAAGTTCCTCTTCCACCACCACCACCACAACTACGCCACGGCCATCTCCATCTCGGTCCTCTCGGCCTCCTCCCGGAACTTCTTATATATATCACTCGCGTAAAACTTTCTAGTCCTAGCCACCAAAATAAGTGAAACAAACGTACCAAAAACAGTAACCGCGGTTATAATCAGAAATGACACCTTGTAACAATTAACCCCGACACAATCGAGTGACTCACCGGCACGTCTAATGATCCCCGACGCCTCCATCTGCCTCTTCGCCTCCCTGTCGTATAAGTGTCCCGCTACTTTCACGTTTAAAATATACAACCCTATAGGGCTAGCCACTGACCCAAATTTATACAAAGTTGAGTAGTATTTCAAACCAAAAATCTCGGATATGATTGCGAAAAGCAAAGGCCATTGCGCACCGAAGCAAAATCCGATGATTACCGAGGCAAAATGAGCGAATTCTTGACCCCGAACGCAATCAAAACGTGGCCAACGCAAGATAGAATTAGGGTTAAGGTTAGCAACAAAGGCCGCGGGACTTTGTACTTTTTTAAAAGATGTTCGGACCCGAACCCGGCGGTTACACGCCCAAGGTAGTTCCATATGCTTACAAGTGACACAAATGTGCTAATGCTCTTTTTAGGGTACCAGAGAGACTCGCCGATTTGACCTAAGTTGTCAATCGCGGTCAACGTGCCACCAACGCCGCAAATTGTGGCTAAAAATAAAGTCAACATGTCGACGGAGAAGAGGGCTTGGAGGATTGTGTAGTCCTCGCCTCTTTCCGGTGGTTGGAAGGCGGTCCGGAAGCATGACGGTTCTTTTTCCGGCTTTGGTGGCGTGGGTGGTGGTATGACGCTGAGGGTTGACGGTGGTGTGGGTTTATCCGTCACCACTTTTATTGGTGACGGATCATCAATCAGTAACCTTTTGTTTTTCAACTATTGTACTCTTCTCTTATTACCACTGCAAGTGGCAAAAAGAGAAGAAAAATGACCCCAGCGGCACTGCCACCGTAGGCCCCTCGAGGAAAGGTGAAAGTCTATTCAACTATAATCATTATCATTAAGAAGCCGGCGAGGCCGAGTGATATGTAGAGGAGGTCATAGAACACTTTGAGCTCGTTCGCTTGTCGTATGACCCTCATGATACGGATTGTGCGTACAAACAAGATGGAAATAACCGCCGGGAGCCAACCGATGAGTAAAATAAGAGACGGTTTATCATCACCGTAGATTGCAAGATAAACTTGAGTGATGATGGCTCCACTTAGGCCGACGAATCCCTTCAGAAGTCCTAGCACGACACCTCGACTCTCTGGGAAGTTTTTTACACATGTCATTGGCGCTCCTGTGTTAGCAAAAGATTGCGAATTTGCTCCTACACACATAAGCACAATATTAGTACCAATTGAAAACTCCATCTTCAAAGAGGTTTTCTTTAAACATGGATGACAAGTTGACGGTATTCAAGTCTTATATTAGACTTAATACTTCTCGGATATACTTGGTTAGTTTGTTAAAATATCTGTTGGATTTCAAAACCCGTATCTTGCTATTTAAATTTCTATATAACTTTATAATCTACGTAAATTAAAAATAATGAAAAGACTAAAATAATGAATTAGTAAATTATTATATTATCCAAAAAAAAAGTAAACAAAAATTAAAAAAAAAATGGTTACAACTATGGTTCTAGCAACGGCTATGAGAATTAATCACATACCCGAATACTCGTACATATATGTTAAGTTTCGTTTTTAAGGAATAGATATTTAGAAACGAATCTCACCTATACAGATGTATAAACACATTTGCCAAACTGTTGGTTTGGCGATTCTTTTAGTAACACCCAACCAAATCATAAAATACCCAAAAAAGTTGAGTACTGATCCGATGGAGAGAACGAAACATGGTGGTGTAACCTCCGCGATAAGCCCCGAAAGCACTCCCACATTGCTGCCAACGTCTTTAAAGAAAGAAAGCAAGTTGAGGGTACTCCGGTCGTATCCTAGGGAAGTTTTGATCTCGGACGAGTAAAGTCCGAACATGTACTGTGGCGCCTGCGGCCGACATGATAAGGAACGAGGCGAACACCATGAACCATCGCCCGTTTAGGATCTGGACCGCTAAGGAGGCCATCTCCGGCCTGGTGCCGATGTTAGCCGTGACCATAATATTATCTAGGAGATATAGTGTTCAACGTGACCGGTTGTATGAAACAATTAAGATATGGTAGCTCTATTGGTGCGGTCTGGTTTCCAAACAATTGGTGGGGACAATTTATAGAAAAACGGAGCGTGTGAAACTAATAATCTAGACCATATATATAGACTCACTAAACTTGCTCTTCAAGACAAATCTAATTTGGAAAACAAGACAAATTTATTCTAGAACAATCTATAATATTCTTACCATACTAAACAAATATTAATATAAAACTTAACAAAATAAATCCTTAACTTTACTAATAATTCAAGATGAATCCTTCATATGTGATGTATATACCTAATTATAAATTTAGTTTTGGCGTTCTTAGTAAATGAATAATTAGATAATTATTATATTATTATTAATAGTTAATATTACTCGTATTTAAATTTGTCGGCTGATGGTTGATGTAACATGTAAAAGAGCATAGGAGTGTAGTGGATGGATTTAAATCTCATATTCTCATGTCGATCATATCCCTCTCATGCAGACAATTGTATCAATTTTCACACCCAAACATGTTGAAAATTTAAATATTTCTCATCATATATATATATATATATATAAGGGTTTAAATAAAAAGAAGTAGTTTTCTAGGAGTGGTAAGAACAAATAAAATTTTGACATTTGGCATTAAAATCTAAGGTGAAAGAATAATTCTAGGAAACTATGTCGGTTATAATGATAAAAGAGTAATTCTAGGAAACTATGACGGTTTTTGGTAATTTTATATCTCAATCATTGATTGATATGATCCAATGGCTATGATTTATTCTTAGTCTTCCTAGGAAACCACTTGTTTTTAGGATAACCCTCCCCTATATATATATATATATACATATATATATATATATAAGTTCAAGAAAGAAATAAAATTATTGCAAGAAATGAGAGAAATGAATATGAGCCACTAGTTTTATTTTAGGTATTAATTATATAAAAATAAATAAAAAAGATGTAAATGCAACAATAAATGCACTCTCTCTCTCCAATTAATATAACTAATATAACCATAATAAATATTTCTAATTAATATATCTAACTAATTTAACTATAATAATTAAAAAGATAAAAACACTACATTATTTTTATTTTTTATTTGCACATTCTTCATTTTATTCAACATAAATACAATTTATTCATATAATATTATATTTTTAACTATTAAAAAAATAATTTCCACTTAATATATTAGCATATATCAACGTATTTAAATTCAATAAATATACAACCTACACAAAGTTATATGACCTACACTTGTTTTGAGCAATAAAAACGTACAACATACAAAACGCATATAACTTACATATGTAATTCGACATCAACAATTATACAAATTACACAAAGATACACATACCCTACACATGCGTTGGTCATATGTTTTTCGTATGTAGCTATATGTTTCCTTATTCTTAGAACAAGTGTATGTTATATGTTTTTGTGTAGGTTGTAAATTTTTTATTGAAATTTAATGCAACCATGTGTAAGATAGTTTTTTGTATTATTCATCACAGTGTAACTACGTGTTGATGGATATTGATATGTTGAATTTAAAGAAATTGGTTTTTAAAAGAAATTAATGTATGAATAAATTGTATTTGTGTAAGATAAAATTTTCGTGTGTAGGTTATATATTTTTTGTGTGTAGGTTATATGTTTTCGTGTGCGAGTGTATTTTATTGATGATGAATTTTGTGTGTAGGTTAAATGTTTTTCGTGTGTAAGTTATATGTTGTCGTATTCTTGGAACAAGTGTAGATTATACACTTTTGTGTAGGTTGTATGTTTTTTGTTGATATCTAATGCAAATACATGTAAAATTGTTTTTTTGTTATTATTCATCATAATGTAAGTATGTGTTGATGGATATTAATATATTGAGTTGAAAGAAATTAGTTTTGGATAGAAAGAAATTTTAATGTATGAATAAATTATACTTGTGTAGGATAAAAATTCAAGAAACAAAAAGTATGTTATAAAAATAAATGAGTTCTTAATATTTTCTAATTATAATAATTTAATTAGTTACATTAATTAAATAAATAAATATTATGGTTTATTAGTTATATTAATTAAAGAAATAGAATAATTAATAGTTTCTTTATTTAGCTTTAAGCATTTAAAACTTAAAACAAAACTAGTGGTCCATATTCATTTCTTAAATCTCTGACAATAATATCATTTCTCTCTTGAACCATCCCCTATATATATATAGGTATTGGATCATTTCAGAAGTTTTTTTACAGCGAGAAATACGAGAAGTGAAGGTGTAACTCCATTAATCCCTAATTTCACTTTATTTCTTATGATGCTACCTGAAACAAAAAAAAAATATGAACATAACTCTCAATATAGATTTCCAAACTCAAAACAACAATCATATTGAACTCTTGTTTAGTTGATACTACCTCAAGAACCTAATGAATATAAAATCAAGGAAAACAACAATGTAAATGGAAGAAAAGCAAGCTAAAAACCATACCTGTTAGTGCTAAAGCATGGCCGATCACCAAATCCTCAAATCGATCTGATAGTCGCTATTTGGTTGGAAAACTTGCGTTTAATAATTAAAGCAGTAAATTGTATGAAAAAGAAGAGATATTATTGTACATCCCAAAAACTTTCGTTTAAAAACTTTTAACAGTATGAAGTTTATAGTATTTTGTAATTGAACATAATCTATCTATAAGAAATTCAAAAATTAGTATACCACTCATCTCTAGGGTGTAGCCTATAAACATCAGAGTATAGAAATCTAACTTTGACTATCTGAATCAGTGGTTAAGGCATACCTGAAAATGATGCTAACGATATCATTGTTGGAGCTGAGTCGATCATTTTTAGTGTTTTTGCAAAAAAAGATAGATTTTATGAAGAATAAAAGGTATATTAGTAGTTACCTATCAGGTAAGGGATATTTGGAAACCTTACAAATAATCAATTTTTCTACCTACTTGTTTAAGCAACTTCAAGTAAAAAAATAAATTAACAAAATAGAGATTTGTTCAATCTTTTATTTTAGCCTTTGTAAGTGGTAGGAAGTGAATAGAATGTACAAACTACAAAGCAAACCATGTGACAGTAAGCCATTAGCAACATAATCCTACTTCCAACACTCCATTTGGATCACAGGCGTAATTGTGCATAAAAATACCCAGTCTATACATGTAAAAGAAAACATCTTGCACACATTTAGATATATTTTTACATCATTTTTGCTATGAATAATGATATCATAGTCAGTTGAATTAGATTCATACGTTCCATGTTGACTTCGATTGTATAATCTGATTTTAAAATCTAGCAACCAATTGAATCCAATTATGAAAGAACCATAATTTGAAATCAGATGAAGATACCGGCAAAGGTTCAAAACAGGGAACGGAAACACATCCAGTTTACCTTTCCGATTGATAAGAACGATTCAATTTATTGTTCATATAGTTGACAAAAATGTACTCATAATCTAATTGACTGTCCAATACTCCAACTCAACCTAGGGTTCATGAGGTAGGTGCTTATTTTACCTCTTTATCTAAGTTTTTTTTTCTATTGACAACTAAAAATTCAGTCATCGAAGAACATAGAATTGAGATACGAATTAGTCGGCGTTGATCGATTAATCCAGAGAGGGCGACATGTACGGAAACTAAAATCAAAGCATCATAATATTGCGATTCGTCGTAACAATCATCATCATCACAAAAACAAAATAGTAGTTACCTGAATGAGGACTGTCACCGACAATAAGATGTAACATCACCCTAGATTGGTAAATAATTACAATAAGAAGACGAAGAATCGATGTGTGATGGATATGTAGTAACAATCGTTTGCTTTCCGTCAGCGAATGAAGAAGATGAAACAGATGAATGATGATTTGCCAGAAAGAGAGACAAGGTTTAACGTGTGTGGTCAAGATTCATTTGTAACTAGCAATATTTATTTGTACCTTATGTAGGAGAAGAACAGTATAGAAATGTGAGATGCCAGAAATCTCTAAATTAATATATATATATATATATATATATATATATATAATATGAGAGTTAAATTGTTGTAACATCCCGAAATTTCTAAGAATAATATTTAATGTATTATTTATTTATGGTGGAAAAGTTTACTTAAGTTAGTAGATGAATAATAAACTAATAATGATGGAAGGATTAGTAGACTAATTAGATGGAATTAATTATGGACCAAAAAGGAAAGATTGGTCTAAGTTTTATGGGCTTAAGGGGGTATAAATACCCCTTAAAACCCTAATCCTTTCCATTTTCACACATCTCTACACCATAGCCTACACCATAAAAAACACACACTTCTCCAATTTCCGTTTTTGAGAAAACCACCCACAAAGACACAAAGATTCCCGGAGATCTGACCGTCGGATCGATATAAAATTTTAACTGAGTGTTCATGGTATATAAATAAAGATTTCCACCGATTAGATCTTTGATCAGAGGTTGGGAAGTCCGGTTTTTATCAGCAAAACTGTAGCAGCTCAAAAGTGAAGATTCCGACAACTGTTCAGCTGTTCCGGCAACTGTAGCGGCGGTTTCCGGGGAAGGAGAGCTGATGGTTTGTATATCGAGGCTAGACGGATCCGTGGACGCTTGAATCACTCAATTCCAAGTTCGTTTGATATGGTTTTGGTCTATTCGAGTGATTTTGATTATAAACATCAAATGTACGTTTTTGTTAAAACGGTTTACTTTCGTGTACGGATTTACATGAAAATTGGTAGGATAGATCGGGTCTGATTATTAATAAGGTAATGAACTTGATAGTAAACAGGTTAGTTGGTTCGTTTAGGGTAACGAGTAGTGTTCGGTTCATGAAAAGGATAGGTAAACGAAGTCGGTTTTGCATGAAACTTGGTAGGATAGTAAATCGGGTATTTTTATACCCTAAAAATGTAAACTTGATGTTAAAAGTGGACCTAATGAACTCGTTAGTATATACGGTTCACTTAGAAACCCTAGATCTAGTTAAAATGAGTTTGTAATCAATAAAGGTTCGAAGTTTATGGATAAACGAACTAGGTCTTTGTCGAAAAGAAAATGGGAATAAAGGTGATAATAACCCAACAGTGGGTGTATTCGAATAATACAAGTGTTCGAATAAATTCGAATAAAAGAAAGAAAATGAGAAACAAGAGTATTAGAATACTAGAATATTCGAATACAAGTGTATTCGAATACAAAGGTATTCAAATAGCAGAGGGGACACTCAAATAGAATAGACCAGACTTAACCATTTCTGCTGAAACCTAAATAATGCGATTAGGGCAAGTATTGATACAATATAATTGATATACAGTTAGCCGAGCTCAGTTAAAGAAAGGAATAACCGTTAACGGTGAACGTAACAGGATTCAGGTGAGTTTCTAGCCCCACTCCCTTAATATGTTTTCGGGGCTGTGTGAATACTCAATGTGAACGTTAATACACTTACCTTAAATAGTAAGTGTATGCTATAATGATTGATGTGATAGTATGTATGAACGCTATGAATGAATGCTTGTCGGTGCGTGAACGATCTTCGGATATTGCACGTATCGCCAGGAAATGTGATCGTTAGAAGTTTTTTATGAAGGATGCCTAGTGTGTCCGTATGATATGATGTAATTTGCTCGGTATGTTATATATGATTGTTGTACAAGTGGTACGGGTAAGTGGGGGTATGTACGGTATGCAGACTCTACGTCTGACATAGTAAGTTAGGATAGCAAAATCCCTCTAACTTCTGTTGGACATAGACTTGGCATATGATGGCATAGTTAAGGACTGTGGGCCTTATATGTGTTATAGATGATAGATGAGAACGTAGTTAAGGACTGTGGGCCTTATACATATTATAGATAGGAGCCAACATAGGAAAGGACTGCGGACCTTATACGTGCTGTAAATGTACTGTGGTAGCATAGGGGAGGACCGCGGACCTCGTACGTGCTATGGAATAGGTGGCAACATAGGAAGGACTGTGGACCTTGTACGTGTTGAATATGTAGGATGGTATAGGGAAGGACTACGGACCTTGTACATATCATGAATGGTGAACATAGGTAAGGACCGCAGACCTTTTACGTGTTCAGGACCTTGAGTACATGTACAGACGGTGGACTATGAACGTACTTATGGTTGGTTAAGGAAAGTGAACGTATGTAGGTACGAATGAAAGAAATGTAACAGGCTAAGTATGTAATTTGTATTTTTGGATAAGTGTATATATATATATATATATAAGTATGTGAATGTATTGTATGTTGTCTGATTAACTAGAACTCATTCAACTTAGCTGACTTTTAGTATGCACGAAGGTAAATATGTTTAATGAGCTAGCATGAGGATGACACATGGCACATATTGAACGCCTGGCATATGAAGATGGAAGAAATGATGTTTTAAATATGATGTTGTATGTTATGTTTCAAAGAAAAGATCGAATGTTTAGTATCGAATGATTGAAGTTAACGTTTTCGCGAAAGTTTTAATTAACTCTGATTTATAGAACTGTGTTTATGAGTAAATCCGACGTTAAAGTGAGGCATCGGTAATGGGGTCTTACAATTGTATGGTGTGTTTTATTTAATAACTAGCTTTTGGTTTTCAAAAGGGTAAAATGGTCATTCATTTACGATTTAAACTCGATAATTCTTAATTTAAACTATGAGCTAAAACACAGTAAACAAAATATACTTCTTTTAATCTATATTTTATTCTAAACTATAAATAAAAGCAGAGTAAAGATAAACTAAAGCATAAGAAATCATATGGTACGTGACTTAATGTTTTGTAAACTAAAATACATTGAAAAATCAATGAATAACATCAACCAAAACATAATTTTTTTTGTCTTGAATACAACGAACAATATTTTAAACAACATGTACTAAAATACAATATATATGTTGGTTTTCTGTCTTATGTTATCCTTTAATTATCATCGTAACGCAAAAGAACTAAATACACGTCAAGAACTTAAAACACAAATCTTGTTGAACATCATGAACTAAATCACACCATAGCTTTCGCATCTGAACGAAATTAATAATTGGATTGGGGGGGGGGGGGGGTATTTGAATATGATACAAACCGGGATGGGTGTTAAAGTTAATATGATCTTTGTCTTCGTCTATATTTCAATCAATAACGATTTTGTTTCTTCATATTTTGCTCAATAGTCATTGTCCCGATTTGTTTCCATGGCCATCCAGGTATTATACCAACCGGGATGGGTGTTAAAGAAACTTTAACCACTAATTAAACATACATTGACAAATATTAGCTAAATAGATGTTGATGTGGAAACTAATTAGTAATTACACCATAGATTAATACTCCAACAAAAGCATGGGATGTCACCATAAACAAGATGTACCTGTTGAAGCTGCTCAATGTGTTTTCTTAAAGAATCTAAACTTGGCCCTGAATTTTAATCCTGGTTTAAAACTGTAGATCCTCGTGACATGTTGCTGATGTCAGCAAGAGCTTTTTTTTCCTCGAGTTTTCGCCTTACCCTTTGTATATTCTGCTACTTTAGGCTCATATGTTCCATTGAAAACATAGATGAATCTGAAACGCTAAAACAGTATATGTCTGTACCTCCAATCACCAAAGAGAAGTCAGATAGAGTTCAAAAGAAGCTGCTGGTGATGAAAACTCCAATCAGAATGTTGAGTCATCTGATCACCCAGACAGGTTCGTCTTCACCTTTCCAGAGAGGTTCTAGGATAAATATGGGGATCGATCTGGTGTTGTGTCATGGGGTTTTGATGCGGAGAAGAATATGTGGTGGGTCAAACGAAAGTCCGGTACCACCGAGTACTATAAGAAGATGAAAGATTTCGGATCCTAGACTATGGTGGATCTCAGTGACTTGATAAACTCTCCATTTCACAACCCAACTAATGACAAACGTGGCAGAGATTTCTGGAACTTTCTAAGAAGTCAAGTTGATAGGGGCTTTCCGAATATGTCAACTACAGAATCCTTTTTGAAGAAAGCTAAGGGGGTCAAGGATCCAAGGACGGGAAAGACAATGGCCAACGTTATGTGGCCTGCTAAAAAAAGGCCACTCATATTCCTGTGCCTAAAGCTATTCCCGATGGTACTCTAGATGACATGAGATTCTGCATGTATGATAGTGAGACTACCACCGTTGTTATATGTTTGAAGAAGGGCAAAGGGCAGTACAGATTTGTTGATCCGAGTGATTTGCTAAAGCTAGGAGAGAAAGACATCAAGACTCTCAGTACATTCCTGATAATCGCTGACCCGATCTTTGAAACGGCTGCTAAAGAATACATAAGCATGGTCGCCTCTATTATCAGGTGCAAATTTTGGGCAGGTGCTTTGAAAGACGCTGACATTGATTATATGGAGCACGATTGAGGACCAAGCTACAAACCAAGGGGGAGATTGTTGGGCCTAGTTATTTCGGTTTGTACTTAGTCTGTTTGATTGTTTTGGGCTGCGCATGTGAACCGAGATCCCTTGGGATCTCATTGGGCTTTTGGTCATGTTTGGGGCTGTGTATTGAGTACCCTATATATTGAATGCATTGTATAGGGTTTAGGTTGTTAGTTCACTTGTTTATTTTTCCGTCTAAGTGCTTTACTAGACGTGTTTGTAATCATCGTGCTTAAGCACCCGACATATAATAATACATGTGTTTTGAAGCAACTATCGTGTTACGTATTTTCGTTCCTTTGTTTGAATCACCTAGTGTTGGAATTCCGCACCAACACCTAGTTTGTTGATATCATAATTGTAGTGATCCAGATTCGGGACTTACAAAACCTCTTACATAACCCCTTAAATCTTATCCTATAAATACAAGACCCTCTTCTCCATTAATCCCTACTCATATTTCATTTCCTCTCTCAAAATTCAAGTTCTACAAGGTTGTTTTTCATTGTTCTTGGAAGTTTGATTTTCAAAAGTCAAACTGATCAAAGTCTTTCATTTTAATTAACTTGTTAGCTCTTATTAATACTTGAAGATGGTTATACAACATATATATAATATACACCCCTTGTTACCTTTGGTGGTCACTTCCCCGGTCTCGGTCGGTGGAGTGTCGGGCCTTGTAAGGCAAGGCTTCATGGAGGACTTACGTAGTCCTTGATACATACATATACATATATATATATATATATATAACTTGTTTATACATATTTACCATGCTTAACTTATGCTCATTTTAGTTTGTATATCATATTTATGAAGTTCTATGGTTATGGTTTTGTAGAGACTAGCCTCGGTTGAACCCTAAATAGTTCTAAACCGTAAACCGAACTTTGTTTACTAGTTTTGTTAAATAATTGTTTAAACATGCTTATTGTTAGATTTAAGTTTCTAAAATCATTTTTATGAGTCCATGGTTATGGGTTTGTAGAATCTAACCTCGGTCTTAACCCGAAACAAGATCCGAACCGAAACCGAACTTTTGTTTAAAGACTTTATTGTTAACTTTTTGGTTGTAAAACTTAAGTATCATCATTTGTAAATTATTATACAAGTTCCTTGATGTTTGGGCATGTAGTAACCATTCTCTATCTTATTCCGAGATGGAAACCAAACCAAACTGAACTAAACCAATTTCACTCGCTTAAGACACACAAGTGTGTTTTTAGCTATCAAGACTTGTATAAATCTTTAAAAATATTTATAAACTGATTTTAATTATTTTCTTAAAGTACTTGGAATGTTGAATCCAACTTGATCTTATAACAAAGTTTGGACCAACGAAACCAAACACTCGCTTAACAGACGTTGTTTGTTCTAAAACAATAGAACTACATACTTGGTTAAGTCTTCTTAAATTTTATTTAGTTATCTCATAATATTCATTATTTTGGAAAGTTGACTTTGGGTTTGACCAATTATCAAGACCCGAACCAACAACCCGAACACTCGTTAAAAACACATTTAGTATCTATATTATAAAGGGACTTGCATTCTTACATATTTACCCACCTTATTACTTAACATAGGTTGAGTAAATATTAAGGCTAGATACTTTAACCCGGTTTCGAGTAAACTTATATTTTTGATGGACTATTGTTATAATTTCTTAAACATTTGCATTTTAAATCTTAAACTTTAATTGTTTACATTTTTCATCATTTATTTTTATTTAAAGACTTCCAAGACAACTTTTCAAATATAAGACTTCTTTTTCTTTTAGGCTTTGTTCGTCCAATTCGTCGTTCTGGTTAATCTCCAAATCACCAATTTTTCAAGTTTATTACTTGCACGTGAAGACTTTCATTCCTCGTTTTCCATCTTTCGTTTTGGGGGTGATATTGCATACTTATTCAAACTAAATGTTTCATACTTGAGTCTTAAACCACAAACTTTATTGTATACTTACTTAAATAAATGCTCGATTTGGTGTTATATGCTTACATGCATAAATGTTAATGTGTTTACCGCTTTTGGTTGGTTGATTCATAAATCCGAGTATATTTGGCATCCCCTTATAGTAAGGTGTCGTTAATGTATTCTTATTAACAATTTCATATAAATCTTAGACTATTTGGCATCCCCTTATAACAAGGTGTCGTTAATGTATTCTTATTAACGATTTCATTATCTAAATTGTTGCTATTATTTATTGTTTTGTATACAAGTTGTGGAATTTCCTATTATATACATATTGTTTCAAAACTATGAAATTGCTCACCAAACTTTGAGTTGACAAATTCTATTTTATGCAATGTTACAGGTTTGACTCTTGGTTGACTCGAGGCTTGAAGAAAAACGTAAGTTATTAGCAAAATGAACAATATATTATTTTATACGTTTCGAATTCGGTTATTGTATGAACATATTATGTGACTTCTTAAAATTTTGTGAAATTAAATGAGTTGATTAAATATTGTCACTTTAATAGTGTCTTGTGTATTTGGGCAATCGGTTGCACCCTGGCATGTTCCGCCGCCTTTGGCGGGGTGTGATAATATTTCCTGCCATATCAGAATCCGTGTAACCAACAAGCACCGGCTCTCCATTTCCAAATTTTATACCCAATTTGGAAGTACCTCGTACATAACTAAGAATCCACTTAACTGCTTCCCAATGCTTCTTACCCGGATTTGACAAGAACCGACTAACAACGCCTACTGCATGGGCAATATCAGGCCATGTACATACCATTGCATACATCAAGCTTCCAACCGCTGATGCATATGGAACACCATCCATCTCTTCAATCACTTTCTCAGAAGTAGGGCAATCTTTTTCAGTTAACTTAAAGTGGGGAGTAAGAGGTGTACTAACCACATTAACTTTAGACATCTTGAATCTGCTAAGCACCTTTTCAATGTAATGCTCTTGTGACATGTGCAACTTCTTTGAAGCTCTATCTCTAGTTTCCGAATGCCAAGAATATTCTTAGCTGGCCCCAAGTCTTTCATAGAAAATTACTTGCTTAATTCTTTTTTCAGCTGGACAATTCTTTCTACATTAATGCCAACAATCAACATATCATCAACATAAAGCAATAATATGATGAAATCATCATCACCAAACCTCTTAAAGAAAACACAGTGATCAGACGCAGTCTTTCGATAGCCTTGCTTCCCCATAAGTGACTCAAATTTCTTGTACCACTGTCTCGGTGCTTGCTTCAACCCATAAAGACTTTTCTGAAGTTTACAAACATAATCTTCTTAGCCCTTAACCTGAAAACCTTCAGGTTGCTCCATATAGATTTCTTTATCCAGATCACCATGAAGGAATGTTGTCTTGACATCCACTTGCTCAACCTAAAGATCAAGACTAGCAACTAAACCAAGGATTACCCTGATGGAACTCATCTTCACAACTGGAGAGAAAATCTCATCAAAATCAATACCTTCTCTTTGACTGAACCCTTTGACCACCAATTTTGCCTTGTACCTAGGCCGTGAGGTATGTTCTTCAGTCTTCAATTTGTAGACCCACTTGTTCTTCGAAGCTCTTTTGCCCTTAGGCAATTTCCTTAACTCAAAGGTATTGTTCTCATACAAGGAATTCATCTCATCTTGCATGGCTTCAAACCACTCTCTTTTATGCTTATGTTCCATGGCCTCTTTATAATACCTGGGCTCTCCCCCATCAGTGAGTAGGACGTACTCACCAGTCGAATAACAAGTAGAAGGTTGACGATCTCTCGTACACCGCCTGAGTGGGACAAAAGCAGGCATATCGACTGGTAACTCGGGATGAATATCCTCATCCAACTCTACCTGCTCTTGATTATCAACATTATCGGTACCATGTTGTTCGTCATTTTGAATACCATCTTCGTGATGTGGCTCAGATTGCTGAGTAGGAATATGACCCAAATCAATGAGATCATCAATGTACTGAGGAACTACCTGTGTCTTCTCAATATATTTCAAACTCTGATCTTCCACAAACACAACATCACGACTTCTAACAAGCTTCTTTGAAATCGGAGCATATAGCTTGTATCCAAACTCATCTTGCCCATAACCAAGGAATATACACTGTCTGGACTTCACATCAAGCTTTGATCTTTCATCTTTGGGAATATGCACAAATTCTTTACATCCAAAGACCCGCCTATACGAAACATCTTTGCCATTCCAAACCTTGTCTGGAACATCATTATGCAAAGGAATACAAGGAGTAAGATTAATAACATGTACCGTCGTATTTAAAGCTTCTCCCCAAAAAGAATTAGGCAACCCAGCATGTGAGAGAAAACACTTAAACCTTTCAACCAAAGTTCTGTTCATCTGTTCTGCTAAACCATTCAACTGTGGTGACTTAGGAGGTGGCCTTTGGTGTCGAATACCTTTCTCTCTACCATAAGCATTAAAAGGACCAATGTATTCACCTCTATTATCTGTACGAATACACTTGAGCTTCTTCCTAGTCTGTCTCTCAACTAGGGCATGAAACTGTTTAAACACATCAAACACGTGATCTTTAGATTTTAAAGTATAAACCCATACCTTCCTCGAATGATCATCTATAAATGTGACAAAATATAAGCAGCCCCCAAGTGTTCTTGTAACACCCCAACCCGGAACAGGCTGATGTGTCACTATTACAGATATCAGAAAAAATCCGAAAAAGCCTAAGTCTAATTATATTCACTCAAATAACCAAAAATGGATAGTCTTAAAAAAAACTAAACTTCATTAATCTCTCTCATCACTAACTTCCCCGAGTCCCGGATTACCTGTAAGCAAAATAAGAAAAGCAAAACAAGAAAATACGGCTGAGCCAAAAATTGCCTAGTAATGGAAAGAACAATAGTAAAGGTAAGGACAAACGCAAGAATATAAATATACGGACTTCAATTCAAACTCGAAACCAAAGTACTACGAAAGCACAAGCTAGAGATGTCGTGAACTTTTATTACGCAATGTCACGATAAGTGCATGTCGTTGACGCCCATACGACATTTCAGACATGCTCTGGTGACAAAGTACAAAAGTTAAAAGCATATAACTAAACATATTTAAAACCGGAACATGCAATAAAGAGTACAAATAAATAATCTATTGCATGCTACAAAAATATATTATATAATATAACTGAACTCAAAACATAACTGACGCGTAACGAAAATCCATACTACAAAGTAACGAATCAGAATTTATATTATAAGTAAATGAAAACAGAATCCGCACTACAAAGTAACAAGATATAATTAATACTATGAGTGAAAGAAACCAGAAACCGTACCTTAGTAGTCGATACACAAGCAAGTAAATTCAAGTAGCCTTAAGTTGTACTAACACCTACATATTATTTATTTCCCAATTAAACTTACTAAACTTTGACTAGTCGATTAATCAATTTCCGGTGACGTAGACCTTTCAAATATTTACCTTTTCCTATTTAGCGTAATAATTTTTCGCAAAAGAATTCATCCAATACTATTTGGTATGTATAATAATTACTAGTAATAAATACTATTCACGTTTATTTTTTTATTTTTACATTTGCTTTATAACAAATTGTATAATAAAGAATTTCTTCATTGAATTACCAATAAGTTAACGTAAAAACCTTTGTTATAACTTGAAGTTCATCAAAGTGTATAACTTGAAATTCTGTATTAATATAAAATAATTACCCCATCTAAACTTTACTAACTTTTTAAGATCTAGACGACAGTGACGGTTTTAAAAGTCATCACAGTTACTCTCAAATATTATTTATTTGAAAACCACACAAAAAAAATATTGTAGCACTCCGATTATGCACAAAACAAGTTATCCGAATAGAACTCTTAATTTATTTATATGACTGGTTTCTTGGTAATATTAAGTGGGACGATATTATAATAAACAGAAACAAACTTATACAGACGAGTTTTATAACTTTTATTAAAATTCTTCAACAAGGTAACTTCCATGTTGAAGACGATATAGTTGCCGGAATAATCGAGTAATGCAGAACGGAACTTGAACTATTTAGGCATAATCAAAAGAGAAGTAGGTGTCGGGAATGTTACCTGAAACGTAGGACGACAAAGAGCGAGACAACAACGATAGTTAACAATGGAGGTGGCGGTGTCACAAGATAGCGCAGCTACGGTGACGTGACGGAACCAACGGAACCGAAGAAGAATAGCAAGTGATGAATGCACAATGGTTATGGTTTCAAGAATATAAAGTGCCTATTAGAAAATTTTACTCCATAATTCTCAATAGTTTGTTGAAAGAAACGACTGAAGCAATAAACGTGAGTCAAACTCTAAAACTCCAATTTGATAGTATTGAAATCAATTTGCTACTGGCCCTCCTAGTGGATCATGCATATCTGATAGAAAATTTTAAATTCTTTTATATATATATATATATATATATATAGTTTCCTTATCTTTTCTTTATTTCACAAAAACTAGTTATTCCATTATTATTTGTTACTACTCCTTTAAAGAAGTATTGCATACTAAGTTTTTAAAACACAAAATAAAACCAACACAATATATACGTTTTAATAAACACCTCGATTAATATTGATGGGTTTTTCTAATTATCAACTTGTTACTACCCGCCATGTTAATTAGATATTTATTGTTTTTTCAAACTCGTATGTTACAGTTTTAGTCTTCATAGGACAACATATGTCTGAATGCACCAAGTCAAGTATACTTTCTTTTCTATGAGGCGGATTACCATGAAAACAAACTATCTTTTGCTTACCATTCATACAATGAGAACACTTCTTCAAATGAACATCTTTCACACCGGACAAGGCATCTTTCTTCAATAAATAGACATCCATTTTTCATTCATGTGAGCAAGTCTCTTATGCCACATATCGGTCACATCAGAATTCGTCAATGAATTAACCGAGTCTCTGGAAATCTTTGGATGTGCCATGTATAACTTTGAAGTTCTTTCACCTCTTGCCACGATCAATGAACCACTAGTGAGTTTCCAAATTCCACCACCAAAGGTAACGTGGAAACCAACATCATCTAATGTGCCCGCGGAGATCAAATTAAGTCTAATATCCGGAACATGTTTTGTCACACCCCCATCTAAGGCCTGGGAGTATGACCAACAGTTGGTACCACATTTGTAAATAAATCAGAGTTACGTGTTTAAGCGGAAGTCTTTTGAAACATGTGGATTTAAAAGATAATATTTACATTATACAAAAGATGGAACAAAAGTTTCCGTTTTAGATTACTTGTTTTAATTTACAAAACCACCATTCATTAATATTTAAGTTTAACAAAAATATCTGAGCCATCAAGCAATAACTTTGATCACCTGCAAAATGTTAAGAAAATACGTCAGCAACGAATGTTGGTAAATATGATGACGCTAAAAATATTTTCTTTCACTTTATTACCCCTCGACACTACGCCTGTCTCGGCCCATCCTGTCTTAGGAATAACAAAGCTAAAACAACACAATTATAAATTCGAGTCTCTACACTAAATACCTCAGCAAACACCGCAACGTTCGACTTAGTTAAGTACCTGTATGTATACACATGGTCGTGCTCCCCGCAGGAAAGCTTACTACGACCAGGTGTGGTGCGGTGTGCCCACCGCATATACCACCTATGTAAGGATCTAGACAAACGTATACTACAACCTGAAGCTAGGTTTATACTCTTATTTATAACGGTTTTAGAGACACGTAGTCCCGTGTAAATCATTTTCATATAATTCATTTGACTCGTTTTAAAACAAGTTTGTAAAGTTTATGGCGTATTCACCTTATTTATTTGGATTGGATTCAAACACCGTCCGAGGGTCTTTCCGTTGCTATCTCACACCTATAGTACGAATATAACCTTTTGTTAGTCGGATATAAAATCCGGCTTAAGACCTTTAGTCTTTTATAATCTTTACCTCGATAAACCTTTAGTTCAAATCTCATTTTCTTTTACTTTTAAACCTCTAGTTTAAAAAGTATTATTTTATAAATTAAAAGTCTTTCTTTTAACTTATATTCTTTTATAATATAAACCTTTAGTTTATTTTCTTTAAACCCTAAGTTTCTTATTTTATAGAAACGTATTTTTTTTTCTTTATTATTTAAGAATAGTTATTATTGCTTAAATAATATATATAACAAAGAAATCATATAATATAATCACATTGAATATATATATATATATATATATATATATATTATAATTCTATCTTTTCTTTTCTTTGTAAAATTTTCTTTTATTTTATAGGTATCGAATATAACCTCGACTTAGGGTTTTAAGCCCTTATAATCTTTTATTATTATTTTATTCTCCATTATGTCTACCTTTGTCGTCTTATAATAACCCTAGACAATCGAGCAGCACCTCCATCTCTTTTACCCTTTCTTTTTCTTCTTGATCAAACACCTTTCTTTTGACGATTCTTCCTTGGCACGCAACACGATGCACACCAATACTTCAACACCTTCGGCACGCTTAACGAGATGAGTCGTTGGGATGTTGGAATGGTAACTCCTTCTTGATTGGAACGTCGTTTGGATATGACACGAATATCGAGGTAACAAGCACGGAAATCAAGGATTATAGGCACGTTTTTCGACGTGGATTCGAGGGTATGATTATTGGGTTCTAGAGAGATGTTAGACAGAAAGAGATGTGTGAATTTGGAGTGTGGAATGAGAGATGGCCGTGTTTGCTATATATAGACAAAACCAGGGGCCCATCGCGATATGCGATGGCCCTTTGGCTAAGCCCATCGCGTATCGCGATGTAGGCATTATCTTTGGGTCGACGACATTATCTTTAGGTCTACAAACGATACGTTGTGTAAGGAGTTTGAGAAGTCCATGCAAACGAAGTTCGAGATGAGCTCGATGGGAGAGATGAATTTCTTTCTAGGGTTGCAAGTTCACCAGTCTGCAAACGGAATCTTTATTCACCAGACCAAGTATGTGAACGATGTCTTGAGCCGATTCAAGATATCTGCCGGAAAAATCCCTTCTACTCCTCTCCCCGTGGGTCATAATTTATCACCGGATGAATTGGAGGATACCGTTGATCCTACCCTCTATCGTGCCATGATCGGTTCTTTAATGTATCTAACGGCTTCTCGCCCTGACATTATGTTTGCTGTTTGTCTTTGTACTAGGTTTCAAGCAAGTCCATGAGTGACTCACCTAACAGCGGTTAAGCGAATACTTCAGTATCTGAGGGGAAATCCAAACATCGGGTTGGGGTACCCCAAGGATGACACTTTCAATCTTACTGCTTATTCAGACTCGGACTATGGAGGTTGCAAGATCAACTTCAAATCAACGACTGCAGGATGTCAATTTTTGGGAAACCGGCTTGTTTCCTGGCAGTGTAAGAAACAGACAACGGTCTCCACTTCAACGGACGAAGCTAAGTATGTTGCAGCATCGAGTTGCTGTTCCAAGGTTTTGTGGATAAAACAACATCTTCGCGACTACGGTTTGAAATTTCTTACTACTCCTATTTTGATTGATAATTGACCTTGAGAAAGTACATGTGACCTTTAGAAAGCCGATCTATTTACCAAAGCATTTGACAAAACGCGTTTTCAATTTTTTGCTTGGTTTTAATGAATATCTTTATTTTCTGTCAATTTTTCTTTTAAAATTTATTTTGGTTTTAGGGGGTGAAATACTAGAAAATACAAAATATTGTGCTTTTCGTTTGTATAGATAAAACCCAAAAACATTAAAAATTCTTAAAATCCAAAACATTAAAAATTCTTACTAAAATCCAAAAATATTTTATTTAATGATTTTCCTTTAAAATATTTTGAAAAACTAAAAACATTTTAAAATTTAGAAACATCCAAAAAGATTGTGATTTCAGTTTGTACAGAAAAATCCGAAAATTCAAAAAGATTGTGAAGTTTGTTTTTGTTTATAAGAAAATTGAAAAAGAAAAAAATATTGTGTTTTTACTGTATGTATAGAGAAAAACCAAAAAGATTTTTGCATGTGTTCGCTGAAAATTATGTCAATTATCTACATTCGAAGGACATATACTTGTATATGTTTGGTCCTGATAGTTTCTTGTGAATCTTCAGGATAGCCATTTACCTGATAATGGAAAATAGTTGGGGCGTTCATTATGCGTTTTTAGATTATTTTCTCGTGAAAAATTATGTCAGTTATTTAAGTTTGTGAAGCATGCTTGCATGTCTTGGTCCTATTATTCACTTGTTGAATTGATAGGTTAGCTATTTATTTATAGACTTAAGTTAACTGGGGCGATTAAATTTAGCTTTGTTTTTGTTTTATGCTCCTCAAAATTTTTGAGTTTTTGAAGCAAAAAGAGAAAATGATAGTACATTGACTATCTTGACCCCAAATCCAGCAAGAAATAAGCTTAAAATTCTTTGTGCTTAATCATTGGTGCATTGGTAGATCTTAAAACAAACAAGTAGAGTAAAGTATGTGATATAAACATAAAGAAACGCCAAATTGAAAGAGGTGTTAGTCTCTAGCAAAAGTCTCGGTGAGGATGGCATAAATGTAATAAACTGTCATACTCAAGCCTTATACTTGTTTGATCACCAAAAATATAATAAAGAAAATAACAAGCTTTGAGGTTCTGGACACTGTGAGTCTTTATGCGCGCAGCTTAATTATCTGGGTATTCATATGCATAAATATTTCACTCGCTTTTAGAGCAAACCCAAAGTTATTAAACTTGATCACTGATGTACTTCGTACAAATCTAAATTACTGACTTGATCAAAATCCGCTGTTAGTCATACATGGTTCCTCCCTTGCGTGCGTCTTAATACCATTAAGAAACGGACCCCAGGGGATACAATATATGTAAGCCGACAGATGGACTCGTGCATATTCACTCTTAGTAAAAGAAACTCAATGCATTGCTCTTAAAATTCTATAAAAATCAAATTTTGATAAACAATATAATGGTTTAAGTCAAGTTGGGGTGATATGGCAAAAATCAAATTAAGCTTGAACCGAGATTAGAGACTGATAGTATCTGATATTCTGTGCTCTAATTGAACCGTTAATCATATCACCAAAACATTTGAAAGTTTGTTATTAGATTTAAGTGGATAGCAATACCAATGACCGACTTAACACCAGTCATAATATCGCTGAAAAATAAAACTGTGATGAAAGGGCAATTTGGTCAATATGATTCTCTGCTCAAACTCAACAAAAATACAAAAATATGTACTGCTTTTGAAAATCATATAAAACACAAAAAGATTTCATATTTTTCATTTCGGATTCTTTTCAAGTAAATACATTATTTAAAAATTCCAAAATACCAAAAATATTTTTTCATTTTAGCTTTACATATTATTTAAATTTTTTTAAGTTATGTTTCGAAAACGTGAAACGTTTTAAATTATTCGATTATCAAGATAAAGGTTCTCGATAATTCATTTAATTTATTAATAATTTAATATATTATTAGTTTAATTTATTAATTTAATTGATTTATTTATTTGATTTAATTTATTTAAAGATAAAATTAAATAACATTTAATTCGTTAACTATGGATAACGAATTAGGGTGTTGTTTTAACGAACTACATTCTGGTTCGTTCCCCTAATTCGCTTCCGCACTCTGTAACGAAACGCATCCAGTTCGTTATGCATCTTTAACGAATCAAGACACAATTTGAATCTAATTCGTTATGCCACTTATTAAAGTAATGTTAACGAATCGGCTAATTCGTTATTTCAAATTTCAAACGAATTAGACCGATTCGTACATTGGGAAATGTGTAAGGACATTGTATAAAGGACGACATGAAACGAATAGTCCTACACTATTCACTCATCTTCCTTACAACCAAAGTTACCCTGTTCAAATTTTTTTCTGAATTTTCGACCTTCGAAATTCGACCTTTTGATTATACCATTCTGTTCGTAAGGTATAGATGGTTATTTCTTTGTGATTTTCGTCAAAATAATACAGTTTTGATAGGGTAATTATGTGATTTTAATTTCTAGTTCGTTAAGGATTTTACACGAACTAGAACAGCGATTCATTCACTTAGCGATTCAGATATGGATTCATCATTTGAAACGAACTAGGAGTTAGTTCGTTATTACTAATAGTTAATTCGCTAAGTTCTTCTTCGTTAAAATATTTACATGATAGCTAATCAATCGATTCGTTATACTTCTGTAACGAATCAGACTGTTTTGATAACGAATGACATTTCAAAATTAATTATTTAATTAATGTAACTTAATATTATAAATTAATACAATATTCCAAGGGTCTAAACGCATCGATACATTAATTATACACACGGGATTAAACCATAATTATATATAGTTTTCATCTAAATGCTTAAAGTATATAACACTTGTGTGATTTATAAACTTCCATATTACTAATATTCACTATTATTTATTCAGGATTATGGCTGATAATATGGAACAAGATCCTCCTGTTGATGCACCACCACAAGTTCATGATGCACAACTAGTTCAAGATGCTGATCAACCAGCTGAGGAAGCTCCTTTACTTCCTTATGATCCTCGTCACAATGTGTGTGCTTTCGTTGATACAGACTTTCCTGATGAGGATGTCTTTATTGGTATGCTGGCATTTCTACGCCGATCTCGTATCCATTACGCTGTCACTGCTAATCCGGATATTAGATTCAACATAGTTCGTCAATTCTGGAAAACTGCTCAGTATGTAGAACTTGAAGACCATATAGCTGATGTGGTAAATAACAAACCAGTTTTCGTCTCAGTTGAAACAGTTCGACGAGTGTTACAATTTGATGACACAATTGATGATCCGAGTGAATATGGTAAAGAACTGATCAAGGGCCTGTTCAGACGTTTGTTTTATGCTAGCAGTCTTACTGCGTCTATGTATAACAAGGCATACTTGTGTCCCCAATACAAGTATTTACTTCATGTTCTTATTCATTGCCTTGGTGGACGTAAGGCTGGGTTTGACAAATGCCGTATTGCACTACAATCAGCATTTGTTGCACTTATCTTGAACAAGCGTTACAATTTTTCTGAATTGATCTTTGATCATATGAAGGAAAATTGTATTCCTGGAAAAAGACGTGTGAAGTTCTTGATGTATCCACGTTTTGTTCAACTGTTTGTCAATGATGCTATTAGGGATTTGGTGCTTGATCCTAATGATGAGAATGATAAGATTAAATTGGAGAATATGACAGTAGACACCATGAGAAGAATGAAACTGTACCGTCAAGATCGTCCTCCCAGATTCAAGAGATTGATTGGTTATCCTGCTAATCCTGATTATGTATGTCCTCTCGAGGATCGCTGGATTCATGATGACTCAGATTCTGAGCGTGAGAGAGGAGAAGGTGGGAACAATGATGGTAATGATGGAGGTGACAGAGGTGATGGTGATGATGGTGGTAATGGTGATGCAGCTCTTAGAGAGCAACAGGCTGCAGTTGAAGCTGCGTTGGCTGCTACTATTGCAGCTCAACGTGAACGTAAACGAAATGGTAAAGCCCCAGCTTCTGAAAGTTCAGAAAAGAGACGTGTATCAGCTGGAGCTGGAGTTTATTTTGGTGTTCAACCGTCTCGTCCTGCAACTCCTCAACGCTCGGCAGTGCCGCTTTCTCCTAGCACTCCGGATATGACTTTGACGACGACGATGGTTCCTCATGACAGGCTTGGTATGATTCCACAGTCGGCCTTAGCTGAAATACCAATGCCTTCTGCTACACTTTCTACCGTTCCTACAACACCGTCCATGGGGCCTCCTCCACCTAGTGATATCTCATTTATGAGACTTACAAGGCCTCAGGGACCAACCCAACCAGTTCATCCATCGTTGTATGCTATGCCACCGAATCGTCAGACATATATGCTTTTGAATCTTCTTCATTTGTATGAAAATCAAATATCTGCTGACCGTTTAAATCAAGAACGTCTGATGGAGAACTAGAAGAAGCTGCTAAGTTATGTTTCTTTTTGTCAAAAGGAAACAAAAGCCCTCGTGAGATTGTTGAGTCTCAGGGGGTGAAACTTAAAGAACAAGAGGAGCTTATTCTGCAGCTAACATGTAAAGATGATGCGTTGAAAAAGCTCAAGAATCACGATGAGGATCCAGATGAATCTGATGGTGGTGGTGAGACTAAACAAACTCAAGACCCAGCTTATGGTACGGGTACGAGTTCTGTTGATGATTCGGGCAAACAGATTATTGTTTATCATGACCATTTGGCTGCCAAACCGATTGAGATGATCGAGACCGATACAATTATTTTTTTGGATGGAAAGGGGATGATAAGGAGTATGGTGAATAGAGAGGAGATTGAAGAAGGGCAGTTTGTTGATAAATCACTGACACGAGAGCAGATTGCTATCTTGCTTGATTTGAATGAAGACGAGATGACCGTGTTAGAGGCTGAGCCCGATGTTGAGGTAATTAACGATGATTAGATATTAAATGATCCTACTGTTGAGATGAGTACGGAATATATTTATGAAGACGAGGAGGTTGAGATGGAGGATGTGACTGCTGAGGATTACCCTGATCTGTTTCAACATCCTAATGTTGATCAGGGTGCTCCAGTATTTAATGAAGAATCGGTTAAAGAAGCAGAAGACCATCTTGTGAAGAATTCCAAAGGCAAGAATGTCTTTGACATGAAATCCGATTCGCTTCTCGGCCCATCTCTTGAGGAGATTCAGGGTTGGTTCAGACACAAGAAAGCAAGTAAGATTATCAAGGCATTCAAGATTGTTGATCAAGAACAGAAAGAAGAAGGTATTGCACGAGCCAAAGCCAATCAAAAAACCTCATTTAAGACCGTGTCAAAGGTGCAAGGTAATAATTTTTTTTGGATGTTTGAATCTGAACTTAAGGTATACATTGTGAAATGGGAGAAGGGCGTCCAGTATTACAAAAGGATGACTGATCTTCTCTCATTGCCGAGATGGGATGTGCGCACTTTGGCGTATCGTCCATTCATCAATCGCGGTGATGACTACCATGCAAAACCTTTTCACCAACACTTAGTGTTTGAGGTGAATCATGGTTTTAAGTATTTTAAGCCACAGATTCCTATCCGCAAGCGTCTCAATGAGATTGATCCAAATACAGGTTGGAAGAAGTTGGTCCTTAAAGTAAAGCCGCCGAAGACGATGAAGCGTGTGTCGGTGAAGACAATGAATCAACACATGCATTTATCTTTCAACCGCTGGTACTACGATAATCATACTGGCGAGGCCGTCATTGTTCTTGGTACAAGGTTGAAGACTGAGCTGATAAAGATCATTGACCCGATGTGGTTGGTGAATTTAACCGAGACCGATAATGACGTGCTGCACAAGAACAAGATTCTGATTGAGCGCAATGAAGACTATGACCTAGCTATGCAGTTCCAACGCGTTGTGCGTGTATGTTATGAGAACGGAATTCATAGTTGCGGAGATTGGCAGTCCAAGCGTTTCAAGTAATTTAAAGACAAAGAGCTCAAGACGAGGGGGTGTCTGTTAGTGCACGGTTTTGCGTCTCGAGTCTTTGTATTTAAAGTTAATGTAATTGTTATTTTATTTATGTAATAAATTATTAAAGTATTAAGTTAGTTCGTTAAATTTAATGTCTGGTTCGCTAAGCATGTTTAGCGAACTAAGACTTAAGATATTATCCCTCCTGATTCGTTAAGGATGTTTAATGAATCAAGGGGTGATTCTTTAAGCTATTGTCTATTTAATGTATGTAACGAATTGGATGTTAGTTCGTTAGGGGATGTTAACGAACTAACTCCATCGTCTATTTATAGTGAACACTGTTCACTCATTAATGTAAGTTTTGGAGATTAACGTATCAAACCTCTGCCAAATCTCTCTCTAAAGCTTCACTCTAATATTATCATACATACATACATACATACATACATACATACGTACATACATACATACATACATCTAATATATATATATATAACATTCAATTAAACGTAACTATGAGCTAGATCCGTACTTAGGCTAATAGTATTAACAGATCTGAGATCTGGTTTAGTTAAGATTAACCTGAGATCAAACAGTCGCGATAACCCATCATCACTACATCATAATGGTTCTTTGGGTATGGATACGGAGATGCGGTCACATCAGAGGAGTAATGGAAAAAGGCTTCAGCCTCTTCATTTTGTTCTCGAATTTCATTGGCTTGCTCTTCTTCCGTCGGGATTGTGCCTTGAAAAGGTGGAAAACTTGATGACGATTTGAGATCCTTGAGATATTGCATATAAGGATCGACGGAGCCATAACTTGGATTCTGGTGGAAGAATGGTTGTGCACTTCCTTGTCCAGGCGGGCTATCACAGTCGGATGGTTCCTCCATTGGTGTGGTCACTTTATTGGGATTTTCTGGGTATTCTTCTTCAGGGTCCTCTTCGGATTCTTCTTCCGGATCCTCCTCTTCCTCAGGGTCCTCTTCTTCCATCAGTTGTGCAGTCTCCTTCACTATCGAGGGCATACGAAATTTTCATAGAGCATCATTACTCTCATCTTGGGCTTGCAGGATGGTCCTTCTTTGTTGAGACATGAATCAACAGAATCAACAACAGAGGTTCCGGTGTGCCATATTCATTGATCCGAATGGCATTGCATCCAATCTGATGAGTCGGACAAAGGTTCCTCCTTGACTTGTTTATTTGCGAGAAATGAATATGACGGGTGAGGATTTGATGGTAGGTATGTCGGAACACCAGATGGGTAGTACGACGGGACCTCAGATGGTTGATATGTTGGAATCTCAGAAGGGTGATATGTTGGGACTTCGGATGGTTGGTACATGGGTATGCTTGACGGGTGGTAGCTTGAATATCTTGGGGGATCACTCCTTGGCATTGGTGGACTATCGGGTAAGTTAATTGGACAATGCTCGTTCCAGGAAAATATATTGGCTTGGTTCGGTCAATGTATTGGTCTTGGTTGAAGAAAGCCTCATAGTAGTCCTCACTCATGTTGTCTTTGGGTAGAGGTTCAGCAATTCCAGCCTTCTTTGCATAACGTACATAGCTATCCATCATCTTCTTGAAAGACATTTAAGTTTGGTGGTTTAGAGTGAGGAAGGAAAGAAAAGGTTACCAGCCTATCTTATCCCTATTCAAATAAAACAAGTAATGAAAACTATTTTTCCTATTCTTGGATCGAAGCATAGGTATTATCTTGTAATACCTAATTAAAGATAATACCTAATTCGCTAAAATCATTGGCTCTGATACCAACCTGTTACACCCCCATCTAAGGCCTGGGCGTATGACCAAAAGTTGGTACCACATTTGTAAATAAATCAGAGTTACGTATTTAAGCGGAAGTCTTTTGAAACATGTGGATTTAAAAGATAATATTTACGTTATACAAAAGACGGAACAAAAGTTTCCGTTTAAGATTACTTGTTTTAATTTACAAAACCACCATTCATTAATATTTAAGTTTAACAAAAAGATCCGAGCCATCGGATACCTTGAGCACTTCGTTCTTCAAGCTCTAACTTTGATCACCTGCAAAATGTTAAGAAAATACGTCAGCAACGAATGCTGGTGAATATACTGACGCTAAAAATATTTTCTTTTACTTTATTACCCCTCGAGACTACGCCTATCTCGGCCAATCGTGGCTTAGGAGTAACAAAGCTAAAACAACACAATTATAAATTCGAGTGTCTACCCTAAATACCTCCGCAAACACCGCAACGACGTTCGACTTAGTTAAGTACCTTTATGTATACACATCTCGTGCTCCCCCGCAGGAAAGCGTACTACGACCAGGTGTGGTGCGGTGTGCCCACCGCATATACCACATATGTAGGGATCCAAACAAACGTATACTACAGCCTAAGGGCTAGTATTATACTCTTATTTATAACGGTTTTAGAGACACGTAGTCCCGTGTAAATCATTTTCATATAATTCATTTGACTCGTTTTAAAACAAGTTTGTAAAGTTTATGGCGTATTCACTTTTTTGATTTGGATCGGCTTCAAACACCGTCCGAGGGTCTTTCCCGTTGCTATCTCACACCTATATTACGAATATAATCTTTTGTTAGTCAGATATAAAATCCGGCTTAAGACCTTTAGTCTTTTATAATCTTTACCTCGATGAACCTTTAGTTCAAATCTCATTTTCTTTTACTTTTAAACCTTTAGTTTAAAAAGTATTATTTTATAAATTAAAAGTCTTTCTTTTAACTTATATTCTTTTATAATAAAAACCTATAGTTTATTTTCTTTAAACCCTACGTTTCTTATTTTATAAGAAAAATACTCTTTTCTTTTCTTATTATTTAAGAATAGTTATTATTGCTTAAATAATATCTATAACAAAGAATCATATAATATAATCACATTGAATATATATATATATATTCAATGTGATTATATTATATGATTCTTTGTTATATATATATATATTTACAATTCTATCTTTTCTTTTCTTTGTTATATTTTCTTTTTATTTTATCGAGGTATCAAATATAACCTCGACTTAGGGTTTTAAGACTTTATAATCTTTTATTATTATTTTATTCGTCATTATGCCTACTTTTGTCGGCTTATAATAACCCTAGACAATCGAGCAGCATGTTCACGTCTTTCTCCCATTCTTTTTCTTCTTGATCAAACACCTTTCTTTTGAAGATTCTTCCTTGGCACGCAACACGATGCACACCAATAATTCTACACCTTCGGCACGCTTCACGAGATGAGTCGTCGGGATGTTGGAATGGTAACTCCTTCTTGATTGGAACGTCGTTTGGAATATGACACGAATATCGAGGAAACAAGCACGAAAATCAAGGATTATTGGCATATTTTTCAAGGTGGATCAAGGGTATGATTATTGGGTTGTAGAGAGATGTTAGAGATAGAGAGATGTGTGAATTTGGAGTGTGGAATGAGAGATGGCCGTGCTTGCTATTTATAGACAAAACCAGGGGCCCATCGTGATATGCGATGGCCCTTTGGCTAAGCCCATCGCGATACATGTAGGCCTGCCACGTGCCAGGCGTTGTGCCACGTGTCAGACGTGCTGCCACGTGGCAGACGCTATGCCACGTGTGGACACGTAGCACGCCACGTATCTTGCGTGTCAGACATACCATCGCGATACACGATGGGTTTCCTTTCTGATCTATCGTGTATCGCGATGGGTCAGGAAAACCAGAATTTTCACTTTAAACCCTAGAGTTTGGAATTTGATAGTTTTGGTCCTTTGACTTTGGAAATTTGGTATTTTTGATTCGATATTTTCACGGTGTTACATGTTTTACATTGTGTAAAACCAAATCCGTCCCGGTATCAAACTTCAAGCAAACATCCCCAACACCAACAATCTTTGAGAGCCCATTATTACCCATCTTGACATTCCAAAAATCACCAGGAGTATATGACGAATAAAATTCCCTTTGTGATGTCACATGACAAGTAGCACCACTGTCAACAACCCAACTCGAATCATCACGTGCAATGTTCACCCTATCATAATCACAACAAATATGAAACTCTTCGGTGGCAGTGCTAGTTTCAGAAGTACCTTCATCACCGTCATCTTTCTTGTAGTTGTTCTTTTTATTGTTGTAATTAGCCTTCTTGTTCTCCTTTTTCAGTTTTCTGCAATATTTTATTGTGTGCCATTTCCTACCACAATGATGACACTTGTAATATTCAAACTTCCCTCTAGACTTACTGCGGTGCTTTTTCTTTATTACTCGGACCTCTGCTATGGCTTCTCCCTCTACTTTCGATAACCAAGGCATCTGAATGTGAAGAGGAACCTTGTGACTTTCTTCTTATCTCTTCAGTTATAATACTACATTTAGCCAATTCCATAGTATTAATACCGTTTTTTGCGGAGTTGGACAACTATGTCCTAAAAGTCTCCCAAGAATCCGGTAAAGTAACAAGAAGCCATAAACCTTGTATCTCGTCTTCAAACTTAATACCCATACTTGAAAGTTGATTAATAACACCTTGAAAAACATTCAAATGATCAGTAACATGAGTTCCATCACGGTATTTCAAGTTTATCAACTGTTTAATTAAGAACAATTTATTGTTCCCAGTCTTCCGAGCATACAACTCTTCAAGCTTGGTC
This sequence comes from Bidens hawaiensis, assembly GCF_021521415.1. Taxonomy (NCBI): domain Eukaryota; kingdom Viridiplantae; phylum Streptophyta; class Magnoliopsida; order Asterales; family Asteraceae; genus Bidens; species Bidens hawaiensis. The sequence goes on from NW_027491256.1 coordinate 693,916, forward strand.
CATAGAGTACGAGCATGACTCTCCTCGCTAATATGGTTCAAAACGTTATCATCAACCCATTGCCGAATATACCCACAAACCTTCCAATGCAAAACATTTCATTTTTCAACAGTTTTATCTTCAGGTTTATCGGTACTAAAAACACTAAAAACAGGCAAATAAAAATCTTTCACATAAAGAAGGTCTTCCATCTTGCCTATCCAAACATGATAATTAGAACCGATAAATTCACCATCCTACCCGTATCAGCTTCCATCGTTCAAACAAGTCTTAACCCAAGAACAAGGGCCAAAGCTCTGATACCACTCTGTTGGGAAAAGCGACCACCTAGTCACAAACGGTAAACAAAAAGTGCGGAATTAATCTTCGTTTGGCTAAACTTTTTCCCGACCCGAATGATCCAATTAGGATGCAAACAAATATGGTAATTTAAAAGTAAATAGGACACAATAATTTTAACGTGGAAAACCTCTCAATGAGAGAGAAAAAACCACGGCGGCAGTGCTAGTTTCAGAAGTACCTTCATCACCGTCATCTTTCTTGTAGTTGTTCTTTTTATTGTTGTAATTAGCCTTCTTGTTCTCCTTTTTCAGTTTTCTGCAATATTTTATTGTGTGCCATTTCCTACCACAATGATGACACTTGTAATATTCAAACTTCCCTCTAGACTTACTGCGGTGCTTTTCTTTATTACTCGGACCTCTGCTATGGCTTCTCCCTCTACTTTCGATAACCAAGGCATCTGAATGTGAAGAGGAACCTTGTGACTTTCTTCTTATCTCTTCAGTTATAATACTACATTTAGCCAATTCCATAGTATTAATACCGTTTTTTGCGGAGTTGGACAACTATGTCCTAAAAGTCTCCCAAGAATCCGGTAAAGTAACAAGAAGCCATAAACCTTGTATCTCGTCTTCAAACTTAATACCCATACTTGAAAGTTGATTAATAACACCTTGAAAAACATTCAAATGATCAGTAACATGAGTTCCATCACGGTATTTCAAGTTTATCAACTGTTTAATTAAGAACAATTTATTGTTCCCAGTCTTCCGAGCATACAACTCTTCAAGCTTGGTCCATAGAGTACGAGCATGACTCTCCTCGCTAATATGGTTCAAAACGTTATCATCAACCCATTGCCGAATATACCCACAAACCTTCCAATGCAAAACATTTCATTTTTCAACAGTTTTATCTTCAGGTTTATCGGTACTAAAAACACTAAAAACAGGCAAATAAAAATCTTTCACATAAAGAAGGTCTTCCATCTTGCCTATCCAAACATGATAATTAGAACCGATAAATTCACCATCCTACCCGTATCAGCTTCCATCGTTCAAACAAGTCTTAACCCAAGAACAAGAGCCAAAGCTCTGATACCACTCTGTTGGGAAAAGCGACCACCTAGTCACAAACGGTAAACAAAAAGTGCGGAATTAATCTTCGTTTGGCTAAACTTTTTCCCGACCCGAATGATCCAATTAGGATGCAAACAAATATGGTAATTTAAAAGTAAATAGGACACAATAATTTTAACGTGGAAAACCTCTCAATGAGAGAGAAAAAACCACGGGACTACTAGAGCCGCTTATAATCCACTATCACCAATAATAGCAATACAAAGTCTTCTCTAGGTAAAACTAGAGGCATACACAAATCATCATATACTTGGAACAACAATTACTTCAAGTATATGGTATAAACAAACGAGTAAGAGGTAACACCAACGAGAAAATATCGATCTCTAAAACGTCTCTTATCTCAAAACACGACCAAAAGAATTGGAGCCCCCTTTCTTCTCTTCGACTGTATACGTCTGAAGAGGAATTCCAAATTATCGATCTCACAATTCTTTAGTATGCTAATTATTCTATTTGCGGCAGAATAATCATCCAAACCTCATAATTGCTTTCATTATATCTTTGCACGTGATGCCGGCTACAACTTGAGCAAGTAAAGAAGCCCAAACGAGGCCCAAGCCAAAACACCAAGAATTGTGTGGTGTGCACGGATGAAAACATAATTATATATTTTTCTTTCTTTTCTAATTATTAAATAATAATACTAGTAATAAAACATGTTAATATATAATTGTTGAGTTTTCTCATGGGCAAAAATACCTCAACAATGGGTTCACGCAACAAAGTTTTGTATCCAAAAATTAGGACACGTTTCGGGATAATCTAACTTCCATCAAAAAATAGTAAACGAAAGACCTCAACAATGGGTTCACGCAACAAAGTTTTGTATCCAAAAATTAGGACACGTTTCGGGATAATCTAACTTCCATCAAAAAATAGTAAACGAAAGACGTTCATAAAAATTCTCGTAGAATTGATAATGAAGTTTTCATTATGTACATGTCAACTTATGCTGATTATACAATTAGTCTTTATCCAATTTATGATTTAAAGTCTTTAATGTAATAGATATATAACTGCACTTGTAATCATCTAGCGTTTTCACTATGTGTCATGTTTGGTTACATATTGGGGTCTCATACATGATCGCAGCAAGAGGCTCATTGAAGAATAGACTCATTGTGTAAAATAGATCTTCTTCTTACTAACTATGTCTTTTGTTTCATTTAACAAGCGAATTGGCTATGCTTGAATTTCTACCACGTTTTTCTGTTTTTTTCTTATTTATTTATTTATTTATTTATTTATTGTTTACAAATGAGCATGTTTAGATGTCTAGGGTATTTTGTACGTTGGATTTCTAGGGACGAAAACCAAGATATAAAAACGTGGTCAAAATATTGAGGTTGCTACAATTACAGTCGAAGAAATAGGTTATTTATTGCGAAGAGAGGATAGCATTTTTTTTCCCGTTGAATAGCGTGAGGATAACAATTATAAAAAAACTTTTATAATATAGTGTCTTGTGATTTATATCGAGTTATGGTTTTCATAACTAATTTTGTTATACTATACAAGTATATGCTCTTAAAGCGTAACAATTATGGTCCACAGAATGTATACATGTTAAAAAGAAAAATGTTTATTAGATCTAGTTACGTGTCATGTATACATAAGTAAAAGATCTTTGGTATTTCTCTATGTTTTTGTTAGGCCTCACGTGTTTTATTAGAAACCAAAACCAAATAGCTATGCGAGACATGTAAATGAAACCTCCTCTTTAATCGCCTCTTTCTCGTTATCCATAAAAACATTATCACTACGTGTTTCTTTTGTTCATCTTCTACGGGTATCAAAATTTTAAAAACAGTAAAACCATAAAATGCTCTCGCCAGTTGATTTGGATGGCATCTTTAATTGAAATCCCAAATCAATTATATCATATACTTTTACCTGGATCTTGAATATCTTAAGATCATTCTACCTAAACAGAATTAATTAACTTAAGTGGCCATTGGCCAAGTTGGTATGCAAGTTTAAGGTAAAAGACAAGTTTAATGTAAAACACATATATAGGTTAAGATGGTCCGTTGTGGCCATTTTTATTCACAACCTGTGGCCTGATCATCATTATTTTATCCTTAGACTAACTTTATTCACAATTTAATTTAACACAACCTTTAATAAAAAAAATTAATTTCTCACTCTTCCACCTATGAAATCTAATCCAACCAAACCTAACTTTTCACTCATTCACAACTTAACCCAAACCAATTTATTATTACATAAAGATGATTTAGGTTTTAGTTTATGATTTTAATCTATACGTTTTTACAAGGAATATTGGTTTTAAATAATCACAACTATGTCATACTGGCAAATATCAGTCTCAACTTTAATCTTGGCTGGTGGCGGTCCCAACTAAAGGGGTATTTGTTTTTAACGGACCGCGACTAACGAATGTTAACCCCGTAAATGATTTGCTAGCGTGGCATGCCTAGTTGTAAAAAAAATTGCATATGTGTACCGATTGGTACCGGTACCGAATTTAGTGCAGATTTGGTATCATCGGTACCAAGCTTATAGTTTTCAGTATCGGTACGATATCGGTATTTTCCGAATTTTGCACGAAATGCCGGTAACGTACCGGTTTCAGTACCGAATCGAACATTTTGGAATTTTCGGGATTGGTACCGGTCGGTAGTAGTACCATCCCGAGCTCATCCCTAGCAACCACCAGCAACAACAACATAGCAGCACCATAAATCTCAATAAACCCATCATCTTCTTACCTCCACCATCTGCAGCTCCTCTACCTTTCTTCATTTTATGGCCAACAACTTCCACTGTCGCCGCCACACCAGACTTTCCGCTACCACCACCACTACAATAGATCTTTCGCGCCACCACCGCCTCTCCTTCAAGCTTTCTTCTATGCCAGCACCTACAACCTCCGCTAACCACCTCTGCCGCCTGCTCGCTGATGCCACATGCGTATTCTGTCCCTCCCTCTGCCCCCGCTGATGGTCGAGTATGAATCATGTATATATGTGTTATTTCATGTATTTTAATAGTTTAGATATGGCGAACACAATTACTTTGAGTTACTTTATGAAAGCAAGTGTTCGATGCTTAAACGAGTTAATTCGGAGCCATTAGAATGATGATTAAATAAAAAAGTGATATGGACGTTATAGAATGATTTGGGAAGAGTTTGGATGAGAAACTTGAAGCCGATGCTAAAATTAAACAAGATGGGTGGACAAAAAGCGTCCAAGAAGTAAACGAGTATATCCTAGGCTAGAAAATGAGTTACGGGGCCCATAACATATGAATTTTGGGTTTCTCGATGAGAGGAATCTAAATATGATGTTATCATTCGTCGTGATACGCGACCGCATATGTATATGGCCATCTTGATACGCGGTCGACTTAAAAAACGTGAAAAAACGAGGTTTGACCTATTTGTCTATCTTATGAATCCTAAACCATTATTACGACTTCCAGCAGCTGTTAGGAGATTTTGGGTAAATTCCATGGCTACCAATCATCTCTTGATCAATTCTAATGGCCTTGCTCATCATAATTGAAGATCTTTCGATGATGATGCTCGGCTAGTATCCTCGAATCATACCCGGAATGTAGAGTATTGTATTTTTTAGTATTCTTTGTATTAAACAGCGAATGATTTGTAATTATTATTGATTAATCTATGAGTATTAATGTTTGGTAATACTGTACACTCAGTCGGTTTATGTTTATTTTAATCAAAACGATTAGTTTGCCAGTTGCTATGATAATTGCTTATAGGGTTGTTTTGACTAGTTTGAATATGATGAAGCATACAATTGCCCTTAGTCGAGTCACACTGGCAGGGGGACTGTTTGATAACCAGTGTCGTGTGTTAGAGATTGTTGATCCATAAGGTTTGTCTAGTTAGTCAATCTAATTTGATCTTTGACAATTAATCTATTAAGTGAACATGAGATTACTGATTATTTACTTGCTTGAACTCCGGGTGTGATTTGTCTTGTTTATTGATTAAACTTTGCTTAGTTTACTTGTTTGATATTAAATCCAATCTTTTGCTAGTGTGATTAGCATTGTAAATTGTTACTTCATAATTTTAGTAACTAGTTACACTTTACACTGACCACATACTCTTCATGGTTCAACACCCTACTTGCCCTAACTAGCTTAATGTGATTAGGAACACTATTTAATATTGTTTTTGACTAGATATCGACAATATAACGTCAAACGCGGATGCCACCTTTGCAACTTCCGTAATTACCCACCTATGCAACCTCTGATTTTCCGGCTAGTGGAACCACATCCAAACTAATTCGGCAAAATTGATGATGCAAGTGAGTTTTAATGATTGAATTGAAGATGCATTGATGGATATATTTTAAACTTGAATTGATGAATGGTGGGGAGAGATGGTGATGATATAGTGGTTGCATGGTTAGATTTATAACTCGTGTTTGAGTTGTGTTCTTGAATTAATAAACACGGAATCGTAACTCTTAACGTTGTTGGTGGTGTATCAAAGAATTATAACTCCATCATCTTATCATATTATGTTTTTGAAGAAAAGAAGCAATCGAGCTTCTGAATTGTATAAGATTGTTTCCACCAAACAAAGACGTAAAGAAAGGTTTTTCGTTTTTCTAGGTCCACGTCAAAGAATACTATCGACTCAATAAGGTTCTAGATCCCAGTTTGTTTCTCCAACAGTGTTGGTGTTGCTAGGGTTTAGTGGTGGCGGGTGAATTGCATGAGGGAGAGAGAGAGAAAATTCCTATAATGTGTCAAGTAAGCTGCCACATAAGCAATTTTTTACAACTAGGCATGTCACGTTAGCAAATCAATAATGAAGTTAACATCCGTTAGTCGCGATCCGTTAAAAACAAATACCCCCTAGTCGTGTAACATCCTTGGCAAACACAACGTTGTCCCACTCTTAGACTATCCCACATCGGCCATGCACAAGAGAGATCACTGGTTCATAAGTAATGTCCTGCCTCTTCAATCACCAACGCGTTTTGGGCAACCAAAAAACAAATCCGTGAGCTCTTCGTGGGCAGAGTGGACAATATTGGTGGTGCGAGGGGCCGGGGTGTTACAGTTGGTATCAAAGCCACTCTTGTGCCGTTCGGGATGTTGGGACGCGCCTCATCGAGGACGATGAGTCCAGAGGGGGGTTGTCTGTAACATCCTTGGCAAACACAACATTGTCCCACTCTTAGACTATCCCACATCGGCCATGCACAAGAGAGATCACTGGTTCATAAGTAATGTCCTGCCTCTTCAATCACCAACGCGTTTTGGGCAACCAAAAAACAAATCCGTGAGCTCTTCGTGGGCAGAGCGGACAATATTGGTGGTGCGAGGGGCCGGGGTGTTACAAGTCGGGACCGCCACCAACCAAGTTAAAAATTAGGACTATTATTTGCCAATAGGACATGGTTAAGATTATTTAAAACTAGTATTCATTTTTATAAATGGTAAAAAAATATTTACTATTTATAAACACTATCATTATAAAAAAAGTAAATAGCAAAATTATATTTCAAACCTAATAATTTATTTACAAGAATTATAAAAAAAATCTTACAAACTCATATTAAAAAGTATTCACTCTGTCTTTAATAAAATTTATATAAAAAAACTAAACAAGATTGTGTTTTTAATTTTTTTTAAAAAGTCAAACATTATCAGTTATAAAATAAAAACCAAAATGTGTGTGAAATGAATTGTCTAAAAAGAAAAAAGGAAAAGAAAATGTAATATAGTCCGATATTTGTTTGACATATAACATGAACTTAGGTTGCAATCTAGGTTTCCATGACAACCGGGTTGGGATGTTTCTGGACTTTCTTCATTTTTATTAATTTCATATGGCAACCTGTATACAACTTGGGACATCTTAAATGAAAGGCCACCATATATGTGAAAAATACGTGTGGAACTATTCCTTGCAAGTTACAAATATCAAAATATTTTTCATAAACATATACAAAAGTAGAGGGCGGTTACCGTACGTTAATCACTTATCGTACAAACAGTACGCGACACAATCAAGCGTTCGATCAAGTTTTTTAAAACACGCGTCTCTTTCTTCAAAAAGGGTAACATCGTCAATTAGTCTCCCTAAAATCACTCTCATTAATCAACCTATTAAGAGAGCGGTTACCGGTGAAGAAAGCGTACTCATTCAATCAACTAAAACTATCAACTGTTCAGGTGACAAAGCAACTGAAGCACACTACATTCAATCGTAAAATGAAGATGGATAAAACACAGAACCCTAACTCATCTGCTTCAACGAAAGAACGAAGATCAAAGCATAAACAAGATAAACCTCAGATTATGAATAAATCATGTGTTTGTTTATTATTCTTGTAATCGTTTTAGGTTTTAGAGAGGTTTTAACAGATGGTTTCATGAGCGTTTGACAACAATCAGTGGATGTAATCGTTTTAGGGTTTAATTTTATGTTAAACTGTATTATTTGTTTTTAACTATTGGTTATTACGTTGTCAATTAACCTTTGTTTGTAAGCGTTTGAAAAGCGTTTGCGTTGATTTTATCATATTGGTATACCAAGTGTTAAATAACTACTCTTGTGCGTTTGATGAGCGTTTGGTAAGCTTGTTTGTGATAACTGGCCAACTGGTTCTGCATATAGTATTAGGCGTTTGATGAGCGTTTGACAAGCGTTTACTAAGCTTGTGTGTAATAACAAAACAACTGTTTCTGCATATAGTATTAGATGCTCTTTAACTGGTCTTGTGCGTTTGATGAGCGTTTAGTTAGCTTGTTTGTGATAACTGACCAACTGGTTCCGCATAAAGTATTAGGCGTTTGATGAGCGTTTGGTAAGATTGTTTGTGATAACTGACCAACTGGTTCTGCATATAGTATTAGGCGTTTGATGAGCGTTTGACAAGCGTTTACTAAGCTTGTGTGTAATAACTAAACAACTGTTTCTGCATATAGTATTAGATGCTCTTTAACTGGTCTTGTGCGTTTGATGAGCGTTTAGTAAGCTTGTTTGTGATAACTGACCAACTGGTTCTGCATAAAGTATTAGGCGTTTGATGAGCGTTTGGTAAGCTTGTTTGTGATAACTGACCAACTGGTTCTGCATATGGTATTAGGCGTTTGATGAGCGTTTGACAAGCGTTTACTAAGCTTGTGTGTAATAACTAAACAACTGTTTCTGCATATAGTATTAGATGCTCTTTAACTGGTCTTGTGCGTTTGATGAGCGTTTAGTAAGCTTGTTTGTGATAACTGACCAACTGGTTCTGCATAAAGTATTAGGCGTTTGATGAGACAAACGTTTACTAAGTTTGTGTGTAATAACTGAACAACTGTTTCTGCATATAGTATTAGATGCTCTTTAACTGGTCTTGTGCGTTTGATGAGCGTTTAGTAAGCTTGTTTGTGATAACTGACCAACTGGTTCTGCATATAGTATTAGGCGTTTGATGAGCATTTGACAAGCGTTTACTAAGCTTGTGTGTAATAACTGAACAACTGTTTTTGCATATAGTATTAGGCGTTTGATGAGCGTTTGTGATGACTAAATAACATGTTCTTTAACTGGTCTTGTACGTTTGATGAGCGTTTGGTAAGCTTGTTTGTGACAACTGACCAACTGGTTCTGCATATAGTATTAGGCGTTTGATGAGCGTTTGACAAGCGTTTACTAAGCTTTTGTGTAATAACTGAACAACTGATTCTGCAAATAGTATTAGGCGTTTGATGAGCGTTTGTGATGACTGAATAACATGTTCTTTAACTGGTCTTGTGCGTTTGATGAGCGTTTGGTAAGCTTGTATGCGATAACTGAACATTTGAGTTTTATGTGTGATCAGTTAAGCGAAAGGTTAAAACAAAATAAGTTGATGCCAGAGTCAAAAAGCTTAAGACAAAACATGTTGAAGCAAACTCTGATTCGGACTTTGAAGTTCCAATCAACAAATTTTTATCAAATAAGAGGAAAGAGGTGTAAGAGAGTAGTTCAGACTCAGACTTCCAAAAACCAGCGAAGAAGGTTGTTAAAAAAAGAAGCCAGCTGAGAGGGTACAAAAGAAACCTTTTGTTGAATTTATAGATAGAAAGTTGCGGCTCAGATGTGCACCATTTAACATTGTCGAAGCAGTGAGTGAAATGAGCTCTGGAAAAAAAAGATTGTTTGAAAGAAACGAGATTTCGTTCAATATTAAACCTGCAAATTATCCAAACTCCATCAATCTTAGGGCATTGGTTGCTGATAAACTATGATCACAAGTTTAATGAATTGAACATCGGCAGTGGTGTTATTAAGATAACAACAAAAGTTCATGAGGTGTTGGGTATACCAATTGGTAAGATACCCGTTTTAGACAGGAGTAGACCAAGGTTGGGAGATGATGCAACTACAGATCTGTTCAAGAACCAATTCTCGACTCCAAGAATAACTATAAAGCATGTGAGAGACAAGTTGACGGCTGATCAAGAAGTTGGTGACATGTTTAAAATTAATTTTATTGTGTTGTTCAACACATGTATAGGATTTATAACAAAATCAACAACAGTCAACCAACGATTCATCATCGCAATCGATAAAATCTCAGATATTCCAAATATGGACTGGTGTAGCTATGTAATTGAAAACCTAAAGATGACAAAGGAAGAATGGAAAGATGTCAATGAAGAATACAACGGTCCAATCACCTTCCTTACGATGCTTTACGCACATGAGTACCAGAAGAAATATGGTCCATTTGGGACTCCGGTCACAACACCTGCAGTCAACTACATAACAACAACAATTCTTGAAAGGATGGAGAAATACTTGTATAATAATGGACCTCCTTTAGATGATGATTCTGAAGACGAGGAATACGCTCCTGCATATAAGAATGATGTTGAATCTAATGTTGAAACTGCAAACAAAAGATTACTTGAGCCTACAACTGATACTGCTGATACTGGTAAAGATGATGTTGCAGCTGCTGGTGAAATTGCAGCTTATAGTGAGATTGCAGCTGCTGGTGAGATTGCAGCCACTGGTGACAAGATAATTCCTGAAGCTGCTGCTGATAAAACAGTTGATATTCCTTCTGCTGATAAACATGCAGAAACAGTTGCAAAAGAAGCTGAAGGTATTAAACGCTTCTTAAACGCTTATCTATATTTTTTACCAGTTTCATACATAAACGCTTTCTACATGCTCACACTTATTGCTTCACAGTTATCTCACTTGGAGCTCATGTGGTGCATCCAAAAGAAGCTGAAATTGCAAAAGAAGCTAAAGGTATTAAACACTTCTTAAACGCTTATCTATATTTTTTTACCAGTTTCATACATAAACGCTTTCTACACGCTCACACTTATTACTTCACAGTTATCTCACTTGGAGCTCATGTGGTGCATCCAAAAGAAGCTGAAATTCCAAAAGAAGCTGAAGGTATTATGTAACATTGTGAAAATTTCGAGTTCAAATTGTCAACTTTCCAAAGTCTAGGGACCAAATAGGTCAAATTCCAAACCTTAGGGTTTAAAAGGAAAATTCTGTTTTCTTGTCCTATTGCGATACGCGATAGGACAAAGGACAAGCCCATCGCGTATCACGAAGGGCTTGGTCAAAAGGTTCTAGAAGGAGTCAACAGCAACACGCGATCGCTGTCGAACCAACGTCATCGCGATACGCGATGACGTGGCCTGACACCTCTGGCACATGCTCTGCCATGTTTCCACACGTTGCACACCGTCTGCCACGTGTCCCGACACGTGGCCACACGAGGCACGTTGCCCGCCACGTGTCGACACGTGGCACACCGTCTACCACGTGGCGACACGTGGCTGACCTATATGGTGACTGGCTTGGGCTCCTTCGCGATACGCGAAGGGTGCCCAGGAGGCCATCGCGTATCGCGAAGGGCTTCCAAGTTTTTCCTATAAATAGCAAGTTCAGGATCTCACAACCCACATCCCAAATTCAGCATACAATTCTCTCTCTAACCTCTCTCTAGAAACTCACAATCATATATTCGACCCACCTCGATAAGCGTGTCCTGATTTCTCGTTTTTTCGTGCCATCATTTCCTCGAACTTCCTACCACTCTCCACCAACATATCAACCAAGAAGGTGTTTGTTATATCTCGACAACAAGATGGCGAGTCTCGTAAGGTGTGCCGACAAGTGGTGAGAGATTGGTGTTGTTGATTAGCGTGCCAAGGAAGGGACAACGAAAGGAAGGGTTAATCGAGAAGGAAAGAAGGTGAAGCGGCGTCGGAGTGCTGCTCGAATAGTTAGGGTTTCTATAAAGCCAACAAAGGTAGGCATAATGCCCGAATAAAATAAAAATAAAATATTATAAATGCTTAAACCTTAAGTCGAGGTTATATTCAATACCTTGATAAAAGAAAAGAAAACATAACAAAGAAAAGAATAAAAGATAAGATTATAAATATCGATAAGTATATATATGCGTGTAAATATATATAATCTTTGTTATGAAAATATTATTTAAATGATAATAACTATTCTTAAATAATAAAGAAAAGAAAGGATACGTTTTTTAGAGAAGAAGAAACGTAGGGTTTTATAAATAAATTAAAGGTTTATAAATTACTTTTAAACTAAATATTTTCAAGTAAAAGAAATTTATGAACTAAAGATTCATCGAGGTAAAGTTTATAAAATAAGACTAAAGGTCTTAAGCCGGATTGTATATCCGACTAACAATTGGTTATACTCGTACTATAGGTGAGAGATAGAAACGGGAAAGACCCTCAGACGGTGATTGAAGCCGATCTAAATCAAAAGGTGAATACGCCCCAACTTTTCAAACTTGTTTTCAAAACGAGTCAATGTGTTATATGAAAAACTTTACATGAGACTAAGTGTCTCTAAAACATTTATAAACAAGGGTATAAATACTGGCCTCAGGCTATCGTGTACGTTTGTCTGGATACTTTCATATGTGGTGGGTACATCACACCTGGTCACAATTACGCTCGCCTGCGGGGAGTATGACCTTGTGTATACGTATAGACACTCAACTATTCGAACGCTACGGTGTTTCGCTGGGGGAACCGAGTATAGAGACTTGAGTTTATAAATTGTATGATTTTAACTTGATTATTCCTAAGCCACGTTGGGCCGAGACCTACGTAGTCTCAAGGGTTGATTAAGTAATGAAAATAATTTTTAGTGTCAGCATATTCACCAGCATTCGTTGTTGACGTATTTTCTTACATTTTGTAGGTGACCAAGGTTAGCGCTTGGAGTGGCGAAGTGCTATAAATATCCGATGGCTCGGATCTTTTGTTTTAATATAATATAATGTAAATGGTGGTTTTTGTTAAACAATTAATCTTAAAACATTAAAACGGGAAACTTTTAAATTCCGTCTTTTGTATATGTAAATATTACACTTTTAATCCACAAGTTTATAAAGTCTTCCGCTAATAAACGTACTCTGATTGATTTACAATTGTGGTGCCAACATATGTGTCATACACCTGGGCCGTAGTTGGGGTTTGACATATTAAACGCTTGTTAAACGGTTATCTATATTTTTTTACCAGTTTCATACATAAACGCTTTCTACACGCTCACACTTATGGCATTTGTATTTCTTTTAATGATACATTAACATATGTCAGGGACATATGAGGGAAGTGAAATAGAATCAGATAATGCCGATCACAATGCCGAAGGCGAATTTGATGATGATGATACGTATTCACATTTGAGTTTGCAAATGCCATTGGGAACACACACGCAAGAGCTGGTCGACTTTTATATGACCCCACTTCAGCTATCTGGAATATTTGCTTACCTACCACCAAAAGAAATAAAGGAAGAAAAGGTGAGACATCCAAAAATCAGAATATCTTAATTTAATTAAAAACTATATTTTCATTTTACAGTCTTGGAATAAGAAAATAGATAAGAAGATGAAGAAATTTGAAATACTTTGCAAAGAAATCAATAAATTGGTACGTGAAGGGAAGGAAAAACATCTATCAAATCCACATATGTTTGCTAGGTGTTGTGATTGGGAAGACATGTTCAATCCTAATGTGGTTACCAAAACACAAGAAAGTGAAACCATGAAAAACAACACACTCCTTAATTTAAGTGAGAAAAGCAATCTAATTCTTTATCAAAAAATATATATATATGTATTTGAAAGTTCCCACTTCTTATACAGCTGCCGCAATTGAGTCAGTTTATTCAGATGCAGTAGTTGGTTCAGACACTGTGGTTGGTGAAGAAGGAAGTGGTACGATTCCTAAAGTTTATAATCTATCAGAAAAAAAGAAAAAATATGGGGAAACTGTTCATGATGCAGGGGTTAGTGGTGCAGGGGTTGGTGATGCAAGGTGTGGTGACGCAGTGGTAAATACAGAGGTTAAGGAGCCCAAAAAAGGTAATGAATCTCAAGTAAACAAAGATGATGAAATTATAGTAACAGAACTAGAAGATAATAATAAACTTGATTCAGTTGTCTCTACAGTACTTGCATGGGCAAAAGAAGGAATTAATATGCTTAAATAATAAACTTAAACGCTTGTCAAACGCTTTGTTAATATGTTTATATTTCATATGAAAGATTCACAAGTAGGATCGAAAGATGACAAGATGGAACACGCTGTTGCAAAAGAAGCTGAAGGTATTAAACGCTTATCTATATTTTTTTACCAGTTTCATACATAAACGCTTTCTACACACTCACACTTATTGCTTCACAGTTGTCTCACTTGGAGCTCATGTGGTGCATCCAAAAGAAGCTGAAATACCAAAAGAAGCTGAAGGTATTAAACGCTTCTTAAACACTTATCTATATTTTTTTTACTAGTTTCATACATAACGCTTTCTACACGCTCACACTTATTGCTTCACAGTTATCTCACTTGGAGCTGATGTGGTGCATGTTCATACAAATTCCCAAGAGTCTAGTGCCATTGCATCAGAGATGATACAAGGAGGTGAAACCAAAGATGGTGTTGATCCTATAAACACTGATGCAACTCTCGAAGATATCAAAGGTAAGACTATAAAAATGCATTTGCTTTATAAAAGCAAAAATTTAGTAATCTGCTTCAGTGACTTAAACTTGTTGTTTTCCAGTTACTAGAGTTGAAGAGAAAAACCAATGGGAATTTCAAAAGCTTACACTGGTATGTCACCAAGTGAAAATTTCGTTACACCGACATCAACTTCAAAAATGATACCCAAAGTTACATCTCCTGTATCATTAATACAAGAAAATAAAGACAAAGAGTTGGTGAGAGAAGAAAGAAAGAGAAAGTTACCTCCTGCATTGAAATCACCATATGTTTTAAGAGAGGTTGAACTAAACACAATAGTCACAGATGATGAAAAACAATTGCGGGGTATATATTTTTTTGCCTTGACGACATATGGGAAGAGATTTTCAAGACTACTTACACAGATTCATTTAAGGTGATTTTTGAGAGTTTTTGTCATGGTTTATATATAACAACAAACACAATGGATGCATTCTGTGAACTCATGAACTTTGAAGAAAAGAAAAAATCTGCAGAATCACCATTCAGGTTCTTTGGTACAAGCACACTGCTGGTATGCTTTAATTATACATGTTATCTTAAAAACGCTTGTTAAACTCTTTAACATGTATTATGTATCTACGCTTATCAAACGCTTATTTGAATTCCTATGCAGACAACTAACCATTATAATGAGGCATTTGGTCACACAAACGAACAAAGACTCGATGCATTTACGGACAACATTGAGAAAGAGATGATGAGATGTGATGTCAAAACAATGAAGGAAGTTTCTATTTTCTTCGTGCCAATACTACATAACGATCACTTCTATGTGGTTGTTTTCAACCTTCAAACTGGAGTGATAGAGTTGCTTGACAACAGTGGACATCCGGCTAATAAAAAGTTAAAAACCCCAGAAGACAAACAAACAGAAATCAAAAGACTTTTTGAAGAATGATACAAGAAGAATCCCCAAATTCTGGTAAACGCTCAACAAACTCTCACCAAAAATCTATTATAAAATTTGTGAAACACTTAACCGCTTTTAATGTATTTTTAGAGAACCGTCTTCTACATGTATCTTAAGAAAATCAATCACCCCATTGTTGAACAAATCAAAAAGGCTCCAATCACAAGATTAAGGATGTCATGGAGAACAACCGAAAACGGGTAGATTGTGGGATTTTTGCTATGAGACACATGGAGAAGTATGATGGGAAGAAACCGTGGACATGCGGATTTTACAAGGAATGTCCTAAACAAGTGAATCAGCTAAAAAAGTTGAGGACAAAGTATTTGGCTAAAATCCTTCTGTCGGATTTAAACAAGAAAAGAGAAAATCTAATCCAGAAGGCGCAAGAATTTAGTGAAAATAACGACAAAGAAATGTCCGGGGAGGAGATTGTTGAAGAACTCAAAAGAAGGCAACAACTAATTTGAATTTGTTGTCTATTTTAGTCAATGGCCTTATGTTAGGAAAAAATCAACTAAAAAAAACATTGGAATATTATTAATGCCACACAAAATACTACGGAGTACATGATTAAAAAAACATTACAAAACGCTCATCAAACTCTCAAACATCACCCACTTGCCTCCTACTCTAATAGTGACTTGAGAAAATCCAACTTCAATTTAATTGAACAGTTTAGCTCAAGAATTGCCTTTGATAATTCTTTGAACTATTCTAACTCATTCTTCCCTATGTCAACCATAAACAAAACCGCAAGATCTCGGATAGCACTAGCAGGCATTTGGACAAGAACATTCGTAATAACATCCCTGTAATTCTTGTTATTATTAAGCATCACAAACTCATGTGTTCGCTTGTCATGGCAAGCTTTGTCGGCGTACCTACTCAACATTTTTCATCTTCAACGCTTCCTTGAAAGATGATGAAGATGATGAGCCATCCATTATAACTGATTTTGAGATGGGTGGATATAACTGTGACGAAATATAGCATATATATAGGAAATATATCACGGTCCAAATAGTACAAAAAAAGGACAACAAAACAAAGGTTCATGGACCAAAATAGTGTAAAAAATAATAATAAAAAGACAAAACGCTTGAACAACGCTCATAAGTGCATGCTCACGGACGCAACATACGAACAGTGTAAGTTCATTACTATACGCTCATTATACGCTCTTGTACGCTTTCACACGCTAAGCCATCGAATCTCGTTAAAAAGAAACTAATTTCTAATCTAGTTTTGTCAAAAACTTCAAATTACATTTATTACAACTCATATGCCAAAATTTAAGTCCAAAGAAAAAAAGATTTTTGTAATGATAGCCTACATCAAATCACTTAAATTAAATTGCATTATGTCAACAACCAAACAAGATTAAAAAATATATATATCACGCTTGTATCACACTTAAAAAATAATAAATGCAGTTTGTGTGATGATCATAGCCTACATCAAATTAAATGACATTGAACAAATAAACTCTATCTCAACTACCCACAATTAGTAGACATCCAAATTATGTCTATATAATTCACATCCATTATTGTTAATCATATCACACAAAAAAATGTTTTCAAGTGATAAAGCCGTGAAAAGCATGGTGAATATCAAGCTTGACCTTGAGAAAGAAAAGGACGAGAAGTTTCTCAACGCCCTTCACCACTCACAGGCCAACAAGCTTCAAGAGAAATCAAAAAATCTTGATGCATTCAATGAACTCATGGAACTACCACACAGTGAGTTCAAGGCACAGACTGCTAAGTTCCTCAAGCAGCAGACTACATGCTACGACTCCGTGTATGGTACTTTGGTTGACACGGTTTCAAATTTGTCAGCCAACATGGAGTTCAAGGAAGACGGGCGTGAGTAGATCAAGAAACAGGGAGTGGTGGGGGTTGATGGGGGCTGACGGGGTCTGATGGGGTATGATGATGGGGTCTGATGGGGTGGGTCTGATGGGTTTAACCCCATGTATTAAAAAAAATAATAAATAAATTTTTTATCTTTTATCATACTCTTGTCATACGCTTGTCATACGTTTTTGAAACTCTTGTGTAAAAAAAAGGTACCTATATAACACACAATCTAAAACACAAAAAAAACTAACTCTTTCTATCTAAAACAATCATCTACGAATTCATTGTTGCGGTTGCTGCTGCAATGCTTTACAAGTTCTGCTGTTGTGCCCAGGTAGGTGACAAATTTGACACTCCCTATAACCCTTCCCAGGGCGACTAATGGCTATCTCTTTCTTCGATTTAATTCTTTTATGCGAGCCATGACCCTTGTTTCTTATTCCAGTAGGTACACGAACAGTAACTTCTGATGGCTGTTCAAAACCTAAAACAGTAGCAAATCTATCCCTTTTAGATGGACGTACCCTTTCATACCGAGTTAAGTCTGCTTTTTCAATCATCAAATTCATCTCATCTCTAACTTTAATTAATTCATCAATATCTGCAACATAACTATTGATAAGGTATTCATCGGCGTATTTTATTTCTCTAGAAATCTCTTTGATCTTCCTGTTATGATCATTACCAAACTCAGACATTGGAACTGTTCTGATGTTCACCGCAGCCTCTTTCCTCCATCAATCATTTATATATCTTTTAGGGAATTTCTTGACTTGATACATATTCATGACGTAGAAAATATGCCTACACAACAAACCATATTGTTCGAATCTTTTGCAGGAGCATATTACAATAGACTCTTCACCAAACTCACCATCCTTCTTAAACACGACCTAAAAAGTAAAACGCTTGTTATTTAACTTAAGCTTAAATAACTTTAAACTAAACGCTTAATAAACGCTCATAATTACCTCCAAAAAACCTGGAACATACGCATTAAAATCCTTTATTTTACACCTCAAAAACCCTCCTTCTTCTTCACAAGAACTGAATTGTGAAACACCACTAACAATTTCATTCATTTCATCTTGAAGATCATTAAATATAGCTCTTGTATATATCCTAACCGCTTCCCTTTCAAGATATCTTCTGGTTTTTAACTGCGGATACGTATACCTACTATCATGATCACACTGTCTGCCATTGTATCTCTGTATCTCATACAAAAATCAAAATGGTTGAAAAACTCGACTAATGTTAATTGAGAATTTGTAGCTTTTCCAAAAAAATGGTTTTCGCTCTCTGATCTTGATGTTGTACGCATCAATCCAGACAAAAGTTCATCTCTATAAAAAGCAGGTATCCAGTCAAATCTGATTTCATACATATCAGTAAGCCATTTATTCTTGTCAAGCTCAAACTCAACCATTATAGACTGCCATATTTCCTCAAATTCTAAATGACTAATTGAATCGGTCCACACAATGTTACATAGCCTACTCTTAAAATCTTCGTTGTTACATAAATCAGCCCTCACCTGATACACAAAAAACATGTTAAAACGCTTATGTCAACGCTCGTTGACACAATATATAATCATGTCACGCTCATAAAACGCTCACATATTAAACATCAAAAGAAAAAGACTATTGCCATTAAACGCTTGTCAAACGCTCATTATTCAAACTGCCTAAAACACAATTAAGAAAGTTACCAGTTAGCAACTTTCTTCATGATATGCCACATACATAACCTATGCATTGTATTTGGAAACACAGCTGCAATAGCTTGCTTCATAGCAGGGTCTTGATCAGTAACAACAACCTTCGGTGCATGACCAAACGACTTAAGTAGCATTTGCAATAACCATGTGTACGATTCAATAGTTTCGTTATCTAGTAATCCAGCACTGACAGTAACACTATGACAATGGTTATCAATTGCCGTGAACGGGACAAAAACCATCTTGTACCTATACATAGAAAATAATATAAAATACACACAAAAACATATACATACAGACAATCCTATACATAAACACAAACTTACTTGTTAGTCTTAAATGTAGCATCAAAAGATATAATATCCCCAAATGCAAGATAATTACTCTTTGAGTCTCATCAGCCCAAAACATACGAATTAACTCACGATCACATTGGCATCATATTCAAAAGAATAATGAGTTATATCAGCAGAACAGAATAAGAGATTCCGATTCGTTTGCTGATGAGGCGGCACCCGGATTTGAACTGGGGAAAAAGGATTTGCAGTCCCCCGCCTTACCACTCGGCCATGCCGCCAAAACGATACACAATAGGAGAAATTTTTACCTTTTTTGTTGGATTACTCAATTTTAGTTTATTGTACTTGCATCCCCTTTTGAATCCTTTTTCTAACTAAACTTATCAAAATTAGAACGGATGAAATGTTTTCTTCGCACACAATCTCTGAACAATCATCTCAGCATCATACTCTCCAATATAACAATTCAAACCTTGTTTAAAATTCTTACAATCATCTTTAGTTGCACCTACCTTTTCAAAACCAGCGTACTGTGTTCTCATAAGGTTAAACGCTTTAACAGGCCAAGTTCATATTAGAAAGCTCATAAATAGCTTCCTCTTGGACATGTGTTAATTTCCTCGCAGAAAAAACAAACTGCATATCAGAATCTGCAACCATTCTATGATTATGGCCTTCAACAAAATCATCTACCTCAAAACAAAATCACCGTCAACAGATTTCAACTGTATATGTGCTTTACAACCACATCTAATTGTCGGTCTCTTCCTCCTTTTGTATTATGGCTTTCTTGATTCATTACAATCACCTTTTGAATCATACATTTTAGCTGGCTTGTGACCTTCTTTACAATATGTAAAGTACTTGGTCTTTAGTACACCACCATGCACGTAAGATCCACCTTTACGAGCCCCAAATCCAGCTTTTTTAGCATATTCACAATAAAAATCAAATGCTTGATCAATTGACGAAAACCTCATTCCTTTAACAGGTATGTATGAAGAAGCAACTTCAGGAATGATATCAACCCCTTGACCTTCAACCAAAACACTTGATTCATCTACACAAAACATCAAAAATAAATTATAATCCATACACCCTCAACAAACGCTAAAAATTATAATCAAACCATTTTAACAATCCTAATAGTAACACGCACATAAGACGCTTATATTATACAACATTATAATCATCTCATAATCAGATATAGTAACATGCTCATGATACGTTCATATTATGAAACATCAAAAATCAAAGACAGTCTTAATATGAACACGATCATAACACACCCACAAACTAGACTAATCAGTTAACACGTGATTCTCATGAGAACTAACATACAGATTTACTATTACGCTAATCCTAATAGTGACACGCTCATAAGACGCTCATATTATTCAAAGTTATAATAAGCTCATAATCAGATATAGTAACACGCTCATAATACGTTCAAATTATGAAACATCATAAAATCAAACTAGACTAATCAATTATCTACAGCTGATTAATTCAAACACAGTAAAAACTTACATTCACGATCGTCTTCCATTTCAAACCCCTAAAATCACAAAAATCGCTTGAAAAACTGATTCATGTACTCAAGAGAGCTCAATTAATAGTTTTTGGTACAAAAATTGTTTCGTAAAATAAGAAATTGATTTTGATTAAGCTAAATATCAGGATCGTAACCGTTTATACGCAAATTACCAAATTTAAATGAGGAATCAAAAAGACAATCGTACCCTTCTCGCTTAAAAATACACGGGATCTCCTCAACCGCTTTCAACTGAATGATAAGTGTAGATCGGCGCTTGTTTTTGTCGCGTACGATTTTGTACGATAGGGATTAGCGTATTCCATCTTTTCTCTACAAAAATATTCTTTGGATTGAAAGTCTTTATTTTGGTTATGATGGCATTAATTGGTCAGAAAAACATATCTATCTATTTAACAAATACATAAATTATATAAAATTATAACCTTTTTAACATATGACTTTTGAATAAATCCAAGACTTTAGAGTCTATGATAGAAGATTCTTTATCTTATAACAACTTAGGCTGAGGGGTGTGGGGCTTCAACGGGGGCGCTAGAGCCCCTCCGCTCGCGCCCCCAGGCGCTAACACCACACCACCGGGGCGCTAACGGGGCGCTAACGCGAAAATCCATGTAGGCGTGAGCCTGTTAGCGGGAGAAGAGAGAGAGGAGCTTGTTGAGTTTTAGAAAAAGAGCCGTTGGGCTCTTATTAAATTAAAAAAAAAATTTGGTAAAGCCAAATTTTATTTTAGTACTTTAATTTTTATTTTATTTTAGTACTTTAATTTTTTGGTAAAGCCAAATTTACGGAACGTATCCGAAAGAGGTTGATCGAAGAAGACCAAGCCGAAAAATAAGAATAATGTTTTTTTTAGTACTTTAATTTTTATTTTATTTTTAGATATTAATGTGTTTTTTTTATTAATGTGTGTTTTTTTTAATAATTTATGAGTTTTTTTAATAATACGTTGTTTGCCTTATAAGATCACACCTTTTTGTTGGTCGCTAACTATTTTCTGCATTGACTATTTCGAACTAATTTCCAATATTTAAACCCACATGAGTCATGATTATTGGGATGAATCCTCTTTAGATCTGTGACAGGTATCGTACTTTAAATAATTTGTAATAATCTTTTTATTAAGATATTAAAAGTAAGATATTGATTTCTGTTTTCTTACTATAAACTGAGTTATATTTCAATTATTTCGGTTTTAATAACGGTTCTATTTGTTTATTCCGACGACGAATTTAATAATAAACCTCGTTACTTTCATAGTTTCATTTATATCTTTAGTGTGAACTGTTTTTCAAATCTTGCAGATTGGGTGGCCCTAGTAAGTAGTAAAGGGGCAACATGTGGATGCTAAGCCAAGTTGCGTTTTTTTTTTACACGAAAAGTTTAAACAATTTCTGATATTATATATATAGAATAGGTGAACACTTATAAGCCCATTGCTATTATAAACTCATTTTAATACCATGATTTTACTAATTGTTATATTTATTGTTGCTATAACTATAATTGTCGTTTAAAAAAACTTGTTTACATTAATTATTTCGTTAGCTTAAGAGGGTGTTTGGGATTCCTTATTTTTACCTCCTTATAACTTATCAACTTTTGTAAGTTAAAAAGGTGTTTGTGTAATGTGACTTTTTTTAATATTTTAAAGAAGGAAAAAGAAGTTTTGATACGTTAGAAAAGTGTAACTTATCAAAAACTCTTTATTTTAGTCAAAAGGAGGTGTAAATAAGGAATCCCAAACATGGCCTAAGAGCATTCCCAACTCATTCCCTACCATATATTCATATATATCATATAATTACACTAAAAATCAACGTATTTTCTTTCTCATATTTAATTAGATTATACTTTTTATACATTTATCATTAACTTTCTCTCTCTTTCACTCACAACCACTTTTTAAAAATATTAAAATATTATACGGTATGAATAGTGAAACCCCAAATTTAACTTTCTCATATAACATTTTTTCTCTCCTCTACTCACAATCACTTATAACCATACCACATAATTTACAAAACTCCCTCACATAATATAGGAAATGGGCTAAAAATGCTCTAAGGGGCATATTTTTCCAAACTTGATTAAGACACATAAATTCTTAAGGTCGTCACTAGCTCTAGTCATCCTTGGTGTACGTTTGTGGTTTGGTGATTACATCTCACCATAAATGAAACTTTTAAAACGAATATAATTTAAATTAAATAATTTATAAAATAATCGTCGTTCCCGAAAAATGAGTAACTTAGTCAAGGGTTAATAAAATATCACCAACTCTCTATAATCAATACTAATAAAGTATTAGACAGTAGATAAGATTCGGTGTCACAATAAAAGTTCTAAAACTTTAATTAGTTTAAGGTTTAAACTGTATTATAAAGGCTTAGTTTGTCTTTAATACTTTAAAGTGTTTTAAAGCTTTAATAAACACAATGTTATTAAACTTTTATAAGATATATTATTATTTCTCAAACTAAGTATATGTTACATATATTTTTGGCTAATAAGTAACAATCCATTCTTTAATTGACTAATTGTGTAGTCTAGAGATGTATCATAACATCATATACAAACACCATCAAGTTCCTTTACACCACCACCACCACCATTATGACCTTCGGCCACCGCCATCTCCATCTCGGCCTCCTCCCGGAACTTCTTATATATATCACTCGCGTAAAACTTTCTAGTCCTAGCCACCAAAATAAGTGAAACAAATGTACCAAAAACAGTAACCGCGGTTATAATCAGAAATGACACCTTGTAACAATCAACCCCGACACAATCGAGTGACTCACCGGCACGTCTAGCGATCCCCAACGCCTCCATCTGCCTCCTCGCCTCCCTGTCGTATAATTGTCCCGCTACTTTCACGTTCAAAATATACAACCCTATAGGGCTAGCCACTGACCCAAAGTTGTACAAAGTTGAGTAGTATTTCAAACCAAAAATCTCGGATATGATTGCGAAAAGCAAAGGCCATTGCGCACCGAAGCAAAATCCAATGACAACTGAGGCAAAATAGAGCGAATTCTTGACCCCGAACGCAATCAAAATGTGGCCAACGCAAGATAGAATTAGGGTTAAGGTTAGCAACAAAGGCCGCGGGACTTTGTACTTTTTTAAAAGATGTTCGGACCCGAACCCGGCGGTTACACGCCCGAGATAGTTCCATATGCTTACAAGTGACACGAAGGTGCTAATGCTCTTTTTAGGGTACCCGAGTGACTCGCCGATTTGACCTAAGTTGTCAATCGCGGTCAACGTGCCACCAACGCCGCAAATTGTGGCTAAAAATAAAGTCAACATGTCGACGGAGAAGAGTGCTTGGAGGATCGTGTAGTCCTCGCCTCTTTCCGGTGGTTGGAAGGCGGTCCGGAAGCATGATGGTTCTTTTTCTGGCCTTGGTGGCGAGGGTGGTGGTATGACAATGAGGGTTGATGGTGGAGTGGGTTTATCCGTCACCACTTTTATTAGTGACGGATCATCAGTCAATAACCTTTTGTTTTTCCAACTATTGTACTCTTCTCTTATTACCACCGCAAGTGGCAAAAAGAGAAGAATAATGACCCCAGCGGCACTGCCACCGTAGGCCCCTCGAGAAAAAGTGAAAGTCTTTTCAACTATAATCATTATCATTAAGAACCCGGCGAGGCCGAGTGATATGTAGAGAAGGTCATAGAACACTTTGAGCTCGTTCGCTTGTCGTATGACCTTCATGATACGAATTGTGCGTACAAACAAAATGGAAATAACCGCCGGGAGCCAACCGATGAGTAAAATAAGAGACGGTTTATCATCACCGTAGATTGCATGATAAATTTGAGTGATGATGGCTCCACTTAGGCCGACGAATCCCTTCAGAAGTCCTAGCACAACCCCTCGACTCTCTGGGAAGTTTTTTACACATGTCACTAGCGCTCCGGTGTTAGCAAAAGATTGCGAATTTGCTCCTACACGCATAAGCACAATATTAGTATCAATTGAAATCTCTATCTTCAAAGAGGTTTTCTTTGAACATGGACGACAAGTGGACGGGATTCAAGTCTTATATCAGGCTTAGTACTTCTCGGATGTACTTGTTAGATGTACTTGTTAGTTTGTTAAAATATCTGTTGGGATTTCAAAACCCGTATCTTGCTCCTTAAACTTTTATACAACTTTATGATCTAAGTAAATTAAAAATAATGAAAAAAACTAAACTTTATTGGATTAGTAAATTATTATATTATCCAAAAAAAAAAGTAAACAAGAATAAAAAAAATGTTTACAACTATGGTTATAGTAACGGCTATGAGTATTACTTCATACCCGTTGAAATAGAATTAATCACATACCCGAATACTCGTGCATCTGCATATATAGAAATAGATATTTAGAAACAAATCTCACCTATACAGATGTATAAACACATTTGCCAAACTGTTGGTTTGGCGATTCTTTTAGTAACACCCAACCAAATCATAAAATACCCAAAAAAGTTGAGTACTGATCCAATCGAGAGAACGACCCACGGCGGTGTAACCTCCGCGATAAGCCCCGAAAGCACTCCCACATTGCTGCCAACGTCTTTAAAGAAAGACAGCAAGTTGAGGGTACTCTGGTCGTATCCTAGGGAAGTTTTGATCTCGGACGAATAAAGCCCGAACATATACGTGGCACCTGCGGCCGACATGATAAGGAACGAGGCGAACACCATGAACCATCGCCCGTTTAGGATCTGGACCGCTAAGGAGGCCATTTCCGGCCTGTTGCCGATAATATTATCTAGGAGTAATAGTGGTCAACGTGACAGGTTGTATGAAACAATTAAGATATGGTAGCTCTAGATTGGTGCGGTCCGGTTTCCAAAACAATTGGTTGGGACAATTTATTGAAAAAAAGAGTTGACTAGATATGAAGAGAAGACTTTGTGACCTGTATGTGATGTATATACATTATTAGTAGGTGTATACATAATTAGAAATTCAGTTTTGGCGTTCTTAGTAAATGAATAACTAGATAATTATTATATTGTTATTAGTTAAATTTTTGTATGTTAAATTTGTCGGCTGATGTAACATATTATAAGAACATGGGAGTGTAGTGGATGGATTTAAATCTCAGGCCATCTCTCTCTCATGCAGAATTGCAGACAACTGTATCAATTTTCACACCCAAACATGTTGAAAATTTAAATATTTCTAATTAAATATATATCCATACTATATTAGATTTGTAACATAGTATACGTATATTGTTATTATAATGTCACTAAGAAGGAAAATAATGATTTTACATAAATTTTAAAGTTTAAGTAATTATGAGGATTAAAACACAATATACATAATGCGTTAAAGCAAAATAAAATGCTTTAAATCATTCACTCTCGTCAAATCTTCAAATCTCTTAAAATTTAAGAATTTTTGTGTATCCCACGTTGGATTAGATAACACCTTTTGATAAAAGAAATGACGACTATTAAAGCCGCTTTGTTTTTTCGGTAAGAATTCATTCATTCCATTTTTACCTTTCGTGTTGAAGTTTGGACAAAAACGTTGAGGAGGCCAACTCACAACGTATAAATGTTTTATAAACTAGAGTGGTTGGGCTCAAAATGTGTAATACAACTTTCGCCCTTGTTTACTTTGTTCCACGTTATTGAAGAAATAAAAGTAGAGGTCTAACCTACTCTATATAGACAAGATAAGAATTTGCAATAACTAATAAATTTGGTAACGTATACACTTATTTCTTTTGCTAAATAAGTTTTAATTTTAGTCTTTGGCAATAATAAGTTACATTTTTTTGTTTATCTTATGACAAAATAATTTGTAAAGTCAAGCCAAACTGATTCGAGTGAACCATCTTGATTTTTAATCGAGCTGAGCTCGAGTTTAAGAGTTTTAATTTCAAGCAAATTCGAGCCAACTCAATATGAAGTTCTCCGCAAACATCATGTGTGTTTACGTGTGTTAGTATAAAAAGGTCAGGAAGTGATTCCAACATTTGGATCAAGCCTATTTAAATTAAATATATGAGAGTTAAACAGTATGGTGTGTTTTATTTTAATAACTAGCTTTTGGTAATAAGGTAAAATGGTCTTTTGTTTTTATGATTTAAACTTGATAATTCTTAATTTAAATTATGAGCTAAAATACAGTAACATAAGCTAAAACACAGTAAACAAAATATACTTCTTTAATCTAAACTATAAAAAAAGACAGTAAAGATAAACTAAAACACAAGAAATCATATGATACACGACTTAATGTTTATAAACTAAAATACATTGCACATCAATGAATAACATCATCAACTAAAACACTATATGTTATTCTTTTTGTCTTGAATACAACGAACAATATTTTAAACAACATGAACTAAAATACTATATATATATATATATATATGGTTAAAAATAAATTTGATTAAATATGAATCAGGAGAGAGAATAAAGATTGTTGATGATTACACAAGTTTAAATGTTAATTACACATGTGTAATAAATTGATTCGGTGTGTAAAAATATATTATATTTCTTTACGTTACTTACACTTACGTATTACACATGTGTAAAAATTATTTTTTAAAAAAAATTGTTGCGTTGAGTTTTTTCGAGTTCTTAAAACTCAAAGTGGTTCTTAAAAGAAATCAATCATATATATATATAACTATCTATATAATTGCCTACCATAAAATTTTAGGTGTCGCTCTCAGGTTGTTCCTCTCATTCTCTAGAGCCACCAGATTACTTGATTTATAAATGGAGGCATCTCATGCATTTGACCCGAATTCGTGGGTATGGGTCTTACCAAACCCGGATAGTCTTTAAATGAGTTATAACATCTCATTTATTTGTAAAACTATTTCATAATCACACAATAATTTACACGGGTCATGGGTCTCACCAAACCCAGATAACCCTTAAACGGGTTATAACATCTCATTTATTTGTAAAATAACCCCTTAATCATCAAAGAATAATTTTCACGGGTTATGGGTCTTACCAAACTCTAATAGCCCTCAAATGGGTTATAAGATCTCATTTATTGATAAACACTTTCATCATCAAACCCTAATTTAATTTATCTGCTTTACATGTTCTCCGTTAATGGTCTATCATCTCAATCGTCGGTTAAATTCTGATACTATCCACCATTGTCAACTACGTCAACGCCCCTCTTTTTCATTAGACAGATATTTGTGTTCATGTTTGTACATTTAAAAAAATCAACATGCTCGTGTTCGTTTATGTTTGTTCATTAAAAATATAGAAAACCTAAACATCTCAACTGATAAAACCTAAACGTTACAAAATATAATAATAAACTAATATATATATATATGTATTAAATTAAACCATAACTACGTTAAAAAATAAAATATCATCATAAAATAGCAAAATGATTAATAACAAAACTTTAAATAAACTCCCGTAACACGGGAGGAACAAACTAGTATATATATATATATATACTAAATATATATAAACGAAAGCTCCCTAAATTCTCTCAAGCCATCAGATTGATTTATTATTAAATGAAGGCTTCTCATGCATTTGACCCGAATTTATAGATATGAGTCTCACCAAACCCAGATAGCTCTTAAACGGGTTATAACGTCTCATTATATTAAATATTAATCTCATCAAATATTTGATATAAAAAATCCTAAAAAATAGGGATATACTGAAATTAATATCCATGTTAAAAAATATTATTTAAGAAACACTATAGAACTAAGAATCTTGATCTTAAATATATATATAAATGAAATCCTTAAAAGCTCTTTGGCTGCTTCTTACATTCACTCAAGCAACCAGATTATTTTATTTGTAAATAAATGCTTTTGATGCATTTGACCCGTATTCACGGATATGTGTATCACTGAACTCAGATAACCGTAAACGCGTTATAACATCTCATTATATTAAAAAACAATCTCACTTTGAAATGAAAATCTTATAAAATAGGGATATACGAAAAATTAATATCCAATTGTTTTAAGAAAAAGATATTATTGATAATAAGTAACAATTTTATAATAATAAAAAAATAAGCTGGTCATGGGTCTTACCAAACCCATAGCTTTTAAACGGGTTATAACATCCCATTTATTTGTGAAACTCTTTCAAACCCTAAGTATATTATTAACTTTCTTATAATAAATAAATTTAAAATTCAAAAAATATAAATATTAGACACGAAAAAAAAAACACAACCCCCGTAATACGGGGGTCGTTTTATATTATTTGTTTTTAATATTTATTTACTTTTGAACTTTTATATTTTTTATTGTATGAAAGTTAATAATATATTTATGGTTTGATATTAAATTGTTTCACAAATAAATGAGATGTTATATTCCGGTTTAAAAACTATATGAGTTTGATGGGACCCAAGACCCGTTTATTTGTTTTTACTATAAAATTGTTTTTTTAATTATAAATTACATATATCTTTTTTTAAATAAATCATATATTAATTTTTAATATATTCCTACTTTATAGGATTTTTGTATCAAATATTTGGTGAGATTAGTTTTTAATTTAATGAGATGATATAACCCGTTTAAGAAGTATCTAGGTTTGATAAGACCCATACCCGTGAATTCGGGTCAAATGCATGAGAAGCCTCCATTTAAAAATCAATCAAATCTTGTGACTCCAAAAAAAGGGGGAGCGACCACATCGCGACACGTAGGATTTTTATGTTTTTGTATATATATATATATATATAAGAACTAAATACATGTCAAGAACTAAAACACAATTATTGTTGAACATCATGAACTAAATCACAATATAGCTTTTGCATCTGACGAAATTAATGCGGGGGGGGGGGGGGGGGGGCTTTGCATATGATAAAACCGGGATGGGTGTTAAACTTAATATGACCTTTGCCTTCGTCTAGATTCCAATCACTAACGGTTTTGTTTTTTCATATTGTAACATTTGTCAATTTTGGATAACTTGTTTGTATGATTAAACTGGAAACCGACCCGATTTGTAGACTGGATCTTTCTATAATATAAAATAACGGATTTCATTATGTTTCATATTCATCTCATACTTGTCGGATTTCGAAAACACCTTTTTATGGCTTTTAAAACGCTTTAAAACACTAAAAACGCATCGAAAACGACTCGCGAAACGAACCGGACCAGCCCCCCCCACCCCCTGACCACGCCGCGCCATGTGGCCAAAGGGAGTGCCCTGGTCGCGCATGCCCTAGCAGTACCTGCACACTCATTCCAATTTTTTGTTGTTTGTTTGTATTATTTGACTTGTTTAAACCTTTTAAAACACATGCAAGTCTTGATATAAACCATGGAAATAAACTTTGACCATTACCCTATATAAACAAGCTTATCGTCTTCATTCTATCTTGTTCATTCACTTCTTTTCTCTCCCAAACAAAGAACACCATTCCATACCTTCAAGGTTCTTAATAATCAAACCACAACCATTCATTAATCTTGTTTTGTTACTTACTAATTGAAGCTTGTTGTACAACATATATATAATATGCACCCCTTGTTTCCTTCGACTTTCATCTTCTCCGGCCATGGTCGGTTGAGGTGATATGCTACAAGGCAAGGCTACATAGAGGACTCATTATAGTCCTTGATTATACTATATTTCCTTTAATGCTAACTAGTCTTGTTTATATTGTAAGTATTTTAGTTTCTAATTCATGTTTAAAGAGTTCCATGGTATTGGGTATGAAGTCACTAGCCTCAGTTTTATCCCGAGTTGAGAACCGAACCAAAACCGAACTCTTGTTTACTAGTTTTGTTTTAAATAGTTAAATAAACATGTTTATGTAAGATTTGAGTATTATAACTTCTAAAATCATTTTTATAGTTCTATGGTATTTGGGTATGTGGCAACCATCCTTGGTATCATTCCAAGTCAAGGACTGAACCAAAACCGAACTAAACCGAGTTCACTCGCTTAAGACACACAAGTGTGTCTTGGGCCACTGAAACTCATCTTTTCTTCAAGAATGTATTTTAAACTAATTTAAAGTTATTTTCTCAAAATACTTGGTGTGTCGGAATCTAACTTAATCTTATAACAAGTTTGGACCGACAAAACCAAACACTCGCTTAACGGACATCGAGGTTCTTCTTAATAGGAATACACACTTGGTTAAGCTTCTTTTGATTTCATTGAGTTATTTCATAACATTTTGGAACCTCGGCTTCGAGCTTGACCAATTATCAAGACTCTAACCGACAAATCCGAACACTCGTAAAATCTTGTTTTGGTATCTATTTAACTTTGCAATATTGCAATTGTACCCAAATATTTACTAAACAAAGGTTAAGTAAAAACTAATAAACAACACACCGAGACCCGACTTCGAGTAAATTTACCTTTCAAAAATCAATACTTTAATTCCTTATGTGTTTACATTTTAGCCTTCAAACTTTAATTATTTATGTTACTTGTCAAGTTATTTTACTTTAAAGATTTCAAAACCATCTACTAACTCAATACCCTTTTTTAATCTAGGTCTTGCCCATTGAACTTACCCATTCCTCCATTTTATCGCAAACTATCCTTCAAGTTACTTATTTCATGTGAGTACATTTCATCCCTCGTTTTCACTTTTATACTTTTGGGGGTAACATGCATACTTATCCAAAACAAGAACGATTTATAATACTCTATCTTCAAACCACAAACTTTAGGGTGTATGATACTTAGAATACTTGCTCTATTGTGTGTTATATGTTTCATATGCTTTACGTGCACGAGTGTTTATTTTATGTTGCTGTGGAATGCAATAAGTTTGATCATACGCACCCCTAACTACTTAGCCTTGTTCAAGTAGCATAGGGCATCATTATCCGAGTATGTCGGTTGTTACCGATTAGAAAGGATCCTCATTTACATATGTTTTATATACCACGATCGATACTTTTATTTATAGTCTCATATACGTTTGTGGATTTCGCTCATATTATATACACTAAAAACCATGAAATTGCTCACCAACATACGTTTTGACAAATATTATTTTATGCATTGTTACAGGTTTGATTATTACTTGACTTGGAGTTTGAAGACGTCATTCTATTTGATACCGCTAGGTTATTAGAATCATGAACAATATTTATTTCTTGTATCTGGTGTTTATTTGTATGAACAATATGTGTTACTTTGGTGATTGAATGAAATTAATTAGTTGTTTAAATATTGTCACTTTAATAGTGGCTTGTGTTCTTGAGTAATCCGTTGCACCCCGGCATGTTCCGTTGCCTTTGGTCGGGGTGTGACACATATTTTGCTCAATAGTCATTGTCCCGATTTGTTTCCATGGCCATCCAGGTATTATACCAACCTTAGTTTATTTTATTAGACCGTCTGTTGTGGGTCATTCTTCATCATTCGTTACGTTGGCGTCACCTCAAATTTTCCTCTATCATTCAACCCCATTACCCATCCCATATTATACCTCATTCTCTACAATTTCATATATTAATATTATTTAAATACAAAAAATGAAAAGGAAAGGGAAAAAAATATATTTGGGTGAGGTTGTGAGGGTTAGGGTCACAAAATGTGACAAATGGAAACGACCAACGTGATGGCCCTACTGCGCACCCCGTCATGAATGGGAGACGAGGGAGGCGGGGGTTCATGGGGTATCAATTGAGCCGCCTCAACACCATTGTTGATCCAAAATGATCAACGCCCCATAACACCATTCTCCTCATTTTTCATTATTCATTACGTCTGTGCCACTTTAGTGCGTGCTTAGTTTTTTCCTTCATAATACAATCCCATCACTCAACCCATGTTATACATCATTGACGTATGTGAATATATATATAAAAATTTAAGTAAAAGTTCCACACAAATCGGGTTTTAAAATAGGTTTTCACCTACAACTAAACCACACACGAAAGGCAAACCTATCGTTTGTAATAAAGTTTTGGTAAGAACCGAGTATCAATCCATGGACACGACAACTTTCTAGTACTAAATCTTTGTAAATGACCAACCGAACAAATAAATCTTGATTTGGATGTTTAACTAATTAAACTAGCATACAATGAAAACAAAGTAAGTAAAAATACAAGAAAAAACAATCAATCCAACAAACTACCTAGACAATAATCCACTCTACTAACATGACAAAATAGTAATGATATGGCAAAACATCATGAATCTAAACATAAATACTAGATTTCAATAAAGCAACCTAATACTAGCAAATAATCATCATGATGGGTTTTCAATCAAGAGATAAACATAGACTAACTTGTTTGTCAAAACAACAAAGTCTCATAATCAAAGGAAAGCTAGCATGAACAACATTCTAACCACCTAAGATTACACTAAAGTAGCCAAATTCATGAAATTAGTATAAACTTATGAAACTTTAACTAGCAAGTCATCACCAAGTCAAGAATCATAACAACACTCATCAATTTTCCAATATTAAGTGTAGGGTTTCATACTCATCAATAATTATATAACCAAGTTAATTTTTACTAGTCATTCCTAACTTAGTAATGTAAACAAAGATTTCATGAACATTCAAAGTTTACAAACAAACATCTAGAACATAGTTTTCCTACATAAATGCCTAAACATTTGCAAAACTAACAAGGTTAAGTAACTATAACAAGCATGAACACCATTAATATCAACTTATAAACTCAACTATATTCTTGAAAGAACACCACTTTAACAAAATCATGCATAGATAATATATCACATTAGCAAGAGCTTCAACATTGTCTAGATAGCAAAAGTAATTAGCCCATAAGACTTAATACAACTACAATCAAACTAGAAATAAGCTTACAAAACATGTTCAAGAACAAAGGAATGCAAACTAAGATCAAGCAAGGATTGAAGGATGGAATGATGAATCTTATGTTGGTGGAAGCCTCCAAGAATCCCCTAAAAATGCTGCACTTGGTTGAGAGAGAATCCCCAATACTCCACACACCAAAATGAAGTGAAAATAAGTGTTTATAAGCTTCTGGACAAAGTGCACGGTCATGCACAAAAAGTGCATGGTCGTGCACTATTTTGGGTAAGTCAAACTTTCACTTCCGGCGGCTCAGAGTTGCAGGTTCCAAAAAAGTACACGGTGATGCACAAAAAGTGCATGGTCATGCATTTCCGGCACTAGCTAGTCCACTTTCAAAATTAATGTGTCTTGTCCTCGGCATCGGATAGTGCACGGGCTCAGCCCTCGGAAGTGCATGATGGTGCACAAAAAGTGCATGATGGTGTAGTTTCACTTTTGGCACGATAGTAGATGTGCACGGGTTCCAATAAAGTGGCACCGTCATGCACATAAGGCGCATGATGGTGCCGTTTCAGAGCATGGTCATGCACTTTCCTAGCATGGTCATGCACTTTGGCACGGTATCAGATGTGCACGGGTTCCGATAAAGGTGCACCATCATACCCATAAAGTGCATGAGGGTGCGGTTGCTCAGCATGGCCATACACTTCCTTAGCATGGTCATGCACCTGCTCTCTGCATGGTCATGCACTTTTGGCAGATTCTTGATTTTTGTCCGAAACACGCCATCTTTTCATTGTTTCTTCGTCGGGCGGGCGCTCGGACCTGAAAATTCATAAATAACTCAAATAAGTTCCAAATACAACGAATTTGCATGGAGTTTTACCAAAATAAGAGGATAATTTGATACTAAAAGGTGTATACTGACGACATTCCCTCTCTGGCCATCAGCTCCTCCGCTGAACTCCGGCCATCAGCGATGCTTCTGAACCCCGGCGCCGCAGCCTCCGGTGCTTCCCTCGGTCATTACAGCTTGTTGCCTCATCATTAACCCTACTTAGTAAGTTAGTAATCTCTCTACTTGGAATCCAGTTTTGTAACACCCTTAAAAAATAACCTTAAATAGACATAAATACAAAACTTTTTTTTTATTATTTTCCATCATAAGTGGCAACAACTTAATAATTTTTAACATCCATAAATAAAGTATTAAGCTTAACAAAATGCAGAAGCAATGAAGACGATTCTTGTGTTCGGTTCGCATCACGACTTGATCTACTTCCGGTACCATATGCTTTTAGTTACCTGATAGTTACCACCATAAAACATTTAGTAACTTATTATATAAATGAGTCGTTGACTATGAAGTGTGACATTGTAAAATCATAAATTTTTCTGTCGCGTAGTGCGACGGATTTTGGAACCAAACCGTTGCGTAGTATGACAGATGATGAGTTGACTCGGGTCAGCTGACCATCTCCCTTGAACTGGAGGTGCGTATTGTTGCACTCCGCTAAAGTTAGCAAGTGTCTAGATTTTCATTCCCCTAATATAACTAGGTGTCCAGGTTTGCACCCCTCCCCTCTAATATTAGTAGGTGGCCAGATTTGCACACCTCTTATATAAGCAAGTGTCTATGCTGCACTCCATTTATGTTAATAGGTGTCTAGATTTGCACCCCTCTTATATTAGCATGTGTCCAGTTTTACACCCCTTTTATATTAGCATGTGTTTGTTTTTACACCCCTCTTTACACCCTTATTATATTAGCAGGTGCCTAGTTTACACTCCTCTTATATTAACATGTGTCCAGTTTTACACCCTTCTTATATTAGCAGGTGTCCTGTTTTACACCCCTCTTATTTTAGCAGGTGTCTAATTTATACCCCTCTTATAATTGCAAATTCTTGTTTTCTTTTCCTTTTATAATTTTGGTTTGTAACCCGAATTGTTTGGCACGTTAAGGGTATTT
The DNA here is from genome assembly GCF_021521415.1 of Bidens hawaiensis. Classification (NCBI taxonomy): domain Eukaryota; kingdom Viridiplantae; phylum Streptophyta; class Magnoliopsida; order Asterales; family Asteraceae; genus Bidens; species Bidens hawaiensis. The sequence goes on from NW_027491256.1 coordinate 729,472, forward strand.
ATGTCATTGATGTATTATGTTCACTTCAAGTAAAAAACAATATTAGCAGGTGTCCTGATTTGCACCCCTTTAATATTAACAAATTCTTGTTTTCTTTCCATTCTTAATTCCGGTTTCTAACCCGAATTATTTGGCCCGTTAAGGGTATTTCTGTCATTAATATATTCTATTTACTTCAAGTAAAAACTCTTATTTTCAGCCAAGCATAAACTACTTTATGGTTGGCTTATAATCACACCATGACCTCTACAACACCATGGTCGTTTATACCATGGTTTCATTGTCAATATCGGTTTAGGGCCATATAGACCATAAACGACTCATTTCATTCTTGTGATATCTTTCACTTGTGAATAAATTTAACGTCATAATTTAATTCCTCCATGGTCTTTTCCATGTTTCATATACTTAGGACGTCATCTTCGTCTCTATGACTTCTTAAGTCATTTACATGTCGGCTTTGACAAGTCCTTTATTTAAATCTTAAAAACTTATTTTTTATTATTCAAACTAATAATCACACCTCTTCCAATCATTATGTCAAGCTACCTAAATCGATATAATTTTGTAACATAATAAAACAAAACATCTAGTCAAGTACCTTATAGCTTCCTTTTTTGTTTCGTGTCCCGTCTGGTTCGATCTTCCGGATTGTCACTCGAGTTGCCTATAAATCACAACCTGTTTACTCACGAGGATACTTTTCTTTTTATATCCTGTTTATGAACATATGTCAGCATTATCCAAAGAGTTCATATCAACCTCCTTATTTCACATTAGACATCATATATCTCATTCAAACATTTCATCAAACACTTTGTAGGCATGATTTATAAGTTACACATTTAGTTAAATTTCATAAATTTTTACCACTTTATATAATCCTAGTTTCATTCAAATCTCACATTTAATCAATTTATATGTAAAATCCAATCACATCAAAGCTAATACACTACCTATTGCTCATGAAATTGGGGTTCTTCACCATATGATTAAAATTCACTTCAAAGTAGACTTGAATGCTAACAAACAAATGATTTGTGTCAGGTACTTAACAATTTCAACATTCATTATGAATTTAAGCATTCATGTACTATCAGCTTCATCATATGATCACAATCCATTCACTAATTCCAAGTAATCTACTTGTCATCTTTCTCTACTATTATCAAATATGATTTCAAGACACCCCTTATGATCACCAATTTGAAATGATCACAATTTTACCCACATGCAAGGGTTTTATTGATAATTGGCCTTTCAATTTTAGGAATTTGATGAACAAGGGTTTCTCCCTTCTTGTTGTTATCCTTGATGATCAACACACACAACACATGTGTGTGTGTTTTAATCAAATTTTATAATTCGCATGTTTTTGCTTGATTTTGAACATTTATATCCCCTATACTTATCTAGTATTTAAAACGCGACCCTTAACCATTTTCGGGTGTTACAAATTTTCTACTTACCTATTATTCATCAAATTTATAGATCTTTGTAGTTAATCGTGTATTATAGTGTATACCATGTAGTAACATGTTCGTGTTCGTGTTAGGATACATGTACACGATAATTTTTCGTGTAATGTACATGTATACAAATTTCGTGTTCGTGTCTTATCGTGTACGAGTATACACGATATGCCAGCCCTACCCATCATGCATGGTCATTCGGGCAGGGGCGTGGTGTTCATGAATGACCCTTTCACAACAGTTATCCACCTAGTACCCTTTTGTGAGGCTTAGGGATGTGTATAGGATGATCTAATTAATAAATACAGCTAATGTGCATACATATTTAAACCATTTTTGGTTGTTAAAAAAGACGAGCAAAAGTTTTTAATTTTGTATAATAGCAACCAAGTTTCAAAAGTATTTTAATTAGGTTACTCAAGTCTAAATGTGTTTTTTATATTTGTTTAAGTTATAGGTCTAAACATGTTTTTTAGCATATTCTTTTGTTGTTTCTATGACAAAATCTTTTTATATTTTTTTATGTTGATGTGGAGTGATGACATGAATTTTATTTTTTATTTTTAACATAATTAACATTTTTCTATTTTTTTATATATAACTACATATGTATCAAATCCCGGGCCCCACATCTTCTCTTCCATTGCTTACTTGGTGCATGATGAGGCTCGATTTGAGGATTTAGTGACCGATTTGAACAACAATTGCACAAGTGACCTAATTGGAACACTTTTAAAATTTGGTTACTATTCTGTAACATATCCCTTATTTATTTAATGTCTCTCTCTATTTCTATCTCTCTATCTCTCTCTCTCTAAATATATATATATATATACATACGCGCGCGCGCACACATATAAACAAAAACTATGAGACCTTCACAATTCATTTAACTAACAAAAGATAATAATAGCATTTGAAGATAGAATGTGTGACACTTATGTAACCATTTTATATTCTAACATTCAAATCATCATCAACAAGTAAATTATGCATTGACGGATCTATACATGAATCTCAAGGTTAACATTTTAAAAAAATGTAAGTATGTAACCGTATTTCATACAATGTAAACGAAACAAAAATAGAAACATGATAATAAATTTATTTAAACACATGTGGTGCAAATATCTACTTTTCGGTATTTGAAAGTTGAAATTGAGTCATTACACCACCCTCTTTTAATTTATCAAACGTTTATCTTTCGACGACACAACTAAAAGCATTTTTCAAATACTTATCACTCATTCGCTTACGAAACCCATATTGATAAGCTTCATTTTAAAAAAACATATTTCAGCGGTTGTCATAGCAATCGGTAAAAACAACACTAGCTTCAATATTCGATATACCAAAGGAAAAGTGGTGTGTTTTCCAGTTTTCACCATTAGACGAGCAATGTCACACATTCCAACCTATTTGCAAATTTATCATATTCCTTTAAAGTATGATAAAAGGTCATACGATCACCCGAAATAGACCCACTTTCTTCATTAATAAAATCATTCGGATACATCTCCGAAAATGCCACTATCTTAAACAAGCCAAACTTAGAAAACGAATCTCACAGATTTAAACCAGACATATTTTCTAACAAACTAGTTGAGATCTCATTGAATATATTTCCAAGTTCTTGAATTCGCATATCCAAAACTGTATTAAAAACTTAACCTCAAAATGATAATTTTATTGAGCATGTTTTTCTTTGATGCTTCTAGTTCAAACCAAAGAAAAAAAGGTTAATGGTTTTTATTTGCGTTGAGATATAAACTATGTTTGGGCTTTATTTGATTTGAACTTTTAAATTGGTTGGACTTTAAACAAGAGGTAACATAATATTTTTTTAGGGGTAACGAAATAAGAAACCGACTCGAAAAGAAAAAAAATGTACATTGCCGACAAAAACTTGAAGGAGGTGATGTGCTAAAAGTAATCAACTAATTATTAAATAAATTACACTAAACTAGACACTAAGTAATACTTTAGACTATTTAAAACTTGACTAAAATAATAACCGGTAAGTCCGGATATCGAACTCACGAGACTATTTTAATTACGTAAATTAACTAATTAGACTCGACAAACTGACACAACTATTTATTTTATATTTAATAAATGGGGTTTTAAATTAATTAATACTAAACTAATAAAATAACTAATTAAGAAAAGACAAATAATAAAGTACAAGAGAATTTAGTTTGAATGACCCAGATGATGATAATGAAAAACCACATATGCTTGAATCCCCTAAGTTTCAGTTATCAATTAATTGAAAAATACTTGTTATAGAACTAAGATCATAAAATAGATACTTAAAAGAAAACCCAAACAGGACATCTGACCATTCTCAAGAAGACACCTATGAGTTTCTAATAAGTTTTCAGACACACATGTTTTATATATTAAATTCCCTAACGGTCATTTAAATAATTATGAACGAGGATCTTTATAGTGAAATGCTACCTTACAGCGCGAAAATCAAAGGTAATTTATTAAACTCAATTGACTTGCTAGACAATTTTAACTAATCAAACCTAAACGGACTCTTTATGAATAACTAAATCTAGCAATATTAATCAACAAAGATCCAATAGATAGCCTATCACCTTACAGCTTTCTAGGTTAGCAGCACACTTTTATTTGTTTGACTAATAATATTATTTCTATGATCTTATTCAAATTTAATCACAAACTAATCAAAAACACACAGTAGATGACCTAACAAAATCGTATCATATGAAACAATCACCAAAGATAATGTGGAATAATAAACTAGATCAAACAAAAACAAGTACACATATTCATCAATCAAATAAACCAAACAATTTACTAACTCATAAAACCATAACGAAAAGTAATAATCCAACAAAAATCAAACATCAAAGAAGGTTCATCGATAGCCTAGGCAGTCTATAATGTTTGGCCAAGCATTGGAAAATCAAACAAAATAATAAACGAAGAAAACATGGTGAATATAATGAAAACGGAATATTAAAGGTGATAAAACCCGTAGTCTTCAATCTCGAACGTAATGCTCTTCACCGGATGATTCCTTGCCTTCAAACCCGCCAAGTAACTCGAATATAAACTCTAAGAAACTCTAGATTCGTCTGGTGTTTGTAGGGTATTTTTCAGGTTAAGGTTAAGGGTGTTTATATAGTGAAACCATGCCCAAAACCTGACAAAACGGGGAAACTTTCTGGAACCTCTAGGCGCCGCGCGATCAGGAATGGAAAAGACTTAGCTGATAATATACGCATGAATTTTGATGCTAAAGTCTTCTTCAAAAGATGTCCTCCAACTCTGAACGTGCTCAACAAACAATACTTCCTTCTCTTACAAATGAACGGAAGCGGCAAATATATAACAAACATAATTTAATAATATATCTTATCAAATTGATAGATATTATGCATTCAAAGTATTTCACATCAACCAACAAGTAAAACCTAAATAATCAGCAGAAAATAATAAATATAAAGTATACGGCTCAACGGATCCATCTCATTATCTTTTTCAATAAACTTAACTTGGGGGTCCTTCTAGCTCACTCATTATTTCTTCAAATCTTCAAAATTAAAAACACAAAAAGCAAAAAAGAACTACAAAAAACTACGTTAGTGACTCGATGAATTATACAAAATCTGCAAAACCTCCCCACACTTGAACTTAATCCAGAGGTTTCTCTTTGATTTGAACCCTACCTAGCCCGTTCAATTCCACCCGGTACTTGTTAAACATTAAAATTTTATCGGTGGAATTGAAAAATGTTTTAAAAGTCCTTAACGAGTCAGACCGCCAAAATTTAAACTTACCTGGCATGAATTAGATGTATCGCATGTATCGAGAAGACCGACCGTGCTTGAACTTCAACGACTTCTTCTTATCTGCAGGCCATCTTCTGACTTGCAAATAATTTTGATTCGCATATGCTCTTTTCTTCGCCTTATCCAGTGGTTTTGATTTTTAATTGACATTTATTTTAAGTACCACGGGCCAGCTGTGGTGTTCTTCCTCTACCACCACTTCCATATCTTCTAATAGGGCTTCAAAAAATGCAAAGTCACCCTTCGAATCGAACTCACCTAATTCATTATTCTCAGGCAAACCTTCTGATCCCAAATACACGGCATCCTCTATCTCTTCTTTCTTCACTAACGACCTTTGATAAGCAGCCCACTCTTCTTCATTTATCTCATCATCAGAGTCAATACAAAAATCAGTAAAAGTAACATGTGAAATCGGAGGTGGGACTTCAACGTCCATTTTCGTCTCCGTTACTTGAGTGATATCCTCATCTGACTAGTCTACAAATACCAAAACTTTAGTCTCTCTTCTTCTTCTTCTTCTCCTTCTCCTTCTCCTTCTTCTTCTTCTTCTTCTTCTTCTTCTTCTTCTTCTTCTAGGTAGCAATGTTTTCTACTGTACGTTAGAGATCTATAAGAACACTATGTTGATTTCTCAAGATGATATCATGCTCAGCTAACTTCTTTTGGGTATTAGAAGCCATATATTGGGTAAACATCTCTTCTATCCTACGAAAAGTACCAACACAATCCCCATCAGAACTGTTATCAGAATATTAACCACAAAACTGCCCTTGGTTGTGTTGAGGCTGCTGATACGTATCATCAAAATCATATGGAAGAAGTCCCTGCGAGACATCTTGCTATAGTTGCATAGAAGGGTTAGCATAATGATGTGCCAAGCACCCACATATAGTGGACATATAAGGGTAAAATGGGTCCCACCACAAATCTCACACATATTTACTAGACTCAAAAAAATAAAAGACACGAACAATTAGACTCATATGAATAAAAATCAAAAACAAAAACAAATAGCACGTATATAGCAAGTAAGTTTAATCAAATCTAATAACACAATTGCCAATCGTTCCCGGCTACGACGCCAAAAATTTGATTTGCTAAAAGTAGTCAAATAATTATTAATTAAATTACGCTAAACTAGACACTAAGTAATACTCTAGAATTTTTAAAACTTGACTAAACTAATGACCGACAAGAGAATCGATCAACTCTAGTAAAGCTAAGTAAGTCCGGATATTGAACCCACAAGATGTAAGGCCCCTTTACCGGTGTCTCACTTTGGACTTTCGATTTACTCATAAACATAGTTCTTCAAATCATAGTTAATTAAAACTTTATGCGGAATATAAAACTTCAACCATAATATATTACATAACTTTCAAATCTTGTCTTAACAAACATTCATAGTCATTAAAAATCAAACATAATCTTTAAAACATCATAACATTTCCTTGAGATTCCGGTATCCTCAATTTCATGCCATGTGTCCACATTAAGCGAGCTGCCTCATCCTACTCACCTGTGTGCATACTAAAATTCAGCTACGCTGAGTGGATTCTAGTTAATCATATAACATACAATACATCCATACACTTACTTATATACGCTACATTCATACAGTCATACTTTCATTCTTTCCTTTATAGATACGTATATACATATACCTCGTCCTATAACCTTCGCAAATAATATTAGGGTCCGTTCCCTACATCACGGATATTATTAGGGTCTGTTCCCTACATTCGTGGATATTATTAAGGTCCTATCCCTACATTCGCGGATATTATTAAGGTCCGTTTTTTTTCTAACCTTACCTTCCATACCTTTCTATACATTTATAATTATAACTTCCATACGTTCATACATCATTTATACATCATATACACATCAATCATATCTTTAAACTATCCATTGACGGTACATGCAATATCCGAATATCGTTCATGCATCGTCAAGTATTCATTCATACATAAATCATATAAGACATACACTTACCACTTAAGGTAGGTGTATTAACTAATCACATAGAGTGTGCACACAGCCCCGAAAACATAACAATGAATGGGGCTAGAAACTCACCTGAATGCGGTTACGTTCACCGTTTACGGTTATTCCTTTCTTTAGCTGTGCGCGACTAACTGTATAACAATTACACGTATCAATTAACTATCACTACCCATGTCGCGTTTCTAGTTTAATTATAACCCTCGACGAACGGGGGTCCGGGGGCAGAGTCCCTGGAAGCGGGGTCTAGGGGTGGTAGCCCCTAGCAGGGTCCAAGGGGCAGAGCCCCTGGCCTTTGATTATTACTCCCTCCGTCCCATTATAAGTGTCTTAGTTTGACTTTTCAAGTCTTTCTTTTGCAACCTTGACCGTAAATATTTTTGTCTGTGTCATATAATACTTGATGAAAATTATATCAATGGAAAATACATTTAAAACCCAATCCATTCATATATTTTACATCAAGTATTATATAACACAAACAAAAATATTGTCGGTCAAAGTTAAACAAGAAAGACCGAAAATGTCAAACATGGACACTTATAATGGGACGGAGGGAGTATTTTATTATAATCTTAAATTATTATTTTATTGTTAACTCATTCTCTATAGCGAATGGCCTTTGATTAATCCTGATTCGTTACCTTGATTCGTTATCTTACATGATCTGATTTGTTAGCTGATTTGTTATCTAAACATAGCCTGATTCGGTATCTGATCATAGCGAATGGGTGAGTAACGAATTGACCTGATTCGTTATCTTAATCATAACGAATTGAGTGAGTAACTAATTGACCTGATTCGTTATCTTAATCATAACGAATTAAGTGAGTAACGAATGACCTGATTCATTATCTTAATCATAACGAATGGCTATCAGATCTTATCCAAAACTTTGACCCATATGTCAAAGTCAAAATTGCCAAGAACGGGAAATGGTCAACATGTATTAGATCTGCAATAAACCTTCGATTCTTAACGAAACAACACAATTTTGGTATCATTGAACTCGTAATCCTAGCGCCTACAAGCCCTTAACCATCAATCATCCCAATATCGCGTTTAAATGGTGTATTTGGTTCATTTACATGCGGTTATTTAGGCTGTCGATTTAAACCATCAAATGGTAGCAAAATTCTACAAGAATCATCACATTAGATTCGATTTTACAATACTTATACAGATCTATGATTACTAAACGAATCCGAGCCTAAATGAACAAGTTTCCGTTTTAAATGTACCTTAAACGAGTCAGTTTACGAACACGATCTAGTCTTGATGTTAGCTTGGTTCGTCACGTCGTTCTAGCACCAACAGGTTCGGGTTTCCACCTTCAGAATTTGGCTCAGGATATAGGATGGTGTTTGTGTGTGTTTTTCAAGGTGTAGGCTATGGTGTAGAGATGAATAAAAATGGAAAGGTTTAGAGTTTAATGGATATTTATACTCCCATAAGCTCATGGACCTAAAGCCCATTCCATCCCTTATTCCACCTTTTAAATGTCCAAGCCTGCCTTCTAATAGTTTATTTATCTAAACCGACACACGACACGTTACTGAATAGACTAATCTTGAACGAAATGCTCTTCACCGGACGATTCCTTGCCTTTAAAACTGCCAAATAACTCTAATATAAACTCCAAGAAACTCCAAACTCGTCTGATGGTCGTAGGGTACTTTTCAGGTTAAGGTTAAGGGTGTTTATATAGTGAAACCAGACCCAAAACTTGACAAAACGGGGAAACTTTATGGAAATATGACCTCTAGGTGCCGCGCGACCAGGAATAGAGAGTTGGCCGCGCAACGCGGCACTTTAAAGGGGCCCGGCTTCGGCCGGTCCGACCGGTTATCCTTCTGGTTCTTCCGGTTCAATCCCGATTCGTTCCGACTTCTCGTTTAAGCTTAATTTGACTCGTTCTACATCCGGAACCTGCAAAAAACAAATATGTTAGTAGTATACAAATCTTAACTAAAAACGAACAAAAACTAATTAAATAAAACAATAAATATACAAGGAATATATATATAAATATCTGTATATCAGGAGGCTACCGCTAGTTATGAACTACATATGTCCATGAAATTATGCAAATCTCACAGTTTTTATGTATACATTATTATGAAATTTGTGGCGATATATATATATATATATATATATATATATATGATTGAGATCATGTGAGAACCATTTTGAAACACGAAAAAAAAACTCTTTATAAGAAAAACAAAAAAAATATAAAACAAAAAAACGCAAAAATAAAAAAAGTAAAAAAACCAAAAAAAAAGTTATTTGTCATCCCTATTTCATAAAAAAACAAAATAAGTATCGGTTTAGAAAATTTATACATATATGTATAATACTTAATTTTTTAATTTTATACATATTATTTTTTATACACATATGCACAATTAAGATAAATGATAATGTATAAATGTGTACATTATGTAAATCGAGATTAAATATAAATATATATGTGTGTATAATTAGGTTTTGTATGAAACCAGTATGAAAAATAAAAGTTTCTTTTTTTTTATAATTTTTTAATATTTTTTTAGAAGGGTTTTTTTTTTCCTAAAACGATTCTTAAAATTCTCAATTTCAAAATTTTATCTTAGGAACCTCCTTATATATATATATACATTAACTGTTAGCCCCCCGTATTACTGGGATTGTTTACGTTTTTCGTTTCTAATATTTATAAATTTTTTTAGATTTTAATTTTTTTATTGTAAAAAAGTTACTAATATTCATAAGGTTTGATGATGAAGGGGTTGTACAAATAAATAAGATGCTATAAATCATTTAAAAGTTATCAGGGTTTAGTGAGACTCATGACCCACTTAGTTTTAATTACTATAAAATTGTTTATTAATTAAAATAATAATTTTTTAAAATCGAATATTATTTTTTAATATATCTCTATTTTATATGATTTTCATATTAAATATTTGATGTGATTAAAATTTTAATATAATGAGATGTTATACCTGTTTAAGGGATATCTGGGTTTGGTGAGACCCATATACATGAATTCGGGTTAAATACATGAGAAACATTTATTTACAAATAGAGCAAGCTGGTGACTTGAGAGGGTGTGCGAAACAAACTGAGAGCTTTTAAATGATTCGCTTATATATATTAAGATAAGATAAGATATAGATTTTAGGTTATATATTAGGATGAGTTTTGAAACAATTGATAGGCTTGATCAAAATGATTGTAACTCCTTGTTATGAGATTTCGATTATAGCTTTCAGAAAGAACTAAAGTAATAAAATTAAGAGGTAGAAGTTTTACTTTTGAGTATAAAATATTTATTTAAGGTATATTAACTTTAATAATCACAACGATTACTAATTTACTGTTGGTTTTAACTAACGAAATTACGGGTGACTGTCTCACCTTTCATCATGTACGCTTCCAACGATCCACGACTAACGGAAGCGTAACTCCGTTATTATCTGATCGTCGGAAAAACGTTTTCAGTCGTAAAACCTCTTTGTCGCCAGAAAACCTCTTTGAAACCTTAGATTGAACATTTAGGAAACTTTTTTACTGAGGTTGCCGGAACCCTAGGTGGTGGTCATCGGAAAAACATTTGCGGCTCGAAAACTCCTTTTTCATGTGGGAACCGTTGGTGGCGGTGTTCAGATAGTGGTGGTCAACAATGTTGTTCGGATAATGGTGGTCAACAGTGGTGTTCAAGTGACGATGGTGGTGTTCATGTGGTGGTTATCGGTCGGCGGTGGTGGCGTTCAGGCATTGGTGGTCAGCGGTGGTGGTGTTTAGGCATTGGTGGTCACTGGAGGTAGTGTTCAAGTTGAGTTTTATGGCAAAAAAAAAGGTCTTCCTATCGACCGGAGATTAGCAGATTTACGTTTTTTTTTAGTCATGGATAGTTGGAATAAAACATGTTAAAATGTGAGATTGTCACCAGCCATTTCGTTAGTTGGGATCTACAACAACCAACGACCAGGACCATCTCTGAGAATTTAAATGTATCGATTGATCCGAAGTAAAAAAGGTTCGTAGTTACTTGTTTAGATCCTAACAAGTAACGAAAAAAAAAGACCCATAAGCCTAATAACTCAAATGAGTTATGGGTAAAAAACTTGGGCTATCTAATAAGAGACTTAAGATTTGTACCTATTTTATTTATAAAAAAAGAAATAATATATATAAAAAACGTTGTACCCCCAAAATTAATTGCCTCGGCTGGTCGTCCGGGTTGCCCAACTCATCAGCTAGTCCTGACAACGATAAAAAGTAATATTTGAGATTATTTAAAACCAATGTACGTGTGCTTCAATTTATCCTCCATATAAGTACAATCTCTTTCTTTTTGTAGTTTTGTTATGAACGGTTAGACTTGGTTTATTGAATATATTATAGACCTGGAACCAAAATTAGGCTAAGTTCAAGAAGTTGATATAAAGTTAAATTCACTTATTATTCTAGAGCAAAATGTCTTAGAGATATGTCTTTTGTGTCCATTCCCAAATATATCATTCACGTTCGATCACAACATTCGTTCTTGAAAAGATAAAGATCAACATTTGCATATAAAATGTTTGTTGGCATTACCAAGAGAAGAAACTAGGGTTTTACATGCTATGAAACTAAGCTTGATTTGGTTGTTTGCTCTTGCAAATAATTAACATGTTTGTTGAAATGCGCAAGAGAAGAAAGTTAAGTTTAACATGCTATAAAACTAGTAAAATCAATTCAGTTTGCTGATAAAAATTTTGTATATTAATCATGAATTAATTTAATTGAATCAACTGAATTTGTAGTCATTGAATTGCCTTGTCCTAAGGGATGCTGCTTAGTAAAGTTGCCTAGGTCAATATTATCCACATTAGCCAGTCTTGGCCAGCTCATCTTTGACCCCCGTTTTAAAATATTTCTGGATCCGTCATTTTAATCATAAACAATTCTAAATACATAACTGCACAAGCACTTAAAATAATAGTTATACGTGTTTACACGTTATTTTATATAATAAGTGTTTAGGACGTCATATAAAACCATACGCACGTTGCGTTTAATCTGGGAACACGAAATAATAATTAGAAACTAAGCATACCAAGATTCCTCAATTTAATATACTAACGCATAGCTACGCTTAATTTAATCCATTATTGCACGTATCATTGTTCAAAGTCTGTTTAATTATAATTACATTTGTGTGAGTCATTATTTGGAATAGAGATGCCCTGATAATTCGGAAGCTTAATATATAATAAAAATCCAAGTTGTATATATAATTACATTTTATAGTTAAATTTTGTTTGATTTCAAACCTTATAGTCAACAAATTTGAATTTACCTGTATAAATAAAATATGTTAATCGGGGTTTAATGTTGAATAGGTTGTCAAAGGTGGTCGATGAATAACAAATTTGGATACGTATCGTTTACTCCATGGACTATATGATAGGTGCATCGATTGGTAAATAATATTCTTCTGATGATAACCATGTGTTGCTATAGCCGTTATCCATTTGTTATAAACAAAGATTCATATAGTCCATGTAAGATAAAACGGGACACATATTTAATTTCTTTTGAAAGATCAACTTTATATAAAAAACCAAAAGACCTCATGCAAGTAGCAAGAGGCCAAGAAACAAATATCTAACAAGACGAAACCCAAACAAAAAAAAACAACAATATTTACCACGGGAAACTCATGAAGTTAAAATTGCACCAAGTCTCTTCAAACTTATCCTCTTGCTTCTATTTTTAACCCACAAGAACAATCAAGCAATCTATATTTTTTTTTAAACGGCAGAGATTATATAAAAAAAAAGAAATCGGCAAGAAGCCAAAAACAAAATAAACAACTTACATCAAGAGGAGAGGGTTTTTTAACCACTCGTCCAAAGAAAATAACACTTTACGGTTCCTATGAGCATACCAAAAATACGAATAATATAAAATAGAGTCAAAAATCTCTCCATTTCTTAGCTTGGATGGTTGAAAGATGAAAGTGTTCCTATATCTCCAAAGCACCCACCACGTCGAGAAAATGACCGCCTCAATAAGCCTTTTCTTCTTAGCGTTGATCTTCACACCATCAAGCAACTACATCAAAGTTTTAGGTCATACCGCCACCAAAAAATCAATGTCCAACCAGGATGCAATCAAGCTTCACGCCCTAGAAGCGACGTCACACGAACCAAAAACATGATCATTATCCTTAACCTTCATATTACAAGAAGGACAAAAGATAGATTGAATATCAAAAGGATTAAATATTTTTCTGACGTCTTACTTTCCAAGGCAACTAGAGAGAAACCGTCAATATTGCTTGAATAGCCTCACATATATGTCCTTAGGTACCTTAAGTTGAACAGGTTACTCTAGGATTAACATGAGATAATTAATCACCGAATTACCCTTGAGTACTGCAGTTTACCAAATTACCCTTGGAACACATATTTAATTAGTTGTCTTTTAAAACACAAGAGATCTTATCTTCCTTCTTACTCTTTTAATAAAGTAATATATTATGTGTTATACTCGCATTCAATTCTAGTCTAATTTTCCTTCATAATATTCTAATCTCTCATCACATTCATCATAACTATTCATGGGTGGATCAAAACCATTTTGACAATTGAGTTATAAAATAATCAAATTTCTCTTATAATTTTCTAATTTCTCACCTCATTCATCATATCTTCCATGAGTCTGGGCCAAAACCATTTTAGCAATTGTGTTATAAAATAGTCAAGAAATTAAAGTAAAATATCGATTGAAGATCAAACAAATACAAACATGAAAGTTAAACATGTATAAAATAGCCAAGAACAATCTTTTTCTAGGGTTGGTTTGTTCATTCGATGTTCAGTTTTTTTCCCATGAACACTATATGTTGCATTATCCAATGTAACTAGCAAACATTGTTCATATCGAATGACGATGAGAATACTTTTAATAAAACAACAAATGTCGTATATAAAGAGAGTTTCTCAAATTTAAAATTTGAGATTCTAGGCTTCTCATTGTATGTAGTATATATTTCATTTATTTTACCTTTAATTTAGTTATTTTATTTTAAATAACGGATCTTATATATTTTTTTATTATTTGACAAATTCATGAAATCCACGTGTTCAAAAGCTAGTTATTTATATATAAACCAATGCAAAAACATACTCGACATATGCCCGCTTAAGAGTTAAGAATAATTCAATTATAGCCTTTTAAACAGTATTTTAAAATCACAACTAACTATATACTAATTAGCGCAGTTATAATTGAAGTATTAATCTTGTATGGCTAACACGTATTCACCAAAGTGGGCTCGACGAAGAAGCTTTGTGAGAGAGAGGGAGGGAGGGGTAGGGATGGGAAGAGGGAGAGAGAGTGAGAGAGAGAACCGAGTTGATAAGGGATTTTGATACCATGAAATAAAGTTCATGCATATATAGAGAGAAACCTAACCCTAAAGGGTAGAAAGTGCCATGAAGCACGCCCGAAGTTGGGGGTGGCCATCAAAGGTGGGGCGGTATTCCCACCTCTCCATTCCGCAACACCGATTTCATTCTTGTTGTAGCTCAACTTTTATAAGTATCCTACTTTGATGTAGATTTTGTGGCACCTAAAGGTGGAGGTGGTGTTCATCTCAATACCGCCTTGCCACTTGATTGACATCTCAACCATCCCGAGTTTAACTCGCTTCCACTCTCCCACCCTAATGAGATTAACCTGATATCACAAGTTACGATATATATTAATATCTACCTATTGAGGGAAACTCTGAGCCAAAGAAACTCCTGATAGATATCAATGACCGGACACATAAAGGGAAAATTCTCAAAATAAGCGTTTATGAAAACGTTTTTCAGGTTTTATGTGTCATTTGCAAGAAATTCCTAAAATAAGTATTATAATCTAGTCGTGACGAGTAGTTTGTATAACCAATTAAAACTTGACACGTGTCTTTAAACTAACCATAACGAGCAGATTTACTAACCATTTGCTCGTCACGACTAAATAAGTTTTATGCCTGGTAATCAACGCCCACGAGTAATCCATAAGTTCTTTAGTCGTGACGAGTAGATTGTAAGGTTAAACTAGTCGAAGCGAGTTAACTACAAATAAACTACTCGTGTAGGGAATGTAAACCAAGTAAACTAGTCGTCACGACTAAAGGACTTACAAATTACTCGTGGGCGTTGACTACGAGGCATGAAATTATTTAGTCGTGACGAGTAAATGATCAGTGAACCTGCTCGTTACGGTTAGTTTAAGGGCACTTGACAAGTTTTAACTGGTTCTACAAATTACTCGTGTGTAATCATAAATTACTCGTCATGACTAGTTTATAATACATACTTTAGGAATTTCTTGCAAATGACACTTAAAACCTGAAAAACATTTTCATAAACGCTTATTTTGGGTATTTTCCCATACATAAAAAGTTATTTAAATACTGTCCAAACCACTATAAATCTCATGTTCACGTGTTAGTATTTTCTATCTTTAAACTTGTCACAGTTTCTTCAAAATGGTTTATAAACAAAAAAAAAAAAGAAAAAGGCGGACATTATGTTGAAAAATAATAATAACTTATCCATTATCTTAAATGTTGTTACGTCTTATTTGTACATGTATAGATCACTCAATTGCTATATTTAGATGAAAATTATCGGAGAATTTATTATGCCTGAAACATTTAGTGCAAACCCCAACAAAATCTGTCATATCAAATAATGCACTCCAACAAAATGCGTCCAATCAAACAAAACTATTTGTTATGGTTACATGAGTGTGAAAAAAAAAGAGATGCGATGTAGGTAAAAACAGATTCGTAGTTCACACAAGCTAATGTAGGTTCTGGTAATGTCCTTTTTTTTAGTTATTAAGTCATTCATTGACTACAAACTTTTAAGAAAAATTCACAAGAGGAAATATTATACATGTTGCACTATTTTTTCCTTCACTAATTTTTGTCCTGTTGGGTTTTCTTGGTAAGATTGCGAATAAAACAACATAGACAATTCAAAAGTATCACAGGGAAATTATGAGTTGCGTTCTTTTTCCCATAGATCTATGGTATGTCCAACTAGGTTTTTCTAGAAATGTTTTAGCGAGATATCAACTCTAAGCATATCAAATGATAACCAAAGATGAGTCTTATAAATATTATTTGTATGGTTATAAATACCACTACATAATTTTGAAGATAGTTCTTCATTTTACCATTATGTTGTATAAGAAGAGTTCTTTCATTTTACGTTCTCTCTATATAGTAAACTCTATAATCTATGTTCATATACTTGCATATTATTAGATATTACTAGTAGGTCAGGTTTAAACTTATCACATGTATTCTCCCATAGAAATACCACCAAAAATAATTATTGCTATAGTTTTCTTCCAACTTTATCAATAAAACCAAAACTATTAAATTACGTCCCCATTTATATAGTCAACTGGTTATATTAGTCAAAAGTTCAAGACTTATAACTAATAAGATTCGGATTCTCACATTCAACTACTCAAGGAATGGAAAATAATATCCACACAAGTTTCATTGTCAAGTTCCCCTCAAAGTAAAAACTCCTACAAAACAAATTCCAAAAATTTAATAAATAATAAAGTAATTTTCAAGTTATGACTCTTTTAATATTATTATATTCAAAAGTTTACGCAAAAATAATAATAAAATATTTAGTATACAAGGTTATTATGATGTGTTCACGTACATATAATAAAAGAATCATATGTAAAGTTGTAAACACAAGAAAAACAAATCATATATTATTTTCATATGATTCTATTCTATTTTCTATCTAAATGTGGAAATAGCTATGTCGTTACATTTAAGGCAATATATTTTTGTGTAGGACCTACAAGACCATGGGTTACGCATGCGTACACTTTTTTTTTTCAAACCAATATTTCGATCATATTTAACCGAGATTATAACCCATAATTTTTTAATTAAAGGTCATTCACATGTATGGTTGTATCATTAAATTAAGCTAGTGGTTATAAACATGTCAGAGACGGCCTTTAGAGAGGGTTGGGTGGTCGATAGCCCCGGCCCGACACCCTGTTAGGCCCGAATTTTAAAAAAAATATATATATGTATTTTTATGAAAAATAAGATGTATATTTAATGTTTAAAGTCAATTACATAACAACTAGTTTGACTTGGTGGCAAAAGGTATTACTCTCAACCAAAGGGTATCTAGTCTCACTTGAAAAATGTTTAAGCCTGTTTTTATATAAAAGTTTTTACACAATCAAAACCATAACCAAGTATGCACATTTAAAAACTGAATTGAGTCCCAAACTATTTCTCACATTCGGCCCAAAATTTTTTTTGACTTTTTGGAGCCGGGCCTGAGACACGCGTACACATTGGTCGTAAATTTCGATTATGTATTTTAGTAGTAAAGGAAGGAAATTAAAATTGGTATACTGGAAAGTATAGATTTTGTTTATGACTTATTATAGGGAAAATACCAAAAAAAATCAACATACTTTCTTTTATAGCGAAACAAATATTATTTTGCTTAAAATTGAGACTTTTGTCTTGTAATTTGTCATAAACGTACAAATATAAATAGAAAGGATCTAAAGAAATAATATAACAATAACCACATAATAAGTAAAAGGAAAATTGGTTTTAAATACTCATAACTATGTCCTATTAGTAAATAATATGTCAAAATTTGCACTTGGCTGATGGCGGACCCAACTAAATGGGTATTTGTTTTTAACGGCCATCTGTTAGTATGTTGCTGAGTTGGTACGCCTAGTTGTCAAAATATTGCTTATGTGGCAATCAAAGTAATACATAATATATAATAAGCAATATATAATATGTATACATTAATACATGTGTATTGTCTTCCTCCTCCCTAAGCCACCACTGCACCACATGCCATTGCCACTAGCAGCTACTGACATTGTTATCACCTGTAACCATTGGCGAAAATATTTGAAAATGAAATCGTTCTCTAAGTCGATAATGGTTCACCGGTGGAGAAGATCACCTGTGGTGATAGCAACATTAGGGTAGTGAGAGGGACTTAGAGAACGATTTCATTTTCCAATATTTTCACGACAAATGATCTTCTCCATCGGCGAACCATTATCGACTTAGAGAACGATTTCATTTTCCAATATTTTTGCCGATGGTTACAGGTGATAACAATGGCAGTGGCTGCTAGTGGCAATGGCATGGTGGTGCAGTGGTGGCTCGGGGAGGAGGAAGACAATACACATGTATTAATATATACATACATATTATATATTACTTATTATATACTATGTATTACTTTGATTGCCACATAAGCAATATTTTGACAACTACGCGTGCCCACTCAGCAACAGACTAACGGAGTTAGTCATCCGTTAGTTGCGGACCATTAAAAACAAATACCCTTTTAGTTAGGACCATCACCAGCCAAGTGCAAAGTTGGCCCTATTATTTACCAATAGGGCATAGTTGGGAGTATTCAACAAAAATTTGCTTACGTCACTCGTGTTCAGCTGTTCATGGTTCGGTTTAAAACGTGAAATCGTTCAAAGCAAAATTGGTTTATCCTACCGCACATGATTTACCGTTTCTGCATACACTACCAATACTATCATAAAATATTAGTTTGCGGATGTTAATTTGTATTTATTTAACTCTCATGATCCAAAGCAGATGAGATGCAAGTGAATATGGCAGATGGATGCAAATTAATAAACCCATTTTTCTAACAGCACAAAGTATCGATAATAAACATTTATAGATTTCGACCATACTAATGTACCATGTTTTCCACTTAATACCCGTAGCCGTAGTATTAGAATTAGAAGAATTTATATGTATACATAATCCAGTTAGTTTGGAGAAAACCGTGAAACCAAACCATTAGTAACGGTTCTGTTTAAATTTTGTTTTAGTTTGGTTTATTTTTTTAATGATCTAGTGATGGTTTTCAATATTGAAAAGCCGTTACTAACAGTTCGGCTCAGGATTTGACCTAAAAACTATTAAAACCAGACCATGAATACCCCTTACGTGTCAAATTTTGCCACATAAGTAAAAATATATTCTTTTATAAGTTATGTCATTTTTTTCATATTTAACATATGGAAGAACCTTAATATGAAAAAAAAAATTGTTAAGAGCCTTACGTGAAAAAAATAGAAATTATGTTGGTTTTTTAAAGTATTTGCCCTTTTGTATATATTACATTTATCTTATACATTTTTAGATGCTTGTTGTCTTTTCAATCAAACAATAAACTAAAAACTCAATGATCATATTGGTTCAATCTACTAATAAAGACGCTTTTATCACCCATTTAGATCAACCAGGATGGTCATCATGCCTCCTCGCGTTAGATGGTGTGGGATAGTGGCCAAACG
Organism: Bidens hawaiensis; assembly: GCF_021521415.1. Lineage (NCBI taxonomy): Eukaryota > Viridiplantae > Streptophyta > Magnoliopsida > Asterales > Asteraceae > Bidens > Bidens hawaiensis. The sequence goes on from NW_027491256.1 coordinate 749,165, forward strand.
TGAAACTTCACGCCTATGCAACATAGACCATAGTAGTGGGTCATGGGTGTTATTTCACTCACCACCGTCTCCCATAAAATTTGACTGCTTTAACAACTATAATCTAAAAAAATTAAAAACCCTTTTCAAACTCTATAAGAAGAATTCTAGAAGCCAATTTGTTTACACTAGCAACTTTCGAAAGAATCCCCCGCTTCATCAACATCTTCATTAGTCAGATAACTCCATTATTTATCAGTATAATCATTTAGTTGTTTTCTTACTCTATCCAGCTATTGAACCTGGTTTCCCTCTACATATGGTAATAGAGAGTTAGACAACTAAGAGAGCTCCTCAAAGGGCTAGTTCTCACTCTGTTTTGGGGTCCCCAAGACTGTCTTTCCCTGTTTTCCTAGTCTATATAGGTCCAATATCATCTGCTAGTTGCTTGGTCGGGACGATTTCTTTTAATTCTTCCTGGCCTTGCAAGTGACTTACTTCAATTGGCCGTTCTTGTTGTCTTAAGTCGTCCTCTTCAGTTGGTTCATGACTACTTTATCGAGGACTTCGTACATGGTGATGGGTGATGTAAGGATGAAAGAACGTGCTTTAAGTGTTTTATATTGTGTGTTTTACTTGTTCATATGTATCGAACACAAATACTTTGATTGGTTTTATGTTTACAGGTGATCGGAGATTAACGGAGCTTAAAGAAGCTAATTTGGAGCATTCATGATGGAGTGGAAATGAAAGTAATGATCTATGAGATGATATAGAATTGAATAACGAAGACGTGGCCGCAAACGGGGAGGAAAATGGAGTTGAAATGAAGATTTTATGAAGAAAACAATGTTTTGGCCTAGCAGAGACCGTAAAGCATAGTTCAGAAACCATAAGCTATGGTCTGACCGTAAGCTACGGTGGCCATACCGTAGCTTACGGTCTGGTCTGAGGGAAAAATGGATTTTGGTGATTTTTCTTCCATATTTAAGCTCAATTAAACCATAGGTCGAACATGCTTCATACCCTAACATACTTGGGCGATTTTGGAGCCATCATACCCCATCTTAACACCTCTCAATCACCAAATTATCCACGGTTTCATCCTTCCAATCCATATTCAAGTCAATCGTGATGCAGAGGCAAGTCTAAACCACTTGTGACCACTTAAGGTGTAGGGTTTGCATATGAACTAATTATTTTTATGAACATTACATGTATTGGGATTTAGTTTTGATTAATCTTTTAGTTGATTGAATCTATATGTTTATTGGAATTGATTAAACAATTGTGTTTTTGGGACTTTCATTTATCATCAATTATTTGGGTTTGTGTTCATAAACATTTAGGATTAAGTTCTTATCGTCATTGAACCGTTTACCATTAATCATTTGTAGATGCTAAGTTTTATATTAATGAACCGGTAATTAAGTAGACCGTGTTCAGTTTTGTAAATTCTTCGGATTAAGTTCTGTGAATCATCATAACCAAACTAATGTGTCTAGTAATTATTTATCTATTCTAATACACGAATCATGACTATGTGATTTCCTGATTTGTATAAATTATTGTCAGTCAGTTTATTGCATATCCCAAACCTGAAGTGTGGTTGCTATTTTCATATTATTGTTTTACAAACTACTTTTAAACCGCTTGACATCGTTTGTCCGCTTAGTTAATTAGTTATTAAGTATTGAACTTGATTAGCACTTTCCACTGATTCCCTGTGGATTCGACACCTTACTTTCCCTTGCTAGTAAAGGTAGTTTATAAATGTTTTTGATTGACCTTTCGACATCGATCAAAATGGCGCCGTTGTCGGGGAATCAACGCGCAAAGTGCTAGTTTAGCTTAGTTTTTAATTTTTGTTTTTAATTGTTTCTTCATTGATTTTACACTTGGTATTTGTGTGTCTTATGTGTGTAGGTAACTCAAGATGACGTGGAGTAGGGTCTATGACCCACATGAAGGATATAAGGCCGTGGAGGACGATGACTCGTACCGTACACATTCAAATCATAGCCCACCTTCACCAAACTCTCCAGGCTTCTACGAGTCAGATAACCAAAGGAGCTTCAACCAACAGGGTCGCAACATGCGGTACCAAAATTATTCATCGCCTCAATCTGAATATAAGGGTTATTTTGGGTCAACAACATGTAACCATGAAAACTCGTATCAAAGTAGTTCTCCATCTCAAAAGAGAATTAATTGTTACCAGATTGTGGATGATTAGGAGTATGATAGTGAAGGGTCTGATACGCCAACTTTTGTAAGTTATCAAGAAGAGGATGACTACTACTACTACTACTACTACCATAAACATCCTCAACCAATATACGAGGAAGTCCCTCAACATTATAATCATGGTGGTACACATCAAAGAATTTATCTGCAAGATCAAGAAGATTCCTCAGGTAACAAAGATGTGTCTTGGAAAGACGTTATGGATTTTCTGAAGGAGATGAAGAGAGATCAAGAAGCTCACAATCATGCTTTAAATAAGAGGTTAGAACTCCAGGAAATGTTTAATGCTACTCAAGATAAACTGGTGAGTCAACTATTAGAAGAGGTGGCTCAAAATGAACGAGAACAAGAAAAGTTGGTTAGTGGTGCCGTGGTGGATGATGAAGTGATAGATGAGCTTCAGGGGATTTCAGAGCACGAAGTGGAGGAAGAGGTTGTGGAAATTAATACCACACCTACTCTTTCAATCATTAAAGAGTCAAAAAGTACAATGGTTGTGATTGAAATTGATAATATAGAGGGAGAGAGTTCAAATTTTTTAGGTTATGAAGTTGAAAGTTTAGACCTGCTTGAAGACATAACAACATTTGAAAGACCGGTGATTGAAGTAAACTATGGGAATCCTAATTGTTATCCCATACTAGTCACATTGATAAATGAAATTGGGGGAAATAGTGAAAGTTCAAGAAAAAGAAAGGCGAGTCTAGAAGACCGTGAGCAAAATTTGATGCAATGGCCTTGTATTCGGTATACACGAGTATTAACCATGAGAAATACTCGGTGTGGGTCCGACATGTCACTTATCGAGCTTACACGGGAAACTCGGTGGGAAAATGTTCGGTTCGGCCCCGATCAATATTTGATTTTTCAAAGATAAGAAATAGTGTGTGGACTAGGTGTGTTCGTTACCGAGCATATGTTGGAAATTCTGAAGGTAAATTTTCATTCACACCGACCCGTAATTGTTTATCAGATATCTTGAACATAAAGGAAGAAGCGGAGCCGAAGTGCGTCAACTACCGAGCTTTTATAGGGAATTCGGTAGGGAAGTGTCCACTTAGACCACCGTAAACGTCATACCAGGTAACGGTCTGGCTGAAGACCTTAACAAAAACTTAGCGCTAACAGGGAGGCAACCCAGATTTTATTTTCAATTTGTATTTTATTTTAGTTTCTCGTAGTTTGTTTAACCGTTATATTTCAAGCGTGCCATTGTAGCAAAAGTCAAGTATGGGGATGCCACACATGGAAAAGTCGAAGTTTGCAATGTTTTGGTAAAGAATCATCTTAACATGAGTTGCAGCTTCCCAAGGTGCGTTCGTAGTTTGCTACGGTTGATTCAGGTACGTGTATATTTTTGTTGTATCCGAACTTTGTGGGTGTAGTTCACTATAAACCCTCACGAGACCTTACTCGTCCAGCCGGGCTACCGGGGGGTTTAAAGGGCTTGTTGCATATGCTAAATGCAATCGTGATTCCTACGAAAGTGAGTTAGGTCTTTTAACATTTTTACTCTTTTAACAAATTTAATTATGAAATTTATTTAACTCGGCTTGGTAATTATAATCAACAATTTTGCAAACACTTTAAAAGGCATATTCTAATATTGTGAGAAGCCTTCTACACGTGTGAGAGTTTGCAGATATTGTTGAGTGAGTTGAGGAGACAGGTTCATCTGGAGCAAGCACGAGTGCACACGAGTTACCTATATCAGGTTATTTCGTTTTCATAATTTCTTTGTTTTATTAGTTGCGTTGTTAAAAGTGTAATTGTATAATTTGATATTCCCATCACATTAAGCTCGGTTTTAAAATTAATAAGAATTAAATTTTAACCCCATCCTCGTTAATGTTCTTCTAATAGTTATATTTTTAAACATTGAGGACAATGTCAACCTCAAGTGTGGGGATGGGGGAAAATTGAAATTTTTGGCTTTAGAATACCTTGATTGTGCGCAAAAGCCGGAATTGTAACTTGTTAATTGCTAGTATTAATGCCAAGTAGAGGCCTTTGGTCATGGTCAGTTTTTAAGCTTCTGGAAAGTCTTCCCATGCAAATGTTTTTCAACAAGAAAATTCAAATGGACCGTTTAGATGGGGATAACGAGTCATGGGGACAGGTACACATGTTTCATGCCAGCAGCCTAATTCCTCCGGTACATGTGTAAGATTTGTCTTATATATAATACACATATAATATATAGTATATACACATGTCATTTGAGTGCCATTATCGAGAGTAACCGGTATGTCCATGATATCTACAACTTGGTTGTTTCATGCATTTCAAGATCTTAATACCACCACATGTATGGAGAAATAGGACCGTAGAAAACCTACTTTATATTGGCCTTACATATAAAACTAAAAAAATAAAATAATACACCCTACCCTACATTATCCCTTAGGAGACGAGTTTGTGTCTTTTCCCTTTCGTTTGTTTAAACCTACATTACAAGCCGTGTTAGCCTTGGCCTTTTGTTTTAACCCTGTGGATGAAACTTGGTATGTTAAAAGTTGTATTTAAGTTGTTTGTCGAGCATAGTACACAATGTACGTATATCTCGTGTAAGTTGTTTGTGTATATTGATGTTAGTATTTGTTTAAAAAAAAAGAAAAAAGAAAAAAAAAGAAAAAGAAAAAGAAAAAAAATGAAAAATCAAAGAAAAACTCAAAAAGAGTTCGTGTTTAAAGTCGTTATTGGTTGTAAATAATAGTTAGTGAGTTTGTTTGTTCGTTTGTTTGTTGGTGTCAATAAATTGGGTTTCATCCACCATAAGTCACTAAATAAATCCACTTCCATACCCTAACCTAAGCCACAGCAAAACCCTTAGTTCTTTTCTCTATGCAATCGGTGGGTAATGGGCGGAGATATGACTTGTTCCCAAGCTTATTACATTGTGTTCATACTTGGTATTGAGGGCAGAGAGATACTAGCACATTTTTTGTTGGTCCAGATATTAAACCGAGATGAGAGATGTTATATTATGAGGGGTATGAACATGTGTGCCTTAACCGGAAACAAAGTACACTCGTTTGGGTGGTTTTATAGTTTTAAATGTATCATTAAATTATTTGGTGGGTTATCAACCTTGACAGTGTCAGTTCTTGGGAATTGGGTATGACGTTATACCTCACTAGTATTAATACTAATAATTGATGAACCATTGATCGAGGTGTATGTGTTGCATGAGTGTATGCTTGAGGGCAAGCAAATGGTAAGTATGGGGATGTGATGTAAGGATGAAAGAACGTGCTTTAAGTGTTTTATATTGTGTGTTTTACTTGTTTATATGTATCAAACACAAATACTTTGATTGGTTTTATGTTTACAGGTGATCGGAGCTTAACGGAGCTTAAAGAAGCTAATTTGGAGCATTCATGATGGAGTGGAAATGAAAGTAATGATCTATGAGATGATAGAGAATTGAATAACGAAGACGTGGCCGCAAACGGGGAGGAAAACGGAGTTGAAATCAAGATTTTATGAAGAAAACAGTGTTTTGGCCTAGCAGAGACCGTAAAGCAGAGTTCAGAAACCGTAAGCTACGGTGGACAGACCGTAGCTTACGGTCTGGTCTGACGGAAAACGGGATTTTGGTGATTTTTCTTCCATATTTAAGCCCAATTAAACCCTAGGTTAAACATGCTTCATACCCTAACATACTTGGGCGATTTTGGAGCCATCATACACCATCTTAACACCTCTCAATCACCAAATCATCCATGGTTTCATCCTTCCAATCCATATTCGAGTCAATCGTGATGCAGAGGCAAGGCTAAACCACTTGTGACCACTTCAGGTGTAGGGTTTGCATATGAACTGATTATTTTTATGAACATTACATGCATTGGGATTAAGTTTTGATTAATCTTTTGGTTGATTGAATCTATATGTTTATTGGAATTGATTAAACAGTTGTGTTTTTGGGACTTTCATTTATCATTAATTATTTGGTTTGTGTTCATCAACATTTAGGATTAAGTTCTTATCGTCATTGAACCGTTTACCATTAATCATTGGTAGATGCTAAGTTTTATATTAATGAACTGGTAATTAAGTAGACCGTGTTCAGTTTTGTCAATTTTTCGGATTAAGTTATGTGAATCATCATAACCAAACTATTGTGTCTAGTAATTATTTATCTATTCTAATACACGAATCATGACTATGTGATTCCCGATTTGTATAAATTATTGTCACTCAGTTTATTGCATATCCCGAACCTGAAGTGTGGTCACTATTTTCATATTATTGTTTTACAAACTATTTTTAAACCGCTTGACATCGTTTGTCCGCTTAGTTAATTAGTTATTAAGTATTGAACTTGATTAGCACTTTCCACTGATTTCCTGTGGATTCGACACCTTACTTGCCCTTACTAGTAAAGACAATTTATAAATGTTTTTTATTGACCTTTCGACATCGATCAATGAAATACTAAAATGACGATTCCCAATCAGCAAGTGGCTAATTCTACTGATTGAGAGGGATGTGAAACATATTGTCGCAATTCAACACAACCATCAATACTAGGTTCTTTATTTATTTATTATCATATTTTATTTAGTATGAATTCTTTCTAATGTTATTATATTTATTCTTACTATTATTGCAAGGGAAAAAGATCAAAATGGTTCATTTGACCAATCACGTTTCTTAACTAGGCCCTCAATTCTATAATTACTCAAAATGGCCATTCTAAGAACGGTTGAACCAACCGTTTAATTATTTCGTTCAATGGTTTATGAAACCAACAAAATCTTGACACGTGTCCTCAAAATATACAAGATTTTCCATCGTACTGATTTATTTTGTCGACTGAGTGATATATTCCGTCGATCGACTGATCTATTATGTCGGCTAACTGATCTATTCGGTCGGCCGGTATTTTAGAAAATGATTTATTTTAAAACAAAGGGTCGACCGAATAGATTAGTCGGCTGACATAATAGATCAGTCAGCCGACATAGTAAATTAGTATGATGGCAAATCTTATGTTTTGAGAACATGTATCAAGATCTTATTAACTCCATAAACCATTGGACAAAAGAACCACGGTTGGTCTGACCGTTCTTGGAAGGGCTATTTTGGGTATTTGTAGAGTTGGAGAGTTAGTTAAGGAATGTGGTGTGTCAAATGATCCATTTTAGTCATTTTCCCTTGTTTACTATCAATGAGAATGGTTTATTAAAGTTATAATTATCTTTTTCTCTTGAACAGCCAAATATATCTTTACATAAATGTTTAAACATAATAATATTACTTGTACATAAAAAATAAAAAGGAAATGGTTGAATGAAGGGTGATGGAAAGTGATGACCATTTCCATGATTTGTATGAGGAGTGAAAATTAATGTGACATTAATATGAGTATGTGACTGATAACGATAAGAGTGAAAACCACGCCCATTCTTATTTGACTCCAGCATTCACTTCTATTGTCGCCGTGAAGTGAGGTGTTTTATCATTTATGTTATGTTATAAGAGCACCCGGGGCACCGCGTGATGGAGCACCCATCACGCGTGATGGGTTTATCAACACCGCCGCCACTGCCTTGTCAAGCTTGAGTGATGAGATTTGCGTGATGGCCATCACGCGTGTGATGGGGTGAAAACCAAGGAATGGAGCCGTTGGGTGGATTATTTCATCACATCCACCACACACCACACATCACACCACCACCCCTAGTAAAAAACTATCACATATGATGGATTTGGGGTTGGTGATGTGGCACCATTTGATTGGGTGGGGTGTGTTTATTTTGTTGTTTGCGGTTGGCTTTTCTAGTAACAACAGTCCCAATATATGCAAATTATGGTGAAACTGATGGGTTCGGGATAAATTTGTGTCCCGTTCAGGTGATGTGATGCAGAGGCGTAACATTATTCGTTAGTTGGTACTCAACCGATTAATCGTTATTTGCTTAAAATATGCCAAAACTGAAAATTTTATATATAAAATTTCGTATGTGCATGTATATTTGAAAACTAATAAATAAATTTCAATCCGATTAATCCTAACTAATAGCTAAAATCTATCTCACTGTCCGACTAACGCCTAACGATTTCTACAACATTGTGTAGAGGTGTACAATATGAACATTGAATATAAAAAGATACTTCGGTACAAATTTGCTACTTTCTTTATTGAACATATGATATGAATGACCAAATACAGCCCACAAAACTTTAATCATGGTAGAATATCTTGTGGTTTGGGTAATCATCGCATCATCAATATGACCTAATGGCAACCAGATGTTATGGAAAATAAGAACCAATATGGATAAGTGCAAATGGAATATAACAACATGAGGATGTTTGTCAACCTTCAATTGGAATATGATCGTGACATCATATAGAGTATATTTGATGTTGTAACGTTAAGAATCAAACGAGGTTAGATGAAAAATTCTAAGTTAGGCAAAGACAAAGAAGACTCAAGGGGTGATTCTTTCCCTTTTGGTAATGTTAGACGAATGGTTTACGTGTTTGTTCCTTTTGTCATCACCAACCATTTGAAAAGATAATTTCTCATGACTTAGTGATCTAATGATATAGTGCTTGCCTCTTTTAACATGATACGGTAAATTCAAACGTTTGCAGTACAAGACTGGGGGATTTAATATGGAAATATGTCATTAGTTTTACATGTGAATGAAACTATAAACATCATCGGAAATAAAATTAAGATGCATTATCAATTTGATATTGATCATCCAATATCAAATAGCATATAGCAAAATTCAAATATATACAGAATCATGACTAATAATGGTCTCAAATGCACAAACCAAAAATAAAAACGAACTCCAACTCCATATATGTGGTAGAAATAGTTTCGTGAAAAAACAACTATTGTAATATTCAACTTGGTTGAAAATAAGGAAGCAAGAATTTTCCTATAACACGAACAATATTCAATACGGTTGAAAATAACGAAGTAGTTTTATACCATTATTGTACGTACACACTTAAATAAACAAATAACATTTGGGCTACACACCAATACACCATGGACACACTTGTACAAGCAATTTTATATTAGGGGTACACACCATGTGTTATTAACATAGAGTGCACAAACCGGGTTTTTTTGGAACTTAATTGGGTAGGAACAAGTTCCAATGTTTATTTTAGTTCGGGATCTAGATACGAATTCTCCAAGGAAGTGAAACCTGGTTTGTATCCGCGGATTGGGTACAACGGATCCAGTTCCAGGTCAGGTACACTCGGTTCAGGTCCAAAACTGGTTTAGAGTGTGTTTGGGTGAGCTTTTAAAATTTGCTTATTTGTTTGTTGAAAAGCAAAATGTGTTTGACAAAGTTCCTCCAAATGTTTCAAATTGAAGCTTTTCAAAAGTTGTTTTTACTTTTCCAAAAAAAAAAACAATTTTAAAAACTCACTCAAACACCCTGTAAGTCTATATATTAACATTTAACACATATGTTTAGGGCTGTAAACGAACCGATCGAACACGAACAAGGCCTTGTTCATGTTCGTTCGTTAAGAAAATATTGTGTTCACGAACACTTACCGAACGAGATTTTATGTTCCTGTTCGTTTATTAAGAAAATAAATGTGTTTACGAACGGTTCACAAACACAAACGAACACAAATAAAATCGGTAGAGGCTAGAGAATAAGACTGATGAATTCATCGATGTGAATATTGAAAGCCCGTGTATGAATCAAATGAACACGAAAAATGGCATATTCGTGTTCGATCATTTAACTTTATAATTCATCGGACAGATATTTATGTTCATGTGCGTTTATTTAAAAATGGACATTTGTGTTCGTTTGTTTAAAATCTAAACAAATATAACTAAAAAAAGATAAACGAACATAAATAAACATATATGAACCAATGTGAATGAACACAAACAAACTTAAATCTGAAAACACATAAATGAACACAAATTAACAAATATAAAACCTTTAGCAGATGACATATCCAGATAATATTTAGTTATTTTCTATTAATACATAAACGGACATAAACGAACGTTTATGAACATAAATGAACGAACGGAACATATGCTCATGTTCGTTCATTTAATTAAACGAACACAAATTTTGTGTTCATGTTCGTTCGTTTATTAAATAAGCGAACATAAACGAACTTCCCGCCGAACGGTTTACAAACAGTTGAATTTCCTTTTATCAGTTAAATGTTCATGTTCGTTCGTTTATTAAATATACATATGTTGTCTCAAATGTTCTCCAAAGTCCAAAGCCATAGACACATCTTGGATTTCCTTTTATCAGTTAAGCCCATGAACATCCTACCACCTTAAACATGGGCTACACCATCGTTTTAGTTTTCGGATGGAAGAAAAAAAGGAAAAGCTTTCATCAGCAAATCTAGAGTTCTTTTAAGGGTATTTGTTAGGAAAAATTAATTAAAAATTAATAAAACTATCTTAAGATTGTGGGATTAGAACCCATGATCACTTGATTAAAAACTAGTTGGTGTAGCTAGTTTATATGTGTTGTGTCAGGTATGTGATAAGTTTTGATAATCCTAATAAGGAATACCATGCTCAATTATAATTGCATACCTATCTCATATCTTATTGGGTATTCATTGCTCATTAATTACTTGTTGGGCATGCATGTACCCTAAACTCATTCTTAAACCATAGAAAAACCGACATAAAATATAACACTCAACTCTACTTGTAACAATTATCAAATTTCAAATTTATAATAAATTAGACATACTATTTCTTATAGTTCATTATAATTTGATTCCGATTCAGATAATTGAGTTTGGTTTTCAGTTAATATTAGTTAATATCAAATCCATTCCAAACCTTTAACATCTTTAAAACATATATTTTTTTCCAAACACCGTCTCGAGTGTTTTAGTGTTTTTTTGTCAGGCTTGTGTTCTTTTGTTGACATTAACATATAACATGACAAGTGTGTAAACAAACTAATACCAACATACTTTTATAAAATTCTCGAATTTAAATGTGTTTTCTATAATATATACCCTTAAAAGTAGCGGTGGGCATAAACCGGGAGAGACCTGAGAAACTCAAATCTGATCAGATCCGGCTATTGCAATACGGTTGGTTCCCGGGTCGGGTCCGGGTTGGGTCTCGCCGGTTTGAACATTTTCTCTTTTCATAAACAAGGTAAGACTTGTGAGACGTGAACCCATCAGACCCGGTTAATTACAATATGGACGAGTCCCGGGTCCTGAGAACGCCACCAAATGGATCCAGTTCTAGGTCAGATCTCCCGGGCTGACCCGTTTGCATGCCCTTACTTGGTCTGACCCGTTTGCATACCTCTACTTGGTTACTTGAAAGTAACTATACATTTATTAATTAGTTTGTCAAGATCGAGCTCGGTTCATGCAAAGCCACATCAACGGGGTGTCGTGTCTGTGAATCTGCTTGTAGAAGCACGCGAGCCATGGGGTGTTGATCGTTTGGTATGGCGCTAAAGGGTATTTCGATACTAAGGTTTGGTAATAACTAATAAGCCTTACTGGATCATCAAGAATTCATGAGAGAAAATGGATACTATAAGCTTTGTATTGGGTCAGGCATGTGTGACATGTGATCAGACAACGTTGTTCCAATGCATAGTATTAATTTGTGAGCATAAAAAGTTATCTTGATAGGTGGTTGTTACTGGTATACACATTATAGATATTTATGTGTTGGTTTTAGACTTTTAGTACCTGATGGTGACATATTTATATATGTGTTTGTTTAGACTTTAATTAAATGATAGTGAGTTCTATATGTTTTTATTAGAGCTTGTTTTTATCAACAGGTGTAAAAACCATAGGCTTGACACCGGTTTGGGAAACCCCGACGTTTAATTCGGTTAAAACCAAACCGAAGCGATCAAAAACCGGAACCAGTTTGGAACTAAACCGCTCCCTTTTCACCTGAAAACCGATTTTACAGGAACTAGAACCTGCTTGGACAAGAACCAGTTTAAACTTTGGTTTAGACTTTTGTTAACCGAAACCAAAACGTTTTGAGGGGAAAAAAAGGAACCGGAACTAGTTTTGACCAAGCTAGTTTGCTTGCCTTGTCAACAGATTCAACTATTTCGCATGCTAACTCAACGTACCCAAACGTTTTGTGTTAGTTTATTGAGTTCGTAACTTAGTGTGGTGTAGCGAACTGTGTACAGAGCAAAATGATTGTAAAAACCGTTCTAGAAACATTTATGATATTGCTAAACCGTCTAGACGAAAAATAAAAGTTTGGTTTTATCATGACACGATAAATAAGAGAATTGCCTTATTTTGATTAATTATACATGACCTGTCGAAAGATATATAATTTAAAATTTGTCTTTAAAAAAGTGTGAATTACACTTTTTGTTCTTTTTGTTTTTATCAAATTCCAGGTAGTGTCTTTTAGTTAAGGTAGTTCCAAAAGATGTCATTTATGTTGTAAGAAGTTTGCACGTTTCGTCTACTTCGCTAACGGCTGTTAGTTTTTTTCATTAAACGCACATGAGGGTAGTTTCCCTCTTTTCTTTTTTCCGTTAAACCTTGTCAAGGCAAATGTTGGGCACTCTAAAAAAATGTCCATCTTTACAGTAGTTGTAGCAGGCTCAAGAAATGATAACATATATGAAGATTTACTAAGCTCATTAGTATGAAGGAATGCATTGCTTATATAATTTTTATTAACTAAATACAATGTATAAGCTATGCAGTCGATATCGTCGATATATCAATGATATATCGGTTATCGGTCATTGGCGATATGTAAATCAGAATATTGGTTCAGAATATCGGTACCGATAATATCAACGATATTGAGCGATATTTGACCGATATTGGACTAATACTGGACCGATATATCACATATATTCCCGATATCAGTGTTTTAAGTCTTAATTATCAATTTTTAGTGTTCAATGTTAGTGTTTTAAGTCTTAATCAATTCAAACTTGCTACGATTGTTAGTGTTTTGCAATTGGTAAAATGTTAAATTGTTAATGGTAGGAGACTATATTGAATTATTAGTGTTAACTAGCTATATATATGAATTTTACTAGATATTAAAATTACCGATATCTCACTGCGATAATCGATATCTCAGATATCGGTTGTTAACCGATATCCGATATTTTTCCGCATTAACTACTTAATGTATAATTAGTATTACTAGATTCCCTCCCCGGCCGGTCTTTTACCATGCTTATCTACTAGTGAGCTTAGTAAATCTCGATATATGTTACCTTTTCTTAAGCATGTTCACGAAATAAGCTTCATAATTCATATTTTGGCTCGCTCTCTCACTTCAAGTCAATTTTAATAACGACGCATTTAATAACTTACGAGTGTACACGGAAATGTATAATCTAACTGGAATTTTCAGTAGACATAACATATAAATATTTAACTAGTATCATGTGACTCCATTCCTCAAAGTTCACCCATGAATCTAGTTAAAGTGAAAGTGCACAATAGTATCCATCGTGGTCATTAGTAATTGATTAAGTTGTCACATGCTATTACTATGTGTATAGAAACATTCGATGTGACATAGCTTATGTTACTCAACTTCATTTTTAGGATAGATTCACCTGTGTTTATTACCGTTTAACTCACTTCATGGTAAAGCAATACAAAATCATTACACCAAAACAATAACAATATACCTCGTTCTTATGAAAAAACATGAATATAATATCAAATCCATAAACATGTTACAACATGGAGAGTAACCACAACAGAGGAGTAGGGCTGGCATATCGTGTATACCCGTACACGATAAGACACGAACACGAAATGGGTATACCTGTACACGACACGAAAACTTATCGTGTACCTGTAACCCAAACACAAACACGAACCTGTGGAATTCTAAATGGCTAAATGCACGTCGATAATAAAGAGCACCATCAAGCATTAAATATGTGGAATTCCACCTTGTAACAACATCTTGCCTTAACCCCTTTTGTTTTTTAATTGAACACAACTCAACACATTCCAAAAATTTTTCCTTTCTTAGTTGTGAACCTTTCACATACTTGATACTCTCTCTTACTTTGTAAACATAATCATCAATTTCCTTTAACCCATCTTGCACAATCAAGTTCAAAATATGAGCACAACATCTCAAGTGTAAAAAAGCACCCTTAGAAACAAGTGGTGCTTTTGCATTCAACTGTTCTCTTAGAAGCCTAATGAAAGCATCATTAGAAGATGCATTATCCAACGTCACACTAAATATTTTTTTTCTATACCCCACTCTACTAGAATAGAAAACACCTTTTCACATATGGCATATACCAGTATGAGGTGGTGGCATGAAAGAAAACGATAAAACTCTCTTTTGCAAAACCCAGTGTTTATCAATATAATGAACTGTAATTGCTAAATACCCATCAGTAGTAATAGAAGTCCATAAATCTCCAGTTAAGCATAATCTCCCAGGTGATTCCATAAGAATAACTTTCATCTTTTTTCTCTCTCTTAAACTTTTGCAGTAAATCAGATTTAACGGTATTTCTAGAGGGAATATTCACATCGGGTTGCAAATACTCAAACAAATCTCTAAAAGCCTTATACTCAACAAATGACAAAGGTAATTCATGCATCACAATAGCATCTATAATCATCTCACGAAACGTATTGTTAGATAAAGAAGACGACTTTAACTTCATGTCACTATTTAGAAGCATTTGACCAACATCTTTATACCTAGAACCATAGCAGCTTTTTATGTGTTTCGTATGATTACCCGTACCTTGGCCACTATCATATATCATGATATGATGGCATTTCTTGCACTCGGTTGGAGTCCTTTTTCCTTTTTTTTGTTTAGTGTGTTTAATGAAGTAACGCCACACAGGAGATCTCTCTTTTCTTTCTTTTTGTTTTCTCTTTGACCCTGATTTGCTATCGTTTATATCTTCTTCATCCACCAAGTGAACCTCATCATCCACATCCATATCCATCGAGAAGTCATATTCTAAATCAATTTGGATAGAATCACTCTCCGTCTAAAATGATTAAAGAAAAAAAATACATAAAGTTACACAAAAATAAAACCAAACTTGAACCAAAATAAGCATAGTTGAATCAACAAACATACCGTTGTTTTGGCTTTCTTATCCTTCGCCTTTTCCACCTTCTTTTGTGGGTTACTCATAATTACCTAAATAGTAAATACTAACAAATGTGAGCAATCAATAGTTCAAAACCAAATAAGTGAAATAATTAAACTAAAACAGCCCTAAAGATGGATTTTATAATCAAAAGTTCAAAACCAAATAAGTGAAATAATTAAACTAAAACAACCCTAAAGATGGATTTTATATTTTTACCCAATCTGACAAACCTTTGGTACAAAACAATAATATGAATTAATGATCGACTAAAGATGGATTTAACAATAACTTACCAAGAATGAATGATGAACGGAACTGGAGGCGACGGGTCACGGGTGAACGGAACTAAAGAATTTTGTGTGAACTGGAGGCGACGGGTGAACGAAACTGAAGAATGAACGATGAATGATTTAGTAATAATGGATAGCCTGAATGAATTATGAACGGAACAAACAATAACTTACCAATAACTTGGAGTCCGGAGAGAGTATGGTCGGCTGGACGCGACGAGTGGAGGCCGGAGAGAGTGTGGCGGCGACGGGTTATGGCCGGCGTAAGAGGGACGGCCGGCGACGGGCCGGTGACTGAGTTTGGTGATGGCTGGCATGAGAGGATTTTGGTGTTGCGGCTGTAACTTCTGATTAGGGTTAGGGATATTTTAATATGAGATATTACTATATATTTTATATATATTTATTTAATTTTAAAAATAACCAGGTACTAACAGGTAAACATGTATTATACCTGTTTAGACACGAAAATTAACAGGTAGTTTCGTGTCTACCTGTTTAGTACACGAAACCTGTTAAGGTCTTACCCGTTACCTGTTAAATTCGTGTAGGTACGTGTCGTGTATTCGTGTCTCGTGTATAAATTGCCAGCCCTACAGAGGAGTATGATCCAGATGACATGATTGTTGGCTTGGTCGAGTTCACCTATAGGATGTATAGTTATGATGTTAATCTAATCTCTCCATTATATAACCATTTAATAGCAATTAAGAGTAATATAATGTATCAACAATTTCCAAACTAATATTTGCGCCATACCATTAAAAGTGTTAATATTTCCTTTTTTGTTTATCACATTACAAATGTCCATTTTCAAACTTTATTAGTTAATTTCCAAGTTTACACTTAAACACACACAACTAACATTAATAAACAATATTGATTGACCCAATTTCCAAAGGCGTTATTGTTATTTGTTAAGCAAAAAAAATAATCATTCAATTAACCTACCTTGAACTTTGTGTTTTTCAAACCATGACACTTAAAGACTGACGGAGAGATTATATAATAAGGTATAATTTAATTATTTTGATCTATTATTATATGAATGACAATAATTATCATATTAATAAATATATAATATATATTTATCTTACATACCCAACATAATATCACAACCGTATCATAGTTGCAATAACTAGAAAAGTTGTATTAATCGTTAATCATTAGTCATTAATCAGGCGCTAGAATGAAGACTAGTGATGAATCATGATTAACTGGGATTACTTGACGATTATCCGACAGCCCGTTGAGACTTTTACAAAATGTGTAAAGATATCTCATTTACTTGAAAGGTTGAAATAGAGTAAAGCGCTAGAATCCTCCCTAAGGTTTGGTAAGTTTTGCGACTTTCTTTCAAATTATTTCTTTTTTGCAATTAGAACATTCAGGTTTCCAAATTGCTACCAAATTCGTCCAAATCGATAACCCCGTTAATTTTTATCGTTAACTCAAGGGCATTACTGTCTTTTTACATATTTATTTATTTTATTATTTTTTAAACCCTTAAACCCAACCATTTTATCTCTAAACCCAAAATGCTCTGCAATAGAGTCTCGACCACCACCGCCACTAGCAGTAACCACCACGGCTCCTCTAGTTTACCGGTAAATTTAATCCACACACGCTATTTCAATTTGACACGCAAAACCCACATTTGAACCAACTTTTCACTTCCCTCATCCTTGAAATCATACTTAACAAATTCGAATTTGGGACTTCAGTTTGTTACAATTGCGTAGTATTTCGACCCATGATGCCTCAGTTGCATAACATAGGAAGACGACCGGTTCTGCTGTTGATACAACCAAACTGAAGCAGGTCGAATGGACTGAATAAGAGAATAACAGACTCAGAGACCGTTGTGGTTGCTTAATGTAACAACTCGGACTTTTCATTTATAATATATATATATATATATATATATATATATATCAATGTTATAAAAGTAGGTCTACAAGGCTGAGTACTCTCCGAGTACTCACTACAAGGTCTGACGTCGAGGGGAGTTTCTTTAACTCCACCTAGTTACTAAGAATTGATCAAAGGTGGTCAACATCAGTCAAAATCACTTCTAGTTGGTCTAGTTGGGCCGATTTTAACCTAAAAATTAAAACATAAATCATATTTCTATAAAATATTAAAAAAATAACACTTTTTTTAACTAATGATTAGCAAATTTTAGAGTAATTTAGAATTTACAAATGTATTTATCTTATTCATATTGATATTTACTTATTTTGTTATAAATATTTGTAATCTTATGATATTTGACATATATATAATATCTAAAAGTCATATTTCTTTATATTTACCATTTCCGAGTACTCTCCGAGTACACCCAACTCCTCAGTCGGCCGCCTAGGGTCCGCCTAGCGACTTTTGCAACCTTTATATATATATATATATATATATATATATATATATATATATATTACCCGACTCATTTTCGTTTGAGATAATTTAATCACTAAAATATCACATTTATCGAGTATTATTATTTTGTTTATTATATTTATTTGTTTTTGCAAAATAACTTTGAATGAAATACAAAATATGCCCTAAACTTAAGTTCTAAACCATTTTGTATCCACTCATGAACTTCATGGACCTTTTTGCAAATCTGATTAAAGATTAAATTATACTATGAACCCAAACCCAAACCCCCATGTTCTTAACCATACCCGTTTGATTTCTCGAACCTTAATTCTCGTATTTTACTTGGAATTGATCATTGAAACTCGTTCACAAAGCTTAAAACGTCTTATACCGACAAAGTAATTAAGGAATAAGATCAAAATTGATGTTATTGTTCAAACTAAGCAAACCGTCATTACCATTATAGCATTATACCATCTAGAATCGTTTATAATCTGATTAAACTCGTATGCACCTTCTCTGTGACCTCGGGAATCAAAACCCTAAAGCAATTACAACATAACAGCCCGCCTTTATCGTTTCTTGATCGCGTTTCTGTTGTTTGTTGTTCAAGCAATTAAACACTCAATTAATCATCGTTTATGGTAATTAATTTATGGTTCTGATTCGTCATGACTCCATTAACATTAACCTTGTGAAGTTACGGCCAAACATGGAACGATTTGGCCAATTGTAAATCTAGGGTTCATATATTCTGATTAGGGATGAACGATGATTAAATATTTTGGTTCTAACCACCCATTGGGTTAGACACCAGCCCTGATGGTTGGTGCACGCACATTTAAGTCTTTGTGAACGGCTGAGGCGCAGGTTCAAGTTCCCAGTCCATTTTTTTGGAATTTTATTTTATAATTATATTTTAAACATTAAAACCTATTATAATTGATTTAAAAATATAACCAATTAATTATTGACGTAGCCGGCTCGTTTAGATTGTCGTTTTCAGTTTCTTTTCTGTAAAACGATATATATATATATATATATGTATATGTATTTATAAATATATGTATGTATATTATTATATAATATAAAATAATAAGGTTTTGAGAAATAAAATCGTAATAAATGTATTTAATATATTTTTATTAATCTTATCAACGAGAGTTCATTAATGTTTAAAATAAATGTCTATAACAAAAATTATTAAAAAACATCAAAATTATAATTATTTGTTAAGTATTATATTATAAGTATATATTCTAAATTATATTATAGAAATATTGGTAAATAAAAGTGGTTTTACAAATAATAATAAATAAAATAATAAGAGTTTTCAAAACACCCGATTATCATCAAATCCCAAATTTGTAAGGCCCCGATCCCGGTGCCCTACATTTGCGTTGGATTTACTCATAAACACAGTTCTAAATATCATATTTATTTAAAACATTTCACGGAATAGATAAAAGAAAACCATTCATTACATAAGTCTTAAAATTTAAACCATATAAAACATGTCTTAAGTTCAAACATCATAAAATTAAGTCTTCGGATGTCAGCTTCTTTATTCTTCTGCCATGTGCCCCTCTTCAAGCTAGTTGTCTCATCATACTCACATGCGTGCATACTAAAAGTTAGCTACGCTGAGTGAGTTTTAGTTAATCAGACAATATACAATACATTCACATACCTATATACATACCAGAAGGTATGCACATATTACATACTTAACATTTTCACCTTACTTTCATACACACATTAATACTTTTATTCTTTCATACTTTCTTTACTTTCATGATACATGCATAACTATCGTTACATTTTAAAGAGCCTTCTGCTATATAACCTCACATATATTGTAAGGATCTGGTCCCTAACATCACAGATATTATAAGGGTCTGGTCCCCAACATCACATATATTATTAGGGTATCGTCCCTTTATTCCGTGCAACTATACCATACCTTTCTTTATATTTATATGCATATACTTTCATGCATACTCTCAATACTTTCTATAGCATTCATATATCATTCAAATATCATACATAAGACAATCACATATCATACACTTGCCACTTAAGGTAAGTGTATTAACTAATCACATTGAGTATGCACACAACTCCGAAAACATGACAAGGAAATGGGGCTAGAAAATCGCAGGGATCCGGTTACGTTCGGAGTTAACTGTAATCCCTTTCCTTAGTTGTGCACGACTAACTGTTAAACATATATATTTTTTAAGTAACCGTGTAACTAATTAAGTTGGTATTTTAACTAAGTAACGTACTTGCTAAGTTAGGCTCGCTTGTTTAGTTAAATGGATCTATCGGGGTTACCTTGTTTAACAAAGATATGTTTTTCCCTTTTATTAATTAGAGTTAAGTGCCATTTTAGTACCTGTGATTTGGCTAACTACACAACTTTAGTACTTATTCTTTGTTTTGTGAAAATGGCTACCTCGATTTAAAAAAAACTTGCATTTTTAGTACCTTTTTTAACCCTGTTAATTTTCATTCGTTAAGTCCAGGGTATTTACGTAATTTCGTTATTTAAATGAGGGATATTTGGGTAATTTCTCTATTATACTTTTCTTTTTCTTTTTTCTTTCCTCCTTTTCTCTCTCCCCGTTTTTAAACCCCTTTCCCCCAATTCAATATCTTATGAACCCTAAAATCTCACAAATCCTCTCAATTTCACATAGTAACTATGTGTTTTATGTATCGATTTGTATAAGAAATCAGAGATCTGGGTTTGTTTCAATTTGGTTTGTTTGATTTCACCAACAAAAACCTCAATTATACAGAGGTTTGTATATGGATATTCGAAAAGAACCGATGATTTAATTTGTGAATTGATAGATTATTCGCTTGGGCTTCCGATATCGACACATACACTGGAGTTAAAGCTTTTATCTTCTGAAGAAACACAGAGGCAAGTTCGAGAATCGTACTTGTATTTTAAATCCAAATTGCAAGAGAAAGATGAAGTTGTGGAGCACGTTTGGGTTTGTATTTTCTGTTTGATAATATCGTATAGTTTTTTTTATTGTAATTGTTGATTTTTACTTTTCGTACACAACTTGTATGTATCAGACATGCTAGAATTATTGGTGTGGTTGTGTTTGAATAGGGAGATGAGGATGAATCTGGATGATGGATGAGGATGATAATGATATGTAGATGATGATTATTATTATTATTATTAATATTATTATTATAAAAAGGTGAGAGAACAAATAAAAGTAAAAAGCAAATAATAATGAAATTACGCAAATATCCCGGACTTAACGAATGAAAATTAATGGGATTAAAAAAGGTACTAAAAATGCAAGTTTTTTTAAAATGAGGTAGCCATTTGCACAAAACAAAGAATAGGTACTAAAGTTGCGTAGTTAGTCAATCCATAGGTACTAAAATGGCACTTAACTCTATTTATTAAGTATATTCATCTTTATTATATTACATCTTAAATATATATAAACGAAAACTCCCTATTTTCTCTCAAGTCACCAGCTTGCTTTATTTGTAAATGGTGGTTTCTCATGCATTTGACCCGAATTCACAGGTATGGGTCTCACCAAACCCAGATAGCCATTAAACTGGTTATAACATCTCATTATATTAAAAATTAATCCCATTAAATATTTGATATGAAAATCCTATAAAATAGAGATATAAGATTGAATTGTTTAACAAAATTGAGGTTTTACAAATAATATTTTTGTAAAAGAAAATAATCATAGCTATTAATTAAAAAATGGTTATTTTTATTATTTTATCTTATATATTACGTATTTGCGTGTCCACAGCCAAGTATAACTCAACATAAATAGCGTTTGTTATAAGTTTTTACCATAAGGATCTTCGGTACTTGTTGGTGCATTTTGTGACTGTCGCTATGCAATTCTGACCAGCGGAACGCCACAGGCGAAGTTAGAACAACTTTGCCATAGGCGAAGTTATAACAACTTCGCCATAGGCGAAGTTAGCACAACTTCTGCCATAGGCGAAGTTATATCAACTTCGCCATAGGCGAAGTTGTAACAACTTCGCCTACAGGCCCAAGCCCGTGAAGTTTATATATATATATGTGTGTCGTGTTTAGGGTTAGTAATCCAGAAATCAGAGTATTGTGTGATAAGTTTAATTAGCTAGAGAGAAACCGAGAGAGTGAGCCGTGTGGGACGGCCCGAGGTAGAGCTCACCTCGGGTCGGCCGTGTCATTTGTTTTCATGTTTGGTATGTAAGTGTTTTGATTATTATATAAGAATCTGCAGATTTGATTATCCCGTTCTTGTATTTGTTCGTGTACGTGTTTGTGTTCTTCATCTTTACACCAATAAACGAGTCTAGGAGGATTCCGCACTCCTAGACCTCGTGCGGATCTCGTATCGATCGGGGACGCCCCCGGGGGGACCTACAGTACTCGGTGATAATGTATTTGGTAAATATTTATAATTATGAAACAGTTATATAGTAAAAAAAATTAGCGGGTCATGGGTCTCATCAAACCCATATAGCTTTTAAATGAGTTTAACATCTCATTTATTTGTGAAACTCTTTCGTCATCAAACCCTAAGTTTATTATTAATTTTCTTACAGTAAATAAAACTAAATACAAAAAATATATAAATAATATAAACGTAAAATATAATACAAACCCCGTAATCAAATGTAACATCCCGTTTCCCGTTTCGGTTAATAAAATAATATTATTAATTGTTATTAGTTATGAGTTGGGCTTGTGTGGGGTTAAATAAATGTGAGTAATGGACCTGGATTAGTAAGGAAGAAAGAAGGACTATGGGCTACGACCCATGATCCATAAATATATAAACCATAATCTACCCATTTATTCACCCATTCATTTATTTTACACCACCAAAACACACACTTAAGCTCTCTCTCATTTTTCTCACTTTCTCTAACCGAACCCAATGAGGAAACCGAGCATCGATCCTAGGTAATGATGTTATGATCTTATATGGATCCAAGCCTGCTAGATCTAGTCACGAAACGATGAGACGACACCCTCAACCGTTAAAGTCACAAGATCCTGATGGAATCGGGTATAAACCGATCAAAAGACCCCTAGATCGGATCCGGATCGATCAGGGCAAAAACGGTGAAAACGGTATAAAACACGTTTTTCCAGCCATCGCCCGGTTTTCCGGCACGGCGGCGCGGTATTTAAGGAGAATGTCAGAGAACGTTCTGACATTCTCTGACCTAACCCTAGGCGCGTGTAACGAATTCGCTATGCCATTCGTTACGGAGAATTATCGAAGGAGCCCTCATTCATTAGGCTCATTCTCTATGCCAATTTGTTAAAAAAGAATAACGAATGAGCTTCATTCATTAAGCAATTCCTTATGATCATTCGTTAAGGCCATTCGTTAAGTGAGTGACGAATGAACCCCATTCGTAATAGAGTTCATTCGTTAGCCAGACCAAACGACTTAGTCAGTTCGTTATGAAGACCCTTTCGTTATGAAATAACGAATGGGTACTACATTCGTTATAGAGCCCCCATTCGTTAGTCCAGTCAACGAATGAGCTCCCATTCGTTAAAGGTCAAAGGACGAATGAAGTTTAATAAATGACAGAAAGGTCCCTGGACTTAGAATAAATTGGATTAATTACATAGAAGCCCTTGAACTTTATTAATTGATTAAAGATACCTTAAAGGGTTAACGAGTTAACAATAAAATACTATTATAGAATTATAATGGAAAATTTATTACGAACAGTTAATGAAAATAAAATTTTTCCAAGCTGACCTGGCAGCTTAACCCCAGCTAGGGGCTCTGCCCCTTGGACCCCGCTAGGGGCTGCCACCCCTAGAACCATGCTGCGAGGGCCGCTGCCCCCGGACCCCCGTTCGTCGAGGGTTATAATTTACTAGAAATACGATATGGGTAGTGATAGTTAATTGATACGTTTAATTGTTATATAGTTAGTCGCGCACAGCTAAAGAAAGGAATAACCATTAATGGTGAACGTAACAGGACTCAGGTGAGTTTCTAGCCCCACTTCCTTGTTATGTTTTCGGGGCTGTGTGCATACTCAATGTGAACGTTAATACACTTACCTTAAATGGTAAGTGTAAGCTATAGTGATTGATGTGATAGTATGTATGAATGTTATGAATGAACGCTTGTTGGTGCATGAACGATCTTCATATATTGCACGTATCGACCGGGAAAATAATAGGTTGTATGCCTTGTATGAAATATGCATGTATGAAAGTACGTAATGAAATGAGTATGTACGAAAGTATGATTATATAAAGAAAGGTATGTATGGTTATTTGACAGATGAAAGGTATGGTTAAAAAGGGAACATACCCTAATAATATCTGCGAATGTAGGGAAACAGACCCTAATAATATCTGCGAATGTAGGGAACATACCCTAATAATATCTGCAAATGTAGGGAACAGACCCTAATAATATTTGCGAACGTTATAGGGCGGAATGCTCTTTAAAACGTATATGTATGAATGAAAGTATGTATGTATGTAAGTATGAAAGAAAGAATGAATGTACGTACGTATGTGAGTATTAAAGAAAGAATGAATGTACGTATGTATGGAAGTATGTATCTTCGGATACGTATTTACGTAAGTATGTGAATGTAAGGTATGTTGCCTGATTAACTAGAACTCACTCAACGTAGCTGACTTTTAGTATACACGCAAGTAAATAGACAGTGACAGCTGGCTTGAGGGTATACATGGCAGGATTGAAAAGGCTGGCATCTGAAGTTTGTCATTGATGCTTTGATACTATCTTTTATGTTATGTTTTAAAAGACAAGTTATGAATGTTTGTAATGAATAGTTGACTTTAATATTATTCCACGAAAGTTTTAATTCACTCTGATATTTAGAACTGTGTTTATGAGTAAATCCAATGCTAAGGTAGGGCACCAGGACCGGGGCCTTACATCAAACCATAATTTAATTTCTCAATATGGATTTAGTTACATTAGCGATTATTTTTTCTTTTAAGTTTAACTTAAATGAAAAGTTTGACAAATAATATCCAAATTATAACAAATGAACATAAACGAAAAAATATAAAAATTAAGTAGATAATTATTTCAACGTTTAATTAAATAATGAACATAACCCAACATAAATTAATCAAAATAGCTTCAAGTATATTATTAACTTTTTATAATAAATATACTAAAATCCGAAAGTAATACATTCACAATATTAGAAACGAAAATTTTAAATAACCCCGTAATACGAGGGATAAGAACTAGTAATATATATAAACGAAACCTTTAAAATCTCTCTGGTTGCTCCCTACATTCTCTCAAGCCACCATATTGTATTATTTATAAATGGAGGCTTCTCATGCATTTGACCCTAATTTACGGGTTATAACATATCATTAAATTAAAAATTAATCTTACCAAATTATTGATGTGAAAATCCTATAAAATAAGGATATACTAAAAACTATTATATGATATTTTTTAAAGATATTATTTATAATTAAAAAACAATTTTATTGTAAAAATAAGCGGGTCTTGGATCTCACACAACCCAGATAACTTTTAAACCGGGTTATAACATCTTAGTTATTTGTGAAATCATTTTATCATCGAACTCTAAGTATGTTATTAATTTTCTTACAATAAATAAAGTTAAACTCCAAAAAAATATATAAATATTAAAAAACGAATAATTTAAAATAGACCTCGTTATAAGGGGGTATAAAATCTAGTTATATATATATACATACATATATATATATAGGATTGATTTCTTTTGAGAACCACTTTAAGTTTTAAGAACTCGAAAGAACTCAACGTAACAAAAAAAAATTTCGAATTTTTTTTACACATGTGTAATAAGTAAGTGTAAGTGATGTACAAAAAATTACGGTATTTTTTTACACACCGAATCGACTTTTTACACATGTGTAACAAACGTTTAAACTTGTGTAATTATCAAAAATACTTATTCTCTCTCCTGCTTTATTTTTTAATTGAATTTAATCTCAGCCACGTATTTCATATCATTTAATTAAATGTGTAGTTCAAAATTGAGTTCTTAAAGTTCTTAAAACTCACCATGGTTCTCAAAATAACCCTCCCCTATATATATATATATATATATATATATATATATATATATATATATATATAGAAAAGGGTTAAAATAAAAAAGACATAGTTTTATATGAAGAGTATGAATGACATAAATCTAGAGTTAGGAAACTATGTAGCCTAAATCTTAAATCCTAGGAAACTATTTGGTAGTTTAAAAACTACCAATCACAACCACTAGATCATAGATCCAACGGCATAGATATTTTCTTATTCTTCCTAGAAAACTATCTATTTTTGTTATAACCCACCCCTATATATATTATGTTGGACTAACTTGAGTTAATTAGGTAATAGGCTAAATCGGTCCATGAGCTTGGCTAGAGCAGTCCCAATAGAGTCTTGGCCCAACCAGATTGAACTGGGTCTAATCGAATGAAACCCTTTCTAATCGAATCGACTGGTCAAATCGAATCGAACCCTCTCTAATTGAATCGAACTGGGTTCAACTGATTTTTCCCAAATCGCAAAAAGGGATTACGACGGCCGGGACTCGAACCCAGGACGTGCTAATCACATTCTTGTTGGAAATATGGACGGTTCGGGTCAAGTCAACGCGGGCCGACCCGATTATGACCCGAGAACAGTTACCCCGAGGATAACGAACATCGAGCCCACTTAAATAGTTAACTGGGCTAGACATAATTAAGCAAGTTTTACTGGTGATCAAAGGCTTTTAGTTTGGTGGTTTGGGCTCAAAGGCCATTGGGTTTAAGGGGGATTAAACCCTAAATCATTTTTATATATTGTATAATATTATTATCTTATACTAGAACCAAGTTACTAAAAATAAACCCTAGCCACCACCTCACTTAGCAGCCGCCGCCGCCACCTACCAGCCGTCGCCACCACTGTCCGGCGCTGCCCTCAGGCAGCCGCCGCCTCTGGTTCCGCCACCATCCGACCGCCGGTCTTTCTCTGGCTTTCTGCTGCTGTTTTTGCTGTTGTCCGTGGCTATCTACTGTTGTCCGCCTTTGTCCGTCGCCATGAGCCACTATCCGCCGCCGTGCGCCACCTCTGTCCCACCGTTGTGACGCCAGCGGATATTCGGTATTACCTTGTTGTGTCATTCCTAGCTCTGTTCATTAATCATCGGTATCTCTCCCGGTTGTGTATAACCGAGGTATAATTAATATTCCCTTATCTACGTTTATCGTTATGTGGTTGTATTGATTTCCTACTCGTATTGTTTGTAACCAGATCCTCGTTTGGGTTTCGTTATCGTGGTAACTCTTTATTATCCGATGCGTTTTACTCGTTTAAGTGTTAATATGATTAATATTTATTAAACGAATATATTAAAACCCGGTTTACTTTGTTAAACCGTTTCCTTTACCACCGTTGAAACCCGGTATCAGAGCTGATGTTACAACGTACGAGTCGACATCGGTCTTTTACCGGATCTACACCATAAACTTTAGTTTATTAAAATTTTTGATCTAGATATTATTTTGGGTATTTTTGGACTTGGTCAAAGTTTGTTTATTTTGTTTAACCAAAATATTACCCGGTCTTATTTTTGTTAATATGTAAATCCGGCCTCGACCTTTGTGTGTTTGGTTGTGTTTGGATGGTTGAGTTTGGTTTTTGGCCATATGGATGGTTCAAAGTTGTATTCGGTTATATTTTATTTTATGGTTTTCTTTTGGCCATATGGATGGCTCAAATTTGTAATAGGAAAATATTGTTAGAATTATAAGTTTTGTAATAAAGAAGACCCGAAGATAACCGAGGACGAGCTCATGAAGTCATTGGAGTTAGTGGGACTTTGGACAAGATGACGGGATGCACCAAGAGTCCATCCTTGTGGTTGTTTTGTAGTGTGACCCCTTGACCCGATCGATTTTGCTAATTGGCTCTAGCAAAACTGATCACCTCTTTTGGCCATTAAGGATTTACATATTATTATTTGCTATGGTGGTTGCTTGGTTGTTTATAATAGGTTATAATATCACTAACCTAATATCAAATATATTTAAAATAAATATTTTGATTAACTAATTATGTTTTACAAATTAAAGGCTTTTTAATTTCCAAAACTAATAACTTAATAGATTTTCTATTAACTTAAAATTGGTTAGTTATATCGCGAAAAACTAGGTTTTAATAGGTTATTTAAAACTAAGTGTTCCGAGAGATGAAATGGTTCATCAAGTTATCCCGATTATATATACAGTAAAATTTAACTTTTACTCTATTATGTAATTCTAAATTAATCCCAATATAAAATCAATAGTCTATGTCATCCTACTATAAGTCACAGTTGAGGCATACTGCGAAATTTCAAGTGTTTGGAGCTACAGCACCGCACATGATTTCTAGCCTATCCCATCAAGGTGAAAGCGTTTCGTTGACACATTCGGCCCTTTCACATGTGACTGTACTAGGACGAATATTACTTTACTCTCCTGTTGCGTGCTACAGTTGTCTGGAGACTTAAAATGGGCATAGATGAGGCTAAACGTATCTATTTAGGCAATCATTGTCTTAATAAGCCTCATAACTGAGAGTTATGCTCATTCGCAATTGGCAATCGTTGTCAGTCTGCCTAACCACTTATTAATGTTGTATGCTACAGCTGCCATTAATAACTGGGAGCCAGATTATCAAGTTACTATTTTGTTAATGTTAATTGGGTCATTAATAAAAGGATTAAAACATCGAAAATACTAATTAACTTTACTTTTGCTTTATTAATCAGATGTCAACTAACGAAAACTCACCCTACGCCCTTAAGTCTATCCTTGATAAGGATAAACTAAACGGCACCAACTTCATCGAATGGCACCGCAACTTGAGACTTGTTCTCACCATGGCAAAAAGGTTGTACGTTCTCGATGGACCTGTTCCAACCGAGCCTGAAAACAACACAGTCGCTGCTCGAAAAGTTCTTGAGAAGCATAGGATGACTCTGCTGAGGTCTCCTGCGTTATGCTAGCCACCATGACTTCTGAGCTTGCTAAAGGCTTGGAAGACTTTGGTGCTTATGAGATGCATGAACAACTCAAGGGCATGTTTCATAAATAAGCCCGTCAAGAACGTTTCGACACCATGAAATAGCTCATTAGCTGCAGGATGGTAGAGGGGTCGTTCGTCAGTGCGCATGTCATTAAGATGAACTGGCACATATCAACTCTAGAAACTTGATTACCTCCTGGCAGATTAGATGGCAGCAGACTTCATCCTAAACTCTCTTCCCAGCTCTTACGACCAGTTCGTAATGAATTCAATATGAATGCATGGGTGAAGACAGTGCCAAAGCTATACAACATGCTTAAGACGGCTGAGATGAACATTCGCTCTAAGACCAATATTTCTGTTGATTCGATCTGCTGGTGTCATGAAGCCTAAACCCAAGAACCGGGGTTATAAAGGTAAAGGCAAGAAGAAGGTTACTGTTGCTGCCAAGTTTGCCACCAACAGTAACAAGAAAGTTGCAAAGGTACCCCGCCGCCCTTTGAAGAGCACCAGTGCTACAAATGAAACAAGATGGGGCACTGGATGCTCAACTGTCCCGAATATCTTGCTGAGATCAAAATGAAGAGAGCCAGTGGTGAAGGCTCCTCTCGAGGTATTTCCATGTACAGTATTGAACTTTTCACTGTCTCTAGCAACACATGGGTATTTGATACCAAATGTGGTTTCCACATCATTAATGTCTTGTAGAAGCCTGAGAAATGGAGGAAACTGAATAAAGGCAGCATGGAACTCATCGTTGGTGATGGGAAGAGATTACCAATTCTGGCAACTGGAGTATTTCATTTTACTTGTCCATCTGGCCTAGTTTTTCCTTTGAATAATTGTTTGTATGCTCATGGCTTGACCAGAAACATCATTTCAGTTTCTTTGTTGTTTGAACAAGGCTTTAAGTATGTTTTTAATGGCATGACTATTGCTTCTTACTCAAATTATATCGTTTTATTTTGAGGCTAGATCTCGAAATGGTATTTATGAGATTGATGTTCAAACTAATAATAACGTACATAATCTTTCAAAACATATCGGATCTAGCATCAATGATGCATTTCTATGGCATTGCCGACTTGCTCACATAAGCAAGGCAAGACAAAGACTCCAATCCGAATGGATTCTTGAATCCACAGGACCGGACTCTTTTGACGATTGCGAATCTTGCTTAGCTAGAAAACTCGCCAAGGACTCCTTCACTCATAAAAGTGAACGAGCAAAAGATCTCTTAGGACTCGTACATACTGATGTACCTTTCAGAACTATGTCTAGAACCCATGAAAGATACTTCATTTCTTTTATCGACTATTATAGTCGATACACTTATGTGTATCTATTGAAACACAAGCATGAAACTTTTGAAAAGTTTAAAGAGTTTCAAAACGAAGTGGAAAACCAACTTGGGAAAACCATTAAGATACATCGATCAGATCGAGGTGGAGAATATCTCAGCTCAGTGTTTATCACTCATCTAAAAGAGCGTGGAATTGTTTCACATCTCACTCCACCTGGCACACCCCCAACATAATGGCGTGAGCGAGAGGAGAAATCAAACTTTGCTAAACATGGATCGATCGATGTTGTGTAGAACTAACTTGCCTCACACCTTTTGGGGGTTTGCTCTTATGACTGCTGCCTGCATTGTCACTCTAGCTCCAACTAAGAAAGTGAACAAAACCCCATATGAGATATGGCATGGGCGAAAGCCCAATTTGACTTTCCTTAGAGTATGGGGATGCGATGCATATGTCACAAGTGAATCTGATGACAAACTCAATCCCCGCGGTGTAAAAGTTGTTTTCGTGGATACTATAACCAAAGCGGTTATTACTTCTTTCATCCTGATACAAATTTGATTTCTGTCAAGAGGAAAGGCCACTTCCTTGAGAAGGAATTTCTTGATCGAGGAACTGGAGATAACATTGTCGATCTTGAATAAATTCAAGAACCACAAACAACCGATGAGGAAGTTGGGGCATCTGATCAACAAGTTGTTGTTGCTGATACATCAGACATGAGCACGAGCGTTCGCAGAAGTAGTAGGACTCCCGTACCAAATTCTAGATACTTATAGCATTTAGATGGTCCCGAAGTCTTATTAGTAGCTGAGTCTAACGACGAACCTACTAACTACAAATCTGCTATCTTGGATCCAGAATCTAAGAAATGGCGAGATACCATGAATGCTGAGATGCAGTCTATGCATGATAACCAAGTTTGGAACTTGGTTGAGCACCCCCCGATGGTCGGGCAGTAAGGGAGCAAGTAGATTTTCAAAATAAAAACTGACATGCATGGAAATGTGCAAACCTATAAAGCACGGCTAGTCGCGAAAGGTTTTACTCAAACTCAAGGTGTTAACTATGATGAAACCTTTTCGCCCGTTGATATGATTAACTCAATAAGGATATTGCTTGGTATAGTCGCGTACTATGACTACGAGATATGGCAAATGGATGTCAAAACCGCTTTTCTTAATGGACATCTTTCTGAAGATGCTTATATGGTTCAGCCTGAAGGTTTTGTCGATCCAAAATATCCTAATAGGGTTTTCAAATTGAATAAGTCCATTTATGGACTTAAACAAACGTCTCGCAGCTGGAATCTTCACTTTGATGAGAAAATCAAAGAGTTTGGTTTTATCAAAAATGAAGATGAGACTTGTGTTTATAGAAAGGCTAGTGGGAGCACTATATCATTCCTCATCTTGTATGTGGATAATATACTGATCATTGGAAACAACATTCCTATGCTTAAGGAAGTTAAGCACTTGTTGGAATCTTGTTTTGCAATGAAAGTTCTTGGAGAAGCCGCGGATATTCTGGGAATAAAGATCTCCAGAGATAGATCTAAGCGGCTCCAAGGGCTAAGTCAAAGTACTTACATAGACGAAGTAATGGCACGCTTCTCAATGGAAAACTCCAAGAAAGGAGCTGTTCCAATGACTAATTGAACCGTGTTGAACAAATCACAATCTCTGGTAACGGACATTAAATCAAAGCACATGCAAGCAATTTCACATGCTTCTGTGGTTGGTTCTATCATGTATGCTATGTTGTTTACTAGACCCGACGTCACGTATGCCTTGAGCAAGACCAGTTGTTTTCAGCGAAATCCTGGCATTGCCATTGGACTGCTGTAAAGAACATTCTGAGGTACTTGAATAGGACCAACGATATGTTCTTGGTGTTTAGGGGAGTGGAAAAGGAGCTCACTGTAAGGTGTTACACTGATGCTAGCTTCCAGACTTACCGAGATGATTCTCCCTCACAGACAGGTTTCGTTTTCACTCTCAATTGAGGAGCTATTAATTGGAAGAGCTCCAAACATAGTGTAGTGGCCGATTCAACCACCGAATTCGAGTATATAGCTGCATCAGATGCTGCTAAGGAGGTTCCTTGGATGAAGAAGTTCATCACCGACCTCGATGTGGTTCCGAGTATCAACAAAACAATCGAGGTGTTTTGTGATAACACAGGTGCTATTGCTCAAGCCAAGGAGCCAAGGTCTCATCACAGAACCAAGCATATCCTGAGGAAGTTCCACCTTATTCGAGTAATATCGGAACGAGGTGACATTGTGATAAGCAAAGTAGACACAGATCAAAATTTAGCAGACTCGTTCACTAAGCCGATGACTCAGGACAAGCATGATCAGTATAGATGCTGTCGGGCTTAGATTTGCTAGTGATTTATTTTGATTTAGTATTTGGATGTATGAACATTTAAACAATTGTAATTTTCCGTTCACTTTTGATTTAATGGTTACATGCAAACGTTGAATGATACAAATGTGTTCTTTTAATACGTTTAATCCGTGAATATTATATTCTAAATTATCCGTAGTTGGTCAGATTTGTGAGAACGATTCTGAATTAAGACTATTCCGACTTTGGACTCAAAGAGTTGACTTCCAAACTCACAGGCCTCTTTATGAATGACGTTGGATGTAACTCGCATCAAATCATCTTCATGGATCTTGATCATATGATGTTTTGATAATGGTATACTCATTTAGTATCCTTAGACCTGAGATACATATTAGAACTTTCGTAAACTGAAGAATATTCTTTGATCATGTTAACCGTTGTTGCGTAACTACCAGTCATAAAGGCATTGATTGGGAATATCTGAAGTTCAGTGGGAGTTGTATGTAATCAAGATGGGATTCTGTACTCTTACATAAAATGTAATAGTTAGACATCTTGGCGCCCTCGTTGATTCAAACTGGTAAAGTGTGAGGCCTCACCCAAACTTATTGTGTGTTTGATTGGACCACTTTGACTCAATATCGAGAACTACAATAATTGAACACTTTATGAGATTGATTTGATCCATGTCTCATTGTTCAATTGATGTCTCATGCAGAAAGGATAGATGACAACGATTACTATAAGTTCATTATCTTGCAATAATGTATTCCAAGATATTTTGGTTATGAATTTAAAATTGTCATAATCATTTGGGGACAACTATGTGTAGCTAGAGCACCTCTAGCTGTCAGCGTTGTACTGCTTGATCCAAAACCGTCCAAGTGGGAGACTGTTGGAAATATGTACGGTTCGGGTGAAGTCAACTCGGGCTGACCAGATTGTGACCCGAGAAGAGTTACACCGAGGATAACAAATATCGAGCCCATTAAAATAGTTAACTGGGCTAGACACAATTAATCAAGGTTTATTGGTGATCAAAGGCTTTTAGTTTGGTGGTTTGGGCTCAAAGCCCATTGGATTTAAAGAGGATTAAACCCTAAATCCTTTCTATATATAGTATAATATTATTATCTTATACTAGAACCAAGTTACTAAAAATAACCCTAGCCACCATCTCACTTAGCCCCCGCCGCCGCCGCCACCACTGTCCGGCGCCGCCGCCTCCGGTGCCGCCACCATCCGAGCGCTGGTGTTTCTCCGGCTGTCTGCTGCTGTTTTTGCTGCTGTCCGCAGCTGGTTGCTGCTGGTCGCTGTTGTCCGCGGCTGTCTACCGTTGTCCGCCGCTGTCCGTCGCCATCAGCCACCGTCCACCGTCGTGCGCTGCCGCTGTCCCGCCATCGTGACGCCGCCGGATCTTCGGTATTACCTTGTTGTGTCATTCCTAGCTCCGTTCGTTAATCTTCGGTGTCTCTCCCGGTTGTCTATAACCGAGGTATAATTAATATTCCCTTATCTACGTTTATCGTTATGTGGTTGTATTGATTTCGTACTCGTATTTTTTGTAACCGGATCCTCGTTTGGGTTTCGTTATCGTGGTAACTCGTCTATTATCCGTTTCGTTTTACTCGTTTAAGTGTTAATATGATTAATATTTATTAAACGAATATGTTAAAACCTTGTTTAATTTGTTAAACCGTTTCTTTTACCACCGTTGAAACCCAACAATTCTCACAACTTAGCCACTTCACCAACCATGCTTGGGTGTCGTAAGCTCCATCTAACTGCCCTATATACTAATTATCTTTTCTTGTTGATGCTTTTTCCCTTCCTTAATTCATTTCTACACTGCAACTATTACCAATGTTATTATTATTTTACTTTACTCCTATTATCGGGATTATTTGATGTTGTTGCCTACGCACACTTTTGTTACTATCAACATATTAGTTTACTCCTATTATTTTACTTTATCCATTTTTAGTGAATTTAGAGTAAAGAAATATAGAGTAGAAAGAGAGATTTTATAAATTTGATGAGTTTTGATTGAGGGTGAAATTGTTTAATATATAGAAAATAAATTTTTTTTTATTAATAACGGTCATATGACCGTTGG
This sequence comes from Bidens hawaiensis, assembly GCF_021521415.1. NCBI lineage: Eukaryota > Viridiplantae > Streptophyta > Magnoliopsida > Asterales > Asteraceae > Bidens > Bidens hawaiensis. The sequence continues at coordinate 784,021 of NW_027491256.1, forward strand.
AATTAAAATAATGTTTTTTTAAATCTCGTCCATTTACAACGTTATGTCTAAAACGCTTGAAAAAAAAGCCCAAAACGTCAGGGGGGAGGGGGTGCCCCCCGACGTTATAGGCCAAAACGCCGGGCATAAAGTGCCATTACAGATGGTCTTATCATTGTTAATATTTCCCATGATCCTATAGATCGTCATTCCTATCATTATTATACTTATTATTAGATTATACTACTACTTTTATTATTATTATTATTATTATTATTATTATTATTATTGGTGGTGGTGGTGGTGGTGTGGTAGTGGTGGTGGTAGTAGTGGTGGTGGTGGTAGCAGTGGTAGTAGTAGTAGCAGTAGCGGTAGCGGTAGCAGCAGCAGCAACAACAGTAGTAGTAGTAGTAGTAGTAGTAGTAGTAGTAGTAGTAGCAGAAGCAGCAGGTGGAGCAGCAGGAGGAGTAGGAGCAGCAGTAGCAGGAGGAGTAGTAGCAGTAGTAGTAGTAGTGCTGCAGTAGTAGGAGTAGTAGTAGGTTAATAATATTGTAACCATAGATCTAACTTGGTTAGATTCAAGTTTCGATTTTTTTATCTTTGATTTAGAACTCAAGGATTCACACTTGGTTAAATCCAACCCCAAACCGTCTATCTTGGGTTATAAAAAGAACACGTTTTCGCTAGATTTAGAAAATACCACACCAGCCGAACTTAATTAACGAGTCAAATGAATCCGACCCATAAAGTTCACGTTATAAAGTCAAGTTTATATTTTTATTAACCCTTAGATCCCGATCTAAGGTTCTACCAATTTTCATGGAGAACCAACATCAAATGAACGATCTTTAGAATAACACGTACCTTAAACGAACCGAATTTCTGTTTAGCTTTTGCTCGAGTTAAGCTTGATGATCTCTTGTTATTATAGTGATAATAAACGAGCTTGATCTTTGTTCGGTAAGGTTTGAAGTCTCTAAGAGATTAGGAGTGTGTGTTTTGAGTGTATGTTGGTAAAAATAGAAAGTGGCTAGGGTTTAAAGGGTACCTTAAAAATCAAGTTCAACTTTTTCAAACTTACTAGTTAGATTCAAGATCTCTAACTTAAAGGCTTCCAGTTTAGCAGTTAACTCAGCAATTTCTTGTGTGGCATCTAGATAATGACAGCTTTTTATACTAAAATCAGACTTAAGTTTTTTAATATCCTTGTTCTGAGCTTCTATTTTGTCTAGAAAACCCTTTTCATTCTTCTTAAGTTTAAAATTCTCTGATTTTATTCTTTCCATATCTCTACTTAGACTGATATTAAGAAGCTTATACATTTCTATTTTCTCACCACAATTTAAAGAACATGGTTTAAAAACGAGTTGTGAAGAATCCATTGAGTAATTAATCAGATTAAACTGACTTTCCCTCCAAAATTTCTCGAAAAAATATGATCGCCAAAATTCTCAAGAAAGAATGTCCCAGTCAAGAGAAGTGTCTAGGAAAAATTTCGTTCAATACAAATATTTCCGAATTTCCCGCCAAAAATTCACCGAAAAACACCCGAAAAAAAATTTTCGCCAAAATTTTCAAGGATGGTTTTTTATAGATAAGAAGTATTCTGGAAATGTTTTTTTTTTTTACCGAGAACAAAAAGTTGGCCGAGAACAGAAAAGCTTGACCGAGAACGACCTTTGACCGAGAACACCTGTTGACCAAAAACAGATGTTGACCGAGAACAGCTAAAAATGGCCGAAAACACTTATACTTGACCGAAAACCCTTAATGTTGACCACGTTTGACCGAGAACTCAGAATTTTGACCGAAAACCCTTAATGATGACCAAGTTTGACAGAGAACTCAGTACTTTGACCGGAAACAAGTTATTTGACCACAGATATGACCGAGAACTACCAGTTATTCGAAAACAAGCTGTCACCGAATACAATTTTGAGCCGAGAACTAATGTTTCACACCCAATAGTCAAGCAAGATGTAACAAACTTCCAAATAAGGTGGGATTTGATTTAACTTCCAAATCAAATCCAATCTATATCCAAAAATAGTCCTATCTTCTTCTCCGATCACAGTGAATTGCTGGAAAATAACACCACCCACCAAAACTTGATATCTTGAATCCGTTGATACCACAATAACGAACCTGAATAGGTCTAAGGCTCTGATACCAATTGCAAGTCCCGAATCTGGATCACTACAATTATGATATCAATATGACAAGTATAGGTGCGGAATACCGATACTTGGTGATTCAAGAACACGAGTTAACAATAAAGAATAACACGGAATTGCTTCAAAACACACGTATATTATTGAATAAGTCGGGTGCGTAAGCACTTACAATACTTGATCTTGAACGACTAGGAATGAACAACCTGAACTAACAACTAGTTCTGCTCACCCACTCTCTAGAATAATGGTGGCTCTCAAAGTGTTCAACACTAAACCCTATACAATAAGATCTATTTTTAGGGAAACCAAAACACTAGCCCAACCAAAGCCCAAAGCCCACCGAGATCCATAAGGATCTCAGTTTACATACATAGTCTAATACGAAACCCAACAAACATAGAACTAAATACAAACCATCAAATATGGACCCAACATATTTAGTTCAAGGATACTAAGGCTAACAGGTAATAACAGTGGCCAGCTGTGATTAGCTGATCACGTTACTCTTCGTGTCCTATACACTTCCCTTTGTGAGTTCACTTGTGCTAGATTCTATTTTAGAATGGTTAAACAATCAATCAAATAATTCACAAACAATAAAATACTCATATCTCTAGAAATTAAGCTAAATTTCTTACACATTCTTACATTACACATGAAATAAATTATGTACTTTACCTTTACTTAGCTTGCTTGAGTGGCACATGGCTTTCTTGAACTGATATCTTCTTTCTTTTCTTACTTAAGTCTCATTCTCTGTTCGAGTCTAAGCATGTAGGATGCTTATTTCTCTCAAATTTATGCTCTGATACCAACTTGTAACGCCCCGATCCCGGTACCCTACATTGGTGTTTGATGTGCTCAAAACAGTCAATTAAATATTAACTAAATTAAACAAGTAATAAAAAACTATACCTAAGACTCAACTAAACAAAACACCGGCAAGTGAACCGGTCAATTGTACTATGCTAAGTAAGTCCGGAATATCGAACCCACAGGACTCTATAAATTACGTAAATTAACTAATTAGACTCGATTTACGACACGACTATTTGTTATTAATGTTTTAAGGGGGTTTTTAAACTAATATTAAACTAATAAAGTAAATAAACAAGCAAACGACAAAACAAGCAGATGAATCACAAGATCGAAACCAATCAGAGAAGGAATCTACCTAGGTAAGAATCCCATGTATCAACAATCATCAAGCAATGGACAAATAACATGATTATGGAAACTGATTTCTAAACGTATTCATCTAACAAACCCTAAAGGACCCTTGACTGAATCAAACGACATCCCAAAGATAGTTATTAGATTATTAATCAATCATTTATATTGATTTTCGCAAAGTCATCAATTAGGGTTAATTAATAGTATCTAAAGCAAGCAATCTTACGAAATACTAAACCCTAGATAACTTGATAAGCTAACATGACATCATGAACATGGATCAACACAATAAGCAAGAATATTGTCACTAACTATCCTAGCATGCAATTGACCAAGACACATGAACAATTCCTCACCTTACAGCTATTGGAATTTAGCAAAACATTTAAAATCCTAATCAACAATTAACAAGCTTCTATGATCTAATAGGCTTATTCAACCATAATAATCAAAACACCAAGTAAAGATTAAACATGAACCCTAAATCTAAAGAACACAATCAATAGAAAACAAGATCCATGTGAAGCAATAGTTAAATAATCAATCAAGATAATAAATACTTATACGCATCATGAAAACAAAACCAAGTCTTTACTATTAATATAACGAAACCATAATCAAACAATTGTCCAAAGCAAGAATCAAGTCAAAAACACATGTTCATCAAACCTAGGTAGACATGAAGTCTAGCCTAGCATAATCATAATCAAATAACTAAACCAAAGAGCAAAAGGAAACATCATGAAATATAATGAACAAGAACAAAGATAAAGAACGAGAGAACCCGTCTTAATCGACCCTTGAACACTTGGATGAAAGCTTAATGATCCTCCTTGATTCCTAGCTCCAAAACACCTTCAATCTTAGCTTAAACCCTTGGAAAATCGGCTAGAATAAACTTAGAATAGGCTAGGTTTGCAAGAGATGTTTATATAAGCGAGTAACGGGCTTGGACTTGCAAAGATGGCTGACCAGGGAGCCCTAGGCGCCGCGCGGCCCCTTTCTTCGCGTGCGGCGGCGCTCTAAAAAGGGAATTTTCGTTTTTTGCTTTTTATTTATTATTTAATCATGTTAGATCCCTTTCTTGAACTCTAAGTAACGTTTAGAACCTTCTAGACCTTCTTTTTCTTGACTTACAAATCACCATCTACATGAAAACAAATCGAAACTCTAAGTGAACTAATCATGTAGTCATTGACGAGTAAAACGAACATAAACTTCGCATGAAATGATAGAAAGAATTAAGTTTAACATGCAAGACACCAAACGATATAAAACACAATAAACATATAATACTTGACTCAAAACTTAAATTAATAAAAGATAAACAAAACTCGAACTAAAACGAACTCAAAACATTAAATAAACATAACTTTACAAGGGATTCGAGATGTATAAATACATGTTTATCAAATGTCCCCACACTTACTTTTTTTTCGTCCCTGAAAAAGTCTAATGCAGTTGGATCAAAATCGGAAAATAAGGTCTTAAAAACATATAGGTTAATTTTTAAAGCTTAGAAAAACGCAAAAACCGCGATCACCAATATTGTTGTCCACTTAAACTCATTCCTTAATCTTTACAGGGAAAAATAAGATCCGACATTAATAGTACTCAGTGGTTACACAATTAAGACCCGCTTATTTTCAGCTTTTACCGGAACAAACCACCCCAACTTGACTTAAACCTCAAACTTAGCAGATTTAAAACTTTTGTTGCTCTATTTTTATGAATAGTTAAGACGATCAAGGGTATTGTTTATCCACATAAGCTTAAGCATCAAAGTCTATCAAGCAGCCATTAGATATGATTAAGGTTCAATTAATTTATAGCTAGTGTTCCCCACAACATGACATACCCCCGTTATCAAGCAATACACCGAACCATTACCATAGGTGAGTATGCAAAATTTCATCTGTAGGGCTTACATGTAGCGTGTCCCTTGTGGTCCGTTTCTTAATGGTAATGAGACGCGAGCAAGAGGACCCCACTTGGCTAACAGCGTGGATGATCAAGTCTGTAGTGAATTTGTACTTTTGTACTCTTGTGATCATGTTTATAGACTTATAAGGGTTTGCTCTTTTTGGCTTTATTTTAAATATCCATAACCCCACTTAGGAATTGTGAATACCCAGATGAATAGATTGCATACAGACCCATGGTCTCCAGACCCGAAGCATCCCATCAATACAAGATTTAAGGTTATAAAACCATACGCCGATGAGGTGTAAAACACAAAACTAGCAGTTTTAAGTTTATATCACAGGCTACATGGCATACTCTAACGTTAAACCTACCCAAGCATCATATGATAACGTATTCAAATTTTAAAATTTATAATATTTCCACTTTTCATACCAATAATTTGAGGCTTGAGTATGGCCCGACCTTTCATTATTTATTTTCCACGGACAAAACGCTTTACCCACAAAAGATTTCCATTTTAACCATTTTATCAAATTTGCCCTTTCATTTTCAAGGCTGAGCCTACCGACACATCCCAAGTTAAGTGCGTTTTCTTTTATTTATATCATATTATTAGTAGTTAGAAAAACCAATTTTCGATAAATATCATCATCTCCCACTTTAACGCAAAAAAACTAGATTCATGGGACATTTTTTTTAGGATTTTTTTTTGCAATTTTATTTTTTATTTTTTATATTTATTTTTATAAAACTCAAATTAAACTACGACTCAAATATCCTATCCCCACACTTAAATTTTGCATTGTCCTCAATGCAAGGATAGGACGACTTACAATAAAAATAAAACTAAAATAAAGTCAGACTACAAAAAATTATAAACCTAAAAAATATGAAAATAAAACAAAATAAGAAATAAATAAGCAAGATAATGGAAAAGACTTAGCTGGTAATATATGCATGAAATATGATGTCAAAGTCTTCTGCCAAAAATTCCCTCCAACTCCGAACGTGCTCAGCAAATGGTATCTTCTTCTTTCACACACGAACGGAAGCGGCAAAAACAAAAGAAACATATCTAAAATGTATCTTATCATAATGATAGATATTATGCAATTTTTCACCAATAAAAATATAAAATATAATAATCAGGAGCAAATAAATAAACATGAAGTATACGGCTCCACTGCTCCATCATCCCCACACTTGTTTGTTGGCCCACACGTCAACCTAAAACAAACTTAAACCAAACAAAACAAAAAGAGATGTTGGTACATGTGTGTCAGTAGTTCATAGTCTAGCATTTGTAATCGAGTCTGTAATGTAATTATGTTTTGAATTTGATTATTTATGTAAAGCGCGAAGTTGTCAACAAGTTCGCTATGGCGAACTTGTTGAATCAGCGAAGTTATTGACAACTTCGCCTGTGGCGAAGTTGTCGTGTTTATATACTGTTCAGCGAACAGTTTACGGAGTTGATCATTTTTAGGGTTTGTTTCAGTTGTTTAGTGAACTTGTTCGTGTCATAGTCTGTAACAGTGACCTCGGGTCACGTGGTTGTTATTAATATAACGTGGTTGGTTTATTGCTTTCGTGTTCGATCTCTACATACTCTACACTCGTATCTACCCACGCAGGGATTCCGCACCTGCGTTGTTAGCGACGTCCCGTGTACGATCCGTCCAGGAGCCTACAATTGGTATCAGAGCCATCGGCTCGATTGTGAGGTTCGGGATTTCACGCGGGTGTAGAAACGTCTCGTTTGACCTTTTCGCGGGACGTGTTTTTGTTGGGATTGTGTTTTGCTCGTGCTTGACAGTCATTTTCAAGCCATTGCATTGATCGGAAACTGCTGGATTGACGAAATCAGATCTGAACAGTTTCCTTGTTCATCGGGCGAAGTTATCGTTCTTCGGGCGAAGTTACCATTCTTCAGGCGAAGTTGCCGTCACTGGAATTAGGGTTTTCGGCGAAGATATAAGGATTAGCGAAGTTAACCACAACTTCGCTTACCTCATAAGTTCGCCTCAGCGAAGTTATCCGCAACTTCGCTTCCCACCCAAGTTCGCTTAACTCCTAAGTTCGCTCATTCTAAGCGAAGTTATTTTTAACTTCGCCAGTTCAAGCGAATTTAAGGCCCAGCGAAGTTCTCTTTTCAGCGAAGTTAACTTTCAAGCGAAGTTATTCTTAACTTCGCCTACTGAGCTGTTTTAATATTTTATTATTATTTTCAGGTTTTTCAGGTTTTCGCAAGGATGTCGTCGATTAACATCTCCGATTTGGTCAAGATGGAAGTAGAAGCGGGGTCTGCCACTAAGGCCCCGAGGCTGATGAAAGGAACTGACTTCGTGGCATGGAAGGACAGATTCATCCAATACATCAAATACCAGGATGCCAAAATGTGGGTGTGCATCCAGGATGGATATATCCCTCCAACTATGCAATACGAAGGACGTGATGTGGTTAAGAAGTATAGCAAAATGGAGGACGAAGAAAAGAAAATGTATGAGGCTGAGAGTAAGGCCCATGCAGCTATAACAATGGCACTTCCTCAAGAGGTTCTCCATACGTTCCGAAAGTACACTTCTGCGAGAGAGCTTTGGGATGCTCTTGAAAATAGATTCGAGGGGAATGTGGGTATCCGTGCGTCAAAGATCAAACTCTTAAAGACCCAGTTCTCCGTCTTCAAATTTTTGAAGAACGAATCACTGGATGATATTATCACCAGATACTATCATCTAATGACAGAGCTTAGCAATTATTCGATTGCTTACCGAGAAGAAGAGATCGTTGAAAAACTTCTCCATGCTCTCCCACCGAAGTGGGAAATGTACACCGTTCTTATGAGGGAAGACAGAGACTTTCCTAATTATGATCTTGAAACGGCAGTGAACAAGCTCAGAACTTATGAGCTTAATATGGTTCGAAAAGAAACACCTACAGATCAGATACAAGACCCTGGTATGTATGGTGCAAAGGTTAACTCAGGCTCAAGTTCGAGGCCTGAATCTGCTGCTTATTACTCTAAAGGGGAGTCAGGTTCTGACTCGTCTCATGAAGGAAACGTTTCTGTAAACTCGAATGGTGATGTATGTTTCGTTGCTGGAGGATCAAGTACTTCAAAGCCTCAAGCATCCTCAAGTGGTTTTTCTGCAAATGCATCAAGCAATAATTATACCAAGATGCCTATGAGTGTAAAATCTGCTGAAGAGCAGTTTGCAGTCTATGCTTCATTTATTGCTTCCTACGAAAACTACATCCAGGGGAAGATTGTGGACCCTGCTGTACTAGATGAGGATTACGACCAGATCGATGCTGATGATCTGGAGGAGATGGACTTGCAATGGCAAATGGCAATGATTGTGAGGCGTGTGAAACGGTTTATGAACAAAACTGGGAGAAAGTTTGTTGGTGGTCGGCCTGGGTTCGACAAATCCAAGGTAAGGTGCTATAATTGTCAACAGTACGGGCACTTTGCCAAGGAATGCAGAAATGAGAGGGTTGAACGAGGACAAGGTCGACCTACACAACACTCTGGAGTTAACAGAGAGATTAACGCCATGTTGACCAGAGAAGCAGGTGAGTACAACTGGAACCTGCATTCAAGTGGTTCTGGTGAGCAAGCAAACATGGCTGAGGCTGAAGTTAAAGAATGTGAGAAGGTTGATGGAAATGAGAAAGCTACTGAAGAAGAAACAACTTTCATGGCAGATGACAAGGACACTCGCTCTGAGGTATGTAATAAGAATATTTGTACTAATTGTGAAAAATTGTCTGAGCAACTAACAACAATGACTGATCAGTATGTCCGTTTAGATGCTGACTTTAAAACCATTAAAGAAGATCACCATTTTACGAAAGCAAGAGAAACAAGTTATAAAATTAAAATAAAAGCATGTGAAAAAGACATTCAAAGCTTAAAGCTTAAACTTGCTGAGAAAATTGAAATAATTGATCTTAGTTATGAAGTTTTGGAGGAAAAAACTAAAGTGATTGCTGATCGGGATAAACAGATTGCTGACCACCAGGTAAAGGTGGTGGAACTGAACCGCAAACTTGAGCAGTTCAGGAATTCCTCTGCAATCCTTGATCACCTCGTGAGTGATCAAAGTACCTCTGCAAAGAGGGGAGGAATCGGTTATCACGAAGTTCCACCACCCTTTAACCACAACTATACTTATAATCCAAGTGTTCAGAAATCTGTTGATTTCGAAGTTCCTCAGACAACTCCTATCAAAATTACTAGTGTAGAACCAAGTGTTAGCTGTGGCGAAACAAGTTCGCCTGTTTCTAGTGTGAATATTTCTGTTTCAAGTCCTGTCTCATCGGATTCGGATAAGTTGTCCGAATCTGGTCAGACAAAAGAGAAGGTAAGTTTACCCACCGAAGGAGATAAAAATAAAATTCCTAAAAAGAGTTCTCCACTCAATCCGTACGTCCCACCTTATGTGAGACGAACGGCTGGTAACACTGCCTCTACATCCAAACCAACATTTGACAAGAAAATGGAGAGTCGATGTTGCTTTAGATGTAACAAGTTAGGACATCTAGTTGCAGATTGCCCTTTGAAACCGAGATTTAGAGATGTGAAGCCAAATAAAACTGAGTATAAGCGTCATTTTGCTACTGATAAAAATGAAAACTTTAAAAAATGCCAAAATGTAACGAATTCAAGTTTTCATAAAAACAAACCTCAGTTTTACAACCAAACCACAAGATATAACACTTTCATTTCTCAAAGGTTTGGAAGACATTACACGCAATCTGCAGGGAGATTCCCTAACAGGACTTACAGAAATTATCCTGACGCTAACTTGAGAAAGCCAGGGTACGGGACGTATCGATCCAAGACCAATTGGTCTTGGGTCCCAAGATTCTAACTCTTTGTTTTATTGTGCAGGAACAGTTGAACAGGGCTGCCAACAATCTTTGGATTGTAGATAGCGGCTGTTCCAGGCACATGACAGGCAACAAACACTTGTTGCAAGACTTAAAACCTGTTCAGGGAGCTAGAGTTAGTTTTGCTGGTGAAAGCGGTGGAAGGATTACCGGTAGAGGAACTGTGTCGAATGGGAGAATGACACTTGAAAATGTAAACTTTGTGGAGGAATTAAAGCACAATCTGCTGAGTGTGTCGCAGATTTGTGATAAAGATTACACTGTCCATTTCACGAAGAATGAAGCGATCGTATTGAAGCCTGGTTTTCAAATACCAGAAGAATGGATAGTAATGAAAGCTCCACGTGAAACGAATACATACGTGATGGATATGAGGTCTACTGAAATGGCCACCAGAGAATCTTGTTTAATGACAAAAGTAAGCGAATCAGAATCAGAATTGTGGCACAGGAGAATGGGACATATTCATCTTCACAAGATGAACTTCATTGTCAAGAATGGGCTTGTGATGGGCGTTCCCTTAAAAAGTTTTAACTTTGAAGACAAATGCATAGCCTGCAAGAAGGGAAAGCAACACAAGAAATCCCATCTCACCAAGAAAATTAATTCAATTGCCGGTACTCTAGAACTACTTCATATGGATCTCTTCGGTCCCGTGAATGTACAAAGTCTAGGCGGTACCTCTTACTGCTTGGTGATAACTGATGACTACTCGCGATACTCGTGGGTGTATTTTCTGAAAACGAAAGACGAGACGACTCAGATGGTGAAGAATCTCATTACAAAAGTTGAGAACGTCATGAGTAAATCAGTTAAATTCATCAGAAGCGACAATGGGACAGAGTTCAAGAACTTTGAAATGGAAATCTTCTGTCTTCAGAAGGGAATTGAACATCAATACAGCGCTCCGTATACTCCACAACAGAATGGAGTGGCTGAAAGGAAGAACCGAACGTTAATTGAAGGAGCCAGAACTATGCTGGCAGACTCGAAGCTTCCTGTGATGTTCTGGGCTGAAGCAGTTGCTACAGCCTGCTATGTTCTGAATAGGGTGCTAACCGTTAAGAGACTTGGAAAAACTTGTTACGAGCTAATGCACGGAAGGAAGCCCAACTTGTGCGGTCTTGAACCATTTGGGTCTCCTTGTTCGATTTTGAAGACTAATTCGAAATTTGGTGAAGTAGCCGATGAGGGAATCCTAGTCGGTTATGTTGTTGGGACTCCCAACAGACGGGTCTTCAATACGTCGACTTGCAAGGTGGAGGTGGTTTGTAACACCGACATTACTAGTTACCAACCGCCAAAACCAAGCAATGGACCTGCTGAGCTTTTCGACTATGTTAAACTTTTTAAGTCGTTTAACGTACCTGATTTGGAAATTTCTGAAGAAGACGAAAGAGCTGTGTCGAAGATGATGCTTGATAAGGAAGAGAACCTATTGCAACATCAGATGTTTGAGAAATCTCAACCTTCCACATCAAACCCTATCAATACCCCTGCGGCCTCAACTGAAGATGAATTTGTTAATCCTTTTCACTCTCAGCCAGAAACAACCATTGATGAGATCTCTTCAAATTTGGAAGATAATTTGCATGTCGGTGCTGTTCCGACCACGAGAATTCACAAAGATCACCCATTGGAGAATATTATAGGTGATGTGTCCTCCGGTGTACAAACCAGAAGTAGCTTGAATGAGCACACCTGTGTTTATACAAGCATAAAAGAAACGGGTATAATGAATGAATGTTTGTACTCCTGCTTTATAAGCCAAATTGAACCAAAGAATTATCAAATGGCTTTAAAGGACAGCTCGTGGGTCGAAGCCATGCAAGAAGAGTTGGCTCAGTTCGAAAAAATGGAAGTTTGGACTTTGGTTGAAAAACCAAGGAATGTGCACGCTATAGGCACAAAATGGGTGTTCAAGTGTAAGAGAGATGATAAGGGAATTATCGTAAGAAATAAGGCGAGGCTGGTTGTTAAAGGTTTTAATCAGCAAGAGGGTATTGATTACAATGAGGTGTTTGCTCCTGTCGCCCGGTTAGAAGCGATTCGATTGTTTTTGGCGTTTGCTGCATTTAAAAAGATGAAGGTATTTCAGTTGGATGTGAAGAGCGCGTTTCTAAACGGGAAAGTTGATGAGGTTGTGTATGTTGAGCAACCTCCGGGTTTTCCTGACCCAGACTTTCCTGATCATGTATACAGGTTGAGCAAGGCGTTATATGGGTTACATCAGGCACCTCGTGCCTGGTATTCAACGTTATCGGACTACTTGCTGGAAAATGGTTTTGAAAGGGGATTGATTGACAGTACGTTGTTTGTGAAGAGAGAAGGATGTGACTTCCTACTGGTTCAAGTCTACGTGGATGATATCATTTTTGCTGCATCAAGAGTATCCATGTGTCAGGATTTTGAAGCTGTCATGAAGAAACGATTCGAGATGAGTGCTATGGGTGAACTAACTTTCTTTCTAGGATTGCAGGTTGATCAGAAGAAGGACGGGATGTTCATTCATCAAACGAAGTACGTTCATGATGTGCTGAAAAGATTCAAGATGGAGGACAGTTCTCCATATGATACTCCCATCTGCGTCAATCACAAATTGGGTGCTGAATCAGATGGTGACGCAGATGTGGACCCAACTCTGTATCGGGCGATAATAGGTTCATTAATGTATTTAACTGCTTCTAGGCCTGATATAATGTTTGCTGTTTGTCTTTGTGCACGTTTTCAGGCAAATCCGAAAGAATCTCATTTGAAAGGTGCAAAGAGGATACTACGGTATCTCAAGGGCAAGCCGAAGCTGGGGTTGTGGTACCCAAAGGGAGGAGACGTTGAACTGGTGGCGTATACAGATTCTGATTATGGTGGATGCAATCAGAGTCGGAAGTCAACGACGGGAGGCTGTCAGTTTCTTGGAGGAAGATTAGTTTCCTGGCAGTGCAAGAAACAGACATCAGTTGCTATTTCAACATGCGAAGCTGAATACATAGCAGCATCCAACTGCTGCTCTCAGGTTTTGTGGATTCAGCAACAATTACGCGACTATGGTCTGAATTTCTTACTCACTCCTATTTTAATTGATAACACTGCCGCTATCTCAGTAATTAACAATCCCGTGAAGCACAGTAAAACTAAGCATATTGACATTCGTCATCACTTCATACGGGATTGTGCTGAGAAGAAACTGATCAAGATCGAAAAGGTTGATACACTTGAAAATTTTGCTGACTTGTTTACAAAAGCGTTTGATAAATCTAGATTTCAAAACCTAATTGAGCTGAACGGGATGATCAATCCCGAGTAACCATGCCTTTGTGTTTATTTAAAAAAAAAAAAAAAAAAAAAAAATATGTGTCATTATTGCTTAAAATTAGTCGGTTACCTCAGTTTGATGGACATATCCTAGGATATGTTTTGGTCCTCGTTTCAACTTAGAGAATGAGGATAGCCATTAACCGGAAGACTGAAAGTGACCGGGGCAGTTATGACATGTGTTCTTTCAGTTGCTGAAAATTAGTCGGTCATTCTTAGTAAGAAGGACACATACTTGTATGTGGTCGGTCCAGTTGATCCATTGGATCTTCAGGATAGCCGTTTACCTGACGACTTTGACGTGATCGGGGCGATTGAAATCAAAATTTTTTAGGGAAATGAAATTACTTTTCAAGTCTAATACTTCGTAAGAAGTTCTGTGCTGTGTTTAACAGAAAATTGATCCAACCTTGGAAAATGATATATATACTGATTGTGTGTGCTTAACTAGTGAAGTTATTAGGCTTAAAAGGCTTTAGAACAGTCATTGTATGTCATGATAATTTTTATGGTGCGTAAAAGTGTATGTGATACTAACTTAAACTACTCGAATTTACGTGGAAACTTCTTAAGAGTTTTGAATGTCTTCACACATATCTTTCCGAATGATAGGCAGAAAAGCAACTACCCAGTCATACACGAGCCCGTGAGTGATCTGATTCCCGTGAAGAAAGCATTTCAAGACACTGCAGTGATCCAGATTCGGGACTTGCAGTAGTTTAATACTCCGAAGTCAATAAGAATGTTTGGTTAAAAAAAAAAAAAAAAAAATGTGTATATCTTTAGTACTTATGAGACATAGTAACAATCAAGACTTCTCATGTCTGGAGTAAGAAGAGAACGGGAAGCAGTCAACGAGTATATACAAGTTAATCAGACACTATGGGTCGAAGTCAACTCGAGGTGACTTGGGTATAGCCAAATACGCTTTGAGAATAGATAGAAGACATCATTATCTCTGAGTTGTTGCCAACTTAAAATTTTTGAGCTTAACTGAACCTTAATCCGTATCACAGAAACAATGAAAACCATTTAAGTTATTTACATGCTTACAACCTGTTTCTCTATGTCATAATACAGCTAAACACGGATCCAAGTGACAGTCACATAGTTGGTATGATTCCTGTTGGGATCTTTTCTCAAAACATAGTGGTCCCTGACTAGACTGAAATTTGATCCCTTATTTCGTAAAATTTTTATAAGTTTTTCTATTTTTGTAGTTGTGTTATTGAAAAACTGGTTACTTGGACATGATCATTTTTGTTTAACTCTTTTTGGAAACTTCTAGTGTTAACTGCAAGATTATTCAAACTTAAAGGGCTGATTTTGAAAATACGGGCGAAGTTGTTGAATTCGGCGAAGTTGTGCTTAACTTCGCCTAGGCGAAGTTAAGCGTAACTTCGCCTGAACCAACTCTGCCCTATATAAGGCTTTTGAAACAGTAACAGTAACATATAATTCTTATTTTCCGGCGAACATAATATCTAAACCTTATTATCCGAGATCTTGTTTTCATTCCGTTTTCGATCCTTGATTTCAATTTCTTGTGCTCTTTAACTGTATGTGTGGTCAATATCATTCACAAACATACTCGTTCGTTATAGTTTTACCCGGTTCGAGACCTCGGGTCGTCGAACCTTCAAAACCTAGTTTTTCAACCAAGTATTACGTGTTCATGGACGTCCTTTACGTCTCAATATCATTACTCTATGTTGTTAATCACTGATGGATCGTCAAATTGGTCCGAAAACATCGGATCTAAGCCTTGAATCTGAACAGTCGCCGTTTCAGATTCAGGCGAAGTTAAGGTTTAGGCGAAGTTATCCACAACTTCGCCAGGAGATTAATTTCGCCTGTGGCGAAGTTATCCGTAACTTCGCCTTGAAGCTTAAGTTCGTCTGTGGCGAAGTTATCCGTAACTTCGCCTTGAACTCAAGTTCGCCTTTGGCGATGTTGTGATTCAGCGAAGTTAACATCAACTTCGCCTATACCATTTTACTTAACAATTTTTAGACGAAATTATAGTTGAAGCGAAGTTGCTCCCAACTTCGCCTCACCTATAAGTTCGCCTGTATAGATTTAATCACAACTTCGCTCGTGGTACTTAGCGAACTTGTGAGCTGCTTACACACTGTCTAACTTGTTTTGTTTGGTGCAGATATGGCTGCTATTGGAGGTGCTGGTGGTGATGATGGTGATGAGCAACGACAATTCTTTCCAGCCCATAACCAGTACATCACGTTAGATCCAGAAGCACGAGGCGTCGAAGACTACAGGGAGATTATTACGTTTCTCCTACGATCAAGAGTCTTTCACGCGCTGACAAATACACTGCCTATTTCTCTGCCTAACATTGAAGACTTTTGGCAGACAGTGTACTACGATTGCAGGCCTGAGCCTCCGGTGATGCGAGCAACCGTAAATGGTCACGACATACAGTTTTCCTCGGAAGACATACGGTTGGCTCTGCAGTTCGGTGAAGAAACTAGAGATGACCCAACGGAGTTCGTAGCTCCTTTCCGGGATGGAGCTTATTTGAGGATGGGTTATTCGGGTCCGCTGGGGGACTCGCAGAGGAGGAAAGGATTTCTGCTAGATCAGTGGCGCTTCCTGATGCATGTGTTAATTGTATGCATGTCCGGCAGGAATAGACGGGATGGGCGCGACGATGCAGTCGGCCATGATAACGCTGACTTACAACCGCAGATATTCATTCAGTCAGCTAATCTTTTACGAGATTGATCGTCAGCGAAGGGCTGTGGCGCGCGAGCGATTCACTATGTATCCTCGTTTCTTACAAATGATTTTAAATCATGTCGCTCCGTCGCTGCCACAGAGACGCCCAATAAGATACGTAGAATGCGTGACGAAACGTATCTTTGCTCAGTGCCGCACCTCGAGCACTCGTAGCAAGCCTGAGCTGCGTCCCAGGCATACTCCTTTATTCGGGTATCTCATCAACCCGGAGTATGTTCCTGCAGGAGGGGACGAGTTCAGAGACCCCCAACCACATCAGGCGGCAGCACCTCATGCTGTATCAGCTGCGCCTGTGGTTTCTAATGTTGCCTCTGCTGCTGTGCCAGCTACTGTATCTCACGTTGTGTCTACTGCTGAAGACGTTGACCTTAATGCTGCCTTTGGCCTACATGGTGTGTTTGATATGGATGTCTCGGGTCCTCAGTTCGTAGATGTTACTAGAGCAGTTACTTCGGTAGCTGACTCTGATCTAGACGAGACGTTTGCTGAGGCAAGAAGACTTATGGTGTCTCGGGAACGGACTACGGGAAAGAGACCGAGAACGGAAAACGAGGATGAGGAAGAAGTTGATGAAGAGGAGGCAGTGCAGATTGTGCTTAGACGTTCAAGAAGAGAACAGAGAGGTATGGGTTCGGGAGCTGGAGAATCTTCAATGCTGGTACGTTTTGCTCCACCTGCCTTATCTGGTATGTCTCTTATTCCTACTACAGCACAGGTTACAGCGGTCGAGACGTCGGCCCCAACAGTTGTGTCTCTACCACCACAACCGCTTAATCCACCGGTGGTAGTTGCACGGTTTGTGGAGTCGACCATCACTTCTACTGCAGGGTTACCAAGAGTACCACCTGCGGTCACTTCTGTTGATGTTCCGCCAACTCCTACGCCTACTTCAGATTCCGAGAGGATTACATCACTAGAGCGGATTGTTGCTGATCAGACAAAGACCATTCAGAGCCTAGTGGAATCCAATCGACTACAAGCAGCCCTCCTGGTTGAACACGGTAAAATAATAGATGCCTTCAAGGCATTCTTGGCATCTCAGGGGGAGAAGACGTGTAGGGGTGATGAGTTGAGGACGAAACGAAGAGAAGATCATGACGATGATCCCAATGCACCAGAAGGTGCAGGTGGTGAGCTGCCAAGAACCTCTCAGGCTCTTGGGGCTTCCACAACTGAGGGGGAGTCTACAAATGCAGCTGGTGACGATGTTGTAGCAGTTGATGATGATGCTGATGTTGAAGACGTGATAGATGCATTGAAAGAGTTGGATGAGGAGGATGATGAGTTTATGATGGAAGATGATGTGCTGCCAGTGGATGAGATTGAGAGGATTGGAGAACAGATTACGGTTGAAAACATGTTAGAAGAAGGTGAGATTGTGGATGACTCCGTGGAACATGAGATTCCGGAGGTTGACAGAACAGGTTTGTGTGACGAGAATGTGGAGGAAGATGCTGAGTGGGAGGAACAACCGAAATGGAAGGAGGGTTGTGCCCACTGGTTCGTAAAGACGAAGAAGCCGGCGGTCCCTAAGATGTTCAGAAAAAGTTACAATATTAAGGGATACACGGAAGCCAAGAAAGGTATTATCTGCTGGTTATACGACGAGCAGCTGCGGCTCTTTGTGATCAAGAGGTATGATGGCATTCAGTACTTCCAGAGAAAGTTGAGATCTCTAAACACACTGCCAGAATGTGAAGTAAAAGATTTAGCCAGATTGGGATTGATAAACAGAAGCGAAGACAACATGGCTAGAATCATTGCGAAGATTGTGTGGAAAGAGTGCGTTAAAGAGAAAAAGGTTGAGCTACTGAAACCACAAAAGGGAAAACTTGTCGAAGACAAGGATAGAGGTCTGAGAGTTGATGGAAAACCTTGGATGGTTATGAAATACAAACCGATTCGGTGCCTTAAAGAAGTACCGATGAAGTTCATGCCCAAGGACGTGCTCAAAGATCTAAAATGGTGGTACGTGGATTGTGAGACAGCTGAGGCGGTAATGGAAGATGAGGATGAACAAGAAGTACTTCGGGTTTACGACCCGATGCATCTTGTTAATCTATCGAAGGCTGATCTGAAAGTGCTCAACGAGAAGAAGATCTTCTACATTCCTGCTTGGAAGGATCAAGCTAGGAAATATCAACGGGTGGTGTCGGTATGTGTTAGAGAAGGGGCGCACGCGTAGAGATGAAAGATTACAAGACTCAAGATTTGAAGATCAAGATATGAAGCTACTGCCAAGGGGGAGTCTGTTGGTACATGTGTGTCAGTAGTTCATAGTCTAGCATTTGTAATCGAGTCTGTAATGTAATTATGTTTTGAATTTGATTATTTATGTAAAGCGCGAAGTTGTCAACAAGTTCGCTATGGCGAACTTGTTGAATCAGCGAAGTTATTGACAACTTCGCCTGTGGCGAAGTTGTCGTGTTTATATACTGTTCAGCGAACAGTTTACGGAGTTGATCATTTTTAGGGTTTGTTTCAGTTGTTTAGTGAACTTGTTCGTGTCATAGTCTGTAACAGTGACCTCGGGTCACGTGGTTGTTATTAATATAACGTGGTTGGTTTATTGCTTTCGTGTTCGATCTCTACATACTCTACACTCGTATCTACCCACGCAGGGATTCCGCACCTGCGTTGTTAGCGACGTCCCGTGTACGATCCGTCCAGGAGCCTACAAGAGACAACAAACTACTAACTCGATACATGCACAAATTACAAGAAACCTCCCCACACTTGAACCTAATCAGGAGGCTTCTCTTTGATTTGGACCTTGTCCAACCCGTTTAGTTTCACCCGGAATTTATCAAACAGTAATATATCAATGGTGGAACCGTAAAATATTAAATTAGAATTAAAAATCAATAACGGGTCAGACCACCTATATTTAAACTTACCTAGCAAGATCCGAGTGCATGGCATGTATCGAGAAGACTGGTCGTTCTTGAACTTCAATGGCTTCTTCTGTCTTGTAGACCATCCTCTGACTTGAAAATAGTTCCGATTCGCAAATACTCTTTTCTTAGCCTTCTCCCGTGGTTTTGATTTTTGAGCGACGTTTATTATAATTGCTACGGGCCAGCTGTGGTGCTCTTCCTCTACCACCACTTCAATATCTTCTAGTAAGGCTTCAAAAATGCATAGTCTAAGTCACCCTCCGAATCGAACTCACCTATTTCATAATACTCGGGCAAATCTTCTAACTCCAAATCCAAAAACTCATCCTCCTCACATAACTCATTATCAACCTTTTCCTCAACGCCAAACATCAACTCAAGTGAATCCCCCAAATCCACGTCATCCTCTTTCTCTTCTTTCTTCATTAACGATCTCTAATAAGCAGCCCATTCTTCTTCATTTATTTCATCATCAGAGTCACTGTAACAACCTGCAAAATCAACAACGCATACCTGTGTGTCATGAGGTGGGACTTTATCAGCCACTCGTGTCTCCGTATCTGAAATGTTCTCCTCTGAATCATCTATATACTCCATGATTAGCTCTTTCCCTTCTTCTGGAAACATTGGGAACAACTCGCCCAACCGATTCATGTATCCCAAATAATTGCCTTCCGCATCATACTTATAACCAGGTGTCGGTTGTTCCTTCGGCTGCACACTCTCCTCTTCGGTTTCTCGAATAAATTCGCTATTTGACTCGTACATGCATTGGGAGATCTGCTTTGACCCTTTTTCCACCTTTGTCAGTATTCCGGAGATTTCTTTAACTGCATCTTGGAGATCTGCAAAAACAGATAGTTGATTTCTTAGCATTGCATCATGTTCAACTAATGTTTGTTGGTATTAGGCATCCTTCTCTAATAGTCGGGTCAACAACTCCTCGATCTTATTCAAATACTCCTCAGAACCCTTGTTGGGGTTGCTTTTGGAATGTTGACCATAATCTTGCCCTTGTTTGTATTGATATCCCTGATCCGGTTCGTTATAAAAATATGACGGGGACCCATGTGAGAGATAAGACTGTTGCTGCGCATAGGGGTTAGTATACTAATATGAACATCTATAAGTTAAATGAAGACCACCACACATATCACAATTAGGGTGAGCACTATAGTATGGACATTTAATGGTAAAGTGAGGACCGTCACAAATTTCACACATAATTAAAAGAATTTAAATAAGCAAAAGACACAGACAATTAGACACCTACGACTCAAAGCAAAAAAAAAAAATAAATAAATACGTAAAAATCTAATTAACTAAAACCCTAAAAACTCAAAAGCAAAAAACATAATAGCACGTATATAACAAGTAAGTTGAATCAAAGCTAACAACCCAATCGCCATGAGTCCCCGGCAACGGCACCAAAAACTTGATGTACTCAAAACAGTCAATTAAATATTAACTAAATTAAACAAGTAATAAAAAACTAGACCTAAGACTCAACTAAACAAAACACCGGCAAGTGAACCGGTCAATTGTACTAAGCTAAGTAAGTCCGGAATATCGAACCCACAGGACTCTATAAATTACGTAAATTAACTAATTAGACTCGACTTACGACACGACTATTTGTTATTAATGTTTTAAGAGGGTTTTTAAACTAATATTAAACTAAGAAAGTAAATAAACAAGCAAACGACAAAACAAGCAGATGAATCACAAGATCGAAACCAATCAGAGAAGGAATCTACCTAGGTAAGAATCCCATGTATCAACAATCATCAAGCAATGGACAAATAACATGATTATGGAAACTGATTTCTAAACGTATTCATCTAACAAACCCTAAAGGACCCTTGACTGAATCAAACGACATCCCAAAGATAGTTATTAGATTATTAATCAATCATTTATATTGATTTCCGCAAAGTCATCAATTAGGGTTAATTAATAGTATCTAAAGCAAGCAATCTTACGAAATACTAAACCCTAGATAACTTGATAAGCTAACATGACATCATGAACATGGATCAACACAATAAGCAAGAATATTGTCACTAACTATCCTAGCATGCAATTGACCAAGACACATGAACAATTCCTCACCTTACAGCTATTGGAATTTAGCAAAACATTTAAAATCCTAATCAACAATTAACAAGCTTCTATGATCTAATAGGCTTATTCAACCATAATAATCAAAACACCAAGTAAAGATTAAACATGAACCCTAAATCTAAAGAACACAATCAATAGAAAACAAGATCCATGTGAAGCAATAGTTAAATAATCAATCAAGATAATAAATACTTATACGCATCATGAAAACAAAACCAAGTCTTTACTATTAATATAACGAAACCATATCAAACAATTGTCCAAAGCAAGAATCAAGTCAAAAACACATGTTCATCAAACCTAGGTAGACATGAAGTCTAGCCTAGCATAATCATAATCAAATAACTAAACCAAAGAGCAAAAGGAAACATCATGAAATATAATGAACAAGAACAAAGATAAAGAACGAGAGAACCCGTCTTAATCGACCCTTGAACACTTGGATGAAAGCTTAATGATCCTCCTTGATTCCTAGCTCCAAAACACCTTCAATCTTAGCTTAAACCCTTGGAAAATCGGCTAGAATAAACTTACAATCGGCTAGGTTTGCAAGAGATGTTTATATAAGCGAGTAACGGGCTTGGACTTGCAAGGATGGCTGACCAGGGAGCCCTAGGCGCCGGGCGGCCCCTTTCTTCGCGTGCGGCGGCGCCCTAAAAAGGGAATTTTCGTTTTTTGCTTTTTATTTATTATTTAATCATGTTAGATCCCTTTCTTGAACTCTAAGTAACGTTTAGAACCTTCTAGACCTTCTTTTTCTTGACTTACAAATCACCATCTACATGAAAAAAAATCGAAACTCTAAGTGAACTAATCATGTAGTCATTGACGAGTAAAACGAACATAAACTTCGCATGAAATGATAGAAAGAATTAAGTTTAACATGCAAGACACCAAACGATATAAAACACAATAAACATATAATACTTGACTCAAAACTTAAATTAATAAAAGATAAACAAAACTCGAACTAAAACGAACTCAAAACATTAAATAAACATAACTTTATAAGGGATTCGAGATGTATAAATACATGTATATCAGTGTTGTATTTACTTATAAACACAGTTCTAAATATCATAGTTAATTTAAACTTTTCGCAGAATAGATAAGAGAAAACCATTCATTACATAAGTCTTAAACTTTAAACCATATAAGACATGTCTTAATTTCAAACATCATAAAATTAAGTCTTCAAGTGCCAGCTTCATTATTCTTCTGCCATGTGCCCCTCTTCAAGCCAGCTCTCATTCTACTCGCATGCGTGCATACCAAAAGTCAGCTACGCTGAGTGAGTTCGAGTTAATCAGGAAACATACAATACGTTCACATACTTATAAACATACCCGGAGTTATGTACATCTTACATACTTAACCTGTTCACCTTTCTTTCATACATACATATTACAGTTAACTCCGAACGTACCGAATCCAGGAGAGTTTCTAGCCCCATTTCCTTGTCATGTTTTCAGGGCTGTGTGCATACTCAATGGGATTAGTTAATACACTTACCTTAAGTGGCAAGTGTATGATATGTGATTGCTGACAGGTGGTCCATGGGACAACCCTTAATTGATTTAAAACAGTAATAATCATGCTTTGAATTTGTTTATATTGTGGAATTAGATAACTACGGTATGATTGGTGAATTGTAGGCTCAAAGAAGCATCTGGGGCTATTATGGAGTATACCGAGGCAACTGAATGAATCGAAGACGCGAGAGAGGTCAAATGAAGTGAAAACGGGAAGGCAAGGTCAAATTCAACCGTGGCCCACGGTCACCACCGTGAGCCACGGTCCAATATTGACAAAAACGACAGAGGCCACCGTACCGTGGCACTCTGTCTCACCGTGAAGACCACTGTGACCCACGGTTCAACCGTGGGCCACGGTCCAGCAGAAGATGAAATACACCGTGACTCACGATGTGAACCGTAGGCCACGGTTCATGTCGTAACTGCCATTTTATTTACTTATTTCAATCGGTTTTTTGCTAGACTTTTCATAATCTTTCATTCTAAACAAGCAAGAGACGAATTTTGGAGATTGAGAACAAGACTTTGGTTATTGTAATCATTCGTTTGGGTTTGTGATTCGTACGATTAACCTAATTGATGTGATGTTTAATCAAAAAGAAAAAAAAAACTCAAAAAGAGTCGATGTTTGAGTTAGTATCGTTTGTAAATAGTTGTGAGTGAGTTGTTTATTTGTTGAATAAATTGGGTTTCATCCACCATAAGTCACTAAATAAATCCGCTTCCACACCCTAACCTAAGCCACAACAAAACCCTTAGTTCTATTCTCTATGCAACCGGTGGGTAATGGGTGGAGATATGACTTGCTTCCAAACTTATTACATTGTGTTCATATTTGGTATTGAGGGCAGAGAGATACTAGCACATTTTATGCTGGTCCAGATATTAAACCGAGAGGAGAGATGTTATATTATGAGGGGTGTGATCATGTGTGCCTTAACCGGAAACAAAGTACACTCGTTTGGGCGGTTCCATAGTTTTAAATTGTAACATTAAATCGATTTGTTCACCATTATCACCTTTTATTACCTGGATGCCGGCTTTCTTGGGCACTACATGTGTTGGGCTCACCCATGCACTGTCTAAAATAGGATAAATGATCCCCGCATCCAACCATTTGATAACCTCCTTCTTCACCACTTCCCGCAAATTCGGGTTCAACCGTCTTTGAGTCTCCCTTGTGGGTTTAGCCTCCTCATCGGTAATTATTTTATGCATAACAATGGAAGGACTAATACCCTTTAAATCCGCCAACGTCCATCCAATAGTAGCCTTATGTGCTCCCAACACTTTTACCAACGCCCTCTCTTGTTCTTCCTCCAAGTTAGAAGCAATGATAACCGGAACATTCTCCCCTAAAAATGCATATTTCAAGTGACTTGGGAGTTCCTTCAATTCAACCTTTGGTGGACACTCCAAAGACGGCTTTGTGTCCGAATTGATCTCCGTTGGCAAATTCTCAAATTGATGTGTCCATGGTGGCCTTCCCTCTTGCATAGCTAAGACATCCTGTTTTTGTTCTTCCATCCTCAAAGCACAGACATGTACCTGTTCAGAATCATCACAAATACAAGCTTCTACACAATCTTCATCATATTCATGAGGAATACAATGGTCCACCAAATCTGTCATAAAACATTCTTCACCACTAAAAGAATTAGAAACGTTAGTAAAAACATTAAGTCGCATTTTACGATTGCCAAACGCCATGTCAACGGTACCAAATCTGCAATCAATGATTGCATGAGCAGTGTTCAAAAATGGTCGACCTAAGATAACATTTTGTTGTTGACTTGGGTCACCCGAAGAATAGTCTAACACCAAAAAGTCCACAGGATAGTAAAAATCCTCCACTTTCACAATAACATCTCGCACGATTCCACGCGGAAGTTTATAAGACAAATCCGCCAATACAACCGTGGTCTAAACACGTTTTAAAGGACCAAAGTCATATTGGTCATATAAACCCCCTGGGAGAATGCTTACTCCGGCCCCAAGATCTAGTAACGCCCTAGACATTTGAAAATCACCTACTTGAATACTAATTAAGGGCGTTCCCGAATCTTGAAGCTTAGGAGGAAGATCTCCTTTTAAAACCGCACTTACCCGCTCAGTTAAATCCACTCGTTTAGGCACTTTTTTTTTGCCTCTTTTGAGTGCATAGATCTTTTAAAAACTTAGCATACGCGGGCACTTGTTTTATTGCCACAAGTAAAGGTAAATTTACATTTACTTGCTTAAAAACTTCTCACATCTCTTCTTTTTGAGGACCCCTTCTAGAAATGATGTTTTTCTTACCCGGATCAAGTAAAGCCGAGGGAAATGGAACCGCATTTGGTTCCACTTCCTTATTTTTATCTTTTAAATTTGAAGTTTGACCCAGAGTTTGTAACGGTTTTTCAAAAGTGACATGTTTAGTGGGTTTATTTGTTACAATTTCATCATCACTTTCATTA
This sequence comes from Bidens hawaiensis, assembly GCF_021521415.1. NCBI lineage: Eukaryota > Viridiplantae > Streptophyta > Magnoliopsida > Asterales > Asteraceae > Bidens > Bidens hawaiensis. The sequence continues at coordinate 809,250 of NW_027491256.1, forward strand.
CCTGTAATATCCTCAACTTCCCCATCAACCACACCCGGTGATAAATCTTTTTTATATTCTTTACCACTTCTTAAAACACTAACGTGGTTAATAGGAACATTACGAGAAGAGTTATGAGAAGGATTTACCTTTGTGTCGCTTGGAAATTGACCTTTATTCTTTTTCAACTCGGACACTTCAGTTGCGAGTTGACCCATTTGTGTGGTCAAAGATTGGATGGCCTTATCTCTTACTTCATCCTTTTGCATTCGCGCCTCATCAAGTTGATTTCTTCGTTGCATGTCTTGTTGCATTAACTTCAACATGTCCATAACCTCACTACCACTCGATGAACTTTGACCCGTTGACCCGCTTTGACCGCCACCCCCTTGACCTTGAAATCCTTGATTATTCCCGCCATGATAATTACCTTGGTTATTATATTATTGGCGAGGGACATAATTGCTTTGATTTCCTTGAAAATTCGGGTTAGATTGAGTGGCCGGATTTCCATAACGAAAATTCGGGTGATTTCTTAACCCGGGGTGGTAGGTGTTGGAGTTCATGTTGTAATTCCTACCACCTCCCCCTTGGAGTGCATTTACCTCTTCCACCGGCGCTTGACCTACCGTACATACCTCTGTTGCATGACCCAACTCGTTACAATTTGTACAAACATTGATAACTTGATTAGTGGTTTGTACATTTCCTTCTTCCACAGATTGCACTTGCGGTCTACTAATCGCCGGTCTCGCTCTTCTACCGGTTTGGGCCTTTCTCTTTGAAGTAACAGCCATTTGTTCCAAATACGCCCAATCGTCTTGTTCATAATTTGTACCAAATGTACCATTAGTGATCGACCGCAAATCCCGTTCATCCTCCATGCTCAAACCCTCATGAAATGCATTCAACAACTCCCATAAAGCAATACCATGATGAGGAAAATTTTTAATCATCATGTCAAACCTCTAAAATGCTTCATGAAACATTTTCCCCGATTGTTGTTGGAAGGTTCTCAAACTTCTTCTTGCATCATTGGTCTTTTGGGCCGTGTAAAATTATTCTAAAAATCTTTGTTGGATTTCGGCCCAAGTATAAACAAACGCGGAAGGCAAAGTATAAAACCATCTTTTTGCCTTGTCTTCCAATGAAAACTGAAATAAAACCAACTTCAGATCATCCAATGTAAAACCTTGACCCCCAATTGTGTTGCAAATGGAGTCATATGCCTCCAAGTGGAAGTAAGGTTCCTCCGTTGCTAGACCTTTATACTTCGGAAGACTTTGAAGTGAATTTGTTCTTACTTCAAATGTCTTCCCTTGATTATTGAGAGGGATAACCACCGGAGACGGATTGTTAGTAATTATGGGTCTGAAATGGGCTTCAATTCCCCGAGCCATCTCTCTTGCGTGCCTTCTTGGTACCCCCATTGGTACTCTTGGTTGACCCATTTACCTATAAACGGGCCTTTGCTGTGCAAACTGTTGTTGAAACTGTGGTTGGGGCATTTGTGGTTGAAATTGTGGATCTTGAGGTTGCCCTTGCGGTTGTTGAATAATTGGTGGCGGAACTTGTTGATTCACAACAACCGGTGGTTGTTGTTGAGCTTGTTGTTGAATCGGTGATGGTTGCACGTTTTGTTGGACAACTACCGGTTGTTGAGGCGGTTGTTGAACAACCGATGGTGTTTGTCTATTAAACCCTTGCACCCATTCCGGATGTTGCCATTGACCATATACCAAATTTCCCGGATTTACCCTTTGACTTCCATCACCTCCCATGTAGTAACCTTCCACTTCATACCCCTCGAATTCATTGTCAAACCCATATCCATATCCCTCACCTTGTGATCTTGAATGTTGCATAAACTGTTGGGGTTGGTATTGGTAGTTTGATTGTGATTGTTGAAAGGGTGGTGGTGGTTGATATTGTTGAGATGATGATGACGCACCAAAGGTGGGAAAAAGGTTGGTAATAGGTGGCAATGTGGATGATGTTGCATAGGTGAATTGAGCATTGATGGGTTCAGTTGTGGGTGGTGGTTGAAGTTCACTTGATGCTGTTTGTATATTAGTAGTGATTGGTGGAGGTGGATTTGGTGGAGGTATGGTCGGGACTGGTTGACCCGAAGTGGAAACTGGTGAATCCATGTTGTTTGATGTTGTTGGAGAACCAAGAAACTTATTCTCCCTATGTAAGACTCGGTTTCTTCGAAGTGTTTTGTCAATCTCGGGATCAATAACTAGCGGTGATGACCTGTTAGATCTTCTAGTATGCATACACCTGTAGGTACCTGAACACTAACACAACCAGCGTAAACCCAAAAATAACAAACAAAAACTACTAAATCTAACACACGTTGCGCACTACTCCCCGGCAACGGCGCCAAAATTTGACGTGAGGTCGAAGACTCACTCAAAGATAAACCGATTACAACTAGTTAGATAGTGGTAAGCGGGTGTCGAACACAGAGAGTTTGTGGAAAATGCATTGCTAAGCAATTTTGTTATTTATCTAAATTAAACTAAATGCAAAAGTAAATTCAAAGATTTGGTTGTTTGGTTTTGATAACAAAAAGAACTAAAACAATAAACGAGTTTTAAACAATATAAGAAACAATGCTCTCTCCCGATTTCATGTTTGAATGATATATGAATGTTATAGAAAGTATTGAGAGTATGCATGAAAGTTTATGCATATAAATATAAAGAAAGGTATGGTATAGTTGCACGGAATAAAGGGACCAGACCCTAATAATATATGTGAGGATATGGACTAGACCCTAATAATATCTGTGATGTTGGGGACCAGACCCTTATAATATCTGTGATGTTGGGGACCAGACCCTTATAATATCTGTGATGTTAGGGACGAGACCCTTACAATATCTGTGAGGTTATAGGACGGAATACTCTTTAAAATGTAACTATAGTTATGCATGTATCATGAAAGTAAAGAAAGTATGAAAGAATAAACGTATGAATGTATGTATGAAAGTAAGGTGAACATGTTAAGTATGTAATATGTACATACCTTCGGGTATGTATATAAGTATGTGAACGTATTGTATGTTTCCTGATTAACTAGAACTCACTAAGCGTAGCTTACTTTTAGTATGCACGCAGGTGAGTAGGATGAGACAGCTGGCTTGAAGAGGGGCACATGGCATAAGAATAAAGAAGTTGGCACCTGAAGGCTTAATTTTATGATGTTTGACCTTAAGACATGTTTTATATGGTTTAAATTTTAAGACTCATGTAATGAATGGAATTCTTTTATCTGTTCCGCAAAAAGTTTTAATTAACTCTGATATTTAGAACTGTGTTTATGAGTAAATCCAACGCCAATTTTGGGCACCGAGATCGGGGCCTTACGGAATCCTTATAAAATTTATCTTTAATTCGTGTTTGTTTCCGCAATCATTCTTAACTAGGAGTTTTCTGTTGATAATTCCCGAAGAGCGTGACATCATATCTTTCTTATCAATTCGTTTGTCTTTTGCTTATTTGATAAGGTGAATAACTCATTCCCCTTTTTACTTATTTTTAATCATTTTGGGGACCTATTCATATCATATCATATTTACATATTACTTAGTATTCGCATTAGCAAACTGTTAACCTTGTGTGCATATCAATTATTTGCCTAGTTTGTTACATGTCTATTTGTTTATTTGATCGCATTTGGAGAGGTCCATCATAATCACATTAATAGTATAATCATACGGCCGTCGTGGTAGCCAAAGCCCACTTCGCAAGGCAATGGTTTTACCGACACTCATTATTTGCTCATTGGCTTTTTTGTTTATCTCACAAATAACAGTTTTGCATTTTTTATATTATATTATATTTAAATTGCTGATGTTTTACTCACTCAACGTTGTGTTGACAAATCTACTTTATTTTGTATGCATATGCAGGTTTTTGTGTGAATTGATTGCAAGTTGGTAAAGAACTTAGTGATATTTAAGTTAGAAGAAATTATGAAGACTATTTGAATTTGAATTTATTTTAAGTATTATGTATTTGGATTATTTAATTTAAATTAATAGATATTTTCACTTTTAATTATGCATGATAGTACCTTGTGAGCTGTGAACAATCAGTTTGCGCCCCGGCATTTCCGCCTTAGGTCGGGGTGTGACACTCAAGGTGGCTGCGAGTTCAATTGACAAGATTCCGTTTTTCAATTCTCCGTTTCCTGATGATATCTCCGACCACGGTGAGAAGAAACAACAGCAAAATGATGTTTCTCATGCGAAATCGCCAACGTGTACCAACACATCGGAAACTAGCAAGGGTTCCGGCCTTTCATTTCTAAGCATCGTTTTTCTTAGCAGATATGGTGGTTGACTGGTTTTGTGGTGGTGGCGTGCTAGTTAGCGATGACGGTGGAGGATTGAGATTGTGTTGGAGTGGTGATTGACAAGATGGTGTGATAGTGGTGATGTAGATGGTGGATGATGATTTGAGGATGATGGATGATGATTTGAGATTTGATCATTATCTTATATTAGTTTAATTATAATTGTATTCATTAGTTTTTTTTTAGTTTTAAATACTAATAAACAATAAAATAATATAATAGGTAAAAATATCGTTAACTTAAGTTTAAAAAACTAACGGACTTAACGATTAGAAAACCTGAATGGTTCAACTGCAAAAAGAAAACTATTTGAAAGAAAGTCGTAAAATTAATCAAATTTTAGGGACAATTTTGACACTTTACTCGTTGGAATATGATATCATATCTAAAAAATTAGAACAGAATTACAGAAATTGTCCTTTATGTTTGCACTCAATTTTAGTGGTTGTCATTTATCTTTAAAAGTAACATATTTTGTACTTTACGTTTCCAAATGTTACATCGTTTGTCCTTTAGCCCTAACCCAGTTAGTTTTTATCGTTAAGTCTGATCATGTGCCTTGCACGTGAGGGTAAATGGGTCATTTTACCCATTTATTAAAAAAACATTTTGAAAAATAAAACATATATATATATATATATAGTATAATAAAAATGAAAAAATATCTCTCTCTCTCTCTCTTCCGTTCATACATCACTACCACAGATTCTTCGGTGAACCACCAAAGCCACCGAAATCCGCCACCAGGCTAGCCCATCCACCGTTGTATCTCTCTCTGAGCCACCACCTCTACAACCATCTTCACTGTCAAATTAATTTAAACAGAAGCACCACCACCGTTCTCCGGCGAACCACCACACCCACCAAAACCCACCACCAGGGCTAAGCCTAGCCCATCCACCACTTTCTCTCTCTCCGAGCCACCACCTCCACAACCCTCTTCACTGTCAAATTAATTTAAACAGAAGGAGCCACCTTAAATCGAAGCCCATTCATGGTCTTCAAGCCAAATTGAAACCCTAATCGAAGTTCGTTCCTCGTATTACGGCTAAATCGGATCTCGTTCATCATATCCCGGCCAAATCGGAAGCCTAATAGAAGTCCATTCATCCATTTCCGGCTAAATAGAAACCGTAATCGAAGCCCGCTCACTGTCTTTCATTGACCGATTAGGGCCTCGTCTTAAACCTAAGAATTTTAGATCTTCAACAATGGTGGAGGGACGGCTTCATCTTTATATCATTAAGGATGATGAAGACCTTACAGAGAAGTGGAGGGGATGCAAAGATGATGTTTGCAGAGATGGCGGTTAGAGGTTCGACGGTGATGGTGGTGGTGATGGTGATGTTATATGAACAGGATGAGAGAGAGAGAGAAGTTTGAGATACAGAGAGATATATAATTATTCATTTATATTATATTATGTATTCTTTTATTCTTAAAATGTTTTTTAATAAGTGGATAAATTGACCAATTTACCCTCATGTGCAAGACACATGACCAGACTTAACGATAAAAACTAACTGTGTTAGGGTTAAATGACAAACAATGTAACATTTGGAAACGTAAAGTACAAAATATGTTATTTTTAAAGATAAAGGACAATCACTGTAATTAAGTGTAAACATAAAGGACAATTTCTGTAATTTTGTCAAAAATTAAAAGTAAAATAATAAATAGTAATATAAAAAGAAAAACGTGCGTAAATGAAGAAAATCAAAGTGTTCAAAAAACAGAAAATAATTCACGTATTCAATAATTATGTATGACGTCACCATAAATTATTGTTGAAAACGTGTACGCCAAATTAGTAAACTAAAATAATTGAAGTGTCTTGTACTTTAGTAATTATTATCACAACGATACAACATTACAAAATTTGTAATATTTTAACTTTTACGAAGAGAAAACGTAAAAAATCAAAAATTAAAAAAATGGGTCATTTTCGGTGGGCGTATTGAAATGACCAACTTGACCTTACCTAACCAAGTCTTAAAAGTAAAATCCAAGGACATTTTCGTCATTTGGTCAAACAAAAACAGAACTAGTTTAAGATATCCAGACAAAATCCACTCGTGATGAAACAAGGGGTCCGGAAGTAGACCACGGATTGACAAAGACGTTTTAAGCAAGAAAAATGTTAATAATTAAATATTAAATAAAATAAATAATAAATTCACTAAAAAAGTGTATATAAACTCCTTGTGTCACATGAAAATCCTTTCTTTCTTTTTGGCAACCCGGGCATTTTCAGCAAGGTACACACCTACTTTCTCTCTCTCTTTATTTATTTATTTTTCTTTTTATTTATTTTGTTAAGTTATAATTATTTGGTTATATTTAATATAATTGCTCATGATTTACTTATTATGAAAATTAACTAGTGGGTCTGATCTCTGAAACAGTAGCAATGTATGTATGTTTTTTTTTATGCAATTGGATTATTTTTTCTGTATAATAACATGAATTAATCATCAAAAGGGTATATTAAATATGAGATTTAAGATGGGTTTCATGGTTACAACAATAATATATTGTGCAATTTGTGAGATCTTTAGGCCTTCTAAATTATGAATCCTAGTTTGATCTTGGTTGATTTTGGATTTTTGAGTTTTCATGATGTGAAATGTTCAAGAATTGAAATAACATGGAATTTGTTCTTAGGGTGTGACAAGAAACTAATATATAATTATTATTTTCATATATTCATTAGGTTCTATATGTTATTTATGCAGATTTTAGGTGTTTGTGTGCGAAGAAGACCGAACATAAATAAGAAATGCAATCTTGCATAGTACTTGAATAACATGCATTTTCCAAAAATAATGAGCACTTTTCTGTAAAAGAATATATATTTGAATTGTAAACATGATGGAAATCGAAACAAGTTCACGAGCCAATAATATTATGATGGTGGAAGTCAACACTGGAAATGTGAGGGTCAATGAGAAACGGCCCTTGGAAATTACTTCACCTGCAAAAGAAGCAAGAAAACATCCGGACAACAACGGAAATAACACCACTGTCTTTATTAACCATGGTGAGTTTTACTTCAATTTTATAAGTGCATATATTTAAGGAATTTATGTATCTGTATTTTTATATATGTCTAAATTGTTTTTTAGGTGTGATGGCTTGGAACGAGAGCAGAAGAAAATGGGTCGGAGATAAATCTCAAAGATCACAAAGAGGAAGAATGCCCGAAGATCCGGTCATAAGGTTTGACTTATATTTGACTTTTGAGGTCAAATGCATATAAATTTTCAAGTTTATGTTTAATATAAGCATATTGAAGTTCTAAAAAAAACAAATAATTATCTAGAGTTGGATACTTATTCAATTGATCTCAAAAACTCTTGACATGCTCGTTTATTTGACCTCAAAATTTTGAATTCCGTTTTGCAGCTGGTCGACTACTTATGAAGAACTGCTTTCTAATAACGACCGTTTTCCAGAGCCAATTCCTTTGCCTGTAAGTGTTTCAAATACCAAAAGCATTTAAAAAACGTTTGAACTGACCAAACCGAACACTATCTAATGAGTAATCGTGGTTTTGATTATTTTGGCAGGAGATGGTAGACTTCTTAGTTGACATATGGCTTGATGAAGGTTTGTATGATTAGACGATGAATCAGAATCCAGTGTTGCAGTAGAAGAATTACCCTCATGACTCGTCAGAATGTTAATATATAGCACTGCAGCTTACAAATCCAGTCTGATTTTTTATCCGGTTGTTAATTTATTAATAAACTCAGGTTGGATATGCGTTGTTCTTCCAGCTTTTTTTATGGGAAGTTGTAACATAAATATGAATTTCTAGTGCTTATAAAAGACCAAAAAGTAGCTTTGTAACTAGTTTTTGTTGGTAAAATCAGAGATGGTGATAGAGAACAACAAAGGTTTGGGACAATTTTCTGGTTTATTATCAAACTGAAATGAATGATTACACTAGAATGAAAATTGCTGAAATGAATGATTACACTAGAATGAAAATTGCTGAATTGAAAGTACTTAAAACAAATGAAATCCTAAACTATTTATAAAGGAAAACAAACATAGCCTCCAAGTGACATGATCCCATGTTCTCCACATACTCCATGTTGCTTATTAACTGAAATACACCCCACATGCATATCCTTAATACTCGGTCAAACTTGAACTGAGTCAACAGTGAACTAACACTCTCCTCCTTACTGTTGACTTCCATCTCCAACATCTTCAACTCCCATTAGGTTCCTCATCTCTGCAAACTTGATTCGAGCCAACGGTTTGGTCATTATATCAGCCTTTTGCAAATCACCACGAACATGTTCCACATGAATTTGCTCACGTTCCACACACTCCCGTATGAAATGATACTTGGTGTCGATGTGTTTGCTACACCCATGAAAGACAACATTTTTCATGAGTGCAATGGATGACTCGTTGTCCACTAGTAACTTCACACTTTGACCCTCCAAACCAGTTAACTCACTAATCAGCCCCCTTAACCATAAGGCTTGGCACGCAGCTGATGTTGTTGCCATAAATTCAGCCTCGCACGAAGAAAAAGCCACCGTGCGCTGCTTTTGGGAGGACCAAGTAACCAGGCTGCCCGAGTAATAGAACGCCATCCCGGTCGTTCCCCTTCTATCATCCAAATCAGTCCCGTGACTGCTATCACTATACCCGATCAATTTGCCATTTCCACCCTTTGTGTACTTCAACCCATAGCTCATAGTTCCTTTAACGTACCTCATAATCTGCTTTACAGCTTTGAAATGGCTCATCTTTGGCTTCTCCATGTACCGGCTTACAGCTCCTACGCAATAGCCGAGATCAGGCCTTGTGTGAACCAAATACCGGAGACTCCCAATGAGTCGCCTATACTCGGTAGGGTCAACCAGTTCACCTTCATCTTTTGTCAAGTTCAGTTTAGGTTCCATCGGATACTTTGACGGATTGCAGCCCAACATCCCAACTAAATTAAGTATCTTCTTGGCGTACGCTTCTTGTTTCATAGCGACCAGCCCCTTCTTCTGTTTCACCTCAATACCAAGGTAAAAAGAAAACAAGCCCAAATCACTCATATCAAACACCTTCTTCATTTTATGCTTGAACTCACCAATTTCCCTTTCATTTGACCCTGTCACGATAAGATCATCAACGTACACACCAATAATTAGAGTCGAACCTGACTTTTGAACTTATAAACAGCTTGTTTATGTGTGCATTTGCTGAACCCCAGTTCTCTAAGTGCTTTGTCAAGTCGAGCATTCCATGCCCTCGACGCCTGTCTCAACCCGTAAAGCGCCTTGTTAAGCCTATAAACCAAATCTTCCTTCCATTTAACTTCAAAACCATCAGGCTGCGATACGTAGACCTCCTCCTTAAGGTCTCCGTTTAGGAAGGCTGACTTGACATCGAGGTGATGCACAAGCCACCCCTCCTTCGCTGCAATAGCTAATAGTAAACGAACTGTTTCTAACCTTGCAACCGGCGCAAAAACTTCATCAAAATCAACTCCTTTTCTCTGTACATAACCCTTTGCTACCAAACGGGCTTTGTGCTTCGTGACCGTACCATTTTCATTTTGTTTCAGCTTGTAGACCCACTTCAGTCCAATTGCTCGATGATTTGATGGCAATTTAACTAAAGACCAGGTCTTGTTTCTTTCAATGGAATCAATCTCACTTTGCATTGCTTTCTTCCATTTTTCATCGTGGCTTGCTTCTCTGTACGAAGTTGGTTCCCATCAATTAACAATAATTCTTCATCTTCAATTGGTACAGTATCTTCATAAACATCGTAAATTGAACGGAACCCCTGAGGAGGTGTGTGATCGTATGTTGAATCACTCACTGGTCCGCCACCGGTAAGGTTAGAAACCGAGTTCTCCACGCCGCCCTCTTGGCTTTGTGAACCTGTAGAGTCAAACAATGAGGTAAAAGTGTTATTAGATGGTGTCATAGTGTTGTCCTGCCCAGCATTGTGATTTGGTTGTCTCGGCCCAGACCCTACTGTTCCGTTGATCTGCACTTCAGTCCAACCAGTTCTTGAGTTGGACTCCATATTTTGAATCTCTCCCCAGGCCCAACATCTTTTTTCATCAAAGACCACATCACGGGCTACTACAACCTTTTTCAGAATAGGATTGTACAGCCTATACGCCTTGCTTCCATCTTCAATACCGAAATACACCATCGGGACACTTCTATCACTTAGCTTTGTTAACTGGTTCGATAGTTTCTTTACATGAGCAACACAACCAAACACTTTCAAGTGATTAAGTGTTGGCTTGTTCCCTTTCCAGCCTTCATACGGTGTTTTATTGGCCACCGCCTTAGTTGTAATTCGGTTAAGCAAGTATACCGAATGTCGAACAGCTTCACCCCAAAACACATCTGGTACTTTCATCGTCTTCAAAAGTGATCTCGTCATCCCGAGAATTGTTCTATTACGGCGCTCCACTACCCCGTTCTGTTGTGGGGTGTAAGGAGCCGTTAATTGGCGCTTAATCCCTACATGTTGACAGAACTCGTTAAACTGATTAGAATTAAATTCTCCACCATGATCCGTTTGAAGTGTCTTCACGACATAGGGACTCTCCTTTTCAACCTGTACTTTGAACCTTTTAAACCACTCAAAGGCATCATCCGTATTCTTAATCAAATATACCCACATATACCGGCAGTAATCATCAACGAGTAAAAAGAAGTACCGATTGCCTCCGACGGTTTGTGGTGAAATCGGACCACAAAGGTCCGCATGAACGAGTTCCAGCGGTCTACTTGCTCTCCATTTTGATTCAATAGGAAATGATTGCCTCGCTTGTTTCGCCACCAAACAACCTTCACATACTTGTGTTGGGTGTGATATACAAGGTATACCATTCACCAAACCCTTCTTCACCATAGACTCTAGGACTGTAAAGTTTGCATGCCCCATAAGTGCATGCCACACCCAAGCTTCTTTATCAGACACGGCTGCCAAACAAACAGGTTTGGAAATAGTGAGAGCTATTTTATACAACCTGTTTGCTGATCGTTGCACCTTCATGATGAGTCTTCCTTGCTCATCATACATCCTTAAATAGTCTCGGTGTAGCCTTACATCATACCCGTCTTCCGTCATTTGACCCAAACTCAGGATGTTATTGTTCAAGGCTGGTACAAAGTACACGTTTGGTATCACCAACTGGTCACCATTCTTGCCTTCAACGACAATTACGCCTTTTCCTTTAATCTGAACCTTCGACCCGTCACCGAAACGCACCTGACCTGTTACACTTTCATCCAATTCAGAAAATGATTCCTTGATGCCAGTCATGTGATTGCTGGCTCCGTTGTCCAAGTACCACACATCTCTGCTTCCCTTGATTCCGGTCTCGTCTTGACCCGGAATCACCTGATTCTCATTCAACATCACCATCAACGATGTTTCTTCTCCAAGGACCGTTAAGTAAAGAGCGGGCTCTTCTTCTTGCGCTTGTGTCAATTGGCTGCCTCATCGGGTTTCTTTCCTTCTTCACACTCCGAGGCGTAATGACCTAGCTGCTCACACTTAAAACATTTCACATGTTTTTTGTCTTTGGATTTATGACTTGAATTGCCCCTCTCCTGTTGTGGACCGCCACCCCAGCGACCACCTCTGCCACGACAGTACCCACGACCTCGTGACCCACATCGTCCCCCTCTTTCACCAAATGAACCTCGAACACGACCACCATGCGAATTACCTCTACTTGTACTTCTTTGGCTTCCTTGGCTATCAGTTTTTGAGAACATCAAAGTATTCTCCCCGGTTGTATTTCCCTTTTTGAGTCTCAACCGATCTTCATAGGCCTTTAACCGACCAACAACCTCCTCAAACGGCATGCCATCTACATCCGTTGTCTGCTCAATCGAAGCCACCAGTTGAATAAACTTCTCAGGGACTGAGTCTAGTAACTTTCTCACCAGGATCCCGTCTTCAAGAGTGGCCTCAAGACTGTTGTACTTCGACATCATCCCGCTTAATTTTCCAGAGAACTCATCAACCGACTCGTCACCTTTCATCTTAAGTGCCTCAAACTCACTTTTGAGGGTGTTTAGGCGTGCCTTCTGCACACGGTCAGCACCGACGTACCGTATTTTCAACGATTCCCAAATCTCCTTCGCCGTTTTCTTCTTTGCTACTTGCAATAAAACGTCTTCCGGGATCGCTTGAAAGATGAATGCACGAGCCGTCTTGTTCATCTTCTCATCTTGCACCGCTCCTGTTGTTGGTTCAATCGAATCCCACAACCCTTGAGCGTCCATCACTGCTTCCATTTTGATCGCCCATGTTGTGTAGTTTGTTGGGGTTAAGGTCGGGATTTGGAGGGATACGGTACCAGTTTCTTTTGGGGCTGAAGTGTTTTTGACAATTGACATGGTATGGAATTTAGGGTATTTTGGCATGTAAGATTTGGAGTTGGATTTGAACTCGGGCTCTGATACCAAGTGTTGGTAAAATCAGAGATGGTGATAGAGAACAACAAAGGTTTGGGACAATTTTCTGGTTTATTATCAAACTGAAATGAACGATTACACTAGAATGAAAATTGCTGAATTGAAAGTACTTAAAACAAATGAAATCCTAAACTATTTATAAAGGAAAACAAACGTAGCCTCCAAGTGACATGATCCCATGTTCTCCACATACTCCATGTTGTTTATTAACTGAAATACACCCCACGTGCATATCCTTAATACTCGGTCAAACTTGAACTGAGTCTACAGTGAACTAACAGTTTTCATGTATCTATGCTACTTATTTGCCGATAAAAAGTTAGATGGCTCGAATTCGACTTATTCGTTGTGGAGGTCATGGAAGTTTGCATTATGACGTGTTTAAAGACTGCAAAAACACGCTTTGTTTGAAAATATTTGTGTCTATTTGTGCACCAACATGCTACGAAAAAAAAATCAAAATTTATCAGTAATTGACTTAGGGATGCCAATCGTCTCAGGTTCGTGGGTTGAAGGATTTCAGGTCAACGGGTTGAATAGGTGAACATGAGCCCGGCCCATATATTTATTTGCATATCTCAAGATGCATTTTCATTACTACTATAAAGTGATACGCGAACTGGATTAAAGTATCTACTTTTTTACTTGTGTAACTTATGGCTTATGAACTATTTTCTGACTAAAAATAATAGTAAGTAAACATAGACATGTTAACCAAATGGTTGAATGCACCTTCTAATTAAAGAATCCCAAAGGGTCAAATAGCATCTTCTTGCACATGCAAATGTTGTATACTACTTGACATCAATCTTACAATATGGTAACATTAAAAACCACAAGTGATGAATAGTGGATGACCTGACTCTGATTCGATCCTTTTAATTACAAACTACTTACTCCGCAAGCAAATGCTGATCTAGCTTGATATCTCTAGCTTGATTCTCGTGATTTCTGCACGATACAACAAACGAATTGACACAACTTATTTCATTAGTGGTAGAAGAGAAAACGTAAACTTTTTGTTTCTTCTGTTTGTTCAACATTTCAATTTGTGGGATATATGTGACTTGTAGTTTATATGAGAAGATATAAATTTCAAGATTTAATGACTGAAATAAGAGGTGGTGTAAATGAATAAAAATATACATACCATCATCTCATGATCTCCCATGATCTCTTCAATCACCTCAAGTAATGGTTTATCCGCACTATCCGGTACAGCTGCTGCAAACACTGCTCCTGCTAAACCTGTTGCATAGTTTGACTTACCGGGTCAAACCAAATTATAGGTAAATCTTGACAACTACATCTATATTCATTCTAAAACGGAATATTATGCCTTAGTTGTAGCAGATTTCATATTATATATAAATTTGGTCAAAAAGTCAAATCCCATTTTGTTTGACCTCAAAAGTCATGTAGAGACTCTTATTACGACAATAACAAAATAATAATTACCGGATTCTGGGAACGCATCAATGAACATCATCATCTCCTCGCCTGTAAGTCCAGATAAAAAGCAAATCCTAGGTAGTGATCCTGCAATCTGGATACAACCCACACACATCAAATTGGTTGTGTGTAACACCATGTCAATTACAACAACAGTTTCTCATATATGACTAGGTAACAAACCTTTGAAGCTTCAAGGTTCGGTTGCTTAGTATTTATTGCTTCCCATAGAGAGCCATTCAACATGTCTTCAGTGCAAAAAATAACCTCCAAGAATTCACCATCCAACTCTTTCAAAAACTTTTGTATCTGCAACAACAAAATGCGTTATATGTAAGAATATGAACGACTGAATTGATTTTCAATCAATAGGTGATTACAATACTAATAAACCCTAATGATAATATACATTCCAATACTCCCCGCAGTTAGAGCGGTAGAAAATCAGACGCTCTATAAAACAATAAAAAGAGGACACTAGTATTAAAAATAAAAAAAAAACTAGTTTCGACCTCAACTCTTAACTTGTAAGTACAAAATTCTGGCAAAGATTACAACAAATATATACCAACAGGTAAAGAAGTTACCTGAACAACCTCATTGACTTGAAACCCAACCAACAACAAAGCCTGCAAATATACGGGCACCCGTTTATTAATTTACTTGATATAAGTAAGTACTATTTGTAGGACATTAAAATGACACTATCTACTTGTTATTGGAAGTTAATCAATTTGTTTTTTGAGATTGACAAATGATGAAGAACTAACCACAACTTACTGGTGGACCAAATGTAGGATCATCAGGATTTAAGGGAACAAACTTGGAATCTTCCAACAACTCAGGAGAAGTATCTACAAAATCAACATGATAAATCACCAAAATGACACTAAAACTCACAAGGAACTAAGAAAGCAAACCTTCTGGGGCTGCTTTGAGGAGGTCCAGGCCATGGTGGGTGGGTCGGGTTCGGGTCTGGAATGATGATGGATAGTTGAAAACATTTACGGGTACAAATGGGTTTGAGAGATCAAGACGCTGAGTGCAGGTAAAGAGTCTTGTTATGAACATGGAAGAAGCCATGAGAGAGAGATGGAGACGAAGATAAGATGAATGAAGGGTATCTTGTTTATCCTATGTTTCTGGTTGTGTTTGATTTTATGAAAGTCATCTTTGATCCTCCAATTTTGTTTTAGGTGTCAAATATTGGGTTATGATTTATGTTTTTAAACATTAACCTATATATAATTGGAAAATGATTATTATCTATTATCTGCATAGACCCGTTCAATGAAAACAAAATCCCACCACTCGTTGCTAGCACCGTTTAATGGAAACATAAGCGAAACCTTTTAGACGAACAAATGGAAACCCAAGCGAAAAAATAGAAACCACAACGAGTAAAAGACTACTTAAATGAAGGACTCACCTCTTTAGTCATCCCACGAACCCTGATAGACACATCCAATGAAAATAAAAACGACATTTTTCAAACGAAAAAATGAAAACCTAAACGAACAAATGGAAACTATGATTAGTAAAAGAAGACTATAATGAAGGACATGCCTCCCTAATCATCCCACTAGTCGCTGTTAGTCCCATTAAGTGAAAGCAAAAGTCCACTAGTCACTGATAGCCCCGTTTAGTGAAACAGAAGTGAGACTTTTCACACGAACAAATGGAGGGCGAAAGGAACAAATGGAAACAAAAACGAGCAAAAGAAGACCTTAAGAAGGGACTCACATTCTAAATCATCCTACGTGTCCTTGATATCCCTATTCAGTGATAGCAAAAGGCCACCAGTTGTTGCTACCCTTGTTCAGTGAAACAAAATCGACACATTTCAACCGAATAAATTGAAACCCAAACGAACAAATGAAAACACAAGTAAAAGAATACTAGAATGAGGGACTCACCTCATCAATAATCCCATGAGTTCTTAATAGCCCTGTTTAGCGAAAACAAAAACCCACCAGTCGCTACTAGCCTGGTTCAGTGCCCCGTCCAGTGAAAACAAAAGTTACGTGTTTCAAACGAACAAATAGAAGCCCAAACGAACATATGGGAACCACAACGAGTTAAAGAATACAAGAATGACGAACTCACCTCATAAGGTATCCCACGATTCCTTGATAGCCCTGTTTAGTGAACAAATAAAAGCCCACTAGTTGTTGCTAGCCCCGTTCAATGAAAAACAGAAGCGACACTTTTTAAACGAACAAATGGATGCCCAGCAAATAAATGGAAACCATAATGAGTAAAAGAAAATAGAATGATGGGCTCCCCTCCTTAATCATCTCACGAGTTCCTAATAGCCACCATCAGTGAAAACAAAAGCCCACTAGTCATTGCTAGCACCATTGAGTGATAAAAACGACACTTTTCAAACTAACAAATGGATGCCTAAACGAGCAAATGGAAACTACAAGGAGTATAAGAATACTATAATTTGGGACTCACCTCCTTCATCATTTCACAAGTCCCCGCCTGATAGGTGAAAACAAACGCCCATCAGTCATTGCTAGCCCCGTTCAGTGAAAACAGAAGAGACACTTTTCAAATGAACAAATGGAAACCACAATGAGTAAAAGAAGACTAGAATGAGGGACTCTCATCTTTAATCATCACACAAGTCCTTGATAGCCCTGCCAGTGAAAACAAAATCCCACCAGTCACTGCTAGCTTGTACAGTGAAAAACAGAAATGACATTTTTCAACGAACAAATGGATGCCCAAGCGAACTAATGGAAACCACAACGAGTAAAAGAAGACTAGAATGATGGACTAACCTCCTTGATTATCCCACGAATCCTTGATAGCCCAGTTAAATTAATACAAACGCTCATCAGTTATCACAAGCCCCGTTCAGAGAAAACAAAAATGACATTTTCAAACGAACAAATGGTAGCCAAATGAACAAATGGAAACCACAAGGGATAAAACATGACTAAAATGTAGGAATCTTCTCTATAATCATCCCACGAGAAATTGATAGCCTCATTCAGTGAAAACAAAAATCCACCAGTGGCTGTTAGCCTCGTTAGTGAAAACATAAGCGACACCTTTCAAACAAACATTTGGAAGCCCGAACGAAGGAATGAATACCGCAACGGGTAAAAAAGACTAGAATGAGGGACTCACCTCCTAAAGCATCCCACGATCCCCTGATAGCCCCGTTTAGTGAAAACAAAAGCCCATTTGTCGACCCATTTAGTGAAATAGATACAACACTTTTCTAACGGACAAATGAAAGCCCAAACAAACAAATGGAAACCACAACAAGTACATGAAAACTAGAATGAGGGACTCGCCTCCTTAATTATCCAACTAGTTCCTGATAGCCCCGTTCAATGAATACAAAAGTCATCCAGTCGTTGTGTCACACCCCGACCAAAGGCGGCGAAACATGCCGGGGTGCAACGGATTGCTCAAGAACACTATGACACTATTAAGGTGACAACATTCACTCAACTCGTTTATTTTATTAAATAATCACAAATACAATTTGTTCAAGATAAAATACAAACAATTACATCAACACTAAATTCATTAAAGTATCCTAAAGGTATAATCTAAGTGACGAGTCTTCAATCTTCACAAGCAACCTAAAAGTAAACCTGTAGCATGCATAAAAATAGATTTGATCAACACGAATGTTGGTGAGCAATACACTAGTTTTTGATATATGTATATAATGAGGCAAAAATCACAATTCACATGTGTAAATAGAATAATGCAACAACCATTGTAAATGTAAAGTAAATAAACGTGGCTCGTTTCTATTTGGTAACAACCAAAATACTCAGAGAATGAGGCCCTATTCTACTAGCACAAGGCTAAAATAGTTAGGGGTGCGTATGATCATACTTATTGATGCTCAACAACAACATAAAAATAAACACTCGTGCACGTAATCAATTTGAGGAATAAACAAAGATAGAGCAAATATTCATATGAACACAAAATGTTGAATTGTGGGTTTAGTAATGAGGTCATAAAACGTGTAAGTTTGAATATGATACGCATGTCACCCCAAAAAAATGGGGAATGTGACTACTCATTTGGGATATGACACTTTGGTGACGAATTTGTTCAAGAAAAGGCTTCGGGAAAACGAGCTCAAAGAGTTAACGTACGAGTCCTAGGTTAAAAATATCCTTAAGTTCGTAGGATGTATTGAGAAACTTAAAGTAAAGTAAAAGACAAGTAAAGATATATAAACAAAGTTTTGGGGTTTAAATTGTAAAACTTAAGTAATTAAAGTGACGGTTTTGAAAAGAAGTTATCCCGAATTGAGGGTTGGTTTTTTATTCATAAGTTTTACTTAACCTTTGTTAAGTAAATATGTGGGGAATGGTTTAATGCAATAGTGCACGAACCCTTGTTAGATAAATAACAAACGGGATTTTAACGAGTGTTCGGTTTAGTCGGTTCGGGTCTTGATAAACTGTCAAGTCCGAACCCGACATTCCAAAGTGATAAAAATCATGAGATAAATTATTTAAAACAGAAACTTAACTAATGTTAGAAGTTCTATTAAGGAGAAACTCCAAACACCAATGTTAAGCGAATGTTAGGTTTTATCGGTTCAAGCTTGTTATAAGATCAAGTTAGATCCGACATACTGTAACATCCCCAAAATTTTGGTCCAAATTTGACAACTAATTAAAGTTGAATGATCAAATTATTGTCTAATAAGTAATGAGAAAATTCAAATAAAGTTATCTTATGTTAAGGATATGGAATAAGGAAATTCCATCCCACATTGAAATATGTAAGAAAGTGGAAGCATTCCACATGGGTATAAATAAGGAAATTAAAAACCCATCCCACATGAAAAGTGGTAAAGAAATGGAAGCTCTTTATAAGGAAGAGATTTTCCATAATAATATTCTAATATGTCTAGCATGCACCCAGTGGTCCTAGCGGAGGGTGCGAAGCACCCGACGCGCACGGGCTCGGGCTCGGGCGAAGGACGTTGGGCGATGGGCGCAATGTGGCGCTTTGATGGCGCACTTTGCACTTCGCACGCTCGCATCGTCGCGAGCTGCTTTAGAGCAGCCTTAGTATTTTTGGACAATAGGAGTTAGGCCTAGAAATGACAAGCTATCAAAAACAAGGGACTGAAAATGAAAAATGGTATATAGGGACCCATCGCGCTACGCGATGAGTCCAAGAACACGGCCATCGCGGTACGCGATGACCCGTGATGACTTAGGGACACATGTCACCCTCTGGTGACACGAAGCAGCAGGGAAGGACACGTGGCAGGCCACGTGGCGCCCATGCAGAAATGGTGGCGTTGCGGTACGCGACGTCCAAGGAAGAGGACCCATCGCGTACCACGATGGGATCCAAAAATCAGCCTATAAAGGGGGGGGGGGCTACGGCTCATTCATTTCTCACACATTTTTCACTCTCTCTCTAGAATTATACTCTTTCACTACCTCGGTTTCCGTGCCGACCCGATAATCGTCACCTCGTAATCCGTGCCATACACCGACGATACCTCGAAGTGCGTGCCACCCAAAATAACTCGACATTATATCTCGAAATACGTGCACGACACAACGAACAACATATGCCGCCTCGTTTTGCGTGCCAACCTTGAAGTTCGTGCCAAGCTCTAAGGTTCCGACAGTCTAAGCTCTAGTATGAATTAGAAAGTAGAAGTGCTGCTCAATCAATCTTAGTAATCAAACTCCGAATACCCCGGTAAGGTAGGGGTTCTACCTAAGTCATTATTTTATTATTATATTATATGGCTTGGACCATAGTCAGGGGTATAGCCCAAACCTTGATCATAAATATGTTTACATAAGCTTTAAACATACAAATGATTATACTAGTGTTTCTTTACAATTAAGAAACATCCGTTTTACATTCATAAGATAATATAGTTTCTTCACGATTAAGAAACATAGCATTCGTATACAAAGAATATAGTTAAAACATTGTTTCTTCATGTGTAAGAAACATAAGATTTTACATGCATAACAATCAATGAATGTTTCTTATTGAAGAAGAAACAGATTATAGTTGTTTCTTCATGAAGAAGAAACTCATCAAATGATTTGGTAAATAAACAGAAAGACTACGGGTCTAAATATTTTATTCACACAAATGATCAATCAAGGTTTAAAGCTATTTAAACCAGACTAAAGGTCTATAGCCGGATCAAGAGACGATCCGGATATTTATATACCTATTTTATTATAGGTCAATCAATCAATCAATCATTCATTCACAGTCAAGGTTTCAAACGAAATCACCATATCATTCAGAACAGACAA
The DNA here is from genome assembly GCF_021521415.1 of Bidens hawaiensis. Classification (NCBI taxonomy): domain Eukaryota; kingdom Viridiplantae; phylum Streptophyta; class Magnoliopsida; order Asterales; family Asteraceae; genus Bidens; species Bidens hawaiensis. Next base: position 829,810 of record NW_027491256.1, read on the forward strand.
TCACAGGTGAATACGTTCAAACCTTTACAATCAGTCAAAACATATTTATACTCAATGAGACGAACGGGTGTTTGTCTTAACGAGTCAATCAAATGTCTACATGAGATCAAGTAATCTCTAAAAACGTTATAATACAAAGTAGAAAATAAAATCAACTCAGACCGAATACGCATGTGTATGGATCCAAACATAACTGTTAAGCCCAATCAATCAGTCAATGGCCAGGTAGGTCGTAAGGGCTAAACGGTCATGACCAGTTCTCTATTCAGGGCCGTGTGGCTCGGAGAATACCGTTGTGTGTGTAGGGTAGTGGTACATATACCAGAAGTAGTAATGCTTCCGCTGAGTTTGTCGAGAAAACTATATTTGTATTATAATCGTCATTCAAATGTTTTATAGAGTTATACGTGTTCACCAGCATATAGCTGACGTATTTTTCCCCGCATTTCAGGGAATACAGATTAGTACAAGTAGCAAGACATTCATGGAGTTAGATGCTCGCAAGGTAATGATGGCTCAGTTTTTAATTATTAAAATATTGCAAACGGTATTTCAACAAGCTTTATAAATCAAACACCGGGTATTTAATATCCGAGAAGTTTTCAAATAAATTAATATTTTATTCAACCAAAGTCTTCCGCTAAAATAACCCGCAAATCTGATGTATTTACAAAACATGTACCAACTTGTGGTCACACGCCTAGGCCCTAAACCGGGATGTGACACATACCAAGTACTTTAACAAAACATTTATAATTATTTTGTAAAAGACCTTAAAAAGAAAATGTGATATTCTATGGCCCGAAACACAACTAGTTTGTTTTAAGCGAGTGAACTCGGTTTAGTTCGGTTTGTTTGGTTTGGTTGGTTCAAGACTCGATATGTGACCAAGTTTGGGTCCAACAAATCCATATTATAGTGACAAGTACAAAAATGTAAATAAAGGAACTTAAACACTTAAATCTTACATACAACTTGTTTTAAAACAATTAAATAAAGAGTTAAACGAGAGTTCGGTTTCGGTTTGGTCCTTTAATCGGAATGAGACCGAGGATGGTTACCACATACCCAATATCATTGAACTATTAAAATAAACTTAGAAATTATAATACTAAAGTCTTACATACAACATGTTAATAATAAAGTATTTAAACGAAAGTTCTGTTTTGGTTCGGTCCTTGACTCGGAATGAAACCGAGGATGGTTACCACATACCCAAATACCATTGAATTATTAAAATTATTTGGAAACTAAAATAATTTGAAACTAAACAATATTAATAAGTTTAAGCGAATTAAAGTGTTAACAATGATTATAATAGCCCTCCATGTAGCCTTGCCTTCTAATAGCAATAACACCTAATCCGACCATGGTCGGAGAAGAGAGAGCCAAGGAAACAAGGGGAATATAATTTTAAACAGTCTTTAATTACCAAGAATTAGTTAGAATTTAAGATTAGCTTCAATTTGACTTTGAGAAGTCAAACTATCAAGAGTTTAAAAGATGAATCTTAGAACTTAGATGAGGAGTGTTTGATGAGAAATAGCAGCTTAAAATGGGTGTATCGGCCTTGTTTTTATAGGTGAAAAAGTAAGGGTTATCCATAATGTCACTATAAAGGAATTTGCATGCATTTTGATTGATTTAGAGGGTCAAACAAGGTGTAATACAACCATAAATGAGCTGATGCATCTGCAGGTACATGGCTGCCACCTCGACCATATCTCTGTAACATCCCGAAAATTCTAAGAATAAATAATTAATATATTTTTATTTAACATGGAAAAGTTTACTTGAGTTAATAGAAAAATAGTAAAATAATAAAGATTGAAGGATAAGTAGACTAATTAGATGTAATTAATTATGGACCAAAAATGAAAGATGGGCTTAAGGTCCATGGGCTTAAGGGAGTATAAATACCCCTTAAAACCCTAATCGTTTCCATTTTCATACATCTCCACACCATAGCCTACACCATCAAAACACACACTTAACCCAATTCCCGTTTTTGAGAAAACCACCCACAAAGACACAAAGATTCCCGGAGATCTAGCCGTCGGATCGGTCTCAAATTTAACTGAGTTTTCATGGTATGTAAATGAAGTTTTCCACCGATTAGATCTTCGATCAGAGGTCGGGAAGTCCGATTTGTATCAGAAAAACCATAGCAGCTCAAAAGTGAAGATTCCGGCAACTGTTCAGCTGTTCCGGAGATTGTAGCGGTGGTTTCCGGCGAAGGTGAGCTAATGGGTTTATAGATCAGGACGAGATGGTTCCGTGGCCGCTTGAATCACTCAAATCGGAGTTTGTTTGATATGGTTTTGAGCATCTCGAGTGATTTCATACAAAAACCTCAAAGGTACGTTTTTGTTAAAAAGGCTTAATTTTTATGAACGGATTTACATGAAAATCGGTATGATGATAGATAGGGTCATGATTATTGATAAAGTAATGAACTTGATAATAAAAGGGTTAGTTGGTTCGTTCCGGGTAAAACGAGTAGTGTTCGGTTTGTGAAAAGGATGGGTAAACGAAGTCGGTTCTGCATGAAACTTAGTAGGATAGTAAATCGAGTATAGCTATACCATAAAAATGCAAACTTGATGATTAAAATGGACTCATGGGTATAAACGGTTCTTAAAGGAAACCCTAGATCTAGCCTATAACGTTTTAAAGCTATAAAGGTCTAAGCTTTATGCCTAAAACGGGATAGATCTTGAAGCTTTGATAGTAAGAAGTGTAAAAGGGTTATGAATGATGTTAGTAAAGGGTTAAAAGTTCAGGATTTGAACCATTGAACAAGTTAACTGGGCAAGGTGGGAACATAATATAGAAAATGAACTGAGCTGGGGTTTTCGGCCAAATTTGAGAATCCTTGGTCAAACATGCAGTCAACAAGAGTTCTCGGCCACGAGTTCTCTGCCTTGGAGTTCTCGGTCAGGAAGGTTCTCGGTGACCACGTGTTCTCGGTCAAGAACATGTGTTCTCGGCTACTTTGTGTTCTCGGTCAGCTAGTGATCTCGGTCAAACTTGGATCTCGGTCAATGTAGGATCCTTGCCAAATGTTCTTGGCTGATCCAGATACTGTAATGGGCCGTTGGGCCTGACTTAGCTCAGCCCACATGGTCAAGCCCAATATCTTAAAATAAATAACAAGCCCAACGTAGGAATGCTTTGGTTAACTATAACGCCAACTTAATCTAGTAGAAGGTTAATTAACAAAATAAATATATTTAACAGTTAGCCGTGCTCAACTAAAGAAGGGGATAACTATTAACGGCGAACGCAACAGGATCCAGGTGAGTTTCTAGCCTCATTTCCGTGTTATGTTTTCGGGGCTGTGTGCATACTCGATGTGAATGTTAATACACTTATCCTAAGTGATAAGCGTATGCCTTATGTGATTATGTGAAAGTTATGAATGATGGCTCATCGGTACGTGAACGATCTTCGGATATTGCACGTACTGACAAGCCGAAATGTTACGTATAATGAAAGTATGATATGTATGCTTATATGTATGACTGTTATATAGTAAATAAAAGAAGGTTAATTTATGATAACGAATAGGGAACCGGACCCTAATAATACTCGAGGTATGATGTATGGTTGTATGGTAACGAAGAGGGAACCGGGCCCTAATAATACTCGAGGTATGATGTATGGTTGTATGGTAACATAGAGGGAACCGGGCCCTAATAATACTCGAGGTATGATGTATGGTTGTATGGTTACGAAGAGGGTACCGAGCCCTAATAATACTCAAGGAATGAGGGAATCGAACCCTACTAATATTCGAGAACTAGGGAACCGAACCCTACTAATATTCGAGGCAAGAGGGAACCGGGCCCTAATAATACCCGAGGAAGGAGGGTACCGAGCCCTAATAATACTCGAGGAATGTAGGGCATAATGCTATTTATAACGTAAGATATGAATGTAAGTAAGTATGAAAGTATGAATGAAAGTATGAAAGTATATATGAAAGTATGTAAGTGTGAATGAATTGTATGTGGTATGATTAACTAGAACTCACTCAGCGTAGCTGACTTTTAGTAGGCACGCAGGTGAGAAGGATGAGGTAGCTCGCTTGAGGGGAACACTTGGCATTGAATAAGAGGCTGGCATCGGAAGACCCAAAGACGTTTATTAGTTATGTTCTAAAGACATAAGTTTATTAAGACAAGTTATGGATAAATATGTATGTTTTATTGAAAGTTTTTATATTCCGCGAATGTTTTTTATTAACTCTGATTATTAGAACTATGTTGATGAGTAAATCCAACGTCCAAATGTGAGGCACCGGTAACGGGGCCTTACAATCTCCCTTCATGATCGCGCGGCACAGCGCCCATGCGGAGGGGGAGTTGGTCTCCAGCTTTGGTTCTTTGGCGAGTTTAGTCCTTGAAGTTCGTTTTAAGTCGTTTTTAGCCATAAAATAGTGTTTTAAATTACCGTACAGGGTGGTTTCTTGATCTGACAATTTGTAACATTCGTTACTTTTCAAACCCAAAAACTCGACCCATTTTAAATTTTCGGTTTTGTTTCTATTTAAATTTATATATATTTATAATATTATTAATTAATCTCAATTTTCATTAATGTATTTTATGTGATCATTTCAATGCAATTATACATTTCACCACCTTTGTAGTATTACATACTCATTTAAAACATTCATAATCAAAATCAAATATTTATGTACATGTCCCATGCAATTTACTAGAATTATTATTGAACTACTACTACTTTTATTATTATTATTATTATTATTATTATTATTATTATTATTATTATCTTTTCATATTATGTTACTTAACTAATAAAAAAACTAATATATGTTTTAATTATATAAAGTTTATTAAAATAGTTAAACCTTTTGATTGACCCATTAAACTATTTTTAACTTGTGTTTTAATTATATTAAACATGATTTAATTTTTTTAATTCCATAAGACATAACAACTCTATATTTTCACTATAAAAGGAGGACAAATCTTCCATTATTTTCACACCTCAATACATTATTTTCTTAAGCTTAAGAGCACTAACAAGTAAGTTTTTACCATTTCATCCATCTTATAGCTATTGTTTTGATATTTATCTTGAATGTTCATACTTGTTCATAAGTTGTTCTTCATGATCATGTTACTTTTATCATAAAAAATATTATATTTTGGTTTTAAGAATCATTATGATCATGGATATCCAAGATGAACACTTTGATTTTTCTAAATCTTGGATCAAGCCTAGTTATTTTGCAAGAACAAACATGAATATATATTTATCTAAATCTTATGATTCGTTGATCATCATAACTTATAAACTTTCTTTAAATAAGATTATTTATAAAAATTTATTTTATTTAAAATATTTTACAATAGATATAACATACTTCATATCTTTGAATTAATAATTGAGTAAATTAATTATTGTTTATTTTATTTCAACATAACTACTATTTATGAGAATTAATTAATTAATTATGTTACTTGGAAACAAATGTTTAATCATAAATTGTTGTTAATATTATTATTTAATCTTATATTAATAAGTTATAATTATTTGTCTACAAATCATTATTCAACTAATAAACATCAAATGATTTATATTAAATTTATTCATTTTTATTAAACTCATTAAAAATCCCCAAGTCCCCATTTACCATAAGTTAATTAACTTTATAATTCTGGTTATTAGTCCTTGATTTTTTTGTATCTTCGTTATTATTTATAGTTTCGTGAGATTCAATTGCTTCGTTTGTTAACTCGCTTTCGGTTATTTGTTTCAAGTTGTCTCCAATATCAAAGGTGAGTTTCTCACACCCCCTTTCTATTCTTTTACTACTTTTGGGGGTAGCATATATATCCTATCAACATTACAATTTCGTTATTCATTATTTACAAACTACAATTCGTTACATGGACTTGTGTGTTTATTTGCTTACTTGCTCAAAGATTACGTGCTCATGGTTTCCTCATTAAGTATGATCATACGCCCCCCCTATGCACTCAGGACCTCGATGTTATGAGTGGAATAGGGACCCCCGATCCGAGTACGTTGGTTATTACCAACGGAAAAGACACTTACTTGCGCTATTATCCGAGTACGTTGGTGCACAATCCTAGTTGGAAATGACCTTACTTGCTCATTTACGCTTGTTCATGGAATTGTAGATTTTATGTGTTTATATCAAAACTTGTGTGAACTCACCAACTATTCATTTAGTTGACATTATTTTATATATATATGCTACAGGTACCTTATTTAAAGAACACTGAAATGACGAAGACATTAGTACTTAGGTTATTCAACTTAAATGGACAAATTGCTTAAATGTGTATTTATTTGTATTTCTCTTACTTCCAAAATTGTGTACTTGTTGTTTAAATAAATTAATGATAATATTGTCAATTAATAGTGTCACATGTCTTTTGAGCAATCTGTACGTCACACTCGGGCGTATTCCACTTTAGCCGGGGTGTTAAAGATTGGTATCAGAGCCGTGACTATAAGATAGGACATTATACGTAGTGTTCTAGTTGGTTATAGTTTATTTGCTTAATTGTTTAGGTTGCATGTTTAGAAATTATGTGAGCCTAATTTGATTGTTCAATGCACATTATTTGGTTATTATTAATTTGTTTATGCCTCATGTACGCAAATACTATTATACTGATGATTCAAGTACTTCAATTACACAAGCACACACAAGTCCAAGGCTTATGCCTAAAAACAAAGATTTTTCCAACATTTTCAATTATTTATTTTCATTGTGGTTTTCCGATATTTATTCTTCTTAAAGATGGTTCTTTATGGCGGGTATGTAGTAACTGTAAGGGGGACGTGCCTGTTTTCCGAAACTCTTGACACCAAGGTTATTGAAACCTAAGGATAAGAAATGCGTATAAATCCCAATCAGACGCGGGACCCGATTACTTACCTGGAGAGTTAGGAAAGAGCATGAACTCTATTAAGCCAAAGCATACCACTTTCAACGCCATATGAATCACAACTTTAAGTTTTCAAACACGACCATGTTCTCTTTGTGAAAAGAATATGGTTGCACGCCTCTATGTTTTACAATGTTTTAACTGGAAGTCTGTACACGAATACCCAGCTTTCGGTTCGATTTAATTACGCATTTTCATACGAAAATGGTTAAGTTTTAAAAAAAAATTATGACACGTTTTCTTTATTTATACGCTCATTTATGGCTTAAACTTTTAAAAGTTTGCAAAGTAATAACTGAATTTCAAACGATTTCTTTGTTATTTTACTATTATGTTATAGAATTGAAAATTCAAAAAGTTAGGCTGATACATGAATGGTCGAATTTCAATTTGATTACCTTATTTCCATATTTATTTACCCTTATGTTTTAGAAGTGAAAATTTAAAAAGTCATGGTGGTTTATGAACATTCGATTTCATTATTTATTGTAAGTTTAATATTTTTTTCTATATAATTATTCAATAATTTATGAGGTTATCATTTATTGAAAGGTGAAAACTCATGACGTTTTATGGAAATTCCATTTTCGATTTCAAATTTGTTTCATGCGATTTTTTCTTTTCTTTACTTGTATCTATTAGTCGTTTTCATACTTACGTCTCAAGTCACGCGAATTCTTCACGTTTCGTATCATGCCTTCTCGTTTTCCAAGTTCTCGCGCTCAACCCGCAAAATGACAATCCAAGTTATTAAGTAAATGGCCTCCGCGATCCCGATCACCCCACGTTTGACCGCACCTACCTTCATCGCTATAGTTAATTCAAATTCAAACCCAACACCATTCTTGGAAACGCAAACTAAACCCAACCGAAAGACCTCACGCTGAAACACACCCTTTGTACAGTATGTGTAAATTCCACCACTTTACTTCCCCGAAACGTTGATATACTTCAATCTGTGGTAGATTCAATTACCACTTATTACTAAAACCTACCCAAACTCAACACCACTCACCCATCTGCAAGACCTGTACATAACCATTTGTCTCAATCACGTGTTTAACCCCATGCTTCAAGCCTACTAACATTTTGGTGACCTTAGCACACTCGCCATACTTTGAAAGGCCTAACTTGTTTCCGCCATGCAATATCCTAACCCCGCATCCTTTGTCGACCTTATATGATTTTTCGGTTTCAATACTTAGATTTTTACAAAACTCATCAAACTCGTCTATATTTTCTTTTGCATACTTTTCTACATTTTATTTCTTTTACTAACACCTCGCGCCTAATCCCAAATCCTAGTTATTTTAATCTTTAGTCAAATGGATTTTCTTTAAAAAAAATTATTACCTCTATTATTATTATTATTAAATTTATTAATATTACCATAATATTACTACTACTATTTTTATTATTACCATCACCGTCATCATCATTATTATTATTATGGTAATTATCAATAAGGTTATTATTAGAATTGTTATTATTATTATTGTTAATATTTTTATTATTATAGATATTAGTAATATTATTATTACAAGTATCATCATCACTACTATTATATAATAATATTTAAAGTAAAATATTTGCTTCAAACAAGTTTTGAGCCCTTTTGAAACTATTTTTTTCATTCAATAATATTTTTATTTTTATGATTAGTAATATTATTATTACTAGTATTATCGTCACCTCTAATAATAATGTAATTATTATTTCAAACCGTATTTAAAGTAAACTTTTTGTTTCAAACAAATCATAATCCCTTTTGAGGCTATATTTCATTCAACAAGTCAGGTTATCTGACAATCTTTTTCCTAGGCCGATGGCCAAAAGAAAACATTTATTTTTACGTTAAGGATTTCATAATAATCTCAAGTTTTAGCGCTAGTTAAAAACGTTTTGCCTGACTAAAATAGAATAGTCTTATTTCACCATGAGATATAAAACACCACGATTTACAACGGATGTGATATATCCCTTCCCTTCTTTCCCCTTCGTTAACGCCAATGAGTTTCGGCTATGAAATCATGGCACCACCTTCCACGGCAACCTTTATGCCACAAACAAACCTATATTCGAGAAGACAAGCGTCGCCAGCTACATTACTTTTCTTTATTTTTCTCTTTCACGTATGTTTCGAACTTAGCCAAAGTGACTTTTACATCCACTACTTTAGAATATTGTTTATGTAGTTTATTTTGATTGTCCATTGATTTTGGATCCATATTCGTTTGTATTTTTACGAAACGTAAATTCGTACATCATACTTATTCGCTTTGTTAAATTGGGTTACGTTGTTATTTCAAATCTCGTGGTTTATGACCCATTTTTTTCTTAAAAATACCCATTAAGTGAAAATTGAGACTATGAACATTTATGTGTACATAGCTACCTAATAGAAACCGTGTTTTCATGATATTTTGACATTTGAATATTTGTGACCGACTCTCTCTTAATAAATTCGTTTACTTTGAACCGGAATTGTGTCTCATGTACATGTTGAGTTTATGTTATGTTATTTATCACACAAATCGTTTTGGATTATTCGTTTACTTCTCTTCCACGCAATGTTTTATTTGAACCATTTGTTTGTTCGTGATTTCATCAATCTGAGACAAATGCATTATTTTGCTTTCAAAAAAAAATTCAATTGTTTACTTTGATAAACTCAAGGTTATTATTGGAAATTTTCTTTTTATAGACCTATGTGATTTTGATATTAAAATTTCGTTCACCCATTTCACTTTATTATAAATTTACATGTTCGTAGGATGTAATTGTTTATTCATCTCAATGTTGCTGCTAGTTACGTTGAATATTATTCAGAGATTTACATTCGTTAAACTTTTTGATATTTTGATATATAACAGTTTCGTATATCTAATCTATTCTCGAACCCAATGCGTTATCAAATTTACATGTTCATATTTCGTTGGTTAAATGCTACGTTTACCTACCACGTTATTATCGATCCCAGTATTTCAATTACATGTTACGATGGTTATAATTCTAAATGTTTCGTTCTTTAATTTCATTACCTCGTTTATTTCGTTTTCAACGTCGTTCACTTGGTTTAGACACAATGATTCTACTTACTCGACATAGTATTTTAACGTTGTCCTTGGCCTGAACGGTATATTAATGTGTTTTGTAATGTTTTTACCCTTTTTAATTCATTATTTTTTTTTAAAGTTCTATATGAGAATATTTTTTTTATCTAAGGTCTATGTCTTAAAACCACACAATAAAGGAAGTTATATGGACCATCCGACGATAGAGGTAATTACGAGTTGACACGTAATTATCAAAGCCCTCGCATGGAAAATATAATAAGTACGGTTGTGTGAAATAACTCGGAACTTGAAATGATTTTTGGAGAACAGGGCAAATACAATATGATAAGGGCATGGTCGATATGCCGCTGGTACATCCTATATATAAGTGTCCTTGTCATATTTCCTATTTGTGGCGTTCTTTCAGGACATTCAAAAATCTACGTTATTTTATTTTAATTGTGCATGTATAAAATTGCTAAAATTTCCAACAACTCCGTTTATTAGTTGTTCTCTTTTAATTTTTATTTTTATTTTTATTCTAATTTCGGGACGAAATTTCTAAAAGTAGTAAGTCCTATAACATTCGTTACTTTTCAAACCCAAAAACTCGACCCATTTTAAATTTTCGGTTTTGTTTCTATTTAAATTTATATATTTTTACAATATTATTAAGTAATCTTAGTTTTCATTAATGTATTTTATGTGATCATTTCTATGCAATTATACATTTCACCACCTTTGTAATATTACATACTCATTTAAACATTCATAATCAAGATCAAATATTTATGTACATGTCACATGCAATTTACTAGAATTATTATTGAACTACTACTACTTTTATTATTATTATTATTATTATTATTATTATTATTATTATTATTATTATTATGTTACTTAACTAATAAAAAAACTAATATATGTTTTAATTACATAAAGTTTATTAAAATAGTTAAACCTTTTGAATGACCCATCAAATTATTTTTAATTTGTGTTTTAATTATATTAAACATGATTTAATTTTTTTAATTCCATAAGACATAACAGCTCTATATTTTCACTATAAAAGGAGGACAAATCTTCCATTATTTTCACACCTTAATACATTATTTTCTTAAGCTTAAGAGCACTAACAAGTAAGTTTTTACCATTTCATCCATCTTATAGCTATTTTTTTGATATTTATCTTGAATGTTCATACTTGTTCATAAGTTGTTCTTCATGATCATGTTACTTTTATCATAAAAATATTATATTTTGGTTTTAGGAATCATTATGATCATGGATATCCAAGATGAACACTTTGATTTTTCTAAATCTTGAATCAAGCCTAGTTATTTTGCAAGAACAAACATGAATATATATTTATCTAAATCTTATGATTCGTTGATCATCATAACTTATAAACTTTCTTTAAATAAGATTATTTATAAAAATTTGTTTTATTTAAAATATTTTACAATAGATATAACATACTTCATATCTTTGAATTAATAATTGAGTAAATTAATTATTGTTTATTTATTTCAACATAACTACTATTTATGAGAATTAATTAATTAATTAAGTTACTTGGAAACAAATGTTTAATCATAAATTGTTATTAATATTATTATTTAATCTTATATTAATAAGTTATAATTATTTGTTTACAAATAATTCTTCAACTAATAAACATCAAATGATTTATATTAAATTTATTCATTTTTGTTAAACTCATTAAAAATCCCCAAGTCCCTATTTACCATAAGTTAATTAATTTTATAATTCTGGTTACTAGTCCTCGATTTTTTTGTATCTTCGTTATTATTTATAGTTTCGTGAGATTCAATTGCTTCGTTTGTTAACTCGCTTTCGGTTATTTGTTTCAAGTTGTCTCCAATATGAAAAATGAGTTTCTCACACCTCCTTTTTATTCTTTTACTACTTTTGGGGGTAGCATATATATCCTATCAACATTACAATTTCGTTATTTATTATTTACAAACTAAAATTCGTTACATAGACTTGTGTGTTTACTTGTTACTTGCTCAAAATTACTTGCACATGGATTTCTTCAAGAAAGTATGATCATATGCTGTCGCCCCCTGCACTCAGGACCTTGTTTTTATGAGTGGAAAATGGCCTCAAAATCCGAGTACGTTGTTTGTTACCATCGGGAAAGGATCTTATTTGCTTTTAACAAGTTTTCATCGAATTGTATGGTTTTTATGTATTATATCAAATTGTGTGAACTCACCAACTATTAAGTTATGTGACATTATTTTATACATATGTTACATGTATACTTATTAGAGGATGAAACAAGAGACGACACTAGACTTAGGATTATTAATAAAGTGTTTGATATGTTTCATTTCATTGTAACTTTCTTATTTGGAAAAACAAACTTGTTATCATCAATGAAATAATGATAATATTGTCACTTAATAGTGTCACATGTGTTTTGAACAATCTGTACGTTACACTCGGGCGTATTCCGCTTTAGACGGGGTGTTACACTTTACAAACTCTATTAAAAATTTTATAATATAAAATAGATGTGTGTGTGATAGAGAGTGAGCCACACGCCCATCTGTAGCTCATTTGCATTCCCAGATCTCACCCTTCACAACGGTAATTAGTCCGCCACCTCAAGTCCGCTCCTTTGGACTTCAGAGTTTTTTTTTTTGATGTGACTCTGTTGTCTTTTCGGAACGACGAATTTTGTGTGTGTTAGGCTACCGCACTCTCCAAATTTGAAGATTTGCCACACTCCGGCTAGACTATGTTGTCTTAACCGAGCTCACGTTGGCTTCAGAGTTTGGGCTTGAGCATTCCTCCGAAAAACCATACAACGGGCTGTCACTTCACAGACATTGTACCACCACAAGAGAAAAACTTTCTAGCGTCACACGTAGTGAGATGAAAACCTGGTTGGACTTGAGATTTGAGATTTGAAATGACAACATCAATGTCTTGAAATCCTCTATTGTCATAATCAATCAAAAATTAAGTTATTTTCTCCAAACTAGCATTTGTATTTATTTTTATTCACCTTTTACTTTTAAATCCAGTATTCTATTAGTTAATCTATTATTTATTTTTATTTCATAATTCTTATATATTTTTGTAACAATCCCAAAAATAGGGCTAATTTTTTTTTTAAAAGAGAAAACTTATTATTAGATAACGAGTGAAATGTTAGTCGAATAGTGGAAGTGATCGTATGCCGATGGTCTCTGACCGAATTAATCAAACGAAGCGAAACCGAGATTCATTTAACCCAAACAAACCCGAACCCGTAACTCCAAAAAATTTTCGAATCTTTTCATAGATACTTAAATGTACCGGGTATCCAAAATATATAATCCAAATATCCAACGACCCGTTTTAATACCATCCGGCCACTTAGGCAAACGAAACGGGAACCGATAAACAAGATTTGTGACACGCTAGATATTATCTAAATTTCATAAGCCTATGTTTTTATATGACATCCGGTTCTCTTATCTAGTCTATATAAAATAGTTGATGAAACTTATAGAAATAACAAAATACTAATAATAACACAAGATAATGTTATATCTTGCAAATCTTCAAATAATCTGATCAAAATCTCTACTCCCCAATTGAATCCATCGAACCACCACCCATACCCCATTCCTGTACAATCAGTCTGTCCTCCAACCAAATCAATTGCATGTCCATTCCTCCAAGAAACCTCTGATTACTTTCATCTCTTACCCCCATTTCCATAATAAAGATTATCATTCTTCATATTTGCAAACAAGCTACAACTCACTATTCTCTCAGCTTGAAGGATCGACCCAGCCCAAGAATAAGAAGAAAACCGGGCAATTTGTTGTTGTGGTGGTGTTATTGTTCCATCCAATTACTTTTCCATTCTATTGAAATTCTCCTACTAATAATATTTTGGTAACAAACAGCAGCCCTAAACCTTTCTCTGCACTCACGAACCAGCCCGAGGAACACCAAGAAACTCGGGTAATCACCTAATCTAATATTGTTTTATCCATATCTACTGTCTTCCTTTGTTGTTCTAATAAACCGATAACCAACTCACAGCCCAAAGCAATCTGTTTTGTCATGGATCAGTTCAAGAACTTGAGTTCAATCCTACTCGTGAAACCCTAAAGAGTTCGAGGTATGGCAGCCCGTATATGATGTGTTTCTGTGTTGATTCTAAGATTTGCAGCCGTGTTAAACCCGGGTGAACCAAAAATTGTAAACCATAATAAAACATATTAATATGTAACCTAAAACTATAATGAAATACATGTTAAAATCGGGTATAACATAACCACGAAATTAACAGCTGCAACTATTAAACCGAAAACTCATTTTATAAAACAAAACTAAGGGGCTGTGAACCAAACCATTTAACTTTATAAATATTTCCAGAACATGCAGATTATATAACCGGGTTGAACCCATAAAAATCATAACGAGAGAAGCCCAAAAAACGTGGCCAATTAATGGACCATTCAATAACTCGTTTAAGTGCAAACTAGTTTGCTAACTGAACAAATAATGGCCATAATAACTTCTGGAATATTAGTGTGATTTCCAGAAGTAAAACGCATTATTTAAGCACTTAGACCTGGGAAAAACAAGTGCCGACTAATTTTACTAAACCGAGTAATAAAAACCATGCAAACCGACACTTTAGTGACTCGATTAACTAAGAAGCAAGCCATACAGCCCAAGTAATAATAAGAAATCTTTTGCAGCAATAAATATAATATTTTGAGTATGTATAATCTAACCGAAACTATATGTCATTAAACATTGCTATTAAAACCGAAATTACAACCTAAACGACCCAAAATTGGGCCCGCTAGTGAAAATGCAGCAATGAACATCTTTTAAAACCCATGAAATAATAAAGCAACTTATTTTTATGCATCATAACAGGTCTTAACATGTATGATGACCAAAAGTGAGTTTTTGTTAAAAAGGGTATTCTTGGAACTAAAGAATAACGAGTTAAACCGTAAATTATGGAAAATATAAAACTGAAACTACAAAACTGAAAATATCGATTTTTATAAAAAGAAGGTTTTAAGTTAAACATTTTATTTTAAGTCCTTAAACTTGGAATAAATCAGCCCGAAAATATATCTTTAAACCGTGTGTCAAAAGTCTTCCGAATGGACACTTTTGTCACTCGCTTTGTAAGGCCCCGAACCCGGTGACCCTACTTTAGGGTCGGATTTACTCATAAACACAGTTCTTCAAATCAGAGTTTATTAAAACTTTTCGCGGAATATAAAACATCAATCATTTGTTACAAAACATTAATTCTTTTCTTTGATACCATAACACAAAACTTTATTTTTAAAACATCTTTACTTCTTTCTTCAGATGCCAGCCGTTCAATCCATGCCGTGTGTCATCCTCATGCTAACTCTATAATCAGCTCACCTGCGTGCATACTAAAAGTCAGCTACGCTGAGTGAGTTCTAGTTAATCGAACGCCATACAATACATACACATACATACATATCTGTAGATACATATCCATACTTCACTAGTTACCCTTCTGTTCTACATACATACTTGCTACCATACATACATATCTACAATCACTAACCTCAGTCTACCGAGAGTACGTTCATAGTTCACCGTCTATACCTGTACTCAAGGTCGTGAACACGTACAAGGTTCGCAGTCCTTACCTATGTTCACCATTTATGGTACGTACATGGATCGCGGTCCTACCCTATACCATAGTACATCCACAACACGTACAAGGTTCGCAGTCCTTCCCTATGTTGCAACCTAATTCATAGCACGTACGAGGTTCGCAGTCCTCCCCTATGCTACAAAATCAGCACGTATAAGGTTCACAGTCCTTTCCTATGCTGAAATACATCCACAACACGTACAAGGTTCGCAGTCCTTCCCTATGTTGCAACCTAATTCATAGCACGTACGAGGTTCGCAGTCCTCCCCTATGCTACAAATACAGCACGTATAAGGTTCACAGTCATTTCCTATGCTGACGCCTACCTACATTACGTATAAGGTTCGCAGTCCTTATCTACGTTTACATATATCATCTACTTCACGTATAAGGCTCGCAGTCCTTAACTACGCAATTACCAGCCGAGTCTATGTCCGACAGAAGCTAGAGGGATTTGCCATCCTAATTTACTATGTCGAACGTAGAACTCACATGCCATTCGTGTACCTATATACACATACTTACATTATAACATAAGAACACTCTAGGCATTCTTTACCTCATTCATTTAACAACCATACCCCTTGTCGTTACGTGCAATATCCGAAGATCGTTCACGCCCTGACAAGTATTCATTTGAAATATTCATACATCTTCGATATATAATATTCGTACCTTTATTTTTAACCTGACAGTACGCGCAATATCCGAAGATCGTTCGCGTACCGACAAACAATCATTCATATCTATCACACATATCACATATGACATACACTTATCACTTAGGATAAATGTATTAACAACACATCGAGTATGCACACAGCCCAGAAAACATAACAAGGAATGGGGCTAGAAACTCACCTGAACACGGTTACGTTCACCGTTAATCGTAATCCCTTTCTTCAGCTGTGCACGGCTGACTGCAGGATTCAAGGGGCAGAGCCCCTGGCTGGGGTCGAGCTGCCAGGTTAGCTTGGAAAAATTTTATTTCCATTAACTGTCTTAACACATTTTTCATTAGATTTTTAATTTAGTTTCTAAACGAACTTGACTTTAGGAGAAGTTAACCCTCGGGCGAACTTAGCTCTAGGCGAAGTTAACCTTAGGCGAACTTAGCTTTAGGCGAAGTTACCAGCTAGGCGAACTTAGCTTTACAGCGAAGTTGCCATCAGGCGAACTTGGCTTCAGGCGAAGTTGTCATCAGGCGAACTTGGCCTCAGGCGAAGTTACCAGTTAGGCGAACTTAACTTTACAGCGAAGTTGCCATCAGGCGAACTTAGCTTGCAGGCGAAGTTCATCAGGCGAACATAGCTTGCAGGCGAAGTTCATCGCTTTGAAGGCGAAGTTGCCCAGTTGCAGGCGAAGTTGTCCAGATCAGCCGCTGTTCGGTTTCTGTCCAGCATTTTGAGCGATTTTAACACCCTTGCTATGGTTCAATATCACCCACTACGCTTCCCGACCATTTTCGGTCGCTTATACACTAAAAAGCTTGGATCTTTAAACTTCAAAGATCAAGAATCATACATTTTTGAGCTTGTTTGGATCTCGTTTAACTTGTTAACACACTAATCGCTCTCTCTCTCTCTCGGAACTGCCCGTTCCTCTCCTCGGCCCGGCGGCGGTGTAGATGGTGTGTGTGTTTTTGGAGTGTGTGTGTAGAAAGTAGGAAATGAAGATATTTTTGGGTTTAGGGGATATTTATATCCCTGAAATCCCATGGACCTAAGGCCCATTCTCATTTAACCCGTCTCCATTAATCCAACACTAGCCCGACTCATACCAACTCCTACTCTATTATTTATTTCCTGACAACCCGAGTAAACTTTCCCTCTATTAGTAAGTAATATAATTAATATCACTTTGAAATTTCGGGATGTTACACGCTTAACTAAGAAATAAGCCCTGCAACCTAACTGATATATAACATCTTTTTACGGTCCTGAACATAATATTATGATGAGTTATGACCTGACCCGTAATCGTTTTACATGAATCGTCGCTTTTAAAATCGAACTAGAACCCAAACAGGCCAAAACCAGGCCCGTTAGCAAAAGTGCAGCAGTGAACATCTTTTGAAACACTTGAAATGTCAAAATAACCCATTTTTATTTATTATGACAGGTCCTAACATGTTATATGACCAAAAGTCAGTTTTGCTAAAATTACAACACAAGGGTATTTTAGGAACAAACGAAAACGGGTTATTCCTCAAATATAAAAATATGTTTTTAAAACATAATCTCATGACTTAAAACGTCCCAAAATAATCTATAAAACATTTGAGGATAAGCGGATTTAGAAAAAGGGCCCGTTTGCAAGTTTAAACTCATCGTTTCGTTTAAAACCAACGACGAGCCGAACTTAAAAGACTAAAATGATTCAAAAATATAAAATGGATGTTTTTCCATAAGTGATATAAAATACTTTATTATAACCTTTTAAACCATTTTAATTATTTATAACGCCCTTTTTGTAAAGAAATGGTGTTTATACGCGAGTTGCGGTAAAACCGACTTAAACCGAACAAGCGTTTTGAAACATATAAAGTTATGATTATGAAGTTTTTGATTTTTAGCAGCAAGTATGAGTCAATAAAATCACAATTTGTGTTTTACTTATTTTATAAAAACTATCTAAGTCTTTAACTCGTTTTTGCCAAAATAAACGTTAAACGAATGTACATGGACTAAAACCGTACAACCCCAAACTTTCAGGCCTGCAAATAACTCATTTTTATAACATATATTTTTCTGGAAAATGGGATATATCAATTAACAAAGTATTCGTGTATATACACTTTTCTTTAAAGACATGTTGTTGAAAACGGATAACACCGGTGATGACCGGCATTGCTATCTTTCGTAATCTCATGACATGTTGTTCCAACCAATAATCATTAAACCTTTTATATGAATAAATATATAGCTTCTAGGGTCATATGGTTACCCGAAAACCCAAACTTTCCAAAAAAGGAAACTTTATCGAAACCCGGCAAATGAACTAAGGTAACTAAAACTCCCGGAAGTTGAATTATACACCTAAACACAAAACATCAATCTATTAAGTTATATAAGTACAAACTTCCCATAAAGGGAAACTTTACTCATCGAGAACCAAATGCGTTGGAAAACACTTAGAATTAACTAGTACACAATTCCAATAGTGAATTTTACATTGTTCAACGATAACTTATTGTTGATTAATATATGTACTACGCGTACTTGGTGAAATCTAGCATAGTGCAAGCTCATAGATTGTCTTTCAGTTACACATATTGCATACAGACGGAGGTGAGTTTCGTGCTGCCCTTTTTACTTAAACTTTTTGGGCTGGATACATGCTGGTTTTACTTATGATGTGATATTTATCAAGAGGTGTTTTACTGCTAAATTTTGTCCCAACTTTTACACAATCATTAGCCCGAGGGAATGGGCCTGAGGCTTGTATGGGTAGTACTATTTGGGAGACCCCCACGCACAGTGACCCTATGTTGGGTAAACCACACTGAGATATGCGGATCGTTGCGGCATATAACCTACATGTTTGATTATTGCTTTTAGCAGGGTGATAATCCGGGACGGTTTAACTTCTAGTAAGAGTTGGGGATACTTATGCTAGTTGCAGGTTTGATTGTGGACTTGATTGATGTGCACCATGCTTTATACTTACATACACGCAAACTTGCGCGCTTTTATAAATGATCTGTTTTATGTGTATGTGAGCTAAACTCACGAACTCACCAACTTTTTAGTTGACACTTTTCAGCATGTATTCAGGTACTATGGGGATTAGAAATTTGGATTAGCATTGTAATGAGAATGCCTAAGGATAGTGGCGCATGTTGAGCATGAACAATGAAGATTAGATGCCAAGAATATTAGTAGAGCATACCAAGGGATTGCCGCAGTGTCAGAGAAGAGATAGTTGTGTAGTTACACCTTGTCATAAATACTTAGTGCAAACATTGTAACTTTTTTTTATCAATATATTCTGCTGCTTACATTTGGTACCAATTTGTCCATGAAACGCCCAGGCCCCCTATTGGCAGGGTGTGACAGATTGGTATCAGAGCCAAAGGTTTCAGCAAATTAGAATTCATTAGAGATTTCTAAGCTTTATCCAAAATGCTTTAAGGATCCCTACCCGCTAAGACTCTGACACTGCAAAGGCCTTGACCAATTAGGTATATGAAAACATTTAGGTGCGATCTAAATAGCTTTAAGGGTCGGCTATTGGAATTGACTAGTTCCATGATTTGGCTTGTAGAACTCTAAGACATCATTTAAAGGATTAACAATTAAGTGATAACCTGATTGATTTGTAAGTGTGCATACATGATAAACTATCATTTTCTTATGGATACTTGTAATACCTTTATGCACATGTGATCGATATTATTGTATATAGGGCACACTAATTTGATTAGAGCGAGTTATACTTGAGAGTATCTGCCAAATGCCAGAAGGCTATTATATTGGAGCGTATTATGCTTGGGATTATTTGGGGAGTTCGACCCCATTTTTGTGTTAAGTATTTTTTTTTATATTTAGCAAAGACGGTTTACATGATTTACCTTTATCACTACCCATAGAAAGCCATAGACTGAGTGACATAGAAGCCCATATTGCATTACTAGGACTGCCATAAGAGCTTGCTTAGAGAAATACAAAACAATAACTATGAACAAAAATTCATATAAAACACCTAATGGGAGAAAACTAGAGTAACCATGCAAGGCAAATTTATAATTACGGGTGATCAACGTAATTATGAATTTGCACGTGCGTGTGAATTCTGGTGACCCTATTATGGTACCCAACACTCCCAACAAACTATTACAAAAGATCATGAATATATATGTACAAAAAAAGGGCACATCTCTAATTCATAACTTAAAGTACTTTGTGAGTTATCAACCATAACGGCATGACGGTACCATTCATTTAGAGCTTAACTATTTCGCCACTTTATCAGTTCCTTTTCTTAAGCTAAGTGACTTTCTGAGTAGTCGTATTCAAAACTTGTCACATTTATATCATTTCAAACAAATATTCTTATACGTTGGAACTTCCACTTCTTTGACACACATGTGGTGACCTTTTGGCATACACGACTTTTGATCTAACATGACAGCCAAACACGGAACATTTTTCAGGATCGTAGTTGACTCGTCTAGCATTTTTTTTTGGACAATTCGAATCGGCAAGTACGCATAACATTGACTTTGTGTTTCTTTATATAATGAATTGTATCCGTCTAGGTGATACTTCTAATATGTCCCTTGGCTACTCTATTCCCACAGTTGCACCCATTCCTACACGGCTTCTATCAATGGATCGTGTGAAACTAACCAAACATTCCCCGTGTGGACATCGATCTATTCATTATTGTTACTTCCTTTTATTTTATATTAAATAAAGAGGATGATATTAACCTAAGGGATAGTCGTTAGGATTCGCAAACCCGACCAAACATTAGTGAGCGCCCCCGATTTAACTAAAGTCTATCACCAAAGATTCCCAACCTTTAACCTCAGACATATAGCCAAGTTAGCCAACGTGCGCGCACCTTACTAATGATAAGCAACATATACGTTCGAACAACCTCACATGACGTGAGAGCATGGCGACTTCACTTTCATACACATTAGACCCATATTACAAGTCCAGAGTTTTTCATATCCGTGTGTAATCATGCTACCTATGTTAGAAAGTTACCTAAAAGGGGTAGACTGTGAACTGTCTTCGACAAGTCACTTACGTATAAAACTCAAAAAGGGTGATGCTAATGTTATCTAAAACTTGTAACCAATCTGACAGCACCAGGTGTTGACTTCATTTGTATTCGTTCATGCTAACTCTATCTCAACCATTCCATATTCACATTTAGGCTCCAAGGATTATTTCATCAAACATGGTGTCGTGCCATTAGTCCCTCGAAATTAGGAACGAAAATTTTGGAACTTTCTTCCATGGAGAATGTATTTTGGTAACCCTCACAATGGAAATGTATGACTAATCATTGATTCTATTTATGTAGCTTCCTTTAGGCACGCGTTTCAGAAACGTTCCTATATTAGGCTATTTCTGAGTACATTTCTAGAAATATTTTATTTCTTTAACCATTATATAGTAATTAGGAATCTTTCTGTTATACCATATTCTCTCTTAAACTACTTTGCAAACAAACCATACGAACACCTTATAAACCTCATGAAGAGCTACTAACTCGAAGGATTGAATGCTGAAATCACAAATTCTCAATTCGTGATAACTAGATTTAATGGCGAATCAACAGTGGTGAGGTAATCTATATGCAATGATAAACTATTGGAATATGAAGTTGCCAGCTAGTATCCAAAACCTTGACTAAGGATCATTCAAACTTCCATTATTTGCTTCCACAATCGAGGAAACCTTAATTCTTTTTAGTTACGCCCTCCTTTATTTCTAAAAGTTAACTTCATATCCTTCTATGATCACTCTAATAATTTTGATCCGTATTTGTATTAACAACAATTTCAATAGTTAAACTGTATTAATTCTTCGAATCTTGTTATAGATAAATAAGATTTTCTTAAAAATATACAAACCATATATAAAGATTTATTAAAGGTGACCAAAACTTTTATGAAAGGCTTACAAAAGTTCTTTCTAAATTTTGTTAAAATTTACTAAATTTTTCCGAGGATCTACAAATTAAGTGCTGAGATTTATATTAACAAAAACCCATTGTTCTTTTTAAACTCCTTTGTGTCATCTAAGTTTATAATTATCTTTTCAATAAAACTTTTGAATGAAAATGACTTAACATCTCATTTGAAGTTTTGTAATTCCAAGATGTTGGTTGGCTGAAGGACCTTTCCGTCCATACATTTCCCTTCAAAAGAGGATTCAACGCTATATATATAGACTTTTTATAAAAATAACGTACACAAATTTTTTTATATATAACTTATAAAATTCATCCACACTTACGATTATAAATTCATATAACTCTAGCGTGTTTAATTATCATATTTTCACTATTACGTCTTTTAAACGGGTAATTAAAAAAAACTTGACCCGAATAATCATGCACGTGATACCTTTTTCACTTTACCTATTTAGACGTCTTCGTGCGATTTTGCTAAGACTACCGTAGTCTAAATGAAAAAATTTTGACTTCCATTCCAACACGTTGGCTTAAGTCAAACTTAGTGGAATTCATGACTCTGCGTGGCAATTGCAACCTTCAGATCTAAAAACATTAATGGAATATACACTTATTAATAATTCTATTAATGACATAGCCTTCCTCCGTATGTAACTTTGTTTGTTCGACCTTGTTTTCATGACTAAAATGACGACTATAATATCGTATCGTTTCTCATTAGAATGCGGCATTCTTTCATTATATGCATAGATGTTTGCGAGTACTCGTATGTCTTTTCCTCGTTAGAAGTAGCGGATTCTATTGAATACAACCCTCAAGTTGCATTCTTTAAACAACACTTCTCCTGCCATTGCGAACATCTAAATAAAATCCACCCCGACAATCATTATGAACATTCTTGAAATCACTCTGCATTTCGGAATTTTGTTCGTCATATTTCATGAGTTATTACAGCTTGGAGAGGAATTAAGAACAACGCCGGTAGAAGGGTTTCAACATGGTGGTTACAACAGACACGCCCACTGGTCCACCAACCATAGACGGATTTTATTTGATTAACACTTCCATCTAACTAGGATAACTAGTTTAACTTAGTCATTCTAACAGTTACATCATAGAATATAACTGCGTTCCATGATAAAACCATTTAGTTTTTGAGAAGAATACGTAGGACGGCCAATTCCTTGAATTACCTGACTCTTGGCAAGAATCCATTCCGTTGTTTATACTACTCCTGCTCGGTCCAAATTCTTCAAACAAACATTTTTGGGAAATGGATAGTTTCCACAACGTGAGATGTTAGATCTTCAGTTAAGGTTCTAGAATATAATTCTCTTTTATATCTTGTAAACCCATAATTTTGTTTATTGAACAATTATTGTAAGGGCCGAAGTCACTCTTTGAATATATGAAGTTATCCTTGGGGTAAACATCTTAAGACCTGATATGGGAGTCTACATAACAGTTGAAGCTTGTCTGCCTTTATTTTGACAACATCATTGTAATCTGATCATGAGGAATAGAACAAATAAGATGCCTTTTTTTCTTCGACTTGACTTCTAGTACTTTTCAAAACCTCCTTCGAGACAATAAAGTATTCCAAAGGCAAACTATAACATTCGTTACTAAACCGTTATGTTCTCGAATAAACTGATTTCTACAACATTAACTCTAATTGAAGTCCTTTAGTTTCGTGTAAGCCTAGATGGCTAATCATTTTTCATTTTGTGATTATTAAAATATCAGATTGACATCAACAATTTATTTGGTCTTGTGATGAATTCATAATCCTAAACATCCTAGTCACCTACTAACAGTTTGTGATCCTCTTAGATTTGGTACCGTCATGGAGCCAGGATATATTAAGTTAACAAAGTTGTAAAATATAAAACAAGAAAAATACGGGTGTTTACCATCTATATAACCTACATTGAATTTCGAGGACGAAATTCCTATAAGTTGGGAAGACTGTAACAATCCCAAAAATAGGGCTAAATTTTTTTTTTAAAAGAGAAAACTTATTATTAGATACCGAGTGAAATGTTAGTCGAATAGTGGAAGTGATCGTATGTCGATGGGCTCGGCCCGAATTAATCAAACGAAGCGAAACCGAGATTCATTTAACCCAAACAAACTCGAACCCGTAACTCCAAAAATTTTTCAAATCTTTTCATAGATACTTAAATGTACCGGGTATCCAAAATATATAATCCAAATATCAAACGACCTGTTATAATACCATCCGGCCACTTAGGCAAACGAAACGGGAACCGATAAACAAGATTTGTGACACGCTAGATATTATCTAAATTTCATAAGCCTATGTTTTTATATGACATCCGGTTCTCTTATCTAGTCTATATAAAATAGTTTATGAAACTTATAGAAATAACAAAATACTAATAATAATACAAGATATTGTTATATCTTGCAAATCTTCAAATAATCTGATCAAAATCTCTACTCCCCAATTGAATCCATCGAACCACCACCCATACCCCATTCCTGTACAATCAGTCTGTCCTCCAACAAAATCAATTGCATGTCCATTCCTCCAAGAAACCTCTGATTACTTTCATATCTTACCCCATTTCCATAATAAATAGTATCATTCTTCATATTTGCAAACAAGCTACAACTCACTGTTCTCTCAGCTTGAAGGATCGACCCAGCCCAAGAATAAGAAGAAAACCGTGCAATTTGTTGTTGTGGTGGTGTTATTGTTCCATCCAATTCCTTGTCCATTCTATTGAAATTCTCCTACTAATAATATTTTGGTAACAAACAGCAGCCCTAAACCTTTCTCTGCACTCACGAACCAGCCCGAGGAACACCAAGAAACTCGGGTAATCACCTAATCTAATATTGTTTTATCCATATCTACTGTCTTCCTTTGTTGTTCTAATAAACCGATAACCAACTCATAGCCCAAAGCAATCTGTTTTGTCACGGATCAGTTCAAGAACTTGAGTTCAAGAACTTGAGTTCAATCCTACTCGTGAAACCCTAAAGAGTTCGAGGTATGGCAGCCCGTATATGTTGTGTATCTGTGTTGATTCTAAGCTTTGCAGCCGTGTTAAACCTGGGTGAACCTCAAATTGTAAACCATAATAAAACATATTAATATGTAACCTAAAACTATAATGAAATACATGTTAAAATAGGGTATACCATAACCACGAAATTAACAGCTGTAACTATTAAATCGAAATCTCATTTTATAAAACCAAACTAAGGGGCTGTGAACCAAACCATTTAACTTTATAAATATTTCCAGAACATGCAGATTATATAACTGGGTTGAACCCATAAAAATCATAACGAGAGAAGCCCCAAAAACGTGGCCAATTAATGGACCATTCAATAACTCGTTTAAGTGCAAACTAGTTTGCTAACTGAACAAATAATGGCAATAATAACTTCTGGAATATTAGTGTGATTTTCAGAAGTAAAACGCATTATTTAAGCACTTAGACCTGGGAAATACAAGTGCCGACTAATTTTACTAAACCGAGTAATAAAAACCATGCAAATCGACACTTTAGTGACTTGGTTAACTAAGAAGCAAGCCATACATCCCAAGTAATAATAAGAAATATTTTGCAGCCATAAATATAATATTTTGAGTATGTATAATCTAACCGAAACTATATGTCATTAAACATTGCTATTAAAACCGAAATTACAACCTAAACGACCCAAAATTGGGCCCGCTAGTGAAAATGCAGCAATGAACATCTTTTAAAACCCATGAAATAATAAAGTAACTTATTTTTATGCATCATAACAGGTCTTAACATGTATGATGACCAAAAGTGAGTTTTTGTTAAAAAGGGTATTCTTGGAACTAAAGAATAACGAGTTAAACTGTAAATTATGGAAAATATAAAACTGAAACTACAAAACTGAAAATATCAATTTTTATAAAAAGAAGGTTTTAAGTTAAGCATATTATTTTAAGTCCTTAAACTTGGAATAAATCAGCCCGAAAATATATCTTTAAACCGTGTGTCAAAAGTCTTCCGAATGGACACTTTTGTCACTCGCTTAACTAAGAAATAAGCCCTGCAACCTAACTGATATATAACATCTTTTTATGGTCCTGAACATAATATTATGATGAGTTATGACCTGACCCGTAATCGTTTTACATGAATCGTCGCTTTTAAAATCGAACTAGAACCCAAACAGGCCAAAACTGGGCCCGTTAGCAAAAGTGCAGCAGTGAACATCTTTTGAAACACTTGAAATTTCAAAATAACCCATTTTTATTTATTATGACAGGTCCTAAGATGTTATATGACCAAAAGTCAGTTTTGCTAAAATTACAACACAAGGGTATTTTAGGAACAAACGAAAACGGGTTATTCCTCAAATATAAAAATATGTTTTTAAAACATAATCTCATGACTTAAAACGTCCCAAAATAATCTATAAAACATTTGAGGATAAGCATATTTAGAAAAAGGGCCCGTTTGCAAGTTCAAACTCATTGTTTCGTTTAAAACCAATGACGAGCCGAACTTAAAAGACTAAAATGATTCAAAAATATAAAATGGATGTTTTTCCATAAGTGATATAAAATACTTTATTATAACCTTATAAACCATTTTAATTATTTATAACGCCCTTTTTGTAAAGAAATGGTGTATATACGCGAGTTACAGTAAAACCGACTTAAACCGAACAAGCGTTTTGAAACATATAAAGTTATGATTATGAAGTTTTTGATTTTTAGCAGCAAGTATGAGTCAATAAAATCACAATTTGTGTTTTACTTATTTTATAAAAACTATCTAAGTCTTTAACTTGTTTTTGCCAAAATAAACGTTAGAAGGTACATGGACTAAAACCGTACAACCCCAAACTTTCAGGCCTGCAAATAACTCATTTTTATAACATATATTTTTCGGGAAAATGGGATATATCAATTAACAAAGTATTCGCGTATATACACTTTTCTTTAAAGACATGTTGTTGAAAACGGACAACACCGGTGATGACCGGCATTGCTATCTTTCGTAATCTCATGACATGTTGTTCCAACCAATAATCATTAAACCTTTTATATGAATAAATATATAGCTTCTAGGGTCATATGGTTACCCGAAAACCCAAACTTTCCAAAAAAGGAAACTTTATCGAAACCCGGCAAATGAACTAAGGTAACTAAAACTCCCGGAAGTTGAATTATACACCTAAACACAAAACATCAATCTATTAAGTTATATAAGTACAAACTTCCCATAAAGGGAAACTTTACTCATCGAGAACCAAATGCGTTGGAAAACACTTGGAATTAACTTGTACACAATTCCAATAGTGAATTTTACATTGTTCAACGATAACTTATTGTTGATTAATATATGTACTACGCGTACTTGGTGAAATCTAGCATAGTGCAAGCTCATAGATTGTCTTTCAGTTAAACATATTGCATACAGACGGAGGTGAGTTTCGTACTGCCCTTTTTACTTAAACTTTTTGGGCTGGATACATGCTGGTTTTACTTATGGTGTGATATTTATCAAGAGGTGTTTTACTGCTAAATTTTGTCCCAACTTTTACACAATCATTAGCCCGAGGGAATGGGCCGGAGGCTTGTATGGGTAGTACTATTTGGGAGACCCCCACGCACAGTGACCCTATGTTGGGTAAACCACATTGAGATCTGCGGATCGTTGCAGCATATAACCTATGTGTTTGATTATTGCTTTTAGCAGGGTGATAATCCGGGACGGTTTAACTTCAAATATGAGTTGGGGATACTTATGCTAGTTGCAGGTTTGATTGTGGACTTGATTGATGTGCACCATGCTTTATACTTACATACACGCAAACTTGCGCGCTTTTATAAATGATCTGTTTTATGTGTATGTGAGCTAAACTCACGAACTCACTAACTTTTTAGTTGACACTTTTTAGCATGTATTCAGGTACTATAGGGATTAGAAATTTGGATTAGCATTGTAATGAGAATGCCTAAGGATAGTGGCGCATGTTGAGCATGAACAATGAAGATTAGATGCCAAGAATATTAGTAGAGCATACCAAGGGATTGCCGCAGTGTCAGAGAAGAGATAGTTGTGTAGTTACACCTTGTCATAAATACTTAGTGCAAACATTGTAACTTATTTTTATCAATATATTCCGCTGCTTAAATTTGGTACCAATTTGTCCATGAAACGCCCAGGCCCCCTATTGGCAGGGTGTGACAGATTTGGTATCCGATAAATCCAATAATATATTTGTTATAATTTTTTTATCAATCAACATTTTCTTATATTTTTATTAAAGCGTTCTAAATCTTTTCTTTTTGAACTTATTTTCTAATTTGATTTTGTTTTTCTCAAATACATATATATTTTTTGTATTTTTTTAGTTATATTCATTTTACGAATCAACATATTATTTACTTTTTATTTTGATTTGGTTAATATAATATCTAATTTTATATTATATTTCTTATGTATTTTATATCCAGTCAATCCAAAATGTTTATCTATTTATTTTTTAAACGTCAGCATATTAATATTTTTGCTAACTTGTTCTAATCTTTTTCTTGTAATTAAAAAACAAAACGTGTAAATTTGATTCGCTTAAATATTTATGTTGACAAAAAACACCAACAAAAATCGGTAAAACCCAGACGTTGGTAAAACACAAGCATTGCAACGACTATGTTCATTAGGGTACCGGAACTAAACCGAAAAATAAATTACTAAAATATCACATTTAATGCAAAAAAATCGCTAAAGCCCGGGCATTGATAACCACTAGGTGTCGCGCGGCTATTCAATGTGATTTTGGTCAGTACCATTCAGGTTTGTTACGGTATCAGATCTAAACCAAAAAAATAAACTCGTAAAATGCGCATATTTAAAACAAAATAATATAACAATTTAAATCAGTAAACTCAAGCATTGGTAAAACGCAGACATTGTGGCGACTATTTAAGAACTCCATCAATATCGATTGGGTTTGTTACAATAAAAACTAAACCCAAAAAATAAAATTCATAAAATAAATATATTTAAACAAAAAGACAAAATAAAATATTTGAAAACAAAAAGAAAAATCAAATAAGAAAAGAAATAAAAAAAAAGATTTAAAATCAGTTACCAAAAATAAGAAAAAGGTTAATTAAAAATATCTATAATATATATAAACGAAAACATAAAAATCCTACGTGTCGCGATGTGGCAGCTTCCCCTTTTTTTAGAGTCATCAGATTTGTTTGATTTTTAAATAGATGCTTCTCATGCATTTGACCCGAATTCACGGGTATTGGTCTAACAAACCCAGATATTCCTTAAACGGGTTATAACATCTCATTAAATTAAAAATTATTCTCACCAAATTATTGATGTGAAAATCCTATAAAACATGATATACTAAAAATTGTTATATGATTTTTTTTAATGTATTTATAATTAAGAAACAATTTTATAATAAAAAAATAAGTCGGTCTTGGGTCTTACCAAACCCATATAACTTTTAAACTGTGTTATAACATCTTAGTTATTTGTGAAACCTTTCTATTATCAAACTCTAAGTATATTATAAATTGAGTTAAGTGTCATTTTAGTACCTGTGGTTTAATCGACTACGCAACTTTAGTACTTTTTTTGAATTTTTCGCAACTGGCTACTCCATGTTTCAAAACTAGCCATTTTAGTACTTTTTCGTAACCCAATTTATTTTTCCGTTAAGTCAAGGGCATAATGGTAACTTTAGTTATTTATTTATTTTCTTTTTGAGTTAAGTGTCATTTTAGTACCTGTGGTTTGGTCAACTACGCAACTTTAGTACTTATTCTTTATTTTATGCAAATGGCTACCTCAGTTTCAAAAAACTTGCGTTTTTAGTACTTTTTTTCTAACCCCGTCTATTCTTTTCGTTAAGTCGAAGATAATTTGGTAACTTCTTTATTTTCTTTTCTTTTAAAGCCTTAAATCTTGTAAACCTTAAATCCACAATCATAACATCAAAATCTAAATCCTAAATCCCTAAACTCTTTCTCCATATCATCATAGGGCTTGAATTTTTATGATATTTGGGAATTTAGGATTTGGATTTTGAAGTTTTGATAAGGGGATTTAAGGTTTACAAGATATAAGTGTTTAAAAGAAAAGAAAAAACAAAGAAAATAACGAAGTTACCAAATTATCTTTAACTTAACGAAAAAAATATACGGAGTTAGAAAAAATGTACTAAAAACACAAGTTTTTTGAAACTGAGGTAGCCATTTGCATAAAATAAAGAATAGGTACTAAGGTTGCGTAGTTGACCAAACCAAAGGTACTAAAATGACACTTAACTCAAAAAGAAAATAAATATAATAACTAAAGTTACCATTATACCCTTGACTTAACGGGAAAAATAAACGGGGTTACGAAAAAGTACTAAAATTGCCAGTTTTTGAAACATGGAGTAGCCAGTGGCGAAAAATTCAAAAAAAGTACTAAAGTTGCGTAGTGGATCAAACCACAGGTACTAAAATGGCACTTAACTCTTATAAATTTCATTACAATAAATAAAATTAAACCCAAAAAAGTATATAAATATTATAAACGAGTAATGTAAAACAGCCTCCGTAATATAACAAATAAGTTTTTAGATTTATCAAATCAAAAACTAATAAGAAATATGATAAAAAAAATAGATTAAAAAACAAAAAAATTAAATTTAAAGTATAAGGTGAATACAAAATAAGTGAAAAATACCAAAAGAGTATATATTTTTCCCCACCAACACTAGTTTATAAATACTTTTTTAAAGAACACCAAAATAGTAATTCGTCATCCACTGACACTGGTATTTAAATAAATAATTTCAACAATACTATTTTTTCATGGTTTTACCCCAGTACTATTACTGGTTACTTATAATAAATTAAGGTGGATCAATGGAGTGATGCTGGTCAAACTAAGACATTGAGGTGGTTAGTCAACGCAAATTCAGTCGGTTCAATCACATTCATTACGGGTTCGAAGCTAAAAAAAGAGATCGATCGGTTAGCGTTACGTTTTGGTCGGTTCCATCACATTCATCACGGTACCGAAACTAAAAAAAAGATTCCGGTCGGTTAGCATTACATTTTGGTTGGTTCCGTCACGTTCATTATGTTACCGAACCTTAAACAAAAGAGTTATATCGATTAGCGTTACGTTTGTTATGATAACAAAACTAAAAAAATAACCAAAAAACAAACAAAATGGTCGGCTGCGGCGCCAACCATGACTTTTACTTATATTAGATAATTACATTTCCCGTTAAAGAGAAAAAAAGAAAAAGAAAAAAGGTAATTAATAAGGCTGAGTGTAATGGGGCGAGAAGTGAGGGCAACAAGGGCGAATTTGGGGGGGAACACCGCCCCCTAGGCGATTTTGGGGCGATAAGGGGCAGGAGCGGGGGGAAATTGTCGCCGGAGAGGAAGAAAAAATATTATTATTTTATTTTGTTTCTGTGTAGGGTATATATATATATGTATATGATTGATTTCTTTTGAGAACCGCTTTGATCTTTAAGAACTCGAAAGAACTCAACTTAACAATTATTTTTTACACATGTGTAATACGTAAGTGTAAGTAATGTATAAAAAATTATAATATTTTTTTACACACTGAATCTACTTATTACACATGTGTAACTAACATTTAAATTTATGTAATTATCAAAAATATTTATTCTCTCTCCTGATTCATTTTTTAATTAAATTTAATCACAACCACATATTTCATACCATTTAATTAAATGGGTGGTCCAAAATTGAGTTCTCAAAGTTATTAAAACTCATCAAGTTCTCAAAATATCCCTCCCCTGTATGTATATATTATAACACTAGTTTGATCCTCCCATGTTACGGGAGTTTATTTAAGTTTTTTTTTTTAATTGTTTTGCTATTTTATGATGATTTATTTTATTTTTTTAACGTAGTTTGTTTTAATTTAATACATATATATATATATATTAGTTTGTTATTTTATTTTTTTGCGTTTGGGTATTTTCAATTGAGATGTGCAGATGTTTTAGATTTTTAACGAACAAAAATACACGAAAACGAACATGTTGATTTTTTTAAATGAACAAACATGACCACAAATATTTGTCTAATGAAAAAGGGGACGTTGATTTAGTTGACGATGGCAGGTAGTATCGGAAGTTAACCGACAATGGAGATGATAGACCAGCAATGGAGAACATGTAAATAAGATAAATTAAATTAGGGTTTTAGGATGAAAGTATTTACCAATAAATAAGATCTTATAACCCATTTGAGAGTTGTTAGGGTTTGGTAGACCCATAACCCGTGGAAATTATTCTTTGATGATTAACACTGTGTTCCCGAGTTTCATTTAAGAAGGGAAAAGAAAACGATGAGAATTAAAAGAGAAAAGAAAGGGGGGGGGGGGGGGGGAGAATGTGTCACTTTATTTCGTGTTCCTGAGTTTAATGAAAATGAAAGGAAAGGGAAAGAAAATGTATGAGTTAATAGGCAATTAATGATACAAACACATTTTCTCTCCTAATCTCTTCAATTTGGAAAGATAATTATACACTTAAATTTTCTAGTCTTTTCTCTCCCTTCGCCTCCCCTCTCATCCTTAAAAAATCTCTGGAACATGAATCCTTCACATTTTCTTCTCCTTTCCTTCCCACCCCCTCTTTAAATAAGACTCGGGAACACAGCGGGCTTATGTCACAAATAAATGAGATGTTATAACCCGTTTAAGGATTATCCGGGTTTGGTGAGACCCATGACCCACGAAAAAAATTGTTTGATTATGAAAGAGTTTCACAAATAAATGAAATGTTACAACCCATTTAGAGACTATCTGGGTTTGGTAAGACCCATACCCGCGATTTCGGGTCAAATGCTTGAGAAGCATCCATTTTAAAATTAAGTAATCTGGTGACTCTAGAGAATGGGGGGACAACCTGAGAGCGACACATAGGATTTTATGGTAGCCAATTATATAGATAGTTTTATATATATATATATATATATATATATATATATATATATATATATATATATATATTATGCTAGTTTTTATCCCCCGTATTACGGGGGTTGTTTTATATTATTTTTTAATATTTATTTATTTTTTGTATTTATATTTTTTTTAGTATATGAAAGTTAATAATATACTTATGGTTTGATGATAAATTGTTTGACAAATAAATGAGATGTTATAACCCGGTTTAAAAGCTATATGGTTTTGATGAGACCCAAGACCCGTTTATTTCTTTTACTATGAAATTAGTTTTTTAATTATAAATAATATTTATAAAAGTTAATAATATACTTATGGTTTGATGAGACCCATGACCCGTTTATTTTTTTTACTATCAAATTGGTTTTTTAATTTAAATAATATATATATTTTTTTAAAGTAAATAAGATATTAATTTTTAGTATATCCTATTTTATAGGATTTTTACATCAATAATTTGGTGAGAATAATTTTTAATTTAATGAGATGTTATAACCCGTTTAAGGAATATCTGGGTTTGGTAATACCCATACCCATGAATTCGGGTCAAATGCATGATAAGCCTCAATTTAAAAATCAAGCAAATCTGGTGACTCCAAAAAAGGGGAGCGACCACATCGCGACACGTAGGATTTTTCTGTCTTCGTTTATATATATTATAGATTACTATTCGGAGCTCATACACTGTTACAACTCAAAAACAAATTCTTATCCCTTGACTGCTAGCTATCGTAATTCGCCCCAATTTTTAAATTTGTCAGTACACATTGGCTAATAGATTTGGTGTTGTCCGTTTAAAACATACGAAAGGCTTTGTCATGTCCCCAACCGATTCGCAGATCGAAAAGTGTGTGTGTTTGAATTTGAAATCTTAATGAGTTGTTAATTATTAATTATAATTTATTTGGAACACTAATCTCCTTCCGTTTGTTTGTTTACCTGCGAATCAACGATCTATATGTTCAAGTAAGATATGCTTTCTTCTTCAACCTTATAATTATCATCTTTATTTATTATTCTCTCTGTTTTGTCTTATATTGAATGATATAATTAGGCGATTTACTTTCATTTCATGTCACAAAACAACATGCTAATGATGAATTGGTTACACTGTGACAACAATTATGAGGTAAATGATTGGGGATTTAGGGTTACTTTACTCACTTTACATACCTAATGCTGTAAACCAAACCAAACCAAGCCGAAGAAGCTCTTATCAGACAAGTAAACGGTTCACAAATAGCTATCTGAACGAAATTTCATGTTCGTTCGTTCGTTCATTAAGGAAATGGACTTTATGTGAACGGTTCACGAACAGCTAACTGGAACGGAATTTTATGTTCAGGTTCGTTCATTAAGGAAATGAACCTGTTCGTGAACGCTACACGGGCACAAATGAACACAAACAATGTTTTATTTGATTTGGCTAACCGAGAATGGCCATGGTTTGTGTTGCTGGTTTTTTTTTAACATTCATATTCGTATGTTCGTTTAAATATAAATTAATCACGTAATGCGCGTATATTTTTGTTTTATAGTCAATAGTTTTGCTTAAATCTATATGATAAGATTATCAAAGACATTAAAACGTATTATAAACCTTTAATGAACAATCATTAACAAACAACTATTCACAAACATAAATCGACGTAAACAAACATGGCCTCTGTTTGTATTCATTCATTTTGTTAATCGATCGGAATTTCTTGTTTATGTCCACTAAATTATTAAACGAACTTTCCGTCGAACAGCTCGATAAACGTTCGGGTTGTTATACATAGTTGCTAGTTGCGTTTATTTATAATTTCTATTTATTTCTATGATTATCAGAAAATTTTTATCGTTTCTTTCTTGAATCAGTGATGATGAGGTACGATCTGCACTCAACAAGATGTATGAATATTCTCCAGTAGACGGGTTTATAGACATATCAGAAGGGTTGGGAAACATGATAAAATCATTAGCAAACGAACCCTCAGTGGGACTATTTTATGTTCAACAACACACTCACAAGGCGGTACCAAACCTTTTAAACCTCAAAAACAACATTGTTGCTAAATCCCATGAAATCAGTTTACACACAGAAGATGCAGAGGATTCGATAACAATGTTGAGATCAATGAAAGAATGTGGTTTCCCAATTGTTGACGATATGGTCAAAGACATTACAAAATCTTTAGCTATTATGTCATCAAAACAACCGAAGAAAGGTTTGCTTAGTAGCAAATCGGTTTCAGGGTCTCAAACGGGCTCGTGTGGTCCATCCGCTTTGAGGGGTGTCAACGATGTCGAAAAGTCAAGTAACTATTTATCGTCTGTTTTCAAGTCAGCCAAAGAGAAGGCGACTAATATGAAGTGGGCCCCACAAGAATCTACAGAAGAAGTGCCTACATCTAATGATGTTTTAACTGGGAATCAAGAAAAGGATGTATTGGTTGATGATTTGATATTGGATTTGGCGCGTGCTGAGAATTTTGATGAGTTTAAAGCTGATAAAGAAGCAAGATTTGAGGAATGGTTAAGTGGTAATGATACTCGTTCCGAACGGTGATTTAAGGTTTGTTTATTGTTGTAGGATTTGATTGATTTTGATTAGTCTAAAGCTTGTAACTAAAGTTATTTGTTGTAATAAACTACATAAAGTGTTTTTGGCTTTTGAGGTCAACTGTGATGTTGCTTGTATGTTGATCATTTATGAGTTCACGTGGTGGTGTTGTACAATGCCCAACTAAAAGACCTTTGGGTAAAAACAAATTAAACAAGAAAATGCAGTAGCTTTGTGTTTTTAGGTGCTATGATTTCATAGGATTAGGCATAAAAATTTTCGGGTCGATTCAACAGTTTGGGTCGGGTAAGGTTAATCATATAACAAAAATATGATACAGGAATTAAAAAAAAAACTGTCTCCAGTAAAAAAACAACGGATAATACGCATGTCTTTGCCATTGGTGTAACTATAAGAGTGGGCTGATGACCGTGTTTTTTTCCTAGAGTTAAAACTACGTTTAAATTTCATCTGAATTTCACAAGTCATTAATAGATAAAGTTTTATAAACATAAATACAAATGTTACAATTGCATACACCTTTACACTTAGAACAATCTTATTTGTTTAATCAGGCCACATCTTCATCTTTTTCCCAATATCTAGATATATATGAAGCGCATGCATAGTTAAATAAATTATTACATCGTTGAACAAATTATTAAACCAAGAATTTAGTCCTAAACATTTAAAAAAACAAGGCATTAGCACAATCATACAGCACAAGAAAGCTAACATGGAGACATGTGCAACGATACTTGATGGTACATGGCTTAGCCTTTGCTTGACTCTTGCAATTAATGTATATAGCATAGGCATTCTCTGTTATATGGTGGAGGCTGTGATGGAGAGTGTGGGCTATAAAGTGAAAAGAAGAACCCCCAAATCTTCTTTGAATAAAAAATATTAGAAAACATGCGGCAAGAGAGAATCAAATCCAGGTATCTTCAATTATAAAGTAAAACCTTAAACACTAGAGATTTGTTCAATTTGTGTATGGGTTCACTTTATATTTTATATGTGGGTTCAATGCCTCTTTTTATATGGATGTTCTACTAAAAATCCGAAACTCAGTGAGTTCCCGTGAATCCAGTGAACCCATAGTGGATCCACCCCTGCAAAGGAGTCCAAGATAAAAGAAACCTATAGAGTTTTACTTGAAAGAGATAAATAAAAAGGTTTAGAGACTACAATGGTCAAAAGTTTTAAGAGAAGGTTAAGAAAATCCAATTTTTATAGAATTTGGTAGTTTATAATAAAAAGTTTAAGAAAATAAAAGTATTATGAAACTCTAGTTAAGTATTAGTAGTATCATGTTAACAATATACATTCTGTAGTTTATAATTAAAAACGGACACCCATCGATAATGTAGTTTCGTTATGTGACTTTACTAGATAACTTGCTCACCAAAAGACTCGTCTAGTAATATTGTGGTGTGTAGAATGATATTTTTCTCAACGGAAAATCGAAATGGACATTGGTATAGATTTAAGAGCACGCTTAAGGTATGTGTTATAACAGTTTAAAAAGAAGTAAACTTGCTTCTACAATAATTTTTGAGTAAATTAATTTCAGTGAATGTAATAAATTTTCCTATACATATAACAAATTTTCCATGTTTTCCCTTTCAATTTTTAGTAAATGCCTCAATTTCTTTACTGGACATATATTTAAACTATAAATCATTTTCCTAACTTCTAATACATTATCTTTTAGCTATTTGGTCTAAAATCTTTTCGAGACTGCATCATGAGGACGGGTCAAGCTCGAGTCAATTGACAGCCCTAACACAGTATACTAAAACCGACAGCTTATCTAAATCTCAACGTGTACAAATAACATATGTAACGATGCTTATCAAGCCCATCCAACATCACGACACATCTATATGCAACGAAGTCATCATTCGCTATTGCATTTCATATTCTAATACAGCATTCGAAGTAAGCAACATATCATTATCTTGTATAATTTAGAGGATTAGAACAGTTAATATCCCCAATCACTCCAGAACCCATATTCAAATTCGGTGAGCCGTCAGTGTTGTTCACTACTGATCCAAAACCCATACTTACACTTGAAACCGAGTCGTTGGTGCCATTAACCTCTGGTTTAATCAGTGTACCGCCACCTGGAGTCCCGTTGGAGGCAACACTACTGCTACCAACTTGAACTTCCGCATTTTGGTTTAACTGAGGGGTGCTGGACCCGTCATAACTGCCAACTGTCCCAACTGTTTTACCTACCGGTTCTTTTTTAGCAGGAGAAAACGAACTGTTGTTACTCCGCAATATCTTAGCCTTTCTGAAAACAAAAACAATTAAAAAAAAGATATTAATAAATGTAAACAAAGAGACAAGTAAAAGTTACAGATAGATAGATATAAGCATACCTAATCAACTTTACTGATTTTGGCTTCGCGTTTCCTTTTCCCAAAATAAATACAGCAAAACAAAATGTTAGTCTCGAGTCTTACAAACGGTCAAAAGTCAAAATTGGTCAAAAAGGTCAAAAGTCACCCTGGGTGTCTTTTAATGCATAAACCTCGTGAAAACTTCATTTTCTTGAAATAAAATTATTTTTATGTAATAATGTGTATGACAAGCTAGGTTTTTATCCTTTTTTAACGCTTAAAAAAGACGAATATTGGGTCAACCTGGTCACCTCAAGTGAAAATGCTGTTGAATTATAATTGTATGCATTAAGAAATATATAACTTGTATATACTAAATATAAAAACCTACCAGATTTAACAGCCGATGAAGTTGACGCAGGCTTGCGTTTACTCCTCTCGGCCTTAATCGAAGAAATGACAGCATCAGCAGCGGGCCCCAAACCTTTCCTTCCAACTAACTTCACTCCAAGTTTTTCACAAAGAAAATTTAACCTCATTTCATCACCTCCTTTAACTTCCCTTAATTCAAACACTTGTTCTCGAGACAACAATGTGTACACATGAAGCTCTTGTTGTTGATTAAAATGAGACTGAAGCTGTTGAAACAATAACTTATTAGAATGTTGTTGATCCGTTCTAGAACCTTCTACATCCTTCTTCACAGGCCCGCTAAACACAACCCGCAAAACCGCCATTGAATTATTATCCAACATGTTTTTCTTCGTGTAAATAACCGAGAAGCTTCCGAACTCCAAATCGGGTTCTCGAAACAAGTCAGCGAGAAGGGTGGCGCACGCGTGTGCGTTTTTTGATGGGTTTTTTTCGATTTTGGCCCGTGCGGCTAGATTGGTGGCGTAATGTGCGATGTTGGCGGCTTCTCGCAAGCCGCTAAGAAAAGCTCCGTGCATGGTGGCGGGGTACCGCCTTGTGGTGGCTTCACCTGCAAAGAACAGTCTTCCGTCTCCGACACTTTCGGCTAAAATGTCATAATCATCCCCTGACGAACCAACTGCTACATTCGAGTATGAGCCTAGAGTGAATGGATCACTTCCCCACCGCGTGCACACAGTTTGTATTGGCTCAGGAACCTCAATCCCTTGTGGTTCATATATGCCTATGTATAAATTTGAAAAATGAAAATCAACATTCTTAATTCCAAACATTATACACAATCATCAAAATAAATATAAAGCTAAGCACGTGACATCACTATCAGAAAAAAGTTCGACATAAAAATCATAAACATAATTATCCTAAAATAATGTCTCA
Source organism: Bidens hawaiensis (assembly GCF_021521415.1). Lineage (NCBI taxonomy): Eukaryota > Viridiplantae > Streptophyta > Magnoliopsida > Asterales > Asteraceae > Bidens > Bidens hawaiensis. Next base: position 869,375 of record NW_027491256.1, read on the forward strand.
AAGTCTAAGTTTCAAATGACTAAATGTCGAACGAGAAGCAAGCTTCAAATTCTTGATGAACGAACATAAAGAAACTTAATGACTAAATAAACAAGCATTCTTAACGACTAAATTCTTATGATAAAACATAAAAAGTAAAGGTTTTAAAATATTAATAAACCTTAATGAACAGAACATAAACACATGAACCGAAATGAAAAAAATAAAAAGAACGTAAATGCATGAACATAAACGAACACGTTACCGAGCGTTCACGAACACGGCATCTATTCATTTTCGGTCATTTAATTAATTGAACGGAGTTCTTTGTTTATGTTCGTTCAAGTACTAAGAGAACGAACGTAATTGAACTTTTAGCCGAACAGTTCACAAATGGTTCGCTGAACGTTCGTTTTGTTTACAGCCCTAATTCAATTAGTTCAAATATGTTGAACACGGTTAAAGTGGGCCGAAGTATAATTTAAAGCATATAACCTCCTAAACCAATTCAGTCTAGCTAATAGATTATAAAAGTAAGAAAATAACTTTTATAATCACATTTAGGAAAATAACTATTAATACAGTTTTGAACAGAAAAGTTTTCTATGTCAACTTACCCGAACCCGTTTTGTTACCTCTAAATTTCAGCATCTCAAAGACAGAAAAATCCAGAACTTTTACTAACAACTGATCGTCTTAAAAACATATAACTTCAAATTAAACTACTATGAGTGTATGTGTGTGTCTGTGTGTGTGTGTATACCTCGAAGAATTTGAAGCACGCGTGTAACGGCATCAGTGGGCGGCATTCTTTCAAAATTATGAGCCGCTTCTCCCGCCACCAACGCCATAAGAACCGGACCACCGGCTACAGTTGCATAGCTATAAAACAAAAAGAACTCGCCACGACGGCTCGGATCATCCGACAAATGCCCAAACATATCCAAATCAGTTCCCCAAAACAAATGAGGAAAAAGCATAGCCACTTTATTCAATAAACCAAACCCTAACCGTTTAATCCCATCAAGCTTCCTTTGAGGCAACTCGGGATTAAACTTAATCGACCCACTTTTCAAAACCCCTAACGGAACCGTGCATAACGCCACATCACCTTCAAATACCTGACCACCATTAACCACCACCTGCACCCCGTCACTACCGTAACGCACAGAGTTAACCGTTTTCTCGTATAGAATCGGAACGTTTTCGGTTAAAGCCTGAACCAATCGCCCGTTGCCACCTGGCAAAAAACAATGATCCCCTCCCATATCATATGGGTCATCCTGATCCCAAAACGCTAACGAGAGCCTCGACAGTAAACCCGCGTTCGCATATTCAAGATTCGCAAGATGCCAGTTAAACAAACCCGTTTCTTCTTCATTCGCGGGCCCACCGTCAACCGGCCAAAACGTTTCCAACGCCGCACCAAGAGAAACATCCTGCGATACCTCACCCATCAACTGCCTTAACTGACTCGCCTTATCCAAAATCTGGTTAAACGCAACCTCAACTTTCGCATCAATCCTCGAGTCAACCACTTGACCATCCAACCGATAAAGCGGGCACTTGTCACGTATCTTATGAAGCGGATACGACAGCTGACGCGCCAAAATCCCAAGCGGATTTCCATGCGTACCCGTCAAAACACTCCCACCCAAATCAGCAGCCGCAACCCGATTCCCACCTTCCATTTTCTTCGTATAAACCCGTCCACCGGCCCGTTTCCTCCCTTCCAAAACCGTAACCTTATACCCAAACGACATCAACTGCCTCGCAGCCGCCAAACCCGAAAGCCCCGCCCCAATTACAATCACACTCAATTTCCCACTCCCACCACTTTCATTACCAATCCTATCCTTAATCATTGGGGCAACCCCGAAATTAATATACCCGTGTGAAACCAAGTACTTATACGCGGAATCCAAAAGCTTTACGCAATGTGCAGGCACAACATCAAGAAACATCTCTTTTATAACCCAATTAAACACATTTTCCCTCCATTTAGTAATAATATGGTTCCTAATTAATATATAATTCACCTGTTCGATCCCGCCTATAACCGAAACTACCCCGGCATCGATTTCTTCCTCCGTGAGCACGTCAGCTGGAAACCCGGCTGTCAATGCGATCAATGCTTCGGATGTTGCTTCCTTGTTGATCACAATGATCTCATCGGACACGTCTAATTGTGCCAATTGGTTTAATTTAATGTTAGGGTTTGGATCAAGATTGTTGGATTGAAATGGGTTTAAGGTGAGATCGGAAGTGGGTCTGCCGCGACGTCGTTTTCTTGGAATGCCGAGTGAGAGTAAGTGATTGAGATTGTTAGGGTTTGTAATTTGGGGATTAGGGTTTGGGTTAGGGTCGGAGTTAGGAAGAACGATGGTGAATTGAAGTGGGTTGTGGATGTTTGGGAGGATTTGTTGATGGGTTTCGTTTGTTGGGTTCATGGTTATGAGTTTGATTGAAGAAAGTTGAGAGATTTGTGTATTTGTGTTTGGGTTTGAATTTGATTAGGAAGAAACTATAGCAGGTGCCATGGATGATGACGGTGAGCTGATTGAGTTCATGTTCTCTCAAAACTTATTTTGAGGTGGGCAAATAAATTGATTACCTCTAACCCGAAAACTGAATCGGATTTGAAACTGATTATATAAAAACTGAACGGGTTTTACCTCACCTCATTGTCGTGCCTTCGAACGAATGTTCATGGGCGTTTGCCTTAGGTGAGGGTTTTCCCCGTATAGAAAGACAAGTGTATCCCGGTGTAGAGATTTTAGCCAGTAGCTCATTTGTAGGATTCGTGGGTTGTTTAAAAACAGAAAGGGGCGGAGAAGTAGCGTTATCAGGACGTAGCGGATGGTGGCAGACGTGAATGGTGGTAGCATTTTCTGTCATTAGAGTATCTCCAATGGTTTCATGTGGCACCGTTTGAATTTACAAACACGTTACAAACCACTTCATTAGAGTGGTTTGTATTTCCTCTACTATTTTATGAACAAGAATAATAACAAACACTTAATATTGTGCCCATTCACATTAATTGCATAATAAATAAAGTAAATGGTAGGTGATGAGATTATGGTTTGAAACAAAGGGTAATAACCATTGGAGGAGAAATACAAGCTTTTGTATGTTAGTTTAAAATCTAAAAGTTGCATGCTGAGTTGGTTGTTTAAAACAAATGTGGTGTATTGTACATAAGATGCTCTCAGCCCATAATGATCAACCTAATAAAATTCGTTTACAAACTTTAGATATGTAACAAGTGTTCGAGCAAACAACATCTTCAATATGCAGACTAGGATTTCTATCATAACATCTTTTAATAAAAAGGGGTCTATATTAGTTGTTTCATTTCAACAAGAGTCCACATGACATTCACATTAATAAAAGATCGTTTACGGACACTTCAAATATGAAACATACGTGCTAGTCGCCAATATTTATCGTTGATTTTACAAGTACGTACATTTTGAAAAGCTTTAGTTGAATGAGGGAATATCTTAAAACTAAATCGTTCATTCAATGGTGTAATTACTTTATACTAGAGTTCTATTTTGGTACTTCTAATTCTTTAAACGAATAATTTTTTTACAAAAAAAGAAAAAAAAATGACCATATTATTTGTGATGAAAACTTGTAGTATAGTTCGTATAGTAATACGTATGTTATGTAAAGCATACCAAATGATTTTACAAGTACATACATTTTGAAAAGCTTCAGTTAGGTGTTTAATGTTATTCAGTTTACATTGGTAGTAACTTTTGTTAACATATTGATTTAAGACATTGTATAAGATCTTATAACTTATTGGTCCTGTACTCTTGTTAACGGAAGCTTAAGTCAGGGGGTATAGACCCCCACTCAGCTTTCACTAGCCCCTAATAATTTCAAATTTTTCTACCATTAAATCTTTGTTAAAAAAAATATTAAGACACTTTTAGATTTCTGTTAGACCCCCCAAAGTTATAAATTTCTCTCAAGTCTCAACCCAATAAAAAGCCCAACTCATTGAAAAACTCCATTTGTTAGTGATCAAATGAAAATAACAGAACAAAAGGACTAGCATAGACAGTTCAAGCGAGCTAGCCATCGTCGACCATATTCCAATCGAAATCAAAAGGGTTATTAGGTTCGATATCATTTGGTGAATTATAATAGTCGCATTATCGCAAGCATCCAATTAAAATCAAACGTAATATATCAAGTTCGTATGGTTTGAGTAATTGAGTTTTTAGGTTGAATTAAACTGTTGAAGTTCTAATCTACATGTTTTAAATTCTATTTTTTATTGCTTGAACATTGTGAGAATTCACTAGCAAATATTGTTTATGTTTTTATCTTTTAAATTTAATTGCTCGAGTTATATAAAATAAAACTGAAAATGACATGAGTTTTTGGCTTAAATTTGTAGTCTGAGAGGTTTCATGGAACATTTTTTTTATTGAAACTCTGGACCTAGCTTAGTTGTTTCAGATTTTCTTGGTTAAGAGTTTTGGTTTATTAACCTTGTTAAAGAGACGGGATACGAGGAAAGTGTTGCTTATAGTTTACCCGCCGCTGAATAAAATTTCTGGATCCGTCAATGCTCTTGTACTAAAACAACCGCACTTGTCCAAGAATTTTGAATTTTGGAAAAATGAAATGGTAGTAAGATGATTCCATCCTCATTTACATTTCCATAGTCTATAAATACCTTGGGTTTCCAAACTGCTTATAAATGAAAAACAAAAAAAAAACACACACACATCAGTTATTGTGTTCTATACTTCTATTCGATTTCTACATTTGCCCTTTACTCGGGTCAAACTAACTTCTGTACAACAAGTATATAACTAATATAAGTAATGTTATTATACTCTCTAAAGATTTGATCTATACATCAACATAAGGTTTTTACATGATATCATTTTACATAACCTTTTACACCCACTTTCTTAATGGCATCTAGTCCGCAACACTTTTGGACACATTCACTAATGTATAACAAATCCAATGAAAACCAAAATTTATCAGGTTATATAAACCTTATAAGTGGTAGCCATCGTCTTCGAATAATTCTGCCTCTTTGTTTTCCACCGACTATCGACGTCATTTCTTTTGTTGTCGGGTTCATTTTTGGAACCTTAGGTGATGTTGGTAACTTGGTATGGCAGCCGCAGTATAAGTCGCTGGGTTAGATTTATGAACCCTAGATGGAACTAGTTTTATATTAAAAAGGAGTTGACTTTATAAGTTTAACTTTCATCAATAACAACATAAAATCAAACAACTTGTTGTGGAACACAAGGATTACGTAAACAAATAATGTCTTATATCGTTTTGTGACTACTTTTACAAATAGCTTACAGGGTAATGTAACATGAGGTTAATACGATTCTATACCTTTTTTCTATATTTCTTTTTCTCCATAGTGTTCTAAAGTGTTTCTTGTCTTTCTAAATATATTACTTTGTAAATCTTTATAAATAAAATTTAGAGTCTTCGCTTTCGCTTCAAGAATTCTTTTCATGATCTTATTGACGAATTGGCGGCATGTATCAATGAGCCTAACATGGGTATAACTATTTTTTGCAATAACTTTTCATCCCTAAGATGTTTAAATGTTTATATAGTAGTTGGTCTTCACAAGTTAAAATTAAAGTTGTACTCATCACACATCCATTAATTTTGTATCGAGTACAACGTATTCCAAAACGGTTACGACCCATACAAAAGTTGTGCATTCTTAATTTGCGAGGCTCATGTGAGAATGTGAACAAATAAACCTTTGGTTCGGTCTACAAATACTTTTTTTGTTATTTTGTTTAACTACATAAATTTAATAAAAGAGTGAACTTCGACCCGTCTTTTAAATTTTTTTTCGTTTTATTTAACTCTTTTATTCCAAAATTTTGAATTTGGGATACTATAGTTTCATCTTTATTACATTAAATCAGATCACTAACATCATCAGAATTTTCCTTTAATTTTATAAAAAAAAAATGCCCTGTTAATTAAAAATAACCGACCAGATCACTTTCCAACCTGGAAAAGTAAATAAGAGATTAATAAATTATTTCGTTTCTTCAACCAAGTGAACTTGACTTCCTGCAAAGTGTGTAACCATACTAATTGTATAATGTTAATATTCAACATTATAATGATGCAACATACCAGATTGTCTAAACGCTCAGAACCCGCAAGATCAAGTATACGTAGTTTGCTTTTTCTAGCAGTTGGTAACTTGGTATCACACGGCCTAACAGATCGTTGAAAGAACGTCTAATAGATACCCTACTGATTAATGTAATAAACATATGTGTTAGGGAGTGGATACCATTAACATAATAAACATATGTTACAAGCTTGTTATTAATTAGTGTACCATAAGAATTGCATGACTAGTACGACAAGATTCGGTGTACATTCAAAAAGTGGTCAACATATATAAAGTATGTACATTATAGTCTCTTATTGGGCTGATGATTAATAAAAAGAATCTGGTATTGCAAAACATGGGCTTAGCCAGCCCATCATGAGGACCTAACTACAAAGTCCCATATTATATATTGATGCCTCTAGGGGCTTTTAACTTCACATTTCACATTTCACACATCTTCATCCTTGTGTTTGCTAAGTAAGTTTTCTCTAACTATCATGTGATTTTGAGGCCATTCAAAATAATAATAATAATAATAATAATAATAAAATGTAATTTTGAGTTGTTACAAGCTTTTTTTATCACATCAAACTATTGTTGAGCTTTTAACTTAGCTTTAAGCTTGTATTTGTTTTCAAAACTCAGTAAAGTTTTGTGTGTGTGTTTTTGTTTATTCAGGAAAATGGAAGCAGTGCATGAGCATGAAGTGGACCTTTACACCGGAGGGTCATGGGGGTACACGAACATTGAAGAAAGCAATGAGAAGGTTTACTCCGGAGACAACGTTGTGAGACATGAGTTAAGGTTGTCTTCCGGTTTCACATGCTCGGAGTTGATGAATGCTGTGAGGACCACACTTGGTTTATCACTGGATCAAAGGATCAAACTTACTTACCCAATTCTTAGTTACGTTGCGGTGAATGATACAGAAACACAGTTACAACCAGTGGATATCTTTGACGAGGAGGACTTTGGGATCTTTATGCGGTTGTATGTGTCTCAGTGCTTCGCAAACAACGAGCGTGTTAAGTTGTATGTTGGGTGATATGAAAGCTTTGCTTGTGTGTTATCTGGACTATCTACTAGTGGTTATGTTTTATTTAGGCTAATAACTCGATCTCTACTCGTTATGTTATGTGGTGTTTTATTTAGTGTTCGTGTTTTCTTATGACAATTAATGTACTCTTTTTTTATGTCTTGTTAATGTTAATGTTATGTGGTGTTTCGTTTTGTGTTGAGTATGAATTTGTTTCCAAAGTTGTCTGATTTTAACTTTCCATCAAAACAACTTAAAAATTAAGGGGTAAAAGGACAAACAATTTACATGAGTAAATATTTAAATTAACTTTATTAAAAAAAGTAAATATATTAATTTAAAAGAAACCATAATTGGATTAAAAATTAACTTGCTCTCTCCATCTAGGTATTTAAAACCGAACTGGTCTGACCGAAACCATATTCCGACCTTTGATAATGTTGAAGATGGGATGTCTATATTTCATCAAGTCACGTTTTGTTGAAGAAAGAGACTTTAAAAGCTAAAAGTGGTTTGTGTATAAACGACATGTTTAAAAAAGTAAAGTGGTCTTAGTGTTTTGATATCATAGTCTAGAAATTTCATAAATACTTATCAAAAGCATGAGGTGTCGTGTTTGGTTAAGGGGCGGATGTGACCAAGATTTAATACCTCATGTGAGCTCACAATGAAAGGATGGAACTTGAACTATAAGTTTTTACATCTAAAAAAATAATACCATTTTTATTCACCATCTAAATTAATTCCTTCTCAGATCTCTCTTTTAAGAAAAGCACGTCCATTCTGTATAATTAAAGTGGCAACAACCTTCACTAAATGACATTATCTTTTTAAGTGTATAAGAACCGTTGATCTACCAAGATTGAGTTTAGAAAGGAATTAATTCATCTCTCTAATACACATAAAGTGTGTTTCCATTTTTTTTTTCAGAATATCAGTTTATATATTGATTAGTAAATTTGTATTTTCTCAACTTCCTGGATGAGATGGTTCAAACTTACTTACCCACTTAGTATGCCTATGGAGAATTATCCAGAAGCAGAGTTTGGACCGGTAGTTCTCATTAACGATAAGAATTTTGGGATGTAAGAATAAATATATTTTATATATTTATTTATATGGTCATCATTATCATTTATATAATAATATATCAAAATAATTAATTATACCTTATTATATATTAGCTTGGTAATTGTTGATATTACTCTTAAATAGCTAATAAAGGGTTTCCCCTTGGGTGTATATATAGAGAGAAAATAAATTAACATCATAACCTAATCACACACACATAACAATTTTGTGTGCCTCCTCTCTCATAAAACCGGGTTCCTCTCAAGAACCCTAACACCATCCTTAATATACATCCTAAAGGGGAACTCGACCAAGCTGACAACCATGTCATCTACATCCTTCTCTGTTGCGGTTACTATTCTTCATGTTGTAACAGGTTCATAGGTTTAATATTTATCATGTTTTATATTACTTACATGAAGAACTAATCAACATGTGGCATCAGAGTGATGTTGATTAATCAGTTCTTCATGTTTTCCGTAAATCTGGAATTGAATCAGAAGACATGGACTAAAATTTGATAAACCCTAATTTTTTAGGTTTCTTTTTTTTCATGTTCTATTACGAAAACAATACATGAAACTATTTAAAATCGTTAAAATGCATATTTAGTAAACTCTAATATTTTCAAAATCTGTTAATTTCATGTTTAAAGATTTCGATTCCAAGTTTTTTTTATGTTTAATTGTTAAAATTTTCGATAATGTTCTTCGTGTTCATCATTATTATCGAAAATTATACATATGTTGGTTCAAAATCTAGATTAAAATTTGTTAATGATTATTAGGGAAATATTTTTTCAAATCTTGGATAACTTAGAAGTTTTAGTATTTTCTTAAAAGATTTGAATCCCCTTAAAATAGGAAACAAATATAATTGTTAATCACTAAAAAGATTTGAACCAAATCTTATCATTATTAATTTAGTTAATAAAGATCATGGGTTAAGGGCTTAAACCAGTTTACGAGTTCACGTGCTATTTAAAAATCATGTATTATGGGCTTAAAATAGCTTATGTGTTCTAAGAGTTTATGAGTTTCTAAAATGGTTTGGGGTCATAACCCATAAACCCGAAAACTCACTAATACCGGAATCAACATTTTCCATAAAACTCCATAAAATCATGTAAACACCCAAATACTGAAAAACCCACTAAAAGCCGGAAACTGGCAATTCTCGGGAACCCAAAATTTCCGAGAACTAATTCCGCAAAATAAGCTCCTACCGGAAACTTAAAAATCCTTACTCTAAACATGTTCCGCTATTAACTAATTAAATGTTTTGTAAACCTTAAATATTATAAACTTTTACAAAACATAAAGGCTTAACTTGAATGAACTTTTGATGTAACACTTCTGCCCAAATGTGATGAGTTATATTTACCCTATCATTCAAGTATAACTGAAAAGCTTTTGTTAGTTTTGTCTAACATGATACAAATGTCTCACTTCTGCCCAAAGGTGATTTGTTACATTTTTATTTAGCAAAACTAGCCTGTGCATAATTAAAATAATTGTTTCACTTCTGCCCAAAGGTGATGTGTTACAATTGTTTTGCACATATACTTAAATAAATTTTAATTCTGCCCAAAGGTGATTTATTTTTTGTTTAAGTAGAACTATTAATTATAGTCTATTAGTTTGATGTTAGTAATAGACATATCACATCTTCAATAAAATATAGTGATCCTCATATTAATGATCCTTCATTAATCAAATGATCATAAACTTTAATCTATATTATTTTAATATCCCATAATATTACTCACTATATTTTCTTCCATAAATAACGATCTCATCCAAATCATCCACTCTAATCTTAATATACAATTGAATTTTGTCTCATAAAGAGTTTTAATAACATTTAGCTCTTCTCAATTTTAATTATTCATTAAGACATGATATGGCTATCCTACTGCTATTTCTAATAACAATCATTATATTAAAAACTAGAGCATAACAAATGGGATGCGTCAATCATAATGTCTCTTATAATAATGATAATCAATAATTTATTTAAATAAATGCTATCACTAGAGTTATTCTTGATTTAGTTTTTCCTAAGACTAATCAAAATAACTCATAAGATGCATGCATTCTTTCTTGAAAATTCTAACTATAAGGTTAAATAGCAGTACCGAATACATTATAATGTAAAATACCATAACCCATAAAATTAAGGGCTTACACATGGAAATAAATGCATTTTTTAGTACAATTTGGTGCCTTACGAGTCAACTATAACACTCAGAAGTAACAAAGGAAAATGAGTGTGTTGATCAGCAACATATGTACACGAAAAGAAATGTCTGGTGCTAGAAATAAGATGTTATTCAACTCACTACCACTAAAACCTAAAAGAGGATAATTCTAAGGTTTATAGATAAAACACAAGTATTACTTCCAGCTATAAGTTCTCTAAGGAGAAGTCTCATTGCAAATATATGTCATTAGATTAGGCATAAGCAACAAGACTATTCATAATTCAAAGGAACAACTGGCTAAATTGATAGTTGTATATTAATGATATTTTAGTCTGCTAATCCTAATATTCCCATTAACACATGATTGGTTGTGTCTAGTTCTATATGTTTACCCTAAATCAATAAATAGCTAACATGAGTGTCAGTGACAAATTTACATGTTAAGGTTATTAGAACCATGATAAATTGTCTTTTAATTACACTTTATGATACCTTCAATATTTTGGACATTAATCAGAATTTAGTATCAAAACTTAAGCTACATTATGACAGTTATGAGGTTTGTATAGCCAACATAAAGTCACTCTTACCTTAAACTCTCATATTATTTGTTATCAATATCCGGATTGAAACATTTATGAAATAGAACTAGATAATACCATATACTTTCACAACTTTTGTTATCATCCAAATAAAAAGTTTTACAAAAGACATATATGACCTATAAAATTCATCCATTAAAACCAAATTTCATGAGAAATCATGACATGGTTGATGAGGGTGATTTTTCATATAATCTCAATCTTAGTGATTTAAATCATGTGTTAGATGCCCTAAACATTGTTTGGCTTAAGGAATAAGTATGGGTCCACCATAAGTTATATTTCACTGACATTCGTGAAACTTATTCAAACGGAATATTCAGACATAATTATCATTTAAAATGCTATTTACTTGTATCTAATCAGTATTCTATGGTCCGCGGTCTTAAAGAGATCCGTTCATATATACTTAATACGATTTCTTCTAAATATTTCCTTTAAGTTTATTATGACATCTAGACGTTAATGGAATCAAATCAAGTCTAACATATATATGACAGATTCCCACGTCATGTACATCATTGAAACTTCTCTTGTATTTTTCCTAGAGATATTAAAGACCAGTGGGAGCCTTAAGTGTCTCAATCATAACTTACAAGATTTGCAAGAGGTGGGGGAGTGAAAACTTGATATTATCTCAAATACACCTCTTGTACAAGACACTGCTCCATTATAACACTATTCCGTCAAAACTTATCTCTTTAGAATTTACTACTACTCTTACAAAAGTTTCATTGTTGCTTAACGTGGACAAATTCATATTTCTTACTAAATTAATCCTCACCAAGAGAAACTGCAACAACTTATATTATTAACTTGTTTCTCTGTTAGAATCTATTGGTCTTTAAATACTTACCATAAGTATGCTAATTTCCTAAAGGTTTCTAAGGTCAGTGGTAGCGGTAAAAGTCTTTATAATGACTTGTTAGAAGTACAAGAGGCGGGGGGGAGAGAGATATTAAATTTTACTCCAATTACACCTCTTGTACACCATACTGCGCCAAATCTTACACACTTAGAATCCTGAAAATGATAGCAACCTAACTAAGAACTAATCCATAAAACTGAGACTTTTAAAATTACACAATAATCAACTTAGGATGCCATCTAGGTTTTAAAACCTACTAAATTTGATGCTTATGTAACCTCACTAACTAAAGTTGAATTGGATGTTGGAAAGTTTAATGATCATACCCCTTATAATTAAACCATTATCATCAATCATAATTGACTCCATAAGTCGTTAACGTTTTGAGATTTGGTTGAATCACCTAAAGGTGTTCATAACTAAACTAAATCCTAACACAAACGTTAAGACACTAAGAAGCATAATTGATTATTAAAGGTTAGATTCAAAAGGGAATAAATCATCAAAGAATCTTATAATTATATTATAAAACATTTCTTTGAGGATCATCACTGTTCAAGTAGCTTATAATAGTTAAAGAGCTACGTTAGAAGAGCATTAAAGCAACTTTCCCTAATAGTTGACTTACATATCTACATGCTCATAAAACAACCTAAATGTTATAAACTGAAGGTTAATGAACATTGAGTCTATAAGTCAATAAAATCCATATATGGGTTAATGCAAACATCAAAATTTGATGAAATATTTATACAATTATTTTCATCAAAAACCAAGTGGATTAATGTACTCACCTCAAGATGAGTGGGAGCAACTAAAAACAAACTTGTCCTTATATAGATGACATTCTTCTGACAAGTATAAGTTACATAAGTCAAAGCATTGTTCACACACTTTGATATGAAATATCTCAAAGATATCCCTTACATAATAGATATCATAACATTCTGAGATAGACCCAAAGGGACATTAGTTTTGTTCTATAAGTTTTATCTTAAATAGGTCCTTACACATGTAACAAACAATATTGCTCTATTTAGAGGATAATAGGATCATTGAGATTATTACCTTATGCTTCATTAAGTAGAAGCCTTATGTAGGTTCAAGTCTATACTCGTTCAGATATTATTGTAACACACTAGATTTGCCTAAATTAATGTGAAACATCTAAAAGAGTATTAAAATATCTTTAAAAGAAACGAAAGACTATAATTTAAAAGAAGAAGTGAGAATTCAAACCGGTATATTACTCTAAACTTTGTCATATTCAGAGATAAGAAAATGTAATTTTCAAATATATATTCTTATGTTAGTAAATAAATCTATCTCATGGAGGAGTCATAATGAACTGATAACAACAACCTAAGTCATAACAACATAATATGTTGATTAATTACAACGTTGTTGTCAATAAATGTTGTTGAATATTTATTAGTGGACTCATAAGTTTTATTAAACTCCAAATAACTTATATATTGAAGACTAATTGTGATAACGTCAGCTACCATGTTTTCTCAAACAGTTACAGTTTGATAGGTGTTGCATTAAATTTTGATATGAAATTAATTATTCGTTTATGAACGAATTGAGGAATCTAAATTTTCATATCGAATACATTCATGATATGCTTAAGGATCCTATAACTAAAGGTCTATTACCCATAAGTATTATGAAAGCGCTTATAATCATGAGGGGTTTATTAATGATCACGTACAACTACATATCGTACTATGAATGATTAACTATTAAATTTCCTCATCAGTTTTGATTTTATACGTCTCTTAATATGTTCAGCATGCATAATGACATATAGACGAATTAAATATACAAAATAAACGTTCTGAAGGGCTTACTTGAAAATTTTGATCATAACTACTTAGGTTTTAAATAAGGACTGCAATATGATTAATGGGGGTCTTGAGCTAATGTTCAATTCAATGACTGTATTTCTCTGCTCCAGTTTGAGTTTAAAACTAAAATGAGTGTTAACTCCTGATCAGGCTTATCTAATACTCATAATAAATGATTACTCGGCCAAGTGGGAGAATATAAGAATAAATATATTTTATATATTTATTTATATGGCCATCATTATCATTTATATAATAATATATCAAAATAATTAATTATACCTTATTATATATTAGCTTGGTAATTGTTGATATTACTCTTAAATAGCTAATAAAGGGTTTCCCCTTGGGTGTATATATAGAGAGAAAATAAATTAACATCATAACCTAATCAAACACACATAACAATTTTGTGTGCCTCCTCTCTCATAAAACCGGGTTCCTCTCAAGAACCCTAACACCATCCTTAACTATACATCCTAAAGGGGAACTCGACCAAGCTGACAACCATGTCATCTACATCCTTCTCTGTTGCGATTACTACTCTTCATGTTGTAACAGGTTCATAGGTTTAATATTTATCATGTTTTATATTACTTACATGAAGAACTGATCAACATGGGATCTTTATGCGGCTATATGTGCCTCGTTGCTTCCCTAACAACGAACATGTTAAAGTTATGAAAACTTGCTTGTGTGTTATCTCGACTATATACTAGTTATTGTAATGTTTTATTTAGACTAACTCTCTACCTGTTATGTTTTCTTTTGACAATATTGTACTCGTTATGTCTTGTTTATGTTATGTGGTGTTTTATTTTGTGTAACGCAGGGAAATGAAATTTTCACTTTCAAATAAGATGATTTCGTGCGGTAAATACATTCGACTGCAGAGGAAATTAATATAACTGTTCAAATCTAGAAATTATCAAGTATGGTAAATATTTAAATTGTTTTTATTAAAAAGATAAACAATAAATAATGATGTACATGAAAAAAAAACCCAAAATCCTTCAAAATTAACTGAAGAGGTAGGTCCCAGCAGAGCCCAGTTGAACCCGCAAGACTCACCTTGAACAGGGACGTCTGCGCAACGACCAACTGCTCCAGCAGGACCCACCATGCTCAGAGAACCTTACGCGCAGTACGCCAGCTGTACCCGCAGGGAAAGCCTCCCAATGGTGAAGTACCCCGCCTGTTCCCGCAGCTGCGGATACAAGCCATCAGGGAAGGCTACCCGCACTAACAGCAAGGCTACACGCACAAGGCATTACCTACTTCAGTAGTCACATGAAGGAATGAGCAAGGCAGGAATACTCCCGCCTAAATGAGCCAGTCCGTATGCTTCTGGAAGATCTTTCGTACTATACCTACTAAGGTATGGGTGGAACAGACAATTTGACCAGAACAGCCCATGAACCAATCACAGGGTGACAGCTCACCGACAACAATACGAGGAGGAGCACCCTCTAGTACTGTTTGTCACTATTAGCCGCTGCCTACTCACCAACCCTTACGATGGGACATGCGCAGCCTACAGTTGGTGGAACAGTGCGTAGCCGGCAGTAAAGGAACAGTGTACAGCCGACCTTTACTGTTGGCCGTAGCCTATTCACCAACCAGCATGGCTTGTGCGTAGTCCACTGTTGGTGGAACATGAATACTATTCAGCCGGCTGTACCTTCTAGGAAACCTACCTTCGGCTATAAATACTCCAACACCTTAAGACGATATTTCCAGGGTCACCCAATCACCATTCTCTCCAACTTCAAACTTGCAAACGTTCTAGGCAAACCCGAGTTATCGGGACGCCTAGCCAAATGGGCAATTGAGTTGGGGGAGTACGCGATAAAGTATAAGCCAAGACCAGCCATAAAAGGCCAGGTTTTGGCCGACTTTATTGCAGAAGTGCCTGCATCGCGGGAAAAAGAGTGCCAGGAAGAGGCTCAACCCTCTCCAGCACAAGACATCAATGATATCTGGCGACTCTACACTGATGGAGCAGCCAGTAACGAGGGTTCAGGCGCAGGGTTGAAACTAACCAACCCAGCAGGCCAAGAATATACTTACGCTATTCGACTGGATTTTCCAAGTACGAATAACGAAGCCGAGTATGAGGCATTCTTGGCTGGGTTGAGAATTGCGCGTAAAATAGGAGTGAAAAACTTGGAAGCCCACGTGGATTCCATGTTAGTAGCCAATCAAATCAACGGGACGTACACGGCCGTGAACGACACAATGGCCCTGTACCTCGCACAAGCAAAATCCCTTATGCGCGATTTCAACGACTGCAAAGTCATACACGTCAAGCGAAGTGAAAACAAATATGCGGATGCGTTAAGCAAGCTTGCATCGTTAGCCTTCACCCACCTAGGAAAGGACATCCGCATTGAACTCCTCGAGACACCTTCGGTCCCGCACAAGGAAATTTGTGTCATCCAAACCGGCACAGAAACATGGATGACACCAATAATAAAATACCTTGCGGCAGGTACATTACTAGAGTCAAAAGCACAGGCAAGAAAACTACGCTGTAAAGCACTGAATTATCAACTCATCGATGACATCCTTTACAGACGTAACTTTCTTGGCCCGCTCTTAAGATGCGTGGTCAACCAAGATGCTGACTACCTCCTAAGGAAAGTACACGAAGGCATCTGTGGAATACACGCAGGTCCCCGCGCTGTTGTAGCTAAGCTAAACAACGCGGGATACTTTTGGCCGGGGATGCATACGGATGCGCTGGCATACATCAGAAAATGCAGGTCTTGCCAGCTTTACGCACCCAACACGCACCGCCCGAAGAATGAACTTGTTCCAGTCACCTCTTCATGGCCATTTCAGAAGTGGGCCATCGATGTGACAGGCCCATTTCCTACAGCAGCAGGAAATGTTCAGTTCCTAGTGGTAGCCATCGACTACTTCACCAAGTGGATAGAAGCAAAACCCTTAGCCCAAACAACCGCGAAACATATCAAAAAATTTATTTTGGAATTTATTATTTGTCGTTTTGGACTTCCACAGAATTTGGTGAGCGATAACGGCACCAACTTTGCTGACAAGAAGCTACAACAGTGGCTGAAAGAACTTCAAATCACCCACACCTTTACATCAGTGGCACACCCGCAAGGTAATGGTGAGGTGGAAAGAGCAAATAAGAGCATCGTCGAAGGCATAAAGAAAAGACTCTTGGAACAAAGATCCGGCTGGGTGGACGAGCTTCCGCACGTCCTTTGGGCAAACAGAACACTGAAGAAGGCCAGTACGGGAGAAACCCCGTTCAGCCTCACTTATGGCACTGAAGCCATGGTCCCGGTCGAAATTGGTTTACCCTCACCAAGGGTCTTGATTCAGCCAGAAGACAATGATGCGGAAAGACGGTTGGACCTTATGCTAACCGAGGAACGCAGAGACTTAGCCGCAGTGCGTGAAGAGAACTACAAGCGACAAATGCAAAAGTACTACAACACGCGGGTAAAACTCTGCAACTTCATTGTAGGAGACTACATACTGCGTAACAACGAGGCTTCGAACCAAGAACGCCCAGGAAAGCTGGCCCCGGTCTGGGAAGGCCCATACATTATCAAAGAAGTCCTGGGAAAGGGCGCATACCGGCTCGAAAGGCTCGATGGCACTCCCATCCCAAGAACATGGAATGGAGCTCAATTACGCAAATGTTATATGTAGATCAATTCCAAACTTGTAAAGAAAAGGCCTAGAGCCACTTCTAATGGAAATGATTCTCCTTTCACAATGTGTTGACAGCCTTACCTTTATACTTATGAACTTCCCACACTAATGTGCCGGTATTCACCGCATAAATGGGGGAAGAAGTAAGTCGTTACGTGTGGAAGGCGGCAAAACCCGCATAAACACAACGCTAAAAATCTCAAAGTTTTAAGGAAAACCTACACGCAGGTCAGATGTAAGTAAAGTTTAGCCATCCTTGTAAGTGCAAGTGACGGTCTTACCCGCACAATCACGAACAAGGAAGCAAAACTTCAACCTATCATCTACCACGTTCAAAGGTTAACTTATTCTGAACACTTAGAAAATTTCAAAGGAAAAGATGAGGAAAACTTCCACGCATGTCAGATATAAGTAAAGTTAAGTCATCCTACTAAGTGTAAGTGACGGTCATACCCGCACAATCATAAAAGAGGAAGCGAAACAAACTTATAATTTACCACGTTAAAAAGTTAACTTATCTAAGTACTAAAGAAGTTGCTAAGTTAGATCAAAACAGGCGTAAAATAAACAAGGCAAAGAACTAACACAATCTTTATTCCATCAAATTCAAATATTACAAAGATAGCTATACAAAAGCAAAAATCTACGCTAATGGTGGAAAGGGATCTTCAGAATCAAGCTTCAGGACCACTTCCACTTGGACCCGCTCCATCAGTAGAGCGTGGTGGTTCAAGGAAAGCTTTAAGGATAGCTAGCCCATCATCAGCAGCAGCGACTTAATTCACCTTCTCCACCACCGGATGCGGGAAGGCGGCATACTGATTCACTGCTTGGTCGTAAACAGCTTCAGTATCAACATTATACAAAGGGAAGTTGGAAGGCGGGATGCCTTTCTCAACGAACCCTAGACCAAGCAGGAAGCCGGCCTTTTCCCCATCCTCATGAGAAGCGTTAAGGGCTGCGCTCATAGCATCGTCATAAGACGTCTCTGAGAAGACCCGATGCACAACCTACAAAGAAAATATACAAGTATCAGAAGCTTTTCTATTTACAAAGAAAAGCGTAAAGACATGAAAAGCATACCTGAGACAACGCTTCTCGAAGAAGCCATTCCTTGGCAACCAGAGCTTCTTGGAGGGCAGCTTGAGCTTCGTTACGGGCGCGTTCGGCTTCACTCTGGTTGAGGTTGGCAAGCAACACTTCTTTAGCCGCAGCCTCTTCGACGCCCTTTAGCTTCCGCTCAGTATGGTCAAGCACCCCCCTCTGGTCCAAGATCTCCTGGAGCTTTTTGGCGTCTTCCATCGCCAAGGCATCATGAGCCTGCTGGAGAGCCTCTAATTTGGCTTTAAACTCTTCATTCTCCACGCGTAGAGGCTCAGCAACAGCTTCAGCCTTGGTGGCCCTCTCGGTTGCGTTCCTTGCAGTTTCCTTAGCCAGCCGAAGCTGTTCATTAACAGCTTGGGCAGCCTTGGAACGGGCCTCGAGCCGGGCCTGAACTTCAACCTCGAGGGCCTTGAAGGCCTTCTCCTTCTCCGCAGCCACTGCGGTAAGCCTTTGGTTCTCCTCCCGGACAGCCCGCGCCTGAGCTACTTCTTTAAGACGAGCTGCTTTTAACTTGTCGTTTTCACGACAAAGCAGCTCGACGCGCGGCTGCATCTGGGCCAGGAGAACCCGAAGCTCATTGGTTAGCCTACCCTCCTGGTAGCTAGCCATGGCTTCCCCCAACGCACCACTGGGAGCAGCGTGACGAGCCCACTCCACGCACTCCACAGGGGTGCGAAGGGTTGTTCCTCGGCGAATGTTCCATCGTGGAACATACACTTCATTGGAATCCGACACTGCAAAAAACATAAAGCGGTTAGGAAAAGATGACAAAAAAATATATAAAAGGGGCCAAAAGAACCCTACGCACCTGTAGGGTCAATAACAGGCCGATAGCCGCCAAACCCATCACCTGAACCCAAGGGAAATCCATCCAATAGGTCAGGCAGATGGGAAGGAGGCAGAGGTTGGCGGTAAGCCCCATGCATACCTGAAGGTTCGGCCGTCGTTGCCGATGATGGAGGCATGGTAGAAGCCGCCGCGGTCTCCGCCGCGGAATCCGCAGCAAAAGTAACCGCCGGCTCGGTGAAAGATGCGGTAAAAACAGCACTCACAGCCGGCGGTGACGTCATCACAGCTGGAACAGTCGGCTCAAAGGAGTGAGCAACTAAACCAGTGGAAGCAGGCGCAGGCGCCTGGGTCGTCGCCTCAGCTAGGCTGACCAAGCCTACCGTCATTGGCGGGGAGGTACTCCTCTGCGCTCCACCCTGGAATGCGTCAACATCCACGCCTGCAGAAAGAAGATAAGTATTAATGATGAAAAAACTATGAAGTTAAAATATAAAGGAAGTTTTGTACTCACGGGTTTTTTTGAGCCTGAAAGTACGGACAGGCGGGGATGAACCCGATGGAGCCGGCCTCTTTGCGCCGCTCACCTTCGTCATCCGGGGCTCTCCGGAGGTGACAGTCGCAGCCTCCGGAGCGGTGGTCTTATCACCACCGGGATTCCCCGCCACCTCTTCGCTCTCGGTCTCCGAATCAGACCGAGGCGCCGGATCGGCAGTGGAGGCCACCTTCTCCTTCCCCTTCCCGCCGGCAGCCTTCTTCTTCCGCACCAACGGAGGACCATCTGCGGATTCCTCATCAGAACATACGATTAAAGGAATTCCAGCAGAGGTTTCAACATTGAGGGGTCGAGGGTCGAATAGCGCCTTACCTGGACGCCTGGCGCTAAGGATCTCGTGGCCTAGCGGGTAGACCTCCACGAACCGATCCGCCGTTTGTTCTAGGATGGGCAACTCGTTCTCGTCTAGAGCGCGAGTACCCATCCGAGCGGGACCGTCAGCCTCCCGCGGGTTCAGGAGCGACTGCAAGTCGTTCCCCTCTGAAATAAACAGGAAAAAAGTTAGAAGAGATTATAAATCAACAAAAAGAAACAAAGCATACCGTAAGGAACAGAGTTCGAACCGTATTCGAGGACGATTGGGATCTTATGCGCATCCGCATCCTTCCACACCCGGCTCATCCCCAGCATCACCATCCCGGACTCCGCAAACTGGTAAACCGGAGATTGGACTCGGGATATCTTCGAAAACCATTCCGCCTCCTCGTAGTTGGAGGCGTGAAGGCTGGGAAGTGCTTGCCCGTTCTTAAATTTCATGGCAAGGGGGATGGCGCGAGCGGAGATGTAGAAGAACTCTCGCTTCCACGAGCGAAGACTGCGCTCGGTTGCGCAAATCTTCAAACATTTAATCCGGGTTATCAACGTGTACCACCCCTGGATGCACCTCCAAGTGTAGAAGGTCATCAGGCGGTCAACATAGGGCTCAATGCCCAGAATCCGGCACACCCACTCGAAGTGCCGAATCTTGGCAATCGCCATCGGGTGCACCTCGGTCAAGTGCACACCGTGCCTCTCAAGGACACGGTAAACAAACTTTGTCAATGGGAACCTAAGATTCCCATAAACAAAGAATACAGCATAAACCCCGATCTTGCCTCTGGGGGCATCATACACCGTCTGGTGGGGTTCAGGATACTCAGGCTCGAGAGACTCGAGCATGAACTTCCTGACTATGTACTGATACAAATCGCCAGGCAGAGCACACTGGCACTCGCCAGCAGTACTCTTGTCATCGGCTGTAGATTCGAGATCACGAGACGACATCTTGCAAAAAGAAAGAAGAAAACGATTTCAAGAGAATGCTCGACTGAAAGATGAGTATTCGCCGGAAATCGTTCTTAAGATGAAGAGAAGAGTGAAAGTGTGGATTACAAAGAACCCTCTCCCCCTTTATATACTAATCGCAATTAATGCGATGAATTTAATGCGGAAGAGAGAGAAATCGAAGGTGCAATGAAACTATGACACGTGGCAAAAAGCAAGCTGGCAACAGCTGTTGAAAGGACGCGTACCATTAATTTCGCGGCCACGCGCCAGAAAAATCGCGTCCACGCGCCTGAAAAAGCGTCTGGAATGACCATGTACTGTCACGTCACCATAACTTCCTGCACGTCCTGACACAGTCAGAAGAAACCGTCGCACGACGTTTCAGAGGTTTGGACTGTTCTTATCCTTTCACCAACTCTTCGAATTTCAAAAAAAAAAAAAAAAATTTAAAAAAGATTCAAAAGTAGGCGGGAAAATACCCCTTACCTTGGTAACCAAGTAACCATAAGACGGGTGCGGGTACAGTGTCAAGGCAAAACCCTTCACATACTTAGCACCCGCAGGGAATTGACACCAGGAATACCTTGGGAATAAAGTAACCGTAAGACGAGTGCGGGTACAGTGTCAAGGCAAAACCCTTCACATACTTAGCACTCTGCAGGGAATTCAAACCAAGAAGGATCTTCTGGGCCATGCTTGCGGAAACGGGAATAACATCCCCGCATGACGGGAACGTCGAGAACTATATTGTTTGAAACTCCAAGATGGAATTGGTGGTTTTTAGCATAATTGATCACTATGTTGAAAACTAACAAAACCCCATGGAGAATCCACACAAGTGGGACTCAACGCTCCTGACTTGCGAGAAGGTTACAAACCTACCCGCTTCATACCCTAAGATCAAGCAGAAAAGTCGGGAATTTCTGCGTGACATCAGGAAAACCGCGGGGAGAATCACCACGGAAAACCTAAAAACTAAACCCTTTTCAAAACCCCTTGATAAGTCCAAAAGTTCACCTCACTTATTAATAATTCATGAGAAGAACATTGGACTGGGGGGACTTGAAGAGGTAGGTCCCAGCAGAGCCCAGTTGGACCCGCAAGACTCACCTTGAACAGGGACGTCTGCGCAACGACCAACTGCTCCAGCAGGACCCACCATGCTCAGAGAACCTTACGCGCAGTACGCCAGCTGTACCCGCAGGGAAAGCCTCCCAATGGTGAAGTACCCCGCCTGTTCCCGCAGCTGCGGATACAAGCCATCAGGGAAGGCTACCGAACTAACAGCAAGGCTACACGCACAAGGCATTACCTACTTCAGTAGTCACATGAAGGAATGAGCAAGGCAGGAATACTCCCGCCTAAATGAGCCAGTCCGTATGCTTCTGGAAGATCTTTCGTACTATACCTACTAAGGTATGGGCGGAACAGACAATTTGACCAGAACAGCCCATGAACCAATCACAGGGTGACAGCTCACCGACAACAATACGAGGAGGAGCACCCTCTAGTACTGTTTGTCACTATTAGCCGCTGCCTACTCACCAACCCTTACGATGGGACGTGCGCAGCCTACAGTTGGTGGAACAGTGCGTAGCCGGCAGTAAAGGAACAGTGTACAGCCGACCTTTACTGTTGGCCGTAGCCTATTCACCAACCAGCATGGCCTGTGCGTAGTCCACTGTTGGTGGAACAGGAATACTATTCAGCCGGCTGTACCTTCTAGGAAACCTACCTTCGGCTATAAATACTCCAACACCTTGGAATGGTAAGGACATCATCTGATATCTCATCTTATCTAGCAATCTCTTAATATACACTTATATTCAGAGCAATCTAGTCTGATTCTCATGCCGGAGGGTGGTCACAAGGAGGAACCCCCCCCCCCTTCTCAGTGACGAGCTTACGGTGTCTGTTTTGCAGGTCATCTGAAGAACAATCTTCTCTGCTGAACCTCATCCTCGTGGGAAACATTACTTAACCCCCAGATTATCTATAATCTGCCCAGGGTTCATCTAGTGTTTCTTCATTAACCTACTCTATCATATATCACGTCGTAACGTTCTACCTTTCATTTCACAACGACCTTAGGTCGTCCAAGGGCTTGAGATTGGAGATGGTCTTAGGAAAATGTCACCCGTAAGTTTAAAAAAGAAAGTGTATATAATAAGTTGCAAACATTGCTCATAGACTTATCTTGCTAATGAGATTTGTCCCATCAAACTAACGATACACACAAGGACTTCTTAAGGATGATTATTCTAAGTTAATTGATTAAGTGTTGACTCATGATTAAATGGGTAAGTGTTTATGGCACCATTTTTATAAATGGCTGTCTTACTCCAAAATCTCTCGTATCCATGACATGACTGATGTAAGATACGCCTAGGATATTACATTGTCTGTTTTCAATAACCATAAAACATGATATACTCTTTCCCGACACAAAACTTTATTAGTTTAGTGGGATGTAAACTGGAAATTAATTATATATCCCATTGAACAAAGAATGATCTGAATCTGCTGAAAACTGAATGATTCCCTGCTCGATCCCACTCGATTTTAATGTGGTTCGGTTTCAAGAAGAATGAATTCCTTTGGCTCACTAAGCAAGGTAATGTTTCTGTAGTTGTTTTACCATTGCAAAGGTACGTATAGGTTCATTTAATTAATGCTCATAACAAAATAAGCAACACGTACAATATTCCTTTTGTTTTAGGGTTGTGTTCTTCTAATCGTCCGACTACATTTCTTCTTATCCGCTACATTCCTTTTGCTTGAGAATTAAACTTACGTACTTGAATTTGAAATTTCACATGTCGAATATGCTCATGTTCTCAAATTGCAGGCTTGTTATAAGTTATAACTGATCAAACCAACATATATGCGTGGACGTACAAAGGAAGCTAAATTTTGCATGTTCTTGTGATATTCTAGTCAACAAATCATGTGGAAAAAGCTGTTCAACCATAACCATTTTTAAACAAACAGCATGTTTTCTGTTATATATGGTTATGAATGCATGACAAGCTCCCACATATATGTTCTAAACTAATGTCAGATGATTTCCACAAAATCGCGTGTAATGTAATGTTGTTTATTTCTTATCATCAATTGTCATGGTCAATTACCTTCTTACACTTTGTACTTTAATTAGTTAATATGTAAACGTTTTTTAAATGCTAAATGGTGTGATACTAAATACAATGTTATTAATGTTTCAGATATTAGTTATTATAATCCATAATCCTCTCTTATAAGTTTTTATTATTTGTTATTTCTAAATATCTTAAACTAAATTACTTATTTGATTCCATAATACGTTTATGATGGTATATAATCCTGTTTTATGTTACGAGAATACAAAGATTTTCGTGATCTTTGCTAATCCATTGTTCTAAATTTTAATTACTTTAATATTTTATAAATAGGTGTAAAGGAAACGTTCTTAATATTTATTTGTCTCCTTTCAGAAAACTGAAATTATTTACCAAAGTTACAATTTTCCGATTTCTAATTTCTAATTTTTTTATGTTCATATGGACTCATAATTTAAAGAATAAATCATTTCCATATTTTACTCACAATATTTTTCTTTTTTTCCAAAGGCAAAATTTACACCTACAACTATTTAATCTACTTTCATCCCCATATTCATCTTTTCTTGTCAGGCATTTTCTTCTCCACAAGGCAAAAGGTCAGTTTTCTTCTTCTGTAATTAAACAAGTCATGGTGATTACTTAAATTTTGTTTATTTGATGGTTTTGTTGGATAATCACTATTTTAATTTCTTTTGTTGATATAGCATTTTTGTATGTTATGATCTTAGTTTCTTTCTTATAATATCATCTCGGATGTTGCCTAGTTCTTCGAAAGGATCATCTAAGAAGAAGCATGAAGAAAAGATGCATGAAGTGCACCTTTATACCGGAGGATCATGGCGCTTCAAGAATCCTGGACGAACCTATGCTAAGGTCTTCACCGGGAGCAACGTTGTGAAACATGTCTTAAGGTTGCCTGCCACTTTCACATTTTCGGAGTTGATGAATAGTTTGAGAACCACACTTGGTTTATCCCCGAATGAAAGCTTCAAACTTACTTACCCACTTCCTATGCCTATGGAGAATGATCCACAGGCAAAGTTTGAACCAGTAGATATCATTGACGAAAGCGACTTTGATATCTTTATGCGGTATGTGTCTCGCTGCCTCGCAGTTAAGGAACGTGTTAAGTTGTATGTTGGGTGATAACGTCCTTGTCTATCATCTTGTCGTTTTGTTTAGACTATCTACTCATTATGTGGTGTTTTATTTTGTGTTGTGTTTGTTGGTGGATGCAATGATTATATTATTGATTTAGACTTCATAAAATCTTTTATTTTGTTTTGTTTAGACGACTTGTTATGCTTTCGTTGAGATTTATGTTCCTAGTATACTACGTACCATGAGGTCGCCTCGGCTTCCACAACTTCGTTTTGGCAACAAGACCAGCAACAAAATCCAGTAGGCAATGGTGGTCACTATATATAAACATCTGTACCACGTCTTTGCCACCTTAGACCATTCACATCCCATTCCGCAGCCTCTATCCCATTTGACCCGTTTGAGGTTGTATGCATCCGAAGTGGTAAGCTTTAAACAGCCTTTTTTTCATTGTCATGTCACAACCACGTAAATGGTGGGGCTTTTCCCATTTAGGTGCGCGGTGATTTCACTCCATCATACTAATTAAAGTAGTTATTTAACTAAATTACAAAAAAATACAAAGACTATGGAATGATGAATGTGACTGATTATTAATAAAGCGAAAAACAGAAAAAGAATGTGATTAGCGGCTGCTTTTGGTGGGATAGAATGGAAATGACGTCGCCACAAATACGTGCAAGCCACATAAAGGAGAAAACACCTCAACTGTAGTGGTGTGGGAACACGCTCGCCCTAAGATGATTCCATTCTTAACTACATTTTCATAGCCTGCAGGCTATAAGTTATGTCCCCAAACTTCTTGAAAGATATAACCATCTGTTATTGTTTTCTATTCAATTTCTACAATATTTGCTAGAATTTTACCCGGTCAAACTAAGTTTTCTACCAAAGCTTGAGTCGAAATGTTACATTACTTGTACAGCAACTAACTGCGTAAGGCTATAATTTCTAAAGATTTGATCTATACATCATGTTAAGGATTATACATGATAGAGTTGATAACATCATTACAGATTATTGCTGCAAAACTGCTTTAAAAGACTTGTTCAACCTCAGTATCTTCTTCGCCAAGTCACGAATATCTTCTCTGCTAGATTCAACTGATATTTTTGAAAGTTGGTTAACTCCTCCACTAGTCATGAAATCCTTAGTGTTCTCCTCTGAATATCAGTAGCAAAGTTACAACATATTAGACTCTATTTAAAGGGTCTTATTTATATAGGATCTAGAGTTAAGTGTCATTTTAGTACCTGTGGTTTGTTTAATTACGCAACTTTAATACTGATTTTGAATTTATTACAAATGGCTACTTCACATTTATAAGATTTGCCATTTTAGTACTTTTTTCTAACACTGTCTATTTTTGTCCGTTAAGTCAGGGGTAATTTAGTAAATTTGCTATTTAATTTATTTTAAATGATTTCCCCCTTTATATCCTGTATACCTAAATCCCCATCTCATAACATCAATCCATCGATTACAGCTCTTCATCCTCCATCGATCAAAAGCCTAAATTTGGATTTGGATATTGAAACGAATTATCTGAATTTCTACAAAAGAAGTTAATGATATCTTGTTCTTGAAGTTTTCGGGTGAGTTCAAAGTATGTATCAATAATCATATCATTTGAATTAGATTCAAAGTCAAAATGTAGAAATAGACATTTGAGAATTAGTTTTTAGCAAATTAATATGCTTGTTTATTTATAAAAAACAACTGCTGACATCACAAATAAAGTTAATAATTGAGAATGTTGAGAGTAGGGATATGAGTTAGATCTCCGTGGTCGCCGAGAGAGTAGGGATCGAATATGTAGTCCCGCTGTGGTGGCCGGCGTAACAACAGAGAGCATGGAAGGTAGCGACGATATGGAATCACAGGCGGTGAAGAGAGTTTAAGTTATGCGACGGCGGCGGAGCAAGTTCCGGCCTACAATCGTTGTATCTAAAAGAGTGTAATGAGGGAGTAGAATATGAGAAGGGCGGAGAGGAGGAGTTTGAGCTCTGGCACGCAAGATGAACATTTTGTTGTTCTTCGGATTATATGGCAGGTGGCTGTGGTCGGTAGGTGGTGGTGGGTGACGCTGGAAATGGAGGGGGTGTAGGAAGATGAACGATTGAAGTTTTGATGTAGGGTTTAGATAGAGATGAAAATGAAATTTTAAAGGGGGAAATAATTAAAAGAAATGAGAAACAAAAAATAAAATGAAAATTACTAAGTTACCCCTGACTTAACGGACTAAAATAAACGGTGTTAGAAAAAAGTATTAAAATGGCAGGTTTTATAAATGTGAAGTAGCCATTTGCAATAGATTCAAAAACAGTACTAAAGTTGCGTAATTGAATAAACCACAGGTACTAAAATGGCACTTAACTCTAATCTAATAAAAGTGAAAAATATATAAAATAAAAAATGTATACCATTTTGTGCTAAATGGCAAAGAGCAAGTTCAATGTGACGTCGGGTTGATATCGAAGCAGTATTCGAGTTTGCGAGCAGCCATGAAAGAACACCATCCATTAGAAGAGAACGACCTTTCTTGTGTCCTTCATAGTTTAAAACCATCAAAGATAATTTTTAGTTTACTGTATAATAATTTATGATAAAAGGAAAAATAATATAAATAAATTTATAAAAATAAAACCTTGAGTTATTGCTCGAGATTCGCATTTGGCGAAATTTGCAATTCCCCTAGCAACCTGAGCGATGACATCATTATTTCCGGATCTAACCATGCCCAAAAGTGCTTTAATGCCTCCTTGTTCAATCAGCAGCAAATGCAACTTCTCTGATATTGTAAATACCAAAAAAATATATTAATATTTTATTAGTATCAAATAGAGGTGAAGGGAAACAAGTCAAACGGGTTGGTACGGGTTGAAAGTCGACCAAAGTCTGTTTGAATATGTAACCTATAAAACTGTTTTATTCAGAGATTTAGATTAAATTGTAGTAATATTGTTTCTCTAAACATAATTAAAGCGTTAGTTATTTATGGAAAAATGGGTAAAAACCTGACCCGGCTTGTTTTGATTATGACCCAACCCGTTTGACCAAAAGCTTACCATTTCCACATAAATTTGCAATGGCTCCTGCTACCATTCTGAGAGTTTGAGGATCGTCTGTTTTTGAAGTCGTGTGTGCTAATAAAGCAGCACCTCCTTTACCCATAATCAAGGCTTGATTTGGTTCTGCACAAAAATATAATTGTTGAATAATAAACTAATCAGCATGTAAAATGCATAATATCAACTATGATTTGTATATATTTTGCAAAATATAATACCATTCATTGCAAGATTCGCAATGGCTCCAGAAGCAACTCTAAGTAGTGTTGTATTTTGAGAAGTTCTCAGTAATATGAGCAGTGCATCTAGACCACCTTCTTGCACAATCTTTTCTTGATTAATATCTGTAAAATTATACATATATTTAAAACAGGATTTCATTAATAAAAATCATCTATGTTCTAAAGTATAAATGTACCTTCAGCCGCAAGGTTTGCCACGACTTTCACAGCATGTGTTTGAACATCTAAATCACTAGATTGCAATAGTGTCAATATCTTTTGTAATCCAACTGTAGATATTAAACAAATTAAACTTTAATCTAGAGAATAATATGGTATTATGGTTTATAAATCATTATATCCTAGAACAATTTTTATGAAAAACTTGCCTTCTTCACATATTTTAGCTATAGTGGTTCTTTGAAAAGTGTTCACCTCCCTTGATTTATTTGAATTATGTAGTCCCAATGGGGCGCCTGTTTTTGATCCTCGTGCAATGTTTTCTTTCATGGATGGTCTCTTATCCTATGACAACTTAAACATGAAATTTCCAAAATATTTGATGTAAAAATAATACTAATTATTGAAACCGCATTGTGTACGGTACCTCAAAATCGTCCTCGCTTTCGGGTACTGCATTTTTAATACTAATTAACTCTTTTTCAACCGACTTTCTTCGCTTTTCTCCAAGTGAAAGGGCTTCTTTTACAGACTGAAGTTCATCACTTAGTCTAGTCTGTGGACATTCATTATTTAAACGTTAATGGTGTCGTGAGTAAACTATGGTCAACAACTCAACATTGGTACAGGTGGCAAGATGGCCGGATCGGGTAATGAGTAAAAATGAGCAATAGTTTAGTAAAGGTCGAAGTGGTCCGGGCTAGGTTGGTTGACCGAGGGGTGCTAAACTTTCCATGTTCGTGGGTAGCGGGCCCAACCCGACATTAACCCAAAGTTGTGTCAGACAATTTAAACCCAAACATGACGCAAGTTTTCACACATTGATACGCACACGACCTGTTTAACACGAACTTTTTTTGTTATCATCTTATCATGTATTAAAAGTATTAAAACAATAAAACAGCACTTTCACAAAAAACAAAAAAAAAGGTACAAATGTATATAACACAATTACATTTTAGTAATAAAATCTTATGTTAGTTTACTTAATTTCTCTTTTATAATACAATATTTGGCCTAATATACCCAACCAATTTAATTTATGACATAAAATACATTTTAAAAATACAATATAAATGGGGTAAACGGGTCAACAAGCGAACCCGCCAGGTTGACACGAACACGTTTATACTAAACCCAAACCTGCATATTCCTTGTTGTGTTCATGTCAATTCAGAAATTCACACCTCTAGGTTGAGCCTAGGACACTTTTATTCTTCTCTTAGTCATTTTGTATATAAACATTGCGTTATCATAGTTAAGATAATCATCACATTCAAGTTACCTTCTCGGATGACAGTTTTTTATGTTCTATTTTCACTGATTGAAGTTCATCTCGAGTTGTTTCATGCAGCCGAGTCATTTCTTGTAGTTTCATTTTCAGATCATCAATCTCCTTCTTTCCTTCAACCTGCAAGCAGATGACATTTAATGGCAATTAAATAAATTTTGTTCTACAAAAACATTAAGGTAACTTTTAGTTACTCATGTGCACCCACAACTTACTAGCAATGAACTTTGATGATCGGTTGAAGCCTGCTTAAGTAAAATCACCTCTTCTTCTAAACCAGTACACCTGGCATGCTCATCCGCCAGTTTTCTTACCAGCTCACTATTTTTCTGCTCATACATCTGTGTGGTTTCTGCCAGTGCCTTCTGGTATGTAGCGCGTTCAATTTGATATTGCTATTAAAAGATAAAAACAAAGTTATCATATAAACACATTGAATAAGTTCTTTTGCAATGAAGGAAATTAATTGCAAACCTCCATTGACTTTTCATGTTGACTCAGTAGACTTTCCATTGAAGTTAATTGTTTTTCTACACTGTTTGAGTGTTCTCGTTCATCTTCTAACTGTGACATTAACTCTGTTATTTTCTTCTCATACATTTGTGTTGTGTCCGCAAGTACTTTCTTGTATGTTGATGTTTCAACCTCATATTGCTACAAGCATCCAAGAGAATAGTATGAGTAATTATGCTTTTTATTATACAACAATATTACAGAGAGCAAATTGTTATTTCAAACACCTTGTTATGTTCAAGACCAAGTTCCAAACGTGCAATCTCATCATGCAATAAATTGTTTTGATTCTTCTGATATTCTAATTCTTCCAACACGTCTTTGATTTCTGATTCCAGTCTGGACTTATCCTTTTCTAGTGACTGCAAGTCAAAGCCAAGGTCAAACTTGAAATTTCGTATAGAAGGAAAGTCAAACTTTCTGGCTTGCAGCTCATATTTTGATTACCTCACAATACTTTGAGCTTGTTTCTAGACGTTCAACTTCCTTGCAAACAAGATCATTATGATTTTTCTGGGAATTCAAGTCGTTGATAATATCTTTCAGTTTTAACTCCAATTGAGATTTATCCATCTCTAGCAACTGAGTCAAAGTGTGAAACAAACATAGAGCTCAAATACGTCAAAAGTCAACTTTAGTGTAATAATATTAATAAGGAAAACCAGAAAGAGAGAAAGAAATGTACCTCACACCTTGCAATTAAGGACCTTTTTGTTTCTTCAAAGCTATTTTGACATTCTTTGAGATTATTTTCTAATCTAAATGTGTTGTCATCTTTTGATTTTTGTTGCCTATCTACCTCCTTTGTGAGTACATCAATTTGATTCTCGAGTTGACGACACAAGCTCTCGTAATCAAATTCTTCTTTCAGTTTTACATAATTTACCACTTTCATGGCCTGCTCAAGCAGTAAGTATTAAGAAGAAAGTTAGTTGCATAAATGGTCCCAGTGTACAAAAAATACAGGTTTGGGTCTAACTTTGAAAAGTGACAACTAACAAGTGCGGTAACTGTGGTTCTCAGTTTCTAACATGTTTGGAGTCTAAAACTAACTTTTTTTTATCTAACAATATTTGAATACTGAACTCTTATTATTAAAGTACTTTTGCAACTGCTTTATGGGCTGAATTTAATTTATAATCCTTATACTGTATAAGTTACTCTTAGCTAAAAAAAGGTGAAACTGTCATTTTTCGAATTTAAGCACTTCAACTTGTGTGTGTGAGAGTAGGGCGATGGATTAAACATTTTTGGGTTAAAACAGGCTAGGGGTGGGTGTAAACACTTTTTTGTTCACTATATAATATTATACATAATAAGTATGTTAAGTATAGTTCCAAAAACAATATTATCACAATAACAATCTAAATTTTTGAATAGAACTTTAAGAGGTTTTATAAATTAGAACTAGACTTTGGTTGGCTTTCAGCACGGTTGACCAGTTTAATTCATTTGACAATTGAAATGTTCCTTTATAACCTAATTTAACCAACTTGACCTGTTTGAGATAAAACATAACACAAGTTGATCCGTTAATAAGTAAATATAATACAACTTACTCGTTGCCCAAACATTATGGTGCTTGCGGTTTCTGCATGATGTCGAGAAGACGGACCTATTGTAACTATCAAAGAGGTCCTTGCAGAGCCTGTTTGGTTTAACAAATTCAGTTGCAAAAAGTAAATACACAATTTAAAATAAAACACATGTTTATAATACCTATTCAAACATGTATTTGAGTAAGTAAAAGCAAAATATGCCTATTTACCTCCAAACGAGTCACGAAGCAATCTTGTTAGCTTAGAATCTCTTGTAGGTATATGAGGACTATTTTCGGCCAATGCATTTATACATTTACCAAGGGAAGTAAGAGAGAGATTGATAAATTTTGTCTCTTCAACCAAGTGACCTTCACTTCCTGCAAAGTGTGTAATCATTTGATTACTTATTGTATAAAGTTAATACTCAACATTATAATGATGCAACATACCAGATTTGTCTAGACGCTCAGAACCTGCGAGATCGACTATAAGTAGTTTGCTTTTTCGAACAGTTGGTATCACACGGCCACCAACTAACACACTTGATGTGTCGTTTTCTTCTCTATCATTAACAAATCTTCTGAGAGATACCTGTTGGATATAAACAAAATAAATTTATGTGTGTTAAGGCGCTAAGCATTGGTTGCAAGTTTGTTATTAACGCGTACCATAAGAATTGCATGGCTACGAGATGATTCAGTGTTCATTTTTGTGTTTGCTGCATGGCGATTTGCTTCTCCAATCTGCAATACATTCAAAAATTGGTCAACATTTTGAATGTTGACCACTGCTGCACCAGGTACCGACACTTCCCCATTCTTTGGATCCTCAACTATTGGAATGTTGACTTTTTCTGGTGCAAGCAAGTCTTGAACAGATTCCATGTAAATCTGTTACAACAATCGAGTGCGCATCAATTCTTTGAAAAAACTTTTGCAGTTACTTATTAATGAAATTGGCATGTGAGTAAAACAAAATGATTAGATCTCGATAATACCTGCAGATAGGAGATTTCAATACTATCAGAAGCTGAAGATGCACCTGAAATGATTTCCTCCAAAGCCCTAACCATAATTCCTCTCTCGGATGTATCATCTTTGCCCAACTTTCCAAGTGTATAAGTTTTTCCGGTTCCTGTTTGACCATATGCCATAATTGTTCCATTATATCCATTTAACACACCCTGCATAGATCAAATCAAGAACTTTAGTGACTAATCATCCAAAACCTCGATATCCTAAGTCATAATTTTATTTAAAAACATCGCGAACAGTATAACTCATATGATATGTATATAGTATTAAAAGTATTGTACAATATACCTCGACTACAGGTTTTGCTACTGCCTCATAGACTCGTTTTTGTGAAGCGGATTCTGTAAATACTTCATCAAATCTATAAGAATCAGAACTCCAATTATTTTTCTTCAGTTTCAGCTTCTTAAGCTGCAGGTAGAAGATTTCAATTATGTAAGATGTTAAAAACAATTCTGATTAGCATGTGAGTTATATTATATTCTTGTAAATTATATATTGTGCTCACCTCGGGTTGAGGTTCTACACAATCAAAAAAATCTGCATCCGATAGAATCTCCTCTGTGTTTTTTGGTCTCAGTCTAATAGCAACTCTAACTCTTCCAGATTCTGTAGCCAAAACAAATTCATTACCCTCAGATATTATTATCTACAAACCACAAGTTATACGCGTATTCTCATAACTCATTTGATCAACCACTCTAAAATGATGTTTTTCCCTATTAGACTACTATTTCCGTTCAATTAGAGAAGTTAAGTCATAACTTTTAAGCTAAATGTGTTATAAATGAACTTCAATTTTGTTTCAGATTTAACAACATATTAGTCAATGAGACATAGTTCGAATGTATGAGGCATATACACATGAAATTGTAATACAAAGGCATATGAGTTTATAATTTGTAAAGTCTGTTAGAATTTCTCAAATCTATTAAGTGAAAATGAAAAGGAAACTGTATATCATGTTTGAAGTTAAAAACAAGTTGAGTTGACCTAAAAAGTCAAATTGCATCCCTCTTTTCAGGAAAGTGGAAAATCACTAATCAAGTAATCATTAGCTTCAATTCTCCATAGAACATTAATCCACCTTACTTAACCTTCCTATTCATTTCAATTAACATTTTTCTGTTACAAGCTCTAACAATTCACAAATGCACCTGATCAATGTCAACTCATTCAAATTTGCTGCAAATAGGTATTAACTAGTTATACATATACATTAATCAAAAGTCTGGCCTAATACAACTTCATCAACCTAAACTATAGCAATCAATACATTTATAAACACGAATAAATAAGTAATCAGACAAATAGACGCGAATTAGTATACTAATTGAGCTCTAAATAATTACAAATGCGCCTAAAAAATTATTATACATATACGTTAATCAAAAGTTTGATCTAATACAAATTCATCAACCTAAACTACAGCATCTAATACATTCATAAACACGAATAACTAACTAACTAATCGCACAATCAGAGGCTAATTATGAGTACTAATAACCAGAAACTATGTGAGTGTGCGACCGAGAATCAGGCGTAACAGAGAGTCTAGACGGACGACGTTTTGGAGCAAATAGGTATTAATTATACATGTACACTAATCAAAAGTTGGATCTAATACAATTTCATCAACCTAAACTATAACATCCATTACATTTATAAACACAAATAATTAACTAACTAATCACACAATTAGAGGCTAATTAATAATTAGTTTAAGCGCGAATGAGTATTATAAATTATTAATAAACAGGAAGTACGGCTTACGTACCTGCATCATCGTCATTGTGGCGAGTGTACGAACGAGAATTAGGCGTAAGAGAGCGTCTAGACGACGGCGTTTTGGAGCGTACGGAGACAGCGGCAGCAGTTTTAGAAGAATGTGGCGGAGTAACGTGCTGCTTATTGTTGTTAGCAGCATTGTTCGGCATTTTGGCAACGGAAGCCATTAATTCTTCAGAAACCTAGAGAGAAAAAGTTAATACATATATATAATTATATGTATACATGCATACATGTATGTTAGTTATAGAGAGTAGAGGCCGGCACGATGATAACAGTGTGCACAAGCATAAACAACAAATTAATAATATAAGAGAGAGAAAGAGAGCGTACGTTGAAAGTCCGGCCGGCCTTATGAACGGTGGTGGTGGTGGTGGTTGTGTGTGTTATTCCGGTGTGGGGGTCCATTTGTCGTTGTATTATTGATGGATGATCTGACGTGGTCATCGCAACAGTAAATATCAGTACAACCTACAAGCTATCTATCTATCCATATATCAACTTCACATGTTTACATTATTTACGTTTTGTTTTTTACGAATATATTAAAAAACTAGCTTTTGAACCCGTGTATTACACGTGATTTGTCAAATAATAAAAATAAAAGATTCATTATCTAAAAGAAATGAACAGAATTATAGGTAAAAAAAAGATAAAATATATAGTATAAACAATAAGAAGTCTAAAATCTCAAATTTACAAATTTGATTTTTTTATATACAACATTTGCAAAAATTGTTTTGACCAATTACCCGTGGATAACTATGATAAATGAGATGAGAGATTAGAGAATTAAAAGAGAAATTATAACTCATTTCTCAAAACTGTTTTGTCTCATAACCCATGGATATGTAGGATAAATAAGATGATAAATTAAAGAATTAGAAATGAAATTATAACCCATTTGCCAAAATTATTTTGGCCCATGATCAATGGATAAATGAGATGAATGAGATGATAAATTAGAGAATTAGAAAGGATATTATAACGCATTTGTCAATATGGTTTTGCTCCATAACCCATGGATATGTAGGATGAATGAGAAGGGAGATTAGGCCTAAAATGAATGTGGGATTGCCACATCATCCTCATTATTTTCTTTTATTGGTATAGTTAGATAGATAGTGTCAACTTATCTATATCTATATCTATAATACAGGCAAATTAAAACATTTGATTTTAAGGGATTTACAATTGCTAATGCATAAGGTACATGTGGTAGTAAGAGTACACAATTCATCCAACTTACACGTTTGGTCCATCATCTTTAATCATATTATGTTTTTAATTTAAACTTTAAACTAACTTCCCACCCATGATTTTTAAACGACTATAGCCTTTTCATACATTAATATTTTTATAAAAAAATTACATCATAAAAATGAGCATTTTATTGTCTTTAATATGAATATGATATTGTTATAATTTTTTTCAATTTAAATAAATTAATATGTTACGTATGGGTGTTTAGTGTTGGTTTTGATAGTTTTAAGTTAAACTTGTGAGCTCAACCGTTAATACTGATTTTTTGTCGTCCAAAACCAAACTCAACCATTGAAAGTTGAAACCGAATCGTTGCCAACGGCTTGGTTCTAGTTTGGTTTCACAGTTTAAACTTTAATAATAAATTTAGTTTAAAATAATTATTAATTTAAATGCACCATCAATTATAACTAAACACCAAAAAAATATGATACTTCAGATGATCATAAATAAAGAATGAAAATTTTTGCCACACAAATGGTAAATACTAATGGAAGATCTAGGACGCGAAATGATAACAACAAATATCACAAAAAGAATCATATTGCAATTAAGTTGATTTAAAGTTGTATAGCCAAGTTATCTGTAAAAAAGATTTATATTCAATTACATTTTAACTATATCTAATATATATAACTAAATATATCTAATAATTAACAATAAAAAAGATTAAAATGCATTTAACATTTACAATCTGGTCTGGGTGTCATATGGTTGGTTGCCAGTTAAACCGCGAACCAATCGTTCACTACGTTTTGAAATATTTGAAACCGACCAACTAACCGAAAGTAAGAAAAAGAAAAAAGAAGCCAAACCAGTGACCGTTAAAGATTTCAATGTTTTAACCGAACCATAAACACTCATATTTGTTACGTGATTAATAAGATCAAACACTAGTTGCATCGCGCGGGCACCCGTCTAGTTTATGTTTTAAGAGAGAGGAGAGAGCAAAGTAATGAGTTGCTTGTGAGTTATTTGAAATTGGTTTGCGAATAGTTTGAAATGAATTCGAGTTTAAATCAAAGCTCATTTAATCACGAGTTTGAGTAAGAGCTTTATATATCACACATGGTTAAATTGCGAGACAGTTAATGCTTATATAAATACAAATTTTTATACGATGAAATATAATATATTATGATAAATAATATTTTTGGACGATAAACAACATTTATTAATCAAAGAAACACCATTACCACCACAAACACTAAATGAAAAAAAAAAATTTGAGTCTTAAGCATCTAAACCCTAGTCATGTGTCAAACTTGAGTCTAGCCAAGCTTTAATTTTGAATTACTCATCAATACCATATAAATTCCATTTTCAGAAATAGAAGAAAAGGTAAATTTTTTTTATATGATGCAAAACTGAATTTCAATAATCAGTATACGGTAAAAATAAAAAAATATATCTACAATTAGGGAATTGGATGAAAAGTTGTGACATAAATCCATTTTATGGTCATTTTCAATGTGATGTAGTGGTATGAAGCATGAGTTTTTTAATGAAGATTCAAGTTCAAACCCAACTTGTAACACTTTAAGGGACATGAGTGACTCAATGAAGGAAGACTAGAGGGCGTCCGGGTTTTACCACCAGTGAGCATTCGGACGGGTGGATTTTTCCCGTAACTCGAGATAACTTGGAGACGGTTAAGAACTCCGTATAACTGGATTAGGCCAGCTGACTGTGTCATTTTGCTATTGAGTCATCACGCACGTACTTAGACATTTATATGTTTGTTGTACATTAAAAAAATCAATTTTATGTCTTTATGATATTAAGAAAATGATTTAACTACCACTAACTTTTGGTTGAATAATTATCCAATTATTTGACTCTGAATGCTCAGTTCCTTTTAGTCATAATAATATCCTTTTAAAAAGTAAATCCAAACACCTTTAGATAAATTTTTTATCACATGTATTTGTAAATAGCTACTTTAATATATTATTTTAGTACACGACTTCAGTCCCACAAAACCAAATGATCGAATGCAAACAAGTGGCATATAGTGATCAGTGTTCACACAAATTTTATCTAAGTTCAACAAAAACATAACAAAGTAATAATTGTTATAAAAATATATTATTATATAAAACCATATAACTTACCTTTTGATATAATAAGTGTTTGAAACTTACATTGTTATATATTTGATAACTTTTATTTCTAACTTCCGTTTGATTATTATTATTATTATTAGAGTTAAGTGCCATTTTAGTATCTGTGGTTTAGCCAACTACGCAACTTTAGTACCTAAACTTTATTTTGTGCAACTGGCTACCTCAGTTTCAAAAAACTTGTCATTTTAGTATTTTTGGCTAACCTCGTTAATTTTTTCTCGTTAAGTCAAGGGTAAACTTGTAATTTCATTTATTTTATTAATTCATTAAAGAGTTAAGTGCAATTTTAGTACATGTGGTTTGGCCAACTACGCAACTTTAGTACCTAAACTTTAGGTACTAAAGTTGCGTAGTTGGTCAAACCACATGTACTAAAATGACACTTAACTCTTCATTTAATCAAATTCCCCCTTTTGTAAAGGTTTTGTTTAGTTTATAAACATTTGAAAACCCTAGGGACCGATGGTGTCAAATTTTAAACTAAACAGCCTCCACCCCCTTTCTCTTTCGTTTTCGGGCTTCTGTCTCGATCTCAATACCGGCGGGATTCCGGCCATCTCAGCTCTGGCCAACTGGTTAATTTTCATTTTGAATTCCAAACCAAAATCTGCTATACAATATGTGCAGTGCATTGACCTGATTAAGCAGGGGATTAACAACTCTGATTGACGAAATCGGAGGGCGGAATTGGGCCCAATTGTGTTGGTGTAACTAGTTGCATGATCCGTTATGACCAATTTTGACATTTCTATGGTTTATGAGGATTTGGGGGTCTTTCAAACTTGACTATAAAAGTATTCAGAACCAGCTTATGAACAAGTCAGTCACTTGTCCTACTGGCTAGTGCATCCCTCGTTAAAACTTTGTAAAAACCATAGGCGTGAGCTCGAGTCCCCGTCACCATATATTTTTTTGAGTTTATGATAAAATAATTGAAATTACAAGTTTACCCCTGACTTAACGAGAAAAAATTAACAGGGCTAGCAAAAAGTACTAAAATGGCAAATTTTTTGAAGCTGGGGTAGCAAGTTGCACAAAATAAAGCTTAGGTACTAAAGTTGCGTAATTGGCCAAACCACAGGTACTAAAGTGGCACTTAACTCTTTTTGAGTTTATGATAAAATAATTGATTACCCCTAACTTAACGAGAAAAAATTGACGGGGTTAGCAAAAAGTACTAAATTGGCAAGTTTTTTGAAGCTGGGGTAGCTAGTTGCACAAAATAAAGTTTAGGTACTAAAGTTGCGTAGTTGGCCAAAGCACGGGTACTAAAGTGGCACTTAACTCTTTTTGAGTTTATGATAAAATAATTGAAATTACACGTTTACCCCTAACTTAACGAGAAAAAATTAACGGGGTTAGCAAAAAGTACTAAATTGGCAAGTTTTTTGAAGCTGGGGTAACTAGTTGCACAAAATAAAATTTAGGTACTAAAGTTGCGTAGTTGGTCAAACCACAGATACTAAAGTGGCACTTAACTCTTATTATTAAGTTCTAAATAGTCCATTAAAAATAACTATGGTAAACACACCCACAAAGCCATCAACATCAAGCCTTGCACCACCACAAGTACCATCGTTTATCTCGAGCCCACATATGACTATATGAACACAATTAATACATTAAACCGGTCAATGCTTCACACCATCAGATGGGCCACCAACAAAACATGAAACCCACCTTTGCAAATGAAATCGAACATACTTAAGGATATTAGGGACCCAAAACCAAATCTTTGAGTTAAGAATGTTTTAAAATATCCAACAAGCAAGTTTTGAAATTTAATATCATGTTTCAAATTTATTTGTCCATTAAAATGCAAAGGGAACAATAATATTTTACATGAATCTAAATATCTATGATTAAGTAGATTGAAACATTGCATTTGTTTAAATATGACAAACATATACCTCGAATTTTCAAACATGATATATTATGAAAGAGCAAAATATAATTATTTCAAATGTAATGTCATAAAAGGTGATGTGTTTGTTTTTAGAATTATTTATGACAATAATGGAAGAGCATGTGATGGCGAGAGCATACCCCCGGCCCTACCCACATGGCTGGCTTGCCTTGCCACCCTCTCATTAACAGGTAAAGAATTCAAGAAAAAAACTTAAATAAGTATTTATGACATATAAAATATCTAAATATGATATTGTTGTGTTATTTTTTTTATATGTGTAAAGTAAACTTTAACTAATAGATGTTTATTTTTTAAATATGTGTTGATGATTTGAATTACATGGGTTTGTCAATTGTAGTTTGCATGTAAAAGACTTGATTTTAACAAATGGATTGATTAATAGTATAAAGATAAAACATTCTTAAATGATTGGAATTTTTAGTTTTTAATGTTTTTATGCTCAGATTCTATATATTGTTATGATGATTACTATCAAATTGAAAAATGCTACTTGTTTTATTTAATTCTATATATACGTTGTATAAGTTATGATGCTTAATTGCTTACAAATCATTAGAATCAATTGAACCATTTGATAGAAGCAAATAGATCGGTTTAAGATTTACATTGTTTGGTTTATAGTTTAAAGCTAGAAATTGTTCGAAACCTCCAAATACTCCACCTAGTTGTATAAATAATTGCCTCAATAACCTCTTTCTTCTTCTTGATAATAATAATAATAATAAGTGAATTCAACCACAAGATTATTGAATGTGGAGATTTGACAACCGAAAACGAAATACAACTTCATATCCTATTAGCAAGAGAACCGTAGTTGAACAAATCAGACAAACAATAATTTGAATGCCAAAGCCTCTCTTACTTATATTTAGTCCAATCAGAAGACGATCCAAAAGCATTCTCCAAACTTGCATATTAACCTTCCTCGGAACAAGTCTGTCACATCTAGTAACGTGCTCCCATCCAAAAGAGCTATACTATCAATGTTTTCTAATAGACTTAACCGAAAATCCGTTCGCTAGATTGAACTCTCACATTCATTTATTATCTCAATCTCCCAAACAAATATTCACTATAACCGATTGAAGATCGATAAACTGATTATATTCCTAGCCTCCCCTAGGCATCTCTCCAACCCCAAACCGTCCCCAAGGTAGACCCAATCACATATCGAACAACCTTTTAGGCTACCAAATAAAATAATATAGGATGTATTGCACATAAAATAGAACATCACCCCCACCAAACAAAATAAATTTTCTATAGATCAATGTACTAATGTTTTCTTTTCTAAATTAATTATTAGTACAGTTTT
The DNA here is from genome assembly GCF_021521415.1 of Bidens hawaiensis. Taxonomy (NCBI): domain Eukaryota; kingdom Viridiplantae; phylum Streptophyta; class Magnoliopsida; order Asterales; family Asteraceae; genus Bidens; species Bidens hawaiensis. Next base: position 911,006 of record NW_027491256.1, read on the forward strand.
TAAAAAAAATTATTTGAAATCTACCTATTCTAATAAAGTAAAATAATTGTGACACATGTCAGTCTATTATGGTTAAACCTCACAATTTTTTCCCTTCAAAACTAAGATCTTAATTAACCCTAATACATGTTCATATTCACTTTCCAGTTACACCTTATTTTTATTATATTTATACATTTTTATAAAATTAAACATTAACATATTATTATACTATACACTTCAAAATACTTGGTGAAATCCAAAAATTAACAACAAACCATGTTTGTTAAAGATCGAAAAGAATATATGATTTCAAATGTTATCATTAACATATTTTATTATGTATATTGTTGAAGATTATAAAGAAAAACAAAACTCGAACATGTTTTCATTTTACAAAGTAATTTTTTAATTATTAAATCATAAATCCATGCTTAAAAGTAAATCTAGTTTTTTTAAATTAATCCATTTACTATTATTATTATTATTGTAAATTGTCCTATAAATTTATAAATTATAAATATATGCTTTAAATCTATCAATTTATTTTTTCGGTTAATTTAGTAAATATACATCAATCACTTTCATATATAACAAAGTTTACCATATTTAATTTCTTGGTTTTTTTATCAATGATTGTTTCGGGTTTTGTGGAACTTAAATTTGGTTTTTATAGTAAAAAATTGGTAAATAGAAAATTTGTTATGGGTCAAAAATAAGAATTCTAAATATTTTTAAAAGTTTGAGAATACAAATAGATTTATCGTCAAATTTGTTACTGGTTCAAAGTGTTGACTTGAAATGTCAAACGGATGAAAGTTAGAATTTTAAACATGATTTGGGTTTCAAATTTATTTTCAATGACATTTTTGGAAAAAAATCGAAAGGTTCGGGATTTGGTAAACTAACTATTTTTCTCTCGACTATTAAATTTAAGAACAAACAGTGAACACTTACGATATGTCACCCCAGGCCTATCAATGCTTATAACTTACAACAAATTTGAAACATTTGTGTCAGCATTAACTTTTCCTTCAATGGTGATCAGAACATTGTATGGGAAGCATGTCATGCAAAACTATGCTCAAATGAAGCAAAGTATTCACAAAATTAAATGGGTTTACATGTTATCTTTTATGTTGTCAAACTTATAAAAATAAATCATGGTTTAGCTCAAAAAAACATAGTTCTTGAAGAGCATCCGTCATTATAATTTAATGTTCTCATTTCATTCTATGGGTTGTAAATTTATTAATATATCAATAAAAGTAACGTTTATTTGGTATTTAGGCTGAGTGGTAAGAACTACTATTAATGAGAAGTCCTCTTGAATTATTTCAATTATACATATATAATACTGACAATGAAAGTTTCAATAAAATGAGTCTTATCGAGTACGTTGTTGCACGTGCATTTTTTTTATTAAATTCATTTAAAAAATCATTTCATGATATATATATAATCAATTTATATACACATACTATAGATACAAGCATAGATGTAATATATTTTCTTATATACGTTATGTAATTATTTTCTTTACTTGTAATTTATAATTTGAATAATCACGTATAACTTTCTAAAACTAATGATGTAAAATAATGATATAGTCATACAACAGTTAAAAAATAAAAACTAATACCAACTTATTCACACATCGAAAGGGTCATTACAATTACAAAGTCTTAATAATTAAATAATTTGCTTTAAACTTAAAAAACTATATAATATCTAAAAAAATGATAATGACTGTAGAATCTTATACTATGTTAACACATGAAAATAATAAAAGTAAAGAATAATGCTATGAAATTATGAATTGATTTGAGTAATCCCTACACGTTTTAGCTTGATATGCTACCCATTATAAAATAAAGAAATTATATTTATATCAAAGTGAAAATGTAGAAATATTTTTAAATTCAGTTTTGTAGAGTATAAATATCTCATGAACTTGAGACCAATCCTATCATTTTAAAATAATTTCGTTTTCCATTCTATTTGAATATTAATAAAAGGTAATGATGATACAGGACTTTTATTTATGAGGTGTGAATGCAAATGAAAAGGATTGAGGAAATTATTCGATTGATTTTAAATAAAATAACAATTTTACCCAGGGTTTCATTTATTGTTGTTTTTTTACTCCATGTTTTATTTGGACTGTTGAATCTTTAGTAATCAAAACTTAAGGATCTATCCTCGCATTTACAACCATCGACAACCAATACTGATCTTGCCCTAACTATGTTTGGAGTTGTGACCAACAAACAGTTTGACGGGTAGATGTTTTGACCGCTACAATGGATTCTTACTTATTGTTTCATTAGCTCGCTACTAAGCTCACTACAATGGATTCATTATTGTTCAATCAAAGCATTTGAAAACTACGGGTAGTGAGCGAGCCACAAGGCAAGTTGATTTTGTGAGTGGTTAACCGTTGAAAAAGGAGGTAACTTGGTGAGTCAGGTGAGGTAACATGTCACGAAAATGATGGCTAATTTGTGTGAAAATACTCCTGACTATAGAAATGAATAATAGGTAGCGCAAATAAAGGACACCTTGTGAGAAATATTAATACATATCACATTTATTTTCCATCACATTTAATTCTCAGAAACAAGATCTATGAAACGAACAAAAGATAACTCACATTTTACTACCAACTAAATAACTAAATTGTGTGCGGTTGATAGGTTGAATTGTGCAACCTCAATAGTCAATATACAATCCATATTCTTACTTGTATTCAAAACATCAACAATAACCCATAGAGACTTAAAATAGTATAACCCGAACATCATTTATCCCATTTACCGAAATGTGTCATAAAAATTAATGGGTTAGAAGCTATTAACCAAGATGTAAATGTTGATAAGGTTGGCGGGTTATAAAACATGGGCTAATCGCGCTTTAGGTAATCCCGAATACACAACCAATCCATATACCATCAAAAGGAAGGATGCATGAATGACAAACAAAAACAGATAAATTTATTGTAAATTGGATATTTGGGTGTGCTACCACATCTTTAAAAATTCATGTAATTCCTCAATAAGGCTAGTTTTTTATTTTTTTTTCATATATATTTTTTGTTTTTATATAATCCATATTTCTAACCAATGTATTTCAACTCCTACACTCATGTTAGTACCTTCCATTTTCTAGTGTTGAGTGAGATTGATCACAAAGTTTGTCTTGAGATTAAACATTTATAAAAACGAAAATAATAAAATATCAAAACACATTTTTCTTTTCAAATGGCATTCCTATCGTTAACTCAAGAAAATGTGAAGTATGCACGAAAAAAAACGTTGTGCGCATCATTATTATCCATGTAAGACTAAATCAACAAATCGAAGAACAATTATGAGGTGAGCTTACAAGTCATAAGCATATTATATGATTACTAGCTGCATACCGAAACAAAGAAGCAAGCGAGCATCCAGCTAAATCCCATCTCCATGGGGTGGTCTTATTAATACCCTACAAAACAACTACAAGAATCAGAAAGTACAACTGCCTAAATACAAGAATCAGGAAGCCGATAATGCATACCAGGAGTGGCTGAATGACTATTGTAAGATCTGACTATGTACGCTTCCCATCATGAAACTGAGCATTCTTTGATGACTTAAAAGATTCTAGAAACTTTGTTGCTGAATGGAACTCTTGCTTTTGTCTTGCCTTATCCCAATGATGTTCAGCAGCCAATATCTCGATGACATGTGGCAGTGCTCGCCCTGCTGCATCAGTATCGAGAAAAGCAAGTCGGGATCTCCTAGCAATAAAATCTGTTGCAGATTCACAGTACTCATATCGTGCACAATACGCCACCTCAGCTTCAAGGAATGGGTACCCATGAGCAAGCCGCTTGCCAAGATTTTCATTCTACAAAAATTATAACCATTAATGTTATAAAATGCTTAAAATGTGCATATAGGTTATTTTAATCTTAAAAGTTGCCAAAATGTACTTTTTATGCATACAAACCTCCTATGCTACTTTATTCAAAGATTTTAATGCTTACTGTAATAATATCGTTTCTGTAATCAAAAGTAACACATTATTTAATTCAAAAATAAACAAAAGAGTGAACCAGCAAGCTTAATTTTGAATAGGTCAAGGGTTTATGATCGAACCATATAAACATGAACGGAGCATGTTTGAGTTCTTTCATTTAACTTTAACCCTACAAATGATCGAACATGGTTTTCTTGTTTGTGTTCATTCGTTTAGAAAATGACCATGTTCGTGTTTGTTTATAAGAATATAAATAAACGTTCACGAAGTAAACAAACGGACATAACTGAGCCAACACCAATTAAAAATAAATGTGAACAACAATGTGTTGGCTCCAAAAAGTTAATAAAAATAAAATAAACTGTAATGAGTAATATTTTAATTTCTAAAACTAGACTAAATTCTGTTGAGTCAAAAAAACATAGTTCATGTTCGTGTTCGTTCTCTACATATATAAACAAAAAGTTTGGTTCATGTATGTCTGTTTAATGAACATAAACAAACCTCCATTCGAACAGTTCACGAACTGTTCATTTCATTTACAGGCCAAGGTTTATGAGTCAAACAAGTTGAAAGTCTCTAGAAGTGTACTTTTTATGCATACAACCGCCAGTCTTTATTCAAAGACTTTAACGATAGTTGTAACAATATTGCTTTTGTAACCAACTAACCATAATGATAAGGACTATAGTATGAACCTTTTATTAATAAGTGATTAAAAAAAGATAAAAATGAAATGAAACCTGAGCAATGGCGGCTACTTTTTCAGCCTTGGTACCATACGAATGCGACAAATGTTTAGCAACAGCAGTGTCCATGATTCCAGGAACAATTTTTCCAGTATGTGACACCTTCATACGTACATATTCTTGAGCAAGCACAGTGAAATATGCAGGATCCCATCCGTCTCCACCCACCAGAGATATATTTGATGTCAAACATTTGTTTTTTGGGTTCAATTTACCAGACTTGATAGCTGCATCAACTGCATCTTCAGCCATCCTGAAGTGTGGTTCAATTTACAAAAATACCAAGTCAATGCTTGATTTTTTATACAACATACATAATTAGATGCTTGGACCGGATCGACATGAAACTTAGTGTGTCGAGCACAATTATATAGAATTTATACTATTTTACAAAAATCTGTTTAATATAAAACAGTATAGCAGTTTTTTACATCAAAAAGCTATTTTCATAAATTTTATTCGTTCAGCCCATAACCCGTACAGACCATTGAAAAGTAAAGGAGCTAAAATTGCCACCTTTAGGCTTGCAACTGAAGTACTGAACCGAACGAACACAGACGAGGCATGTTCATGTTCGCTTGTTTAACTTTAACCAAGAAGACAGGGCATGCTGGTGTTAGTTTGTTTGACTTACTAATCGAACATGGACAATAAAACGAGCAAGGTTTTCTTTACATGTTCATTTGTTAGGAAAAGTGTGTTAGTGTTCGTTTATGTTCATTAGTTGATATTATAAGCGAATGGTTCACAAGCGCAAACGAATGAACATAACTAAAAATGGATGAATAAACATCACCTAGGGAACACCAACTAAAAGTAAACACAAACATCAATTTGTTGGACCTAAAAAATAATAAATTAGACTAAATTGTAATGGGTTATAATTTAAAACCATAAAACTAGACTAACTCTAATGGGTAAAAGAAAATTTTTAAATGAATATATAAACACAAGTAAACTAATGAACATAAACGAGCGTAGATCGAGAAATGTTCACGAACATAAATGAACGAATGAGACATGTGTTCGTTTTAATTCAACTAAATGAGCAAAACACTTGTTCATTTCGTTCGTTTATTATATAAGCAAACTTCTCGCCTAGCGGTTCACTGAACGCTCGATTCGTTTACATGCCTAGCCACCTTGACTGTGACCAAAACTGCTAGAGAGCTCCCAAAAAGAAAAGGTTTAAAAAAATAATTATTGTTTAGTTTGTTTATGCCAATATTAATAATCTAATTGGACACATATGACAATATTAAACAATAATCAAACAAATACTAACCCTCTATACGTGGTCCACTTTCCACCAGTAATAGTAACCAAACCGGAAAAATCTTCACACACAATATGATCTCTTGATATACTCTCTGTATTTTTAGCCCTCGGATCAGTAGCCAAAGGCCGGATACCACTCCATGCAGACAAAACATCTGTGCGTCGTACCTATACAAACCGCAGCGTTATTACATTGATATAGTCGATGGCACGATAAGATGCATGATGTTGTACAAAACAAGTGAAATCTGCAAACCTTAACATTCAAATAATCACATATGGCATCAAGTATAAATTCAATTTCATTCTCGTGAGGTTCTGGAAGCATGGTAATGCTTGTACTGGAGTCAGTTGTACCAGCAACGGTTCTACCTAACCACGGAAGCATGAATACAACACGCCCATCTTTTGTTTTGGGAACGATTAAACCCATTCCCTCAGGGGAATAATAATCAGGCAACACGATGTGCACACCACTACTCGGGCAGATCATCGGTTTTGCATCTTGATCAGCTAGTTTCCTAACCGAGTCGCAAAATGGTCCACCCGCGTTAACCACCACTTTTGCATAGGAATCAAACTCTGTGCCTGTAAACTTTAAAAAATAAGAATCAAAGAAAGTCTTTCAAACTATGCCCAGTGTACACTAGAATACGAGGAGCAAGCTAATGCATACATGCAGAAGGAGGTGGAAAATGGACTAATTGGGCAAAATGGTCAACATGAGTAGGCTTGTATACAAAGCGAACGAACACGAGCAACTCATGCTCGTTTGTTTAACTTTAACCGAACAAACGCTTAAACACAACAATTAAAAAAACAGGGTTTTCTTGTTTGTCTTCGTTTATGATCGTTCGTGAAAGTATAAATGAACGGTTAACAAATGTAAACGAATGAGATAACTAAACATAGATGCACGAACATAACTAAGCTAAATGTAAAACCAGTTAATAAGTAATGCGAAAACCAATGTGATTGGCCTAAAAAGTTATTAAAACTAAACTAAGTTGTAATGGGACAAAAAACTTTATATGAATATACTAACGAGCATAAACGAACGAACTTAAACAAGCGTAAATGAACAAACATTATCAAATTTAAAGAAAATGAACGTTCACAAACATAAATGAACAAACGAGACACGCGTTCATGCTCATTCGTTTAACTAAGTGAACCAAAATTTTTGTTCATGATCGTTCGCTTATTAAATAATCAAACATAACCAAACTTCCTGCTGAACGGGCAATAACTGTTCACTATATGTTTGGTTCGTTTACATGCCTAAAAATGAGTTACTTTTGTGCAGGCCAAATCGTCAATATGGGTTAACTTGCGTTGGATTGACACAAAACACTTTTTGTCCAACCTTTTACAATTTAGTGTGTCAAATAAAACTATACCGTTTTAGTAACAATCCAACTTTTTATTAGAAAACTTTGTACATTTATGCGTTAAAGATACACTTCAAGTGACTTTCGACCCATTTCCTTTTAAGCTATCTTTTTTTAAATTTTTCATCAATCTGACCCATTAGAGATCACACATAACCAGAATCAAGCCACTAATAAGTAGATTGGTAAGCTTTGGCATGTTACAAACATATCAGGTGATGATATCAGAAATAAATGCTGATATGATAGTTTACCTGTTAAGTTATCCCGAATACGAGCTCCTATTATCTGGTCCCCACCATCTTCCTTAATCAAAGAAACAACTTCAGCATGATTAAGTACAGAAGCGCCTGCTAATGCAGCAGTACATGCTAATCCAACATTAACCCGTGAATCATTCATTTGTCCATCATAATAGACCACTGTTCCCTTTAAACTTCTATCTTTGCCTTTTGTTGCTAGTGTGGGGAACAGTTCGGTGGACTCTTGTGCAGAGTAATATCTAGATAAGTGAAGTAGATGTTTTCCTGCTACTAGATCGTACATTTTTAAGCCCACCCAATAGTATATTGCCTCAAACCAGCTAAAGCATGGTGTCATGCAGGGTAAAGCATGACACAGGTGTGGTGCATTATCAATAACCTGTTTACGTTCCTCTAGTGCATGAAAAACTAGCTTTAGTTGCCCATAATCTAGATTAAATACCGCCTTTTCCAAGTAGCGAACACCTAAAAGAGATAGAGAATACATGAACACAGATACGTAAATTGACAAAAACAATGACAAATGCACTTTGTTAGGAATATACATATGCCAAAAAAAATCCATTTCAGCCTGTGCAGGGAAGGACTTTTTATGGTGCTAATACTTATAATAACTTCTTATGAAGTTTAGTATAGTTAATGTTTTCACTCTTTTAAGTAGGCCTGCAAATGAACCGAATGAACACGACTCGAGGCATGTTCGTGTTCGTTCATTTAACTTTAACCGAACCCGAACATGAACATATAATTGAACACTTTTGCTGTTCTGAGCATGTTCGTGTTTATTCGCTTAACACATAAACGAACATAAACAAACAAACAAACTTAAAGGGGTGAGATCCGGTACAAATAAAATTAACATACTAAACATACAAATAACTAGAGTAATTACGTTATAAAAAATAATATAGTGTAATAATAATTACTCTAGTTCAAAAGTATTAGAGTAATAATAATTACTCTAGTGTTAACATATTTACTCTAGTTATTGTACAATTCTCATGATAAAAATCATTTGTATTTATCCAAACTCCAAACTTAAATGTGTTAGGAACAAAAGGCACACACGAACAAGAAATCAAAGCGATAAAGAACACGAGAATTTTACGTGGTTCGGTTGCGGTGTACAACCTACGTCCACGGGGTAATTAGGTTTGTATTATTTTGGTGATATATAATAACAAGTACAAGAGACTATTTATAGACCGCATATTAGGGCTACTCCCTTGCTAAACAAGCTAGAACCCAATTGGGCCCAATAGGGTTAGGGCCGGCTAAAAAAATAACCTCCCTAACTCCTTTAATATGCAGTTGTCTAAATGTGGGTCCGGGGATACCACATCGCCCAACAATCTCCCACTTGGTGTCTTCGGACCTAGAAATGCACCATCTCTTCTGTACTTCTGTAAATGAAAATCCCTCCTGATCTTCAAACCATCCTAATTAACCTTGTCTCCTCAACATTATTCCTGGAGACCAGCTGAAGCTATGCAAAGCTTCAGCTTATCCAGCACCACACTCTTGGTAAACATATCAGCTGGATTTTTAGCACCTGGGATGTTCTTCAGACTGATTGTTCCTTCACTGATCAACCCCCTCACGAAGTGATATCTCATCCCTATATGCTTTGTCTTTCCGTGATACACTGGATTCTTTGCAAGTTTAACTGCACTCTCATTGTCACAGTACAATGAGTAGTCGGGTTGTTGTTTTCCTAATTCTTCAAGAAAAGTCTTCAACCAAACTAGTTCTTTGCTGGCCTCTGCAACAGCCATGTATTCTGCTTCTGTAGTTGACAGAGCCACACTTTTCTGAAGTCTAGACATCCAGCTAACTGCTGTCCCTCCCACTGTGAAAACATACCCGGTAGTGCTCTTGAACGTCCCTTTACAACCACCCAGATCAGCATCTGTGTAACCTCTGAGTATGGCATCCTTTTTTCTGAAACATAACCCCATCTTCTGAGTACCCTTCAAGTATCTAAGTATCCATTTGACAGCCTCCCAATGTTTTTCTCCTGGATCTGACATAAACCGACTAACAACCCCAACGGCATGAGCAACATCTGGTCGAGTGCAAACCATTGCATACATTAGACTCCCGACTGCTGATGCATATGGGACTTTGGTCATCTTCGATCTTTCTTCTTCAGTTTTAGGAGACTGATCTTTGGTGAGCTTCAAATGACTTCCCAATGGAGTATTCCTAGGCTTGGTTCTTTCATCATTCATCTTGAACCTTTCTAACACTTTCCCTATGTATTTTTCCTGGGATAGTGTTAGAGTACCTGCCTTCTTGTTTCTAGTGATGTTCATTCCCAGTATCTGTTTTGCTGCACCCAAGTCTTTCATTTCAAACTCTTGGGACATCTGTTTCTTCAACTTGCTTATTTCCTTCATATCAGATCCTGCAATCAACATATCATCAACATACAACAGTAATATGATATAAGAGTTGTTGAATTTCTTCAGATAACAACAATGATCCATCTGGCATCTTTTAAACCCCGACCTCTCCATGAAATTATCAAACTTCATGTACCACTGTCTAGGCGCCTGTTTCAGACCATACAAGCTCTTCTTTAGTTTGCAGACCCAATTTTCTTTCCCCACAACCCGAAACCCTTCAGGTTGCATCATATAAATGTCTTCTTCAAGATCACCGTGTAGGAATGCCGTTTTCACATCTAGTTGCTCTAGATGTAAATCTTCTGCTGCTACAAGACTTAAAACAAGTCTGATGGTAGTCATTTTCACCACGGGAGAGAAGATTTCATCATAATCAACTCCTCTCTTTTGTTGAAAACCCTTGACCACTAAACGGGCTTTATATCGTTTAGACCCATCATGTTCTTCTTTGACCCTGAAGACCCATTTATTTTGCAACGCTCTCTTATCCTGCGGAAGCTTGACTAAGTCCCATGTCTTGTTCTTTTCTAGAGAGCTCATTTCATCCTTCATAGCATTCTCCCACTGGCGAGAATCCTTCATCTTGACTGCTTCAGAGTAGCTTTCGGGTTCACCGTTTTCTGTCAAAAGAATATAGTTAACTGAAGGATTGGAATGACCGGGACTATACCTTTCTGGCTGTTTAGTAACTCTGGTGGATCTCCTGACCCAATTTTCAGTCTGGTCAGGCTGTTGTGGGATCTCCTCGTCTTCAGACTCTGAACTCCCACTGTCAGAAGTTTCTTCTGACTCATTATTTCCACCAGCTTCAAACTCAGGAACTGTGTCGACTTCAGTTTCTGTAGCGGGTTCCTGAACCGGTTCGGGGATCGGTTCAGATCTCTGGTTTTCAATTTTGAATTCAACCTGTTGCTTCTGAACCCTAGAGTTTGGATTTATCACATCTTTGTACAACTCAGCCTCATTAAATGTAGCATGTTTGCTGCGGACTACTTTTCTGCTTTTCGAGTCCCAAAGCTTGTAGCCCATCTTGTCTGACCCGTAACCAATGAAAACATACTTCTTGGCTTTTGAATCTATCTTGTCAGCATTCGGATCTAGGTCATATGCACTGCACCCAAAAACCTTTAAGTGCTCATAATTAACCGCTTTCCCCTTCCATTCTTCTTGAGGTGTTTTGTAACCCAACGGAACTGATAGACCTCGGTTGATAAGATAGGCAGCAGTTTTAACAGCGTCTGCCCAGAACATTTTAGGGAGCCCTGCATTTATCCTCATACTTCTGGCTCTTTCATTTAACGTTCTATTCATCCTTTCTGCGACTCCATTTTGCTGAGGAGTACCTGGAACTGTATTTATCATCCGAATGCCATGCTCAGCACAAAAGCTAGTGAACTCTGAGCTAATGTACTCCCCTCCATTGTCTGACTTCAAGCACTTTACCTTCAGATCAGATTCAAGTTCAACAGCAGTTTTCCATTTCTTAAAAACATCAAATACTTCAAATTTATTTTTAAGAAAGTAAACCCATACCTTGCGTGTGGCGTCGTCTATGAAAGTCACATAGAATCTCGAGCCTCCCAAGGATTCAACACGTGTTGGTCCGAAAACATCTGAATGGATAAGCTCTAATTTCTGAGCTTTAGGTGCTTTCCCTGTCTTCACAAAAGATACCCTCTTCTTTTTTCCAAAAACACATGGTTCACAGAATTCAGATTCAACCCTTTTAAGATCTGGAAGCTTTCCTCTGGCGACAAGCATCTTCATGCCCTTCTCACTCATGTGGCCGAGTCGTTGATGCCACAACTTTGATAGACTCGGTCCACTCGTTACTGCATTAGCACTACCTGCAGAAACCTCAACCATATACAAAGTACCCCGTTTCTTTCCCTTGGCAATTACCATGCTACCCTTGACGACCTTCCATTGTCCTCCCCCGAATGTTACATCATAACCCTGGTCGTCTAATTGCCCAATGGAAATTAACTTTTTTTTCAATTTTGGAATTACCCTGACATCTTTCAATGTCCAAATTGTTCCAAAACTTGTTTTCAAGTCAATATCTCCCAACCCAGTAATTTCCAAGATTTGGTTATTAGCAAGACTTACAGTACCAAAATTGCCCCGTCTGAAATTCTTCATCTTTCTCGAGCTTGAGATAGCATGAAACGACGCACCTGAGTCCATAATCCAGGACTCGACTATATCCTCAATACAGCAGATCAATGCATCATCAGAATCTGATGCTGTTGAGGAGGCAACATTCACTTCTTTCTTGTCTCTTGGTGGTTCTGTACATTGACTTCTGAAATGACCATTCTCATTACAGTTCCAACACTTTATGTCGTTTCTTGTTTTTGAACTCCCCTTTCTGTCTCTTGATTTTGATCTTCCCCTGTTACTTACCCTCTTATCTTTCTTTCTACCTCTTCCCTCAGTACTTAGCAAAGTACTGGATGATTCACCTGCATTCTTTCTCCTGATATCCTCTCCTAGGATCAAGTCACGAATACCCTCGAACGTGAGTTTGGTGGTTCCGGCTGAACCACTAACGGCAGTGACTGTTCCTGACCAACTTTCAGGTAACGAGGACAATAATAGCAAAGCTTGCACTTCATCATCAAATTTAATATCAACAGATAATAACCGGGATATGATAGAATTGAACTCATTTATATGAGAGGTAACAGACGCACCTTCCCGCATACGCGTATTCACCAATTGTCTAATTAAGAATACCTTATTAGACGCGGAAGGTTTCTCGTACATGTTTGACAACGCGGTCATCAAACCCTTAGCAGTGGTCTCATTCACTATATTGAAAGCAACGTTCTTAGCCAACGTGCATCTGATGACTGCTAGGGCTTTCCTGTCTAGATCGGCCCATTCTTCATCCTTCATATTCTCGGGTTTTTGACCTCTCAAACATGGAAGCAAATCTTTCTGGCATAACAAGTCCTCGACTTGCATCTTCCACCATCCAAAATCCTGCCCATCAAACTTCTCGATTCTGATCTTACCGTCCTCAGTCATTATCTTTACCGAGTTTCTAACGGAAGCAACCTGCAATACTGATCAGAACTATTTGACCTCTTCTGGTCAAAAGACAGATTGTACTGTAGCGCGCACTGTTCACACGCCGGAAACACTGTAGCGGCGGCGGTACTGTAGCGGCGGCTAGGGTTTCTGATTAGGGTTTGGTGGCGACTGGCGGCTGGGGTTTATAGTGTGATCCTTGCTCTGATACCAGTTGTTAGGAACAAAAGGCACACACGAACAAGAAATCAAAGCGATAAAGAACACGAGAATTTTACGTGGTTCGGTTGCGGTGTACAACCTACGTCCACGGGGTAATTAGGTTTGTATTATTTTGGTGATATATAATAACAAGTACAAGAGACTATTTATAGACCGCATATTAGGGCTACTCCCTTGCTAAACAAGCTAGAACCCAATTGGGCCCAATAGGGTTAGGGCCGGCTAAAAAAATAACCTCCCTAACTCCTTTAATATGCAGTTGTCTAAATGTGGGTCCGGGGATACCACATCGCCCAACAAAATGGGCATAATTGAACAAACATAAATGAACACATATGAAAACCAAACATAAACGAACATAAGTTAGAATTAGGTGAACATAAACTTCCCGCCGAACAAATCACGAACAGTTCATGAACGTTCGGTTCGCTTACATGCCTACTTTTAAGTGCAACTATTTGATCAAAGGATAATTCTGTTAACCGTCAAATTCAATTACAATGCATCTGAGAATACAAATTACTTATCATAGCAATGCAAACAAAACCGGAAACAACAAACTGATTAACACTATCAGTAAACCGAAACCAGTGAACCGCCACACTTAATCGTCCCCATCAAAGCCATACGTATAAAATCAAATCAAAGAATCAAAATCCTATATAACTAATAAAAATACACATTATATTATATTATTATTATAACATCCTAACCCTAACAAATGACACACACATATCACATAATAATTCAGTTAACTCACTTCCAACACATCATCATAATAATAATAATAATAATAATATTGAATAACCGCAACACGCACCTCCGTGAATCAATTTCGTGGACCGAGACGACGTTCCGGAGGAGAAATCATCTCGTTCGACAAGGCCAACACGTAAGCCTCTAGTAACGGCATCCAAAGCAACTCCACATCCGGTAGCCCCACCGCCAATAACGAGAACATCAAGCGGATTAGAGGAATTAGCGCTGATTAATGCCGACTCCTGTGACGCACGTGACGGAATAACCGCTGCCGGATCAGTGATCTTACGTCGGATTGATTCTAAGGCGGTGGTGGTAGGGTCGTTGGAGGAGATGTGTGGATCACGGAGTGCCACGTAGGAACCGGTTAGAGCCGCGGTGGTGGTTAGAGTCAGGGCGGTGAACCCTACGCGCCGAGCGCGTGAAAAGCTCGCCATGTTTTGTTTTGGTGAATGGGGATGAAACAAGGATTGAAAGAACGGAGGATGTTTTTGACTTTTTGGTGATATGTTACTTTTTTGCCTTGGGATTTGTTATTGGGTAAAAGTGGGCCCTCTAATCATCGGGAGGTTTTTCTTTATACATCCAATATAATAATAATAACTTATAATACATTATACGAAAATAATTTCCTAAATTTAAAAAAATATGCATTGGTAAGAGTTGTAAATTTCTTCATTTATGTTTCCTTCACAATTAACCATTCACGTGAATTAGTTCGATTTAGGTAGCTATCTTAAACTTAAAATTTTATATATGAGGATGTCAAATTAGGTCAATTTTGTGATGAACGTGAATAGAGGATGAACTCTGATTCTTAATTAAGCAATGAATCAATCCAAATCATGTAGAGTTCATCAATCGATCCTCTATCTTTGTAACATATTTTAGTGATTTTAGTGTAATTGGGGATTAACTTGTTGATCAAGTTGATTGTAATATGAATTTAAATAAGTAGGGTGCGGAGTTTACACTCATTTGATTTTATTATAACTGGAACTTATGAGCGAAGCCCCTAAGTCATGGGGGTTCCAAGGGGGCAACGCTCCCTTGGCGGGGGTCTGGGTGCAACGCCCTTGGTAACAGGGTTCAAGGGCGGCAGCCCCTGGCTAGGGTCAAGCTGCCAGGTCAACGTGGAAATTTTTATATTTCGGACATATGTTTATTTATTAAAAAAAATATTAGAAAATTAATTAATTACTTAATTTTCTTTACAAAGTTTAATAAATAAAAGGAGCGTATATTCAGTTATTAGGTAGATAACTGTTATGATAACTGCAAACATCACTGTTTTTCAAACCCTAATATAACGTAGTTTGATCATATGATACGTTCTCTAATTCAATAAACTCTCTCATTCTTCATACTGATTTTTGCACTAAATCTGAGTTTATCCGGTCAAAACATTTGAGAACCAACAAATAGTTTTGATCTGAGAGTATTTCACGACTCTCAGATTTTCCTAAGATAACGATTGTAGAAATCACCAACAACAGAGTGTAACTAAAATTAAATTTGAGAAGTAACTCAGTTTGTTTTTGTTGACAGTTTTGTTCTAGGTGTAATTCGGTTTTGTTCTGAGTGTAATTTTGTATAGAGGTAATTAAATTTTATTCCGAGAGTAATTCAGTGGTGTGCTTGGGTGACCAGCGCTGTCTACGAACGTGATCATTTAAGGTCGCATTTTACCATTGTATTACCCAAGTAGTCGGGTTTTTATTCGTTGGTTGTTAAAAAAATGATGGTTTGAGCATATTGCATCTTTAGTCCTTGCAATTTGTTAAATTAGACGTAATAGTCTCTACCCTTAGTAAAAGTCGATTAAGAATACAAGGAGACTAGTTATTTTTATTTGTATAGGGTATTTGTTTAGAAGCTTTGAAATTGTAATTGATTAGGGTTATAAGCCAAGAGCTTCCAACAAAGATTATATTTTACTGTTTGTCATAACTTCCAGATCTAAAACCATCTTATTGCAAGAAGACAGTTGTTCATCATATTTGAAAAATCGATGAAGTCGATATTTGCAGCTCCGTCATTTACTGATCAATCTATTACAACTCGAAACAGTACCAACATAGATAAGTTTTTGCATTAAACGGGTCAAAAGAGTTGAAGTAACTGGTCATGAGGCCTGAACTCAAATGTAAAAGTTCAATCGAGGATTAATGATTTGTAATGTGTTTGGAAATCTATGTAGAGTGTGTTTGGTGATGAAACTATTCAAAAGAATCAATAGGTTGTTTGGTTGAGAAATATGCCTCAAATTATTGGTATATGAGTGTGGTTTTATGGTTTACTTCAGGAAGTCCACATAGAAGCATATAGAACTTTTTATTTGAAGACCCAAAGGACAAATGTACGAGGGTTCACATAACTATGTGTTTGAACCATATTTATTTTGAAAGAATTGGTGATTTGTGTGAATATGAAAGTGCATTAAAATGTGTTTTAAATTGTAAAAAGTGTAAACGTTGGTTCAATACAAATTTTAGGGACCCGAATGACTAATACGAAAGTATAAGGGGTGTATGAAAGATCTTAAGAAGCGGTTTGGAGGAGATCAGGGCCGGCTCCAAAAAGACGAAATTTTTTTGGGCCAAAGGCGAAATCGTTTTTAGGCCTTAAGTAAAAGAAACATTTTTTTGGGGTTTAAACAATTTAATTTTAAGTGTGCTTACTTACTACTTAGTTATGATTTGAGTTTTGTAAAAAACTTGTGTATAAAAATAAACATAAAAATGTTTCAACTAAGGCTAGAACCCACAACCTTTTGGTTAGATGTCATACATCTTTACCACTAGACCAAGCTAGTGGTTAATGAAATTATGTTGAAACATTGATTATACATAATTTTGTTTTTATAATAATACATAAAAAAATTCTAAAATTTTTTTCGGGCCTAACAGGGTGTCGAGCATGTGGCCGTCGACTACCGCCACACTCCTAGGCCGGCTCTGGAGGAGATCTAAAGTTCAAGGACCAAAGATGATTTATTGAAGCATACTTTATTTATGGAATTTGTTTTAATTAAAATTAGAAGTTGTTTAGTTTCCCTAATTCGATCAAGTTCGTTTTCTTGTTGCTTAAGTTTCTAGCTGCTTATAAATAAGACCCAGAATTTATTTTTAGATTGTCTTCCGTTCTCGTTTATTTTTAATAAAAAAGAATTGCATAAGGTTTATACAAAACCGATTTGTGTTCTTAATTCACTTGATTGAAAAAGTTCTAACAAAATGGATATTGTATGATTGCATTAAAAAAATTATATAAGTTTATGATTGGACTTGTAGCTTAAATCTAAGCCTTGATATTATTGAATCAATTAGGAGCCTGCGATCAAGATTATGAAATAGAATCACAATGTTGTACGTGATCAAGTATATTCAAAAAGGTGTTTGAAGTCTCGTTCTAAGAAAAAACTTACATGAAAATGGTGCTTAGTTACCTTTTTAGTTTCATGAAGATTGATATTAAAGCAGGTAAAGAGTCTTTTAACATAAGGAGACAATCTAGCTAGAGAGATTAAAGATACCCATTGAACATAAGCACACATTTTCTATTAAAGATAAATAAACGTAGCCCATTAGTCTTTACTCCGTAGTCTATTAACTGAAGTTCAATACCTTAGTTTTGTTTACTGTTATCATATTATCGTCGATATATTGAAAAAAAAAGTTATATGCAGGCCCATTTTTAATACTCGATCAGGCATCTAAATCTCAAAGACGGCATGTTGACAGTATAAGTGGTGCACTATTGCGGTCTTGTAATTCAAACGCTTATTGATGAGTTTTACATTTGTTGATAAGGCTTGAAGGACTGGACCAAATCATTGTGTCCCACACGCAGAGTCACACAGTGTGCATGTAACTATGTAACTTGGACATGATGTAATACTATTTTCGTCCAATTAATGCCATGAATTAGACTTGGATTCATAATCAAGCCTCTTATACTATAACATCTTATTAAATCAGCAAATTCAGTTTGAATGCTACTTCCAAGGGTTATCATAGATTATCACTACATGGAGTGCATAGCTTAATTGCATTTGCTATTGGATTGCCGAATCGAAGAATCAATAATAAGGGGGATAATATTATAAAGGATGACATCAAAACCAAACACATGTGTATACCGCTCAATGTTCTTTGATGTTTTAAGCTAGCCGTACGTTTGAAAACAAATTAAGGTGGCACCGAGTTTGATTGAATAGTTAATGACTTAATGAAGAATGATGTTGAATGAAGAATGAAATGTTAGATTAAAAGGAAAACTTAATTTTGGATTAGTTAACAGACTTATTAACAATTCATTTGTTTGGTATTAACTCCTAATTCCTAAAGACAGAGAATGAATTGTGAATGACGATATAATTCATCCGTTTCTTTATTGTGAATTCATGTTCAACTTGAATGTTAAAACAAATTGAATGTTAACAATGAACAAATGACATAGATAAAATAAATCTTTAATGCCAACACGGGATTAGGTTCTTGGATCAATAATCCGAAAAGAGTACCAGGTGCATATGTGCATGTTGTTTACGAAATTTGGAAAAGCTATATAAAGAAATTTTTTAAAGTAAATAGCTAAAATCTTCTCCCTAATGTTTGATCACTGTTGTCACTTATCATTTCCATATAAATTGCTAACCCCGCCTTTCTTTAATGTTAATTCAATGGTAAATGGATTTTTTTAATTTTGTTTATTATTTCATGTCACCTCACCTTTTGTGCACCCTCTACGAGAGTACACGACATGGTCTCGTGTGCACATTGAATATAAAGGCGACGACTTTAACCAACCCATAATAAAGTAGTTCACATAAATTGACAAAGAATATTTATTATTGTGTAGAAATATGTGAAAAGTAATTTACAACAATGTCTAAATATTCATCGTAATCTATCTCGATACATAAGCCACAAATGAATCCAACTCCACCCGAGCAACACCATCATCCATCATAGACCGTCGGACCCTATCACCAAGCTCCACCGCCCTTTTCCTAATCTCTACTCCTTCATCCGACACTATCAACCTCGTAACGACCTCTTTAACAACCTTCGAACTCACCAACTCATTCCTTTGCGTCCAATCCCTCACATACATCCCAACATTCAATACTTTCGTTAACAACATAGCATTGCGTGGCTTATCCGAATGCATTGGCCACGCTGCCACAGGCACACCCATGGTCATACTCTCCATGCACGAGTTCCACCCACAATGACTCATAAATCCTCCAATGGCCCGGTGGCCTATCTCCAATTGTGGGACCCAGTCCACCACCACCAACCCATTCTCCCCCACCCGCTCTTTGAAACCGTTCGGAAGCTTGATCTTCCGTACCTCATTGTCAAAGATATCACCTTTGTCAGCATCTCTTAATACCCAAATGAATTTTTGTTTGCTTTCCTCTAAACCTAAAGCGATTTCTTGAATTTTTTCGTTGCTAATTGATGTTGTCGTCCCGAATGAAATGTAAAGAACTGTGTCGGGTACTTGTTTTTCAAGCCAGTCGAATAGTTTGTGATTTTTTTGAACACTTGAGTCGCTGGTGATCTGAACCGGGTTGAAAGGACCAAGAGCCCAAAGTTTTTGTCCATCTTGATAATCGACTTGTTCGATTAAATCAATGTATTTGCCTTCAATAACCCTACTCGCGTCAAAAATTGTACCTGCAAGTTAACTTTACTCATCAGGTCAATACAGTCGAATGGTTTAGAACACAAGCAGCCAAGCTCGGATAGTTTGTGAAATGTTCGTAAAAAGTATACATGCTCGAAGTAGGCTCGTATAAAAACCTAGTCAGCTTGTTTCGAATGGTTCACAAACCAAGGCAAGCTAGGTTCGATTCGTTTACCAACCGAGCTAGCTCAGCTTGAATTACTTTATTTTTTAATTTATTATAGTATACGTTGGTGGAGGCTTATGTCATCTCGTAAAATCAATATATGATTTTTGACTTTATGTCCTAAGTTTAGTTGAATACTCAATGTTAATTGTTTTCCACTTGTCAATACTAGGTTTAGATATGTTTAAATAGTTTTTCGCTACAAGCTCATTTATAAAAAATATTTTTGAAAAAACAAACTAAAAATCAACTCGTTTGAAAAAGGTTTTAAAAAACTGAAAATTCGCTTATTTACAAACCAAACCAAGCTAACTTAGATCGATTTGTTTACAAACCAAGCCTAACATTAGCTCGTAAACAACCCTAGTTATGAATACGGATTACCACGACTAAAAATTCTCAAAGCATATAAGTTTAATCTTTACTTAATTAAGCATACCAGATGAAAACTTATTGCATGATACATCTATGGAAGCAAAGAACTGGAATGCTTCAATCGAATAACAATCATCATTACTTGGAAGCTCTTTTAATATTGCTGCGAGTTCGTCATCGAGAGATGCCTGGCTAGCGGCCTCGTGGTGGTACCAAAACCCCACAAAAGCCGAACAACACGAGAACATACAAGCTTCAACGTTATTACCATATGAAATAACATCTTGGACAACCGGTCCCATAAGATAATCAAAATAACAACCACCCGTTTAACCGACGCCAAAAGTGTTGAAAGTAAGTCGTTAAATGGTTTGCGGAGATGCATGGCGGATTGGAAAGCTGGGATGAGTTGTGTGGGGAACTTGGTGGTGGCAGTGGGGTCGGGTGGTGGTGAATCTCCACGTCATATTTGGTTACTTGTTAATGCTACACTCATCTTGATTTTTGTAAAATTATGTTTAGGTGTTATGCATGCTTGGCTTCTTGCTTATAATATTTAGGAATGTATACAGATTTAGGTTGTTAAAAATGAGTGTGTAGTGTGACTAAAATGAAAAGTCTATTTCTATTTCAACGGGTTCACGATGAAATTAAAGGCGGCTACTTTAATCAACCCATACCAAAGTAGTTCACATAAATTGACAAACAATTTTTTTTTAAAAAATACATAATTATTGTGTAGAAATACATTGAAGTAGTTTAGATCAAAATATAGGCCAAAACATTGGACACAAATGAATCCAACTCCACCCTCGCAACCCCACCATCCATCATAGACAGCCTTACCCTACCACCAAGCTCCACCGCCCTTTTCCTCATCTCCACCCCTTCATCCGACACCATCAACCTCGTAACCACCTCTTTAACAACCTCTGAACTCACCAAATCTTTCCTTTGTGTCCAATCCCTAGCATACATCCCAACTTTCAAAACATTCGTTATTAACATTGCATTGTGCGGCTGATCTGAATGCATCGGCCATGCAGCTATAGGCACACCCATGGTCATACTCTCTATGCACGAGTTCCACCCAAAATGACTCATAAACCCTCCAGTCGCCTGGTGGCCTAGGATCTCCAGTTGTGGGACCCAGTCCGTCACAACTAACCCATTCTCCCCCACTTGCCTTTCAAACTGATCCGGAAGCTCAATCTTTCGGACCTCACTATCAAAGATGTCGCCTTTATCGGCATCTCGTAACACCCAAATGAATTTTTGCTTGCTTTCTTCTAAACCCAAAGCGATTTGTTGAATTTGTTCGTTGTTGATCGATGTTGTGGTCCCGAATGAAACATAAAGAACCGAGTCGGGTGCTTGTTTTTTGAGCCAATCAAATAGTTTATGACGTTTATGATTTGGATCATTTGTGATCTCAACCGGGTTGAAAGGACCAAGTGCCCAAAGTTTTTATTCGTCTTGATAATCGACTTGTTCGATTAGATCGAGGTATTTGCCTTCGATAACCCTACTTGCGTCAAAAATCGTACCTGCAAGCCAATGTTACTATTCAGGTCAATAGGGGCAAATAGTTTAGAACACAAACCAACGTACAAGCCAAGTTCAAATGGTTTGTAAAAAACTAGCTCGAATTCGGTTTATTTACTAACTGAGCCAGATTTGCTTGCATAGGTTCGCCAATATTAACTTCTCAAATTATATAAAGTACGTTAAATTTACTTAAAACATATGTACCAGATGAAAATTTCTTCCAAGATACATCTGTGGAAGCAATGAACTGATACCCTTCGATCGAAAAACAATCTTCATTAGTAGGAAGTTCTTTCAATATCGCGTCGAGCTCATCATCAAGAAGTGCCTGACCAACTTCCTCGTGGCGGTACCAAAACCCCGCGAAAGCTGAACAACTCGAGAACATATAAGCTTCCACGTTGTTACCATATAAAATAACATCTTGAACAACCGGTCCCATAAGATAATCATAAATAACCACCACCCGTTTAACCGACGCCGAAAGTGTGGTTAGTAGGTCGTTAAACGGTTGGCGGAGATGCATGGCGGATTGGAAAGCTGGGATGAGTTGGGTGGGGAACTTGGTGGTGGTGAAGGGAAGTGAGGGGTGGTGTGGTGGTGGAAATGGATATTGGTGGTGAGTGAAAGTGGGATTCGGGTGTTCGCTTGGCGGCCGTGGGTGGTAGTGGTGATGACGTGGACGGGGACAGGCAGCGATGAGGTGAGAGAGGTGGAGGAGCTGGTTGAGATGGCCTTGTGCCGGAAATGGGACGACGACAATGGCTATGTTAAGTTGGTCAACGGCCGCCATGGTATTCGACTAGATGTGATCGGGGCTGAAAGTATGGCTCAATATAAAGATGTCATAGGTTTATTACAATGATGCAATGCAATGATGACTTTTGAATTTAGTTTCTGTGTCATACTAATGTTGATCATTGTAGAAGTCGTAGGTTTGTTACAATAATGCAATGCAATGCAATGCAATGATAACTTTTGGAATATTAGTTTGTTTTATCAAACGAATGTTCATTGTATTTGTAAACTTACGAATGTTCTTTATAATTAGACATCTTGAAAAATGCAAAAATGTTTGAAATTTTGGTTGGTAATGATGCTAAGTGTTAATAATAATTTGAAGGAAGGGGGTCTACAAGTAGAAAAAAGAGGTGGTTCGCTGAAAAGAGTTAGCCAGGTGAGAGTAAACCACTTTCAGGAGGAAGAATTGGAATTGGAATTGGAATTGGAATTTGGATTTTAGAGTTTGAGCCTTTGAAATTTTAGAGGTATTAAACAAAAGACGAGGGTTTGGTGGGCCGTGGACGGTTATGAAAACTCGGAAGTACTTCCATTGTGCCCTAAACGCTAAACGAAGTAGTAATCGGATGCATGGTTTAATGTTAGATGTCAAGTGGGTATCGAACCTCGTTGCTATGAAAGAGTTGGCTTTTGGTTTTTTTAAGAAAAGAAAAATTGAGGAGCCTGTAGAGAATAGGCCAAAATTGGTCTCTTCCAATATCAACTGAATGGATGATGGGGGAAGCGACTTCAATAATACTCTATTTATGGTGTTGGAAATTAAGAAGGATCAAGGATGTATGGGATTATGACAGGGACCAGGTTTCGGGGCCCGAACGGGTATAATTTTAAGTTCTTAAAACGGGTTTGAGGGTGTTTGCAAAAGGATTTCGTTAATATTTTTGATGAAATCTTCGAGGCAGATTCGTTTAGTTCTGAGTGTATATCATATTTTATTACATTAGTTCCCAAGGTTAAAGACCTTGTTTCGTTAAGTAAGTTCTGGCTGATTATCTTGATTAGGTGCATGAACAAGGCGATTGTTAAAGTCGTGCGTGGGTACACTTAAAAAGCTGATAGGAGGCTTGATTTCCGAGGAACAATCAGCTATTATTGCTAATCGTAGCTAGGAGTGAGCAATAACCGAATCGTTAACCGAAACTGAACCGAAAACCGACGGAACCAAACCGAAGTAACCGAAAACCGAAATAACCGAAAATAACCGAACCGCAACGAACTCTTCATTTTTGTCATATTTTCCAGCATTTTTTCCTCTATTTTATGTATTATACGTATTAATAGTTTAGTACTATCATTTTCATGTATTTATATCTCTATTCCATGTACTAATATCTCAATTTCATATATTTATATCTTCATTTCATGTATTTAAGCGGTTGTTTCATGTATTTTTAAGCAAAATTGGTTATTAACCGAAATTAACCGAACCGGACCGATAACCGATTGGTTCGGTTCGGTTAATGCTGATAACCGAATCGTGCACACCCCTAATCGTAGCATCCTAGATGGCCCTTAATCCTTAACAAAGTGTTGGCATGGCTATATAGATCGAAGCAGACCCGGCTATAAGGGAGGGCCGGGTGGTCTACGGACCCCGGCCCGACACCTCGATAGGCCGGATTTTATTTTAAAAAAAATTATATATATATTTTAATAAAAAAAATATGTATATATATAATGTTTAAACTTAATATCACAACCACTAGCTTGGTTTAGTGGTAAAGGGGTATGACTTTCAACCAAAACGTTGTGGGTTCTAACCTCACTTGAGGCATTTTGACTATATTTTTATATAAAACTTTTTTTTACACAACCAAATCATAAGGCCCAAAAAATTAAGGGTTTTTAAAAAAATTAAATTGTAAACCCAACAAGATACCCCTTTTTTATTAAGGCCCAAAAATTTTTTTTGCCTTCGACACCAAAATTTTTAACCGTTCTCGGAGCCGGGCCTGGATCGAAGAAAAAAGGTATGGTTTTCAAGTCGACATTGATAAGGCATACGCTTCGTTAATATGGAGTTCATTGATTCGTCTTACAACAAATGATTTCCCGTGAGATGGCGTAGGTGGGTGTAAGCTATTTTATCAGCTAGCCGGGAGTCAGTTTTGGTAAATGGATCGCCTGCTTGGGAATTTCAGTGCTTTTAGTGTTAATACAAGGTGATCATTTATATCTATTTCTGTTCCTTATTGCTCTAAATGCTTACAGGGTTGATGAAATGGGCCACTATTAAATTAAAGGACTATTCCACATGCTTAAACGCCGGTCGAAGGGCCCGTTAATTTCACATTCTTTGAATTTATACAGAATTCTAAGGTGGTTTCACCTTATATCGGGGCTATGTATAAATTTGTCAAAGTGTCGTATCTTTGGTGCTAGTGTAAAAGCAATTATGGCATACATGCTTCGGTGTAAGGTTGGGGAAATTCCATTTTTCCACATGGGACTTCAAGTTGAGGGAAACATGAACGTGATTAACGGGTAGGATCCGGTGGTCGAGGTGTTTAACGGTTGTCATGTTGGAGAGCAAAACCTATATTGTTTGGGGGTCGAATTACGCTATTGAAGTGGTGCTAAATACCGTACGGACATACTATTTCTCGTTGTTTAAGGCTCCGGAGGGTGTTATTGATAAAGTTGAGAAGTTTTTTATTTTTTTTTATCTAGGGAGGGTCAGAGGAGAAAGCTAAAATCAATAGGGTGGTATTGGATCAAAGTTTGACTCCTATTGGGTTTGGTGTTTTTTGGTATTGCTCGGTTGTGAGATACAAATCTATCCTTGTTAGCTAAGTGGTGGTGGTAGGGGGGGGTGTTTAAAAATGAGAAGGGAAGTATGTGGTCGTGCCCGTGAAGTTATATAGTTAAAATTTCTTTAGATGGGTATCAGAGCCGTGACTATAAGATAGGACATTAGACGTAGTGTTCTAGTTGGTTATAGTTTATTTGCTTAATTGTTTAGGTTGCATGATTAGAAATTATGTGAGCCTAATTTGATTGTTCAATGCACATTATCTTGTTATTATTGATTTGTTTATGCCTCATGTACGCAAATACTATTATACTGATGATTCAATTACTTCAATTACTTCAATTACACAAGCACACACAAGTCCAAGGCTTATGCCTAACGCAAAGATTTTCAATTTCAATAATCAAATTTTCGATTTTTGGTTGTCCAATATTTCTTCCTCTTAAAGATGGTTCGTTATGGTGGGTATGTAGTAACTGTAAGGGGGGCGTGCCTGTTTTCCGAAACTCTTGACACCAAGGTTATTGAAATCTAAGGATAAGCAATGCGTATAAATCCCAATCAGACGCGGGACCCGGTTACTTACCTGGAGAGTTAGGAAAGAGCATGAACTCTATTAAGCCAAAACATACCACTTTCAACGCCATATGAATCACAACTTTAAGTTTTCAAACGCGACCATGTTATCTTTGTGAAAAAAATATGGTTGCACTCCTATATGTTTTACAATGTGTTTTAACTGGAAGTCTGTACACGAATACCCAGCTTTCGGTTCGATTTAATTACGCATTTTTTTAAGAGAATAGTTAAGTTTTTTTAAAAATAAAAAATTAAAAAAAAATTTGTGACACGTTTTCTATATACGCTCATTTACGGCTTAAACTTTTAAATGTTTGCAAAGTAATAACCAAATTTCAAACGATTCATTTGTTATTTTACTAATATGTTTTAGAATTGAAAAAGTTATGGTGATATATAAATGGTTGAATTTTGATTTGATTACTATATTATTTTATTCATTTGCTACTACGTTTTATAATTGAAAATTCGAAAGGTCATGGTGATATATGAATGGTCGAATTTCAACTCGTTTACCTTATTGTTATATTCATTTACACTTATGTTTTAGAATTGAAAATTTAGAAAGTTATGGTGGTATATGAACACTCGATTTACAATTCGTTTCTAAAATTTATTGTTAAGTTTAATATTTATTCAATATGATTATTCAATAATTGCTTAGATTTTTGTTGATGAATGTGAAAACTCATGACGTCTCATGGGAATTCCAATTACGATTTCAAATTTTGTTTCATATGATTTCTTTTCTTTACTTGTTTCATTGATGTATCTATTAGTCGTTTTTATACTTACGTCCCAAGTCACGCAAATTCCTCACGTTTCGTATCACGCCTTCTCGTTTTCCTAGTTGTCGCACTCAACCGGCGAAATGACAATTCAAGTTATCAAGCAAATGGCCTCCGCGATCCCGATCACTCCACGTTTAACCACACCCACCTTTATCCCTACAGTAAATTCAATTTCAAACCCAACGCCATTCTTGGAAACTCAAACCAAACCCAACCGAAAGGCCTCACGCTGAAACACACCCTTTGTATGGAATGTGTAAATCCCACCACTTTACTTCCCTAAAACGTTGATATACTTCAACTTGTGGTAGATTCAATTACCACTTATTGCTAAAACCCACTCAAACTCAACGTCACTCGCCCATCTGCAAGACCTGTACCTAACCATTTGTCTCAATCACATGTTTGACCTCATGCTTCAAGCCTACTATCATTGTGGTGACCCTAGCACACCCGCTATACTTTGGAAGACCTAACTTGGTTCCGCCATGCAATATCCTAACCCCGCATCCTTTGTCGACCTTACACGATTTCTCGGTTTCAATACTTAGATCTTTACAAAACTCATCAAACTCGTCTATATTTTCTTTTGCATACATTCCTACATTTTATCTCTTTTACTAACACCTCGCGCTTAAACCCAAATCCTTGGCTGTTTTTAACTTTCAATCAAATGGGTTTTCTTTAAAAATGACTTTATTACCTCTATTATTATTATTATTAAAGTTATCAACATCATTATTAATATTACTACTACTATTGTTATTAGTACTATCACCGTCATCATCATCATTATTATTAGTAATATTATTTTTACTAGTATCATCGTCACTACTATTAATATAATAATATTTAAAGTAAAAAAAATTGCTTCAAACAAGTTTTGAGTCCTTTTGAAACTATTTTTAAGTCAAGTAATCTGCCGATTATTTTTCCTATGTCATTGGCCAAAAGAAAACATTTGTTTCTACGTTTAAGATTTCATAAAACTTGCAAGTCTTAGCGATAGCTAAAAACTTTTTACCTAAATAAAAATAGAATAAATCTTATTTCACCATGAGGTATAAAAACACCACGAGTTATAACCGATTTTCGTAAATTAAAATATATGTTGTATCCCTTCCTTTCTTTCCCCTTCGTTAACGCCAATGAGTTTTGGCTAAGAAATCATGGCACCACCTCCCACGTCAACCTCTCATACCCCAAACAAACCGACATTCAAGAAGACAAGCGTCGCAAGCTGCATTTTCTTTTCTTTAACTTCTCCTTCACATATTTTTGGGACGTACCCAATGTGATTTTTATACCCACTTCTTTAGAATATTGTTTACGAAGTTTATATCGCTTGTTCACTGATCTTTGATCCATATTCTTTTGTATTTTACGAAACGTAAATTCGTACATCATCCTTATTCGCTTTGTTAAATCGGTTTACGTTTGTTATTTCAAATCTTGTGATCTATGACAAATTTCCCATCAATGTAACTGTTAAGTGGAAATTGGGGCTATGAACATGTATGTGTGCATAGCTACCCAATAGAAACCGTATTTTCATATTATTTCTATGTTTGCATATCAGTGACCGGTTCTCTCCAAACGAATTCGTTTACTTAGAACCCGGACTGTGTCTCTTGTACATGCCGAGTTTATCTGATGTTAAATTTTTACACAAATTGTTTTGTTTATTATTGTACTTCTGTTCCACTCAATGTTTTTTTTGAACCATTTTATTGTTCTTGATTTCATCAATCTAAGACAAATACTTTATTTTAATTTCGAAGTCCTAAATATATATACTTGATAAACACAAAGTTACTATTAATTTTTATTTTCACAAACTTAATCGATTTTAATATTTTAATATTAAAATTTTCATTTATCCATTTCATTTCAAGTTATTATCAATTTACATGTTTGTAAGATATAATTTTTTATTCATCTCAACGTTGCCGTTGGTTACGTCGATGTTCTATTGGAGATTTTCATTTTTTAAAAAAAAACATCATGATATTTTGATACTTACAAGTTTCGTTCATTTAAGCTATTCTCAAACCCAATGCATTATCAAGTTACATATTCATATTTCGTTGGTTAAATGTTATATTTACATGTCACGTTATTTCGACTCCATTATTTCAGTTACAGGTTACGATGTTTATAATTCTAAATATTTCATTCTTTAATTTCATTATCTGGTTTATTTCATTTTTTTAACATCATTTTCTTGGTTTAGTCACGATGATTTTATTTACTTGACTTATTGTTCTCGCGTTGTCCTTAGCCTGAATGGTCTATCAATGTCTTTTGTAATGTTTTTACTTTTTTTTATTCATTAGTTTTGATTTTCAACGTTCTATATGATAATTTTATTTATTTATCAAAGGTCTATGTCTTAAAACCACACAATAAAGCAAGTTATATGGACCATCCGACGATAGAGGTAATTATGGGTCGACACGTAATTATCAAAATCCTCGCATGGAAAATATAATAAGTTCAATTGTGTGAAATAACTCAGAATTTGGAATGATTTTGGGGAATGAGACAAATACAATATGATAAGGGCATGGTGGATACGCCGCTGGTACATCCTATATATAAGTGTCCTTGTCATATTTCCTATTTGTGGCGTTCTTTCGGGTCATTCAAAGATCAGCGTTATTTTATTTTAATATATAAAAATTGTTAAAACTTCTAACAACTCCGTATATTAGTTGTTCTCTTTTAAATTTTATTTTTATTCTAATTTCGGGACGAAATTTCTAAAAGTTGTAAGTCCTGTAACATTCGTTACTTTCAAACCCGAAAACTCGACCCATTTTAAATTTTCGATTTTATTTTTATATGTATAAATGTAAATCAAGTTGCGTTGTATGTATTTAAATGTTCGTCAACCAATTCATTTTGATTTTTGATGTATTTGTATCATTCGTGTATTATATATATAATTACCATTATTTATTTAATAATATTTACGATGTGCTATAGTCGCTATTCGTTGTTTTTTTTTTCTATTTCGTATTGTTCATTAACGAAACTCCAAGTTCAAACATGCACATTTAAACGAGTCCTGAACTAGCCGGGTATAATATAAAAATAATCCAAAAAATTGTATTACATTTATATAACATTCAAAGTCCAAGGTTCAATTTATAAATGTATTTTAAATTATATATAAAAGAAATACGAAAGTTGAAGGGCTATTAGTGTAAAATGAATATGATATACTAATAATAATAACAAAAACAACCCAGCCAACTCCCTTTTCCCCTTGCTGCCCGTTTTTCCGTCCCACAACTTCGGCCGCCGGAAAATCGGCGCCGGTGAGACCCAAACCCACATTTACTCGTTGTTTGATCCGTTAAATCATTCTAAACGATTTCTCCACTACTATTTGTTTCGGTCAAAAATTAACAACTAACTTTTGATCAAATTAGTGCGTGAGGCTAGGTGCTAAATGGTAAAAAGATCGGACAAAAAGATATGATCACGAGGGAAAAAACCCTTGATTATAATAGTATTCGTTTCGGTCAAGAGTTACAACTTAATCCTTAGTCGAAATTGCTTCGGTTAAGGATTATGAACGTAACTTTTGGTCGAATTAACGCTTGATTATTATGATCGTCGGCACAAAAAACCCCCGGACGGTGAAAACTATCACCGTCAAGTTTATTAATATCGAAAACAAGTGGTTACAAGGGTTGGAGCTGATTGAATATCGAAAGCTAAGTGTTACAATGATTGCTAGTAGCTAAGTCGTGAAAGAGTGTGTGTCTCCTATCAATATTATCAGCTCAATTTATAATAGAAAATTACAACTGTTATTCCGATTATTCCGAAAACCCTAGACTACTTCTTCAACGAGCCGTTAGTATCCACGTTGTTAGTTGACGAAGTTCAAGCTATATTCCGTTGCAATCCATGTTCTTATAAACATATTTAACACGTGCTCTTACCTGCAAAACAGTTAGATAATATTGGACAATTGAATTAGTAAACGTACCTTCCTCAGAATAACCGCTTGAGTCAACATCCCTAAGTTAAGCTCAATTCCGAGGATAAAAATCCACACCCAACACTATTAAACATTAATATATGCTTTAATTCGTCATTTAACAACCTATTAACTCGTATTAATCTCTAAACCGCCAGAAATAAGTAACACACATTAACGATCAATTAATCGATAAATGCTCAAATTACTAGTATAAATAGGACACTAGACATTAACTAAACTTGCACCAATGATCTCCTTAACCTCAAACACTCTCTATAACCTGTAGTTTGTTCGTTTAATTTCGATTCCGGCCAACCATGGTTCTCCGTCAATTCGTAACGATACAAGGTAATTTTTATATCAATTGTTATAGTTTTTACCCGATTAACAAAACCCCTAAAAAATATTGAACAAACAAAGAGCGGATTTGGAGAATTGAATTTCTAGGGTTTGTTAGGATGATGATGAACATGTAAATGTGTTTTTAAATTATTATTTCCATCTTTTAATAAAAGTCTGATCTGGTCCAGTGGTTGAACCATCTTTGTGTGGTCTAAAGGACCCGGGTTCGAACCCGGGTCATGGCTGTTTTTGTTTATTGTTTTTTTAAAGCTCCATCATATATAATGATAAAAAAATCAAATAAATCTTATTAAAATTGTTAAAAATTAAATAAAAATCTTTTAAGTTAAATAATCATTGTTTCACTTAGTTTTTAGCATTTGCATCCAAAAACCAAACTTTTACAAACCCGACATCGTTTTTTAAAACAAGTAACTTTCAACATATATATATGTATATACTCTTGTCGTAAACCATTATAAATCCTACACATGAACGTTATGCTAAAATAAAATATTTCGTTAACGCTAAAATCTCGCTATATTAAAATATCCAAACTTGATAATAATATCGTAATTTAAATAATATTAAATTAATAAATCGTTAATAATCCGTTAAAATATAATATTATAATATCAACTTCATAAAACAATATATATTTAACACTTCTAATTACCGGCAACCCGATCTATTTATTTTTTAAAGTCGTTAGTAATAATTAATTAATTTTGTACTTTTAATTTTAGTTCGTGACGTTTAATTGCTTCGCTTTCATTTACGCACTTTCGGTTTTATTTCAAGTTTGTCTTCAACTTCAAGGTGAGTTTCTCACACCCCTTTTTACCCTTTTTACTATTTTGGGGGTAGCATATATACCCTATCCAAAATTACAATTTCGTTTATTCATTATTTACAAACTACAATTCGTTACATGGACTTCTGTGTTTACTTGTTCCTTGCTACAAATTACTTGCTCATGGATTACTTCAAGACAGTGTGATCATACGACCCCCCCCCTTTGCGCTCAATACATTTGTTGTTATGAGTGGAAAAGGGCCTCATTATCCGAGTACGTTGGTGCACAATCCCAACTGGAAAGGACCTTACTTGCGCTTATCTGAGTACGCTGGTGCACAATCCCAGTTGGAAATGACATTACTTGCTCATTTACACTTGTTCATGGAATTGTATGATTTTTACGTACGTATATCAAAACTTGTGTGAACTCACCAACAATTCAATTAGTTGACTTTATTCTATATATATATGCTACAGGTACATCTATTCGAAGTTGACACATGAAGAAGATATTAGAACTTAGGGTATATCAATAAATGGATAAGTTGTGAAATTGTTTTTGTAATTTTCCATGTATTTCTTGTTACAAACTTGTGTACTTGATGTTTAAATCAATTAATGATAATATTGTCACTTAATAGTGTCACATGTGTTTTAGGCAATCTGTACGTCACACTCAGGCATTTCCGCTTTAGCCGGGGTGTTACAGGTGTTTCGTAAAGCCAGAATTGATTTAGGTAGTGGTTTTGACCATAATGTGAAGAATGGGAGGAGAACGTGGTTTTGGCCGGATAGTTAGGCGGGTTCAGTGCCTTTAGCCTTTAAACACCTGATTTCTTGGAGCTTTTTTCTCTCGAGATGTCCAAGAAGTGTTTGGTGGCTAATAGCCTACTCATGTTGGATGGTTGGATTTGCGGTCGGTGAGAGTGGGTTAGGGAGTCGTCGAGTTTGGGTGAGATTGAAGAGTTAAGAGGCCTTCTACAAACTTGCCAAGGGGTTTCACTGTTTTATGAGGAAGATAGATTCTTTGGTCTGGTGATGCCTCGTCCGGTATATGTAGCTTGAGGATATGGTGATTTATGATTGTTTCCGGTTGCACATGATGGAGACAGATTGGCTGCGAGCCAATCGATCGAGCAAACACAAAGATATATACGCTAAGAACGACAAAACTACAATTCCGGTAAACGACTTTTATTATAACGAAGATTACATAATTTTGTTCCACCCTGGAGGAGCCCTCCCTTAAGAGGTGGCTCAAATACAAAATAGATCGATACAAACAAATGAGGCCTAGTTCTATATTTATATATTCTTGAGCCGGTTCGGTTCAAGGATCCACCACTCGTGAACTAATACGTGTACTTTCTCAGAGACCCATGAAGATTCACGAACGCGATTGTCTAATTTCGCATAATGTATTTAGACCAGATTCGCATACTCCATCGTTAAGTGCAGGGGCATAAGGTTCTTTTCACAGGATTCATAATAGTTCGTAAAGGTTGAGGTAACGAATGTGTTCAATTGCAAGGGAATGCAAACTTCTGGTGCCCATCGTGCAAAATTGCGACCACGTGTTCTCAAACCGTCTTAGGGTGATGAACACATGAGTGTAAATTGCACTTAACTCTTAAAAACACAAATATGAACTAGAACTTATAATACATTCAAAACAATAACATAAAAACTACCTTTATTAGTATTCGACATTCTTCAAAGATTTCATATCCATACACAACTTATAACGAAAAGAAAACGTCATGTTGAATTATCAAGGATGCTGAAGCTAGTGAGAATGTGAAGGAGACTAAGGTTGGGGAGACTACGGATTTGGAGAAGAAGGAAGGTGATGATGCTGAGGGTGGAAAGGCTTGAACCTGGTTGCCAGGTTGTTTTCATGTATTTTGAATGTTTGTTTTGAACAATTTCTCTTATGGTTGTGTAAGGAATGTCGTATGCTCAGGATAATGGTTTGGGTGGAGGGATCCTGGTTCTGGACGAAACCCAAACCGCCTTTTACTTTCTGCACTTAGAACAATTATGATAATTCGGGTGGATGGGCTCTGTTTTGAGTGAAACCCGGACTATCTTTTTCATCATTATAATATTAGTATAACTTTTTATGACTTATATCAGCATGCTTTTCACTTTTTCTGTTTTTAGAAAAATCTAAGTTTCATGAAAAATCTCTTAGTAATAGTTTAAGTTTTACCAGCAAACCAATATTAAGTCATAAACTTTAAATAGTATGAAAGATAAAATTTTTGCAAACGGTAAATCATACCAGAACCGTGTATCAATTAAT
Organism: Bidens hawaiensis; assembly: GCF_021521415.1. Lineage (NCBI taxonomy): Eukaryota > Viridiplantae > Streptophyta > Magnoliopsida > Asterales > Asteraceae > Bidens > Bidens hawaiensis. The sequence goes on from NW_027491256.1 coordinate 945,265, forward strand.
CTAGAGATTGTCCAGACCGTCTTATCCTTGCAATAAGATCACTGTTCAGAATATTCTTCTAATCCTGAGGATTTAGTAATAGAATTGCGACATTAACATTATCCTGAAAAATATTTTTAGAAATTCTGGCGGCAAGGCCTAAATAATCTGGCGACAAGGCCTAAATAAACTGGCGACAAGGCCCTTCAGAAGAGATGTAAATCTCTTAAACCTTAAGTAAGAACTGGCGACGAGGCCCTTTAGAAGAGATGTCAATCTCTTTAACCTTAGATTATGGTACGTCTACCATAAACTTGTGATTCAAGTCAATAGCCGAGGATAACGAGGTAACAAGTCACTATATTTCATGTGCTGGCCCAGCCTCTCAAACTAAGGCCGAATAAATCATGCGCTACAGGCGTCTTAAGAAGAGATGAAGATCCCTTAAACCTTAAGATCCAAACCAATAGCCGAGGATAACGAGGTAACAAGTCACTATGTTTCATGTGCTTGCCCCGCCTCTCAAACTAAGGCTGAATAAACGTGCTCTACAGGCGACTTAAGAAGAGATGAAAATCCCTTAAACCTTAGAAGAGGTGAAAACCTCTTATACCTTAAGGATAAGCTGGCGACGAGGCCTTTAGATATTGGCAACAAAGGCCTTGTTAACTTTATTCCATATGAGAATCCCTCATATCTACAAAACAGTCAAATCTAAGTGAGGGGTGGGTGTTAGCCTTGCTAACACCCCTCCGATGCTTAAGTCAGTACCATGTTTGAAGAATAATAATATTAAAAATGAATAAAAGTTTAAGATTGAGTACATACCTTGACTGTTTAGTATAACAGTTATCCTTGGGATAGAAATCTTACATGAAATATTTTTTGATATGTATAGCATTCCAAGCCCTTAGTAGTAAGTCACCATCCAAAGTAGATAATTTGTATGCCCCCTTTCCTGCTTCCGAATCGATCAGGTAAGGACCTTCCCACTTTGGTGCTAGCTTCCCATCCGTAGGATTGGTAGTATTTTGAAAAGCTTTTTGGAGAACCAAATCCTCTTCTTGAAACCTTCGAACTCTGATATTCTTGTTGTAGGACTTTTCTATCTTCTGTTGATAAGAATCCATTCTGATCTTTGCCAAATCCCGGAGTTCTTCTACCGCATCTAGGTTTTCAAGTAGACTTTGAGTGTTATCTTCTATCGCATCTAATGAGAAAGGAGTCTGACCAGTAGCATTCTTCGAAGTGGTTCTATTGCCCAAAGAACGAAAGGAAGTTCTTCAGCCCATTTTCCTTTCTTAGACCCCAACTTTTTCTTCAGGTTATTGATGATGATTTTGTTGCTTGATTCTGCCTGTCCATTAGCTTGAGGGTGGACATGTGTTAATGTGATCATCTTGATTCCCCAACTGGCACAAAAGTTAGTTGTTCTCCTGCCGATGAATTGCGAACCATTGTCACATACTATCTCTGCCAGGATCCCAAATCTTGTCAGGATATTACGCTTGATGAATGAGATAACTTCTTTCTCTCTGACTTGAACAAAGGCTTCCGCTTCGATCCACTTTGAGAAATAATCTCTCATAGCCAACATTAAGACTTTTCCTCCTGGAGCTCTTAGTAATTTCCCCACGATATCCATCCCCCACTTCATGAAAGACCAAGGGGATATAATAGGATATAATGGTTCTGCTGGCTGGTGCAAAATGTTGCTATGTCTCTGGCATGCATCACATTTCTGAGAATAATTCATAGCATCCCTCTTCATCGTTGGCCAAAAATACTCCTTCCTCAGGATTTTGGAGAATAGTGCTCTGCCCCTAGTGTGGTTTCCACAATCTCCATCATGGATATCTTGAAGAACTTCTTGAGCTTCTGCCTTCTCCAAGCACCTAAGATATGGTCCTGCAAGAGATTTTCTGTATAATATATCATTCATTATAGTATATGGGATTACATTTGTGCGAAAAGCTCTTGAGTTTTCATCCTTGGGGATAACTCTATCCTGAATATATTTCCTGATTGGGATAATCCAAGAATCTTCATTATCCTCAGGATTCTTGACTCCCATATCTTCGTCATCTTTTGATATTTCATTGACACCTTGCTCTTCTATTGCTGGGCTCAGGATGCGTGCGATAGGGATCTTGACCCCTTCTGGTATCCTGAAGGATGAAGCTAAATATGCCAGGGCGCCTGCTTCAACATTCTCTTCCCTTGGTAACTGCGAAATATAAAATATTTCGAAACACTTTGCTAGTTTTTTGACTAGCTCTAGATATTTCATTAGTCTTTCTCCTCTAACAGTATATGAACCATTAAAATGATTAGTTAATAATAATGAATCAACATGTACTTGAATAAACCTGATTTTCATGTCGATTGCTAGTTGTAATCCTGCTATCAAAGCTTCATATTCTGCCTCATTATTTGTGGCTTGAAATCCGCAGGATATGGATTGAGGTATAATGCCCCCCCTGTGGCGATTTCAGCAGAATCCCGAGACCTGTTCCTCTAACATTTGAAGCACCATCAGTGTATAGAGTCCACTTATCTTTTGTTTCTTCAAGTTGTTGGACTTCCAAGTATGCCTTTTCTTTAAGCTCACTGGTGAAATCAGCCATAAAATCTGCTAATGCCTGGGATTTGATAGCAGTCCTAGGTTCATATGTTATATCATATGCACTTAGCTTTACTGCCCATTTTTCCATTCTACCTGACATTTCTGGTTTTCTCAAAACAGACTTAATAGGATAGTTAGTTTTAACACATATAGGGTGAGTTTCAAAATACTGTCTAAGTTTAGTAGATGCCATAATAAGGGCTAAAATTAATTTCTCAAGATAAGAATACCTGGTTTCAGCATCCAAAAGACTTTTACTTACATAATATATGGGGTGTTGCTGACCTTCGAGATCCTTAGCCAAAACTGCACTTAAAGCATTATTTGATACAGCAAGATATAGAGATAGAGATTCATCTTCCTCGGGTTTTACCAGTAGAGGAGCAGAAGAAAGATAAGCTTTTAAGGATGCTAAAGCTTCCTCATGCTTACTGGTCCACTCGAACCTTTTGTTTTTCTTCAGGATATCATAAAATTCTTTGCATTTTTCTGAGGATTTGGATATGAATCTGTTGAGTGCTGCTATCCTGCCGGTTAGCCTTTGAACATCCTTGACTGATTCTGGGGATTTCAGATTCAGGATAGCTTGTATTTGTCTGGACTCGCCTCTATCCCCCTTTTGGTGACCATGTATCCCAAGAATTTGCCAGCCTTCACTCCGAAATGGCATTTCGAAGGATTCAGCTTCATGTTGTATTTGTCGAGGATATCAAATGCTGTCTTGAGATCTTGAAGGTGATCTTCAGCTTTCTTGGACTTCACCACCATATCATCAATATAGACCTCCATTGTGTCCCCCAGTTGCTCTTTGAACATCATGTTAACTAACCTCTGATAGGTTGCACCTGCATTTCTAAGTCCAAAGGGCATAGCAATATAACAATAAATACATGTGGGAGTCATGAAGGCCGTATCTTCTTGATCTGAGGGCTCCGTCTGGATTTGCTGAAATCCTGAGGATGCGTCCATAAATGTCAGCATCTCGTGACCAGCTATGGCATCCACCATTGAATCTATGTGTGGTAGAGGGAATGGATCTTTGGGACAAGCTTTATTCAAGTCTGTGAAGTCTACACAAACTCTCCATTTGCCATTCTTTTTCTGTACAACCACCACATTTGCTAACCATCAGGGATATTGAACTTTCCTAATCATTTTTGCCTTCAAGAGTCTTTCTACTTCCTCTTGAATGATTATGTTTCTTTCAGGTGCAAACTTTCTTCTCTTTTGATGGATTGGCCTGAAAGAATTATCAATTCCAAGTTTATGTGTTATAATATCTTTGGAAATACTTGTCATATCTTCATGTTTCCATGCAAATGTTGATCGCCTTGACTTGAGGAAATCGAGCAATTTTGACTCAATATCCTCGGGAATGCTAGTTCCTATAAGCACTTTGACTTCAGGATCCTCGGGATAAAGAGGTACTTCTTTAATTTCTTTTTCCCTGGCCTCCATTACGCCTCGTGCTGGCTTCTGTAATTGCTACGCCTGCTGGGGTTTGGCAGTACATTTCATAGAGGATGTGTAGCAATTCTTGGCATCTTGTTGGTCACTGATGATTTTGATAACTCGCCACGGACTCGGGAGTTTTACACATTGGTGATAAGTAGATGGGACTGCTTTCATCTCGTGTATCCAGGGCCTGCCTAATATAATATTGCAACAAGATAAACAGTCAGTAACACAAAATTTTTGCATTTTATTTACCCCTTCGACATATATTGGGAGCTTAATCTCCCCAATAGTATTTTTAGTTTCTCCACTGAATCCAACCAATACTGAGGAACTAGGGACGATCTCATCCTCAGGAATATTCATCTTTTTCAGTACGTCTAATTGAATAATGTTGACAGAGCTTCCGCCATCTATGAGGATCCTGCGAACATAATGGTTAGCCACATATAAAGTTATTACCAAACTATCATGATGAGGATCCTGAACATCGACTCTATCACTTTCATCGAAGGATATAATCCTCTCTTAAGTGTGAATAGATGTCTTTGTTGGGCTGTTAGCCACTTCTAACTTTCTTTGGTCAGCGTTTCTCTTTGCAGCAGAATAAGAGGTTCCACAGATGTCGGATCCTCCGGATATGAACATGATTGTTCTTGCATCTGTTGGTGAAGGAGTCGGCTTTTCAGGAATTTTCTCGGGATCCTGTTCTCTTCCCTTCTTCTTGCCAAGTAGTTCTTTCAAGTGGCCCTTGCTGAGAAGATAATTGATCTCCCTTCTGAGTGCAATGCAATCATCAGTCAAGTGCCCAAAGTCTTCGTGGAAGGCACACCATTTTGATTTGTCTTTCCATGCTCCTGGTTTCTCCATCTTCCTTGGCCACCTGGCTTTCTCACCTAAATCCTGCATGGCACACATTAATCCACCAATATCAACAGAAAAACAATATTAAGAGATTTTAGGATATTCTTCGTCATTTTCTTCATCTACTGCATTAATCCTGGGGTAATTAGGCTTGTGGTAAGGCTTTGCTCGAAAAGACTTTCCCGGGGATTCGAATTTCCTGTTCGTCTGATCATACTTTGGGATATCGATCTTAGAATTTTTCTTGTCGTCTTCTAGCCTGATAAACCTCAGAGCTCTGCTTCTTGCTTCATCTAATGACCTGCATGGAGTCATAACGAGATCATCATAGAAAGAGGAGCCCTTCTCTAACCCCAACTTGAGAGCTTCTACTACTGAAGCTGGGTTTAGATTCGGGATTTCCAGCGACTCCTTACTAAACCTGGTAATAAAATCTCTCAAGGATTCCCCAGGATTCTGTGTAACCCTATAAAGTTCACCTGTCATTTTCTCAAAAGTTCTACTGCAAGAAAACTGGTTATTAAACATGTTAACTAAATGAGAAAAAGAATTGATAGTGTTAGAGGGAATACTCAGTAGCCATTTCATGGCTGCTCCGGTTAAGGTAGACCCAAACTCTTTGCAAAGACATGCTTCCTTGATTTTCATAGGGATTGGATTGATCTCCATACGTTCTTTGTATTGTGCGACGTGTTGCACAGGATCCGTCGAGCCATCATACAGTTTCATATTTGGGGTTTGAAACCGTTTTGGGATATGCACGTCGCTAATCGATGGCACAAACCGGGATATCTTGTGGCTATCAGTAGGAACTTCAGCTATGGGACGGATTACACCAGGGACATTTGATATCATGTCCTTGAGCTTCTGTAACTCTCGGGCTAAACTTGAACTTATGCCTGCATCCTGCAAAAATCCCTGATTAGCATTAAAAGGAATTGTATTGAAAGTGTTACCCTGATTGATATTCTGAGGAACGGTTTGGGTGTTGTAGCTGGTATTCCAGAACATAGTATTTCCTGGAGTGACAAATGGAGTGGTCGAGGTGTTAGCCTGCATCGGGATGAAGTCTCCCTGGTGCACCTCGTAGGACCCTGCAAATTGCTGAGTCTGAGCATATGGCTGCTGAGGATTGAAGAATCCTGAAGAAGGTACTCCTGAGAATCCTGCCTGCTGTGGAAATCCTGAGGATACCACCTACTGGTAAGGACCTGAAGATCCTCCCTGCTGCGCTAATCCTGAGGATAACGCCTGTTGATAAGGACCTGAGGATCCTCCCTGCTGCGCCAATCCTGAGGATAACGCCTGTTGATAAGGACCTGAGGATCCTGCATGTTGAAACGGCCCAGCAATGGATGCATGCAGGTATCCTTGGGATCCGGATGAGTATAATCCCGTGGACTCTGAGTGCTGGAAAAGCGAGGATCCAGGGTTGTACGCCATGGTTGACTCCGGACGCACCAATCCTGAGGATCCTGGAGGAGTGAAATCCAGAGATCTCGGGAGTAATGGCGTGAATTCTTCCGCCGGCTTCTTGGCTTTCCTGATATCTTCTAGTTCCTTCACCAGCATCTGGTTGGTCTTGTTCTGGCGATCCATCTGTTCCTGTAATCGCTTATAAATAGACAAAAGTTCATTATTAGATACCATAACGGGATCCTGGGGGGATGGTCTCGATCCCGAAAATACTGGAGTAGCAGCTTTCTTCTGAATGTTGTCAGATTTCTTTGGGATAACAGCAACATAAGGAGGAGGAGGCATGGACGGTTTCGCTGAGGATTCTGAGGCTGCGGTAGAAGATGAAACAATCTTGGGCTGTGAAGACATGTTGTGGATATTGAGAGTAGGGTTTCGTTTGAGAATGAATAATGATCAAAGCACCGTTTGCCCCACGGTGGGCGCCAAATTGTTTCGGTCAAAAATTAACAACTAACTTTTGATCAAATTAGTGCATGAGGCTAGGTGCTAAATGGTAAAAAGATCGGACACAAAGATATGATCACGAGAGAAAAAACCCTTGATTATAATAGTCTTCGTTTTGGTCAAGAGTTTACAACTTAATCCTTAGTCGAATTTGCTTCGGTTAAGGATTATGAACGTTACTTTTGGTCGAATTAACGCTTGATTATTATGATCGCCGGCACAAAAAACCCCCCGGACGGTAAAAACTATCACCGTCAAGTTTATTAATATCGAAAACAAGTGGTTACAAGGGTTGGAGCTGATTGAATATCGAAAGCTAAGTGCTACAATGATTGCTAGTAGCTAAGTCGTGAAAGAGTGTGTGTCTCCTATCAATATTATCAGCTCAATTTATAATAGAAAATTACAACTGTTATTCCGATTATTCCGGAAACCCTAGACTACTTCTTCAACGAGCCGTTAGTATCCACGTTGTTAGTTGACGAAGTTCAAGCTATATTCCGTTGCAATCCACGTTCTTATAAACATATTTAACACGTGCTCTTATATGCAAAACAGTTAGATAATATAGGACAATTAAATTAGTCAACGTACCTTCCTCAGAATAACCGCTTGAGTCAACATCCCTAAGTTAAGCTCAATTCCGAAGATAAAAATCCACACCTAACACTATTAAACATTAATATATGCTTTAATTCGTCATTTAACAACCTATTAACTCGTATTAATCTCTAAACCGCCGGAAATAATTAACACACATTAACGATCAATTAATCGATAAACGCTCAAATTACTAGTATAAATAGGACACTAGACATTAACTAAACTTGCACCAATGATCTCCTTAACCTCAAACACTCTCTATAACCTGTAATTTGTTCGTTTTATTTCGATTCCGGCCAACCATGGTTCTCCGTCAATTCGTAACGATACAAGGTAATTTTTATATCAATTGTTATAGTTTTTACCCGATTAACAAAACCCCTAACAAATATTGAATAAACAAAGAGCAGATTTGGAGAATTGACTTTCTAGGGTTTGTTAGGATGATGATGAACATGTAAATGTGTTTTTAAATTATTATTTCCATCTTTTAATAAAAGTCTGATCTGGTCCAGTGGTTGAACCATCTTTGTGTGGTCTAAAGGACTCGGGTTCGAACCCGGGTCATGGCAGTTTTTGTTTATTGTTTTTTTAAAGCTCCATCATATATAATGATAAAAAAATCAAATAAATCTTATTAAAATTGTTAAAAATTAAATAAAAATCTTTTAAGTTAAATAATCATTGTTTCACTTAGTTTTTAGCATTTGCATCCAAAAACCAAACTTTTACAAACCCGACATCGTTTTTTAAAACAAGTAACTTTCAACACACATATATATATATATATATATGTATATACTCTTGTCGTAAACCATTATAAATCCTACACATGAACGTTATGCTAAAATAAAATATTTCGTTAACGCTAAAAATCTCGCTATATTAAAATATCCAAACTTGATAATAATATCGTAATTTAAATAATATTAAATTAATAAATCTTTAATAATCCGTTAAAATATAATATTATAATATCAACTTCATAAAACAATATATATTTAACACTTCTAATTCCCGGCAACCCGATCTATTTATTTTTTAAAGTCGTTAGTAATAATTAATTAATTTTGTACTTTAAATTTTAGTTCGTGACGTTCAATTGCTTCGCTTTCATTTACGCACTTTCGGTTTTATTTCAAGTTTGTCTTCAACTTCAAGGTGAGTTTCTCACACCCCCTTTTTACCCTTTTTACTATTTTGGAGGTAGCATATATATCCTATCCAAAATTACAATTTCGTTTATTCATTATTTACAAACTACAATTCGTTACATGGACTTCTGTGTTTACTTGTTACTTGCTACAAATTACTTGCTCATGGATTACTTCAAGATAGTGTGATCATACGACCCCCCCCCCTTTGCGCTCAATACATTTGTTGTTATGAGTGGAAAAGGGCCTCGTTATCCGAGTACGTTGGTGCACAATCCCAACTTGAAAGAACCTTACTTGCGCTTATCTGAGTACGCTGGTGCACAATCCCAGTTGGAAATGACATTACTTGCTCATTTACACTTGTTCATGGAATTGTATGATTTTTACGTACGTATATCAAAACTTGTGTGAACTCACCAACAATTCAATTAGTTGACTTTATTCTATATATATGCTACAGGTACATCTATTCGAAGTTGACACATGAAGAAGACATTAGAACTTAGGGTATATCAATAAATGGATAAGTTGTGAAATTGTTTTTGTAATTTTCCATGTATTTCTTGTTACAAACTTGTGTACTTGATGTTTAAATCAATTAATGATAATATTGTCACTTAATAGTGTCACATGTGTTTTGGGCAATATGTACGTCACACTCAGGCATTTCCGCTTTAGCCGGGGTGTTACAGGTGCTTCTTAAAGTCAGAATTGATTTAGGTAGTGGTTTTGACCATAATGTGAAGAATGGGAGGAGAACGTGGTTTTGGCCGGATAGTTAGGCGGTTCAGTGCCTTTAGCCTTTAAACACCTGATTTCCTGGAGCTTTTTTCTCTCGAGATGTCCAAGAAGTGTTTGGTGGCTAATAGCCTACTCATGTTGGATGGTTGGATTTGCGGTCGGTGAGAGTGGGTTAGGGAGTCGTCGAGTTTGGGTGAGATTGAAGAGTTAAGAGGCCTTCTACAAACTTGCCAAGGGGTTTCACTGTTTTATGAGGAAGATAGAGTTCTTTGGTCTGGTGATGCCTCGTCCGGTATAAGTAGCTTGCGGATATGGTGATTTATGATTGTTTCCGGTTGCACATGTTGGAGACAGATTGGCTACGAGCCAATCGATCGAGCAAACACAAAGATATATACGCTAATAATGACAAAACTATAATTCCGGTAAATGACTTTTATTATAACGAAGATTACATAATTTTGTCCCACCCTGGATTAGCCCTCCCTTAGGCGGTGGCTCAAATACAAAATAGATCGATACAAACAAATGAGGCCTAGTTCTCTATTTATATATTCTTGAGCCGGTTCGGTTCAAGGATTCACCACTCGTGAACTAATACGTGTACTTTCTCAGAGACCCATGAAGATTCATGAACGCGATTGTCTAATTTCGCATAATGTATTTAGACCAGATTCGCATACTCCATCGTTAAGTGCAGGGACATAAGGTTCTTTTCACAGGATTCATAATAGTTCGTAAATTGGGTTGAGGTAACGAATGTGTTCAATTGCAAGGGAATGCAAACTTCAGGTGCCCATCGTGCAAAATTGCGACCACGTGTTCTCAAACTGTCTTAGGGTGATGAACACATGAGTGTAAATTGCACTTAACTCTTAAAAACACAAATATGAACTAGAACTTATAATACATTCAAAATAATAACATAAAAACCTACCTTTATTAGTATTCGACATTCTTCAAAGATGTCATATCCGTACACAACTTATAACGAAAAGAAAACGTCATGTTGAATTAACAATAAAAGAACATCAAAAACTGTATACACAAAATTACGCTTAGATTGCAAAATAACGGATTCTTATATCCTATAACAACATATAATACGAAAAAAACATGGAATTGTAAAATGACTTAAATATTCTTGCGCGTCTATAACAGATTAAGATATACATCGTTATATCATAGACATGTGGTCAGGTAAAACGTAAATACGTAATACCCTTAACGCATATACATCGTTATATCATAGACATGTGGTCAGGTAAAACGTAAATACGTAATACCCTTAACGCAGAATCTCCACTTCCTATTTTGGTTACTTGTTGATGCTACACTCATCTTGATTTTTGTAGAATAATGTTTGGGGGTTACGAATTGCTTCTAGCTTATAATATAAAGGAATGTATTATGTATTTAGGTGTAGGAAATAATAGTGAGTTTATGGTGGCTCCGGTTCACATAAATTGACGAACAAATTTTCAAATACATAATTATGTATGGAAATACATCAAAGGTAGTTTACATCAAAACATCCAAATCATTCAACGGAATTTATCTTGAGACATGCGCCACAAATGAATCCAACTCCACCCTCACAATCCCACCATCCATCATAGACCGCCTTACCCTACCACCAAGCTCCGCAGCCCTTTTCCTCATCTCTACTCCTTCATCCGACACCATCAACCTTGTAACCACCTCTTTAACAACCTTCGAACTCACCAACTCATTCCTTTGCGTCCAATCCCTCACATACATCCCAACATTCAATACTTTGGTTAACAACATAGCATTGCGTGGCTGATCCGAATGCATTGGCCACGCTGCCACAGGCACACCCATGGTCATACTCTCCATGCACGAGTTCCACCCACAGTGACTCATAAATCCTCCAGTCGCCTGGTGGCCTAGGATCTCCATTTGTGGGACCCAGTCCACCACCACCAACCCATTCTTCCCCACTCGCTCTTAAAACCCATCCGGAAGCTCAATCTTCCGGACCTCACTGTCAAATATATCTCCTTTATCGGCGTCTCTCAACACCCAAATGAATTTTTGTTTGCTTTCCTCTAAACCCAAAGCGATTTCTTGAATTTGCTCATTGCTGATGGATGTTGTGGTCCCAAATGAAACATAGAGAACCGAGTCAGGTGCTTGTTTTTCGAGCCAGTCGAATAATTTATGACGTTTATGATTTGGATCGCTTGTGATCTCAATAGGGTTGAAAGGTCCAAGCGCCCAAAGTTTTTGTCCGTCTTGATAGTCAACTTGTTCGATTAGATCAAGGTATTTTCCTTCAATAACCCTACTTGCGTCAAAAATCGAACCTGCGAGTTAATTTTACTCATCATGTTAACATGGGCGGATATATAGTTTAGAACACAAGCCAAGTTCGGATAGTTTGTAAAAATCTTGCTCGAATTTGCCTCGCTCACAAAACGAGCTAGCTTACCTTGGATAGGTTAGAACACAAGCCAAGCTTAATTCGACTCATTTAGAAACCAAGCCGGCCAGCTAAACTCGACTCGAATTATTTTATGCTAATATATATGTGTGTGTGTGTTTTGGAGGCTTTTGGTTAGCTAGTATGATGACAATTCATAAAAACAATAGTTATATACTTTTAAAATTTATGTCCTAATTTTAGTTGAATACTCTGTTAGTTGTTGTCCACACCAAGTTTAGATATGTTTAAATAGCTTTTCGCTTCAAGCTCGTTTAGTAAAAGTTAAAAATAAACTAAAATATCGCTTAATAAGTTTCAAACAACTAAAATTCCCATAATAGCTCATTTAGATAATGTATTTTCAAGATTATCCCCATTAATTCAAGTTTCCAACTTTGTCCCTTTGGTATCTCGTCGCCGACGACATAATAGCGAACACCGACGATGCGTTACTGAAACAAATAGGATAACGACACGTGGCCGGAATCTGTGTTGACGGTGCGTTATGTTGCTAACGTAGGGTAGCGGCGATGCGTTATGTTGCTAACATAGGGTAGCAGCGATGCATTATCACTAACGCATCGTGGAACCCTTGTGTTGTCATAACAAGAACGTCGGGTAGCAGCGATGCGTTATGTTGCTAACGTAGGGTAGCAGCGATGCGTTATCCACTAACACATCGTCAACGACCTATTCCAGCCACGTTTTGTTATCCTATTTGTTCAGTAACGCATCGTCGGTGTTCGTTATCATGTCGTCAGTGACGAGATAACTAAGGGATAAAGTTGGAAACTTGAATTATTGGGGGATAATTTTGGAAACACATTCTTTAAATGGGCTATTATGAGAATTTTCTCAAAAATCTACTAGGTTACTAACCAAGCCAGCTGGGTTCGACTTGTTTATATACATCTAAGCACGAGCAAACCACGCCTTGACTCGTGAACAACCCTATTTATGATTACTCTAACTAAAAAGTTCTGGTTCGCAAATAAAGTTAATTTAATTTACTTAAAACATACCATATGAAAATTTCTTGCATGATACATCAGTGGAAGCAATAAACTGATACCCTTCCATCGAATAACAATCTTCATTAGTAGGAAGTTCTTTCAATATCCCCGCAAGCTCCTCATCGAGTGGAGCCCTGGCACCGGCCTCGTGGGAGTACCAAAACCCCGCAAAAGCCGAACAACACGAGAACATATAAGCTTCAACGTTGTTACCATATAAAATAACATCTTGAACAACCGGTCCCACAAGATAATCAAAAATAACCACCACCCGTTTAACTGATGGCGAAAGCGTTGAGAGTAAGTCGTTAAAGGGTTTCCGAAGATGCATGGCGGATTGGAAAGCCGGGATGAGTTGTGTGGGGAACTTGGTGGTGGCGGTGGGGTCGGGTGGTGGTGAAGAGAAGTGAGGGGTGGTGTGGTGGTGGAAATGGATATTGGTGGAGAGTGAAAGTGGGATTCGGGTGTTCGCTTGGCGGCCATGGTTGGTGGTGGTGACGACGTGGACGTGGACGTTGTAGGCGGCGATGAGGCGGGAGAGGTGTAGGAGCTGGTTGAGATGGCCTTGTGCCGGAAATGGGACGACGACTACGGCTATGTTGGGTTGGTCAACGGCCGCCATGATAGAAAACAAGACTTAGAAATAGTAGTGCGATCGAGATAGATTAGAAAGTGTGGTTCTATGTAAAGAAGTCACACGTTTATTACAATGATGCGATAATGACAATTTTGAACTTTCGTACGCTTTTGTATTAATATTAATTAAAGTGGTTATCGTTGTGTTTGTAAAACATATAATTGATAATATGCATGGATATTCATTCTTTTTAGACATCTCGAAAGCATAAATGTAATTTAATTTGGTTAGTTATTGCATGCAAACATTAATTTGGTCCCGCGTACGTAATTTAAAAGTATGAAGTCGTATGATGTATGGTTAAAACAGTGGGGTGAAATGTGAAAAGGTGAAGAATGATGTTGATATGAGTAAATGTTGTGAGAAACAACGTTCTCCACCACCATTTGACGTGTGATGGTAACCACACGGGCTATTCTCTTAATTGGCTAATCAACATCTCTTGTTTCTCTCTCCCTCCCTCTAAGACCACCTATACTGATTAAAGATTGAGAGGAGACTAGGGAGGAACACCGCCTCTCTTCTTGAGAAGTGGAACAAGTGGATAGATGGAGAAATATTTCTCGTCTAAAATGTGAAGGATATTGGTGGCTCACTTTACTTTTATAAAGTTTTTTATTCATATAGGATTGGCTTTGCTTGTGAATTTTTTGAGTAAGGTTCAGTGTGTCGTATACGGAACCTTTTCGGCTCTTAGGTCTCAAAGCTTCGTTTTTAGTAGGATTAGCTTTGCTATTCAAAAGGGGGTTGCGGCGCAGCTTGATGCCCGTTTGGCTGCCACTTTAATCTCTTTGTAGTAGCTAAATGCTAAATGTTAAATAATAAAAAGAACTTTCATGCTTTAAGATCAAAAATATATCCACCAAAAATATATTAAAAAGAACTTTCACCCCTCAATCTCTCCTACACCACTACACCCCTAAAATGCAATCCATTTTTTTTATTGAGCGTCACGTGACATACTTCTTCCCCTACTACTAAGCATGGTCTAATTAACATTATATGATTTAACCGTTGATTGGTAGTTGTCATTTTTATCCAATCACTTGACTCTTTATCTCTGTTAATTATTTCTGTTAATTGAGAGAGAGAGAGAGTATTTCGGTTATTTTGGTATTTTTAAGATATAAAAAATTAATATCAAAACTTAAATATGTAATTAAATTTATATATGTTACCAATCGAGGATATTTTAGTAATTTTACATTAGCTTAACAAAGATAATTAACATAGCTAATGAATTGGATCAAAATTGCAATTTTTAGAAACCTTGAGGGTGGCCATATGCATAAAAAGTTTTTAGATGAAAATGACAAGAATAATTAAATTATATGGACGAAAATGACATTTTACTCTCTTATTAATTGTATTCATGTGTTAAAAAATAAAATAATTTATAACGAACCAAATATGTTATTAGGTGAAAAGTAAAGTTTTTCCGTTTTTGTAATCACATAATATTTACTATGACCCGAGTGAAGAACCTACAAAGCAAAATTGACCCCTTCGGTAATTGGTTAACCAAAGTTAGCCATTGCAGTTCTCCGTAACCAGTTATGTTTTAACCATTTGAATTCTATGAAATTTACATCAATTTATAATTGGTTAACATTGGTTAATCTACGGACCCAAAATCAAGAAAAGTGGCGTACCTAAGGTGCATGACATTGTAATCGGTTAACATTGGTCAATGAGATAATCACCAAAAAAAAATAATATATTATTTGACCTAAAAAAGAGCACAACTCCCATATAGAAAACTCAATAAACCTAAGGCAACGAGGGAATAATAATAATAGAAACACAATAAAATGCAAAAGATAAGAAGCAACAAAATTACACTAACAACACTCGTCATAGCAAAAACTCGAAGCATATGATAAAGACTAGAGACTAAATTTTGAAAAGAAATCATGCAGATTGGAACAATGAACACATAAAAATAGTTTGTTTGCTTGACAGGTGTAACAATGTTTACAGAAGTTGACATACATAGTACATCAAATCGGTCTATAAAAGGGGAGAAAATTACAACAAATAACAAACAAACAAACAGATGAACTAAAGTGAAACAAATCTAACAAAACATTGGGATCGATTCTACCAAAACACTAAATTCTACTGCAGACAAAAGTTGTTCATTTATATAAGGAATAATACTTAAGGCCAAACATTAATTTGGTACAGCAATAATTTAATTCTTGTTAGAAAAATAAAATAATGATCAAGTACAATTTGCATCCCTATTGTAAATAGACAGAAACAAGTTAAGACCCTATTTTTTAAATTTGAGCCCTTGAACCCCTATCCTTTTTTTTTGCTTCACTCTACGTCCGACCCCTAACCCTATTAACTTTAATCGTCAAAATAATGACGGGCTAGGGAAAAATCGTTCTTTTTACACAAACATTAAAGCATTACTAACAGTTGTTGTCCTTTACTTCGCCTTTGTTCAACAAATGCGTCCCTCAAAATCAAGAGCCACCGACGAATACCATAGGGAAAATCAAGCGCCTATGTTCAACATTGGCATCACTCTCATCTTCACCGATAGTCTTATCCTTAACCCTAGTTTCAAATCTCAACATCGGCACCGCTCACATATTCACCACCTTATACAACATCGTCACTGGACTTCTATTCGTCATCCTGATGTTCACCCAGCCTATAATACTAATCGCCTTTTTTGCCATTTCAGAAGCTCCACGCCTCACAGACTCACAATTTGCTATATCAGACGGTCACACCCCAGACCACGGCCTATGCGTGTGACTCATATATTGGTACCACATTTATAAATAAATCAGAGTTACGGTTTAATATCGGAAGTCACGAAAACATGTGAATTTAAATATAATATTTACATATACAAAAGACGGGATTTAAAAGTTCCCGTTTAATGTTTCAAAGATTACTTGTTTTTATTTTACAAAACCACCATTCATTTTATAATAAGTTAAACAAAAAGATCCGAGCAATCGGTTATCTTGAGCACTTCATTACTCTAAGCCCTAACCTTGATCACCTGCAAAATGTTAAGAAAATACGTCAGCAATGAATGCTGATGAATATGCTGATGCTAAAAATATTTTCTTTACTTAATCACCCCTCGAGACTACGTAGGTCTCAGCTCATCGTGTCTTAGGAATAATCAAGTTAAAACAACACAATTCATAAACTCAAGGCTCTACACTCAGATCCCCCAGCAAACACCGTAACGTTCGACTAGTTGAGTGCCTATACGTATACACAAGGTCATACTCCCCGCAGGCAGCGTAATTGTGACCAGGTGTGATGTGCCCATCACATATGTAAGGATCCAGACAAACGTACACGATAGCCTGAGACCAGTTTTTATACCCTTGTTTATAAATGTTTTAGAGACACTTAGTCTCATGTAAAACTTTTTCTTTTAACACGTTGACTCGTTTGAAAACAAGTTTGTAAAGTTGGGGCGTATTCACCTTTTTCGATTTGGATCGGCTTCAAACACCGTCCAAGGGTCTTTCCCGCTGTTATCTCGCACCTATAATACGAGTATAACCTTTTGTTAGTCGGATATCTAATCCGGCTTAAGACCTTTAGTCTTTTATAATCTTTACCTCGATTAACCTTTAGTTCAAAATCTCTTTACTTTAAAACCTTTAGTTAAAAAGTAATATTATAAACCTTAAGTTTATTTTATAAAAACCATACGTTTCTCTTCTCTAAGAAACGTATTCTTTTCTTTTCTTTATTATTTAAGAATAGTTATTTATTACTTAAATAATATTTATAACAAAGAATCACACACACACACATATATATATATATATTCACACACATATATAAATATTCTTAATTTCTTTCTTTACTTTTCTTTGTTATATTTTCTTTTATTTTATCAAGGTATCGAGTATAACCTCAACTTAGGGTTTTAAGCCTTTTATAATATTTTATTCGGGCATTATGCCTACCTTCGCTTAGATTACCCAAACCCCAAATACTCGAGCAGCACCTCAACACCGTTTCACCTTCTTTATCTTCTTGCTCAACTCTTTTTCCCGTCACTCTTCCCTTGGCACGCAAATCGATGAACACCAATACTTCACCACTCGTCGGAACGCTTTACGAGGCTAATCGTCATGATGTCGGGAAATGGCTAACTCCTTCTTGATTGATACGTCGATGGAAAGTGGCACAAAACTCGATGAAACGTTGGCACGGAAAACGAGGTAATGATCGAGGGTTGGCACGAATTTCGAGGTGGATCGAGGGTATGATTGTAGGATCTTAGAGAGATGTTTCAAAGTGAGAGAGATGAGCTGATTTGGTGTGTAAAAGTGAGATCCTGACCTTGTTATTTATAGACAAAACCAGGCAAGGCATCGCGATACGCGATGGCCATAAGCTAGCCTGTCGCGTATCGCGACGTAGCCTTGTTGAGTCACTACGTAGGTCTGCCACGTGTCAGTCATTGTGCCACGTGTTGACACGTGGCGGACGGTGTGCCACGTGTGGCCACGTGGCAGGACACGTGGCCGACGTTATGCCACGTGGCAAGCCACGCGTCTCGTTGTCATCAACCCATCGCGATACGCGATGGGTCTCTTCTTCTGATCCGTCGCGTATCGCGATGGTTCAGGAAAATAGAATTTTCAATTTAAACCCTAAGGTTTGGATTTTGATAGTTTTGATCCGTTAACTTAGGAAACTTGTCGTTTTGAACCCGAAATTTTCATGATGTTACATACTCCCCTCCTTGAAATAAATATCATCCTCGAGATTGTTTATTCATAATAGATGGGGGTATTTCTTTTTTATTTCGGATTCAAATTCCCATGTGTCTCAGGGCCCCTTCGTGAGTCCCAATTGACTTTAACAATTTTCAACCTTCGTCTTTTTAATTTCTTTATTTTCAAATCTTCTATTTGAATTGGTCTTTCAACAAATTTTAAGTTTTCATTAATTTCAACATATTTTAATGGCATAGATAGAGATTCGTCGGCTAAACATTTTCGTAGATTCGAGATATGGAACACGTCATGTATCCCTTGAATTTCCTCGGGCAGTTGCAAACGGTATGCCACAGTACCAATTCGTTCAAGTTCCTCGAAGGGTCCAACAAATCGAGGACATAGATTTCCTTTCTTTCCGAAGTGAACGACGCCTCTCCATGGCGAGACTTTTAATGACACTTTGTCATTAACATTAAATTCCAACGGCTTACGACGGACATCAGCGTAACTCTTTTGGCGATCACGTGCCGCCTTAAGTCGTTCTCGGATTTGGAGGATCTTGTCGGTGGTTTCTTGGACCATCACGGGTCCAGATAATTGATTATCTCCAGTTTCAGACCAGTACACGGGCGTTCTACATTTACAACCATATATCTCCTCAAATGGTGCAGCTTGAATACTCATGTGATAACTATTGTTATACGAGAATTCAATTAGGGGTAAATGGTCATCCCAACTTCCACCTAAGTCTATCACACAAGCGCGGAGCATATCTTCCAACGTTTGAATTGTCCTTTCGCTTTGCCCATCAGTTTGTGGATGATAGGCGGTGCTAAGGTTTAACCTTGAGCCTAAGACTTGTTGGAAGCTTTTCCAAAAGTGAGACGTGAAACGACTGTCTCGATCAGATAATATAGACAAAGGTACTCCATGCAAAGCAACATTGTTGTTCACATAGATACGCGCTAGTCTATCCATTGAATAAGATTCACTGATGGGTATGAAATGTGCGGATTTTGTTTGTCGATCCACAGTAACCCATATAGCATTATGTTGTCGAGTCGTCTTCCCGAGTTTAGTGATGAAATCCATGGTTAATAACTCGCACTTCCATACAGGAAGTTCGGGTTGCTGAAGCAATCCCGAAGGCTTTTCGTGTTCAGCATTGACCTTCAAACATGTTAGGCATTTCGCAATATGCGAAGCGATGTCCTTTTTCATCCCATTCCACCAGTAGTTAGGCTTGAGATTTTGATACGTTTTTTCACTACCGGGGTGCATCATGTATTTGGACTTATGAGCTTCGTTCATAATTTTCTCCCGCAAGTCTCCAACTATTGGTACCTAAATCCTATTATCGAGTCTAAGGATACAATCGTCACCCTTGACTAGCGAGTCAATGGTGCCATTGCGTTTTTCATCAATGATCTTGTTTTCATTGATTGCTTGGAGTTGAGCGGATTTGATTTGTTCAAGAAGATCGATTTGAAGTGTCACACCCTCACATAGGGCCTAGGCGTGTGACCCAATAGTTGGTACCATATTTGTATAAATCAGAGTTACGTTTGATTAGCGGAAGTCTTATAAAATATAAGGATCAAAGTTGTAAATATTTACATAAACAAAAGTCGGGATTTAAAACATTTCCCGATCTAAGTTAAAAAGATTACTTGTTTTATAGTTTACAAAATCATCATTTATATATATTCAAGTGTATAACAAAAGAATATCCGAGCCATCGGATATATAAGTAGCACTTCGAAATTCCAAGTGCTAATCTTGTTCACCTGCAAAATGTAAATAAAATACGTCAGCAACGAATGCTGGTGAACACGCTGACGATAAAATATTTTCTTTTACTTTATTATCCCTCGAGACTACGCCTGCCTTGGCCCAACGTGGCTGAGGAATAACAATGTTAAATAACACATTTTTAGATTCGAGCCCCTACACTAGGTCACCTCAGCAAACACCGCATCGTTCGATTTAGTTAAGTACCCGTAAATATACACAACGGTCGTACTCCCTGCAAGAAGGCGTCCTACGACCAAGGGTGGTGCGGCGTGCCCACCGCGTAGTACCACCTATGTAAGGATCTAGACACACGTATACCACAGCCTGAGGGCTAGGCTTATACTCTTATTTATAACGGTTTTAGGAACACATAGTTCCTTGTAAACAATTTTCACATAACATGATTGACTCATTTGAAAACAAGTTTATAAAAGTTTGAGGGGCGTATTCACCTTTTCTCTTTGGGATCGGCTTCACTCATCGTCCGAGGGTCTTTCCATTTTTATCTCGCACCTATAGTACGAGTATAAATATTTGTTAGTCGGATATACAATTCGGCTTAAGACCTTTAGTCTTATTTTATATCTCTGCCTCGATGAACCTTTAGTTCATATATTTCTTTTACTTGAAAACCTTTAGTTTAAAAGTAAATTATAAACCTTTAGTTTATATGAAAGCCTGACGTTTCTTCTTCTCAAAGAAACGTAATCCTTTTCTTTTATTATTTAAGAATACTCATTATTACTTAAATAATAATTTCATAACAAAGAATATAATCATATATACTTACACACATATATATTTGTCAATTCATATTCTTATTTCTTTTCTTTTTTATGTTTGTATTTCTTTTCTCGAGGTATTGAGCATAACCTCGACTCAAGGCTTAAGCCTTTAATATAATATCATATTATATTCATTTGTCATTACGCCAAACCTTTGTTGGCGTTTCGGAAACCCTAAGAACTCAAGAAGCACTCCAATGCCGCTTAACTTTCTTGATCAACTTGAACACGCCAACGATCACCAATCTTTATCAATGGCCTACACGCCTTTCGAGAACCAACACTTTCTTGGTCGTATGTGGGTGGAGGGTGGCACGTACTTCGAGGAAACGTCGATACACAAACGAGGGAATCGGTCACGCTTGTCGAGGTGGATCGGGGGCACGTTTTTCGAGGTTTAGTGAGATGTTAGAGAGAGATAAGAGAACTGATTTTAGTGTGAGCAAAATGAGAACCCGGACCTTGCTATTTATAGAAAAAATTTTGGATCCCATCGCGGTACGCGACGGGGTCCTTGGTGCCCGTCGCATAGCGTGACGTAACCTTGCGCAGTCACTGTGTAGGTCTGCCACGTGTCGCCACATGGCAGACGGTATGCCACGTGTTGACATGTGGCGGACGATGTGCCACGTGGTGAAAATGTCTCTGACATGTCAGGCCACGCGCGGTACGCGATGACGTAAGCTCAACAGCGATCGCGTATCACTGTTAACCTCTTCTAGAAGCTTTGACCAAGCCCCATCACGATACGTGATGGGCTTGTCTTTTGCCCCGTCGCGTATCGCGATGGGACAAGAAACCATAATTTTCATTTTAAACCCTCAACTTTGGTATTTGGCAAATTTTAGTCCCTCTACTTTGGAAATTTGACATTTTGAATTCGAAATTTTTTCGATGTTACATCTTCCCACCTTGAAACAAATCTCGTCCTCGAGATTGGGGTATTTCTTTCTTATTTTCGATTCGAGTTCCCAAGTATATTCGGGCCCTCTACGCGAGTCCCATTTTACTTTCACAATTTTCAACGTCCTTCTTTTTAATTTTCTTTGTTTTCGAATCTTCTATTTGAATTAGACGTTCTACAAATTTTAAATTCTCATTTATTTCAACGTCTTTTAACGGAATAGCTAAAGATTCATCGGTCAAGCACTTACGCATATTCGAAACATGAAATACATCATGTATCCCTTGCATTTCCTCGGGCAGTCGCAAACGGTATGCAACAGTGCCGATTCGTTCGAGTACCTCAAAAGGTCCAACGAATCGAGGACTCAATTTTCCTTTCTTACCGAAGCGAACGACGTCTCTCCAAGGCGAGACTTTCAATAACACTTTGTCACCAACATTAAACTCTAACGGCTTACAACGGACATCAGCGTAACCCTTTTGGCGATCACGTGCCGTCTTAAGTCGTTCTCGGATTTGGAGAATCTTGTCGATGGTTTCTTGGACTATCTCGGGTCCAGATAATTGGTTTTCTCTGGTTTCAGACCGACACACGGGCGTTCTACACTTCCGGCCATATAACGCCTCAAATGGTGCGGCTTGAATACTTGTGTGATAACTATTATTGTACGAAAATTCCATTAGGGATAAGTGGTCATCCCAACTTCCACCTAAGTCAATTACACAAGCTCGGAGCATGTCTTCCAACGTTTGAATCGTCCTTTCGCTTTTCCCATCAGTTTGCGGATGATAGGCGGTGCTAAGGTTGAGTTTTGTACCGAATGCTTGTTGGAAGCTTCTCCAGAAATGAGAAGTAAAACGACTGTCTCGATCAGAGATTATAGACAACGGTACTCCATGCAAAGCAACAATGGTGTTTACATAGATACGCGCTAATCTATCCATAGAGTATGATTCATTAATGGGTATGAAATGTGTGGACTTTGTCAATCGATCCACGATAACCCAAATTGCATTGTGTTGTCGAGTTGTTTTAGGGAGTTTGGTAATGAAATCCATAGTGATTAACTCCCACTTCCATACGGGAAGTTCTGGTTGCTGGAGCAGTCCCGGAGGCTTTTGGTGTTCAGCCTTGACTTTCAAACACGTTAAACATTTCGCAACATGCAAAGCGATATCCCTTTTCATCCCATTCCACCAATAGTTAGACTAGAGATTTTGGTACATTTTGTCGCTTCCGGGATGCATCATGTATTTCGACTTATGAGCTTCGTTTAAGATTTTCTCATGCAATCCTCCAACGATTGGTACCCAAATCCTATTGCCAAGTCTAAGGATACCATCGTTACCCTTGAATAGCGAGTCAATGGTGTCGTTACTTTTTTCTTTGGAGATTTGGTTTTCATTGATTGCTTGAGTTTGCGCGGATTTGATTTGCTCGAGAAGATCAACTTGCAGTTCTAGACGCAACGCTTGGACTCTTTTGGGCTTTTCATGTTCTTTACGACTTAAGGCGTTAGCAACAACGTTGGCCTTACCTTCATGATAGACAATTTCACAATCATAGTCGTTTAGAGTTTCCATCCAGCGTCGTTGACGCATGTTAAGCTCTTTTTGATCAAAGATATGCTTTAGACTTTTGTGGTCAGTGTACACGGAAAATCTTACTCCATAGAGATAGTGTCTCCAAATCTTAAGTGCAAAGATTATGGCGCCTAACTCTAGATCGTGAGTTGTATAGTTCTTTTCGTCCACTTTAAGTTGACGAGAGGCGTAAGCGATTAGTTTCTTGCGTTGCATTAGTACACATCCCAAGCCGAAGTGAGATGCATCACTAAATACAACAAAGTCTTCAATACCTTCTGGCAAGGCCAGTATAGGTGCTTGAGTGAGTTTTTGTTTATATCGAACGCCTCTTGTTGCTTTGTTCCCCATTCATACTTGAGGTTCTTACGAGTTAAAGAGGTTAGGGGAACAGCGAAACCTACGGTAATAGCCGGCCAAACATAGGAAACTTCTGACCTCGGTTGGAGATTTTGGAATTTCCCACTTAGAGATAACTTCAATCTTAACGGGATCGACTTGAATACCGTTGACATTAATGATGTGAACATGAAATTGCACCTCGTGCAACCAAAACTCGCATTTCGAGAACTTGGCGTACAACTTCTCGGTTCTAAGAATTTCAAGCAACGTTCGGAGGTGGACTTCATGATCGGCCTTGGACTTAGAATAAATAAGTATGTCGTCGATAAATACAATCACAAATTTATCCAAGTAAGGCTTGCAAATACGATTCATCATGTCCATGAACGCGGCTGGAGCATTATTAAGTCCAAACGGCATAACCGTGAACTCATAATGTCCATACCTTGTTTCGAAACGCGGTCTTTGAAATATCTTCGGATTGGACTTTGAGTTGGTGATAGCCAAAACGGAGATCGATTTTTGAAAAGAAGCTAGCACCTTGAAGTTGGTCGAAAAGATATCGATTTGAGGGAGTGGATATCGGTTCTTGATTGTGACTTTGTTTAACGCACGATAGTCAATACACATACGCATGGAACCATCCTTCTTCTTGACGAAAAGAATTGACGCTCCCCAAGGTGACAAACTCGGTCGGATGAAACCTTTTTCCAATAGCTAATCGAGTTGTTTCTTTAACTCTTTCATCTCAGTTGGCGCTAGCGATACGGAGCTTTGGCGATCGGAGCGGTACAGGGAATAAGATCGATCCTAAACTCTACTTCACGATCGGGACGGATTCCAGGAAGTTTATCAGGAAAGACATCAGAAAATTCGGAGACTATGGCTACGTCCTTTATCTCCTTTGGCTTTGACTCTTCAGTGACGTAGGCCATGAATGCTAAGCATCCTTGATTTAAACATTTGTTAGCCCTAATTATGGAAATTATGCTAACGTGGCCAGCTTCTTTGTCCCCTTCAATTCGAATCATTCGTTTATCGGGGACTTGAAGTTCAACGGTTTTGCTATTGCAGATGATATAGGCATGGTTATCGGATAACCAATCAATACCAAGCACAATATCAAAACCAGCCAGACTCATGGGTAACAGATAAATAGGTAAAATATAACCAGCTAAAAGAATTTTTCCGTTTTCAAGGGCTTCGGAGATCTTAACGATTTCGCCACTAGCAGTCACGAAGCTTAGAGTTTTATCTAACTTTGTTAAAGGTTTGTTTAATAGACTACAAAATTTATAATCTATAAAACTTAAATTGGCACCCGAATCAAATAAAACTCTAGCATAGGTGTCGTTGACTAGAAACGTACCGGTGATAGTTTCCGGCAAGTCAGCGGCTTTCTTTGTGTCGAGTACGAAGACTCGAGCGTTTCCTTTCTTGTCCTTGCCACTTCCACCCTCACCACCTGTCACGGGTTTATTCTTCGGGCACTCGAATCTCAAATGGCCCATCTCTTTGCAATTGTAGCAAGTCATCTTCTTCTTCCAACATTCAGCAGCCGCATGACCCGTACGGTTGCATGACTCACAGACTTTAGGAGGCAGGGCGAAGTTGCATCGACCCTTGTGATACCTTCTACAGGTCTTGCATGGCGTAGAGTTGTTTCGATTTGCGCCTTTGCCTTTGAAGTTGGCACTTCCTCCAGCTCTCCCTTGGGTTGGTGTTGTTGTAACCTTATTGTCTTCTTCCTTGTTGCGGACCATGCTGCCCATCAGATAACCGGCTAACTCCATCGCGGAGTCAGCGGTTTGAGGTAGATGTGACCTTACCATGTCGCGGATTTCCAGCGGAAGTCCCCAAATGTACCTTGTAACCTTGCTAGATTCCGGGTTTACTAGCTGGGGAACCAGTCGGCAATATTCGTGAAACTTTGTGTTGTATTCACGAAGTTTGTCCCCACGACCTTAAGATTTAGGAATTTCGTTTGGATTTGGTCGGTTTCATGCATGGGACAAAATTTTCCCATCAAAAGATCCTTGAATTCTTCCCAGCTCAAACCATACATCATATCTCTCCCTTTGCTCATCAACAAAGCATTCCACCATTCGAGCGCCTCTCCCTTAAACATAAGGGCAGAGTATTGAATTTTCTCCTCGTCGGAACATTTGCTTGTTATCACAATCGTTTCCATCTCCTCAAGCCACCTCACAGTCGTGATGGCTCCTTTGTCACCATGGAACTCTTTCGGTCCATAGTATTTAAAATCTTTGAATGAACACCCACAAATCTTCATTTTCTTAAACTTTTGCCTAACTCTCGCGTCGGCGTTAGACTCATGAACACTCTCCTGGACTCGAGACGGATTCGGACGGGATTTAGCGGACTTTCGGGAAGGATTAACGGAATGAGAATGTTTTGTTTGTCTAGATTGAGACCTAGCCATAGACTCTTCTCTCATCGCATCCTTAATCATCTTTTGTATTTTATTCATGTATTTTTTGAGAATATCTTCTTCTTGTTATCCCATGGGGTCTTTCCCCTTTTCTTTTATCTCTTTTTCTTTTCTTCCATTTTCGTTATTATTGCTTTGTTCAGACACATTTCTTTTCTTTTCAATTAAGTCTGAAATTTTTAACAACGTTTCATTTATTAAACACATATTTTATTACACATACACATATATATATATATATATATCATAAGATATATATATATACTTATTTCATAATACAAATACGTATGTATATATATATATATATATATATATATATATATATATCGTTCCAACGATATATATATATATAGATCATCCTATCTTTATTAAGAACGTCTCCACGTTCTTTATTACACATAATATTTACACAACACATAATATATATATAAATTAACACACATCACTCTTTCCATCTTCAATCTTTTAAGAACTTCTTCACCACTCTTGTCAGCTTGTCACATTTATGAAGAAGCTTCTCTCCCATTTTCTTTTTCTTCGTCCCTTCCTCGGCTACCTTCTTCCTCCAATCGTCGGTTTCGTGCAAAGCGCGATCCAAATGTTCTTCATACGATTGCGGGACCTTGTCAGGGTATCCATATTATAGAGGTGGGTCGCGGTGACCCAATGTTACCATCTCGTAGTGTTCCTCGGTTCAGGATACGGGACCTCAGTCATGTCAGATGCAAGGTAGAAGAAAGTCTTAGCAGCTTGGTTTTGTTCTCGAATCTCATCAGCTTGCTCTTGAATCGAGGGAATTTTTTCCTTGGAATGGTGGGAAGCTTGACGAAGCTTGGTTCCTGAGTTGCTCCATATATTGAACATACGGATCGACGGAACCGTAGCTTGGTTTTTGGGAAGTGAGTGATCCATCCATTGAGCTTGACATCTCATTGGGATTTTTGGGATGCTCTTCTTCCGGTTCTTCCTCATTCTCTTCCTCGGGATCCTCCTCTTTATCGGGGTCCTCCTCGGGTTCTTCTTCTTCCGATTCATCTTCTTCCATGGGTTGTGTAGTTTCATTCACCATTGAAACTTTCGTAGGGCATCATTACCCTCATCTTGGGCTTGCGAGACGGACCTTCGCCATTGTTGGGTTGCGAGTTGACTTCATTCATGGTGGAGCTTCCAGTGAGCCACCTTCGTGGGTCATAGTGGCACTGCATCCAGTCGGAGGATGGGGATCTTGGTTCTTCCTTTATTGGTCGGTTTGAGAGGAAGGCATAGGACGAATGTGGGTTTGGTAGGTATCCAGTTGGGTAGTATTGTGGTACTTGTGGTGGTTGGTAAGTGGGAATCTCCGAGGGATGGTACGTCGGTACTTCAGAGGGTTGATACATGGGTATGGTTGGTGGATGGTAACTTGAGTGCCTTGGTGGTTCAATTCCTTGTCTTGGTGGACTATCGGGAACGTCTATTGGGTAGTGTCGGCTTCCGGGGAAGTACACAGGTTTGGTCAAATCGTGTTCCACATCTTGGTCAAAGTATGCTTCGTAGTATCCATCACTCATGTTGTCTTCGGGAAAAGGTTCGGCTATCCCGGCCTCTTTTGCTTCTCGTACATATTTTTCCATCCAACTTTTGAACGACATCTAACATTTATGAATCTGGAGGGAAAGAAAAGGTTACCAACCTATCTTATCCCTAAAACAAGAAATCAATTATTTTCTATACTTGGATCGAAGCTTGGGTATTGTTTTATGATACCCAATTCGCTAAGATCGATGGCTCTGATACCAACGTGTCACACCCTCACTTAGGGCCTAGGCGTGTGACCCAATAGTTGGTACCATATTTGTATAAATCAGAGTTACGCTTGATTAGCGGAAGTCTTATAAAATATAAGGATCAAAGTTGTAAATATTTACATAAACAAAAGTCGGGATTTAAAACATTTCCCGTTCTAAGTTTTAAAGATTACTTGTTTTGTAGTTTACAAAATCATCATTTATATATATTCAAGTTTATAACAAAAGAAAATCCGAGCCATCGGATATATAAGTAGCACTTCGACATTCCAAGTGCTAATCTTGTTCACCTGCAAAATGTAAATAAAATACGATAGCAACGAATGCTGGTGAACACGCTGACGCTAAAATATTTTCTTTTACTTTATTACCCCTCGAGACTACGCCTGCCTTGGCCCAACGTGGCTGAGGAATAACAAAGTTAAATAACACATTTTTAGATTCGAGCCCCTACACTAGGTCACCTCAGCAAACACCGCATCGTTCGATTTAGTTAAGTACCCGTAAATATACACAACGGTCGTACTCCCTGCAAGAAGGCGTCCTACGACCAAGGGTGGATCCCATCGCGGTACGCGACGGGGTCCTTGGTGCCCGTCGCATAGCGTGACGTAGCCTTGCGCAGTCACTGTGTAGGTCTGCCACGTGTCACCACGTGGCAGACGGTGTGCCACGTGTGGACACGTGGTGAAAATGTGTCTGACGTGTCAGGCCACGTCATCGCGGTTCTCGATGACGTAAGCTCAACAGCGATCGCGTATCGCTGTTGACCTCTTCCAGAAGATTTGACCAAGCCCCATCGCGATACGCGATGGGCTTGTCTTTTGCCCCGTCGCGTATTGCGATGGGACAGAAACTAGAATTTTCATTTTAAACCCTCAACTTTTGTATTTGGCAAATTTTAGTCCCTCTACTTTGGAAAGTTGACATTTTGAACTCGAAATTTTCTCGATGTCACATGAAGTTCTATCCTTAATGCTCGGACTCTTTTTGGTTTTTCATGTTCTTTACGACTTAAGGCATCGGCCATAACGTTGGCTTTGCCTTCGTGATACACGATCTCGCAATCATAGTCATTTAGAGTCTCCATCCATCGTCGTTGACGCATGTTAAGCTCTTTTTGTTCGAAGATGTGTTTTAAGCTTTTATGATCGGTATACACGATAAATATTACTCCATAGAGATAGTGCCTCCATATCTTTAATGCAGAGATTATGGTGCCTAACTCTAGATCGTGAGTTGTATAGTTCTTTTCGTGCACCTTGAGTTGACGGGAGGCATAAGCGATCATTTTCTTTCGTTGCATTAATACGCAACCCAAACCAGAATGAGACGCGTCACTAAAGACAACAAAGTCCTCAGTACCTTCTGGCAACACCAATATAGGTGCTTGGGTGAGCTTTTGCTTAAGTATATCGAATGTCTCTTGTTGTTTAGTTCCCCATTCGTACTTAATGTTTTTGCGAGTCAAAGAAGTTAGGGGAACGGCTATACGAAAAAAGTTTTCAATGACCCTTCGAAAATAGCCGGCCAAACCCAAGAAACTTTGGATCTCGGTGGCGACTTTGAAATTTCCCACTTAGAGATAGCGTCAATCTTAGCGGGGTCCACTTGAATACCATTTACGTTGATGACGTGCCCAAGAAATTGTACTTCGTGCAACCAGAATTCGCATTTTGAGAACTTGGCATAAAAATTTTCGGCTTTAAGTAATTCAAGTAAAGTTCGAAGGTGAATTTCATGATCAACCTTAGACTTAGAATAAACAAGTATGTCATCGATGAATACGATTACAAATTTATCTAGGTAAGGCTTGCAGATTCGATTCATCATATCCATGAACGTGGCTGGCGCATTAGTAAGTCCAAATGGCATAACGGTGAACTCATAATGGCCATACCTTGTTCGGAATGTAGTTTTCGGAATATCCTCAGATTGGACTTTAAGTTGGTGGTAACCAGAACGAAGATCGATTTTTGAAAAGAAGCTTGCACCTTGGAGTTGGTCAAAAAGATAATCGATTCGAGGAAGTGGATAACGATTTTTTATTGTGATTTTTTCAATGCTCGGTAGTCGATATACATTCTCATGGATCCAACTTTCTTCTTGATAAAAAGTATTGGCGCTCCCCATGGTGATGAACTCGGTCGAATGAAGCCTTTCTCGAGAAGCTCGTCGAGTTGTTTCTTTAGTTCCTTCATTTCAGTCATAGCAAGACGATATGGTGCCTTTGCGATCGGAGCAATACCGAAGATAAGATCGGTCCTAAATTCTACTTCACGATCGGGAGGAATTCAAGGAAGTTCATCAGGAAAGGCATAAGAAAAGTCGGAGCCTATAGGTACGTCTTTTATCTCCTTTGGTTTGGATTCTTCAGTGACGTAGGCCATGAATGCTAAGCATCCTTGATTTAAACATTTGTTAGCCCTAATCATGGAAATTATGCTAACTCGGCCAACGCCTTTGTCCCCTTCAATTTAAATGGTTCATTTATCAGGGGCTTGAAGTTCGACAGTTTTGCTATTGCAGATGATACTAGCATAGTTGTTGGATAACCAATCCATACCAAGTACAATATCAAAACCAGCAAGAGTCATTGGTAAAAGTTGAATAGGCAGAATATAACCAGCTAAAAGAATTTTCCGTTTTCAAGGGCTTCGGATATTTTGACTATTTCGCCGCTAGCAGTCTCGACGCTTAGAGTTTTATTTAGTTTTGTTAAAGGTTCGTTTAATAGACTACAAAAGCTATAATATATAAAACTTAAATTGGCACCCGAATTAAACAAAACTCTAGCATAGGTGTCGTTGACTAGAAACGTACCGGTGATGGTTTTTGACATGTCAGCAGCCTTTTTCGTGTCGAGTACGAAGAAGATGAGACCTCAAAGCTCAAATGCCATATAGAAACGTGTCGAGTACGAAGACTCTTGCGTTTCCCTTTTTTTTTACCACTTCCACCCGCACCACCAGTGCGGGTTTGTTCTTGGGACACTCAAAGCTCAAATGCCCCCATCTCCTTGCAATTGTAACAAGTCATTTTCCTCTTCCAGCAGTCGGTCGTTGCGTGGCCAGGTCTATGACATGAATCACATAATATTTTTGAAGAAGATGAAACGTGTCGGCATTGCCCTCGATGGCGCTTTCTACAGATCTTGCAAAACGGAGCGTTTGAGTTAAATCCAGTTCGGCTTTGATTTGCACCCTTTCCTTTGAAGTGGGCGCTTCCACCTGTTCCCCCTTGATTGTTGGTTGTTGACACCTTCTTGTCTTCCTCTTTGTTGCGGACAAGGCCGCCCATTAGATAACCAGCCAATTCCATCGCGGAGTCGGCTGTTTGAGGAAGATGAGACCTCACCATATCGCGGATTTCCCGCGGCAATCTCCATATATATCGAGTGACTTTGCTGGACTCAGGGTTAACCAGCTGGGGAACAAGGTGACAGTACTCATGGAACTTTGTATTGTACTCTCGGAGGTTTGTCCCTACGACCTTATGGTTTAGAAATTTCGTTTGGATTTGGTCGGTTTCGTGCATCGGACAAAGTATTGCCATCAACATTGCCTTGAATTCTTCCCATGAAAGATTGTACAGTAGTTGACGTCCTTTGCTTAATATCAGCGTGTTCCACCATTCCAACGCTTCACCTTTGAACATTTTCGCGAAGTATTGTATCATCTCTTGTCTTGAACACTTGCTTATAATAACAATCGATTCCATCTCCTCGAGCCATCTAACAGTCGTGATAGCTCCCTTATCTCCATGAAATTCTTTCGGCCCAAAATACTTGAAGTCTTTGAACGAGCAGCTACCAATGTTCAATTTCTTAAACTCTTGGCAAATTCCACCATCGGCATTTGACTCATGAACACTCTCCTCAACATGGGATGGTTTCGGACGGGATTTAACGGATTTACGAGAGAGTTCAATGGATTGAGAATGTTTTGAGTGTTTAGATTGTGATCAAGCTTCTGATTCAGCCCTAACGGCTTCTTTTATCATTCTTTGAATTTAATTTCATATATTTATCAGGAATTTGTTCGTCTTGTTCTATCTCGGGGTCTTTCCCCTTTTCTTTTCAATTATCTGCTTCTTTACGAGCTTTCTCAATATTATTACTTTGTTGAGACATTTTAACTTTTCAACTTTTCTTTTTGTCTGAAATTTTAACAAAATGACTTATATCAAACACATATGTTATTTTATTTATTCAACACATGTATATATCATATATGATATATACATAGATTATTACATCACATACACACACATATACATCCATACTTGATGTATATTTATTTTTATCCATACAGTGACATAACACACAACACAACAAGATTTACATTAACACACAAACTTCCTCTTCATCTCTCATCTTTAATCTTTCATAAACTTCTTCACCACCTTGATCAATTTGTTACATTTCCGAAGAAGCTTGTCTCCTATCTTCTTCTTCTTCTTCTTCTTCTTCTGCTTCTCATCCACAGCTATCTTTTTCCTCAAGTCGTCTGTTTCATGCAAGGCTCGGTCCAAGTGTTCTTCCTGCGATTGAGGGATCTCATTGGGGGTATCCGTATCTTGGCGGAGGGTCGCGGTAACCCATCATTACTACATCATAGTGGTTCTTCGGGTTCGGATATGGGGATGCGGTCACATCGGATGTGTAGTTGAAAAATGCCTCGGCAGCTTTGTTTTGTTGGCGGGTTTCGTCCGCTTGTTCTTCCTCCGTTGGGATCGTGCCTTGGTAGGGTGAACTTGTTGATGATTTGTTTCAGAGTTCTTCAAGATACTGCACATAAGGATCGACAGAGCCATAACTCAGGTTTTGGGGAGAGAGCGATTCTTCCACTGGTGTCGACACTTCATTTGGGTTCTCAGGGTATTCCTCTTCCGGGTCCTCTTCAGATTCTTCTTCCGGATTCTCTTCTTCCTCAGGTTCCTCTTCCTCCATTAGTTGAGCAGTCTCCTTCATTATCGAGAGCATGGGAAAACTTTCGTATGGCATCATGACTCTCATCTTGGGCTTACGGGATGGTCCTTCACCATTGTTGGGACGGGAGTCAACAGAGTCAAAGGCAGAGCTTCCAGTGTGCCATCTACGTTGGTCAGAATGGCATTGCATACAGTCAGATGAGGGAGATCTTGGTTCCTCCTTGATCGGTCGGTTTGAGATGAAAGCGTATGATGGGTGAGGATTTGGAGGTAGGTATGTTGGATCTACAGATGGGTAGTACGGTGGAATCTCTGATGGTTGATAAGTTGGGATCTCGGAAGGATGATATCTTGGGACTTCGGATGGGTGATACATGGGTATGCTTGGCGGGTGGTAGCTTGAGTGCCTTGGGGTTTCACTTCTTGGTATGGGTGGGCTATCGGGTAAGTTTATCGAACAATAATTGGTTCCCAGGAAATATATTGGTTTGGTGCGGTAAATATATTGGACTTGGTTGAAGAATGCTTCATAGTAGTCCTCACTCATGTTATCTTTTGGCAGATGTTCAACAATTCTAGCCTCCTTTGCTTTTCGTACATAGTTATCCATCATCTTCTTGAAAGACATCTAAATAGTTGGGTGGTTTAGAGTGAAGAAGGAAAGAAAAGGTTTATCAGCCTATCTTATCCCCATTTCAAATAAAACAAGTAATGAAAATATTTTCCTATACTTGGATTGAAGCATAGGTATTATCTTATAATACGTAATTCGCTAAGATCAATGGCTCTGATAACAGCACTTGTCACACCCCAAACCACGGCCTATGCGTGTGAATCATATGTTGGTACCACATTTATAAATAAATCAGAGTTACGGTTTAATATCGGAAGTCACGAAAACATGTGAATTTAAATATAATATTTACATATACAAAAGACGGGATTTAAAAGTTCTCGTTTAATGTTTCAAAGATTACTTGTTTTTATTTTACAAAACCACCATTCATTTTATAATAAGTTAAACAAAAAGATCCGAGCAATCGGTTATCTTGAACACTTCGTTACTCCAAGCAGGAACACCTGCAAAATGTTAAGAAAATACGTCAGCAATGAATGCTGATGAATATGCTGACGCTAAAAATATTTTCTTTACTTAATCACCCCTCGAGACTACGTAGGTCTTAGCCCATCGTGGCTTAGGAATAATCAAGTTAAAACAACACAATTCATAAACTCAAGTCTCTACACTCGGATCCCCCAGCAAACACCGCAACGTTCGACTAGTTGAGTGCATATACGTATACACAAGGTCATACTCCCCGCAGGCAGCGTAATTGTGACCAGGTGTGATGTGCCCATCACATATGTAAGGATCCAGACAAACGTACACGATAGCCTGAGGCCAGTGTTTATACCCTTGTTTATAAATGTTTTAGAGACACTTAGTCTCATTTAAACCTTTTTCAGTTAACACGTTAACTCGTTTGAAAACAAGTTTGTAAAGTTGAGACGTATTCACCTTTTTCGATTTGGATGGCTTCAAACACCGTCCAAGGGTCTTTCCCGTTTCTATCTCGCACCTATAGTACGAGTATAACCTTTTGTTAGTCGGATATACAACCTTTAGTCTTTTATAATTTTACCTCGATGAACCTTTAGTTCAAAATCTCTTTTACTTTAAAACCTTTAGTTAAAAAGTAATATTATAAACCTTTAGTTTATTTTATAAAAACCCTACGTTTCTTATTCTCTAAGAAACGTATTCTTTTCTTTTCTTTATTATTTAAGAATAGTTATTTATTACTTAAATAATATTTATAACAAAGAATCATACATATATATATTCACACATATATATAAATATTCTTAATTTCTTTCTTTACTTTTCTTTGTTATATTTTCTTTTATTTTATCGAGATATCGAGTATAACCTAGACTTAGGGTTTTAAGCCTTTTGTAATATTTTATTATTATTTTATTCGGGAATTATGACTACCTTCGCTTGGATTACACAAACCCTGAATACTCCAGCAGCACCTCAACACCGTTTCACCTTCTTTATCTTCTTGCTCAACTCTTTTTCCCGTCACCCTTCCCTTGGCACGTAAATCGATGAACACCAATACTTCACCACTCGTCGGCACGCTTTACGAGGCTAATCGTCATGATGTCGGGAAATGGAAAACTCCTTCTTGATTGATACGTCGATCGAAAGTGGCACAAAACTCGAGGAAACGTTGGCACGAAAAAAGAGGTAATGATCAAGGGTTGGCACGAACTTCGAGGTGGATCGAGGGTATGATTGTAGGATCTTAGAGAGATGTTTTAGAGTGAGAGAGAGGAGCTGATTTGGTGTGCAAAAGTGAGATCCCGACCTTGCTATTTTTAGACAAAACCAGGCAGGGCATTGCGATACGCGATGGCCTTAAGCTAGCCCGTCTCGTATTGTGACGTAGCCTTGTTGAGTCACTACGTAGGTCTGCCACGTGTCGCCACGTGGCAGGCGTTGTGCCACGTCTTGACACGTGGCGGACGGTGTGCCATGTGTGGCCACGTGTGTAACATCCTAAATATTATAATGTTAAATAAAGAAATTTACGTTTAGTGATTTCGCGTTATTAATTAATTAATATCGAGTAAAGAACGGATCATGGACTTAGATTAATTATGGTGGATTAAGTGGTAATGGGCTTTAGGTCCATGGGCTTCAAGAGGTATAAATACCCTCTTAAACCAACCTAAAACCCTAAACCCTCATTTATATCCATCCTAACCTCTACACACTCAAAAACACACACACACACTTCCTTATTACTATTTACGGCCGAGAGAGAGGAAGAGGGTGAAACGACCAACGAACATCGAATACCAATAGATCTCTCATATACGAGCTAGATACAAGATAACCAAGCAAAACGCGACCAACCGAACGTATAAAAGGTATGTTTTGATCCTAAAGTTTACGTTTTTATAAACGTTTAGCCTTGAAACTTAGAACGAGAATAGATCGGGGGTAAACGAAATGTATAGTTGTAAAATTGATGCTAAAACGAAACTAGTGAACCCTTAAACCTGTGCGAATCGATTAAATGGAAAGATATAGTCTTGAACGTTTAAAGGTCCAAACTTTATGCGCTTTTGGGTCAAGTTTTATCCGAAAATAAACATGAGAACGTTTACGGGTTTGGTCACTATCATCTCCAAGGTTTCACGACGAAACGGATATGAGTAAGGGGTTTTAGAACGAACAGGACCTGCTGCTGAGCAACTTCGCCTACAAGCCAACTTCGCCTACAAGCCAAGTTCACTGCAAGCCAAGTTCGCCAGCAGGAAACTTTGCCTGCAATGTAAGTTCGCCTAAGGTTTAACTTCGCCAAATTATTCGCCACTGGTCAAGTTCGCTGATGCCAATTTCGCCTAATGATAACTTCGCCAAGTTAACTTCGCTGAATGATAAATTCGCTTAATATTAAGTTCGCCAAAAGTTAAGTTCGCTGGGAAATAAATTAAAATCCAAGTGAAAAATGTGTTAAGACAGTTAATGTCAATGCTACGGACGAGACGAAAGAAATGAAAGATATTCCTATTGTGCGCGACTACCCAGAAGTATTCCCTGAGGATCTTCCGTGGTTGCCACCAGAGCGAGAGATAGAATTTCAGATAGATTTAGTACCAGGAGCTCAACCTGTCGCGAAAGCGCCTTACCGTCTAGCACCGTCCGAGATGAAAGAATTGATGTCCCAACTGCAAGAACTCCTCGACAAGGGTTTTATCAGACCGAGTGTTTCTCCGTGGGGCGCACCGGTTTTGTTTGTGAAGAAAAAGGATGGGAGTATGAGAATGTGCATAGACTATCGCGAGTTAAATAAGCTTACGGTAAAGAATAGATATCCTTTACCAAGGATTGATGATCTGTTTGACCAACTGCAAGGTTCAAGTTGGTTCTCACAAATAGATCTCAGATCAGGTTATCACCAGCTAAAGGTGAAAGAGGCAGACATCCCTAAAACAGCGTTTCTAACGCAGTATGGACACTACGAGTTCCTCGTAATGTCATTCGGTCTAAAGAATGCTCCTGTAGCATTTATGGACATGATGAATAGGGTGTGTCGGCCGATGTTGGATAAGTCAGTTATCGTCTTCATCGATGACATACTGATTTATTCAAAGAACAAGACTGATTATGCTGAGAATTTGAGAGAGGTATTGGAAGTTCTGAAGAAAGAGAAGTTGTACGCTAAGTTTTCGAAATGCGCGTTCTGGTTGCGAGAAGTGCAATTTCTAGGTCACGTGATCAATCCTGAAGGGATTACCGTGGACCCAGCTAAGATTGAAGCGATAACAAATTGGAAGACTCCACAGAATCTGACTGATATACGAAGCTTCCTAGGGTTAGCTGGCTACTATAGGAGATTCATCGAAGGTTCCTCCAAGATAGCCTCACCATTGACCGGTATGACCCGAAAGTCGGTAGTATTCAGTTGGGGTAAGTTTCAGGAAGAAACTTTTGAGGAGTTGAAGAAAAGACTCACACAAGCTCCAATCCTTACTATACCCGATGGTGATGAGGATTTGGTTGTTTGTGCAGATGCCTCGCATCAAGGGTTAGGTTGCGTGTTGATGCAACGAGGAAAGGTGATAGCTTACGCGTCTAGACAGTTGAAATTCCATGAGAGTACTTATCCGACGCATGATTTAGAGTTAGCAGCTGTTGTGCATGCTCTTAAGATATGGAGGCATTATCTGTACGGTACTAAGTGTACTATCTATACAGATCATAAGAGTTTAAAGTACTTCTTCGAGCAGAAAGAATTGAACATGAGGCAGAGAAGATGGTTGGAGTTGATTAAGGATTATGACTGCGACATTAAGTGCTATCCCGGTAAAGCTAATGTGGTCGCTGACGCGTTAAGTCGTAAGAATAAAGAAGTCCTTGCAACAGTAAAGTCATACCAGTTGATCATGAACCCAAGTCTTTTTGAAGAAATCATCAAGGTGCAGTCAGAGGTGTTAGTAGATGAAGGGTTAGTAAAGAAAGAAAGGATTTATGGCCAGCAAGATGAGTTGATGGAAAACACTCACGGAGTTAAGACTAGGTTCGACCGTATGTGGATCCCATGCCATGGTGATCTTAGAAGTCGAATCTTAGATGAGGCTCATAAGTCAAGATATTCGATTCATCCAAGAGCTACAAAGATGTATCAAGATTTGAAAAGAGACTACTGGTGGCCTGGAATGAAGAATGATGTAGTGGATTATGTTAGTAAGTGCTTAACTTGCTTACAAGTCAAAGCCGAACATCAGAAGCCTTATGGGAAGATGCAACCGCTAGAGATATCTGAGTGGAAATGGGAACACATCACCATGGATTTCATAACTAAGCTACCTCATACAGCTAAGCAACATGATACCATCTGGGTGATTGTGGACCGTTTGACCAAGAGTGCTCACTTTCTGCCCATACAAGAGGCCATCTCGTCAGAAACGTTAGCAGGCATGTTCATTAAAGAAGTTGTAACCAAGCATGGAGTACCGTTATCGATCGTGTCTGATAGAGACACACGGTTTACTTCGAGGTTCTGGAAGAAGTTCCATGAAGCTATGGGAACGAGGTTGAACATCAGTACGGCGTATCATCCTCAAACCGATGGACAGTCTGAAAGGACGATCCAAACCCTTGAGGATATGCTGTGTGCTTGTGTTTTAGATTTTGGTGGAAGTTGGGATGATCATCTGCACCTGGCAGAGTTCTCCTATAACAACAGTTACCATTCAAGTATTGGTATGCCACCGTTTGAGATGCTTTACGGTAGACGATGTAGAACCCCGGTGTGTTGGGGTGAGATTGGTCAGAAGGAAATGGGAAGCCTAGAAGTGGTTCAAGAAACGTCTTCAAAGTTCGATCAGATCAAAGCAAGAATGAAAGCCGCTCAAGACAGACAAAAGTCGTATGCGGATAAGCGGCGACGACCGATTGAGTTTAACATTGATGACAATGTGATGCTTAAGGTCTCGCCTTGGAAAGGAATTATCCGTTTTAGAAAGAGGGGGAAGTTGAGTCCAAGGTACATTGGACCGTTTAAAATTTTAGATCGTGTGGGGGAAGTAGCTTATAAGCTGGATTTACCCGATGAGTTAGAAGGAATTCATTCAACCTTCCATGTTTCTCATCTGAAGAAGTTTCTAGCTGATGACACGTCTCACGTGCCATTGATGGAGATTGAGGTTGATGAACAATTGAACTACATCGAGCAACCCATAGAGATTGTCGATCGCAAGGAGAAGCAGCTTCGTCATAAGGTTATACCTTTGGTGAAAGAGATATGGAAGCATCGCAAAGGATCAGATGCTACTTGGGAAGCTGAGGACGAGATGCGCAAGTTCTACCCTAATCTGTTTAAGTAGATAGTTAGGTTTCGAGGACGAAACCTCTTTAAGGAGGGAAGACTTGTAACATCCTAAATATTATAATGTTAAATAAAGAAATTTACGTTTAGTGATTTCGCGTTATTAATTAATTAATATCGAGTAAAGAACGGATCATGGACTTAGATTAATTAAGGTGGATTAAGTGGTAATGGGCTTTAGGTCCATGGGCTTCAAGAGGTATAAATACCCTCTTAAACCAACCTAAAACCCTAAACCCTCATTTATATCCATCCTAACCTCTACACACTCAAAAACACACACACACACTTCCTTATTACTATTTACGGCCGAGAGAGAGGAAGAGGGTGAAACGACCAACGAACATCGAATACCAATAAATCTCTCATATACGAGCTAGATACAAGATAACCAAGCAAAACGCGACCAACCGAACGTATAAAATGTATGTTTTGATCCTAAAGTTTACGTTTTTATAAACTTTTAGCCTTGAAACTTAGAACGAGAATAGATCGGGGGTAAACGAAATGTAAAGTTGTAAAATTGATGCTAAAACGAAACTAGTGAACCCTTAAACCTGTGCGAATCGATTAAATGGAAAGATATAGTCTTGAACGTTTAAAGGTCCAAACTTTATGCGCTTTTGGGTCAAGTTTTATCCGAAAATAAACATGAGAACGTTTACGGGTTTGGTCACTATCATCTCCAAGGTTTCACAACGAAACGGATATGAGTAAGGGGTTTTAGAACGAACAGGACCTGCTGCTGAGCAACTTCGCCTACAAGCCAACTTCGCCTACAAGCCAAGTTCACTGCAAGCCAAGCTCGCCAGCAGGAAACTTCTCCTGCAATGTAAGTTCGCCTAAGGTTTAACTTCGCCAAGTTAAATTCGCCACTGGTCAACTTCGCTGATGCCAATTTCGCCTAATGATAACTTCGCCAAGTTAACTTCGCTGAATGATAAATTCGCTTAATATTAAGTTCGCCAAAAGTTAAGTTCGCTGGGAAATAAATTAAAATCCTAGTGAAAAATGTGTTAAGACAGTTAATGTCAATGCTACGGA
Organism: Bidens hawaiensis; assembly: GCF_021521415.1. NCBI lineage: Eukaryota > Viridiplantae > Streptophyta > Magnoliopsida > Asterales > Asteraceae > Bidens > Bidens hawaiensis. The sequence continues at coordinate 985,463 of NW_027491256.1, forward strand.
CGAGACGAAAGAAATGAAAGATATTCCTATTGTGCGCGACTACCCAGAAGTATTCCCTGAGGATCTTCCGTGGTTGCCACCAGAGCGAGAGATAGAATTTCAGATAGATTTAGTACCAGGAGCCCAACCTGTCTCGAAAGCGCCTTATCGTCTAGCACCGTCCGAGATGAAAGAATTGATGTCCCAACTGCAAGAACTTCTCGACAAGGGTTTTATCAGACCGAGTGTTTCTCCGTGGGGCGCACCGGTTTTGTTTGTGAAGAAAAAGGATGGGAGTATGAGAATGTGCATAGACTATCGCGAGTTAAATAAGCTTAAGGTAAAGAATAGATATCCTTTGCCAAGGATTGATGATCTGTTTGACCAACTGCAAGGTTCAAGCTGGTTCTCACAAATAGATCTCAGATCAGGCTATCACCAGCTAAAGGTGAAAGAGGCAGACATCCCTAAAACAGCGTTTCTAACGCGGTATGGACACTAAGAGTTCCTCGTAATGTCATTCGGTCTAACGAATGCTCCTGCAGCATTTATGGACATGATGAATAGGGTGTGTCGGCCGATGTTGGATAAGTCAGTTATCGTCTTCATCGATGACATACTGATTTATTCAAAGAACGAGACTGATCATGCTGAGAATTTGAGAGAGGTATTGGAAGTTCTGAAGAAAGAGAAGTTGTACGCTAAGTTTTCGAAATGCGCGTTCTGGTTGTGAGAAGTGCAATTTCTAGGTCACGTGATCAATCCTGAAGAGATTACCGTGGACCCAGCTAAGATTGAAGCGATAACAAATTGGAAGACTCCACATAATCTGACTGATATACAAAGCTTCCTAGGGTTAGCTCGACCCCAGCCAGGGGCTCTGCCCCTTAGACCCTGCTAGGGGCTGTCGCCCCTAGAACCCCGCTGCCAGGGGCGCTGCCCCCGGACCCCTGTTCGTTGTGGGTTATAATTGAACTAGAAACACGATATATATACCGATAGATGATTGATACGTGTATTGTTATACAGTTAGTCATGCACAGCTCAAGACGGGAATAACAATTAACGGTGAACGTAACCGTGTTCAGGTGAGTTCTAGCCCCATTTATGTGTTATGTTTTCGGGGCTGTGTGCATACTCAATATGTTTGTTAATACGCTTATCCTAAGAGATAAGTGTATGCCTTATGTGAATAATGTGAAATGTATGAATGATTGCTTGATGGTACGTGAACGATCTTCGGATATTGCACGTACTGTCAGGTTGTAACGCTATATATAAGGTAAGTATGATATGTATGCTTATGTGTATGAACGTGATAAAGTTAATAAAAGAAGGAAAGGATGGTTGTATGGTTACGAAAAGGGTACCGAGCCCTAATAATACTCGAGGTATGATGTATGGTTGTATGGTAACGAAGAGGGAATAGAGCCCTAATACTACTCGAGGAAGGAGGGTACCGAGCCCTAATAATACTCGAGGAATGTAGGGCGTAATGCTCTTTATAACGTAAGATATGAAAGTAACTTAGTATAAAAGAAAGTATGAAAGTATGAATGAAAGAATATAAGTTTGAGTGTATTGTATAATTTATGATTAACTAGAACTCAATCAACGTAGCTGACTTTTAGTATGCACGCAGGTGAGTAGGATGAGGCAGCTCGCTTGAGGAGACACGTGGCATTGAATAAGAGGCTGGCATTAGAAGGCTCAAGACGTGATATGTTTTAATTACTTTGTTTTTGAAAGACAAGTTGTTTGTTTAAGACAAGTTTTGGATTGTTACGAAATACTTTATGAAAGTTTTTAATGTTCCGCGAATGTTTTAATTAACTCTGATATTTAGAACTGCGTTTATGAGTAAATCCAACACGAAAGTAGGGCTACCGGTAACGGGGCCTTACAACGTGGCGGGACACGTGGCGAACGTGTGGCCACGTGGCAAGCCACGCGTCTCGTTGTCAGACAACCCATCACGATTCGCGATGGGTCTTGTCTTCTGATCCATCGCCTATCGCGATGGGTCAGGAAAACAGAATTTTCAATTTAAACCCTAAGGTTTGGATTTTGACAGTTTTGATCCCTTAACTTAGGAAACTTGTCGTTTTGAACCCGAAACTTTCATGATGTTACACAGACCTTTGCACTTGGAATTCAACAATTAATCATAGAGTATAACTCACAACCCTGAAAGAAACAAAAAAAGCAACCGCAAATCTAAGATACAAAATCCAATTACTAAGCGGCACCACCTGCAAATCGGCATCACCTGGAACCACCGGTTATCGTTTTGTTACACAATAGTTTGCAAATCAACGCCACATGTAGCCACTTGGTTCAACAATCGATTGAAATCTAAGAAAATGCATCGTCGGACTGTTACACACTCTTGTACCAATCAAAAACCAAGTTTATTCCTTAAAAAAATGTTTTCAGATCTAACTTGCTGAAACATCATATTTATCCCGAAAAGGTTTCTCCGGTGATGTTGATGATTTTTTTAATGTTGATGGTAATGTTTTGATGATGACCATGAACAAAGGGGAAACAGGGTGTGGCCGGTGGTTTCTCTATTTTCGGTTGATGAGATATGCCATGTTTGTCACAAAGCATGCTTTGACTCTTTGGGGTAGCATACACTACATAGTAGAGAGCTCATGGGGTTTAAGTACTGACACAATTTGGTTAGGGATGCTCTTTTTGACATATTCAGGTGGTCCAAGATTTTTGTTAAGACAGAAGAACTTGAGAATTTTTTAGCGACCCCTCGGAAGGAAGGTAAACACTTGGACTAGCTAACATTTTGGTATTTAGGTGGATGAGAGGGAACACACATGTGTAGATCAAACATGGGTTTCCCCTCTTGTGGGCTTGCGGAGTAGTGTTATCATGATGGTTCAGGCCGCGTTAAAGCCTGCTTTAGGCATAGTTACCAAACATGTGAAATTGTATCTTGACAACCAATATCTGATCATACATTTTGTGTTTGATACTTTCGGTTTCCTTGCGCCCATTGTTGTAAAAATCTCAACAATGCGTCGATTAATCCCCGATTAATCGCTAGTTGCTATCCCACCGACCTGTTACTGATTAATCATTAGTTGGTCAAAATCAGTCAAAATTGAAGATTTCATATATAAAATTTGGAATATATAAGTATATTTTAAAAAATACCTATAAATTTCAATTCAATTACTCCATATTAATCGTTAGTCCTTACCCTACAGTCTGACTAGCGCTTCACGTGTTTTATAACACTGCTTGCGTATGAACATGTAAACCTACTTAGTCGTGTTCAAAGGGTGATGAATAGCTATGTTGTGATCACAAATCTAGTAATGTAATTTTTTAACGACTTTGTTTTGCTATTCAGAATTGGCTAGCGAAAATTTGTTGCTCGTTTGCCTTCAATTCGATGTGAAAAATGGCAAAATAGTTTTTAGATATTTAAAAAAAAAACGAGTGTTACAAATTGTACTGAAATCTGGCCAAATACTATAGTACAGTATACATATTTATATATTGAAGTCATACGTCTATTACAATGATGATAGCCTTTCCAACTTACTTTCTGTATTAAAATAATTCTTTTTTTTTTTTTTTGAACGACCAACTAAGTAACGTCGGGTACTCTGTACGCGGCCGTCATTGGCTAAAGGTAGCCCGAGCCGGCCACTAGTCCGGACGGACGAAGCCCCTAGCGGTCCACCTATTGAGGGATTCACCGGATAAAACCCGACTCCCACGCCCGCCAAATGGCACGACAGCGAGTAGCCGGTAAAACTGGGTGAGATCAGGACTCGAACCATGGCAAGCCATAGTCATCCCTCATATCTCCCATATAAATTGGTGGTAGTGAGGTTTGAACCCCCTACCTCTCACTAGTAAAGTGAATGTTCTACCATTGAGCCACAACCAATTTAATTGTACAACAAATGGTTTCTTTTAATATATTTATATATTTTTTTAATTTTAATTTTATTTATGCTAAGAAAGTTAATAATATATTTAAGATTCGATGATGAAAGAGCTTTATAAATAATGAGATGTTATAATCTAATTTAAAGGCTCTTTGAGTTTTGTGAAACCCATGACCCGCTTATTTTATTAATATAAAATTGTTCCTTAATTATAAATATTTTTTTATAATAAGATATTAACTTTTAGTATATCCTATTTTATAGGATTTTTATATCAAATATTTGGTGAGATTAATTTTTAATTTAATGAAATGTTATTACCCGTTTAAGAGCGATATGTGTTTGGCGAAACCCATATCCGTGAATTCGTATCAAATACATAAGAAACCTCAATTTACAAATAAAATAATCTAGTGTCTTTAGAAAATGTATAAAGCAACCAAAGAGTTTTTAAAGGTTTCGTTTATATAAATTATAGATTCGATTTTATTATTAGTAATCGTACTTAAAAAGTTTTATACAAACATTATTTTCGTCCCACGTACTATCAGACAATTAAATAAGTTCACCTAAACTATTAATAGTAACATTAAAATTTAGTACGATAAATACATAAAATAAAAACATCAATAGTCATAAGTAAACACGTAAAAAGTAGTCCTATTAATAAATTAATATACAATATTATGAAGATGGGTCAAGTTATTCTACAAATGGTAACAAAAATGAGAAGTGTGAGAAGCCATAAATAATTGACATATGTCAAGTGAGGACCAAAAGAAAAAGGGTATAGAGGTAATTGTACACATTTTCTCTCTTCACATGCAAGACACATGTTAATACCCTAAACATTTTAGAACGTTTATAACTTTTTCGTATGATATTTAAAAAAAATATATATCACCATAATAACATGTGTTTTTTTATCTTTAATATGAGTATGATTTTTGTTATATAAAATTTAAAACAAAAATCACGTCATTGTGTATTTTCGCACACCATTGTGTCTTTTCGCTTATCATTGTGTCTTTTTCCGTCATTGTGTCTTTTCGCACACCATTATGTCTTTTTTCGTCATTGTGTCTTTTCGCTTATCATTGTGTCTTTTTTCGCACACCATTGTGTCTTTTTTCATCATTGTGTCTTTCCGCACACCATTGTGTCTTTTCGCTTTTCATTGTGTCTTTTTTCGTCATTGTGTCTTTTCGCACACCATTATGTCTTTTCGCTTATCATTGTGTCTTTTCGCACACCATTGTGTCTTTTCGCACACCATTGTGTCTTTTTTCGTCATTGTGTATTTTCGCTTATCATTGTGTCTTTTTTCGTCATTGTGTCTTTTTTTCGGCCATCATTATGTCTTTTCGCACACCATTGTGTCTTTTTTCGTCATTGTGTCTTTTCGCACACCATTGTGTCTTTTCACTTATCATTGTGTCTCTTTTCATCATTGTGTCTTTTCGCACACCATTATGTCTTTTTATCTAATACATAAAACACAATGCTTAATACATGTTACACAATAACTTGAAACGTAAAACACAATGGTGAATACGTATAACACAATGACTTGCGTAAAACACAATGAAAACAACATATTACACAATGACACAATGAACAACATAAAAACACAATTAAAAAAACCCATTAATTTTTTATTTATTTTTATATAACAATATGATACTCATATTAAAGATAAAAAAACGCTTATTATTGTGGTGATTTTTTTAAAAATAATTTCGTATGAAAAAGTTATGGACATTTTAAAATGATTGGGGAATTGACATGTGCCTTGCATGTGGAGAGAGAAAGTCAACAAAGATGAGTTATTACATTCATGCCCTTTTCATCAATTTTTATTTATTAAATTAATCTCAGTCATTCAAATCTAATATCAATTGACTGGATTTCTTCTCATCATTCTCATTTTGTTGTCCTTTGTATTTTAACTTTACTTTATGAAGATTTACTAAAGAAAATAAAAACATCATTTGTTATGTTATTTTATTTTATTTTATTTTTTTTTCTATAAGCAACTATATGACCTAAAATAGTGAATTTTTTTTTTAAAATGATACATGCAAGCTTCAAGCTACGTGTTTCATTTTGACTAGCAGAAGAGCTCGTACTTTGCGGCAAGTACACCGGAAGTAATACTAAAATAATAAACGAAATAAGTACATTTGGTTCAAGTTTGTGACTACATGTATAAAAGATTAAAAAAAGAAACAAATATCAAAACCAAAACAATCCGCCAATTGTTCTTTAGAAGAATGTGTCACCGTGGATTTGCTTGTCGCCGTCACTGCCCTGCCCGCTTGTTACCTAAACCTCAAACATCCAGGTTATATCTCTTTTAGTCCATTTTGACCAAAAAAAGTGAGAGAAAATTCTTAAAATGGCCCTTTTTAAGAGAGAGAGTGTGAAAAATAGCCCTAAATTTCAAAATATTCCTAAAATGGCCCGTCAAATTTGGATTGAGGAGACGAGATCTGGAAAAATCCTTAGGCCAATAAAATTCTGACAGGTGTCAAAATCCGACGGATTTTTTAAAAATATTGGGGACTAGTCCATATTTTCCATTAAAAGTTCTTCTTAAAATACAGTCTTTTCCGACGGTCTTTTAATGTTTCCTAAATGGTCCCCTCAACTTCCAAAAACATGGGAAATTGTGCAATCAAATTCAGTCTTTCAAGATGCATTTAGGGTGAATTTGTATCAAGAAGACGAGTTAGTAGTTTATTTCCTCTGTGTTGAAATCTAGTCCACACCTTCAAAATTTATTACTAATCCGTCTACACCGACAATATTTTATGCGATTCCGTCTATTTCGACATGATCATCCAAATAATATACATGAGTTATCTTCATCATCTTTCCATTCATACAACTTGCGGAACTGAACAATGTACTCGTTTCCAAACGTTGAGATTATGTTGCCGTCATAATAGGATCCAACGAACCCGGGACCCATACCAATAACTTCCACTTGATCACCCCTTTTAAACTTCATGATTTGATTCGAGATTAGAGTTTGATGAAAATATGTTAATGAATTATTGAGGATTGAGGAAGATGATAGATATAATGTAAATATGGACGGACAATTAAGAATATCCTACATACTCGTTTCCTTCGTACAAATTTTAAATATTCGTGTCTTGAAAGACAAATTTGTAATGCACATTTTTCCATGAGTTCAAAATTTGGACGATCGAGATAAGAATCTTTAATAAACCGTTTGGCAAGACAACTTTTTAATATTAAGATTCGTGAAGAATATGGACGTGTACCTCAATCTTTTCAATCTTTTCAAAAATATGATTCCCTTAGTTCAAATTTATCAAGTAAGTGTCTTAAAAAACACAATGAAATGACACATTTTTTCATGTCTTTAAATTTGTAGGGGTTAGATAAGAAATTTAAATAATACGTCTGGGAAGAAAGCTTTGGAAAATAAATTTTAGTCCAAAAATATGGACGGGTCCCTCAATATTTATAAATTTATGGTCTTATTGGTACAAATTCACCCTAAATGCGTCTTGAAAGACTGAATTTGATTGCACAATTTAACATGTTTTTGGAAGTTGAGGGGACCTTTTTGGAAACATTAAAAGACCGTCGGAAAAGACTGTATTTTAAGAAGAACTTTTAATGGAAAATATGGACTGATCTCCCAATATTTTTAAAAAATCCATCGGATTTTGACACTTGTCAGAATTTTATTGGACTAAGGATTTTTTCAAATCTCGTCTGCTCATTCCAAATTTGATAGGCCATTTTAGGAATATGTAAAAATTTAGGGCTATATTCCACACTCTCTCTCTCTCTCTCTCTCTCTCTTAAAAAGGGTCATTTTAAGAATTTTCACAAAAAGTAAACTCTTGCTTCAAATCAACTTTAATCCAAAAAAAGTCAAAACCGGCATAATGTTAAAAAGATTGTTTAACATAGTCATTAGTTAGACCATGGTATGCGAGTGGACATTGTTTTGCCTAGAAAGTTAGAAAAACAACTTTTTTTTGTTACACCAGAGGGTCGTCTACAATCCAAATGGAGAAGTTGTTTCAAACTTGTAATTGTTTCAGACTCAATACGACATAAACAACCAAAATACCTTATACCCGCAATGCAAAATCTGAGTTGTTATCAAACTCACAAGCCACATCAGACACGTTTACAAGCTACCTAAACTGCCATGTGATTATTAATTATCAAAACCGACAAATCGATTCTGCTTTTGGTGACCTTGTAGATACTAAAATGAGATGACTAATGACCCCACAATGAAATTAAAATCAAAACCTTCCTTCTGTGCAGATTTACTCCTACAGTTAATATATTTATACATTTTTTACCAAATTACTAAATTGCCCCTAATCCTTTAACAAAGCTAAAGAGACAAATATGCAAACTTGTTTCTTTCATCAACTTAAAGTCCAAACTTTTTGCGGATTTTCCACGGTGTCCGTACACATATTTGCCCAAAATGCCCCCGCACAGATTTGGCCATAAGAGAGTTGCAGGTCCTACCAATACACACACACACACAAGATAAACTTTACAAAGAGTACCAAAAAAAAAAATCGAAGAGATTATTTTGGTTTCTGATTTTGTCAATATAGATACGTCTAAATCCAGTGATGAACACGTATCAACTTAAACATATCCAAACTATGAAATTAAAAACCGAAAGCCCTCCAAGTACGAGTAAGAAACTAAATATTATGTTTCATAACAAAAATTCAGAATGCGAAACTATTAACATTAAAATATTATAAGTGAGTCCTATCTTTATAGTAAACGAACCCGGCCCCGCAGTTACATTTCTATTACTCCACCTCCTGAAACAAAAATTGGTAGAAGAAAATTAATGAAGGTATATTTCTAACTTCTTACCAATTCTTCATCCCTAATTTATTTTCCTTTTGACACCAAAATGATGAGGCTGAGATCGGTGTCACAGCTCTTTAATAATAATCAGTTTGAGCCAACTTGAGTTGGGCCTAGCTCGGCTTAACTCGACTCATTTATAGCCCTGGTTAAATACCTTCTGTTCACTTTTGCCTTGGGATGGACCTTTATATATGCACCAAGTATCGTGAACAACATAATGAGCACATGTTTAACAATACAACAATACTTCCAAAAAAATATTTTATTCACAACATGAGTTTAAAAGAAAATAAACTTTATAACTTAAAGATTAAAAATAACAAAAATACAAGGTATTTAGGAATGTTAAGAAAAACTTGAATTCTAATAATATAACATTATGTATGTGGTAAACATATTTGCAACATCTTTATACTCAAGCAGAATGTTAAATCATATAATATTGACTTTTTGAGCAGCGTCTCAATACAGTAGATAGGATCATCATATTTTCATTTTTTCAAGATTTAGGAAAACACAACAAAAAAAGAAGTATAACTTATATTTCTAAAGTCACAAATGAACATGTTTCACTTTAAAGAGTCAAATTATTTGTAAATTTTGTAGAAGATAACTAACTTTGGACTCTATAACAAAATCCACATCATTATCAACTATTGTACCATAAAAATACACAAGGAACAATAGCAAAACATTGACCCGTTCATAGTCGAACGGGTCGATGTGTCGACTCTAAAATAATCAATGAGGCTATGATCATTGATTTGTGAACTACAAGTTTATTTTATCTTTCATCAACCTATTTTAAGTAATATGGATAACACAAACTGACCTGGCTCAGGCTTGTATGTTTTCATTTTTATTTTTAAATTATTCCTTGGTTGCATAGACGCCTTTTATATGAGCATTTGTGTTTGTCAAAAAGATGTTTCAAAATATTAGCCAATAATATGTAATTTGAAAGATAATTTTGTCAAGACAACATACATATGAGATGCCCAATTTTAAAACTGGTTACACCAGAAGTGGTTTTTACTTTTGATGAAACTAACTGACCCAGTTTCACCCGATCAAGAAACCAAAAGAATGTAGAACTAAAAATCTCACCAAAGAAACCTTAAATTGACATGCCGTAGGAAAACGATAAAGAAAAGTACAGAAACCTGACAAACTTGTGACCCTTTTTTTGTGTCTACTCTTAGTGTAGGTCTGGTTTTATATTTTGCTCGAGTATTTGCTGAAATATGTAAAAAATAGTAATATTTTGTGCCATTTCGATTACATTTATAAACGACAAAATATGTTATACCTTTAAGGTGTCGGACCATATTGTATTTATAAACAACTCTATCATGTTTGTCCAAGATGAAAGAGGTTTTACTTGAACTGCAACAGTGTCTCCTATGTTAATAAAAATTACCAAATCGAAACACTAATCTAAAAAGAACAAATCTTGTAAGGAAGAAGCTTGTTTGATTCAATTCATCATCATAAAGTACACAGTCATAATAATAATAATAATATCCACAATCAACAAAAATATCAAAGCAACACAAAATTGAAATAGCACGAGAAACTTACAACTCTATTGGATATGGAATCCATTAATACCACCAATCCATCTACTTTGCACTAACTCAAAACATTGATTTGTCACTATGCGACTTGGAAAACAATATCGGTGGGTACATAAGCGCTTCAACAATAAGAATTTAATCAAAGTCAATAGGCCTACGTTTTTGTAGCAATTAAAAAAGGATTCAGGTGAAAAGGGTCGGTTGGGAGCAACAATTGAAGGGTCGCGAATTGAATTTAAGGAATAATGAATAACAGATGTTACTTAATGTTATGAATGATAATCGGTAACGGAAAAGGAGAACAGGTGGCATCTTGAAATTGTAAAATTACCAATGTGTCCATCTTTATATGTAATATAGATAAGTAGCTCAAATTGGCAAGCAAAGACGTATGTAGTTAATAAAGCATATTTTACAAGTTAACCGAGCTCACCAAGGGAGTGAAACATGCCTTCTCGGTTTAGTAATTGATCTTATCCGCGACACGAAATCAACATTAATAATGTCAAAAGCATCAAACATCATCTCACAAATATACACAAACACACTTTCCCTTGATTACAACACAACCGACAATAACAACTTTTACTTCATGCTTTGAAGTTATCATGACGAAGAAGGTCGTGGCAACCTCTTTGCAATTTCCTGTGAAAAAAAGCTCAGGTCAAATATATATATAAGACTGGTCAATACGACAAATATCAATAAGCTTACTTGTTTCAACAAGAAACATACGTAAGTTAATTCAGTACCTCAAATAGCTGATTGATGTTGTCAGCTGTCTTTGCAGATGTTTCAATGAAGAACATCCCATTCTTTTCTGCATATTCATTTCCATCCTTGGAACAAAACAAGCACAACAATGTAAAACAAGGGCAATTTGGTCATTCTTATAATGATTAGTAGGTTCAAATACGATTACAAATACTACACTATTGTGATAATAATCTATTTTTTTAATAAAATGATTTAAAAGGTTTTATGTGTTCAAGATACATTTATACGAATTCCAGCCAATTTGGCATGTATCCTAGGCCTTCAAACGAACCAAACGTTTAGTGAATCGTTCATTCTGATCATTTAGTTAAACGAATGAACATGAACACATGTCCCATTTGTTCATTTATGTTCTTGAATGTTCATTAGGTTCGTTCATTTACACTCGCTCACTTAAATCCGTTTGTCTGTTCGTTCGCTTATGTTCGTTAGTTTAGGTTTGTTTAAGTTCTGTACGTTTACGTTCGTATATATATTCATTTAAATTTCTTAGGCCCGTTACAGTTTAGTCTAGTTCTATTAACTTTAGTCACAACAAATTGATGTTCGTTCATTTATGTTCATTTACGTTTGTGAACCGTTCGTTTATACTATTGACGAACGAACATAAACACTGAGAGAACATTCATTTCTCTTAGCAAACGGACACGAACAAAAAGCTCAGTATGTTTAATCTCCGTGTTTAATCGCTTGTTCAGTAAGTTAGAGTTAAGCTAACAACACGAATGTTTCCTTTTAAACCAATGATTTTATACGTATAACCAATTAGAGATAAAAACAAAGCTCGAATCGACCCATTCAATTCAAATAATCCATGAAAAGAAAGCATGTTTCTTACTTGAACCGACACCTCCCGATTATCTTGAAGATCAGCCTTGTTACCAACTAAAGCCAACACAATATCAGGGCTTCCGTGCTTTTGTAACTCCTATATAATATGATAATTTTATAATTGCATTTAAAAGAACAACTAATATATGAACAAATATTAAAAAAATTAGTAAATAAACCTTGACCCAATATTGAGCTTTATTAAATGAGTGAGGATTAGTTATATCATATACAACAACTCCAACAGATGCACCTCGGTAATAGAGTGGGGCCAGTGCTGCATATCTGCATAATAAACAATGAAAGTTAAGTTTTATCATGTTAAAAGTAGTATAATATGACCGTAACAAAAAAATATTTAATCTTGTAATTTTACCTCTCTTGGCCAGCAGTATCCCAAATTTCAAATTTAACTGTTGGTGAGTCTTGTAAAGCTATTGTCTGTGACAAGAATGAAGCTCCAACTGTCACCTGAAATAATAATCAGCTAAGTGGTAAATATAAAAGTCACGGTAGCCTGCAGAAGCTTTACCTGTTATATAAAGTAGCAGATAATATAAAAACTATATAATCAATCTTAATTTTTTTTAAGTGAAAACTGAAAAGGAATAATATTATAGCAACCTTGGATGTTGGATCGAACTGACCACGGACGAAGCGAAGAACAATGCAGCTTTTTCCAACACCAGAGTCGCCTAATAGCACCAGCTGTAAATTAAATAAAAAAAGTGTTGTCGATAAATTCGTAGTGTGGATAAAGTCATTGAATAAAAGAGCAAACAAACATACCCCGTAGAAAGGAGTAAATATTAATTTAAAGCTACACGTATTATATTATAGTTAATCCTGCATTACTGCTGACAATTCATTGATGCAAGGTTATATTAGGAAAACATCATACTTCACAAGCTGTGAATGAATTATGCCTACTATGATTCCCATTTAACCATTTTCTTTTTCTGTTATCATCTAAAGCGATCATGACTATAAGTTATTGAATATTCAGCTAAAATAGTAAGAGATCTCGGTACAAGACTTATTTCAGCAAGCAGCATACTATTTCCATTTAGTTAATTAAACTCTGTTCAAAATGTAATGTCATTTTAATGGTAATGAAATTAGTATTTTTTTTAGGAAGGTTTCCATTTTACACAGAGGTTAGTCACGAACTTCGAATATAGAAGATTATCCAGGAAACGACCTCAAAGGACATAAATCATAAAGCTGCATCATAACTTTTTTCACATTAAGCTTCATCATGCTATCATAAGATAGGCAATGAAGAATTACGGGCGTTAGGGATTAGAAAGTTCAGGGCAAAGATGATCAATAAGTATACTGAATAAATTCTTTAAATCGTGTACAAATGCACTTTCGATAAAAATCCTTTATTTTTATTGCCTTTGGGATAATTCAAGAAATAACACTTCCAAATTTAAGCACGAGCATTGAAAAACTGTCATTTATAACAGTCATGAATGTCGGTTAATAAATAATCGTGTCATTCATTTATGAACTAATACAGTTATGGTCATCAGCTTGGTGGTTAGCCTAAATAAGCTTATGTTGATGCACATCAGTGAATATGGTAATCAACACCTACCCTGATCAACGACTAGACCGTTCCCATATAAGCTAACCAACCTTTCAAGTCTTTGCGTAGTGTCTAGAATTCAGTTCAGTTTATAAAACTCACACCACCTAACTTAACTTAAAAGCCCTTTGGTCTCATTCTGTCACACTAAAATCACCAACCGGTCCGTTTGCGTGAGATTGTGAAAGAATTAGAGCATTGCAACACGGTCCATGATGAAACAACTAAGTTATTTAAAGAGAGTAATAAATTCCAGCTTTTTGTTAGTAAACTTATTTCACAGGCTTGGGCAGACATAGTCTCGTGATATCGAACGAACGAACGCCTATTAACAAACCTAATCAAACTTATAAGGCATTATGCCCATTTGCCATATGTATGGTTGTAAACACTAGTTTTTAATGAATACATACAATATATATATATATATATATATATATATAGTTTATTAACTATATTATGAAAGTGTAAGAAAGCAAGTACCTTAACACGTAGATTTTTGGCATCTGCAGAGTCAGCGTTAAGTCCACCTATCCGACCCGCACTCCTATCTGCAATAAACTCAACCACAAAATACAAATTAATATAAAAAGATATCGAAATTAGAAGTCAAATTCAAGAGTGGATCGAATGAGTAAAACCCAAACCCTAAATTAAGGAATACCTGGAAGGGAGGAGGAACAACCCATGTTTGCTTGATCGATTCGATTCGGTTTTATTTGGTTTATAGAAATGTTTGTATTTTCCTCAGCTGATTGTCTTTTCTTTCTTGTTTTCACGATCCTTACTTTTGGTTGTGTTTTTGTACGATGATTTTTTAATCTCTATATACTTTTTAGAGTTGTGGTATATTTTAATTTTAATCATACCATAAAATCCTAAGTTATATGATATTTAGTTTTAGGATAGAGTTGCTATACATGTTCGAAAAGGGGCGTTAATCGATGGTCAAATGACACGGAGTGATGGTTAAAATTTTAAAATTTTAGGTCTTATATTTGAAACATGATTCAAAAGGGACTTTTCACGATGATAGGTTCTCTCATTAATGGTGTTTCTGGATGAGTTAGACATGTAATGTCAAAATTAGGATGGACGATTGGAATCTCGTCTAAGAAAGACTCATTCAGATAGTGAATGTAGTTTTAAACACAATTAAAAAAAAGGTGTTTTTTGTGTGCCCACTAATGTTGTATCTTAACGTTTCTTTACTTATTTCTCCCTTTTTTTTCTTGTTTTTTCACTTCCTTTAATTGCTTTTAGTTATATAATCTTGAATCTATTACGATCGTGTGATGCGTATGAACGATCTACGTGTATTTTATCAAGGTGATGGCATATAGGTCTATTATATTACAAGTAATTTGAACAAACCATTGCGGTAAATTAAAATGCATCATTGTAATCGTACAGTTCGTTCACGCGTCAGACTTGGACAACTTAGATGCACTGTTGTAATGAGTTGGACGCACTGTTGTAACGAGGGAGATGAATTACCGTATCGAATTATACAACATAGATGCATCGTTGTAATGAGTTGGACGCACTGTTGTAACGAGCTAGATGGATTGTCGTATCAAATTATACAACATATATGCATCGTTGTAATGAGTTGGACGCATCATTATAATTGTACGGTTCATTTATGTGTGAAATCTGGACAAATTTGATGCACAATTGTAAAAATAGACACACAATTGTAGCTAATTAATCAACACATAATTGTAGTATTTTATTATTTCATATAACACACACACAAATACCAACGTAAAACTCAATATTTTGTAAGAATGAATGGTCCCATTCAGACTATCTTCATCAACAATCTCACAATCTCAATCTCATATTATAAAATTATTTTCTCTCTCTTCAATCTACAAAATTTAACCCACTCCAATCTTTTACTTCCATTAACAACCCAATCTGATCCTTTTTTTATTAAATAAATTCAATTTATAATTAGTTTTGATTAACTATATAAATATAATTAAGTAATTATATAGAAAACTAGTGGTTCAAATAAGATAATTCAATAATGGTTAAAACTAAAATTTTATATAAAAAATACGATTTTTTAAACAAACTCCATTTTTAACGAAATTTATACCGGAATGCTAAAAAAAACTAAGTAAGACTGTGTTTTTAGATTTTTTTAAAAAGTCAAATATAATAAGTTATAAAACAAAAATCAATATATATATATATAGGGTAAGGATCCTAAGAGAACCCTTTGCAAATTGAGAACTTTGAGAACCATTTTGGACCACTAAAAACACATTTAAAAAAATATTTAAAAAATCATAAAACAAAAAATAATAAAAATTTTTAAAAAGTCAAAAAACCAAAATTCTTATATTTCATTCCGGTTTCATTAAAAAAAATAAAAAAATACAAAAAAATACAAAAAAACGTCGTATTATACACATATGTATAATTTTATATAATCTTTAGTTACGTAATATACACATATACACAGTATCATTTATCTTAAATTATACACATGTGTACAAAAAAAACATGTAAATATACATATATGTATATATTATACATATGTGTATATAATTTAGCTAAACCGAGTTTTTTTTATGAAACCGGGATGATAAAATAAGAATTTTGGTTTTTTTACTTTTTTGATTTTTGTGTTTTTTTTATTTTATGATTTTTTTATTTTTGAGTTTTTTGTGGTTCAAAATGGTTCTCAATTTTAAAAATGTTCTCTCATGATCCTGACCCTATATATATATATATATATATATATATATATATATATATAATGTTATGAATTAAAAAGGAAAAATCAAAATAAAAAGTAACAAATAGAAATGTGACATGTGTGAATGAGACAAACAAATTGGGTTCGCAATCTGGTTTGCCATTCCGATCGAGATTGCCCCCTTTACTCCTTTTTTCTTTTTTTTTATTCTCAAAATCTCAAGATTGCAATCTTGAGAATGCCAATGGTTCTAGTCTCATGTGGACGAAAATGGTATAAAGTAAATAATA
Organism: Bidens hawaiensis; assembly: GCF_021521415.1. Taxonomy (NCBI): domain Eukaryota; kingdom Viridiplantae; phylum Streptophyta; class Magnoliopsida; order Asterales; family Asteraceae; genus Bidens; species Bidens hawaiensis. Next base: position 1,002,040 of record NW_027491256.1, read on the forward strand.
GTTAGACAACTTTTTGTGGAGGGCTTCGTTGCATTTCCACGTCATCGCCATATAGTAACGGGGCTTTGAAGCCCCTCTCCATACCACTTTGTTGTGATTTAAATCCCCTTTACTGTATCATTATATATACATATGTTAGAAAAAGAGTACAAAGTTGGAAAGTGCCCCACCACAAAACACCTACGTCGCCTGGCCTAGCCACACCACCCCAACCCTTTCTGCCCATTTGAAACCGCTCCCCTTGACAATGTTCTAAGGGGTTACCGCCCCCAAACTCGCCCGTAGAGGATAGTATTATATGCTTGCTTCACTTAACGATAAATTTTTTTCCCTGTTTTCTCTATCCCCTAGGTCATTAACACAATATTTCGCTTAATCGGTTTATTCTCGATATGTTTTTTTTCCCACAACATGCTGAACCGATGTAGTGTTGTTTACCTGAAATCTGAATCTTCCTGTCGAAAAATATATGTATTTTTTTTGTTTTACTTTCAATTTGTATCTATATTATGCTAGTCTATATGCCCGTGTGATATACGAGCTGAAAAATCTAATGTTAAAACATATTAATTAGTATATATTATCTATGAAATTTTAAAGATCAAATAAATATGTATTAAGTAACTTATAAATGATAAAAAATTTAAAAATATTTAAACAATTATTACAAAGTATTTTGGCATCCAAGATTTCTAAGTATTTTGGCTTATCACATAATCGCATATATATATATATATATATATATATTCATTTAACTAATTTTGAAAGGGTGCTGCTAAACGTACCCCTTACTCCATTTTTACTAAATATACTCCCCCATGAACTTATTACATAAATTAACATTAGCTCTTGACATTATTTATATACATATTAATTCTCTACAACATTACTTTCATTTGATAACATCCACTACATATATCAAATTAAAAACTATCAAGTATTACTATTAATTTATTTTTTTAATATTAATACTTTTAATATTAATATTATAAATATTTATAATATCTTTTATTAATTTTAATAGTATATATATTTATAATATCCTTATTTTACCACTTTATCTTTTACAAAATAAACCCTAAACCCGAAACCGAACCCTAAACCCTAAACCCGAAATCCGAAACCGAACCCTAAACCCTAAAACCGAAAACCTAAACCCGAAACCCGAAAACGAACCCTAAACCCTAAAACCAAAACCCTAAACCCTAACCCGAAACCGGGCCTAAACCCTAGAACCAAACCCAAAACCGAAACCCAAAAACCTAAACTCGAAATCATAAAAAGAAAACGCAACTTGTAAAAAAAATAATATTAAATACTTACTTTTGTGCTGATTTGGTAATTATATGATTTCAAGGGTTAATATGAAAGTTGGTTTTTCTAGGGGTACATTTAGCTTAGCCCTTTTGAAAACCCAAATTACTGTTAAGTCTAAATATAAGTAATTCTTTTTCATTGACTTTTATTTATAATGTTAAACATAGAGCAATGAACAACGCCAAATAAATAAGATAAACAATTAATAACAGCTTGTAGGTATTGTATATAACCAACATTAACAACTCATACATAATCATAATTCATAACATTGTCAAAAACATTGACAGTACATAAAATGAGAACATTAAAAACATGTTTGGGATTGAGTTTGAAAATCCTTATTGGCGTTTTCAAAAAGCCAATAAGTTAAAATATGTTTGACAATTACGAAAATCTTTTTTATTTTAGTTTTTTGAAATGGTTAAAAAACAGTTTTATAAAAGCCTCAATTTTTGGCTTTTCTAAACAGCTTTTTGGAAAAGCCAATAAGCATTTTTCAAACTCAATATCAAACATGCCAAGTCATAGAATGTCTAAACCATACATACCTCGAAACAACAAATGCTAGCGTTTTCACAAGTTAAACCAAACCAACCAAAATTACATAAGAGAAGTACTAATATAATGATTAATATTTAACTTATTCAATTCACACTATTATGATTTAGCTTACAATAAGATCATCGAACTTTTGACCAGAAAGAGCATTTAGAAGTGCCTGAAATAAGTTACATCACACCAGACATTTCCCTCAAATGAATTAACCATTTAAGTATTATCTTCATTATTAATATTTGCATCTGTGTAGGCCTCCAATATAGATCATATGCAAACAGCCATCCCTGCACACACAATATTAATAAATAAATCAATAATATGAAATTCACTTGATAAGACTATATTTTTGTTTACCTGCATTAACCAAAAAGCATCATCACCACTTTGCATTTCATTAAAAGTTGCAGCAGCAGTGAAGAAATATACTCGGGGTCATATGTTGGTGGCATGTTCTTATGGGATGTATCACTATAAAAATTAAAAACGCCATCTAAAATTGGTAAAGAATAATAAATAGCAATCTATGCGTTTATAAAATTTACCATTTGTAAATGTAATCGAGCCGGGGGTCTCACCGGAAGCGGCCTCTCTATCCTTATGGGGTAGAGGTAAGGCTGTCTACATCTTACCCTCCTCAGACCCTACTATAGCTTTGCTATTGGTGGGATATACTGAGTACGATGATGATGATGATGACCATTTGTAAATGTAGTTACAAGTATAATTCAATATTACAAACCTGAGCACGAGCTTCAGATGACTTTTACTCAATCTCCTAAAAAAGAATCTCCTTTATTCACAAGAATATTTTGTTATACATAATCACTTTCAAATCACACATCCAAACAATCCCGTAATGTATGACAAAAAAATGTTATTCAGCCACCTGTCCTCCCAATCTAAAACGGGCTCAAACTGTTAGCCCTAGGACTCATCACATTAGAGGTGGATTTAGATGTTAACACAGGAGAATCAAAATCAATTGGATCCTTTGTGATAAGAAAATCATCTACCACTACGTCTGCAATATACTGAACAATTTAATATAATGCGACAACACATACATGTTTGATGAGAAAAGGGTATTTTGGTAACTAATACTTACCTCTCCTAAGACAGCCATAGACATATAGGCGGCCGCCAACGAATGCAGAAGCATGCCTATCGCGCCGCATGAGTTACATAAAGGAATCTTTGGTTTGATTTTGCCCTTGCTATTATAATTGTGTGTAAAAGTCACCATCCCATGTCTATCACCAAACACCACTAGCCAACTGCATATGTATTCACGTTGAAAACGATTTATATATTATTGTCATCAACTAGATTATAATTGATGCTATGAAATATTAATACAATAAAAAGTTGGAAAGTTTGACTGGTTAAACAGTTTTGGGCCAAATGTGTTTTAAGTCAACCCAAACTGTAAAACGTGTGTAGTTAACAAAAACAATGAAGAATCATGACATGATTCGGTGAAACATAAAATAGATTTTTATACAGAGTTTGACCTCCAAAGCTACCACCAAATTTGTGTTGTATTTAAACAAAATCATGGACCAACCAGTCCATATAGCAAAATGTTTAAAAAGTGTGTCAAAATCATATATCTTAATAACTCCTACAAACCTCAATAAGACTTTAAAAATTTTTCTAACAAACATCTATAAAAATGTATTCTAATAGGGTTTTACTAAAATAGAATTGTGATACTTGATATGAAAAATGCACATCGACCAACACTCATTTGATTTGCTTATATTGCCAAAGAGGTAGTTAAGCTATGTACTGTATAAACTTTGATATGCTACTCAGGGGTATGGTATATTAACGGTTTTATAATTTAATCATGTCTAACTAAAAATTACAATCTAATTGCAGGCTCATTGTGCTTTCACATTTTTTCGTTTCACTATCTAAGTACCCAATTCCTTGATTGTCATTTAAGCATACAACGTAATAAAAAAAATACCATTTTGTTGATCAATCATAAAATGCTTAAAAAGTAAGGCTTAATTCGTTTTGCAAAGCAATCTTATAGTCGATTTGTATTTCATAAACAAAACAATTTCATGTTGGCTAAGGTGCAAAAAGGATAGTTGGGCTTATGCGTGATATGGGCTACAACTTAATAAAAGATACTTCTACTGATTCATTCATTTTCTTAGTTACCAAAACACTTGGTTCGCTGCTTTCGTTCTTCATCTTCTACGCTATTTAGGGTTTCAACATTCTTGATGAAACTCATCTTAGTAGCATTCATTTTTTGTGCAATTGATGTTCGTTTCATTAGTTAGTTTTGAAATATTATTCGTCGATTGAATCTGTAATTTGTAATATACCATTTGTATATGTTGATTCTTGTTAATTGGCGAATAAACGCCTTTTGGTTTGGGGTTATACAGTTAAATTTACTGTTTGTAAGTTGTGACTCTTCCTATACCCAAACACTGTATTACCCGACTCGATATAGTGTTTGTGATTCGTTCAGCCGGGTTAATTGAGTAGGGTTAATTTCAACACCCCTAGATTCTAGGTAATTACAGGACTTGTTTAAGAAAATCACTCACAAGTCACAACTACACATACAAAACACAACCTATATACGTAATAACATAACCTTATATGCATATACCTGTTGCTACGACAAAGATAAGACCAATGATAGTGAATAGACTAGTTAGGCTAACAAGCTTCAAGGGTTCAGGTTAACCTAACGCAGGTCGTGGTGTCCCTCTACGTTTGCAAAACGTAGAAGGAGGTTCACTAGTTTGTTGTTGATTGTTATAGTTCACCGAGGATCAAGAACCGTGATGTTTGGGATCGGTTCTCGAATGATGTTCTTGGTGAAGCTATGACGCTATTGAAGTAAGAAAGAAATAAGCTAAGAGCATATTTCTCAAGGAAGAAGAGAATATCAGGGAGAAGGTGTTATCTCCAGATCTTGGTGTGTTCATGTTTATGGCTAAGTCCCCTTTATATAGAAGGAGAGACCAAGCCTTTTATCCAGTGTACAAACAAATTCCCCTCCAGTTTGCTTAGAGAGTTGACCTTCGTGGGCGGGAAGCTTTGGACCGTTGGTCCATGATTAAAATAATAATACTTTATCTGAGCATGTCCCTTGCTCAGAGGGAACAGTGATGTGATCGGTGAGTTGACATCGTACTGTAGCACGTGGGTACTGTTCACGTACTTGTTTACATAAATTTGGGCGGGAAATGAAGCTTTTAACCTTCTAACCTTTTTAGCGTTAATGTGTGAAACCATTTTATTAATTCCTTGAGCTACCCCCGTCATCAGCCCCCCAAGTCAGAGGTGTTTGAGAAGTAGGCTCAAGGGCTTTTGACTTTTACACACATTTTGTTATTGCTTGTAGTCTTCGAGGATTTGTTCAGTTTTGGTTGTTTTTATTGCCCATAGAACATTTTCATGGGAATCCCTGTGATTTCCTTTGTTTTAGCCTGAATGGCATGTCATGGATGATGTTGGCCTTTTAAGGCTTTGTTTATGACTCACAATGTTCTAAGTATTGTGTTTTGGTTGCTTGTCTTGTTAGTTTAATGTGTTTTTAGCTAACTTTCCTTAAGAAGTTTTAGTGCTGCAGTCACTTTAGCTTCAAGACTTCATTAGGTAAAAAGCACATGTTGGCTATCCTTTGTATCACTACTTAGTGTACGTTTTGTTTCGTAAACTTTTTCAAAGCTTAAGGAACGAATTGGTGTAGGCTGTTCAGACCTGTCTATGAGACGAGTTTTAGTTGAAAATTGTTTTTTTTCTAAGTCTCATGGAGTTGGATTGATATAGGAACTCAACCCTTATATAGGTCCATTTAAACCTTGAACCTGTTGAGTGATGTGGCCTGGGAGCTCATCCCTTTACATGGCCCTTGCCATGGAGTTTCTTGCTAGGTTCTCAACCTGATTATAGGATAGTAAAGACAAGTTATGACAAAAACTTTATCATTCATTTCAAGAGGTTGTTGTTCACAAAAAGGAGAATTATACATCTCTTGTAGTACATTTCAAGACTTTGACTAGGCATGGAACCTTTTAAGCGTTTTGCCGTTCCAGTGTCTTGGAAGCTTATTGCCAACTAGGAGCTCGTTTTCTTTGTTCTTTGAAATCAACGGCCTCTTCGCCTCGGATGTGAGCCTCAGCTCGTTCGAGAGCCTCTTCAAGGGTTTTAGGTAGGCACTTGTTAAAGTCCCTTGTGAGGTATTTGGAGGTGATGGCTTTCATGAAGCCTGCCACCCTCATTTTTTCGTCAGCCCCCACATATGTCAACCCTTCTTTCTTGTACCTTTCGATGAAGTCTCGAAGGCTCTCGTCATCTTTTTGTTTTATCTGAAAAATGACTGTGGCATCCTTGACGTACCTTCTTTGTTGTGAAAAGTTCGCCAAGAATCCTTTGCTCAGATCGTCGAAGCTTCGAACGCTTTGAGCAGGAAGGTCATTGAACCATATCCTGGCTGATCCGACTAACGTTTGCATGAACATCAAGTAACATTTAGCGTGGGACCATTTTTCGATTCTGGCCGCCCCAGTGAAGACCTGGAGGTGATCTTCGGGATCCTCGGTCCCATCATATGTTTTTACATGGGGTGACATTTTGATCTTTGTTTGAGAGTCATAATCAGCAATTTGTTGAGAGAAACAAGAAAGGTTGCCGGGTTTGTAAGGTTTCGCAAGGTCTTCATCTACCCTTGTATTATGACTCGTTGTTCCTTGGTGAGTACCCAGCGCTTGGTTAATGAGCTGGGTCCAAGGGAGGTGTGCTATCATTTGAGCTATCATCTGAGGCATGAGGTTAAAACCTTGAAGGCTTTCAGGAATGGCTGCTGTTTGGTTTGTTCCCATGGGAGTGCTCATTGCTGCACTTCGAGCCAAGGGCAAGACCGACATGGCCTGCTCTCATGTAGTGGTTGTAGGAGGAACACTCGAAGCTGGTGACTGCCATATTTGGTTGAGAGTGGTCTCGTGCCCAAGGGGTTGGGAAGCTTACAAAGGGAAAGCCGTTGGGCTTGGCCTTACATAGGTATAAGGAGATGGGTTAAAGGGTTGGCAGGTTACACTTGGACCAGCTTCAAAAAGAGAAGCAGCCGGTCGTGAGCTGGTCAGAGGGGAAGGTGGTCGTCCAAGCGATAATGAGGGCTCTGATTCGTCATACTCCAGCCTTATTCTTACCCCCTTTTCTCTTTCTTGGCTCACGTGTTGATTAAGGAGGTGTCTTAGTTGCAAGAAATGCCGTGACACTCCTTCCATTGTCAAGTCAACACGCTCCGGAGTGTTCGTGACTCCCGCATGAGAAGAGGGAACTCCGGAGCGTGAAGGGGTTGGAGTTCGGAAAGGTGAAAACTCGAGGAACAAAGGTTCCGTTGGAGTTCCTCCCGGGGTGGAAAAAGATATGGTGGCGGCCGGAGTTTCTTGGCCGGCACTTGGTGTCGGTGTTCTCGACACTTGGTCGACTTCATCGGGAGATTCACCTTCTGTCATGAAGATTCTGATGAGAATGGAGCTACACTACTGGTCTTTAAGATAAAGTAAGCGGCGTAGCCCCACGGTGGGCGCCAACTTGTTGCTACAACAAAGATAAGACCAATGATAGTGAATAGACTGGTTAGGCTAACAAGCTTCAAGGGTTCAGGTTAACCTAACGCAGGTCGTGGTGTCCCTCTACGTTTGCAAAACATAGGAGGTTCACTAGTTTGTTGTTGATTGTTATAGTTCATCGAGGATCAAGAACCGTGATGTTTGGGATCGGTTCTCGAATGATGTTCTTGGTGAAGCTATGACGCTATTGAAGTAAGAAAGAAATAAGCTAAGAGCATATTTCTCAAGGAAGAAGAGAATATCAGGGAGAAGGTGTTATCTCCAGATCTTGGTGTGTTCATGTTTATGGCTAAGTCCCCTTTATATAGAAGGAGAGACCAAGCCTTTTATCCAGTGTACAAACTAATTCCCCTCCAGTTTGCTTAGAGAGTTGACCTTCGTGGGCGGGAAGCTTTGGACCGTTGATCCATGATTAAAATAATAATACTTTATCTGAGCATGTCCCTTGCTCAGAGGGAACAGTGATGTGATCGGTGAGTTGACATCGTACTGTAGCACGTGGGTACTGTTCACGTACTTGTTTACATAAATTTGGGCGGGAAACGAAGCTTTTAACCTTCTAACCTTTTTAGCGTTAATGTGTGAAAACCATTTTATTATTTCCTTGAGTTATCCCCGTCATCAATACCCATGTAGCATTTACGTACAACAAAATAAACTTTTAAAAACACATTTTTAAGTATATTAATACTATATATTTAAATTAAAGATAACAAAACGATTGATTTTATAGTCAGGTTGAATAAATATGAACTAAGTTATATGTGTTGAGCTATTTACAAGTTTGCCACCATTTGTACATTTTAGCCTGATTTAATCAATCGTATGTTTCACCAAATACTTAGGATTTAAAATAGGTCTACTGGATCAAGTTTTCAACTAAACTAGCATGGAGGCCCATCTATGTTCATAGCATCAATAATTGATATATCTTATATATATATTCCAATATTGCCGTGTCATTGATTTTGATAGCTAGCACTAGCACAAAATAACTTATAAACTAGTAACCTTACCCGCGCGTTGCTGCGGACCGAGTTGGTGTCATGTTTTGTTTGTATTCAACCTGCATAGGTCATTCATCCTAACTTGCAAAGAATTACCATAGTTTCCTGATTAAGCCATTTTGCAAAAAGTGCAACTCAAAACAACCAAAATAATTTTCAAACGATGCACCTATGGCCTTAACAAAATAGTGTCCAGCAATATAGCAACCACAAACCATCTCAGGAATTGAGGAAGCAACACTTGCAGCAGCTTCATTTGATGACAAACTTCACAAAGATAAGGTGTAAGTAACTTGGACATACAACTATTGAAATACCGGGAACGACAACCAAAGCCAATAGTAATAAAAAAGTTATTTTTTTTAAATTATAAAACAATGTTGAAACTGTCGTAAAACTAAAGGCGTTATGGCCCGTTTTCTCCTTCAAAAGGCGCCCATATTCATTTAGGCTGTTTTGGCGCCCTCATAAGTCATAAGGCTCCTCTGCTAAAAGTCTTCTTGTCTAGTAATATGCAGTCGCAGATAAGAAAACAGTCTTCAAAATCCAATGTATGTAATTTTATTAACATGTGGTAAAGACATAGTAGTTTGAAATAAGTTATTTCAAATAACATTAAGTTAATAGATTTGCCTAATCCTCAAAAAGAGTTACTCAGCTTAGATCCAAAAGTTCACACAAATTAAAGTGCAAATATATTCTTAAATTTGTAACAAATCCATATGAATTATGAAAAATGGTAAGTGGTTGGTTTGACCTTAAAAGTCAAAAGGTTTGTGATGGTTGAAAATGATTTATGAAAAGATACATGATGTATACTTGACATCATATTCAAGTGGATCTTTCATGAAGTATTTGTAAACAAAAAATTGTTTTCAAATACACACACATGGGCAGAGAATGTGAGCAGGCTCTGTAAATAGCTACAAGATTAGTGCTTATTTTTTTTCTAAAAAGAGAGAACAGAACCTGTAAACGGCAGTTCGCTGGTGAAGGCTACCGAAACCTTAGCCGGTGGTCTCCATCGTCACTTCCTGGTGAACACCTCTTTCTCCCTTCGTCGTCACTTTATCTTGTTGTGTACATATTCAAAGATTAAACACCAAATGCTAACAATAGATTAAACCACCTGCCACATTTCCCCAATTCCAGTTTAAAAAAACACAAAAACAACAATTCAACAGAAAGCCAAATACTAAACTGAATTGCAACTTATAAAGCATAGCCTAAACACAACAAAAATTCAAAATCGAACAAATAGTCAAAATAAATACCTTCCATGGTTTGAAATTCAAGAATCTCCGAACAAAAAAATCCTCAGGGTTTCATCTAGGAGTTGGAACCTGTAAATTTCAGAAGGCAATCAAGTTCAGCCCTCGCAAAGCAAAAAATATGTCGCCTCACCTGCGCAATATAATTTATCATCGAAATCAAAGCCTCATAGGCGAAATTAAATCATCAAAATTATATTAAAAATAGTTCCAATTACAATAAAGAGGCAAGTAAGCGGGCAACAAGCTGCACCGCCACCCCCTTTTGAATGGCAAAACCGATCCTACTGAAAACAAAGTTATCGTTCTTCGGCGTCGATGAGTTACTGTGCACGACCCGCTGAACTCTTTTTAGAAACGCAACAGCATCGGGGGCAAGAGACCCAAATGTGTCAAAAGCAAAAGGAATGAAGGCGTGTTGATTCTCCACACATGCCTTCTCGTGCTTAGCAATTTTTCCTGCTTATGCCTTTAGCACGGCATGCCTAGAAACAAACCCGGTGTCCCTAAGCCCGACAAGAGGGGACACCCCAGTAAGGTCCACACAAGCATGCTTCCCCCCCGCCCATCCAAACACAAGAATGTCCGCTGGTCGGAGAGTAGACCTTCCTTCACGTGGATCCGACAAGAAATTCACAGGAGCCTCTTTTCTTGCCGAGATTCCCGCCCGTTTTAACACATCACAAAGGACATCTCTGACCAAATCATGTCTATATTTGAACCCAGGGAGTTCTTTGCAATGAATCGCGTGTTCACCAAAATTATCTAAATAAATCTTACGACAGACCGGGCATGGCTCATCAACTGGGAACAGTGGGATCATTAAACGATATTTAAGAATGGCCCGGTACTCCACTGCTGACATGTGCTAGCCTAACCCTTCGATTGGGGTGACAGTCAAAAAGTCTTGAGCATGAGGAGCCTGAAGACATTCTAATACCGCTCTTTGACGAGAGGACATGCCAAACTTTTCTCCCAAACTTTGGAAGGTTTTACTATATAGGGCACTCGCCAAAGCATTTTGGGCTTTAGGGGGGGGGGGGGGGGGCGGTGTCCTTATTAGCGAACCCGCCAAGATCAAAATCGGGAATAGAGTTGTGCAAATAATCCATCGCACACCCAAAATCGGAATCCAACCCATCACCACCACAATCACGCAAAATGTGGTCCTGTAACTTCCAATATTGTGCTCTCGAGTAGACGAAAGCATAGGTGGAAACATCCTCAGCTGAATATAACCCTAAACCACCGAAATGGATAGGGAGAGAGGCTAGTCTCCATTGAAAATCCCCAAAAAACGGACCTCCACATACCACAATATCCTCAATCGCCGCTCGAAGCCCTTTGTCAAAAACAGAGACAGCTTCCTTAACAAACATAGGCTGACATGTTCGGAGTCCAAACAACAATTTAGCCACCCCCATACATGAGCGAAGCAAGAGAAGCTCACATTGAGGGTCACGCAGACGAGTAAGACATCTCATTAGTTCCACGGATCTAGAAGCTCTGGTAATGGCCAAACTACTGATAAACCCAGCATCCTGACTAACCGCACCTCCAAGGAGTTTTACCCCTAACTCCGGTCTCCCAATCCCTATAGGAAATTAACCTACTTTTGCCTTTACCCCATTACACGACGGCCAATATACTTCTGTCTTTTTAATATTAAGCTCAAGCCCTAAACTTGGCCCCTTAGATCTAATTATATCCAAGGCTTTAGCCACTTCAATGGTGTCTCCTATAATCGTGCCATCATCTAAGTACCATGCATGGAAAAGTAACTTGCAACCATCTCGTACTTGATGAATGAGGGGGTGTAAAGCTAAAGCAAAGAGAAGGGGTCCTAAAGGATCGCCTTGTTGAACCCCAGTAGTTGACTGGATACAATTATTCCCTACATATAGCCTTGCAGGTTGCCCGTAAAGAAAATTAACCCATAGGGAAATAGATGGGCATCTGGCACGAACTTCCTGCAGGAGGGTGGTCCTATCCACCAGGTTGAAGGCATTAGAAAAATCTACTGTAAGCAAAGCCAACGACCCATCCGAGTGGAACATATTAAGAAATCTATTCGCGCTATGAAGCACCGCCTCCGCTCCACTCGGGACCCCCACCCCGAATTGAAAATCACCAAGGTATTTTGCCATCTCTTTCCCAACAATCCTCATAGCCACTTTGGATACAAGTCTTCTCCAAATCGCGCCAACGGCAATAGGCCTAACCCCATTGTCGGGCTTAAGCAGTGGCATTAGAGGGGCCGAGGCCACAAACTCCGCCAAAGAAACAGGGCATCTCCCCCCTAACCACAAGTTAACCACCTCAGTGATAACCTTAAGCAACCCCACGGCAATCGCGGATCCTTCCCCACATAGGGCATCCAAAATATGTTGGGCCCTAAGTCCATCTCTACCACATGAAGTCCCTTTAGGAAACGATTTAATACACCCTAGGACACTTTCAACGTCCACAACCAAAGGGGCCACCGAGAGGAAGGCATCAGGCAAGGCGGGCGGGGGCAAGACGGGATGCTTATCAAGCAACACTTTCATAGTAGCGTCACCAAGAGGAGCAACACCCGAAGAGCACAAAACTTTAACTGCGGAGTTGAATCAATCACGTAAGCTTATTGATTCTGAACCACTATGAACTGGAGAGTGGAGACGGAGTATCATTCATTGCCTGCGACATGAAGATGAAAGAGAAGGTAAACAAATGATGTTGGCAGATGATAGTTAGAAAGAACACACGACAACATACGAATTGGATCTGAAACAGTTAAAATCGGTGGTGTGTTTACCTCAAAAGAATTCAGAATAAACCGATGGGTCCGATGCCTCCATGGAAACGGTCGGTGGTTGACAGGCGCGTATCTCCGCCACCGCCACCACCGTCGCCTAGGGTTCCAAAATGGAACCTGGCAACAGTCACGCATGGTTGACGCCTACGGTTTCCAAAATGGAACACGGCAACATACGAATCAGATCTGAAATAGTCAAAATCGGTGGTAGGTGATATAGAGAGAGACGCCGGTGGGTGAAAGTGGTGGTATTAGTATGAGAGAGAGAGAGAGAGAGAGTAGCGGTGGTATGTTATTGATACGTTTATATATGTATGTATTGGTGTATGTATAGATATGCATTGGAAGGGAGTACACAAAGCTTTATCAATTGTAAAATGAATGAACAGTGTAAATTGTTAGAGGAAACATGAATGCTTTTTAAATATATATATAATTTCTTCCAAATTTACAAGCTAAACATCATGACATATAATTGAAACAAGTATACAATATATCTATACGTATGAAGTATTGACTTTCCTATAAATCAATAACACTAAACCTTCACATACATGTTTAGTTATAACATTTTAGTGTACATATAATTCTGTATATCTATACATAGTAGCAATTCTTCGGTACAAGTGATCTTATGGTTTGGGTGTAGTAGTCGAACATATGCCACTCGCACTAAGAGTTTGATAATTTATATATCGGCTAGGACCCGAACTGTGCCGAATTCCTTTGGGCAAGCACCCATCTACTCCTTGTCCTTGATTTATCGCGCTTGTATTAGGCTTGTATATAACACGTTCACCTTTTTCTTCCAACGGCCTTAGGGCCGCAACACCCCTGAAAGTGGTACCACCACCGCCAAGTGTGGTTGTCGGAGGAGATAAGAGACTGATGAGGAGAAGCATTGCCACCATGAACCAAGTAAATCTAGCCATTTTGTGTTTGAAGTTGGCAAAGGATAGTAGTGTTCTTAAATAGGGTGGTAAGGAAACCAGCAAAGTGCAAAGTTTCACCCGTGATTCTTTTTAATGCGTCCTAAGTTTCTTGGTCAATTAATATAACGCCACCTCTTTCCTTATCTCCATTTTCTAAATCTAAAAAGTGTTAATTAATACACAAATGTAATATGGCCCGAGTTGACCGACCTATTTTTTTATAACGTTTCTAAAAGACACACAAAGCACATATAAATTATAATAAAATTAAATAAAATTATTAAGTAGATACATCCTTGCATTTAGTGTTAAAACCTAAAAATTAAACCAAGTTAAGCTCTAAGAATTAAAGGTCCCTTAATACAAGGGTTCAGAGCTTCAACTGATTCTTTTTTATATGGCCGAACTCTAAATGATAGATTAAAAAAACGGAAACAAATCAACTAGATCATATATACATATTAAAAAGTACCTAGACCATCGCTAATGCAACAACTGTGGGGTGCAGTTGGCCCAGGTTGATGAATCCTTAAGGCTTGTATTGGACAAAATCACCCATAATTAGAGGTGTTTTTCAGGTTCGTTTTTCGGGTTTTTCAGGTCGGGTCCTTCGGGTTTCAAAGTTTTAAATCTTAACCCGAAACCCAACCCAAATCTCTCACGGGTTTTTCGGGTTCGGGTAATTTGGGTTCAGGTTTTTCGAGTTGGGTTAATCGGGTTTCGAGTATCCAAGAAAACAAAACAAAAAACAAAAAAAATTAAAAAAACTACAATGCTAAAATTAAAACAACAATTATTATTTGCTCGTAAGCAAATAATTAAATAATAAACCAATATAACTTGATAAAACAATCCAAAAGAAGAGTAAAACTAACTCGAACCATAATCGTCTTCAATCGGGCGTGATTTGGTTTTTTCATTACGGTTGATATTAGTAATAAACGAAAAACATAAATTAACAATAAACAATCGATTAGAACAAGATTCGGATAACGTTGGTGGCTAAGACTAAGCCATTTATACATAAATATATATTTAATTTCAAAACTAAAAAGTTTATTCGGGTTGACCCGAAACTTATAAATCAAACCCGAGAACCAACCCGAATTACTTCGGTTCGGGTACGGGTTAGTTTTTTCTCGGGTTCAGGTTTTTCGGGTCGGGTTTGTTCGGGTTCGGGTATGTGTTTTTTCAGGTTGGGTTTCGGGTAAAAATGACAACCTTACCCATAAGGAAATGTGTCGCACATCTCCAAGGGTGGGCATAGCGGTGAAGGTGAGACCGACATGTAATTAATTTTTATTTTATTTTATTCTTCTAGTTTAATTTAAATGCATTAATGACTTCTACAGTTCTACATAATGAGTTTTAATGGTTTGTGTATCACGCTATTTTTTATACAATACCTTATATAACTTATTATAGTTACATTGTTTGTTATAGTAAGTTAATTAACTTTTTATAAGAATTTGATTTAATATAAAAAATAAGTTACTAAAAACTAAGCATTGGTATATTTGTAGAATTGAAAAGAAAATAAATGCTTATGAGTAATTTATAAAAATAAAATATAGCAGCTCACTAGTTAGTTAAACATTTTTGTAATTGCATTTAGCGCTGATATAGGTTTTAAAGTTCAATAGAATGAACCACTATAACCAAAGGCCTTGGCCTCTCAGACTCAATGTGTGATACGACTTTATCTTTTCAAAAGACGATGATTGAAGTCATATTATTTAGAAGGAGATTAGAGATTCGCCCTTAAAGAAAATAACGAATGATAGGACACACGTTGGTTTTTGGTTGGGCAAGTTTTTGGATTCTAAGCCAGAAAGATCTGTGTAGAGATGAATAAATTCGGTACCAATACTGGTATCAAAATTTTAAATTTCAAGATTGGTAGGGTACCGATACCGGTACAGTACTAAGTTCATCTCAAGATCTATGTAGGATTATAATCAGAATCTGTAACGGATAGGATATTTAGTTGGGTGACTTTTTGGACTTTGAAAGTCAAAGCATGTCGTGTTAACAAGGACACCTGTTGAACTGTGATTGGGATACGTATTGCCGTAGATTATGTTTCTTCCAACCTAAAAGTGCTGGATTTTGTAGGTAAGCTGGTGGCATTAAGAGTTTGCCACGTGTATCCCTTTGGAAGATCCAATCCAACAACTAAAGGTTACATAAAAACGAGTTTATCTCAACCAACAGTCCTCCACATACGCAAAACTTGTAGAATCAATGAGTCATCTTCTAATCAACTATTATCAAAGTAGTCCAGAAATATTATTAACTGATTATATCCAGTAAACTTAATTATGTTCGATAACAATTTAATTAATTCAACATTTAATAATCTTGATTTAATTTGACGATTATCTCACTGTTGATAGTTGACTCGATCAGTTCATGCTCATCCGCATCGATGAGACATCACAATATTAATAATTGCGTTGGCGCGTTGTAGCCTATATAAGGCCTTATTATTTATTTAGTAACGAGAAGAAGAAATTGAAGTATTTTATGTCTCGTTAATTATCTCTATTTTTTTTTTGGAGTCTAACCCACTTAAAGGGTCTATTAATTGAGAGATTAGTCATCTCAAATCCGGCTACTATCATAGATGATGAAGGTTTGTATGAAAAATCGAACGAAGAACAAAATACGAACTTGAAGGTGTCATCTATCTAATTAAGAGCATACTTGGGTTCTTGATCGTCCTTTTGTTTGTTGTTTTTGCTGCCCCTTATAGGTGTGACTTTTATGTTGTGGGATGACGTTCAATACTTGATGGCAGGTTTTGTCCCATATGTATGAACTCCATAGAGAGTAGCGACCCAATCATTTAGTACATAGTTATGTTCGATAACTATTATTTAATATCTTTATACATAGTTATATCTCAGTCCATAGATAGTGTTGACCTAATCTTTTCATGCCCAACTACAAAATATTAGTGATTTGCTGATAAAGATCCCAGCTTAAGTTATGTTCGATAACTTCGATACAAATATCTTAGTACATAGTTATATATGTAACAAATGAGAGAAAGAAATTACATAGGATATCAACAAAAGAAATTGTAATGCATGAGTTTGGCATGAGAGAAAAATAAAAGATAATCATCAAAAGAAACAAAATAATTGAGAGTTATTCCTATATCAATGTTGAAAGCTAGATCTGCAAATGAAGAGTAATGAAATGAGACCTTTTTTTTCAAATAGGGCCTGGAGGTGCACAAACCGGGTTCAAACCATAAACTGGCTCGCTTTGAAACTGATTCGGGTTGGTTAACAAAAGTCATTATCAGTGTATTACTGGTTTCAGTTTGGGTTGAAACCGGTTTCTTGACTAGTTTATAATTAGCTTTTGATCAGTTTTTCGGTTTGTTTAAGCGGTTTGAAATCGGTTTTGGTATAGAGAATTACAATATGGTTTAACTTTACAATTTCAAATGGTTCCAACTTCCAAACAAGTTTATGCATAATCGGTTTCATACTTATTTAATTTTTAGGTTGGTTCAGTTTAACTGGTTTTTTTGCCACCTCTATATGGGCATATCCATTCGCATTTACAAGAAAAATGAAAAAAATTTTCATGGAGCTCCTGATATTCGAATGACATTCACGTTTCCAACTTACTAATCTTACTACATTACAAAAAAAAGCTAATATATATATATATATATAGGGTAAGGATCCTAAGAGAACCCTTTGCAAATTGAGAATTTTGAGAACCATTTTGGACCATTAAAAACACCTTTAAAAAAATATTTAAAAAATCATAAAACAAAAAATAATAAAAATTTTAAAAAAGTAAAAAAACCAAAATTCTTATATTTCATTCCGGTTTCATTAAAAAAAATAAAGAAAAACGTCGTATTATAAACATACGTATAATTTTATATAATCTTTAGTTACGTAATATACACATATGTACAATATCATTTATCTTAAATTATACACATGTGTACAAAAAAACATGTAAATATACATATATGATATATTATACATATGTGTATATAATTTAGCTAAACCGAGTTTTTTTTATAAAACCAGGATGATAAAATAAGAATTTTGGTTTTTATACTTTTTTTATTTTTGTGTTTTTTTTATTTTATGATTTTTTTTATTTTAGGGTTTTTTGTGGTCCAAAATGGTTCTCATAGTTCTCAATTTAAAAAAGGTTCTCTCATGATCCTGATCATATATATATATATATATATAATAATAACTTATTTTTATGTTTAAAACAAGGCTTTTGGGGCCTAAAGTCCTAGCTTTGCCTATTTATCTTGTTGGGCCGACCCTACCCGTCAAAACTAGTTACGTGAGTCCTAGACTCCCAGTCCATTAATAACGTCATAGGAATATCATTGAAGTTGAGTCTCTTGTCATAACCGCAACCATATACAACCAATATTAGAAGGCAAACTCGTATCTAATCATCCAAAATAGCTAAGGCGATGTTTTCCCGTTTCCATTGGAGAAAACCTGGGTCATCAACATTGTATTAGATTGATTATTGCAGATGTAAACAATGTGGTCTAATAGCATCTCCATCGTAAGAAATAGTAATCACAACCATAACATAAAAAGTGTCTACCCATGGTAACATTTAATCAAGACCCCTTATCACAATAATGGATGTGCAAAATGACGTAGACCAAAGGGCCGTTGTGTCTAGTCTTGAGGTCGAGACACACCGTGAAACATGTGTAGGTAAGTTAAAAACTTTTCAACGTATCGAGTAACGTCTCTTTTCATAGTGGGCCACCAATAATTATTTTTGAATTGTGATACAACATAGTTTCTCCATATGAGCGTAATGGATGGGCATATGAATTTCCCCTACAATATTTGACCTAACCTTACAATAATGAGGCATTTAATTCCATCAAATTATTTATTAATCTTATTTCATTATCCACCAAGGCTTCAACTTGACCGATAATTCTTTCTTTTTTCACATTTTCATCTATTATCATTTATTAAAGCGACAACATGCACACTTTTGATTTAATCAAGTAAATATGAAATCATCGCTTGTTTGAAAGATTTTACCTAGGCCAGAGGATGACTCCCCCCCCCCCCCCCCCCCGACTTAATGCTTCCACCACTAAGCACTAAGTGAGCCTTATCATGATTTGTGGTTGTTAACTAACTCCAACCATCTTCGTTGTCTTATGTTTAATTCTTTCTATTCAAAGAAGTATTTCAAACTTACATACATACATACACACCCTTCTTTCTTGATGAGAGGCTAAAATGATGTGTTTATAGAGTTTAATATGGTGCATTTTCATTGTGTATATGTATTGAACATGAGTACTTTGAGTTCTTTTACATTTGCAAGTAACTAGAGCTTAAACGAGTTATTTCGGAACCTTGAAGATGACTAAGATCAATTACCATGAAGGAGGAAGCATGTGTAAGGCTTGGATTGAAGATATAATTAAAAATCATGAGAAACAAACATTTTGTCACAGGGGAGTAAGGCTACTCCATAACGGTGCAACCTTGCTCCGTACTTGAAAAATACCAAAAAGACTTCAAATTGAGTGAGGCGTAAGGTGGTTGGACGATGGAGTAACCTTATGTTGTTAGGGTGTAACCATACACCCTTGTTGAGACTTTTGTGCTGAATTTGTTATCATCCACATTTATAAGGAAAACTAACCCTAAGTCTAGGGATCATCTTTCCACAGTAGTTTTGGATGAATCTTGTGTTTTTTCCATCATTCTCCACTGCCTCCAATCATGTTTTTTTACCATGGCTTTCAATTTCAACCTTGAAATCAAAGATGAGAAGATGATGATGCAAGGATAAATCCTTCGTGACCACTTCGGGTATAGGGTTTGCATATGAACAGATTATGATTGTTACCACTATGGGGGTTTAGTTTTGATTAATATTTCGGTTGATTGAATATATATAACTGTTTGAACCGATTAAACAGTTATTTCTTAGGGATTTACATTTATCATCAGTTATTTGGTTTTTGATTTCACCAATGTTTACGTTTAAGTTCTTATCGTCATTGTACTGTTTATCATTAATCGCTGGTATGTGTTAGGTAGTATATTAATGAGCTGGTAATTAAGTAGACAATGTTCAGTTGTGTCAATGCGTCAGATTAAGTTCTGTGAATCTTCATAACCAAGTTATGGTGTCTATTTATTTTTTATCTGTTATAATAAATGAATTATGTCTATATGATTCCCCGATTAGTATAAATTATAGTCAGTTAGTTTATTAAGGCTCAACAACAACATATAAATAAACACTCGTGCGCGTAATCAATTTGAGGCATAAACAAAGATTGAGCAAATATTCATATGAACACAAATTGTTGAATTTTGGGTTTAGTAATGAAGTCATAAAACATGTAAGTTTGAATATGGTACGCATGCCACCCTCAAAAGTATAAAAGCGTAAAAAAGGGGAGTGAGATTACTCACTTGGGATATGAGACTTTGGTGACGAATTTGATCAAGAGAAGGTTTCGGGAAAACGAGCTCAAAGATAACGTACGAGTCCTAGGTTAAAAATATCCTTAAGTTAGTAGAATGTCTTGAGAAAACTTAAAGTAAAGTAAAAAACAAATAAAATAAATAAACAAAGTTTTGGGATTTAAAGTGTAAAACTTAAGTAATTAAAGTGACGGTTTTGAAAAGAAGTTATCCCAAAATCGAGTCACGGTGTTTTTATCCACAAGTTTTACTTAACCTTTGTTAAGTAAATATGTGGGGAATGGTTTAGTGCAATAGTGCACGACCCCTAGTTAGATAAATACCAAAACGGGATTTTAAAGAGTGTTCGGTTTAGTCGGTTCGGGCTCTTGATAAAATGTCAAGTCCGAACCTGACATTCCAAAGTGATAAATATCATGAGATAAATTATTTAAGACAGAAGCTAAATTAATGTTAGAAGTTCTATTAAGGAGAAACTCCAAACACCAATGTTAAGCGAGTGTTCGGTTTTATCGGTCCAAGCTTGTTTATATTTAACCTGAATCAGAATTATATATGGGGAACTGCTAGACACCACTTATCAGAATTACAACTTTTCATCATTACTAGTTACCATTATACATTCATGGCCTGTAGTTGGGCTCTGGCCTAACTAATAACCATCCATCTGTCTTTTTACATATTGCACATGGTACTAACAATTAGGCTCGATATGTGGGTCTTGTGTTGTACAATAATTTTGAAGCTTTACTACATTTTCCATAGTAGTTAATAGTTTTAGAGCTAAAGAAGATAAAACACAAATTCATATATGAGCTGCCTGACCCTGTGTCGCTCGACCCCAAATTGCTTCGTTAGTCCTCACATCAACCATGGGTAAGTACTTATTATCTCTTTCATCGGCATTGCTTCAATCACATTTGGCGTTTAAATTAAATATTGAATCTGGATGTAAATTTCAGGGCAGATTTGTGTAGTGTGTTTGAGGGTCGTATATTGTTAGGAGGATTTCTAAGCGTTTTGACAGAATGATTACTTGTAGTAAAACTTCAGGTATATCAACTTATTGTTTAGATTAATTATTTAATTCTAATTTTAGAAAAATATAAATGATTCATCAAAGGATGATTTAGTATATTAAAAGTATTGTGAATTTTCAATTATCTAACTCATTTAACTCATATCCATTGTAGGCAAGTTTCCGCTTGTGCCTACTCTTCTTTCTAATCGTATGTTGCTTGTGTTTCTGGTGAAGTGTTAGTGCTCTCATTCTTCTTGTTTTTATGTAATCAAGTAGTGCTATGAATCCCTATTTTTTTTTATTAAAGATACACCATGTTGTAAATTTTTTTGATTGAATTTGTTACTGAATAATACTTGTAGATGCATAAATTTGTGAACCTATCAAGAAGGATTGAAAGGAAACATTGGAGAAGTCGAACCAGATCATATATCGCTGCTGTGTAGCTTATCTCCATTAGAACGGATGCCAAGGTAAGTGAGAACAAATCTTTGTTGTTGTCATATATTTTTATTTACTTATTTATGTATTATTTTTAATTAATTTTATTTATTTGTGTAGGTATATAACTACGTATTTTTGTCTTAATGCAGCGTCGACTTTTTCAAGGGAATGAAGGTTTTCTGATTTTTATCTTAGCCTTTTGAAGCCAACTGAGTTGTTAGCGGTAATGCTAACTTTCACTTCCATTTTTTACTTCAATTTGGATGAAAATTTACTTGCATAAGTTTATAAGTTAACAATGTCATTCATTCATTCATTTGTAGGATGAAAATGCTATTGAATATCTCAAGCTAATTGGTGCTTTGGATGAAAATGGAACTCTGACCATATTGGATATGTTGAATTTCATAAGATTTTGCATTAACTATCTATAGTTTTAAACTGATCGAATAATATTGTGGGTGACCCACAACTTGACCCGTTTGTTAAGGAATTGCGATTGTGTATGTGTCCCTTCATGAAGGAATTGAGCTTGTTCATGTGTCCCTTCATTAAGGAATTGAGATTGTTTATGTTCGTTCGTGTCCAATCATTAATTTTGTAAACGGACACAAACTAATATTAATGGACACTAACAGACACAAACGAACGTAACCGGACACTAACGTACATTAACGGACATAAACGAACATAAATAAAAAAAGTATACATTAATCTGAGAATGGTTGTAATCTAACTTGACAAATTTAAACTTTCCGGCATAAACGAATTCAAACCAGCGAATATAAACGAACATAGCTGAATGATTGTTCACGGACATAAATGAAGGATCGGGACATGCGTTCATATTTGTTTATTTAACTAAATGAGCAAAAACTTTATTCTATGCTCTTTCATTTATTAAACATTTTCAATTTTTTTTATCAAAGGTGGCTACTTTGACCCATTTTGTTAATTCTTTGATTCATGTCATGTCGTAGAGAAAACATCCAACTGAAATCTAAATGTGAAGAACTTACTAGTACCGTGGTCTAGTTAGAAGCCCAGGTGTCCGAGATGAAAGGGTCGAAGGATGATTCTAGTGTTCCACTTGTTACATCGTCATCTTTCCTCATTGTAACCAGTGGACCTCCACGTTTACGGGTATTTTTCTATATAAATCTTTATTGTTCCATATATTGTGAGTTATCTTTTGTACTTCATGAGAAATATGTTATAAACAATATGCACGTCACTATATTTTGCACAAAGTACATGGTCAAAAAGAGGATTAGTATGTAATTTGGATACTTTGTTAGATTTAGGATAGCTGTGAAATAGAGGTAAATCTTTAGCTTGTAGACTCATCTAAAAATTGATTGTAAGTTGGTGATTAAATAACAGTTACATTGACCTACACTACAAAACAACAATGTCTATTGATATTTTTTTTCAGATTATTTTTTCTATAAAAGCCTGCTAGTGTAAAACCTTCTTTTTTGTAAAATGATTTTTTCACTATAATGACTCAGGTTTAATATATAACTGTTTTTTGAAAACTAAAATCTAGGTCAGAGATGAAGTTTTCCTCAAAAGCATTCTAAACCCTACGGAGCCTGTAGAAAGAGGGTGGGTGAAGAGCCTGGACCCAAATGAGCTAGTTGGTGGTACAGAGATTGGACCAAAATGGTGTGAGGTAAATGTTCAAGTACCAATAAAAATAGATGAAACATTGGTGATGACCATACGGGTTATTTTCAACAATTCAAGATTGTATTGGTGCATCCATCGCATGGCCTTATCCATTCATATCGGTATGTATTTGTTATTGCGATACGAATAATTTTAATAACATGGAACTTAATGCTTATACATGGATGGTTTATTTGTAGGTATTCCGTGAGAATTGAGGACGCTTGATGACTCGGGATTTTATGGTTCTTGTTTCTTTTATTGCTTTTAATTTTTTTGTTGAATGTTACAAGAGTTTACGTTGGATAATGTTATAACTTATTTATGTTTAGTGTTTTCATTATGGACAAGCTTATTTAATATAATGAAGTTTTATTTCTTTCAATATTTAGATGTCCATAAACGTATTGTAAAATTGTGTGTGGACGTTTAAAAAAAGGTTGTATAATATGATTTGTTAGGACTTCGAAGTTTTGTCCTATTAAATGTTAGAACATTATAAAAGTGTCATAATATGTTTTTAGGACGTTGTTTCAGTTGTTCATAGACATATTATGCGACCATAAAGTTTAGTTTCATAATCTTGTTTGGGATATTAGGATCCTTTTCTTGGTACTATAATGTTCCATCATAAGGGTCCTATAAAATAATTTTTAAGGACACTTGTATGTGTGTCAAAAGTTTACAATTAGGAAAGCATATGTCAAAACATTATAAAAGTGTCCTAATACGTTTTTATTGGGACACTTTTTCGGTTGTTAATGAATATATTATGCGACCATAAAATTGGTTTCATAATCTTATTTGGGATATCAGGACTTTTTTCTTGGTACTAAAGTACCTATATGTTATATAATAAGGGTTTTATAAATTAATTTTTAAGGACGCTTATATGTGTGTCAAAAGATTAAAGGTGGGTAAGCACATGTTAAAACATTGTAAAAGTGTCATAATATGTTTTTATTAGGACGCTTTTTGGGTTGTTAATGGATATTTTATGCGACCATAAAATTGGTTGCATACTCTTAATTAGGATATCAGGACGTTTTTTGAGTTCCGAGACTTATTACGATTCCTTTACATGAAACGCTTTTCTCGTTGGTCCTATTAAATGAAAGGTCCTATAAAATAACATTTTATGACGCTTTTGTGCGTACTAAAAAGACCTTTTTGTTGTAGTGATAATATATATATATATATATATATATATATATATATATATATATATAAGCATTCAATTGATCAACCATACAAAAACAATAAAAAAGTGAAATGATTACTCACCTTAATAAGTAGGTGACATAAATAATAAAATAAGAATTAAATGAAGCTCGGGTTTTTAACGTGATGACTGAAACAACACAAGCAAACCTGAAACTTTAAGACATTAAAGTAGGGTTAAAACTTAAGACCAAATTCGTTTCCATACATCTTTTTAAAACTTTTGTTAATTCGTTTAAGCATGACTCAAAAGATGAGCTGAAAATAGAAAAATCATCCATAAAAAAATTTCAAGTGAATCCCCGACCATATCTGAAAAGTTACTCATCATGCACCTTTGAAAGGTAGCTGGGGAATTACACAACCCAAAAAGGAATTCGTCGAAATGCGAAAGTACCGTATGGACTCATTAAAGTGGTATTATGTTGGTCACCGGGGTGAATAGATATTTGATTGTACCCCGAATAACCATCTAAAAGGCAATCATGTATGGGTGAATAGAACTTTGATTGTACCCCGAATACCATCTGAAAGTGGTATTATGTTGGTAACCGTCTTTGTGCATCGTTTCACCTCGGGGTCCGTGATAATCTTATGCATCACAATAGACTGACTAATTCCTTTCAAGTCCGCAATCTTCCACCCAATTTCCTCTTTATGTTCTTTCAACACTTCCATCAATGCCCTTTCTTGATTTTTTTTCTAAATTTAACGCGATGATGGCGGGAAACGTATCATTTTCTCCCAAAAACAAATATTTGAGCTGTTTAGGGAGTTCCTTCAACTCAACTTCCCATGGACTTTCAAGTGAAGGTCTCAACTTAGAGTCAATAATGTTCGATAATTTCTCCACCTGTTGAGACAATGGCGGCTTCCCGATACTTGCAGCATAAACCTCAACTTCTCTTTTTTCCTTCTCCCATAGATGTGAATGCTTTACTGCAGACCTGCAAAAAATAACACACTCCTCTATGGAATCTTCCTCATTTTCATGATGATTCAACCCGTCAATGATTTCAACCGTGAAGCGTTCATCACTCACCATAGGGTTAGAAACTTTTATAAAGACATTCAACCGAAGATTTTTATTCCCGAAAGCCATGTCGACTACTACGATTCTTCAGTTTATTAAAGAATTTGTGGTTGACAAATAGGGTCTTCAGGTGATGTTAGCGCTACGCTAACATCGGAGCAAGAGAACCTGACAATTTTGTCCTTAGCGCGACGCTAATGACTCGACCCAGCGATGTTAGCGCCGCTAACATCCTTCCATTCTGTAAAAATTAACCCAACTTTAATATATTGAGTTCTCAGCCCCCATTCGAGATATCCTTTATTCCAGCAATTAGTGAGAAGCCCTAAGGCGATTTTCCATCATCCCAAAGCCTCCGGTTCGTCAGTTCATCATATGCTTTCATCCTTTCATCAGATAAGCGAATTCTTCATGATGCCGATGTCAGGCTAAACCATTGTATTCACTTTAGGCTAGGATTTTGTGTAAACTAACTTTGATCAGATTCTATATTTTGAATGAATATGAACTTAATTGAATATCTTAATCTTGTTTTACATTAGCATTGATTGTTTAAACTGTTTATGATTTTGATTTTCAAACATTGCATCACTTTTCTGGTTGTGTTCATCACATGTAGGGTTAGCTCTTATAACACTGAACCAGTAATCGTTAGTTATTGCTTACAATTGGTTTTTATACATTAAACTGGTAATTGGGTAATTGGGTAAACCGGGGTTCAGCTGTGTCAACAATTCGGTTAGGGTATCGTTTGTCCTCACAACCCAACTGTTAGTTTAGTAATTACCGCACAATTAATCTTTATGAATCTGTGATTAGTCGGTTATCACTTTACCTGAACCTGAAATGAATCATTCTCTCATAATTGTTACAATCTACTTAAAGTAATCATGTTTTATTAAATCATGCCTTATGAACTGCTTGACATCGTTTGTCCGCTTAATATAATATTTACTAATTATGAACTTTACTTGCACTTTTCACTGATTCCCTGTGGAGACGACCTTACTTACCCGTACTAGCTATAGGTATTTAGGCTTCACAAAAAGCTTGTTTTAATTAGAGCACGACATCAATTAAAAATGGCGCTGATGCCGGGTAATGCTAGTAAGGTATAAGGTCATAAGCAATTTCCAAGAACTGACACTCTCAAGGTTGATAACCCACCAAATAATTTAATGTTACAATACAAAACTATTGAACCGCCCAAACGAGTGTACTTTGTTTCCGGTTAAGGAACACATGTTCATACCCCTCATAATATAACATCTCTCATCTCGGTTTAATATCTGGACCAGCAAAAAATTATGTGAACTTTTGTACTTATTTATGTGACCAGCTAAAAAAAAGGTATGACCTTTTTGCTGGTATTAATCGTGTGTATATTATTTGTTTACTTTTAGTTTAAACATTATGTGACGTTTGGTACTTCTATCGTGTTTATGTGTTTCAAGATACAAGACGTTATGGATGCTTATCGGGATGAATTATAAGCTTGGGATGAAGATGTAGAAGGCTCATGACGATTGACACGCTTTCCTATGCAGAATAAAAGAAGAAAATAAAAAGGATGTGTCAGACACCCCTTAGCGCGGCGCCAATGGATCTTCAGGTGATGTTAGCGCTACGCTAACATTGGAGAAACAGAACCCGATAGTTTTGTTCTTATCGCGCGCTAATGACTCGACCCAGCGATGTTAGAGTCGTGCAAACATCCTTCCATACGGGAAATATTAACCTAACTTTAATATATTGAGTTTTCAGCCCCCATTTGAAATATCCATCATTCCAGCAATCGGAGCGAAGCCCTAGGATGATTTTCCACCATCCCCAAGCCTCCGGTTCGTCAGTTCATCGTATGCTTTCATCCTTTCATCAGATTAGCGAATTCTTCGTGATGTTGATTTCAGGCTAAACCATGGTATTTACTTTAGGCTAGGGTTTTGTGTAAACTAAATTTGAGTAGATTCTATGTTATGAATGAATATGAACTTTAATGAATGTCTTTAATCTTGTTTTACATTAGCATTGACTGTTTAAACAGTTTATGATTTTGATTTTCAAACATTGCATCACTTTTCTGGTTGTGTTCATCACATGTAGGGTTAGCACTTGAATGATTTTAACTCGATCTGTGCACTTATCTCAAGTTAGGGTTTTACCGCGAAAGAATCAAAGATGGTCGTTTTCCAGTTTAGTTTAAAGGATGTAGTGAAACAGTGGTTTTTATCTTTGCCTTCACCTAGTATTTATACTTGGGGGGAATTGGCACAACAAATTTTTAGATGAATATTATACGCCACAGAGAGCCACCGAGGATCGAAACGCCATTCAAAATTTTCAGCAGCGCACCGGTGAAACCTTCTACGAGACATTTTAGAGATTTAAACTGTTGTTGAGGACTTGCCCATATCACGGAATTGTCTTATGGGAATTGATAAAAGCATCTCACGATAGTCTCTCTAATTATGATGTTCGAGACCTCCAAGCCATAAATAATGGATCTTTTCTTACAAACGATGAAAATGTGGATTGGGGCATCTTGAAATACATGCAACTAATTCTAAGAGACAGGCGCAATCGAACAGGATGGCCAAAAGAGTGGTAGTAAAGGCGGTTGACAGTCATGATTCAGATGACATAATGGATAGGCTGTAAAAGAAGATGGTTAGGTTGTTGGATGCAGGTGTTCAAGGAACGGGTAAATTGGGAAAAATATATCCAGTGTGTGAAGGTTTGGTGAGTTAGGGCATGAAGTCGCGAGTTGTGGGGTGGCACAAGATGAAGAGACCGAGGAAGAGGAGGTCAACTATGTTCAGGGTGAAAGGAAATACAATAACATGAGTTCAAATACATATCATCCGGGCCTCATAAATCATCCAAATTTCAGCTTTGGAAACCCAAACACTCAGCAGAACCCGAATTATAGGTTATCAGTCGAATCAGAAACAATATGGGAACAGTTCAGGAAATGGTCAGAATGGGTACAATCAGAGAGATTCTAGGGGTTACAATAAGGGTTATTAAAATCAGCAAGGGCAAGGGAATTCTTCGCGTAACAAAGAGGAGTCGATTAAGGATGTGATGGAGCTATTTAAGCAAATGAAGGAATAATAAGAGACTCAGAATAGAAATCAAGAGACTCATAATAGAAAATAAGGCTTTGAATAAGAGGTTGGAGCTTCAAGAGAAGGAAAATACAGAAAGGGATATTCAGGTGAGTCAATTGGAAGAAGAAATGACAAGTCTAAGGAAATCCATCCAAACTACCAAGTGACACTTTGAAGAACCCGAGCCATCAAAATAAAAATTCTTCAAGTGGAAAGATCACCAATATTAAACATGTAAGTACCCTTAGGAACGGTAAGGTTTTTGATAATGGGGTGAATCTACCATCATCCTTCATTGAAGGAGTGGTGGAAGACCTGGGGAAAAATGGGAACATTGATTATGAGGTGGAAATTGAATAAATAAGTAAACCGAAAAAATTATGAATAAAAATTTAAACGATTCGGTAAAGGAAAAAGAAACACCAACTGCCAAGGAGACGGGTTCAACGGGTAAAACTGCTTCATTTCCTCGGGCATTGGTGAATCCCGTAACATCATCATTGAAATAGAGGGGACCACAACAGGAGGAAATGTGGGGCGTCTGACACATCCCTTTTTGTTCTTCTTTTATTCTGCATAGGAAAGCATGCCAATCGTCATGAGTCTTCTACATCTTCGTCCCAAGCCTGTATATCATCCCGATAAGAATCCTTAACTGTAACGTCCCAAAATTTTGAATAATAATAATAATAATGAATATTGACTCGTTATGACGGAAAAGTTTACTTGAGTTAATAAATATATAGTAAAATGGTAAAAGGTAAAGATAAGTAGGCTAATTAAATGGAACTAATCATGGACCAAAAAGGAAAGATGGGCCTTGGGTCTATGGGCTTAAGGGAGTACAAATACCCCTTAAACCCTAAATCTTTTCATTTCCATCCATCTTATCCATAATATTCCCTACACCTTAAAAACACACACAAACCCTTCCATCTTACGGCCGCGAGTAAGAGGGTGATCCAAGACCGAGATCGAGCGTCTACTATTGAAGGATCTTGACCTCAAGAGCAAGATACAACCAAGAAGTTCATAACCAGGTTAACCCGTAGCCTAGAAACGTCCAAAGGTATGTTCTTTATGATTAAAGGTTACGTTTTTATGAAAGGTTTGTTATGAAACTAAACCCTAGAGTAGATCGGGTCTAAAGGTTTCATAAAGATGCAAACTTGATGATTAAAATGAACCTAATGGACTTATGGTAGTATACGGCTAGTAGATAAACCCTAGATTTAGCCTATAACGTTTTAAATCTATAAAGGTTTAAGCTTTATGGATAAACGAGTTAGATATTGATAAATGGATAATGACGGGTTTTAAACGGATAAAAGGGGTTGAGGACAATGTTAAAATCTGGTTAAGATACATTAGTTGACTACCAGAGCTGAGAAAAGGTTGAAAATACGATCTGGGAACATCATACCTGAGTTCTCGATCACCTAGAGATATCGGTCCGAGTTCTCGGTGACCATGCGTTCTCGGTCAAGAATATGTGTTCTCGGTAACCCTGTGTTTTCGGTCAAATATGGGTTTTCGGTTAAAATGGGATCTCGGTCAAACCATAAGGGTTCTCGGTCAACATTGTGTTCTTGGCCACGAGTTCTCTGTCAAGGAGTTCTCGGCCAGTTCACTGATTGGGTTCTGGGCTGAATCTAGTTAGGCCTGAACCAGCTAAGTCCACATGAAGTTAAGCCCATAACTAATATAAAGCAAACTGGCCCATTAACTTAGGCCTTGCAAATAAGCCCAACTTAGAAAATAACTTAAAATCGTAATGGAAAATGTGTTAAGACAGTTAATGAAAATAAAATTTTTCCAAGCTGACCTGGCAGCTTAACCCCAGCCAGGGGCTCTGCCCCTTGGAGTTCTCGGTCAGAGTTCTCGGTGGCAGGGATCTCGGTCAAAATTGATGATTTCGGTCAACGATCTTGGTCCTATGTGTTCTCGGTCACGAGTTCTCGGCTGAGTTCTCTGCCTTGAGTTCTCGGCCAGTTAGTGACTTGAGGTGGACTTTGGGCCTGGCCAGTTAGGCCCAGTTACTTAATGAACAGATGGGCCAAATTTAACTAAGTCCACAGGATGCTAAGCCCATTATCTTAGGCTTAACAAATAATCCGAACTTAGAAAATAAATTAAAATGTTAATGGAAAATGTGTTAAGACAGTTAATGAAAATAAGCCACAGGATGCTAAGCCCATTATCTGGGGGCAGCGCCCCTGGCAGCTTAACCCCAGCCAGGGGCTCTGCCCTTGGACCCCGCTAGGGGCTTCCGCCCCTAGAACCCCGTTGCCAGGGGCGCTGCCCCCGGACCCCCGTTCGTTGTGGGTTATATAAAGATAGAAATACGGTATGAGTAGTAATAGTTAATTGATACATGTAAATATTATACAGTTAGCCGTGCACAGCTCAAGAGAAGGATTACGATTAACGGTGAATGTAACCGCATTCAGGTGAGTTTCTAGCCCCATTTCCTTGTTATGTTTTTGGGGCTGTGTGCATACTCGATGTGATTAGTTAATACACTTACCTTAAGTGGTAAGTGTATGTCTTATATGATTTATGAATGAATGAATGCTTGACGATGCATGAACGATCTTCGGATATTACATGTGCCGTCAAGGGATAGTACGAAGATATGATTGACATATATATAGATGATGTTTGGACGTATGAATGTTTTAATTATGAATGTATAGAAAGGTACGAAAGGTATAGATAGAACGAGGGAACCGACCCTAATAATATCGGTGAATGTAGGGAACCGACCCTAATAATGTCGGCGAATGTAGGGAACCGACCCTATTAATGTCAACGAATGTAGGGAACCGACCCTAATAATGTCGGCGAATGTAGGGAACCGACCCAAATAATATCGGCGAAGGTTATAGGGCGGAAGACTCTTTAAAATGTATGGGTATGAATAAAAGTATGTATGTTAATATGAAAGAAAGAATGAAAGTACGTAAGTATGTAAGTATGTAAGATAATAGGAAGGTATGTACCTTCGGGTGCATATGTAGATATGAGAATGAATCATACGTTGCCTGATTAACTAGAACTCACTCAACGTAGCTGACTTTTAGTATGCACGCAGGCTAATCGACTGAGGCAGCTGGCTTGAGGGAGTCACATGGCAATACTGAAGAGGCTGGCATCTGAAGATTGGTCGTGATGTTTTGACACTATGTTTTATGTTATGTTTTAAAAAGACAAACTATGGATGATTGTATCGAATGGTTGACTAATTTATTATTCCGTGAAAGTTTTTAATTAACTCTGATTTTAGAACTGCGTTTATGAGTAAATCCAACACCATAGTAGGGCTACCGGTAACGGGGCCTTACATTAACTTCGTGTATCCTGAAACACATAAACACGCTTGAAGTACCTAGGTTCACATAATATTTAAACTAAAAGTAAACTAATAATATAATAATATACATGACTTCTACCCGACCATCAAATATTAGAATATCATATTATAAACTGAATGTTTATTTTTGTATTGTTAACTCGTGAAATTATGCTATGTAATTATTGTACTAAGATACATGATCATTAAAAGGTTAAACATTAATGTTTAAATTTGGCGGTTTTTATGTAACTATATGTTGCAGTTGCATAATCACTATCTCGTTTATTTGTTTATATATGTATGATAAGGGATGGTGTTCCGACACTAGGTTCTTTCAATTTCAAAGTTGCATAATCAGTATCTTGTTTATTTGTTTATATATGTATGATAGGTGATGGTAATCCGACACCAAGTTCTTTCGATTCCAAAGTGATCTTTAGAACCTTATATTGTTACTTTAATTTCATGTAC
This sequence comes from Bidens hawaiensis, assembly GCF_021521415.1. Lineage (NCBI taxonomy): Eukaryota > Viridiplantae > Streptophyta > Magnoliopsida > Asterales > Asteraceae > Bidens > Bidens hawaiensis. The sequence goes on from NW_027491256.1 coordinate 1,034,336, forward strand.
ACTTTGTTGTGAATTGATATCCACCTGTCTTAAGCAGGCATCAAAAAATGTTTTCAAAAGTTTGATGACACTATTTTATCTAATTGTTTTTACTAAACCATTAAGCTGACAAATATGTGTATAGCAAGTTTGATGGTTCTAGCAAAGGATTTATAAGGTGCTTATATGTTGTTGACATTTGATCATTGGTACTAACAAGTATCAAGTTGATAAAAGCATGAAATTCTTGTTATATAAGTTTGCTATGAAATTGGGAAGGTTGATGTGATTCTTGGTATATATAACAATGATATTTCAAGTTATCAATCACATTATATGAGCATGAAGTTTAGCCACTTCAAAAAGTTAGGACTTGGCTTTGATATGCTTACGAATAATTAGCACACAAGGCTAGTAAAGCATTGTGTCAAGTAAAAATACATGTGTAAACTTTTGTGTATAATATCTTCATATATTCACTTTGAATAGCAAGGGTTTAATCTGTGACATTCGTCATTTTTGAAACCCAAAAACCCGACCCATTTTAAATTTTCGACACCTTTCGGATCTTCATTTATTAATAAAATGGTGAATTGTTTTTGTATTTATGTTCATGATGTTGTTTATGTTTACAATGTTGTTTTTATTATTTATGATGTTACAAATTTAATTCTAAGTATTATATCATCTTTCTTTAATCAATTGAGTCAAGACATTTAATGGGTTTAAAAACATTCAATTGGTCAAGATTAATGATTTCAAGCCTTATGACTAGTCTCTTGACTAGCCATCAAATTAACTCACTTTGACCTTGTTATTAACGATTTTTAGCCTATAAAAAGCTCATTCTCTACAAGTTCTTTGCACAACTAATTTACACTCAAAATCATTAAAGATTGTCAATTTCTCTCAAGTCTTAAGTTTGACTTTCAAAAGACACTTCTCAAGAAGTATTATTTTCTTCTTCTTTTGTGATACAATCCCCGGGTAATGTTTATTTCTTGTCATTTCGCATAATGATTGTTTCCATGATGACAACCCAAACGACATTCATGGAGACATCATCTTTCGTAATCGGCTCGCTTATGTTCGGCTTATGAATTTTATGTTTAAAAGTCAACTTTTATTTTTACAAACTAAAAATCAAGAACAAACATTTTTTAACATACTACTTCATCTTTTTCAAATTATGTTACTCACAAACCCGACTCAATAACCGGGTTCGTGTCCGACCAAAAAATGAACCACTCGTTAAACTAGTTTTCTTAATTAATTGTTTGGTTGGAACAAACCGGACTCATATAAATTAATTAGTATTTATTATAACCCATTTGTTTTTCGAAGACTAAAAAAATTAACTTAACAAATCAAATAACCAAAATCCTTTTTTTAATAAACCCAAAATATATGTATTTTTTCTTAATAAATTGTTTTGTCATAAACCGAACGTCCTCACCAAATTACTTTCTTTTCGCAAATTTTTTTAAGCCTAGCTATTTATTTATCTAGGGTCGTTCGTTGAACCAAACTTTTTTGGTTCACTTGCTTAAAGACATTTTTCGCTCTCGACTCGCTTACTTAACACGTGAGTTTTTCTTAACCCATTTTTAACTCTTTTAATATTTTTGGGGTGTAGCATGTCACAAGTTTTTATTTCGTTAGTTATGTGCTTATTTACAAAGCGATTCACATTTATCGTACATGTTAATATTATTCTTGCATATTGTTTATGATTATACGTGAACTTGCTTGCAACATATTTACTATTTTTATGGTGGAAGTTACGCAAACGCATACACATAGTGGGAGGGTCCGACGGGACGTACCTGCGCCGTCTAACGTTACTACTTCGATTGTTTACGTAAGGTGGTTCTCATTTCCCCGACTTCTACGGCTACGGCTAAATGAACGGGAGGACGACACTATTTGATGTCATTTACATTATGTTTGAATGTTTATTGCATGATGATCGTTGAATCACACATTTTATATATATTTATATACGCAAAAATGAAAATGTGTTGTTGACAAAATATATTATTTTAAATATGCTGCAGGTCCATACGATGAAGTGACAGGACAAGAAAATTAGTTATACTTTAGGATTATTTCAACGAATAATATTTGCTTCATTTAGATGTGATGTTCTTTTTGTCTCATTATTAAACTATTTGTGTACTTGCGAAATTATGAAATAAAATAAATATGTTGCCACTATTAATAGTGTTACGAGCTTATGAGTGATCTGTATGTTGCACCCGGGCGTATTCCGTTAAAGCTGGGGTGTTACAGATTGGTATCAGAGCCGTGACAATAAGATATGTGTTTAGACGTAACGACCTAGAATAGTTATAGTTTATTTTTAGGGCCCCAATTGCATGTATACTCTATGTGTTATGTGCCTGCATCTTTTAAGATTGTTCATATGCTTCAAGTATATTTATAATATTTTATAACAGCGCATATACACTTACTCATAAACAAACTCTAAGGCTTATGCCTAAGCAATTTTGTAATCTTTGTATTTTTCAAAGAATTTTTTATGTTTAATGTAATAATTCTTGTTTTGATATTTCGATTTTTCGTTGTCATTAAAGATGGTTTTACATGACGGGTATGTAGTAACTGGAAGAAGGACACACTTTTTCTTTGAAACCTTGACACCGAAATATTAAACCTAAGGATAAGAAATACGTATAAATCACAATCAACCGCGAGACCTGGTTGCTTACGGAAAGGGTGCTGAAACTTATTAGGCCAAAACATACCATACCAAATGTCATAAGAACTACTATTTTAAGTTATCAAAAGTGATTATTTTCCTTTGTGAATAGAAAGTGGTTTCATTTTACTCTTAAAAAATGCATACAAGTCATGGTGGTGTATGCAATGTATGATTCCAAAGACTCAATTGTTTATATTATGGTTTTAATTGAAAATACGAAAAGTCATGGTGATGCATAAATACTCGAGTTTTCAATTCGTTTTCTTTAGTTATATATTCATTTATTATTATGGTTTTAATTGAAAACTCGAAAAATCATGGTGATACATGAATAGTCAAGTTTCAATTCGCTTTCTTTATTTATATACATTTATTATTATGGTTTTAATTGAAATTCAAAAAGTTATGGTGATACATGAATAGTCGAGTTTTCAATTTGTTTCCTTTTGTTATGTATTCATTTATTATTATGGTTTTAATTGAAAAATCAAAAAGTCATGGTGATACATGAATAGTCGAGTTTTCAATTCGTTTCCTTTAGTTATGTATTCATTTATTATTATGGTTTTAATTATAAATTTGAAAAGATATGGTGATACATAATAGTCGAGTTTCAATTTGTTTTCTTTATTCAGATATTCAATTATTATTTTGGTTTAACTGAAAATTCAAAAAATCATGGTGATACATGAACACTCGATTTATAATTTGATTTTATTGTTTATATAAGTTTGTATTGGGATAAGAAAATCCATCGTGGTTCATGGATATTCTGATATCAAATTTGATATAGTTTTAATTTTATTATTTATGAAATTCTTATTGAATTGCGAAAACTCATGTTGGTCATGGACATTTCAAACTCGAATTCAAATATTGCTTCATGTAACTTTATTTATTATTTTTTATATGATTTATATAGAGTAATTAAGATTTCTGAATTTTTAATGTAGTGTTTCTTTTGGTTGGTAATTCAAATTTGATATTTACGTCCCGTGTTACGCAAATCATTTCTGCTTCGCAGCATGTCTTCTCATTTTCCTCGACTTCGCCCTCGAAACTCAACCCGTAAAGTGACAGCCCAATTTTTCAAGCAATAGGCAGTCGTTATCCCGACCATAATGTCCCAAATGCATCAAAACTCATCAACACCAACCACAACAACAAGTACAAACACCAAATCTATGCCCTAGCCAATCTAAAACCCAACACAAACCCAATATACCCAAATCCAAACCAACATAAAAAAAGCCCTACACGGAACACACAGCCTTGGTATAGCTCGTTTATACGTCACTACTCAATCGCCTCACAATAACGAAATGCTTCCCACGACCCATTACTCAACCATTTACCAAACCTTATGTTTTACGATATGCTCATGTTGCGAGCATATTACATTATATTGACCCAAACACACTAACAATGCTCAGAAACGCCTAACTTGTGTTTTGCCATGCAATACCCTAAACCGCATTATCTGGCCACTTGAAGCTCACTCTTAGCCTTGTGCCAATACTTAGTCCCTTCCTACTCATCAAACATACCAATTTTTATTTAAACCACACATGTTTCTCCGCATTCATTTTTTTTATGAACACACTACACTTATAATTTCAAATCCTCGACCATTTTAAAATAGCTAATTCACAAGTATTTAATTAAGTTGATTTTCTACAGAAAAAAAGACTTAACGTCAAATCAAATGGTTTATTATTATTATTATAATTACCATTATTATTCTTCTTATATATAATATTTTTCCAAGGTTAAATGAAATCTTTAAATAAAATCTTTTGTTTCAAACAAGTCCTTAGCTCATGAGGCTATTATATTATCACTATAACATTTCTATCAAAACGAGTCATTTTATTTAGCGATTCTCTCTAAAGTTTTCATAGGTCACCGCCAAAAGGGAATCCTTTATTTTACATAAAAATTTTCATAAATTTCGCAAGCCTTGGTACTAATTAAGGACTTTCACTTATCATAAAGAAATTGTAACTTTGAATTATAAAAAAACATCACGTTTTACAACCGATTTTCGCGAATTAAAATGAACGTTAAAAATCATTTTTCTTCCCCCCTTCCTCAACACCAATGATTTTCAGTTAACAAATCATGGCACCACCCTCACCCTAGCCTTCATACCTCAAACCCACCTACCTTCGAGAAGACAAGATCACAAGCTTCATTTTGTTTTTCTTTAACTTCTTCTTCATGAATTTTTTTATATAATTCTATCTAGATAATCGAACTAATATTATGTATCTAGTTTCTTCGAAGGTTGTTATGAAATTTGTATTTGAGTTTGGTTATTTATTGATTGTTGACATATTTTCGTTCATGTTTACTCTCAAGAACGAAACACACAAGTACATGCATCATTTATAATACATATAGTCGCTTCGACCAACTGCAAGGCTCGAGTTGGTTCTCCCGGATAGATCTTAGATCAGGCTATCATCAGCTGAAAGTGAAAGAGGCAGACATCCCTAAAACAGCGTTTCGAACGCGGTATGGACACTACGAGTTCCTCGTAATGTCATTCGGTCCAACGAATTCTTCCGCAACATTTATGGACATGATGAATAGGGTATGTCGGCCTATGTTGGATAAATCGGTAATCGTCTTTATTGATGACATATTGATTTATTCAAAGAATGAGACTGATCATCCTGAATATTTGAGAGAGGTGTTGGAGACTCTGAAAAAGGAGAAGTTGCATGCTAAATTTTCGAAATGCGCGTTCTGGTTGCGAGAAGTGCAATTCCTAGGTCACGTGATTAAATCGGAAGGGATTATGGTGGACCCCGCAAAGATTGAAGCGATAACAAATTGGAAGACTCCACAGAATCCGACTGATAGACGAAGCTTCTTAGGCTTAGCTGGCTACTATAGGAGATTCATCAAAGGTTTCTCCAAGATAGCCGCACCGTTGACCGGTATGACCTGAAAGTCGATAGTATTCAGTTGGGGTAAGTTTCAAGAAGAAGCTTTTCAGGAGTTAAAGAATAGACTCACGCAAGCTCCAATCCTTGCCTTACCCGATGGTGACGAGGATTTTGTTGTTTGTACTGATGCTTCGTATCGTGGGTTAGGTTGCGTGTTGATGCAACAAGGAAATGTGATAGCTTACGCGTCTAGACAATTAAAAGTCCATGAGAGTACTTACCCGACGCATGATTTGGAGCTAGCTGCAGTAGTGTACGCTCTTAAGATTTGGAGACATTATCTGTATGGTACTAAGTGTACCATCTATACGGATCATAAAAGCTTAAAGTACTTCTTCGAGCAGAAAGAGCTGAACATGAGGCAGAGAAGATGGCTGGAGTTGATTAAGGATTACGACTGCGATATTAAGTACTATCCTGATAAAGCTAACGTGGTCGCCGACGCGCTAAGTCGTAAGAATGAGGAAGTCCTTGCAACAGTAAAGTCATACCAGCTGATTATGAATTCAAGTCTTTTCGAAGAAATCATCAAAGTACAGTCAAAGGTGTTAGTAGATGAAGGGTTAGTGAAGAAAGAAAGAGTTTACGGCCAGCAAGATGAGTTGATGGAAAACACTCATGACGTTAGGACTAGATTTGACCGTATGTGGAATCCACGCAATGGAGATCTTAGAGGTCGAATCTTAGATGAAGCTCATAAGTCAAGATACTCGATTCATCCTGGAGCTACAAAGATGTACCAAGATTTGAAAAGAGACTACTGGTGGCCAGGAATGAAAAATGACGTGGTGGATTATGTTAGTAAGTGCTTAACTTGCTTACAAGTCAAAGCCGAACATCAGAAGCCTTATGGAAAATGCAACCGCTTGAAATACCTGAATGGAAATGGGAACACATCACTATGGATTTCATAACTAAGCTACCTCGTACAGCTAAGCATCATGATACCATCTAGGTGATTGTGGACCGTTTGACCAAGAGTGCTCACTTTCTGCCTATACGAGAGGCTATCTCGTCAGAAACGTTAGCAAGCTTATTCATAAAAGAGGTTGTATCTAAGCATGGAGTACCGTTATCAATAGTGTCTGATAGAGATACACGGTTTACTTCGAGGTTTTGGAAGAAGTTCCACGAATCTATGGGAACGAGATTGAACATCAGTACGGCGTATCATCCTCTAGCCGATGGGCAGTCTGAAAGGACGATCCAAACCCTTGAGGATATGCTACGTGCTTGTGTTTTAGATTTTGGTGGAAGTTGGGACGATCATCTGCATCTAGCAGAGTTCTCCTATAACAATAGTTACTATTCAGTATTGGTATACCACCTTTTGAAATGCTTTATGGTAGACGATGTAGAAGCCTGGTGTGTTGGGGTGAAATTGGACAGAAGAAAATTGAAAGCCTAGAAGTTGTTCAAAAAACGTCTTCAAAGTTTGAGCAGATTAAGGCCAGAATGAAAGCTGCTCAAGACAGACAGAATTCGTATGCTGACAAGCGGCGACGACCGACTGAGTTTAACGTTGGCGACAATGTGATGCTCAAGGTCTCGCCTTGGAAAGGAATTATTCGTTTTAGAAAGAGAGGGAAATTGAGTCCGAGACATTGGACCATTCAAGATTTTAGATCGTGTGGGCAAAGTAGCCTATAAGCTGGATTTACCCGATGATTTGGAAGGAATTCATTGAACCTTCCATGTTTCTCATCTGAGAAAGTGTCTGACTGATGACACGTCGCACGTGCCATTGATGGACATTGAGGTTGATGAACAGTTGAACTACATTGAGCAACCGATTGAAATAGTCGACCGCAAGGAGAAGCAACTTCGTCACAAGGTTATACCTTTGGTAAAAGTGATATGGAATCACCGCAAGGGATCGGATGCCACTTGGGAAGCTGAGGATGAAATGCGCAAGGTTTACCCTAATATGTTCATGTAATAGTTAGGTTTCGGGGACGAAACCTCTTTAAGGAGGGAAGACTTGTAACATCCCAAGATTTCGAATAATAATAATATTGTATATTGACTCGTTATGACGGAGAGTTTACTTGAGTTAATAAATAACTAGTAGAATGGTAAAAGGGAACAATAAGTAGGCTAGTTAAATGGAATTAATCATGGACTAAAAAGGAAAGATGGGCCTTAGGTCCATGGGCTTAAGGGAGTATAAAATCCCCTTAAACCCTAAATCTTTCCATTTCCATCCATCTTATCCATCTTATTCTCTCAACACCTAAAACACACACCCAACCTTTCCTTTTTCGGCCGTAAGATAGAGAGTGAGATCCAAGGTCAAGCAAGTCAAGATCCTTGAACTATCCTCGATATTTAAGCTAACTACAAAATCCAAGTCCATAATCAAGCCTAGCCGTAACATAGAAACATCAAAAAGGTATGTTCCTTACGTAAAGGTTACGTTTTTGTAAACAGTTTGCTAGGAAACTTGACCTTAGTGTAGATCGGGTCTAGATGCTTCATAAAAATGCAAACTTGATGATTAAAACGAACTTAATGAATATATGGTTATATAAGGATCATGAATGAAACCCTAGAACTAGCTTAAAGAAAAAGGTTCAACCTTTATGACTAGAATAGGTTAGATCTTGAAGCCGTGAGGTTAACGGGAGGTAACGAATAAAGAACGGTTAAGGTGGTTGGGCTATGGATGATCAAAAGTATAACCATGGACCGGTAGCCGTTATAGGATGGGTTTAAGGGTAGGAACCTGAGCTGAACGCATCAAACCAAGGTTCTCGGTGATCAGAGCCTTCGTCTGGGGTTTTCGGTCAACGAGAGAACTCGGTCAGCGTGGGTTTCGGCCAATTAGAGTTCTCGGTCAACGAGAATTCTCGGTGACGAGAGTTCTCGGTGATCCAGAGTTCTCGTTCAGCCATCGATTTTAGTGGCCACGTGTTCTCGGCCAAGAACATAGGTTCTCGGTCAGGAATGGGGTTTTCGGCCAACTCACGGGTTCTCTGTTGGGAGTTCTCGTCCACCCAGTTTGGGCTTGGACCTGAACCCAGCTGAACCCATAAACTGTAATGGGCCGCTGGGCCTGACTTAGCTCAACCCACAGGCTTAAGCCCATGTGCTATTTAAAATAAATAACAAGCCCAACTTAGATGATGCATAGGTTAACTAAATAACCCAACTTAATCAAGTAACGGTTAATTAACTATATATATATATTTAACAGTTTGCCGGGCCCAGTTAAAGAAAGGAATTACGATAAACGGCGAGCGCAACAGGATCCAGGTGAGTTTCTAGCCCCATTTTCTTGTTCTGTTTTCGGGGCTGTGTGCATACTCGATGTGATAGTTAATACACTTACCTTAAATGGTAAGTGTATGCCTTGTATGATTTTTGTGATAGACATTATGTTATGATTGTGAATGAAAGCTTGTTGGTACGTGAACGATCTTCGGATATTGCACGTATTGACAAGGGAGGTATGTATATGAAAGATGAATGTGTATGATATATATATGTATATATATATATATATATATATATGTATATGTACAACATACGAATATGTATAAATGACTAAAGAAAGAATATGTATGGTACGGGTATGTATAGACAGTATGTACGAAGATGAAGAAGTAAGGGATCAGACCCTAATAATATCTGAGATAGAGAAGAAAGGGATCAGACCCTAATAATATCTGAGATAGAGAAGTAAAAAGGGATCAGACCCTAATAATATCTGAGATAGATAAGAAAGGGATCAGACCCTAATAATATCTGAGATAGAGAAGTAAAAAGGGATCAGACCCTAATAATATCTGAGATAGACAAGAAAGGGATCAGACCCTAATAATATCTGAGATAGACAAAGGAAAGAGGGATCAGACCCTAATAATATCTGAGATAGAATGAACAGTAATTATATAGTATGAAAATAATAAAGTATGAACGTATATATGAAATTATGTAATGAAAGTAAATGAGTAAAGTAATTATTATCTATCTTCGGATGCGTAATTGAAGGTAAGTAAAGGCATTGTTTGATGTATGATTAACTAGAACTCACTCAGCGTAGCTGACTTTTAGTATGCACGCAGGTGAGTAGAATGAGACAGTTGGCTTGAGCGGGGGCACATGGCAGAAGAATAAGAGTCTGGCATCTGAAAACCTGTTATGTTTTACCAGTTATATTTTGATTTTGAAAGACAAGAGGAATGTTTTAAGACATGTTTATGATTGATATGTGATGTTTTATGAAAGATTTATATTCCGCGTAAAGTTTTAATTAACTTTGATATTTAGAACTGTGTTTATGAGTAAATCCAACGTCCAAATGTGAGGTACCGGTAATGGGGCCTTACAAAGAGTTAACAAAACTACCAATGGTAATTAAGACCGTTATAAAACTACCGATGGTAATTATAACAGTTTTAGAACCACCAACTACTCCACCCCTATGTAAGTCATCGGGAAATCTCAAATCCCCTACAAGGTAGAAGTTAGATTTAAGACTAAGTGTGAATAAGTCCAATTATGATGTTCCTCCTACAAATATCATATTACTATACGGGTGCCCGCGCTATGCAGCGGGAAACATAGACATGGTAATCATGTAACAATTTTATGGGTGTTCATTGTTTGGTTTGAACCGTAAAACTGTTAAAATCGGTCACTGGTTTGATTTCATGGTTGAATTTTTTCTTTAGCTTTTGGCAAGCCGTTTTCAATTTTCAATGGTTCAGTTTCGGTTTACGGCGAAAAAAAACCGTTACTAACAGTTTGACCACAAACACCCCTACGCAAAATGTTATTTTTTTAACTGAAAAAAACTATAACAATTCCATACTCAAATTAAAGAGAAAAATATTGTCGTTTTTATGATACAATTTTTTTAAAAAAATATTAACGTTTAAAAATCATGGGGGGGGGGGGGGGTTTGGGTTAAAATCGAAAATATAAATAAACATGAGTAAAAGATTAAGGATGATAATTGTAACTATACATTAAATTTACAAAAAGTTGATTATAGGAAAACATGTAACTATTTTAAAACAAGTTAAAAAACAAGTGAGTGATGTTATAATGCCATTTTTATCCTTGTTTAAACTTGTACTATGTGCTTCATTACTTGTGAATCCCTTAATTCAAGTGTCTTAATTTACCCATAAGATATGTATTATATATAGTATAGATAGGTTTAAATACTTACACTTACACGTGTAAGATAAAAATGGAAATTTGTTGTTCTATAAAAAGAAAGACACTAGTAAAGTATTACTCATTCTGTCCCATTAGTTAAAAGTGTCCATATTTCTTTTTTATTTGTCACATTACAAATGCCAACTTTCAAAATTTATTAGGCAATTTTCAAGTTTACCCTTAAAACACACAAAACTAGCATTAATAAACAATACTAATAGATTCTAATTTTAAGGGCATTATTGTCTGATGTGTGTTTAATGAATGCCCTTTTTAAATAACTTACAACTAAGCTTTAAACTTATAAACGAAAATCCTAACGAATCCACACACAACCGGTAAGTGTACCGATCACTAATAGTATAGACCTAAAGAAGTCCGAGTGTCGAACACAAGGACACGTGAAAATGTATTTAGTACTTAACCCTAACCAAGACTCACCTAAGAATAATATTTTTTAATTGAATTTTAATTATTAACTACTTGACCTAACTTACTTTAATTAATTTAAAAGACTTAAATTAACAAAACTAGACGAAACTTTAAGAATAAGACTTATCAATGGAGAAAATATGTACCTAAGTAAGAATCCTATTGAATGTATAATAAGCTAATGGATTGTAGAATCTCACGACACCGGTATCTAAGGATGACACAACTAAGGTTCACTCAAGAAAGCTAGATCACCTCTCGGTCTCTAAGAAGGTGCCTACCCGCTGATTTTAACTAATTAATATACCCACTTAAACCCTACGGTTGATCACCCCGCAAACAATCTCTAAACACAAAGTAAAGAGTTCAAACAAGCTAAAATTAACCAAAACCGATTCAATCAATCAAAGCAAGAGGCAACTGAGTATTATTAATCAAAACACAGCCACTAAACACAACCTAATTCAATGTTAAACCAAACTTTTCATTAACAAAACAAGTCATGATGATCAACAATCCATATTACTCAATAAAACCTAACAATATTCCTCTAACCTAGGTAGAACTAACTACTTTAGCCTAACATTAGTTTTGGACAACAACATATATTCAAGTTAAACATCATAAACATCAACATAAACATGATTAAACTCATTCAAGATTCAATAGCAATCAAACACAAGTTAATCTTCACTTTACTTGCAAAACAATTCAAATAAAAGATCAAACTCAACAAGTTAACAATCTTGAACTAAAGATCAAGGTTTATGTATGATTACTTAAGATATATGGCTGAGTTTATGAATGTATATTGTCCCTAGCTGCTGTACCGAATCCTCCTTGGTCTTCTTCTTCCTCTTCCAGCCGCACACAACCATAACACAACAGCCACTAAGCTTTTTTTCTTTCTTTCCCTTCCTGCTGAACTTGCGATCGGAACTGTTGGCTGCCAAGTTAGGGTTTTTTTATTTTTTAAATGTCTTAATATATTATGCAAGAAAGGCTTGGAACTTGTGGGCTTGGGCCGGGCCTTGAGTTGTAGTCTTCAAAGTTGCTCAAAAAGGTCCCTAGAGTCTTCAAACTTTACTCTTTTCTTCATTAAACTCATAATCTACAAGTAAACAATCCATCTTTGTAAAATCAAGTAAAAACAAGCTATAACTCTTAATAATTAAATTATTTAAGCATTTAAACATGATAAAACGATACGGAAAGTAAGTGAGTTTTATAACACATCAAACATCCCCACACTTAAGACTTTTTCGTCCCTGAAAAAGAAATCTGCACGGGATCATAACCAAGTGAAAAACAACAAACTCTCAGATCATTAATCCTTATCAAAGCACAAGAAACAGCTCGACATATTGACCGCGATTGCTGAAATTGTTGTCCACTTAAACCCAACCACCAGCCATTCAAGCCCCCCTTTTGCATTAAACATTTTAAGTCTAAAAAATTAAGGCTACAGCTACCCCATCTAAGAAAAAGAGAGCTAGAATAACTAGAGTCGAAGAAAACTGGTTCGACAAATCACCATAAGCCAAGGACTCGTTGATGGTACTAATTAGATGCACTCGGTGAAATTTTGATAGATGAATGGTCTTGTGGAGGTCGTACGAGCTATTCCTAAATATTATTGGACTTTGTCCTATAAATTCCTAATTTGATATTTATTGACTAAGAACCTTTGAGCCCCAATAGTGTATCCTCAAAGTCACCATCCCCAAGGTAATACGTAAACTCTAAGTTCCGTCTAGTATGTGCTTCTTTGGCCTTTTTTTCTAACTTTAAACAATGCTTCTTTGGCATTTTACAATACATAACTTTCTTCACAAGCATTTGCTTTTCTTGAAAAACTTTTGATAATACAATACATAACTTCATAACAAACTTTCAGAACACACTTTTTTTCTATCTTTTATATCACTCTAAAATATATAACTATTTCTAAGCTTGTAAAAAGATGGACATGTGGTGGTGTGCTGATTTGAGTGCATTTAATTGTTACCATCTCAAAGTTTTCAGATTATGGTAATCCTACCTAAGCATCGAAATTCGGTTTCACCGTTTTTAAATTATTATATATATAAAAATTGCTAAAGAGGACTATCAAAGCTAGTTGGGCCTGCCGACACATCCCAAATCAGATATGCAAACCATCCCTTCTTTTATTATATATTATATATTTCAAAAGTTCCGAGAGTTTGTTAGCACATTGGTAATAATATCATTTCCTGCTTAACGTAGAACAAAAAACAACTTTCAAGGGACATTTTTTTCTTAATTTTTTTTTAAAAACTTTTTTATTTTTTTTCCCACAACTAAGTAAAATAAATTCCCATCCCCACACTTAGAATGAAATCGTCCTCGATGAGAACAAGGAAAAGAAATAAAATAAAATTAAAATTAAAACTTCAAATAGCAAAAAGTAAAATAGATAACGGGTTACTCCCCTGGTTTATATGCAGATTATTCATCAGCTGTATATCAATCGAGCGACCGTATAGCATTTCATTCGCGGCCGCAACCTCGGGTGAACCAGTTCCAAAACGCCATCAGAGCTACCATGCGTATAATAATAATACCTGCAATAACTCGAACTCGATCGCATGTAGAGGCGTACGACACAAAAAACAAAAACATAAGAAATAAACATATTTTTGTGTTTTTCTATTTTTTTAATTTTTTGAATTTATTTTGAATTTTATTATTTATTTTTTTTGTATTTTTATGATTTTATAAATAACAAAAATAAAGCAAATAAAATAGATAATAAAGAGAATCATAATACAAACTCTACAACTCGGGCTATCTCCCGAGTGATGCATCCAACAGGTCTACGCCTCGGTGAATGAGTCAAGGTAGAACACCTCGACTGTCTGATCAGCTATCGGCTCGCCTATGTAGTGCTTCAATTTGTGACCGTTCACCTTAAACTTCCCACTTTGATCTTGTATCTCAATAGTGCCATACAGGAATACCTCCGTGACTGTGAACGGTCCCGACCATCGGGATTTCAACTTTCTCGGGAATAACCTCAATCGGGAGTTATACAGTAAGACCTTATCCCCACACTTGAACTGCTTATTACCCTTCAATTTTCTGTCATACAGTTCCTTCGTGTGCTCCTTATACCTAAATGATTGTGCATATGCGTGATCCCGGAGCTCCTCTAACTCGTGTAACTGATGAAACGATTACCCTCTGCGGAAGATAAATCAAGATTAACCCTCTGAAGGGCCCATGACGCGCGGTGTTCCAACTCAACAGGGAGATGACAGGCCTTCCCATAAATCATCCGAAATGTTGTGGAACCAGTCGGAGACTTGTAGGCTGTATGGAAGGCCCACAAAGCGTCATCTAATTTGTCGGACCAATCCCGACGATTGAACCAACCGTTTTATCGAGAATACGTTTGATTCCCCGATTACTCACTTCCACTTGCCCACTTGTCTGTGGGTGATAGGCGGTCGAAAGCCGATGGGTTACCCCATAGCGCTGCAACGCCTTATCCATCTGCGAATTGCAGAAGTGAGTACCTCGATCGCTGATCAAGGCTTTCGGGACTCCAAAACGAGCAAACAGACTTTTTAGAAAACGGACTACCACTCGGGCATCATTAGTGGGTAGAGCTTTGGCCTCAACCCACTTAGACACGTAATCGACAGCCACGAGTATGTACTTGTTCCCACGCAAAGATGGAAACGGTCCCATGAAATCAATGCCCCACACATCAAAAACCTCACAAACTTGAATATCATTTTGAGGCATTTCGTTTCGCGAAGAAATGTTGCCAACATGCTGGCAACGATCACAAATCTTAACGAACAAATGAGCATCCTTAAAGATAGACAGCAGTAAAAACCAGAATCAAAGACTTTCTTCGCCATCGAACTCACACCGTGGTGACCTCCTGTCGGTCCCACATGACAATGGCTTAGAATCTGCCATCCTTCCTTAACATATACACACCTCTTAATCAGCTTATCAGCACCGATGCGGAAAAGATACGGGTCGTCCCATAGGTAAAAACTTAATGTCAGCAAAGAATTACTTCTTTTGCTGGTAAGGCATCTTCGGAAGGTACCCGTCAGCAAGATAGTTCACGAAGTCAGCGAACCATAGGAAACCCACCTCCTGTTCCGTAACAAACATGAGACTCTCCATCGAAAAACGATCGTCGATCCTGACCCCCGAATCTCCTAAATCAACTCCCTCTAGACGTGAAAGATGATCGGCCACCACATTCTCGGTCCCCTTTTATCATGGATCTCAATATCAAACTCTTGAAGCAACAGGATCCATCAGATAAGACGAGGCTTAGCATCCTGCTTGCTAAAGAGATATCGAATAGCGGCATGATCCGTGTAAACAATCGTCTTGGACAAAACCAGATGGGACCTAAATTTGTCGAAAGCAAACACCAGAGCTAAAAGCTCTTTCTCGGTGGTAGTATAGCTTTCATGTGCGCCATTTAAGGTCCGGCTAGCGTAGTATATCGGATGGAAGTGTTTATCCTTCCGTTTTCCAAGAACCGCTCCGACTGCGAAGTCGCTCGCGTCACACATCAACTCGAATGGTAACAACCAGTCGGGAGCAACCATGATTGGGGTGTTAAAGAGTTTGTATTTTAAGAGATCAAACGCCTCGATACACTGCTCTGAAAAAACAAATGGAGCATCCTTCTCCAGAAGTTTGGTCTTGGGTCTCGAGATTTTAGAAAAATCTTTGATAAACCGGCGGTAGAACCCGGCATGACCTAGAAAGCTACGAATGGATCTCACAGAAGTGGGCGGGGGAAGATTAGAAATGGTCTCGATCTTCGCTCGGTCAACCTCTATCCCCGCACTCGAAATCCGATTCCCAAGAACAATGCCCTCGCGAACCATGAAATGACACTTCTCCCAGTTAAGGACTAGGTTGGTGCCGACACAACGGGAGCCTCTCAAGATTAGACAAACAATGATCGAAAGAACTCCCAAATACGGAAAAATCGTCCATGAACACCTCCATGGAGTCCTCGATCATATCATGGAAAATGGCCACCATACACCTCTGGAATGTGGCCGGAGCGTTACAAAGTCCGAACGGCATACGTTTATAGGCAAACGTTCCGTAAGGGCAGGTAAAAGTGATTTTCTCCTGGTCTTCGGGCGATATCAGAACCTGGAAGTACACGGATAAACCATCTAAGAAGAGGTAGTACTGCTGACCTGCTAAACGCTCTAACATCTGATCAATGAAGGGTAAAGGAAAGTGGTCTTTCCTGGTGGCATCATTCAGTCTGCGATAGTCGATGCAGACTCGCCATCCCGTCACAGTCCTAGTGGGAATAAGCTCGTTCCTCTAGTTGGTGACGACAGTCATGCCACCCTTTTTAGGAACCACTTGGACTGTACTCACCCAAGCACTATCAGAAATGGGGAAAATGATCCCCGCATCAAGGAGTTTAATGATCTCCTTCTTCACGACCTCTTGCATTTTCGGATTAAGCCGCCGTTGCGGCAGAACGACAGTTTTGAAATTTTCCTCCATGAGGATTTTATGAGTGAAAAACGAAGGGTTGATACCCTTAATGTCGATAATCTTCCATGAAATAGCCTCTTTGTGCTCTCGTAGCACCCTCAACAACTTCACCTTCTCGACCTCTGTCAAAGCAGATGCAATGATAACCGGCAACTTCCTCTCTTCATCTAAAAACGTATACTCAAGGTGGGCAGGCAAATCCTTAAGCTCTAAGGAAGAAGGAGGACTCTCGACAAAAGGTCGGTCCATAGGATCGTCTCGTACGATCTCAGCAGACACGCCAGATTCAGGGATATGCGACTTGGTGTCGTCATCTAAGGATTGATTAGTCATGGCAACCATCTCAATCTCTGGAATCTCCCAATCGAGAATCTGGGTGTCGGAGGCAGATCCTCCACAGATTTCGCTGAGAAACTCCCCGACATGCTCCATTATGGTATGAATGAAGTATAAGAAGTCATCAACAGACTTGGGGTGTTTCAGTGACTGTCGAACGTCAAAGGTGACGTTCTCATCCCCAAATCATAAGATCAACTTACCCTCGCAGACGTCTATCAACGCCTGTGCAGTTGCAAGGAATGGTCGGCCCAAGATAAGTGGGACGCTATCATCGTCGTTCATGTCCAAGATGACAAAGTCCGCCGGGAAGATGAACTTGTCGACACGAACAAGCATGTTCTCGACCACCCCTCGAGGGTATTTCACAAAACGATTAGCAAGCTGGATACTCATCCGGGTAGGACATGGTTCGCCTAGGCCCAACTTGCGATATATGGAATACGGCATGAGATTAATACTGGCACCAAGATCCGCCAGCGCATGAACAACCGTATTATCACTCAAGATGCATGGAATTGTGAAACTCCCAGGATCGAACATCTTTTCTGGTAATTTTCTCTGCAAGACTGCAGAGCAACCAGTACTCAGAGGAATGGAATAGACCTCAGCTAACTTCTCTTTATTCGAAAGAATATACTTAAGGAACTTTGCATATTTGGGAATTTGCGTGATTCCTCAAGGAGTGGAATGTTAAGATGAAGCTGCTTCAAAAGATCAAGAAATTTGGATTTTTTATCCTCGTCTCTGTCCCTACGGACTCTCCCGGGATATCGGAGTCTAGGTTTGTAGACTCTCGATGGTGTGTTGGGTAATGGCTGGTTCTTGGCCTGTGCTGTACTTCCTGGGCTGTGCCTCTGATGCACCTTGGCCGGTGGAGACTCCAACTTAATCTCCTCGTCTACCTGCTCCTCTACATCTACCGCAGGCTCTTCAACGACTCCTCTCTTCGCCTCCTGAATCGCGGGCTCACTACGTGCCCCTGCACCGCTCCTCGTCGTCACAGCCTTCACACGCCTTTGAATTTTGTTCGGTATTACTTGGAAGTGTTCCTGGCGACCTCTCATTTAGATTACTTGCAATCTCTCCTATCTGCCGCTCAAGATTTTGAATTGATGCTCCTTGATTTCTCATGAATAACTCATGCTACCGAAAATTCTCTTGAGTCTCTTTGTGACGGGAGTCCTCTCGAGTCATAAGCTGCGACAGCATCTGTGTCTGCTATGCCATCATCTCCTCTAACATGGGCTTCTTCTCCGCACTACTTGTTCCCTCACCAGAATCCTGGAAAAGACTCTGACGCTGCTGGAATCCAGACTGATTTCCATTCCTCCAGTCGGAATTTTGGTTACCTCTCCACCCCGAATTATAAGAACTGAAAGAGTTTTGATTTCGGTTTGGATTACCGACAAAGTCGATGCCTCCTCCTGGAAACCTATGGGGCACTGAACGGTATCATGCCCCCTCTACAGATCTCGCATAACTTACTTATCACCTGCAGGTCCTTCACGATCTTTTCCAACGCCTCAACCTATGTTGCAAGTGCGTGCTTGTGTCGACCGGATGCATGCCGCGTGATAGGGAATCGATAGTCTTGGTACTCTTAGCTGGTGGTCGCTGGTATCCACTCTTGGCTAACCCGTTAAATAAATCAATGCACTCATCCGTATCCTTGGTTGTCAATAAGTTACCTCCCGCAGCCATGTCGAGCATGCTCTGAGTCACGTACGTCACTCCGTTATAGAACTTCTCAACAACTGCCCAGTCTTGTAGGCTGTGGTTCGGACATAAAGCAAGTAGATTTTTGAATCTCTCCCACGCCTCGTAGGAGCTCTCTGTGTCCACCATCTGGAAAGAATGAATTCGGTTGCGCAAACGAGCGGCCTTAGCCGGAGGATCGTATTTTTCGAGAAACTGGGTCTGCATGGTAGCCCAAGTAGCAATGGATCCCTGTGGGAGGGAATTAAGCCACAGACTTGCATGATCAACGAGTGAGAATGGAAAGATGCGGAGTTTGATGGCGTCTTCGGATTCGCCGGCAAGATGAAAAGTGTCGCAAATACGTGCAATACGAGTGAGATGAGAATATGGGTTCTCGTGGAGCAACCCGTGAAACTGAGTAGAATGAGAAATCATGTTCAGAATATTAGATGGAATTGGCCAAGTCGTGAGAACTCCGATGGCTGGTGGAGCAATGCTGGATCTCGCGCTAGCGTCGACTGGACGGGCCCGGTCTGCAACTGTCCTCCTTGGTGGTGCTGCGTCACCCATGATCCTATCCCTAATGACGGGTTTAGAAAAAGTAGGAGAAGAGGATGTATTACCGATGAACGTAGAAGAACTAGAAGACGGTCTGGTGACGTCTCTCACGGAGCTCTTTCTCTGGTTCGGAAAATCCTTCGGTTTCTGGTGGTCCTAGAGATTGAGTACGTCGCATACAACTATTAAAATAAACAAAGTAAACTAAAAATAGCTAAACTATTTTAAACTAACAAACAAAACAAATAAGAAAAACAAGTAGCAAACAACGTAAGTCCTAACTAGAGTCGTTCTCAATACGCCTCAAACCGTATCCCCGGCAACGCCGCCAAAAACTTGATGTGTGTTTAATGAATGCCCTTTTTAAATAACTCACAACTAAGCTTTAAATTTATAAACGAAAATCCTAACGAATCCACACACAACCGTCATGTGTACCGATCACTAATAGTATAGACCTAAGGAAGTCTGAGTTGCGAACACAAGGACACGTGAAAACGTATTTAGTACTTAACCCTAACCAAGACTCAACTAAGAATAATATTTTTTTGAATTGATTTTTAATTATTAACTACTTGACCTAACTTACTTTAATTAACTTAAAAGACTTAAATTAACAAAACTAGACGAAAGTTTGAGAATAAGTTTTATCAATGGAGAAAATGTCTACCTAAGTAAGAATCCTATTGAAGGTATAATAAGCTAATGGATTGTTGAATCTCACGACACCGGTGTCTAAGAAGGTGCCTACCCACTGATTTTAACAAAATAATATACCCACTTAAACCCTACGGTTGATCACCCCGCAAACAATCTCTAAACACAAAGTAAAGAGTTCAAACAAGCTAAAATTAACCAAACCCAATTCAATCAATCAAAGCAAGAGGTAAATGAGTATTATTTATCACAACACAACCACTAAAAACAACCTAATTCAATGTTATACCAAACTTTTCATTAACAAAACAAGTCATGATGATCAACAATCCATATTACTCATTAAAACCTAACAATATTCATCCAACCTAGGTAGAACTAACTACTTTAGCCTAACATTTGTTTTGGACAACATCATATATTCAAGTTAAACATCATAAACATCAACATAAACATGATTAAACTCATTCAAGATTCAATAGCAATCAAACACAAGTTAATCTTCACTTTACTTGCAAAACAATTCAAATAAAAGATCAAACTCAACAAGTTAACAATCTTGAACTAATGATCAAGGTTTATGGATGATTACTTAAGATATATGGCTGAGTTTATGAATGTATATTGTCCCTAGCTGTTGTACCGAATCCTCCTTGGTCTTCTTCTTTCTCTTCCAGCCGTCACAAAGCCACAACACAGCCGCCACTAAGCTTTTTTTCTTTCTTTCCCTTGCTGCTGAACTTGCGACGGAACTGTTGGCTAGCAAGTTAGGGTTTTTTTTATATTTTAAATGTCTTAATATATTATGCAAGAAATGCTTGGAACTTGTGGGCTTGGGTCGGGTCTTGAGTTGTAGTCTTCAAAGTTGCTCAAAAAGGTCCCTAGTGTCTTCAAACTTTACTCTTTTCTTCATTAATCTCATAATCTACAAGTAAACAATCCATCTTTGTAAAATCAAGTAAAAACAAGCTATAAGTCTTAATAATTAAACTATTTAAGAACTTAAACATGATAAAATGATAAGGAACGTAAGTGTGTTTTATAACACATCATTGTCATTTGGCAAACAAAAATGTTAACCATTCAATATACTTTTAACTTTGTGTTTTTCAAACCATGACAATTATAGAAACACTCTGGGAGTATAAAATACATGCACGCAGCCAGGGGCAAATCTACTACCAAGCTGTAGGGGTCGGCTTACCCCTGTGAAATTCCATTTTTCTAGTGGTATATTTATGATAATTTTTGGGCCGACCCTTGTGAAAATTTTGAAGAAAAAAAAGGGAAAGGATTATGTAAGGCCCTGTTACCGGTGCCCTACATTGGACGTTGGATTTACTCATAAACACAGTTCTAAATATCAGAGTTAATTGAAATATTCATGGAATATTAAATCTTTCACAAAGCATTACATATTAATTCATAACATGTCTTAAAACATTCATCTTGTCTTTCAAATCCAAAACATTAATTATAAAACATAATAAGTCTTCAGATGCCAGGCTTTTATTCTTCTACCATGTGTCCTCGCTCAAGCCAGCTGTCTCATCCTACTCAGCTGCGTGCATACTAAAAGTCAGCTACGCTGAGTGAGTTCTAGTTAATCACATATCATACAATACATATACTTTCCTTCAATTATGCATCCGAAGATACATAATAGATACTTTACTAGATTACTTTGGTTACATAATTCCATACATACATCCATACTTTATTCCTTTCGTACTATATATTTACTGCCCGTTCTATCTCAGATATTATTATGGTCTGATCCCTCTTTCCTTGTCTATCTCAGATATTATTAGGGTCTGATCCCTTTCTTGTCTAACTCAGATATTATCAGGGTCTGATCCCTCTTTTGTCTATCTCATAAATTATTAGGGTCTGATCCCTCTATTTTTCTCTATCTCAGATATTATTAGGGTCTGATCCCTTTCTTCTCTATCTCATATATTATTAGGGTCTGATCCCTTACTTCTTCATCTTCGTAAATTCTGTCTTTACATACCCGTAACATACACATACTTTCTTTAATCATTATACATACTCATGTGGTGTGTGTGTGTGTGTATCATACGCATTCATCTTTCATATACATACTCATGTACCGACAAGCTTTCATCCACATTCATAACATACTATCTATCACATAAATCATACATGGCATACACTTACCTTTTAAGGTAAGTGTATTAACTATCACATCGAGTATGCACACATCCCCGAAAAAATTACAAGGAATGGGGTTAGAAACTCAGTTGAACTCGGTTACGTTCACCGTTAATGGTAATCCCTTTCTTTAGTTGTGCGCGACTAACTGTTTAATAAATACAATATTAAATATAACTCTAGCCATTCTCATTGTTTACTTAATTAATCTTAAGTTTCTAAGCCGGTTTTACTTCATTGATTCGTTAACCGGTTAGTTAATCGTTACTCATTAACCTTTTAAAGGTATCTTTCATATATTAATAATGTTCAGGGGCTTCTGTGTAATTAAATCATTCTTCTCTAAGTCCAATGAATGTTCTGTCATTTTATTAAACTTCTAGTTCGTTACCCAGTTCTTAACGAATTGGATTCATAACGACTGAACTTGTTCGTTAGTTTGTTACGAATTGACTATCGTAACGAACTGGTCCATCTAACGAATTGGACCTCATTCGTTTGTTCTGATTAACAAATTGAACTTCATAGCGAATTGAACCCTTATAACAAACCAAGTCTCATAACGAATTGGACTTAACGAACTGGGGGTTCATTCGTCAGTTTCCCCCTTAACGAACTACTTAACGAATTTGGATTAGTTCGTCATTCATTCCATAAGGAATTGGCATAACGAACTGAGGTTAGTTCGTCATTTCTTCCTAGCGAATTGGCATAACGAAGTGGGGTTAGTTCGTTAGGTTCTCGTAACAAATTAGGGTTAGGTCAGAGAATGTCAGAAAATTCTCTGACATAACCTAACCTCGTACCTACAGTCCGGCGCCGCCTTTCCGTCGCCGTCGCCGCCGGAAAACCGGGATCTCGTCGGAAAAGCGAGATCTTGCTTGTTTTCCACCGTTTTTCGTCCCGTTCGATCCAGATCTAAGCTAGGGAGACCCCTAGGCTCATCTTTTGCTCGGTTCATACCTGATTCCACCCGATCCCGTGACTTTAGCGGTTTAAACGGTGTCGGTTTACCCTTGGTTTCGGCTAGAGAGAAGAAAAGAAACTAGAGAGAGCTTAAGTGTGTGTTTTTGTAAGGCCCCGTTACCGGTACCTCACATTTGGATGTTGGATTTACTCATCAACATAGTTATAATCATCAGAGTTAATAAAAACATTCGCAAAATATAAAAACTTTAATAAAATGTTACATAACGATTTTTCTTAAAAAAACATCTTGTCTTTCAAAATAAACATCAACAATGTAAAAACGTCTTGAGTCTTCGGATGCCAGTCTCTTATTCGTCTGCCATGTGCCCCGCTCAAGCTAGCTGCCTCATCCTACTCACCTGCGTGCATACTAAAATTAAGCTACGCTGAGTGAGTTCTAGTTAATCAAGCAACTTACATGCAACCATTACATGCAATTATATACGTTTCCGAAGACACATAGTCCACTAACTATACTTCTTACCTTGCCGCTTAACCACTTACCTGTCACTTACGTCTTAGCCACTTGTTTACGGGAGTACGTAGAGGCTTACCCTCCCACGTTCTCTCGTTATACCACTTTAATAACGGAGGCACGTAGAGGCTTGTCCTCCCACGTTCTCTCATTATGCCACTTTAATAACGGAGGCACGTATAGACTTACCCTATCAAGCACTATCGTTATTCCACTAACACCCTTAATAGAAGCCTTATCACTTCTATCACACTTTCATCTACTTGTCTACAACACACCTCCTATCAGTTTAACCTTTACATAATAAGCAAGTCACACCATAACATTCACACACTTATAATTACTTAGAGATCATTTCCTTTGACGACACGTGCAATATCCGAAGATCGTTCACGTACCGACAAGCTTTCTTTCATAACGTTCATACATCATCCTTACATTACATACAATATTCATATCTTAATTTATAACCTGACAGTACGTGCAATATCCGAAGATCGTTCACGTACCGACAAGCAATCATCTGTATCTATCACATATATCATACATGGCATACACTTACCATTTAAGGTAAGTGTAATAACTATCACATCGAGTATGCACACAGTCCCGAAAACATAACAAGGAAAGAGGCTAGAAACTCACCTGGATCCTGTATCTTTCTCCTTTTATTGTTATTTTAATTGCGCTCTGCTAACTGTATATAAGTTACATGTATCAATACTCGTTCTATTGTATTCTAGCTAGAAAAATATTTCTAAGTCTGGTGTAATCTAGTGGTTCATTTAGATTACATTTACTTAGATTTTATTTTAAATCTTAAGGTGATAGGTTTTCAATTATTTTAATATTCCTTTTTCTTTCTTTTCAGTTTCAGACCCTGGACTCGGTTAAATCTCTCATTCTTTATATTCCGGTAGAATACATTTATATAATCGAGTTAAGGCATTGTATGCAAAGCATATAATGAAATTGAAGGTTAAGCTCGTATTAAAGTCTTGGGTGTATTTGGTTAAGTATAAGGTAAGCAAAAACTAGGATTTTAATCGAGTGTATGTTTGCGGGTGTACTAAATTGAAGCAATTAGGGACAAGGTGATCAAGTCTTGGATTGTAATAGGACTCGGGCTTGTAATCGGGCCTGGTTAGAAATTGGGCCGGGTATTCATATTAATAAATAAAAATACAAGGCCCATCCCCCCTCATCTTAACCATCTGCTCATTCTTCTTCATTCATTTTCTTTTTTTTTTCTGCAACTCATCTGATCAATCCTCCATGTGTCCGACAATTCAAACATGTAATTGATCCCCTGCTTGTAATCGACATCCTATATTGTAATCGAGTTCTCACTGTGATCGATTATCAATTATAATCGAACATAAAGGGGTTTAGCGAGTCCTATGATGTAATCGGCTAAGGGATGTGATCGAGTCTCCCTTGTAATCGATTACATCATGTAATTGAATCGTATTGTATGCGATTTTTATGTGATTGAATGATTAGGACAACTTCATCGTAATCGACCCATTGTAATCGACCTAAGCTTGAAACTGATTCATTTGTGTGCGAGTAATTGTAATCGAGTCTGATTGGGATTGAATTGGGCAGGGTATGCGAGTATGGATGTAATCGACTTGGAATGTGAGCGAGTTTAGTGGTGATCGAACACAATGAACGCGAGTGTTTATGTATATTATATGCGAGTTCGGTAACAGGGGCAGCTCACTTAAAATCAACTAAGGTATTGTATGCGAGTTTAGATGTGTGCGAGTAACCTTGTAATTGAGCTTATGTATGGCAGCTCAACTGTAATCGGTTCTTTATGTATGCGAGTCCCAATGTAATCGGTTCTGGAGGGTAAACGAATACACCAAGTAATAGGGTCTGTAATCGAGTTTTACTAGTAACCGTGTCAAATTGTAATCGATTAGGACCTATGCTCAGCTGTATTGTAATTGACCAACTGTTGGGCTGCTCCATGTGATCGGGTATCTTGTATGCGACTGGGAGAAGTGAAATGGATGGGTTGCAGGTGTGAACAGTGACCAAATGGTTGGGTTTGAGTGAGCTGCTCGTTGTAAGCAAGTTTATATACATTATATGCGAGTTTGAGTGTAAACGAGTTCATGAGATCTAATGTAATCGGCTTTATATGAGCCGCTCGTAACGTACGAAAATCTGTAGCCCCTTTTTGGCCTTCTTTAAACCTTTACCGCACCCGGTTGGCCCTATACACCCTCGTCATGGTTTGGTATAGACTCATGAACGTTTCGCCAATCGTTCAAGGCCAAAACGTCCAACAACTAGATCTAGGGTTCATTTAAATGAGTCGTTCATGGTTACAAGTTTGTTAAGTTTATTTCAACTTCAATTTTATAACTTTATGTTCCTTTTAGACCCGATCTACTACCGTTTCAAGTTTCTAGGCCAAACGTTAATGAAAGCGTAATCTTTAAAGATCAAGAACATACCTTTTTGTGTTCGTTTGGTTTCGGCTAGCTTGTTTATGAACCTTAAACCTTGGATCTATCTTGTATAAGGAAGATCTATTAATAATCACGTACGATCTCGCTTCTCCTTTCTTTCTTTCTTTAGGCCGTTTATAGTAAGGTGTATGTGTGTGTTCTTAAGTGTAGAGATTATGGAAGATGGAAATGAGGATTTAGGGTTTTAGGACGGTTTAAGAGGGTATTTATACCTCTTAAAACCCATGGACATAAGGCCCATTCCCCTTTAACCCACTTAATTAATCCAAGTCCATGATCCTCTCTTTATTACATGCTAGTTAATATTATTAACGCACCATAACTTAACATGACTTTCTTTATTTAATAAGAAAATATTTAGGATGTTACAAGTCTTCCCTCCTTAAAGAGGTTTCGTCCCTGAAACCTATCTTATTTCTTGCAAAGGAACACTTCCTATATTCACGCAGCTTATTGGATCGTTTTTGCTTTCCAGTTTATCCTTCTTACTCTCAACTTGTAGTCACCGAGCGGTGTTCATGTGTTTTAGCTATTTAAGGTAGCTTGTCCATGAGGCCCTCAATGTATCAAGTCTTGTCTTGTCTTTCCAATAGACTTTGTTTCGTATCGTTTAACACTATTGTCTAAACGACATTTATAACATAAATAATCATTCGTAATCAAACCCAATATATTACACGCCATAGATAAGCATAAGTTTTAAACCTTAACACAAAACAAGTTCTTAAGCAATCATACTTGAAATGAAATAAAACTATTACGTAAGCAATTATTCTCCCATCGAGCGCTCCTCTCTGCAGTTTCCTAAGCCTTTACCCTTTCACTCCTCCCGCCTCTGTTTCCTTGAAATCCCTAGCTATGTGACCCGACTTACCACACTTGTAACACTTCTGGTCCTCGGTGCATTCACGAGAGATGTGTCCTTTCTTCCCATATCAGTAGCACTGGTTCGGACCAGCCTTGCATTCTCCCAAGTGCATTTTCCCACAAACCTTGCATGTTTCCTTGCCTGCAATCTTTTGTGTCTTCTTCCATGTATACTCCATGACATCTGCAGACCGTTTGGTTCCTTTCCCTCCTTCCTTATCTTCAACTTCCACATCATCCTTTGCCTGATCATCATAAACCATCTCTGCTAACTCAACTGCAGACTCAAAGGTAGCAGGTTTGTTAGCCTTGACTAACGTTCGGACCTTCTGGGGAAGCCCCTAACATAGCACTTGATCCGTTTCGCCTCAGTGTTCACCATGTCAGGCACCAGCGTAGACATACGGTTGAATTCAGTGGTGTACTCGCGATGTGTCATCTTGCCCGCTTTCAGATTCAGAAACTTCATCTCGGCCCTCTCAACCTCGGCATCAGCACAGAACCTTTTCATAGCTAACTCTTTCAGATCCTCCCACCTCATTGCCATAATCTCCTCCTGACCTTTCCTCTATTCGACCGTCTCCCACCAGTACATTGCTTCGTCACCGAATGATTGAGTAGCATAACCCACTGCTTGATCAGGATGGCATTCACTAATGCAAATGATTTTATCCATGGTGGTTATCCATTGAAGAGTAGCGATGGCGTCTTCCAATCTAGTTGGCTTTGGCGGGTCACATCCTTTGAAGGTTTTATAGTTGCACCCACCTTGGCCTCTCTTCCTGTCATCGAATTTCACAGACTTAACCCCACTCGAGGCCTCCTTCTCTACTTCCTCATCTCTCCTACCATCACCACCTGCCCCTTCAGCAGTTCTTTCACGGATTCCAGCAGACCCTCCAGGAGTCATATTCTTCACAGCAGTGGCTACATCTTGAACATTAGCTTCTTGAATTGCGGGATCCACTTGAACCCCTTCGTTGTTGTTCGGTTTCTTCCAGCTGTGCTTCCTTCATCTCCGGTATTGGAAGCTATCTCAACCGAAGGTTGTTGGGCACGATGAGGCCTGCCACGACGTCCAGTGCGACCTCCAGCTCTCACAATTCCTCCAGCTCCCACATTACCTCCCGTTCCAGCCATTGTATTCTAAAAGGGAAAACACAAACGTCATCACTCAAAGAACTATTTTGTACAAGGATAGTAAGGCTAACGGGTAGTAACAGTGGTCAGCTGATCACGTTACTTTCCGTGTCCTATACACTTCCTCTTATGAGTCTATTTGTGCTGATTCTAATTTTAAACAGTTAATCAATCAAACAATCAAGAAATCCTATCCATATCAATCAAGATAACGTTAACATTTATTATTTAACCATACACTTTACCTTTACTGAGCTTGCTCGAGTGACACATGGCATTCTTGAACTGGCATCTTATTACTTAAATCACATTCTCTGTTCGAGTCTAAGCATGTAGGATGCTTAAATCTCTCGAACTTTGCTCTGATACCAACTTGTAAGGCCCCGTTACCAGTACCTCACATTTGGACGTTGGATTTACTCATCAACATAGTTCTAATCATCAGAGTTAACAAAAACATTCACGGAATATAAAAACTTTAATAAAATATTACATAACGATCCATAACTTTTCTTAAAACAACATCTTGTCTTTCAAACTAAACATCAATAATGTAAAAATGTCTTGAGTCTTCGGATGCCAGTCTCTTATTCGTCTGCCATGTGCCCCGCTCAAGCTAGTTGCCTCATCCTACTCACCTACGTGCATACTAAAAGTCATCTACGCTGAGTGAGTTCTAGTTAATCAAGCAACTTACATGCAACCATTACATGCAATTATATACGTGTCCAAAGACACATAGTCCACTATCTATACTGCTTACCTTGCCGCTTAACCGCTTACCTGTCACTTACGTCTTAGCCACTTGTTTACGGGAGTACGTAGAGGCTTACCCTCCCACGTTTTCTCGTTATGCCACTTTAATAACTAAGGCACGTAGATGTTTGTCCTCCCACGTTCTCTCATTATGCCACTTTAATAACAAAGGCACGTAGAGGCTTGTCCTCCCATGTTCTCTCATTATGCCACTTTAATAACGGAGGCACGTATAGGCTTACCCTATCACGCACTAACGTTATCCCACTAACACCCTTAATAGACCCCTTATCACTTCTATCACACTTTCATCTACTTGTCTACAACACACTTCCTATCAGTTTAACCTTTACATAATAAGCAAGTCACACCATAACATTCACACACTTATAATCACTTAGAAATCATTTCCTTTGCCGACGCGTGCAATATCAGAAGATCGTTCACGTACCGACAAGCTTTCTTTCATAACGTTCATACATAATCCTTACATTACACATACTATTCATATCTTTATTTATAACCTGACAGTACGTGCAATATCCGAAGATCGTTCACATACCGACAAGCAATCATTCGTATCTGTAAGGGCACAGTACGGGGATACGTTATCCTGGCATGTGTCTGGATCAGTTATCCTTTGCATGTATTCCAGATCATATCAGGATCAAGGATCCTCAGTATTTATTACTAATTAACGATTGTTCTCATATGTAGTCTGGTATTTAGCAGGTGTAACGGTTAGAAGATTCAGTCTATCCACTAATCGCAGTCAAGAAGATATGGCACGAGGTCAAATGGCTGTTACACGTTTAGTGGGGATAATGGCGAATTTATAGGACTTCTTGTTGAGTCACAAATAATTGAGTACTGAGGATATGTTATTCTTGAAGACGTGTCTGGATCAATTATCCTTCTGAAGAGTTCCAGAGCTATGTCAGGATCAAGGATCCTCAGTAATTGGTATTGTTAACGATTGTTTCGTATGTGCAGAGCTCGAAAGCTACCGCTGCCACTTCGGTAGTTAATACTAACAGTGATGTTTCTAATATGTTTTCGCAGGTCAAAACAAACATGGAGCAGAAAAACAAGACTAACCAGAGGATCCTTCGGGAGATTGAAGATCTCAAGAAGACTAAGAGGCCAGTAGAGGATCAAACTCCTCTAGTGCCTAGGATGTTGTATTTCACCACTCCAGGATCCTTGGCTCAGTTCACGCAAGGATCATCTATCCTCCAGCAAGGATCCATGGGTCAACAAACTGAAGGATCCTCGATCTTTCAACCAGGATCATACATCCTTCAACCGGGGTCCATGGGTTAGTTAGCTCAAGGATCCTCTACCTTTCAGCAAGGATCATTGTTCCTCCAACCAGGATCCTATATATCATATCCTCAAGGATCCTTCAATCTCAACCACTGGGATCCTTTATCCCTAATCAAGGATCCTTCTCCCAGGATCAAAGATCCTTAGGGGTTCAACATCAATGATCCTCTGAGGTCCATGAAGGAGATATAATCCCCATGCAGACCATAGCCTCTGGCGGACCAACTCCTGTTGCAGACGCTTCTTACCTCAGCTACTCATCCGGGATGCCAACATTCACCCAACAAAGAGGTAACTTATATGATCCTATATCCTTATATGCTAACTGTGGTTCCATGCAGGATGCAGGTATCAACCAAGATATGTCTAAGGAACTACAAAAGCTTAAGGATATGATATCCAGCGTACCCGGGGTGATCCGTCCAATTCCCGAGATACCAGAAGGGAGCCACAAGTTATCCAGATTTGCTCCACCTATCTGTGATGCTGAAATCCCGAAGCGATTCCAGACCCCCAACATGAAAACTTATGATGGGACCACTGATCCTGAGGAACATGTAGCTCAGTACTAAGAAAGGATGGAAATCAATCCTATTCCTGAGAGACTCAGGGAAGCTTGTTTATGTAAGGGTTTCGGATCCAGACTGAAAGGATCTGCGTTAAAATGGCTGCTAAGTCTTCCTTCCTTTTCAGTTACTTCTTTCTCACACTTAGTTAACTTGTTCAACAATCAATTTTCCTGTAGTAGGAAATTTGAGAAGTTAACTAGTTATTTATACCGACTTATCCAACCTAGTGATGAATCCTTTAGGGATTTTGTTACAAGGTTTGGCAGGGAAGCTCTAAAAATCCCTAATCTTGACATGGCTACTACTGTTGAAGCGTTCAAGATGGGACTTCAGATGGGCTCCCCCTTTTATGATGATCTTGTGATGACTCCTTGCAGGTCCTTAGATGAAGTCAGAAACAGGGCACTCAGATTCATACGGTTAGAAGATGACAAGAGGATCCAGGATCGTCTGGGGAATCAAACAAAGCAAGAATCTCCCGACAAGAAGCAAGGGTTCTCGTTCAAGAACAACAACTCGAAGCCCTAATCCAAATTCAACAATCAAAACGTTCGAGCTGTTGAAGAAGTGGATGATGATAAGGATTACCCCAACATCTCAGAATATTGCTTCTCAGTAGATACTCATGG
Organism: Bidens hawaiensis; assembly: GCF_021521415.1. NCBI lineage: Eukaryota > Viridiplantae > Streptophyta > Magnoliopsida > Asterales > Asteraceae > Bidens > Bidens hawaiensis. Next base: position 1,065,765 of record NW_027491256.1, read on the forward strand.
TTTAATTTGTGCCATGAAGGATCTAGGTGAGAAAGCGAGGTGTCCCCGAAAGAACGAAAAGTCAACCACCTTCAGAGACAAGTCCAAAATGGTGTGCTTTCCATGAGGATTTTGGCAACATGACAAACGATTGTATCGGTTTAAGGAGGGAAATTGGATACCTCCTGAGCAAGGGCCACTTCAAGGAGCTATTGGGAAGAAAAAAGTCAAGGATCCAGGATCCTGAAGATGTTCCTCAAAAAGCAACTCCACCCCCACCAGATGCTCAAGTGATCAACTTCATTTCCGGTGGCTCAGACATATGTGGAACTTCTTTCTCCGCAGCTAAGAGGCTGGCCAAAGAGACCAAGTTGGATAACGGGGAACGACCAGTTATATCCACCACCTTGAAAACATACAAAAGGATTTTCTTTGATGAAGAAGATAAATCAAGCATCCAGGATCTTCATCATGACGGTTTGATTGTTACTTTGTTTATTGCTAACCATTATGTACACAGGATCCTTGTCGATGGTGGAAGCTCGGTCAACATCATTCAACACGATGTGCTCGAGAAGATGAACATACCAGACTCGGAGATCATCCCAAGGACATTGGTGTTAGTCGGTTTCAGTGGCGAAACCAAGAAAACATTGGAGGACGTCAAACTCCCAATATACATCTAATAGTTAAACTCTTACCAAAAATTTTATGTTATAGATAACCTTTCTTGTTGCAATGTTATTTTAGGCAGGCCTTGGCTACATGGGATGAAAGCAGTGGCCTCTACTTACCATCAATGCATCAAACTACCAACTCCTTGGGGAGTGGTAAGGATAGATGGTGACCAAGTCGAAGCCAAGAACTACTACTCCTCATCAATGAAGCCAGCAGCTAAACAAACGATAGCATAGAAACACAGCAACATCCTAGGGACGTGCTGGAAGCTCAAGAAAAGGACTTAAAGGAAGTATCCTTGGACCCCGAGGATCCAGATGTGAAAGTGTTCCTAGGATCCGGTATCCCTAGTGAGATTATGGAGGATATGATATCCTTCCTAAAGTAAAGAAAATCCACATTTGCCTTCAAACATTCATACATGATAGGTATTTCTAAGGAGGTAATTACTCACAAGCTAGACCTTGATATATCTATTAAACCCGTTCATCAGAAGCGAAGGAAATTCGTTCCTGAGAGGAACACGATCATACAACAAGAAGTTGAAAAACTTCTTAAGGACGGTATGATCAGAGAGTCAAGTATCCTCGATGGTTAGCTAATGTGGTTGTTGTTTCTAAAAAGAATGGAAAGTGGAGGGTGTGTGTCGATTTTACTGATTTAAACAAGGCATGCCCCAACGATCCTTTCCCGTTACCACATATAGATTTCGTGGTGGATACAACGGGAAGACATGAGATGCTCACCTTTATGGATGCTTCCTCTGGATTAAAACAAATTCAGATGGAACCATCTGATCAAGATGATACAGCCTTCATGACTCCTACCGGCATATATTGTTATATTGCTATGCCGTTCGGACTAAGAAATGGAGGGGCAACATACCAAAGACTGGTCAACGTGATGTTCAAGGATTAGCTAGGCAAAACCATGGAAGTCTACGTAGATGATATGGTGGTGAAGTCAAAGAGAGCTGAGGATCACCTCAAAGATCTTTAAGAAGCTTTCAACATCCTAGATCAGTACAATATGAAGTTGAATCCTTCAAAATTCCACTTTGGTGTCAAGGCTAGGAAGTTCCTAGGATACATGGTTGTTAGGCCACGATTTTTATACTAAGGATCCTTTATCCTTGACTGTCTTATGGATAGTTTATCCTTGAAATATACATCAGGATATAAAGGATCGACGATCCTCAGTATTGTTTGTTTACTAATGATTGCGTTTAGTATTGTGATGTGTTAGACAGGTATATCAACTGCAAGACGAACTTGCATCAATTATCCTCACAAGACAACCTTTAGCTGGAGCATGGATCCAGGATCCTAATTCAACATAGCTGATTCTGGATGAACTCACTAGAAGATTGACGTTTAAATAATAACAACGGTATCTAGACCTGGTCTACCGCTTTGTTCGCTAGTGAATGACTATCAGCACGTGGTCAAAGAGCACGTTGGTGAAGAATGGAAGACTAGCGGATTTTAAGGCGAAGTTGTTAAGTTTGTTAATTACTTTTTCCTTATATATTTGAGTATGATCGAGCTAGAAACACACATGTACTTACGCACACACTAGAGCAGAACTAAACACTCTCTCTATTCACTAGCTTTCGTTGTAATCTCGATCATAATCTCCACAAACACTTGTAATACCTTTTTGTTAATCAATAAACTCGACGGTGATAGTTTTCACCGTCCGGGGGTTTTTTGTGCCGGAGACCACGATAATCATATACTCACCGACCAAAGGTTACCTTGTTGATCATTGACTAAAGTAATCCGACCAAAGATTATCTTGTTAATCCTTGACTGGAGTTATTTTACCAACGATTACCTCGATAAGTTTTGACCGAAGTAAGACTATCTTGGTTAAGGGTTTTTTCCCTCGTAATCAAACCTTTGTGTCCAACGATATCACGCTTATACACTTATCATTGTCAAGTTAGCACCTTACCTCACTTAACAGATTTGGATACTTGATCATTAGCAGATTTTTGTCCAAAACAATTTGGCGCCCACCGTGGGGCAATTGGTGTTATAATCCATATTATTCTTATCATTCTCAACTTTTTCATACCCATATCACTATTAATGGCCTCTCAATCATCCTCTGCTTCATCAACCATGCCAGCTACGGTCCCTCTTTCTTCGAGGACTTTGCCACCGATGCCTCCGCCAATCACGGGAGCACCAAGGGCTGCTGCTGGAAGCAAGACGCAACTACCAGTCTTCCAGAGCTCAAAAACTGCTGCTGCTGCCCCGGTGGTTAGTACTAACAGTGATGTTTCATCTATGTTTTCGCAGGTTAAAGCATACATGGAGCAGCAGAACAAGACCAACCAGAGGATCCTCCGTGATATAGAAGATCTCAGGAAGAAGAAGAGGAAAGCTGAGGATCTCACCCCCTTGATGCCCAGGATGCTGGATTTCAACAGTCCAGAATCCATGGCGCAGTTCTCGCAAGGATCATCCATCCTTCAACCAGGGTCCATGGGTCAGCAGGCTCAAGGATCCTCACTATTTCAGCCAGGATCATCTATCCTTCAACAGGGATCCATGGGTCAGCTGAATCAAGGATCTTCATATTATCGGCAAGGATCGGTCATCCTTCCACAAGGATACTATGGTACCCAACCTCTAGGATCCTTCATCCCGAATCAAGGATCCTTCTTTCCGAATCAAGGATCCTCGGGCGTCCAACATCAACGATCCTCCAAAGTCCATGAAGGAGATATAATCACCATGAAGACCATAGCTTCTGGAGGACCTACTCTGAATGCTGACTCCTCTTATCCCAGATACTCGTCTGGAATACCAAACTCCACCCAGCAGAGAGGTAACTGGTACGATCCTATATCTTTAGATACTAACCATGTTCCCATGCAGGATTCAGGTATCAACCAGGCTATGGCCAGAGAATTACATAAGCTAAAGGATATGATATCCAGTGTCCCGGGAGTGATACGTCCAATCCCTGAAATACCGGAGGGGAGTCACAAATTATCCAGATTCGCTCCGCCCATATGTGATGTTGAAATCCCAAAGCGGTTTCAAACTCCCAACATGAAGACGTATGATGGGAGCACCGATCCTAAGGAACATGTTGCCCAATATCGGGAGAGAATGGAAATTAATCCTGTACCTGAGAAACTCAAAGAGGCTTGCCTTTGTAAAATATTTGGAGCCACATTAACGGGAGCTGCACTAAAGTGGCTGCTAAGTCTTCCCCCTTTCTCGGTTACATTTTTCTCTCATTTAGTTAATTTGTTTAACACTCAATTTTCCTGTAGTCGGAAATTTGAGAGGTTGACCAGTGATTTGTATCATGTTATCCAAACCAGTGATGAATCCCTTAGGTATTTCGGTATGAGGTTCGGAAAGGAAGCTCTAGAAATCCCAAACCTTGATATGACTACTGCTGTTGAAGCATTCAAGATGGGAATTCAAAGAAGCTCCCCTTTTTATGATGATTTAGTGATGACTCCATGCAGGACATTAGATGAAGTCAGAAGCAGAGCATTGAGATATATCCGCTTAGAAGAATATAAAAAGATCCAGGATCGTCTCGGTGGACAGACGAAACAAGAAACTCCTGAGAAGAATAAAGGATCCTGGAATAGGAACAACAATGTGAAGCCGTATGCCAAGTTCAACAATCAGAACGTACGGGCAGTTGAAGAAGGAGAAGACAGCGAAGACTATCCTTGCATCTCCGACTATTGTTTCTCTGTAGATACTCATGGCTTGATTTGTGCCATGAAGGATTTGGGAGAAAAAGCAAGGTGGCCCAGAAAAAATGAAAAGGTTGTCGGCTTCAAGGACAAGTCTAAGTGGTGTGCTTTCCACGAAGATTTTGGCCACGCAACAGACGAGTACATCGCCTTAAGGAAAGAAATTGGGTACCTTCTGAGCAAAGGTCACTTTAAAGAACTCTTGGGAAGAAAGAAATCCAAGATCCAGGATCCTGAAGATCTTCCACATAAAGCGACACCACCACCACCAGATGCTCATGTGATCAACTTCGTCTCCAGAGATTATGATCTATTTAAAGATTCGTGTACCATCAAAGAGAATTCCGTAGAGAAGTTCGAGTTGGATGATGAAAGAAGACTGCTCATCCCCACTACTCGAGTGACTGATCAGAGAATCTTTTTCAAATCAAGGATCCAGGATCTTCAGCAGGACAAGCTGGATACGCAAGCAGTCAGTTTCATCTCTGGAGGATCAGACATATGTGGAACTTCTTTCTCCGCAGCAAAAAGACTTGCCAAGGAGATCAAGATGGATAACGGGGATCATCCGATAGTGTCAACAAAATTAACAACAGATAAAAGAATCTTCTTCGATGAGGAAGACAAGCTGAACATCCAGGATCCTCATCACGAGGTTTGATTATTACTTTATTTATCTCTAATCATTATGTGTGCAGGATCCTAGTGGACGATGGCAGCTCGGTCAACATTATCCAACATGATGTCCTGAAGAAGATGAACATCCCGGATTCAAAAATCGTTCCTAGAACGTCGGTGCTGGTCGGCTTCAGTGGCGAAACTAAAAAGACATTGGGGGACATCAACTTGCCAATCTATATCGAAGGGTTAAATTCATATAAAAAATTTTGTGTTATAGATAACCTCTCCTGTTGCAATGTTATTTTTGGTAGGCTCTGGCTCCATGGAATGTAAGCAGTATCCTCAACATATCACCAATGTATCAAGCTACCTACCCCATGGGGAGTCGTGAAGATAGTGGGTGATCAAGCGGAGGCCATAAACTACTATTCATCATCAATGAAGCCAACAGCCAAGCCAACCATAGCGTAGCAATTACAGCAACATCCTAGGAACGTGCTGGAGGCTCGGGAGAAGATCTTAAAGAAGTATCATTGGACCCCGAAGATTCAGAAATAAAGGTGTTCCTAGGATCCAATATCCCCAGTAAGATCGAGGAGGATATAGTATCCTTCTTATCGTGAAGAAGATCCACTTTTGCTTTCAAGCACTCGGATATGACAGGTATTTCAAAAAAGGTAATCACTCATAAACTCGGCCTTGATTTATCTGTAAAACCCGTCCACCAGAAGCAAAGGAAATTCTCTCCTGAGAGGAACAAGATCATACAAGAAGAAGTTGAAAAACTTCTTAAGGCCGGTATGATCAGAGAGGTTCAATATCCTCGATGGCTAGCTAATGTGGTCGTTGTTTCAAAAAAGAATGGAAAGTGGAGGGTGTGTGTCGATTTTACCGATTTAAACAAGGCATACCCCAAGGATCCTTTCCCATTACCACATATAGATGCCATGGTGGATGCAACAGCTAGACAAGAAATGCTTACATTTACGGATGCTTCCTCTAGATTCCAACAAATTCAGATGGAACCATCTGATCAAGAAGATACAACATTCATGACTCAAACCGGCATATATTGTTATACTGCTATGCCATTTGGACTAAAAAATGCAGGGGCAACATACCAAAGATTAGTCACCATGATGTTCAAGGATCAGTTGGGTAAGACTATGGAAGTCTACATAGATGACATGGTGGTGAAGTCAAAGAAAGCTGAGGATCACCTTAGAGACCTCGAGGAAGTATTCAATATCCTTGACCACTATAACATAAAACTAAATCCGTCCAAATGCCACTTCGGTGTTAAGGCTGGAAAGTTTCTGGGATATATGGTCACAAAGAGTGGAATTGAAGCAAGTCTAGAGCAAATCGAAGCCATTGTCAATCTTAAATCTCCTGCAAATGCCAAAGACGTCCAGAGACTCACCAGAAGAATAGCGGCCTTGAATAGATTCATCTCAAGATCCTCCGAGAAGTGCAAAGACTTCTATGATATTCTTAGAAAGAACGAGAAATTCAAGTGGACTGCAAAGCATGAAGCTTCACTTACAGCACTGAAGGATTACTTATCCTCAGCTCCAGCCCTAATGAAGCCTGTGGATGGAGAATCCTTGTATTTATATCTTGCAGTCTCAGGAAATGCAGTGAGTGCAGTCTTGGTAAAGGATCATGAAGGTGAACAACATCCTGTATACTATGTAAGTAAAAGTCTTCTAGATGTGGAGTCCAGGTATTCTCATTTAGAAAAAACTAATTCTTGCACTTATTATGGCTTCCACTAAACTGAGACATTATTTCGAAACTCACCCTATTATTTTGAGAATTAACTATCCTGTAAAGAATGTTCTTAGAAAACCAGAGTTGTCAGGTAGAATGGCTAAGTGGGCTGTAAAATTGAGTGCATACGATATCCAATATGAGCCAAGAACAGCAATCAAGTCTCAAGCGCTAGCGGACTTTGTGGCTGGTTTCACTAGTGATCTACAAAAAGAGGCTGACTTGGAAGTCCAACTACTAGAAAATACCAAGGATCCTTGGATACTCTTCAAAGATGGAGCATCTAACGTAAGGGGAACAGGATTAGGGATTCTACTGAAATCGTCACATGGGGACATATTACCCCAATCCATAGCTTGTGAGTTCCAGGCAACAAACAATGAAGCTGAATACGAGGCTTTAATCGCAGGTTTGCAATTAGCCAAAATCATGAGGATCAGGTATCTTCAAGTTTATGTAGATTCTTTATTGATAACTAACCACTTTAACGACTCGTATGCTGTTAAAGGTGAAAAACTAATCAAATATTTAGATATTGTGAAGGAATTGTCAAAATCCTTCGAAATATTTAGTATAACATAGGTACTGAGGAAAGAAAACGCTGGGGCAGATGCCTTAGCAAACTTAGCCTCATCTCTGAAGATTCCTGAAGATTTGAAAATCCCAATAATCCACATTCTCTCGCCAGCAATAGAAGAATAGGAAGTGGGAGAGATAACAAATGATAAAGAAGTAGTACTCTGGGATCCTTTATCCTCAAACAATAAAGGATCATGGATCCATCCAATCAAGAACTACATTCAGACTGGAGAAATTCCAGCCACAGATAATCCCAAGTCCTTCAAACTCAAGGTATCCGAATATATTTTGTTAAATGATATGGTATATAGAAAATCTCTTGCAGGTCCATATTTAAGATGCATCGAGGATCCTGAAATCCAAGAAGTGCTCAAGGATTTCCATGAAGGAGATTGCGGCAATCACATAGGTGGGAGAGCACTATTTTCCAGAATACTTATAACTGGATACTTCTGGCCAACAATGAAGAAGGATGCGGTGGAATATTCAAAGAAATGTGATGCTTGTCAAAGACATGCGAATATCCTTCATCAACCAGCAGAGCCTCTATATCATATATCCTCCTCATGGCCTTTCATGAAATGGGGTATGGATATTGTAGGCAAACTGCCAAAAGCACCAGGTGGAAAGGTCTTTATGCTTGCTATGACCGACTACTTCTCCAAATGGATTGAGGCAGATGCGTTTGTACAAGTCCGAGAAAAGGAAGTAATATCTTTTATTAAACGAAATATTATAACTAGATTTGGTATTCCCGCTGAAATTGTTTGTGACAATGGTTCCCAGTTTATCGGGAAGAGAACCACTAACTTTTGTGACAGTTGGGGCATCAAAATGATTACTTCAACTCCGGTTCATCCTTAAGCCAATGGCTAAGCAGAGTCTAGCAACAAGATCATCATCAACAATCTAAAGAAGAAACTAGGATCCAAAAAGGGAAAATGGGCTGAAGAACTTCCTTATGTTCTTTGGGCCGACAGAACTACGCCCAAAATTGCAACAGGCCAAACACCCTTCTCTTTGGTGTTTGGATCAGAAGCAGTGATTCCCACAGAAATGGTGGTCCCTACTACAAGAACCAGCATCCGTGATCCTGAAGCCAACAAAGGAATCCTTCTTGAAGACTTGGATACTATTGAAGAACTCAGAGACCTAGAAAAGATTAGAATGGCAGCTTATCAACAAAGGGTAGCTGGGGCATACAACAAAAATATCAGAGTCAGAAGATTTCAAGAAGGAGATCTAGTATTGAGGAAAGCCTTCCAAAACACAACAAATCCGGTTGATGGGAAACTAGCGCCCAAATGGGAAGGACCTTATCAGATTGAGTCAGAAGCAGGAAAAGGGCGCATATCATTTGCTCACAATGGAAAGCAATAGACTACCGAGAGCATGGAATGCAGTCCACCTCAAGAAGTACTTTTTCTAATCAGGATCCCATATCCTGAGAGGATGTATTATCCTTAGAGAATCAAGGATCCTAAAATCGGTAATATCTATCTAATTACTTATTCATTTTATATTCTTATTATTCTAAGGATAATGTATTTTTAACATTTATTTTTTCCAAGTTTTTTAAGTAACAACGCAGATTTCAATAAGAAGTTCATTGTCTAAGAGGTTGGCCACCTCTCCCTTACATTCAAGGTACTATCCTATCTCTCTCGGCTTAGCCCACGTTTGGATATGACTCCCGATGGTCATGTCCTCTAAGGTTTAAAGGTTTTCACCTTTCTTAAAAATAGAGTTTCTACACTCTCTCCTGGAGAACACGTTATCCAATGTATGGTCCGGGGCAGCGGGACCAGTACACGCTTAGTGGCTGACAATTTCGTTGCTTTCGGCTATATGGAGGATCCTACGATATATGGTAGACGTACCATTTTCTAAGGTTTTAGGGGTTTTCACCTCTTCCTAAGGGCCTTGTCGCCGGTATTAATTCTAAGGTTTTAGGGGTTTTCACCTCTTCTCAAGGGCCATGTCGCCAGTTTAACACCAGTTTAATTTCTTGGACTTGTCCCCATAATATTTGTTGGGATTGTCCCCAGATTATTTTTGGGCTTGTCCCAGAATATTTGTTGGGCTTGTCCCCAGATTGTTATTGGGCTTGTCCCCAAAATATTTGTTGGGCTTGTCCCCAGTTTATTATTTGGGCTTGTCCCCAGCTTAATGGGTTTGATCCCAATTAACATTATGAAATATTTGCAACAGAATCACTAAGTTGTCTACGAAGATCAAACACATAAGGATCCTGAATCCTAAAACTATCCCTTCAAGGATCATTGAGAATTCGACATTTCTGGTACTTTGGTCTATCTAGACCTTCTGATATGATCTCTATTAATTAACCTTTGTGTTAATTTTATTTCAATGATTTTAAACATATCAGTTTAGAAGGCTATTCCTTTAAAATTGTTTTATAATTGGTTAACCTGTTTTAAGGATACTTTATCCTAGAATTTACCCTTTGAAAGAATTCTCTTATGAACTTTTTATCAATTATTAAAGATATGATTTCCTACTGTTTATTTTTTGAGGATATTTTATCCTAAAAGATTTTATTAAGGATCTTTTATCCTATACGTCTTTTACTTAAAATTATTTTCCAAATTATCAATAATGCTAAACTTATATTTAACAAGTGTTTGAAAATAAATAAACAAATAGATAGTCAAAAGATTTATATATTAACTAGAATAAGCCCCAAGGACTTATCCAAAATTACCTAACCCGGACTTCACCATACGAAAAGATGGACCATCCATCCGAGTTAAGTAGGAGTTACTAATAGTTCATAAAGTGCAGGAAATTAAAAACAGGGGCAACAAAGGCTTCATCCCCACAAACAGAGGATCCCTCCACTTTTGTCACCCCCGCTAATTGTGTTAAGGATCATAGATCATTCATCCTAGAAACTATTGTTTATTACAGACCATAGAAATTGTTCATAAAAACATCAACACCAAATAAAAAGTGGGCTCGGGCCTTGTCTTTAATATCCTTCATCGCCCACTTAAGCTGCATCATCAACCGCATCATCATCTCCCCCCTTGCTAGCTTCAACCGCCTCCTTAACGCCACTGGTCCCAGCCTCGGTGTTCTCAAGCATCTCCTCGTCTTCCTCACCACCAAGGTCGTCAAGAGCAGTCTTCCATTTCTCAACATCCCAAGCCAACTTGTCGAATGCGGGATCACCGGCCTCCGTCGCCATCTTGATCGTCGCTTGGAAGATTGACCTAGCAGCCCACACTTTGGCTTCATCAGTTGCCTACTCTACTGCCTCTTGACGTTGGGCTTCAGCTGAGGATATCTGATCCTCCAATTGTTTCTTGAGTTGGATCATAGCCTTATCCTTAGCAACCGCAGCCTTCCCTAACCCTGCCATCTTCTCACTCATCTGAAGGATAGTCTTCTCATAATAATCCCTCTTAGCAACCACAGCCTACCAATAAACTCCATGTCAAGATTGGGACAATACTGGATCCTAAATCACCAAAGTAGAAAATACGGTATACTTACGGAACAGAAAATGTCGCAGTGAGTTTCGGGATCAGAGGATCTCTTCCTCTTGGAAGGTGCAGATTCGGCCCTGGTAGTGGCGGTCTTGGGCTCGGAGCTAGTACCAGCCTTTCAAGCCTCCTTCTTGGTAGCAGGAGAAGTAACCATGCAGTCGATGTCGTGAAGAGAGAACTTGAGTGCAGACTTTCCAGATTTCTTGGTGCCTGTGGAAGAAAAATCAACAGATAAGTATTCTATTTTATTCTAATTACTTTAAAATTATTAACTTACTTGGCATGCTTGAACTTGAGGGGATATCACAAAAGCCTTCAACAAAACGAGCTTGAAAGGTTCTAACTGCGGTATCCAGTTCCAGGAACCGTTTTGCTTTTTCTTCTACTCCAGGTAATTTGCTCAGCGAAACGAAGTTCTTAACTACAGAAAACAAAAACAGTGTAAGGATAAAGATTGAAGAATAAAGGATCCTAATACTCCTTAAGGATCCGGGATCCTACCCTTCGTGACCCACGTTGAAGGGAGATCAGTCCCCCTGGTATCAAGTCGCATTTAACGAAGAAAAATTGATTCTTCCACACGGAATCATTTAACGTGGCTTTGGAGATCGGATGGGGCTGTCGGGGCTTGGATTTGAAAATAAAAAGGGAAGAACCGAAGGTAGTGATGGTATACAAATATGACAACTCCGGAAGGCCAAAATCGATTTTTTCCTCCTCGACGATTCTTTCGATAGTGATAAGAACTCTCCAAATCATTGGCATAGCTTGTATGTAAGATATGCCGGTAGAATCAAAAAAGCTTTGGGTAAAAGGCGGAAAAAGGTATTTATAGCCGATAAGAAAGGGAGTTGCCGGAAAGCAGATCCAAACCTTGGAGTAAATATCACATCTAATGCTGGATTCGTAGGGTCGGAACAGGGTTTCTGGAGGAAATAATGTATGAAAACTGTCAACTTCGGGATCCGTGAGCTTACAAATTTCAGAAGATGGGTTAGAAAGCAGACCTTGGGGTTCCATTTCGACTAGTTTGAAACCACCGGATGACTGTTCAGAAGGTTTAGAAGGGGCCGGAGAAGAAGAAGAAGCGGCGGACATGATTAAAGAAAATAAAATGCAGAGGTTAGAAGAATACCTGATGCGTCGGATGAAGGTGTATATAATCTAAGATATAGGGCGGCATAATAGACGGTTACAATAAAAATTGGGGGCTAAATGGTAAATTTTCTGGCAAAACCGTCCCATCATTCAGTTTTCACGGGATTTCAAATTTCAAAATGACAGCTGTGCTCCACTGTCACCCGCCATTTTGAAGGCAATTGTTAGGCCACGATTTTTATACTGAGGATCCTTTATCCTTGACTGTCTTACGGATAGTTTATCCTTGAAATATACATCAGGATATAAAGGATCGATGATCCTCGGTATTGTTTGTTTACTAATGATTGCGTTTAGTATGGTGATGTGTTAGACAGGTATATCAACTGTAAGACGAACTTGCATCAATTATCCTCACAAGACAACCTTTAGCTGGAGCATGGATCTAGGATCCTAATTCAACATAGCTGATTCTGGATGAACTCTCTAGAAGATTGACGTTTAAATAATAACAACGGTATCTAGATCTGGTCTACCGCTTTGTTCGCTAGTGAGTGACTATCAGCACGTGGTCAAAGAGCACGTTGGTGAAGAATGGAAGACTAGCGGATTTATAGGGCGAAGTTGTTAAGTTTGTTAATTACTTTTTCCTTATATATTTGAGTATGATCGAGCTAGAAACACACATGTACTTATACACACACTAGAGCAGAACTAAACACTCTCTCTATTCACTAGCTTTCGTTGTAATCTTGATCATAAACTCCACAAACACTTGTAATACCTTTTTGTAAACAATAAACTCGACGGTGATAGTTTTCACCGTCCGGAGGTTTTTTGTGCCGGAGACCACGATAATCATATTCTCACCGACCAAAGGTTACCTTGTTGATCATTGACTAAAGTAATCCGACCAAAGATTATCTTGTTAATCCTTGACCGGAGTTATTTTACCACCGATTACCTCGATAAGTTTTGACCGAAGTAAGACTATCTTGGTTAAGGGCTTTTCCCCTCGTAATCAAACCTTTGTGTCCACCGATATCACGCTTATACACTTGCCATTGTCAAGTTAGCACCTTACCTCACTTAACAGATTTGGATACTTGATCCTTAGCAGATTTTTGTCCAAAACAATGGTGACCAAAAGAGGAATAGAAGCAAGCCCTGAGAAGATAGAAGCCATCATCAACTTGAAGTCTCATGCGAATGCTAAAGATGTCCAAAGACTGACGGGGAGAATAGCTGCTCTCAACATATTCATTTCCAGATCCTCGGAGAAATGCAAAGACTTCTATGACATCCATAGGAAAAACAAGAAGTTTGAATGGACAGAGAAGCATGAAGTCGCCCTCAAAGCATTGAAGGATTATTTATCCTCAGATCCAGCTCTAATGAAGCCTGTGGATGGAGAATCCTTATATCTCTACCTAGCTGTTTCAGGAAATGTTGTAAGTACTGTCCTTGTGAAGAATCATGAAGGTGAACAGCATCCCGTGTATTATGTAAGTAAAAGTATTTTAGATGCAGAAGCCAGGTATTCTCATTTTGAAAAATTAATTCTTGCACTTATTATGGCTTCTACTAAATTAAGATATTATTTTGAGACTTATACTATTATTTTGAGAACCAACTATCTTGTTAAGAATGTTCTTAGAAAGCCAGAATTGTCAGGTAGAATGGCCAGGTGGGCTGTGAAACGGAGTGCATATGATATTCAATATGAGCCCTGAACAGCCATCAATTCACAAGCACTCGCAGACTTTGTGGCTAATTTCAGTAGCGACATGCAGAGAGAAGCCGACTTGGAGGTTCAACAACTAGAAGAAACCAAGGATCCTTGGATCCTCTTCACATATGGAGCATCCAACGTAAGAGGAACGGGATTGGGCATACTACTGAAATCGCCACAGGGCGACATAATACCCCAGTCCATTGCATGTGCATTCCAAGCCACCAACAATGAGGCAGAATACGAAGCACTTATCGTAGGTTTACTTTTAGCTAAACAGATGAGGATCAGGAATCTTCAAGTTTACATGGATTCTTTACTTATAATTAACCACTTTAATGGTTCTTACACCGTGAAAGGTGAAAAAATGATAAAATATTTAGAAGTGTGAAGGAGTTAGCAAAATCCTTCGAGATGTTTAGTGTCATTCAGGTACCAAGAGAAGAAAATGCTGGGGCAGATGCCTTAGCGAATTTAGCCTCATCCTTGAAAATTCCAGAAGATACGAAGATCCCAATAATCCATATACTCTCGCCAGCAATAGGAGAACAAGAAGTTGGGGAGATAACAACTGACAAACAGATTATACTTTGGGATCCATCATCCTCAGCTAGCCAAGGATCCTGGATCCTCCCAATCAAGAAGTACATTCAAACTGGAGAGATTCCAGCCATGGAGAATCCCAAATCTTTCAAACTCAAGGTATCACAATATATTTTATTAGATGATATGCTATATAGAAAATCTCTTGCAGGTCCATACTTGAGGTGCATCGAGGATCCTGAAATCCAAGAGGTGCTTAAAGACTTTCACGAAGGTGATTGTGGTAATCACACTAGAGGAAGAGCCTTGTTTTCTAGGATTCTCATAATAGGATACTTCTAGCCAACAATGAAGAGAGATGCCATGGAATACACAAAAAAATGTGATGCTTATCAAAGGCATGCAAACATCCTACATCAACCAGCAGAACCTATGTATCCTATATCCCCATCATGGACTTTTATAAAGTGGGGCATGGATATTGTGGGTAAACTGCCTAAGGCACCAGGAGGAAAAGTATTCATGCTTGCAATGACTGACTACTTTTCAAAGTGGATAGAGGCAGAAGCTTTTGTTCAAGTTCGCGAAAAAGAGGTGATATCCTTCATTAAAACAAATATTATTACTAGTGTTTCGGTCAAAATTGACAAAGCAACTTTTGATTAAATTAGTGCGTGAGGTGGAGTGCTTGTTAACAATAAGAGTGAACACAAGGATATGATTACGAGGGAAAAAACCCTTGATTATGATAATCTTCGTTTCGGTCAAGAGTTTACAACGTAATCTTTAGTCGAATCTCGTCGGTTAAAGATTATGAACTTAACTTTTAGTCGAATTAACGCTTGATTATTATGATCTCCGGCACAAAAAACCCCCGGATGGTGAAAACTATCACCGTCAATTATATTAATAAAAATGGTGTTTACAAATGGTGGAGCTGATAAGTGATCGTGAGCTAAGTGATACAATGACTACTAGTAGCTAAGCAAGTGAATCGTGTGTGGCCTAACGATATTATCAGCTCATATATATAATAAAAGATTACAAATGCTATCCCGAAATAACCGGAAACCCTAGAATATTTCCTTCATAATCCGTTGCTTGCCCTCGTTCCATTTGACGAAGTCCAAGCATTAGCCGTTGTAAATCCATATTCGTTTTAACATATTTAACACGTGATCTTATCTGCAAAACAAATAAAAATAATATATGACAATTGAATAAGTCAAAGTACCTTCCTCAGAATATTAGCATTGACAGGATAGCTCAAAACCCTTGAATCGCAGCTCATCCTGAGGATAGGAAATCTACACCCAACAATTGCCCCCAATTTTTACTGCGTAACAGCTGTAAAAATTTTGAATTTTAAAATCAATAATATCTCTGTGGTTTGAAGTGACGTGTGCGGGAATCGAGGAGACTCCACAACCACTTCCTTATGTTATAATTAAACCATTCCCAATTTTCCAAATCATAATACTCTTCCACCAGTTCATTATCAGGTTAGTTCTTATCTCTTGTCTTCTTAATTTCTTGAAATTTTCTCTCGATCCAATCGATAATGAGAAAGAGAACCCCTCGAGCGCCCAATCCTTTCTCCTTTTCACTCTCGGACGATTTTATTGACCAGGGTCTCATTCCGGCCACCGATGAAGACCAATGTCTCTTTAGAGATCTTGATATCAGATTTCTGAAAGACTCAGGCCTGCTACCCGCTGAATCCATCATTAGACCCTACAATTCCAAAGCCAAGGCTGACTTTTCCTCCAAAACCTGGGTGTGTTTCTTCTATTATCCTTTTTCGATCGGCCTTTCATACCCTTTTCCCCCGCTTATCAATGAGTTCTTTGACATTACCGGGTTATCGTACTCGCAAGTCATGCCAATGGTGTGGAGGGTTTTGGCCACGGTAGATCGACTGAACAAAACCCATGGGTTGTCCATAGGCGTGCCTGAGATAGCCGCGACTTATAATCTTCGTACTCACGGATCTTTTCGCTACTGTCTTCAATCTAAATCCAGCTGACTTTACATGGTTCCTAAGGTGTCCATTAGCGACCCTGATTGGAAGAAAAAATTCTTTTTTGTCCGTCGTGACTCTATTACCGACGAAATGAATTTTCCTATCAAATGGGTTCACAAGGGTATGTTAGTGCACGGTTTCGGTGTCCGTAGTGATCGAATAAGTTATAGGCGGTTTAGTATTCGTATTTAACGTATGTTGTAAATAGCCTATAAATAGGGAGCTCATGCTCATAATTTAGTAGAGAACATGTACATGTTTAGAGAGAGAACTAGATCTAAATTATGCTCTCCATAAGTTATTTCCATCAACCATAATGTATTCATCCATATTTATCAATAAAGTAATAATTTAACGTTTAGATCTTGTATATAATCGATGTATCGTATTAGCGGCTAGATCCGTAACGGGTTCCAACAAGTGGTATCAGAGCTGTAGGTTGCTCAATTACACTTGATTTGGTGTTTATTTGGGATATTGGTTTGTTAGTGTTTTGTTTAGTGAATTTGGATCAATTTAGATATTTCTGGTTTGAGTTATGGTTAATTTGGATTGGATTTGAGTTGGTTAAGGCATTGGAAAGGTTTGCTTAATCGGAATTGAGGTTTGATTTTGGTTTTGAGGTGATTCGATATTGGTTTTGGTTTAAGTCCGAAACAGGGTTTGAGTTTTTGGTGAAATTGGACTGATATTGGTAATAATTGGTTATGAGGTTTGGTGTATTGGATTCGTGATCGAATTCCGAGTAATTTGAGAGTTTATTGGTGTGATTTGGTCAAGAATCGAGATAGTATTACGGATCTAAAGTTTCTGGGTTTCTGGGTTAGTATTCATTCTTTTCCAGATTTCTGGAAATTTCTCATTGAAGATTTGAAGATTCAACTATGAACTTGATTCGCTATCATCTGTATGGTGATTCGCTATCTTGTTTCTTTTGATTCGTTCTTCAATTCTGTTGATTCGTTATATATTTCAAGTGATTCATTTGTCAATTCATGTTAATTGTCAATTCGTATCATCTGATTCGCTAATTGGTTAAACAGATTCGTTTAATACGTGTCCACATTGGGATTTGTGTCACAACAACCTTTGCCACGTGGCATAAGGTATCAAAGTTTGTTACAAACCGTTGTAACAAACTGATTCACTCCAAGTGTGATTCTTTAATCACTATAGCGGGTTCGTGACCTAGTTCGCTAAGATTTTCTTAGTGGTTCGTTGTTATTCTCATTCTGATTCGTTAAGTTACACCTTGCAATTCGCTAATCCATTCGTTAAGTCAATTCATCAGATTGACTTGTGTTGACTATCTGATTCGTTGATCACTTGATTCGTTGGGTTGATTCGTTAACATATCAATCTAATTCGTCATTTAATTCGTCATCTGATCAAACTTAGCTTCGTTAAGATTTGATTCGCTAATCTTCTGTTCACAGTTCGCTACAACTGTTTACAGTTTGTTAATCTTATTCACTGTTTTGATTCGTTAAATCTTTTGAACTTTTGCAACTTGTCAAAAATGGCTGGTATGTATGCATTGGCATCTCAAAACATATTGATGCAACAAATATTGCAACTTGATACTGAGATTGGTTCACATTCTAAATGTCCTAGATTGATGAAGTTTAGTGACTTTTCCAAGTGGGAACCTCGGTTTCGTGCTCATTTAGGGTCTGTTCACCCTGATTGCTCATATTGTCTCGATGAAGTTTATGTAGCACCAATGATTGGTGACGATACTATTGGGTATACTCCTAAAGTTGTTTCTCAATACTCACAAGAAGAGAAGAAAGCTTTAGAAATCGAGATAAAAGCCTATTCCACTCTTACTATGGCATTGCCAGAAAATATTTTTCATCAAGTGGGTAGTATCAAGAGATGTGCTTCTTTATTTCAACATCTACGTATGAGAAGTATGGGGAACACAGCTGAGAGTAAGAAAGTGATGCTCAAGTTTCAGTTTCGAAACTTTAATTTATTGAAGGGAGAAACAGTTGAAGAGATGATTACAAGGTTTATTCATTTAATTGCTGAAATGGACAAGATGAAATTGGAAGTTTCTTAAACAGATAAAATTGACACTATTAAGAGTGTGCTTCCAAGTTCTTATTCAACATTTCTCATGGTCTTGAAAAAGAATGACTACTTCTTGAACGAAGACTTGACTGCGCTTGAATTTTTACAAAAGATCGAAGCTAGAGAATATGATCTTAAGTGTCAAAAATCTTCCAAGGAAAATCAAGATCCAGCTTTCTATTGTGGAAGTATGCCTCTTAGTTCAATGATCTCTCCAATCAATGCTTTTCTTACTCAAGTGGCAAGTGAAAAAGAATCAACTATGTTCAATGATCCAAAAGTTTGTTTCTATTCTGCTGGTAATTCTGGATTGTCTGGTGGCTCTGGGAGTTCAACTACTACTAATCCATTTGCTTCAACACCTAGTGTTAATATGAAGGAAGCTGAGCAAAACTTTGCTTTTCTGACAGCTTTCATGTCTTCATATGAAAACTTGGTAAGTAGTAAGATTGCCACAAGTGATTTAACTGATGAGGATTATGATCAGATAGATCCTGATGATTTGGAAATCATGGATTTAAAATGGAACATGGCTATGATTGTCCGTAAAGTTAAAAGATTCATGCAGAGAACTGGAAAAGATCTTCTAGTTTTAAATAAGAAGTTAGGTTTTGACAAATTGAAAGTAAAATGCTATAATTGTCAAGAATTTGGACATTTTGCAAAGGAATGTGACAAGCCAAAGAAAGAATACACTGGTTCTCGTGGTCAAAATTCTTCTACACCTAGATGTAGTGATGCTGAAAAGAAACCTTCTTCTTCTACAACACAAGCAATGTTAGGAGATGGTAATGACTGGTCACAACGGTTACTATGTAATGATGCTCAAGCAAATCTAGCTATGTTTGGATTACATAAAGACTGTCAAGATACAAGTGGGAGTGAGATGTCTTTTGATAATGATTCTGGATCTGATTCTGACTACTCTTGCGACAAACCTCCAACAGTATTTGCTTGCATGGCCAAAATCAATGAGGTTAGTCATTCTATCTCTGCTACTTCATATGTTAAAGTATCATGTGTTTATTGTGAATCTAATAAACCTAAGTTAGAAGCTTTGAAAAATCAAAATGATAATTTGGTAAGAGAAATTGCTTCTCTAAAGGATACTTATCGACAATCTTTTGAATCTCAAATGAGATCTCGAGAAAAGATCGAAGCATTGTCGACAAGTAACCACGATCTCAAAGCTGAGTTATCTGTGAAAATGACAATTAATGACCAAAAGTTTCAAGAAATTCTGAAACATCGTTCAAAGATAACTAAGCTTGAGAATGAGGTTCTTGAGTTGAAGAACAAACTGGGAAGTTTAGAAATTCTTCTTTTCTTTTGAATGAAATTATTGAAGTATCTGGTAAACAAAAGGATTCTAAGAAAGGCATTGGTTTTATTGAAATTCCACCTCCATTTCACAATGATTACAAAATTAATCCTTTTGCTAGAAAAGAAGAGGATTTGATTGAGAAAGAAACTGTGATTTCTGAGAAATCTAAGTCAGTTAACCCAGAAAAATCAGTTAAAACAGAAACTGTTAATACCCAGGTTGCTCCTCAAAAACCTCATGTCCAAAGTAAAAAGGTCTTTGTTGAGAATGATGACAAGGTGATTATCGAGGACGTGTTTGAACCTGAGATAATACACAAGAATAAGAACATCCCTAGTTCTAATCATATTCTTTGCGAACCTCAAGAATTTGAGGAAGATGTGTATGGTTCATTCAATTCTCACATGAAAAAGAAAGAACCGGTAAAAACTAAACCAGTAAAGGCAAAGAAGTCAGATAAACCTAAGATTTCTGATGAGGACTTAATGCGGTTTGTTAATCCTCCTAGTTCTAAGCCTTCACATGTTAGAGTTTTTAAATTAAAAGGAATGGACACGATGTTCACAGAAAAAGATATTCCAATAAGCATCATTAAACCTAAACTTATTGAGAGTGTCTTTATCAATGAAACGTCACAGATTCAAGATCTTGAATGTCGATATGCTCAAGCGAAAACATCAGTACCATCTGACCCATTGACTAAGGCAAAGCATGTTTTAAAACAAGCTAAGAAAATCAACTTTGTGAAGTCAACTGGGACAGACACATTGAAAAGTTTTTCAAATTGTTCTAATTTGGATTTTTACTTGAAAAAGAAATCTGAATTAACTGATGAGTTTGCTAAGAGCATGACCAAGAATGTGAGTCATAATCAAACTTCTGCATCATCCATTCCAACTACTTCACAACAACATCGTGTAGACATGCGAAGCTGTTTTCTTTGCGGTCAACTTGGTCATGTTGTGAGGGATTGTAATCAGAAGAGCTATCAGAATCTTCATCCTTTTATCAAGGACAACTCTAAACCAATTCCACTGGTAACGGAGATTCTGAAACGACCTGTGTCGTATACTGATGACACTCATATTATGTTCTCTAATGTGAATCCACGGAAAGTTATTCATGTTAATGAGACACATGGTCAGGTTAAACCAAAGTTTGTTCCGCATGAGCCAATTTGTAGGAACACGAATTCAAACATTGTTCAAGCAGCTTACTTAAGACGAAAGTCTAGGAAGCCAATAACTTATTCACAAGTGGCTGAACAACATTTGAACTCTGTTAAAGTTAATGATCAAAGAGAAAACCAAAAGGTGCCCAAGACTGAGGCCTGGGCTGCCTTTTTGAACTAATCATCTTTATTTTGTGTGTAGGGTTCATCCAGGACTGTGTCTGGTGAAAA
Organism: Bidens hawaiensis; assembly: GCF_021521415.1. Classification (NCBI taxonomy): domain Eukaryota; kingdom Viridiplantae; phylum Streptophyta; class Magnoliopsida; order Asterales; family Asteraceae; genus Bidens; species Bidens hawaiensis. Next base: position 1,086,838 of record NW_027491256.1, read on the forward strand.
CTGGATAATGGATAGTGGATGTTCTTGTCATATCACTGGGAATCTCGACCTATTAACCAACGTGAGGAATATTCAAGGGGGTTATGTGGCATTTGCTGGGAATTCTGGAGGCATGATCACACAAGAGGGTGAAGTTTCAAATGGTCACATCACGTTTGAGAAAGTAAATTATTGTGATAAAGTAGATCATAACTTATTAAGTGTATCGCAGATTTGTGATAAAAAGTACACAACGATATTCACTGACAAGGAATGTCTTATCTTGAAACCGGGTTATGTTATTCCCGAGGACATGGTTGTCATGCGATCACCACGATCGAATGATATTTATGTCTTGAAAATGAGCTTTAAGATATCCACATCGATCGAAACATGTTTTGTCTCGAAGGCAACCGAGAAAGACTCGATTCTATGGCATCGTAGAATGGGTCACATACATGTGAGAAAGATGAATTATTTGATGACTAATGATTTAGTGGAAGGTGTCTCATTAAAGAATTTTAAATTAACCGATAACTGCGTTGCATGTAAAAAGGGCAAGCAGAAGAAGAAGACACATCCTTCTAAATTATTGAATTCCATTAATACTCCTCTAGAACGACTTCATATGGATTTGTTTGGTCCTGTGAATCGTGCGAGTATTTCTGGGGATTGGTATTGTCTTGTGGTGACTAATGACTATTCGAGATACTCATGGGTGTTATTTATGAGTTTGAAATATCAAACACCGGTTTTGGTACAAAACCTTATCACCAAGATCGAATCACTATACAAACAAAAGGTGAGGAGAATCCGAAGTGATAATGGTACAGAATTCAAAAACACTGTATTGGATTTCTTTTGTGCTCAAAAAGGAATTCATCAAGAATACAGTGCACCTTATGTACCTCAACAAAATGGTGTTTCCGAACGAAAGAATCGAACCTTGATTGAAGCTGCACGTACAATGCTCACTGATTCTAAGCTTCCCGTCCAATTCTGGAATGAGGCGGTGAATACAGCTTGCTATACTCTTAATCGGTTTCTAACAGTTAAAAGACTCAAAAAGACAAGCTATGAGTTATTGAATAATCGAAAACGTAATTTTAAGTATCTGGAACCTTTTGGGTGTCTTTGTACTATGTTGAAGAAGGATGCGGGTAAATTTGAAGAACAAGCTATCGAAGGGTATTTCTTGGGATATGCATCTCCAGAGAAAAGGGTATTTAACTTTTCATCCGGTTGTGTTGAAGAGTGGTACCATGTGGACTGTCAAAAGTACACAACTCCTCCTCAAGGGAAAGGTCCCGATTGGATGTTTGACTACGATAGTTTATTTAATTCATTTACTCCATCAACTGAACACATTGACGAAGACCTGGTTCGAGCATACTTTGAAGATCATTTGGCAATTCCACGATTTTCAAGTTCTAATGATGTTGCAGCTCAACCTGATGCTCCAACTGAGGAACCTCAAGTTGCTTCTCCAGTGGCTATCGATAATGTTTCCACTTCTTCTGATGATGATCAAGTTGACGATCAAGTTATTAACATTGACAGTGATAATGTTTCATCTCCTGAACTTGGTGAACATTACAATAACTTATTTGATAATGTTGTTGTTCCTGAGAATCCCACACTTCGGATTCATGGCTATCATCCACAGGAAAACATCATTGGAGAACTTGATGTGGGCGTACGTACACGTCATCAAGTTGCTTCGTCAAGTGATAATAACATATTATGTGCTTATACTGATATACATTCATCGGGAATTGTAAATCTTGCTAAATTCACTTGCTTTCTATCTCAAGTTGAGCCAACGACAGCTCGTAAGGAACTTGAAGATCCTTCTTGGGTAGAAGCAATGCAAGAGGAATTACAGCAATTTGCACGTTTAGGTGTTTGGGATTTAATAGACAAGCCTGCTAGAGTCAAGAAAGTGATTCCGACTAAGTGGGTATATAAGTGTAAGAAAGACGATCGAGGTGTGATTGTCAAAAACAAGGCACGTCTAGTGGTGCAAGGGTTTCATCAGCTAGAGGGTATTGATTACACAGAGGTATATGCTCCAGTTGCAAGATTAGAGTCGATTCGAATCTTCCTGGCATATGGAGCTTATAATAATATGAGGTCTACCAAATGGATGTTAAGAGTGCTTTTTCTCAATGGTGAACTACACGAAGAGATGTTTGTCCAACAAACACCTGGTTTTGAAGATCCTGAGTATCCGGACCGTGTTTACCGATTAAACAAGGCCCTGTATGGTCTACATCAAGCCCCGAGAGCTTGGTATGGCACGCTTGCCGACCATCTGACTGATGCTAGCTTCAAACGAGGGACTGTCGACTGCACTCTATTTCATAAAACTGTTGGTGATGATCTTCTCCTAGTCCAAATTTATGTTGATGATATTATTTTTGGGTCTACAAATGACACATTGTGTAAGGAGTTCAAGAAGTCCACGCAAACAAAGTTCGAGATGAGTTCGATGGGAGAGATGAATTTCTTTTTAGGGCTTCAGGTTCACCGGTCTGCTAACGGAATCTTCATTCACCAGACTAAGTATGTGAACGACGTCTTGAGCCGATTCAAGATTTCTGCCGGAAAAATCTCTTCTACTCCTCTCCCCGTGGGTCACAATTTATCACCGGATGAATTGGAGGATACCGTTGATCCAACCCTCTATCGTGCCATGATCGGATCTTTAATGTACCTAACGGCTTCTCGCCCTGATATTATGTTTGCTGTTTGTCTTTGTGCTAGGTATCAAGCAAGTCCACGAGTGACTCACCTAGCTGCAGTCAAGAGAATTCTTCAGTATTTGAGGGGAAATCCAGACATCGGGTTGTGGTACCCCAAGGATGATACTTTCGATCTTACTGTTTATTCAGACTCGAACTATGGAGGTTGCAAGATCAACTTCAATTCAACGACTGCAGGATGTCAATTTTTAGGAAACCGGCTTGTTTCCTGGCAGTGTAAGAAACAGACAACGGTCTCCACTTCAACCGCCGAAGCTGAGTATGTTGCAGCCTCGAGTTGCTGTTCCCAGGTTTTGTGGATACAACAACATCTCCGCGACTACGGTTTGAAGTTTCTTACTACTCCTATTCTGATTGATAATTATGATGCAATTTCTATCACAAAGAATCCCGTACAACATTCGAAAACAAAACATATCGAAATTCGATATCACTTTATACAGGATTGCTTTGAGAAGAAGTTGATTGACCTTGAGAAAGTACATACTGACTTTCAGAAAGCCGATCTGTTTACCAAAGCTTTTGATAAAACACATTTTAAATTTTTACTTGGTTTAAACGGATTGAAGACCCTCGCTGATATCCTTAAACAAGGATGACTATCTTTATTTTCTGTTAATTTTTCTTTTAAAATTTATTTTGATTTTAGGGGGTGAAAATCTAGAAAATACAAAAAAATTGTGTTTTTCGTTTGTATAGATAAAACCCAAAAACATTAAGAAAATCTTAATCCAAAAACATTAGAAAATTCAGAAAAATCAAAAACACTGTTATTTCTTTAATATTTTCGTTTAAAATATTTCTTGAAAAACCAAAAACATTTTAAAATCTGAAAATACAAAAAGAATGTACTTTTCAGTTTGTAAAGACAAAAATATTGTGTTTTTAAAGTTTGTATAGAGAAAATCCAAAAAGATTTTTGCATGCTTTTGCTGAAAATTATGTCAATTATCTACATTTGACGGACATGTACGTGTATATGTTTGGTCCTGATATTTACTTGTAAATGTTCAGGTTAGCCATTTACCTGACAATGGAAAATAGTTGGGGCGTTCGTTATGCGTTTTTAGATTATTTTCTCACTGAAAATTATGTCGGTTATTTAAGTTTGTGAAGCATGCTTGCATGTCTTGGTCCTATTATTCACTTGTTGGATTGATAGAACAGCCATTTATTTATAGACTTAAGTTATCTGGGGCGATTAAATTTATCTTTATTTTTTGTTTGCTCTACAAATTTTTTTTTTTTTTTTTTTTTGAAGCAAAAATAGAAAATGATAGTACATTGATTATCTTGACCCCAAGTACAGCAAGAAGTAAGCTTAAAAGATTTTGTGCTTAATTGCATTGGTGCATTGGTAGGTCTTAAAAACAACCAAGTAGAGTAAAGTATGTGATATAAACATAAAGAAACGCCAAATTGAAAGGGGTGTCAGTCTCTAGCAAAAGTCTCGGTAAGGATGGCACAAATGTAATAACCAGACATACTCAAGCCTTATAGTTGTTGATCACCAAAAATATAATAAAGCAAATAACAAGCGTTAGGATTCTGGACACTAGGAGTCTTTATGTGGCTTAATCATCTGGGTATTAATATGCATGAATATTTCACTCGCTTTTAGAGCAAACCCAAAGTCATTAAACTTGATCAATGTTGTACCTCGTACAAATCCAAATTACTGACTTGATCAAAATCCATTGTTAGTCATACATTTGTTCCTCCCTTGCGTGCGTCTTAATACCATTAAGAAACGGACCCCATGGGATGCAATGTATGTAAGCCAACAGATGGACTCGTGCATACTCACTCATAGTAAAGGAAACTTGATGCATTGCTCAAAATTTCTCAATTGGTATCAAAAATTTTGATCAACACTATAATGGTTTAAGTCAAGTTGGGGTGTTTTGGCAAAAATCAAATTAAGCTTGAAGCCTTGAACCGAGATTAGAGGCTGATAGTTTCTGATATTCTGTGCTATAATTGAACCAATTAATCATATCACAAAAACACTTGAAAATTTGTTATTAGATTTAAGTGGACAACAATACCAATGACCAACATAACGCCAGTCATAATATCGCTGAAATATAAAACTGAGATGGAAGGGCAATTTGGTCAATATGCTTCTCTGCTCAAACTCAACAAAAACACAAAAAAAAATATGTATTGTTTTTATTAAAATCATAGAAAAACATAAAAAGATTGTTCAATTTTTAAATGTTCAGATATTTCTTTGTACATACATTCTTTAATTTTTTTACAAAATACCAAAAAGATTTTATCTTTCTCTCTTTATATATTATTTTATGTTATGTTTCGTAAAAATGAAACGTTTTTAAAGTATTCAATTTTCGAGATAAAAAGGTTCTCGATAATTCAGAATTATTTATTTTATTTATTTAATTCATTTATTTAATTCATTTAATTATTTAATTTAAAATTAAATAAAGTGTTTAATTCGTTAACACTAAGTCGTTAATTATGGATAACGAACTAGGTGATTCTTTAGCGAACTGGTTTATAGTTCGCTCACCTAATTCACTTCCGCACTCTATAACGAATCATCCCTTCATTATACATATTTAACGAATCATGCCACGAATCATGTCTTAATTCGCTACGAGAATGTAACAAATCATGTATTGATTCGCTACCTTAATGTAAAGAACTGGACTAGCGAATGAGCTAATTCGTTAACTTTAATTCAAACGAATTGCCTAATTCATACACGTTGTACCTCGGGTTGCGTGCAAGGTTATGAAAGACAAGAAACACGAACAGTCCTTCACTGTTCGTCTTCTTCCTTCACCCTAAAGACACCCTATTCGAATTTTCTTTGAAATCTCAACATTCACATTTCAATATTTCTAAGATATATTTGGGTTTCTCAGGTATAGATGAACACGGCGATATGTTTTTCGTCAAAAATGATTGTGTATTTATGGTTAAATTATGAACTTTTGTGTTTAAGGGTTTTCCGTGTGTATAAACCCATTTGATTTATGATTTGTTAGGGTGAACTTGATTATTTATGACTTAATGTGATCGGAATGCTATTCCGATACCCTTGGTGGACTTTAATCGACATTTGATTAACGTTTGCTGGGTTAATTATGTATTCATGCTCTCGGTGTTTATGTTTGGTTCGTTACCTCAGTATACCTAGGTTTTGAGTCTCAATCTCATCATCGTAGGCTTACGAGTGTGATTGCGAGTTTAACAAGCTCATTATCTTGATGATGCAACGATAGTTATGGCCTAATTGATGTTGGGTTTACACTGTTGACTATTGATGTTCATCTTAATTTTGACCTTGACTATGAGAAGTCAAAGATTAAGTCTATTTAATGGACCATTCGTTCCCCTTAGCGAATTGGAATTGTTTCGTGTCCAATTCGTTAAGGACATATACGAACTAGCTTAGCGAAGAATGGAGTTCACGAATCAGATGTTGATTCGTTAAAATTATAACGAACTAGATTCTTAGTTCGTCAGTTTGATTAGTAATTCGCTAAGGCTACTTCGTTGGTTTATTTACTTGATAGCGAATCGAACAATTCGTTATTGTATAGTAACGAATCAGTGGGATATTTAACGAATGACATTCAATCTTAATTATGTAATTAATTTAAAATTCATTTATAAATTTTATAAAGTATTTCAATCGTCTAAACGCGTAAATAACTTAAATACATATAGTGGTTGACAATGAATACACCACTTATAAATAAGTTGACATATATTGAATACATTTTATATCTTCTCATATTTGTTTATACTTATACAGTAAACATGGCTGATCAAGTACATCAAGATCCACAAATTGCCGATCAAGGGCAACACGAACAACCACCACCAGAACAACCTCCACAAGATCAACCACCTCAAGAACAACCACCACAAGAGCAACCTCCTCAGGAGCAGCAGGATGATGTTATTTTATTACCATCTGACAAAAAGCACAACATCTGTGCCTATGTTGCCTCAGACATTGATGATGCAACGATAGTTATGGCCTAATTGATGTTGGGTTTACACTGTTGACTATTGATGTTCATCTTAATTTTGACCTTGACTATGAGAAGTCAAAGATTAAGTCTATTTAATGGACCATTCGTTCCCCTTAGCGAATTGGAATTGTTTCGTGTCCAATTCGTTAAGGACATATACGAACTAGCTTAGCGAAGAATGGAGTTCACGAATTAGATGTTGATTCGTTAAAATTATAACGAACTAGATTCTTAGTTCGTCAGTTTGATTAGTAATTCGCTAAGGCTACTTCGTTGGTTTATTTACTTGATAGCGAATCGAACAATTCGTTATTGTATAGTAACGAATCAGTGGGATATTTAACGAATGACATTCAATCTTAATTATGTAATTAATTTAAAATTCATTTATAAATTTTATAAAGTATTTCAATCGTCTAAACGCGTAAATAACTTAAATACATATAGTGATTGACAATGAATACACCACTTATAAATAAGTTGACATATATTGAATACATTTTATATCTTCTCATATTTGTTTATACTTATACAGTAAACATGGCTGATCAAGTACATCAAGATCCACAAATTGCCGATCAAGGGCAACACGAACAACCACCACCAGAACAACCTCCACAAGATCAACCACCTCAAGAACAACCACCACAAGAGCAACCTCCTCAGGAGCAGCAGGATGATGTTATTTTATTACCATCTGACAAAAAGCACAACATCTGTGCCTATGTTGCCTCAGACATTGCTGATATAGTACATTTGGAGATATGTTGGCCTTTCTAAGACGATCAGCGATACATTACGCTATCACTGCTCGACCTATGGTATATCTAAGTATCGTCAGGCAGTTTTGGGATACTGCTGCGTATGTGGAGGAAGAGAAGCAAATTCGAGCCACGATCAATGACACTCCAATTAAAATTGATGTTGACGTAATTCGTCGTGTGCTTCGATTTGCTGATACTGATGATAACCCGAGTGAATTCGATAGGCAATTGGTCAGGGGTTTGTTTACTCGTGTACGTTATGGTGGAGACGTTCATAAATCTATGTTGAACAAGAATGGATTGTGTCCACCATACAAATATCTTCTCCATGTTCTTATTCACTGTATGAGTGGCCGTCGGGGTGGCTTTGATGAATGTCGACTCAGTTTGCAATTAGCCTTTGTGGCTTTAATCCTCAACAAGCCATTCAACTACTCTGAACTTGTATTCAATCATTTGGCAGAACAAGTTCAGCAGACGGACCAGAAGAAGAAGTTTTTAATGTATCCTCAGTTTTTGCAGCTGATTATTCAAGACTTGATACCAAATCTAGCAATTGATCAAACCTTGATGAATGATAAGCTTTATATGGAACATATGACGTCCGACACAGTACGTAGAATGGCTATCTATCGAAAGGCAAGGCCAGCGGATAAACGAATGATTGGTCATATTGTTGATCCTAATTATGTATGTCCTTCCGAGGATCGCTGGATTCATGATGATTCAGATTCCGAGCGTGAGGAAGGAGAAGGTGGGAACGATGGTGATTATGGAAATGATGGTGGTGATGGGAATGATGGTGGAAATGGTGGTCCTGGTGATGCTGCTCTTAAAGAACAACAAGATGCAATTGATGCTGCATTAGCCGCCACCATTAAGGCTCAATTAGAAAGAAAAAGAAAAGGGAAAGCTGTGGCAACTGGTGAGCCATATAAGAAGAGACGTGTGTCTGCTGGGGCTGGTGTAATTATTGGTGTGCCTACACTTCGTCAAACAACGATTCAAAGCCTGGTAGTTCTAATTGCAACTAGCACTCCGGAAATGACTTTGACGACTACGATGGTCTCTCATGAGCAATTGGGCATGATACCTCAGTCAGCATTAACTGAAATACCATTGCCAACTGCTACTGTGGCTACAACTCCTCCAACCATACCTGTGAGGCCTCTTCCTCCTCCTCCTCCTCCTAGTGATCTCTCATTTATGAGAATTACAAGGCTTCAAGGTCTAATCCAACCAATTCATCCATCCTTGTATGCTATGCCACCACATCGACAGACAGAAATGCTTTTAAATCTTCTCCATTTATATGAGAACCAGATGAATGCTGATCAGTTAAATCAAGAACGTCTCATGGAGAATCAGAAGAAACTAGTCAGCTATGTTTCTTTCTGTCAAAAGGAAACAAAGGCTCTACGTGAGATTGTTGAGTCTCAGGGGGTGAAGATTAAAGAGCAAGAGGATCTGATTCTACAATTAACTTGCAAAGATGATGCTTTGAAAAAGATCAAGAATAATGAGGAAGATTCTGATGATGATGAGAATGGTGTTGGTGGTGAGACTAAACAAGCTCAAGACCCTGCGTTTGGTGCGGGTACGAGTTCTGTTGATGATTCAGAGAAACAGATTATTGTATATTGTGATTATTTGGCTGCTAAACCAATAGAGATGATTGAAGCCGATACGGTAATATTTATGGATGGATCGGGGGTGATTAGAATCATGGTGAATAAGGATGAGATAGAGGAAGGTGAGTTTGTCGACAGGTCTCTGACACGAGAGCAGATTTCTATACTGCTTGGGCTGAATAATGATCAATTAAATGCTTTGGAGACTGAGCCCGATGTTGAAGTAGTGAATGAGGAAGGTTTGGAAGATGATCCGTCTATTCAGATGAATACGGATTTTATTTATGAAGATGAGGATATCGAGGTGGAAGTTGTCACTGCTCAGGAGTACCCTGACTTGTTTCAACACACTAATGTTGATCAAGGTGCTCCAGCATTCGATGAGCAAACATTTAAAGAAACCGAGGATGAACTGGAAAAAAGATCTTGAAGTGTAAGCGGACAGTTCACTCACTTGCAGAAATAACTGATGATGATATTGAAAGATGGTTCAAACGTCAGAAAGTGGGTAAAATTATTAGTGCGTATCGATATGATGATCAAGAAAGGAAAGACACTGCTGCTGCATGGGTCAAAGCAAATCAAGTGACCTCTTTCAAGACGGTTTCCAAGGTACATGGTGATATTGTCTCCTGGTTGTATGATTCTGAGCTTAAAGTATGCATAATAAAGTGGGAGAAAGGTGTACAGTATTACGAAAAGATGATGGATGTTCTTACTTTGCCGCGGTGGGATGTTCGTACCCTCGCGAGACGTCCGTTTATCAATCGTGGGGGTTACCGAATAGCTGAGTGGTTTCATCAACACTTACTATTCGAGGTTAATAATGGCTTCAAGTTCCTTAAGCCTCAGGTCCCGAAACGTAAGCGTACTGACGAGATTGATCCGAGGACTGGCTGGAAGAAACTTGTCGTAAAGATTAAACCACCAAAGACATTGAAGCAGGTTCCGGTGAAGACGATGCCCCAACAAATGCATCTCTCTTTCAACCGATGGTACTATGACAATCGTACAGGCGAGGCCGTCATTGTTCTTGGTCGAGGACTGGAGACTGAACTGATCAAGATAATCGACCCGATGTGGTTGGTTAATTTATCTGAAACAGACAATGATGTGCTATACAAGAAGCAGATTTTGATTGAGCGCCGTGAAGATTACGACCTGGCTATGCAAGTCCAACGCGTTGTGCGTGTCTGTTATGAAAATGGAATTCATAGTTGCAGAGACTGGCGGTCCAAGCGCTTCAAGTAACTTAAAGACAAAGAGCTCAAAACGAGGGGGTGTCTGTTAGTGCACGGTTGTGCGTCTTGAGTCTTTGTAATTATCGTTAACGTTTTTGTTTAATATTTAATGTAATAATTTGTTTAAGTATTATCTAGTTCGTTATGTATACAGTCTAGTTCGCTAGGGGATGTTAGCGAACTAAGACTTAACCTTATTCCCTCCTGATTCGTTAGGAGATGTTAATGAATCAGGGGGTGTTTCGGTTATTTATTGTATGTAACGAAGTAGGTTCTGGTTCGCTAGGGGATGTTAGCGAACCAGACCTGTCTTCTATTTATAGTGAACCCTGTTCACTCTTAAGTAAAGTTTTTTTTGAGAGTTAATTATCGAATTGCTGTCCAAATACTCTCTCGATCTTCAATCTTAATATTATACCAACTACTATTGATAATACATATACATATACACACCTATAACACTTAATTACAGTTAATTATGAGCTAGATCTATCAATTAAGGTATTAATTGTATTAACACAGATCCGAGATCTGTTATAGTTATAGATTGATACACCGGGTTCCTGCAGGGTAGGAAATCTTTAGGATAGAATTTCTTTTGCAAATATTTTGTGTTAATATGGTTTCTTTATTGGCAGTTGTGTTCGAAGATTTGGTAAATTATAGGAAGGATACAAATAGAAGGCTTAAGGCTTTGTTTAAGATTCCACCAGAGGATAGGGAGTTCTGGTTAGAAGAAGAAATGGGAGAGACGAGTGTAACTGCTGCAAAGTCTGTTGAGAGTATGTCTTCTGGTAAGTTTTTTGGGTCTTTTATGAAATCCTTAGGATTTTACTTTTTGGGGAATAACTTGACAAATTGTTGTATAGGGATGCCGAAGCCAAAGTCTTCTTTCAGCTTAGTTGATCTGGACGATCTCATTAAGGATAGGACTGTGGTAAAGCAAGTACACTCCAAGACCGCTTCTCCGATAGTGAGAGTTCCAATGACCTGTCAAAAAAGTGCGGCACAGAAGAAGAGAAAAGCCACTACTTCGGTCGAGACCGAGCCCTTTGCTGATATGAGCACTACTGATGCTGTGGAGAAGCTGCAAGCTCTTGCCAACTTTCTTGGGACAGTAAGTATTTTGGCTTATCTTGAAAATAGTAAACTGCAGAAAACTTATGTCAATTTAGGGATAACAGAAAACTGAAGGTTACCGTCAAAGATCCCAGGATGCTGAGTTGGCCCAAAAAGATGCTGAGGCTAAGGTTGTCGATCTTCTGCATGTTGTCGACCTCAACGATAAGCTGCTCAAAAAGAAGGATAAGGAGATTTTGGATCTCAGAGCCTCATTTGAGTTAGAGAAGGCTGATTTCCTTGAAGAGGCCAAAAAGTTTGCAGCCACCAGTATCCTGGAGTCAATGCTCAAGATGTCAGAGGAAGTTCAAGCGAAAGGCTACACGATGGACTCCTGGAACTCAGCGGCTTAGAGGAAGAAGCTGAAGATGCTGAGGGGTGAGAAGATCGAGGAAGATGATGTGGAGGGCACTTCTGAGGTGGTCAAGGAAGCTGGTGTTAGCGAGCAGGTGAAGGAAAACAATGCTGGTGAGGTGATGGAGTCGGAGAAGAAGGAGGGCGACCAGGTTGAAGGTGATAAGGTTTAGGCCTGGTTTTCAAGTGTTTTTTATGTGTTTTTGATAATTGTTTGGACAATTTTTTATTCTGGTTTTGTAAGGATAATGTAGTATGCTTAGGATAACGGTTTGGGTGGAGGGATCCTGGTTCAGGACGAAGCCCAAACCTTTTATTTCCTGCTTTAAGACAATATGATGGTTCAGGTGGATGGGCTCTATTTTGAGTGAAACTTGAATCATCCTTTTCCTGCACTTTTAATATTAGTAGCATAACCTTTTATGACTTATGTTGGTGTTTTATCTTCGCTCATGTTATCGAATTTTCACAATAAATTTGATTTCATTTAGAACTTAGAAATCTAAGTGAGATAAGAAACAAAATTTAGGTTTAAGTTAATGAACCAACATAAAGCCATAAAATTCGTTAAATAGAAGGAAATAAAGAACATTGCATAATAGGAAGTCATACCAGAATTATTTAGTAATCAACTTTGATAAGGTATAGACCACTTCGTCCTTGTTAACAAGATTACCTCTCAGGTTGTTCTTTTAATCATAAGGATATCCTGCAATATTATCCTGAGAATAATTTCAGAAATTCTGGCGACAAGGCCTAAACTGGCGACAAGGCCCTTGAGAAGAGGTGAAAACCCCTTAAACCTTAGGATTAAACTGGCGACATGGCCCTTAAGAAGAGGTGAAAACCCCTTAAACCTTGGGAAATGGTACGTCTACCATAAACTTGAGATTCAAACCTATAGCTGAGGATAACGAGGTAACAAGTCACTATATTTCATGTGCTGGCCCCGTCTCTCAAACTATGGCCGAATAAACGTGCGCTACAGGCGATCGTAAGAAGAGGTGAAAACCCCTTAAACCTTAGAAAGTATTGAATAATACCTTTAACTGGCGGCAAAGGCCGACTGGCGACAAGGCCCTTAAGAAGAGGTGAAAACCCCTTAAACCTCAAGATTAAACTGGCGGCAAGGCCTAAAAATACTGGCGACAAGGCCCAAATTAACTCCCTTCCATGTGGGGATATCACACATCTTCAAGCTACAAAACAGTCAACTCTAAGTGAGGGGTGGGTGTAGCCTTGCTAACACCCCTCTGATGCTTAAGTCAGTACTAGGATAGAAGAATAATAATATTGAAAAAACAAAAAGATAAGTTAGAATACGTACCTTAGTTGTTTAACATTACTGTTAAATTATCCCCGGGATAGAAATCTTGCATAAAATATCTTTTGAGGTGGATAGCTTTTTAAGCCCTTGGTAGTAAGTCACCATCCAAAGTGGACAATCTGTATGCCCCCTTTCTTGCTTCCGAATCTATCAAGTAAGGACCTTCCCACTTTGGTGCAAGCTTTCCATCTGCAGGATTTGTAGTATTCTGAAAGGCTTTTTGGAGAACCAAATCCCCTTCTTGAAATCTACGAACCCTGATATTTTTGTTGTAGGACTTTGCTATCTTCTGTTGATAAGAGGCCATTCTGATCTTTGCTAAATCCCTGAGTTCTTCTACTGCATCTAAATCTTCAAGTAAACTTTAGTGTTATCTTCGGGATTTTGATGACTGACTCTAGCTGTAGGGATAACCATCTCTGTCGGGATAACTGCTTCAGCTCCAAACACCAATGAGAAAGGAGTCTGACCAGTAGCATTCTTTGAAGTGGTCATGTCTACCCATAGAACAAAGGGTAGTTCCTGAGCCCACTTTCCTTTCTTAGACCACAACTTTTTCTTCAGGTTATTGATAATGATTTTGTTGCTTGACTTGGCCTATCCGTTAGCCTGAGGATGGACAGGTGTTGAAGTGATCATTTTGATTCCCCAACTGGAACAGAAGTTGGTGGTCCTCTTGCCAATGAACTGCGAGCCATTGTCACACACTATCTCTGCTGGGATTCCAAATCTTGTCAGGATGTTGCGCTTGATGAATGAGATAACTTCTTTCTCTCTGACTTGAACAAAAGATTCAGCCTTGATCCACTTTGAGAAATAGTCTGTCATTGCCAGCATAAAGATTTTAATACTCCCGGAGCTCTTGGTAGCTTTCCCACTATATCCATACCCCACTTCATGAAAGGCCAAGGGGATATAATAGGATACAATGGTTCAGCCGGCTGGTGCAGAATGTTGCTGTGTCTTTGGCATGCATCACACTTCTGAGAATAATTCATAGCATCCCTCTTCATCGTTGGCCAAAAGTATCCTGTTCTCAGGATTTTGGAGAATAGTGCTCTGCCCCCAGTATGATTCCCACAGTCTCCTTCATGTATATCCTGAAGAACTTCTTGAGCTTCTGCCTTCTCCAAGCACCTAAGATATGGTCCTGCAATAGATTTCCTGTATAATATATCATTCATTATAGTATATGGTATTACCTTTGTGCGAAAAGCTCTTGGGTTTTCATCCTTGGGGATAACGTCATCCTGAATATATTTTTTGATGGGAATTAAAATCCAAGAATTTTCATTATCCTCAGGATCCTTGGTTCTCATATCTTCATCATTTTCTGATATTTCATTGACACCTTGCTCTTCTAATGCTGGGCTCAGGATGTGTATGATAGGAATCTTGACACCCTCTGGTATTCTGAAGGATGAAGCTAAGTATGCTAGGGCATCTGCTTCAACATTCTCTTCTCTAGATACCTGTGAAATATCAAACATTTCGAAACATTTTGCTAGTTTTTTGACTAGCTCTAAATATTTTATTAGTTTTTCTCCTCTAACAGTATACGAACCATTAAAATGATTAGTTAATAATAATGAATCAACATGTACTTGAATAAACCTGATTTTCATGTCGATTGCTAGTTGTAATCCTGCTATCAAAGCTTCATATTCTGCCTCATTGTTTGTGGCTTGGAATCCGCAGGATATGGATTGAGGTATAATGTCCCCCTGTGGCGATTTCAGCAGGATCCCGAGACCTGTTCCTCTAACATTCGAAGCACCATCAGTGTATAGAGTCCACTTATCTTTGGTCTCTTCAAGTTGTTGGACTTCCAAGTCTGCTTCTTATTTAAGTTCACTGGTGAAATCAGCCACAAAGTCTGCCAATGCCTGGGATTTGATGGCAGTCCTAGGTTCATATGCTATATCATAAGCGCTTAGCTTTACGGCACATTTTGCCATCCTACCTGACATTTCGGGTTTTATAAAAACAGACTTAATAGGGTAATTAGTTTTAACAAGAATAGGATGAGTTTCAAAATAATGTCTAAGCTTAGTGGATGCCATAATAAGTGCTAAAATTAATTTCTCAAGATAAGAATACCTGGTTTCAGCATCCAACAAACTCTTACTTACATAATATATGGGATGTTGTTGACCTTCGAGATCCTTAGCTAAAACTGCACTCACAGCATTATTTGATACAGCTAGATATAGAGATAGAGGTTCACCTTCTTCGGGTTTTACCAGCAGAGGAGCAGAGGAAAGATAAGATTTTAAGGACATTAAAGCTTCCTCATGCTTACTGGTCCACTCAAACTTTTTGTTTTTTTTCAGGATATCATAAAATTCTTTGCACTTTTCTGAAGATTTGGATATGAATCTATTGAGTGCCGCTATCCTGCCAGTCAGCCTTTGAACATCTTTGACTGATGCTGGGGATTTCAGATTCAGGATAGCTTGTATCTGCTCTGGACTTGCCTCTATCCCCCTTTTGGTGACCATGTATCCCAAGAATTTGCCAGCCTTTACCCCGAAATGACACTTCGCAGGGTTCAGCTTCATGTTATATTTGTCGAGGATATCAAATGCAGTCTTGAGATCCTGGAGGTGATCCTCAGCTTTCTTGGACTTCACCACCATATCATCGATATAGACTTCCATCGTGTCCCCCAGTTGCTCTTTGAACATCATGTTGACTAACCTCTGATAGGTTGCACCTGCATTTCTAAGTCCAAAGGGCATAGCAATATAACAATAAATACCTGCGGGAGTCATGAAAGCCGTGTCTTTTTTATCTGAGGGCTCCATCTGGATTTGCTTAAATCCTAAGGATGCGTCCATAAACGTCAGCATCTCGTGGCCGGCTGTAGCATCTACCATTGAGTCGATGTGTGGCAGAGGGAATGGATCTTTAGGACAGGCTTTATTCAAGTCTGTAAAATCCACACAAACTCTCCATTTTCCATTCTTTTTCTGCACCACTACTACATTTGCTAACCATCGGGGATATTGAACTTCCATGATCATATTTGCCTTCAAAAGTCTTTCAACTTCTTCTTGGATAATTATGTTTCTCTCAGGTGCAAACTTTCTTCTCTTTTGATGGATTGGCCTGAAAGAATTATCAATTCCAAGTTTATGTGTTATAATATCTTTGGAAATACCTGTCATATCTTCATGTTTCCATGCGAATGCCGACAGTCTTGACTTGAGAAAATCGAGCAATTTTAACTCAATATCCTCATGAATGCTGGTTCCCATCAGCACTTTGACTTCAGGATCCTCGGTATAAGGGAATACTTCTTTGATTTCTTGTTCTCTGGCCTCCATTACGCCTCATCTGGTTTCTGTAATTGCTATGCCTGTTGGGGTTTGGCAGTACACTTCATAGAGGATGTGTAGCAATTTTTTGCATCTTGTTGATCGCTGATGATTTTGATGACTCCCCACGGACTTGGGAGTTTCACACATTGGTGATAGGTGGAGGGGACTGCTTTCATGTCGTGTATTTAGGGTCTGCCTAATATAATATTGCAACAAGACAAACAGTCAATAACACAAAATTTTTGTATTTTATTTACCCCTTCGACGTATACTGGGAGCTTTATTTCCCCAATAGTGTTCTTAGTCTCTCCACTGAATCTAACCAATACTGAGGAACTGGGAACGATCTCATCCTCAGGAATATTCATCTTTCTCAGCACATCTAATTGAATAATGTTGACGGAGCTTCCACCATCTACGAGGATCCTACGCACATAATGGTTAGCTACATATAATGTTATTACCAAACTATCATGGTGGGGATCCTGTATGTTGACTCTATCACTTTCATCGAAGGTCATGGTCTTTGTTTAAGTGAGAATGGATATCTTTGTTGGTCTGTCAGCCACTTCTAACTTCCTCTGATCAGCATTTCTTTTTGCAGCAGAATAAGAGGTTCCACAGATGTCGGATCCTCCGGATATAAACATGATTGTTTTCGCATCCGTTGGTGGAGGAGTTGGCTTTTCAGGAACATTCTCAGGATTCTGCTCTCTTCCCTTTTTTCTGCCAAGTAACTCTTTCAAGTGGCCTTTGCTGAGAAGATATCTAATTTCTCTTCTGAGAGCAAGGCAATCATCAGTCAAGTGTCCAAAGTCTTCGTGGAAGGCACACCACTTTGATTTGTCTTTGTAGACTCCTTGTTTTTCCACCTTCTTTGGCCACCTGGATTTTTCACCTAAATACTGCATGGCACACATTAATCCACCAATATCAACAGAAAAACAATATTCAGAAACTTTAGGATATTCTTCATTATCCTCATCATCAATTGCATTGATCCTGGGGTTATCAGGCTTGTAATAAGGTTTTGACCGATATGATTTTCCTGGGGATTCGGCTTTCCTGATCGTCTGGTCATACTTCGGGATACCGATATTATAGTTTTTCATATCATCTTCCAGCCTGATAAACCTCAGAGCTCTGCTTCTTGCATCATCTAATGACCTGCATGGGGTCATAAAAAGATCTTCATAGAAAGAGGAGCCTTTTTCTAACCCCAGCTTAAGAGCTTCCACTGCCGAAGCCGGGTTTAGATTTCGAATTTCAAGTAACTCCTTGCTAAACCTGGTAATAAAATCTCTCAAGGATTCCCCAGGATTCTGGGTAACCCTGTAAAGATCACCTGTCATTTTCTCAAATGTTCTACTGCAAGAAAACTGGTTATTGAACAACTTAATTAAATGAGAAAAAGAAGTGATAGTATTAGGAGGAATACTCAGTAGCCATTTCATGGCTGCTCCGGTCAAGGTAGATCCAAACCCCTTGCAAGACATGCTTCCTTTATTTCCATAGGGATTGGGTTGATCTCCATACGTTCTCTGTACTGTGCAACGTGTTCCTCGGGATCCGTTGAACCATCGTACAGTTTCATATTTGGGGTTTGAAACCGTTTTGGGATTTGTACATCACCAATTGATGGTACAAATCGGGATATTCTGTGACTATCAGTGGGAACTTCAGCTATGGGACGGGTAACACCAGGAACATTTGATATCATGTCTTTAAGCTTTTGTAATTCTCAAGCTAAAATTGAACTTATGCCTGCATCCTACAAAAATCCTTGATTAACATTAAAAGGAATTGTATTGAAAGTGTTACCCTGATTGATATTCTGAGGAACGGTTTGGGTGTTGCAGCTGGGATTCCCGAACATAGTATTTCTTGGATTGACAAATGGAGTGGCCGAAGTGTTAGCCTGCATCGGGATGAAGTCTCCCTGGTGCATCTCGGAGGACCCCGCAAATTGATGAGTCTGAGCAAATGGCTGCTGAGGATTGAAGAACCCTGATGGAGGTACTCCTGAGAATCCTGCCTGTTACGAAAATCCTGAGGATACCACCTTCTGATAAGGACCTGAAGATCATCCTTGTTGCGCCAATCCTGAGGATAACGCTTGTTGATAAGGACCTGAGGATCCTCCCTGTTGCGCCAATCCTGAGGATAACGCCTGTTGATAAGGACCTGAGGATCCTCACTGCTGCGACAATCCTGAGGATCCTGCATGTTGAAACGGCCCAGCAAAGGATGCATGCAAGTATCCTTGGGATCCAGATGAGTACAATCCCGCAAACCCTGAGTGCTGGAAGAGCGAGAATCCAGGGTTGTACGCCGTGGTTGACTCCGGACGCATCAATCCTGAGGATCCTGGAGGAGTGAAATCCAGAGATCTCGGGATTAATGGTGTGAATTCTTCCGCCGGCTTCTTGGCTTTTCTGATATCTTCTAGTTCCTTCACCGGCATCTGGTTGGTCTTGTTCTGACGATCCATCTGTTCCTGTAACCGCTTATAAATAGACAAAAGTTCATTATTAGATACCGTAACGGGATCCTGGGGAGATGGTCTCGATCCCGAAAATACTGGAGTAGAAGTTTTCTTCTGAATGTTATCAGGTTTCTTCGGAATAACAACAACAGAAGGAGGAGGAGGCATGGAAGGTTTCCCGGAGGAATCTAAGGTTGCGGCAGAAGAAGAAACAATCTTTGGTTGGGAAAACATGTTGTGGATATTGAAAGTAGGGTTTAGTTTGAAAGTTGACAATGATCAAAGCACCGTTTGCCCCACGGTGGGCGCCAAATTGTTTCGGTCAAAAATTGACAAAGCAACTTTTGATCAAATTAGTGTGTGAGGTGGAGTGCTTGTTAACAATAAGAGTGAACACAAGGATATGATTATGAGGGAAAAAACCCTTGATTATGATAATCTTCGTTTCGGTCAAGAGTTTACAACGTAATCTTTAGTCGAATCTCTTCGGTTAAAGATTATGAACTTAACTTTTGGTCGAATTAACGCTTTATTATTATGATCTCCGGCACAAAAAACCTCGGACGGTGAAAACTATCACCGTCAATTATATTAATAAAAATGGTGTTTACAAATGGTGGAGCTGATAAGTGATCGTGAGCTAAGTGATACAATGACTACTAGTAGCTAAGAAAGTGAATCGTGTGTGGCCTAACGATATTATCAACTCATATATATAATAAAAGATTATAACTGCTATCCCGAAATAGCCGGAAACCTTAGACTATTTCCTGCATAATTCGTTGCTTGCCCACGTTCCATTTGACGAAGTCCAAGCATTAGCCGTTGTAAATCCATGTTCGTTTTAACATATTTAACACGTGATCTTATCTGCAAAACAAATAAAAATAATATAGGACAATTGAATAAGTCAAAGTACCTTCCTCAGAATATTAGCATTGACAGGATAGCTCAAAACCCTTGAATCGCAGCTCATCCTGAGGATAGAAAATCTACACCCAACAACTAGATTTGGCATTCCTTCAGAAATTATTTGTGACAATGGTTCCCAGTTTATCAGGAAAAGAACCACTAAATTTTGTGACAGTTGGGGCATCAAGATGATTACATCTACTCCAGTGCATCCTCAAGCTAATGGCCAAGCAGAGTCAAGCAACAAGATCATCATCAAAAACCTAAAAAAGAAGCTAGGATCCAAGAAAGGAAAGTGGGCTGAAGAGCTACCTTATGTTCTTTGGGCTGACAAGACAACACCCAAGAATGCAACGGGCCAAACACCCTTCTCATTAGTGTTTGGGTCAAAAGCGGTAATCCCTACAGAGATGGTGGTTCCTACAGCCAGAACAAGCATCTGTGATCCTGAGGCCAATGAAGAAATCCTTCTTGAAGACTTAGATACTGTTGAAGAACTAAGAGACCTGGCCAAAATCAGAATGGCGGCATATCAACAAAGGGTAGCTGGGGCATATAACAAGAATATCATAATCAGAAGGTTTCAAGAAGGAGATTCAGTTTTGAGAAAATCCTTCCAAAACATAACCAATCCGGCTGATGGGAAGCTAGCACCCAAATGGGAATATCCTTATCTGATCGAGTCGAAAGCAGGAAAGGGGGCATATCATTTGCTCACTATGGAAGGCAACATGTTACCAAGAGCGTGGAATGCTATCCACCTTAAGAAATACTTTTTCTGATCAGGATCAAGTATCCTCTGAGGATCAAGTATCCTTAAAGGATCAACGATCCTAAAATCGGTAATATCTATCTAATCACTTATTGATTTTTGATTTTTACTCATTTAAGGATAACATATTCTTAACATTTGTATTTTCCAAGTTTTAAGTAACAATGCAGGATATTAATAAGGTATTTAATGATCAGGAGGTTGGCCACCTCTCCTTTATATTTAATGTACTAAACTATTTCGCTTGGTCTAGCCCACGATTGAGTATGACCCCCGATGGTCATATCCCCTAAGATTTAAAGGTTTTCACCTTTCTTATAAATTAGAGTTTCTACACTCTCGCCTGGAGCACATGCTATCCAACATATAGTCCAGGGGAGCGGGACCAGTACACGTTTAGTGGCTGATAATTTCGTTGTTTTTGGCTACGATTTATGGTAGACGTACCATCACCGGTTTATAACATTTTCATGTTATCTTACGTTTGGGCTAAATCCCGGTTTGGGAGAGTCACCAGTTAACATCTGTATATTAGGCCAGTCCCCAGTTTGGGCTTATCCCCAGTTATTGGGCGTGTCCCCAGTTTTTGGGCTTGTCCACAGTTTGGGCTTGTCCCCAGTTTGGGCTTGTCCCCAGTTTTGGGCTCGTCCCCAGTTTTGGGCTTGTCCCAAGTTCACGGGCTTGTCCCCAGTTCACGGGCTTGTCCCCAGTTGCACTGGCTTGTCCCCAGTTTATTATTTGGGCTTGTCCCCAGCTTAACGGGTTTAACCCCAATTAATATTATAAGTTCTTTGCAACAGATGTTCTAAGTTCGATAACAAGAATCAAGACTTATGGATTTAAGATCCTTAGCTTATTTCTACATGGATCACCGAAGGTTCTATAACTATGGTAACTTAGGTCTACTTAGACCTTATGGTATGATTTCTATTTTCCCATTTACATTTGTTTAACTAAGACCCTTATAAATATTTCTAGTTTGAAGATTTCAAATCTTTGAATTTTTTCTAAGGATATTCTATCCTAAAAAATTTTCTTTTGATTAGTTTTCTTAAGGATATTCTATCCTAAAAATTTTTCGTTTGATAACTTTTTTAAGGATATTCAATCCTAAAATGTTTGCTCAAGATTGTTTCTTCAACTTTCAATAAAACTAAGATTATATCAAATAAGCTTTCAAAATAATAAACGAAAAAACAAATAGTCAAAAGTTTTAGATTATTATTAAACATAAGTCACCTGGACTTATCCAAAATCCTTAACCCGGATTTCACCATACGAAAGACGGACCATCCACCCGGGTTAAACATGTGCTATTAGTTGTTCATGATTTGAAGGGAGACTAAGAGGAGTTGGATATATAGCCGGAAGGGAAGTTCCCAAGGAAACTCAATAGATATATAATAATTATATCTAGCTTGTCAAATCTCATATGTTTTTGCAGAAAGTTTGAATTCAAAGGCAAAATGACAGCTGTGATCTTATCACAACCGCCATTTTGGGGGCAATTGTTAGGGCACAGAAATTTGACACTGTGGATATGTTATCCTAGAATATGTCTGGATCAGTTATCCTTAGCATGTATTCCAGATCATATTAGGATCAAGGATCCTCAATATTTATTACTAATTAACGATTGTTCTCATGTGTAGTCTTGTATTTAGCAGGTGTAACGGTTAGAAGATTCAGTCTATCCACTAATCTCAGTCAAGAAGATATGGCACGTGGTCAAATGGTTGTAACACGTTTAGTGGGGATAATGGCGGATTTATAGGACTTCTTGTTGAGTCACAAATAATTGAGTACTGAGTATATGTTATTCTTGAAGACATTTCTGGTTCAATTATCCTTCTGAAGAGTTCCAGAGCTATGTCAGGATCAAGGATCCTCAGTAATTGATATTGTTAACGATTGTTTCTTATGTGCAGATTAATATTTGATAGATATAACGGCTCAAGGATCTGGTCTACCATATATTTCGCTACATGGCTCCTTTATGCACGTGGTCAAAGTGATGAGAGCAGCTAGTGGGAGTAGTGCCATGAGAATAGGAGTTTGTTAGTTGTTATTTACTTTATAAACATCGAGATAACGATCAATTAGAACTCACTTGTACTCACACACACTAGAGCAAAATTCATATTTCTCTCTACACACTAGCATTCATTGTAACATTGATCGTAATCTCCAAAACGCTTGTAACTTTTTTTTATTAATAAATTGGTGATTGACGAGTTGTCATCACCCGGGGTTTTTTTCTTTTGATCTAAACAAGATCAAGGGGTTTTTCCTCGCAACAAATCATTGTGTTCATCTCAATTTCGTTCATACATTCGTTATTAATATCATAGCACTAGACCTCACATTCACGGATTTGGATACATTATCCTTAGCTGATTTTTATCCAAAACAGTATCTATCACATATATCATACATGGCATACACTTACCATTTAAGGTAAGTGTATTAACTATCACATCGAGTATGCACACAGCCCCGAAAACATAACAAGGAAAGGGGCTAGAAACTCACATGGATCCTGTTTCTTTCTCCGTTTATTGTTATTCCCTTCTTTAATTGCGCTCTGCTAATTGTATATAAATTACATGTATCAATACTCGTTCTATTGTATTCTAGCTAGAAAAAATGGCTAAGTCTGGTGTAATCTAGTGGTTCGTTTAGATTACACTTACTTAGATTTTATTTTAAATCTTAAGGTGATAGGTTTTCAGTTATTTTAATATTCATTTTCTTTCTTTACAGTTACAGACCCTGGACTCGGTTAAATCTCTCATTCTTTATATTCCGGTAGAATACATTTATATAATCGAGTTAAGGCATTGTATGCAAAGCATATAATGAAATTGAAGGTTAAGCTCGTATTAAATTCTTGGGTGTATTTGGTTAAGTATAAGGTAAGCAAAAACTAGGATTGTAATCGAGTGTACGTTTGCGGGTGTACTAAATTGTAAGCAATTAAGGACAAGGTGATTGAGTCTTGGATTGTAATAGGACTCGGGCTTGTAATCGGGCCTGGTTAGAAATTGGGTCGGTTATTGATATTAATAAATAAAAATACAAGGCCCAACCCCCCCCCCCCCCCCCTCATCTTAACCATCTACTCAAGTGTGTGTAGAGATTATGGAAGATGGAAATGAGGATTTAGGGTTTTAGGATGGTTAAGAGGGTATTTATACCTCTTAAAGCCCATGGACCTAAGGCTCATTCCCCTTTAATCAACTTATTTAATCCAAGTCCATGATCATCTCTTTATTACATGCTAGTTAATATTATTAACGCACGATAACTTAACGCGACTTACTTTATTCAATATTAAAATATTTAGGATGTTACAGTTTTGGGTGGTGTACGGAATATTTGAAATGAATTGATTATGGAGTAATTATTGTTTATATATGATGGGTCATGGACTTAAGCCCATGTTATTTTCCTCCTTTTCTTATTAACCCAAGTCCATTACCCATATTACTTGACCCAACACTAGCCCGACTCATAATAACTCATATTCTATTTTATTAACCGAAATGAGAAAACGAGATGTTACAGATTACTTAAGAAAAAAAGAGTGAAAATGTTAAGAGGTCACCAAGAAGTTTTCCGATGGTTGCAGGTCTCATTTTGGAGAAGAATGCATTCTTTTTTTATAAAGTAATTTAGACTAGTTAGTATGGTTATATTTTTAAAATAACACACCTATCAGAATATCTTGTTCCAAAGCAATAATTGTAACTAATACTGTGTAACTCTTGTAAAATACTCAACCTTGAATTTATTTTACTAATATGGAATATTTATAAATGCTAAAACTGAAAATAAATAATATTATATTTGGATTGGACTTATTGTTTTTCAAGTATTTAACTTTATGTTTATTTAGATTTAATTAGATTATTAATTTATTCTAAAAATGTCAAGATTATATATATACACACATTTTTGGACATCTCTAAAAAACAAAATTCGTAGAGAACAATAATGAAGATACGGTGTATCTTTATTATTAAATTTTAATTGATTGACGCGTTTGTCTTGTGTAATAAAAATTAATTTGGTTTTGTCTATTTATTATATGACCCGACCTGACCCGAACTGTCCCAGATAAAGATAAAAATATTTTAATATTTAGCATACACATCAGACCCTTGAATAGTTTTGACTCTTGTAAAAGTATTTTCTGGATCCGCCACTGTACGCGGCTCAAAAGAATCGGGGCATGTGCGAGGGCTTTGCCGCTTTGGAATGATCCGCGGGATTTACTATACTGTCTTGATGAAATGAATAGGTACTTGAAGGATGAAGAATAAGTCAATTAAGGTTGTATGTAATGTTATTTGAGTGGCGTGAATAAGTGGGGACGTGAGTTGTTGCGTAGATTTTTGAATTAGAGCACTTAGTGTTTTACACTGGAATTTCGATCTCGCCCGTTCATAATGACACATCAAGATCACATGGTATGTGCCACATTCATGCATATGAACACAACATGGGTTTCTAGTAATTTTGCTTCCATGTATTTTCATTTGATTAAAGTAGTGGTCGGTATTTCTATTAGAGTATAAATGAAAATATTATAATTTAAAATCAAGTCTATATTCTATCTAAATATTTAATCAGGATCCTTTCGTATCACCACACTCGAAACGCATTATGTAACCGGTATTTATGTTCTTTCAAAAATGGGAAACAGAAATTGATGGCTTACACATATAACGATTATTTTATTAAGATTAAATACAAAGTGAATTCCTTTCAAACAAAGCCTTAGGCTATGTGTGGACGGGCTATAAAGTGGAGCATTTGCGCCATGTGACGTATAGTCAGCAAAGAGTGGATTTTTGTTTTAGGTAGGGATGTGCATAGGTCGGTTTGGGGCGGTTTTAGACCAAACCCATAATCATAACCAATATGTCGGTTAATAGATAATGATAACCATAACCAATTCGTTATGGCGGTTTCGGTTAATCGATTTAAAGGTTATAGCGAGTCGGTTATGGGTCGGTTAATCGTGACCAAAGCAATGTATAATTGAGCCTAAAACTTTGGTACTAAAAAAATAAAAATGACATGACATAGTTCAAAAAATTATATAATTCTTAATATTAATAATATAAATTCAAACAAACAATTAATGGTTTAACTCTTTAGTAAAATTAAATCATATAGTATAAAAATGAGAGCGTTATTAGTTATTACCTTCTTTAATTTTCAACAAATTATAACTGTATATCTAATCATACTCCATAAAGTTGAGAATCTTGTAAATGAGGTGGTTCAGTTTTGGCAGGTTTGAAATTATCTTTAACCATAACTGACCCGTATTTGGCGGTTTTTAAAAATTCATTAAACCGACCCGCTGGTTATGTCAGTTATCGGTTAAATCGGTTTGGTTATGATTCGGTTAATGGTTATGGCGGTTAATTTGTACACCCCTAGTTTTAGGGATGTAATTGTGATGTACCCCATTATATATACATATATATATAGGGTGAGTATCATTGCAGAACTGTTAAATTATTTAAGAACTTGAGGGAACCCTTAAAAACTAACGTTTTTTGTAAAAAAAAATTGTATGTTAATGTAATTTAAGTGTAGCTTTATCATTTTTTATATCTATATTTACGATTACAATTTTGAAAATTAGTTTTTATACATATCTATGTTTTGTTTTACACTTACGTATATTTGTTAGTTCTTAACATTTACATATATATATATATATGTAAATTTGTGATTAATATATGTAAGCAACAATTTTTATGTAAAATACGATAAGACTACTCTTAAATAATGCTAATATATAAAAAAAATTAAAAATGTTTGGTTGTTTAGAGTTCCTAAGAGTACTTAACTTTTTTAGAGTTCTTAAAAGATACTAACCCTATATATATATACATACATATATATATATCACACAACTTATTATAATAATATATCCCAAAACACAACCCTGGACAAGAATTTGTCCCCCCCCCACACACACACACACACATTCGCCCCTTTTGTAGCCCAAGGGCGGTGTTCGCGCCTCTTTTCGCCCCTGATCGCCCAGATTTGTAGCCCACTATACATGACCTTAGAAGTATTTTACATCATTAATCTATGGTTAGAAATGGGTCTTAAGGGCTCTCATTTATCTTATTTTTTATTTAGTTATAAATATATATTTGAATTATTTATATGTTTGGAGGGTTTTTTTTTCGAGGAGGCAGGGGCGGATTCAGTGTTAGGTCAGAGAGGGCGCATGCACCCCCTCGAATATATAGTTTCTTTTATAAAGTTTGAAAATATTAGGTCAAAAGACCCAATTGCCCTATTCATATTTTTTTTGAGTGCCCCAAACCCAACGTCTTGAGATAAACTTACAAGCGCAAGTTTCATTTTATTTTGAAAAATAACAATTAAGCCTATATTGCTTAATTGTCTAACCACTTTATCAATCCAAAATTCAAAATCTACAAGCTATATGGGAGTGGGATATGAACATGTTAATAAGATTGTGTGAGTTTTATTCATATGATTTTGATAATTGGGATAAAATTGTTCTTGCATCTCAACTTGGCATATACATGATAGAGTTATGGTGGAAACACTATCTCTCTTCATTGGTTTGTCGATTATTAAAATTAACATTATTTTTGCCTATTACAACCACAACGGTTGAGAGGTTTTTAGAAAATGAAGATCATAATGAAAAATTTCTGTAATCAAATAGGTGAATTTATTAAACGCGTGAATCGGTGAATCAAATAGGTGAATTTGCAAGTGTTATGAATAAAACTGTAACTGACCATTTCAAAAGATGAAATCACGTTGATGTCAATTGCAATATGTATTATGTTTAATGAAATTTATTTCTTAAATTTCTATGCGTAGTTTATTTAGTATAATTTTTTTACCCGGCCCAGTTTGAGAGAATTTTGAATTTGAGCTCTAGATTTTTGTTCATCCCTCGCAGCAATAGTATCTCGGGGTTGCAACGATAACTTGGTATATCTACTATGCGACCGTTGACTAAAATATGTCTATGGTTAACTAATTGGAGAGCTCCCGGAATAGTCGGATCCATACCCAACCGGAAAAGGATGTTATCCAAGCGAATTTCAAGTAATTGTAGTAAAACCTGACCTGTTTACCCCTTGGCCTTTCCGGCGATACGAACGTATTTAAGTAATTGTCGTTCTGTAAGACCATAATTAATTTTGATCCATTTTAGTTTGACTTGATCTGTTCTAGACTAACCTTTTTTTGGCACCCACTGGCTAAAATTCCTAGATCCGCCACTGCGAGGAGGGAGGGGGTGTTGGAAATTTATGGGGGTTCGACTAGGAAGATTATTGAGAGAAGAAATCTTACGTTTTAAAGATATGCCTGGGGAGTTTGATTAGCTCACGTACTTGAGATTGGAGCATGGGTAGCGACGGCTTGATATAAGGTGGGTGGGTGGTGGTGGTGGCGGCGGTAGCGGTGAAGGTTAGGGTTTGATATAAGAAATATGAGGTGGTGGTGTGAGAACCATAATCTTAAAAAAACACATAAGCAAGAAAACTAAGGGGTTAGGTTTTGTTAAGTTCGAGGGTGTCAGAAAAATAAACCAGTCTGAAAGTTAAAGTGATGAGTAACAGTTTTTTTAGTTTGGAGTGTTCCAAATCAAAAAGTTAAAAGTCAGTTTAGTATGAGGTAATGGAATCAATGGAGAAATTAAATTGACGTGGTAATGGAATGGGTCGACAAAGGAATGAATAGATCATTATCATTCCATTATCTTGTTTGATTGCCATATACGAATGAAATGATTAATCACTTTATCATTATTATTATTATTAAAAATAATAAATACTAATAATAATAATAATAATACGAATATTAATAGCCTCGTAAGTTGCGACGATATTGTTAAACCGAATAAAAATAATCGGTTGCGACGATAACACCGAATAAAAATAATCATAAAAACGTTGAATTACGTATGTGTATCATGAAGTGTTAATTCACCAAATTTTAAATAATAATGTTGATAATATAATAATAATATTTATTATATTAATATTAAAAAATCGGTAATAATAATCATATTACAATAATTATAATATAACAATAATAATATTAATAATTGTTGACTTTTCCATTTATTGAAGGAATAAAAAAACACATTTTATCAAAATAAAAAAGGAAAGAAACTTATTCCTCTGTAATGATCCATTTTATTAATGCATGATAATCAAACATGTTTAATTTCATTCATTTGGAATGTACAATTTCATTCCGTCTTTCATTCATATATATTAAACGCTACATAAGAGTATCTAAATCCAATAACCTGTATTTTTATAATTTACATGTTCCGTTTGTCTAAGTTACTTTTCTCATTAGTGATTATAATTGTTTAAGCAAATTAATTAATCATTTACAATAACAACCAAACTCAGTAAAATTCTCACCAATAGCACAGCCATTGTCAGGGTCTAAAGAGGGTGAGATGTAGACAAATTGTCCCTCTGTCCCAAAGAATAGAGAGGTTGCTTTTCAAAAGACCTTCGACTTCTTAAAAACATACATATGAGACCGGATGAAAGAAACATAAATTTCAACATTAAACCCCATATCATAGAGATAATAGTAATATTATATCAAAATAGTCATAATAGTAATAGATAAATAAAAATGATGATATTGGTAATGGATAAAAAGATAATATATATTTGAATTATTTAATCTATATTTATACTATATATAATGCATCAATCATAGGCAAATTAAGACACTCAATTTAAATAATTTACAAATTTTCAAACACTTTGTACAACCTTACATAAGGGTAAAGTAGTTATTCTAACACTAAAGTTACGTGTCTTACAACTTTAATCAACTTTTGGAAATTTAAAGAATAGTTACAAATTTGAACCCCCCACCCTCACCCCATCTTTTAACTATATATTATTTATAATTTCACTTTTAACCCAAATTCTCCCACGATTTTTAAATGGTCATAACTTTTTCATACTTTAATATTTTTTTAAAAAAAATAGATCATAAAAACAAGCATTTAATTCCCTTTAATTTGAGTATGATATTGTCATAGTTTATTTTCAGTTAAAAAATAACATCTTACGTATAGGCGTTTGTGGTCCAGTTTTGATGATTTAAACTAAGTCGTGAGCCAAGCCGTTTTTTGTCATCGAAACTGAAACCAAACCGTTGAAAATCAAAACCCAACAAAAACAATCCATTAACAATGGTTAGGTTTCGGTTTCATTTGTACTTCGATACTAAATTGAGTTTATAATAATAATTCTTAATCCACGGTTTCAAATGGTACGAAGAGCACCCAAAAATCTCTTACGTGATTACTAAGGTCTGTATTTCCCGTTGCATCGCACGAGAACTCATCTAGTTATAAATATATATTTGAATTATTGGAATCAAGAAATTACAATAATAGATTCAATAGCACTAAAAATAAGGTAAATGAGAGTTTAAGACACATTTCCAACCAAACTCTACATTTTTCTTAAAAGTCCTAAACATAAATCATATCTCTCTAAGAGCCCATATCATCAACCATGTCCACAAAAAGATGCAACCGTAGCATGTAGCAGATCATTGTAACAACTCGGACTTTTCATAATTAATATTTTTATTTAAACCCGACCCATTTTATGTTTGATAAATTTCACCATTAAAATATCGCATCTATCGAATAAGTATTATTTTATTAGTAATTTCTTATCTTATTATTTAATAGTAAAATATATATAAAAATAATATACCCTTAATTATACTTTAACCTATTTTTGTCTCCACCTTAATAGTTCAAGGACTAGTTTGCAATTTCTATTATATTTTATCCTGAAACGCATTTACTCTTTGACACAAACCCGTATTCAAGATCCAACCCGTAACCCATGACCCAATGATTTCCTTGCACCTTAATCTTCATTGTAATTTTGGAATTAATTAACAATATGAATCACCTTACCTTTTACGGCTCATCGTGAGTTTAATTATGTTAACACGATCAAATATGATGCGTAATGCTATAATATACAACCCGTCTATATACGTTATCAAACTGTGACATGGCAAGGATCATAACCCAATTAATCATGCATACACCTCCTTTTTGATGTCGCGAATCAAACCCCTATGGGTAATTACGTTATCATCGTCTACTAGTACCATTATTCGTTGTATTTGTGGCCGCGACCGAAGCTTCATCGTTCACCATCTATTCATAGCGAAAACTGGTAATTGATATATGATTTCAGTCTGCTTTTAACCTGGTATTGATAACCCTAACACCAATTAATCAAACTCACAACGGATTAATCAATTTCTGATCTTAGGGTTTATCCTTTGAGCTGCGTTTTGAGATGTCTGTTTATATTTAAAATAGTTTTAAAACAGATCAGTTGGTTATGTGTGGGTCTGTGTGTTCAATTTGATCTGTCGGCCATCAGGTGCGGGTTCGAGTCCTGGGCGGCCCTTTTTGGGTTTTTGTTTTAAAATCTTGATTTTTTGATAAACTACAATATCTAACAAACCTAAATAAATATTATTGTGTTCACCCAACATGTTAACTAATCACGCTTCCGAATGTTAGTTAAAATCACACATATATATATATGTATGTATCTTTTGGTTATTAAAATTAATAAATGTTATAATATTTAAAAAGGAGTTTTAATTTTATATATATATATATATATCACGTTAATTCACGTATTGAAAATAGAGTTCAAGTATTTTATAAAATATTATATTTTATATAAACATTATTATTTATTATCTATTATTTTATTATTAACAATAAAATTATATTTAAATATATTAAAATGTATTTTTAGTCTAAGATAAACATTAACAACGAATCTATCTATCCGAAGTTTTACAAATATTTATTTAAGTATTTGTTATTATGTATTTTAAATGATTAAAATCATATTATTTATGATAAACCTTTGTTAAATAAAATATGATAATAAAACCGATAATAAATTAAAGTCAAATTTAACTTCCGCAAGAACGTACTCGTTCTTGAATCCTAAACCACTATCCAGTGTTGGCTTCGTTATTATATCCATACTTAATTCTGTAATTATTGTTACTTAGAATTCGTTCATTGATACACATCGAGCGTGAGGTTATCCTTACCGTCTTACCGTACTTAATCTCGTTGCATATTCGATCAGGTGAGTACCACATTCCCCTATTTTACTTGTTTTCCACATTTTGGAGACATGCGTAAATTATATTTCTCATATAAACTTATACTCAAAACTGCAACTATTATCTTATATGTTAACAACTTATATCTTACTTGTTTATGTGCTTACTTGCTTTATATGCATCTGCATTCGGTGTAACATCCTGAAATTTCTAAGATGATATTAATTATATTATATAGTAATGGTAGGAAGTTTACTCGGGTAAGCGGAGAAATAATAAAATAGAGTAGGAGTTAGTATGGGTCGGGCTAGTGTTGGTTAATGGATATGGGTTATGGACTTAGGTCATGAAGGAAAAAAGGATGAGACCATGGGCTTAAGCCTATGATCCATAATTATATAAACCTTAAATTCCTATTTTTCATTCATTTCACACATATTCCATACACCACCAAAACACACACTTAGCTCTCTCTCATCCTACTTTCTCTCTCTCTCTCTAGCCGAAACCAAGGTGGAAACCGAGCATCGACCCGAGGTAATGATAGTATGATATTGTAGAGATCTAAACACGTTAGATTTAGTCACGAAACGACGAGTCGAAACCGTTAAACCATTAAAGTCACGAGATCCGGGTGGAATCGGGTATAAACCGAACCTAAGATGAGCTTAGGGGTCACCCTAGCTCAGATCTGGATCGAATGGGACGAAAAATGGTGAAGACGGTGCTGAAATACGTTTTTCCAGCGTTGGCGGCGCTGGAAAGGCGGCGCCGGAGAATGTGTGTACGAGGAAAGGGAATGTCAGAGAATGTTCCTGACATTCTCTGACCTAACCCTAATTCGTTAACGGGGAGTTAATGAACAAGGGGTAATTAGTCTGATGATTTGTTAAAGCAGGCTTAATGAACTAACCTTAGTTCGTATCTAATTCGTTAAGGAAAGAGATAACGAACTAACCTCAACTCGTTATGATCTTTCGTTAAAGGGGATGACGAATCAGAAGGTCTAGTTCATTACATGAACTGATTCGTTATATGGACTGGTTCGTTATGCGGACTGGTTCGTCAAAGGTCCAATTCGTTATAAGGACCAGTTCGTCAGAGGGTCCAGTTCATTACAAGACCAATTCGTTATAATAGTCAGTTCGTTACTTGCCCAGTTCGTTATGCTAAGATAATGAATCAGGCTATGTGCTGATTAACGAATTAAGTTTGAAGCAATGACAGACAGGTCCCTGGACTTAGATAAAATGGTTAATTACATAATAGCCCTTGGACTTTGTTAATTTATGAAAGATACCTTTAAAGGTTAACGAGTAACGATTAACTAACTGGGTAACGATTCAATGAAGTAAAACCGGCTTAGACGCGTAAGACAAATTAAGTAGAAATGAGAATGGCCAGAGTAGCATTCGATATTCAATTATTAAACAGTTAGACGTGCACAGCTCGAGAGGGAATAACCATTAGTGGAAGAAGTAACCGAGTTCAGGTGAGTTTCTAGCCCCACTTCCTTATTATGTTTTCGGAGCTGTGTGCATACTCGATGTGAAGTGTGAATACACTTACCTTAAGTGGTAAGTGTATGCTATAATTTTAATGTGATATATTTATATATGTTATGAATGGATGTCTGTTAGTGCGTGAACGATCTTCGGATATTGCACGTGTAGACAGGAAAGGCAACGTTAGTCGGTGTGCGAACGATCTTCAGATATTTCGCGTACCGTCATTCGGGAATGATTCCCAAGTGGTTATTAGTGTGTGTAAATGTTGTGATGTGACTTGGTTATTATGTAAATGATGTAATGATATAAAGTGTGTTGTAGACAAGTAAAGGTAGGGCGTGGTAGAAGTAGCAAGGGTCTAGTAAGGGTGTTAGTGGCATGACGATAGTACGTGGTAGGGTAAGCCAAGTGGCATAACGTTATTCGTTATTAAAGTGGCATAATGTGATTCGTTATTAAAGTGGCATAACGTTATTCGTTATTAAAGTGGCTAAGTGGTAAGGGTAAATAAGAGGTTAAGTGGTAAGATGAGAAGGTCAGATAGCGGGCTATGTGTCTTCGGATACGTATATAATGCATGTAGTGGTTGTATGATAAGTTGCTTGATTAACTAGAACTCACTCAGCGTTGCTGACTTTTAGTATGCACGCAGGTGATTTGACCAAAGAGTTAGCATGAGGATGGCTCATGGCATGGATTTAACGGCTGGCATCTGAAGATGGAAGAAATGATGTTTTAAATATAATGTTTTGTGTTATGGTATCAAAGAAAAGATTTAATGTTTTGTAACGAAATCTTTAAGATAATGTTTCCACAAAAGTTTTAGTTAACTCAGATTGTAAGAACTGCGTTTATGAGTAAAGCCGACGTTAAAGTAGGGCTACCGGGTACGGGGCCTTACAAGTTGGTATCAGAGCATAGTTCGAGAGATTTAAGCATCCTACATGATTAGACTCGAACAGAGAATGGAATTTAGTAAGAAAAGAAAGAAGATGCCAGTTCAAGATAGCCATGTGTCACTCAAGCAAGCTCAGTAACGGTAAAGTATGTTAAATAAGGTATAAAGATTTTCGCTTAATTGTTAAAGGGAGGATATATGCAGGTTAGGGACAGGATTTCTTGATTGTTTGTTTGATTGACTGTTTAAAAGAAGAAATTAGCACAAGTGAAATCACGAAGGGAAGTATGTAGAACCTGAGGAGTAATGCAAATAGTTAATTACACTTGATCAATGTCATTAGCTACTTACCTTACGAATCACGTGCTAAATAATTCCTTGAGTGATGACGTTTGTGTTTTCCCTTTTAGAATACAATGGCTGGAGCAAGAGAGATTGCTGGAATGGGAGGCGTATGGGGCATCGTGGTAGGCCACGGGTGGTCCGAGAACCCTCTGTTGAATCAGTTGCTAACGCCGGGGGAGAAGAAAGTGCTGCTGAAGGAAATCCGAGCAACAACGAAGGACATCAACTTGACCCTACTGTTCAAGTTGCCATTGCCCAAGTTGTGGCAACTGCCATGAAGGATTGGAATCCTGAGAAGTCTGCTGGGAGCCATGAAAGAACTGCTGGGAGATCAGGGGAGAATGGTAAGAAATATGATGAGGGTGAGAATGGTGACTCGAGTGAAGGACAATCTGTGAAGGTTGATGACAGGAAGAGAGGCCGTGGTGGGTGCAACTACAAGTCCTTCAAAGGATGTGACCTGCCAAAGCTGACAGGTCTATGAGACGCAATCTCTACTCTCCAATGGATAACCACTATGGACAAGATTATCCGAATTAGCGAGTGTCGTCCCGACCAAGCAGTGGGTTATGCCACCCAGTCATTTGAAGATGAGGCTATGTACTGGTGGGAAACTGTGGAACAAAGGAGGACCCAAGGAGATATTAAGGCAATGAGGTGGGATGACCCGAGGGAGTTAGTGATGAAAAGGTTTTGTGCTGATGCTGAGATTGAGAGGGCCGAGATGAAGTTTCTGAATCTGAAATCAAGCAAGATGACACACCGTGAGTACACCACTGAATTCAACCGTATGTCTAGGCTGGTGCCTGACATGGTGAACACTGAGGCGAAACGGATCAAGTGCTACGTCAGGGGGCTTCCCTAGAAGGTCCACACGTTAGTTAGGGCTAACAAACCTATTACCTTTGAGTCTGCAGTGGAGTTAGCAAAGGTGGTTTATAATGATCTGGCGGCGGATGATGTAGAAGTGGAAGATAAGAAATAAGGGAAAGGAACCAAACAGACTGCAGATGCAGTGGAGTATGCAGGGAAGAAGACACAGAAGATTGCAGACAAGGAAACATGCAAAGTGTGCGGGAAAATGCACTTGGGAGAATGAAAGCCTGGTCCAAACCAGTGTTACCGGTGCGGGAAGAAGGAACACATCTCTCGCGAGTGCACCGAGGACCAGAAATGTTACAAGTGTGGTAAGTTAGGTCACATATCCAGAGAATGTGGAGAAGCCGTGGCAGTGGAGGGAAGAAGGGGAGACGCATGAAAGGATGGTTTATCGGTCACTGAGAAGGTTGCAGAAGAATATGTGGCTCATCATAGTTGTTTTATGTTAGTACCGTTAAGTGGTGTTTTATGTTACAGTTGAACATATGTTGTCCATCAAGCTTGAATGATTTCCTTCTTATGTTTGATTTTATGAATGAGTTGTGTTTTCTTGTGATTTTGTATGAACGACTTATGAATTTATCTTGAATGTGTGTTGGTTATGATAAATAGTTGTGTGATGGTAAAACGTCGCCTTAGGAGTTAGCATTATTATATAAAACAAGGTTCCTTGGGAGGACGAGACGGGACTTGTTACATAGAGGGCCTCAAGGACAAGCTACCTTAATAGCTAAAACACATGCTCACCTCTCGATGACTGCAAGTCAGGAGTAAGAAGGATAACCCAGAAAGCAAGGCGACTCAATAAAGTGTGCAAATATAAGAAGCGTTCCTTTTACAAGGAATAAGTTAGGTTTCGGGGACGAAACCTCTTTAAGAGGGAAACACTTGTAGCATCCCGAAATTTCTAAGAAGATATTAATTATATTATTTAATAATGGAGGGAAGTTTACTCGGGTAAGCGGAGAAATAATAAAATAGAGTAGGAGTTAGTATGGGTCGGGCTAGTGTTGGTTAATGGATATGGGTTATGGACTTAGGTCATGAAGGAAAAAAGGATGAGACCATGGGCTTAAGCCTATGATCCATAATTATATAAACCTTAAATTCCTATTTTTCATTCATTTCACACATATTCCATACACCACCAAAACACACACTTAGCTCTCTCTCATCCTACTTTCTCTCTCTCTAGCCGAAACCAAGGTGGAAACCGAGCATCGACCCGAGGTAATGATAGTATGATATTGTAGAGATCTAAACACGTTAGATTTAGTCACGAAACGACGAGTCGAAACCGTTAAACCATTAAAGTCACGAGATCCGGGTGGAATCGGGTATAAACCGAACCTAAGATGAGCTTCGGGGTCACCCTAGCTCAGATCTGGATCGAACGGGACGAAAAACGGTGAAAACGGTGCTGGAATACGTTTTTCCGGCCACCGCCCATTTTTCCGGCGTTGGCGGAGCCGGAAAGGCGGCGTCGGAGAAGGTGTGTACGAGGAAAGGGAATGTCAGAGAATGTTCCTAACATTCTCTGACCTAACCCTAATTCGTTAACGGGGAGTTAACGAACTAGGGGTAATTCGTCTGATGATTCGTTAAAGGAAGCTTAACGAACTAGCCTTAGTTCGTATCTAATTCGTTAAGGAAAGATATAACGAACTAACCTCAACTCGTTATGATCTTTCGTTAAAGGGGATAACGAATCAGAAGGTCTAGTTCGTTACATGAACTGATTCGTTATATGGAATGGTTCGTTACATGAACTGATTCGTTATATGGAATGGTTCGTTATGCGGACTGCTTCGTCAAAGGTCCATTCGTTATAAGGACCAGTTCGTCAGAGGGTCCAGTTCATTACAAGACCAGTTCGTTATAATAGTCAGTTCGTTACTCGCCAGTTCGTTATGCTAAGATAACGAATCAGGCTATGTGCTGATTAACGAATTAAGTTTGAAGGAATGACAGACAGGTCCCTGGACTTAGATAAAATGGTTAATTACATAATAGCCCTTGGACTTTGTTAATTTATGAAAGATACCTTTAAAGGTTAACGAGTAACGATTAACTAACCGGGTAATGATTCAATGAAGTAAAACCGGCTTAGACGCGTAAGACTAATTAAGTAGCAATGAGAATGGCCAGAGTAGCAATTGATATTCAATTATTAAACAGTTAGACGCGCAGAGCTCGAGAAGGAATAACCATCAGCGGAAGAAGTAACCGAGTTCCGGTGAATTTTAGCCCCACTTCCTTGTTATGTTTTCGGGGTTGTGTGCATACTCAATGTGAAGTGTGAATACACTTACCTTAAGTGGTAAGTGTATGCTATAATGTTAATGTGATATATTTAAATATGTTATGAATGGATGTATGTTAGTGCGTGAACGATCTTCGGATATTGCAAGTGTAGACAGGGAAGGCAACGCTAGTCGGTGTGCGAACGATCTTTGGATATTGCTCGTACCTTCATTCGGGAATGATTCCCAAGTGGTTATTAGTGTGTGTAAATGTTGTGATGTGACTTGGTTATTATGTAAATGATGTAATTATATAAAGTGTGTTGTAGACAAGTAGAGGTAGAGCGTGGTAGAAGTAGCAAGGGTCTAGTAAGGGTGTTAGTGACATGACGATAGTACGTGGTAGGGTAAGCCTATGCGTGACTTCTTTATTAAAGTGGCAAAGTGGCATAACGTTATTCGTTATTAAAGTGGCATAACGTGGTTCGTTATTAAAGTGGCATAACGTTATTCGTTATTAAAGTGGCTAAGCGGTAGGGGTAAATAAGAGGTTAAGTGGTAAGGTGAGCAGGTTAGATAGCGGGCTATGTGTCTTCGGATACGTATATAATTCATGTAGTGGTTGTATGATAAGTTGCTTGATTAACTAGAACTCACTCAGCGTAGCTGACTTTTAGTATGCACGCAGGTGATTTGACCAAAGAGTTAGTATGAGGATGGCGCATGGCATGGATTGAACGGTTGGCATCTGAAGATGGAAGAAATGATGTTTTAAATATAATGTTTTTGTGTTATGGTATCAAAGAAAAGATTTAATGTTTTGTAACGAATGCTTTAAGATAACGTTTTCGTAAAAGTTTTAATTAACTCATAATGTAAGAACTGCGTTTATGAGTAAATCCGACGTTAAAGTAGGGCTACCGGGTACGGGGCCTTACATTCGGAGAGGTCCAACATAATCTCAGTCTAGTATGATCATACGCCGGTCGTTATTGCATTTATTCTTCTCGACATCTCAGTTATACTTTCTCATTTGGTTAATTTGTTATTCTCATATGACTTGTTGCAATTACTTATTTTATATATACTATATGTACATTTAAACTGGTGTGTTGCTCACTCAACCTTGTATTGACAAAACTACTTTATTTTCAACACATATGCAGGTATTCGTGTGATGTG
Source organism: Bidens hawaiensis (assembly GCF_021521415.1). Lineage (NCBI taxonomy): Eukaryota > Viridiplantae > Streptophyta > Magnoliopsida > Asterales > Asteraceae > Bidens > Bidens hawaiensis. The sequence continues at coordinate 1,125,762 of NW_027491256.1, forward strand.
AAGTAATTAGAAGATCACTTAAGGATGTATGCTAGAAGAAAATATTAACGAGACAATATTATTTCTGATTTATATTTGTTTGATACATTATGGTTTTGTTTGAATATTGTATGGATTTTTGTTTTATATGTAATTTAATTAATAGATATTGAAACTCGTATTATTGTTTGATAGTAATCTTTGAAAAGCTGTGAGCAATCAATTCGCGCCCCGGCATTTCCGTCATAGGTTGGGGTGTGACAATCATGCCTAATCATGTCGTCCCAAGTCAATTTGGGTCGCCCTCTACCCCTCTTCCCCTCTATAGTAATGTTTTCTACAAATCTAGCAGGGGTTGTAATCTCTCTTCTCTTCACATGTCCGAACCATCTCAATCTCCCCTCTCAGCTTATCTTAATCTTATATGTTAGCCACCCCTAACCTCTCTCGAAAAACTTCATTTTTAACTCGGTCCAACCTTGTGTGTCCACACATTCACCTTAGCATTCTTATTTCTACCTCTAGTTTATAGTTTATACTCATATGCCTTCTTGATGGCCTAACAATCTGTTCTAGATTATAGTGGTGTAAACATGCCAACCGAGTTCAACCTCGCCTAAAAGATTGAAGTGTACTTTTTAACACTATAATAAATTACGTCATGCCAAAAATGCAGTACATTGAATGGAAGCAAGGTCTTAAATTTAAGGTTAAATGATTAACATGTTGTTCACGTTTGATGACGATGACATCTATCTAACTGTTTAATTCTGTATGTTTTAAACAAAATAATATGTGCACGCCTCATAAAATTTCGTTGAGATTGTTTACGGTCCAGCTTATCGAAGTAGACGAAAATCCTGAGCCGAACCATTAACTATGGTTTAAAGAAAAGACGAAGTTAAACCGGTTGGGTTGATTTTATTGGTTTGCTAACTGGTTTTGTGCTTTCTTTTTCAGATTATTAGTTTGTATCAAAATTTTAAACGAAAAATTCGCTTCACAAATACAGTATATATCACAAAAATGAAATAAAATAAAATAAACAAAAAAAGGTTAAACAGCTACTTTGGTTTACAAGAGAATTCCAAGTTCCAAAACGATTTTCAGGTATATGTTCCAAGTTCTAAATTGTCAAACAGGCTGTTAAACCGTAAACAAATGAACGCAAAACCAAACGATAAATGATAAATCTAAAACCGGTCAACTTCTTTCAGTTTCAAATGTTTATAATCCTAATATTTGAGATCCGAACTTATTTTCATGAAATACATAACTTGGACATATGCACATGTTATGTGCCAACCTCATGTTATGTCATGTTTCTTTTTAATTAATTATGTTTAGGAGTCACGTTCTAGTAGTGGTTGTTTATTTGTAATCCTTATTTAAGGTTCCTTTCGGAAGTTAATGAACTATGAATGAATATTATGAAATAAATGATCTGATTATCTCTCTAGTATCTATTTGGATTCTCTCTAACTTCTTAGACCATTTGATTAACGATTCTGTTCGATCACCTCATGGAAATTTGTGACTTTTTCCGAAGAAAACCATGATTGAAACTAACGGGCACGCCGACACTGTATGACATACGTTTCATCATTTACACCTTGTTGCAGGCTGCAGCTAACAGAGTTGACCACTTAAACTTTGAAATATAATTTTGGTTAATATTAATAAATGGAAGGAAAAATAGCTTATTTGAAATACCTGTTATGTAAACCGTGACGTGGCGAATTGTGTTCATACATTTGACATTTACACATTTATATTAATGTCTTAGGTTGAAGTCTATATATATATAGTTTGTTTGCTGAGCCACAATATCAGCAACAGAAGAAACGTTTTCCCTCACCTCTACCTCTCTTCTTTCGGCTGCTTATACCGAACGACATTCAAATACAGGTACATAGAGAATCTGCATTAAAACCATGTCAATTGTGCTATATGCATGTCTGTAAAGGTGGAACTAAATCTTTATATTTAGTGTTTTTTGTTTATTTGATATCCTATATTAGTCGACTAATTATTAATCCATTGATGTAGAATATTCAACTCAAGGGTAATAAGTACATTGTCTTCTTATTTCCTACTGTATATTAGTTGACTAATCATTAATCGATTGATGTAGAGTTTTCAAGTCAAGGGTAATTGATTAAGTACATTGTGTTCTTATAATTAATTCCTATCCTAATTATTAGTTGACTAATCATTAATTAATTGATTGATGTAGAGTGTTCAAGTCAAGGTAATTGATTAAGTACATTGTCTTCTTATTTCCTATACTAATCACTGATCGATTGATGTAGAGTGGAATCACGTTTTAACCTCTTTTTAGCGTTGATTTCGTTAGTATTCAAAAGAGAGAACAGAAAAACTCAATGACTGTGTTAATTGTTTAAATAACAATTCCACATGGTATAATATGATATTTTTTTTGTTTAGTAATCACGAAGTTACCGAATACTAATGAAAGAAAAAGACTTTATTTATAGCATTATTAGGTTTAATTACAGAAAAGGTTTGTCCTTCTAACCAAAAAATAAAGTCACATTATGTATTTTCTCTTAATTATAACCAATAAATATATGGTCAATATCCTAATTATCGGAGGATGGAATATTGTGTTCCCGAGTTCATTTATGAAAAAAAAAGCAAGGAAAAGAAAGTTTTCTCTTTTTATCTTTTGTTTTGATATCTCCTCTTTCTCTTCACCTTATTTTCTTTCCAAATCTTTCCAATTTGAAAAGACACAAATTCTTTTATTTTACTCATCATTTTCTCTTCTCTCCTCTCCTTTTCTTTTAATGAAACTCGAGAACACCTCTTTTAAATTTTCCTTCATTTTCATTTCTTAAATGAAACTCGGGAACACAACATATTTTTTCCATCTCCCTTTCCTTCTCTTTCCTCAGTTAAATGAAACTCGGGAACACAGTGAGTATTACTAAGAAACTATTCATTTGGATCAGAACAAGGAAATATGTATAAGAGAGCATTAGTCATTTTAAACTAGAGAGCAAAAGTTGATTATCCATAAAAAATTAGTATATGATCAAATATATTTATATGTAGTTTCATCATTTTTATGTTATTAATAGCTTATTGATATTGTACTTTTAATCAATTTTGTTTTCTGTTTAGATTTCATTACAAACAATATATATGCTTCTAATATACTTTTCAGTTTTAAGTATAGTTTTTGAAATTGTGGTATTTTTGGAAGCACTCCTGCTATCTTTTGTGATAGTACTTTCATCTTGTACATATCCTATCAATAGTTTTACTACGAGAGATTTTACAATAAAACCCTTAATCCTTGGTTAAATTGATCTCAGCAAACAAAATAGACAAAGCCAAGGCTGAAATTGAACAAATCCAATTAAATATAGCATGAATTAGATCACGCATCAGTTTCCGAATTAGGGGTCCAATAAAAGTTGGGGGCTAAAGCAAGGCTTTATCTGTCACCTTTTTTTTAACTGTGAACTTTTATAAACTACCAACACCAAAACAAATTAAGCCGGCCTTGAGAATACAATTGTTTTACTAATCACTTTAACAAAAATGAACCATGAAAATCGAAATCAATGAGATAATAGCATGAAAAATCCGAAGTTTTATTAGCAAATTAACCTTATTTGAGTTTTTATGTATCGTTGCAGCTTCTTTGTTTTGAATAAAATTTAATATAAGTAGAAATTAACACAAAGTAACAGTATTTTTGGAATTTAAAGAACATCACTTTATTATGGAAAAAGTTTTAACAATCTATTCTTTCATTTAATTTGATAATTATAAAAAACTTTAGGCAAACAACCAGTTTTAATATTACTTATTTTGATCTAAAATTTAAATTTTTAATAAATCTACAAAAAAAATATTATAATTATCTGCATAATTTAATATTCAGAAATTATAATTATAGGATAAATGACAGTACATTTTACCCCTGTAATACAATAAGGATTTGTGTGTAACTATTATACAAAGCGCATATCTAATTTATACTTGGATAATCATCATGTTAAGGTTAATGTTATATAGGCTATAGCCTATCAAAGTTTTAGTAGTTATTATTATTATTATTATTATTATTATCTCACCAAATACTCTCTTTCTGGAAAATCGGTTAAGCTGTTGGAGTTTTAACTGTATGGTAAGACTACAACAAAACTAGGTATGTATCTCTCTCTGCATGGAACATCCGAACAACGACTCATTCTCAGTTTCCACCCAATAATTATTAAAAACTAGGTATATATATGTATGTATCTAGCTCTCTCTGCATGTATCATCATGAATATATTATCATTTGAATTATATAGTATAAGATTATGATCCCAGGAGAGGAATTAAGATATGTATTGATATATAATAGGTTTGGAGGTTGATCAAACGCTGAGAAGGAATGAATAATCAGGAATCTGATTACATATTTCTTGCGGATGAACATCAAGAGGCTAATAATAATAATATCAATGGGGATGGGAATGAAGAAAACTTTTTCGATGCCGATGAAAATGAAGATAATAATATTATGGATAGGAAGGATTGTGAATCTTTGACATATGCTGATTATGATGATGATGATGATGATGATGATGAACCTCTCCTCTAAGCAAATTACCTGATGATTCTTTGGACCCATCATGGCCACAAAGTTATAGGTACACTCTTTCTGCTTTCATCACTTATTTATGGACTATTATTAACCCTATGGCTGATCTGTACACTTTTCCTTTCTTAAATGAAACTTCTATATATATACATTTCTTGCACAATTTGGTGTTAATTGTTTTACTAATGGCATTTGTTAGCTTTTTCATAATCATTTTTAAAGCTTAGTTTTACAAAAAATATAGTTTAAGAAAATACATATTTTGATATATGCTTTTGCCCAAAGAATCAAGCTATGTAAGTACTTGCAAGAATAGTTTAGAAAATTTGACATTACTCAACTTTTCATAAGACTATATATTTTTAAAAAGAGTAAAAAGTAACAATAACTTTTTCTATTTAAAAAAAAGAATGAAACCTAGTTTGTAAATAAAACCATATCATCTATGGTTATTATATTTTTTATAAGGGTAATAATTAAGGTTCCTAAAACCCTACTTAACCCCAATTAATATGGTGCCTAATGAAATTTTCAGTAGCTAGTAGAACCCAACCAGATTCTATTATCCTAACATAACCCTTAAGGAACTTGTTAAATGCTTAAGTGCACACCCTCACTCCATTTACCCATGTCACAAAACAAGGAAGATGAAAGCATTGAGATTTTGAAGTCTTTTGAAATTGAAAACTAGTAATGTACGTATTATGTGGTTGTTTGGTTTCTAATTCTTTGTATTTTTTATTATTTATTATAAGTACACACCTATCCAAGACTGTTGTGACTTAAGTACGGAGTAACCTTTGTGACTTTAAATCATGAGGGGGCTCCAAGCTAGGAGTACTGCCTTACCAGGCCATGGGGCCAGGCCCTTGTAGGATTCAGGTGGCAACCCACACCATTAGTAGTAAACTTAAGGTCGGTAGTGACTTTGAAGGTCACTAGCCGCTTTGGAACTTCAGTAAATGTAACTACTACGATTACACCCAAAACTGCCACTGGAATGACATGTTACCCAACCTTTGTGTCGATTCGACATCTGTATAAAGACTTAGAATAATTTCCGTATCGAATTTCACAAACTTCTCATTCTTTAAAAAACTTTCTATCTTATTCGATTATGGATTTCATGATATGCGAAATACTTTAATTTGGAAAAAGAACTATCGATCCGTGTATTAAAGAGATATATCCAGTCATATACGAAATCCAAAACTCTTACATGTTCTTTACGTGTTTCTTTGTCGATGAAGGTTTCACTACTTTACAAACAAATTCTATTATGTTAATATAAAAAAGATTTGAAAAAGAACTCGGTTAAAAGTTAAAACCTCGCATTATTAGTTATGACATACATAAAATCGGATTCTAGTTGCATATCAAGGTTGCCAGTTTATATACGCATATATAATCTGTTTACATATATAATTAGAGCCTGTTAGTAGTAGTGACTGTGACAATAGGATGAACAAAACTGAAATATATGATTTGATTGTAAAAACTGTTATTCTATGGCCAATATTGTCACTTATATATCTTTTTTTATGTCTTTATTTGGTGTTTCAGGAGATCAATGGATCTTTTAGCAACTCGGAGTCTGAACTTCCTGGGGTCTCCTAAATTATCACCAGTAGATGGTTCATCCATTCCTTCATCGCCTAGAAGGAGGATAATTACTAGTTCAGAAAAACCACTCTTGTCTGCAGAAGAAGACCAAAAGTTACAAGAACATCATAGTTCTGAAATTTTACTTCATCCTCAAAGGACATCTTCTACAAAAAAGCTGTCACAAGATCAGAAATCTCCAACGGTTAGAAAGAGCTCGTTCTGTCAAGCTGTCATTAACGGTATATATATTACAACAATAACCATATCTTGAAAAATCTCACCCATAGATAGGGTCTGCGAGGGTGGGATATAGGCAGACCATATCTCTATTTCATAGGATAGAGAGGCTGATTCGATCCAAGGAGACACGCGGCTCCAAAACCATACATGGACATAAAAAGTATATTAGAAACATGGAGTGCTACTATGGAATCTAAATGGCAGAAAACAAAAACTACTGAAAATATAGAATTAGGAAGCTACTAATAACCGAAAGGATTTAATTACAAAGTGATTTATGGTGCATGATGGTTTCTTGTAGGGGTGAATCTTCTTTGTGGAGTAGGACTTCTTTCTACTCCTTATGCGGCGAAACAAGGAGGATGGGCCGGTATGTCTGTGTTGTTCATCTTTTGTGTTCTTTCGTTCTACACGGGTCTCCTTCTTCGTTCTTGTTTGGATAGTCGGCCCGGTCTTAAGACCTATCCTGACATTGGTGAGGCTGCCTTTGGCAAAGGCGGGCGTCTGGTCATCTCTGTAAGTTTGATTGAATTTCATGTGTTGTAAGTTGTGTTTTATTCAAGTTTGAAAGGTTTTATATGTTAAAGATAACCCGAAAGTTTCTTGATGTTCTTGATTACTTTCCCATAATCGATATCTTTTCTTGTTTAATATAAGAAGTGGTTTCGTAAGCTTTCCCATAATCGATATCTTTTCTTGTTTAATATAAGAAGTGGTTTCGTAAGCTTGTTTAAACTCTATAATTGTTTCTGATAAAAGAAAGATTACGGTTGTTGCAGTTAACAGTTTTACTAATTGTTTGATCAACTAATTTTATTATCATGTTTATTGTTTTGGTGCAGATCATTTTGTACGTGGAGTTGTATGTAAGTATCTTACATGAGGCATAGTTAACCGCGTTTCCTATGTTTAAACCAATGTTTCTAATCGGAAATGAGCCGCTGTGCCGGTCCACTGGTCATACATCACTGACCATCATTAATAATTTTAAAATAGAAGGTATATTCATAACTAATTTAAAACAAAAATATGAAGTAAGGAATAAACCAAATATTAAGCCTCAGTAGGGAGATGACATTTTGGATAGAAAAATTAATAAAATTTTGATGATTCGGTCCAGCCATAGCCAGTTCAAATAGAGGCGGTTCAACAGGTCCAGCAGGCTAGTCTGGTCCAGTTCTGAAAACAATGGTTTTAACCACTTTACTTTTACTATGGTTTTAACTAAATCACTCATATCCATCATTGCAGGCGGCGTGCGTTGAATATATAATCTTGGAGAGTGATAATCTATCTTCTTTGTATCCAAATGCACAACTAAGCCTCGGAGGATATCATCTTACGTCCCATTATTTGTGTGCGATAATGGTCACTCTTGTTGTTCTTCCTACAGTTTGGCTTCGTGACATGAGCGTTCTCAGTTACATCTCTGGTTAGTACAAAATATAATAACAAAATATCAACAGTTTTTAAACTTTACGAGTTCTAACTTTTGTCTGTGTTTGTATCCAGCTGGAGGAGTTTTTGTTTCGGTTCTTTTGGTCTTTTGTTTGTTTTGGATTGGTTTGGTGGATAACATCGGGTTTCAGATTGAAAGTACAAAAACATTAAATATGCCAACGTTGCCTGTGGCGATCGGGCTCTATGGTTATTGTTATGCAGGGCATGCTGTTCTTCCTAACATTTATGCATCTATGGAAAAAAGAAGTCAGTTTCCTCTAGTCCTGTTTGCCAGGTAGGTACTTACTTAAATCGAGCAAAATAAAGCCCAAGGCCCGGGTTATACAATATAGACAGAATTTCGTCCTTACAGAATTTCATACAATATTAAACTTTCTATGAAGCTTTGCAATATGTACCTTACTTTATGCTGGAGTCGCGATAATGGGATACATGATGTTCGGTGAATCGATAGAATCACAGTTTACTCTCAACCTACCTTCAAGTTTTCTTTCCTCCAAAATTGCAGTATGGGCGACGGTATGCTGACTACTGATCACACGCACGATTAGTTTCTGAAATTTCGTTGAACTTCTGTTATTTGTTCTTGTGTAGGTAATCAATCCATTTACCAAATATCCTTTTGCTATAAGTTATAATCAAGGCTCTATTTATCACTATTTTTGCACCAATATAATGTGAAATAAAAACATGATCCTAAAGAAAAATTGCATCTTCCTTAACAAGAATCACATATGCTTTAACTATATCTCCTGTGGCGATGTGTCTTGAGGAACTGATACCGTCAAACCATTTGGGGTCTCACGTTTACTCCTTCCTCATTAGAACGACGTTGGTGGCCTCTACTTTGGTTGTGGCCCTCACTTTCCCGTTCTTTGGTAAGTTCTTGCATTATGTGCTCTGATATACTTGAGAGGTTGAAACACATCATGTATATATAATATTTGGCGATCGTTTCCTTCTTTTTACAGGGTTGGTAATGTCGTTGATCGGATCATTACTCACAATGCTAGTGGTAAGTTCCAACTTGTCAAGTTTGTTTTTTTCATACATCCACCTAGGAGTAGGAAACTCTGATATACATGTAACAAAAAAAACAAAACAAACAAAAAAAAAACATTTTTTGGGGTTAAACAAGTTGCGTTAGTCTCAACCTATGAATAGCGTTTCGTGTTTGGGTTCACCTATTTGACACGATTTTCGTGTTAGTTCAATGTTGGAGTTTGGCCCGCCAACCTGTAAACGTGACCTATTTAGCACTTTTACAAGTTACAACTGACTGACCGAGGACAGAAAAAGCTAACACGATTTTTGTTATTCCAGTCATTGATATTTCCATGTGCTTGTTTTCTGCGCATCGTCAAAGGAAACGTAACTCTCTTTCAGGTATCAAACATACTCTCCTCAACTTTAACATGCCATAAAACAGCACTGCTGCTGTCTTATTGAATTCCAAGTGTAATCTTATCTATCAACATTTGTGAATCATTTACTTTCAGTCTTACTTTTCCGTTTGATTGTGGTAGGTATCGCTTTGCGTGTTAATCATCGTAATCGGCATTGTCTCAGCAGTGTTTGGAACATACACAAGCTTATCTGAGATAATTCAACAGCTTTTATAATCGTGTTTTGATTATTGTTTTAGAACTTGTATGACACTCTGTTCACAAATTATCAATATCATATCTTGGACCGCACCAAGAACATTTTTTTTATATTACAACTGAGAATCAGACCGAGTATACTTGTTCCCGTTATGAATGTTACAGTGGGAGTAAACGAGCCAAGCCCAAACTCGGGTTGCTTTGAGCTTATTTCTAAAGCTCGAGCTTGGCTCGTGATTTCAAGCTCAAAATCGCCTATTTTAGTCTTTACTAACTAATTTATAACTATTTCTTATATATAGTTTAACTACAATTTTTATATATGACATTATACATATTACTTAGTTACTTTTAACATGATTTTACATATAATAATAGTAGTCATTATAAAAATATATTTAACTTAATATGTTATATAACAATCATATAAAACATAGACTCGTTCAAGCTCGGGTATGTTCGAGCCTTTAGCAAGATGATCTCGAGTAGCTATCAGGCAACTTGACTCGTTTACACCCTTACGGTTTACGCTGTAGCAACATAATTCAGAACATTCTTAAAGCAAGATAACAAAAATTTTATATATTCAAAGCAGTGTAAAACTAGTTTCTGCATTCATGAAGCAATCAAAACATTGACAAGATTCAAAACTTATCAATTTAGAGCAAATGAACACATACAAAAAAACCAGTTTAACAAGCATTCACTTCAGAAATTAACCAAAACCGATACGAAAATAAGGTCCATAAAACATACATTGTTAATGCATCTAAACCATCACTCTCCTCTGCACAACTTTCGCTTTCTCGGCATCTATAATCGACTCCACCATCTTAACACAACTCTCCAACTTCCCTTCCGCATTCACAACCACATAATCAAAATTCTTCATCTGCTTCAACTCTTCCCGAGCCGTAGCAACCCTCACCAGCAACGACTCCTTACTCTCCGTCTTCCTATCAATCAACCTCATAACCAGCTCGCTCTCACTCTCCGCCACCAGAAACACAAAAACCGCAGAATCCCCAAGAATCTTCCTCAACGTCGACGCCCCCTGGATATCGACCCTCAACACAATATCATACCCTTTGGCCATATAATCCCGAATCTGCTGTTTCGGTATCCCTTTATAATCCCCATACACCAATGCATACTCCAGAAGCTCATCATCTTCCACCATTTTTAAAAACTCATCTTTGGTTACAAAATAATAATCTTTCCCATGAACCTCACCGGGTCTCATGGGCCGACTCGTGGCGGTGACAACAAAGTGAATATTACTCCTGACTTCTCTCAGGCATTTTATCAAACAGTCTTTGCCCACACCACTTGGGCCACTAATAACAATAACCAAAGGCCTTGGATTTGGGGCTAAAGGCTCAGAACTGAATGATGAGCCCATGGTGGTTTCCAGTGACCGGTAAAGTTCGGTCCGGTCGGCGGATTCCGGCGACGGAATTGGGGCGGCGGGACGGCGGTTGTCGGACATGGTTGAAATTGATTTTAGGGTTTGAAAATTGGGGGTTTTGAAATTGGGGGTGAAGATGAGTAAAGGGTTAATGGGTTTATTGGTGAGGACTAATGGGTTGAGCTTGGAATATGGGATTGTGGTCCACAGTCGTCGAATTAGCATCGGATTAAAACTGGGTTTTGACGATGGATTGGTGTTGATGATATTGTGGGCAGAAACAGAGGCGATTAGGCAAAACTGGGCGCTCTGAGGGGTGCTGTTGAAGATGGGTTACCCAAATGGTAAACGTAGCGGGTTAGAACGGATTTCGGTTGGAATGGGTTTTGGGTCAAAGGAGGCGGGTCAAAACGGGTTTTCGGGTTAGAATGAGTTAGGACAGGTTGAGCACGGTTTGGTTCGGTTATTAGGAACACCCAAACCAAAACCAAAGTAATCAGTTATTTGAATATACAAACCGTTTAGTTTTCCGGTTATTTTCGGTTTGGATTCGGTTATTTTAGTTTTTTTCAATTGTGTGTAGACATTGTAAAAAAATGAAAATGCATATTTTAAGCTTGTATAAGAACGTATTAGAGTACCACGTATATATTGAATTCAAAAAACAAAAATAGCCACGAGTTACATAGAATATACGAATTCAATGTTGTTAAATATAGTTTAAAATTCAACAAAGTTCTTAATTAAAAAACAATATAATTTTAGTTCCAATCTTCATTCATCATCTTAGTTATCTTCAAAGGTTTATCTTTATCACCATCAAATCAACCGGTAGAGTTCGGTTTTTTTCCGTCTTTAAAAAAATGGATAACCGATTCGAAACCGAAAATTCGGTTTTTCAGGGGAAAAAAATTAGCCGTTGGTTAATGCTTATGTTCAGTTTTTTTCGGTGTTGTTGTTTCGGTTAATTCGGTTTCGATTCGGTTTTCTGCTCACCGTTAGTTAAGGTTGGAACTGGTTTTTGTCAAAACAGGTTAGTTTAAAAATGGTTTTTTTTTTCTAAGAACTGTACATTTCAGTTTTACTTCAAGTTGTTGACAACAGTTATATCAAGTTCTATTTATTTGATTTTTTTATGTTGTTTAAAATAGAGTGAGTTATTAACATGGTTGTATTAATCCTGACTAGTCATCGATTAATCCCGAGCAATCACAGTTAATCCCTAATTAATCAATATTTCGACTAGCGATTACCACGACACTGGTTACTAGATAAATATATAAAAGTAATAGTAATAAGTTTAGATTGTCAAATTTAAATCCACTAGAAAATTTGATAAGAGAAACCAATATATTTTACACGCATAAATACAAACAACAAGAAGAGGTGACCTGACACTAACCAGAAAATTTTCAACCCAATTTTAGCATTTAGAAACTGTGTTTATCCTACAAAATAAGTATATGAATAACTACAATTTGTGTTTTAAGCAATGTTTTAAAAACCGGTATTTTACTTGTACCGGATTGGATTAAAAACGGTACAACCGGTTGAACCGGGTTATACCGGGAGGTTCAACCGGTTAAATAGTTTACCTTATAATTTTTTATAAATGCAACTTTAACTCCAAAAATAACTCAAAAGTAAATGATTCTATAACAAAAAATAATCCAAAAGTTAATCCATATTAACAAATATTACAAAAGCACTCAATTTTAAGAAAATAGTACCAAAGTTTACACGTTTGAATGTTAATTGTTGGGTTAAAAGTAATTTTGAAAAAGTATGGGCCACAAATATCAAAAATTTCTCGTACTTAAAACCGGTTTGCCGGAAAAAAACCGGTATTTTAGAAAAAAAACCCCGGTACGATGTTCTAGCAAACCGGCCAAAGATACCGGACTTAAAATACCGGCCTGCTGTGCGAAATCCGGTTTAACCGGTTTAACCGGCCGGTTTGAACCGGTTTTTAAAACACTGGTTATAAGTATGTGATGATTGGAAATCTAACTATACTATTAAAGCAATAGGCTTTAAGTCCATTTCCCCTCTTCCTATTGGTTGTTGATTAAACATTCCATATATATCAATCACTTGTCTAATTTCCATCTTAATAAAATAAATCAAAAATATATTTAAATAAAATACAATAAATACTCTTTAATGATTCTCTTTCATATTTAATTTAATTTTAATCTTGAATCTTTTATAATTATCTTTCAAGTTAATAATTATACTTCATAAGTTTGACTCCGGCTAATTAAATTCATTTTGAGGAATTTCTAGGCAATTAATTATATTTACAAAATTATCACTACTAAATTTTATCAAGTTTTTAACAATTTATTTCATCATAGTTAAAATACTCATTTATTTGGACGAGGTATTTACTATTTAACATTTCTTTTCAAGTAGTTATAAGTATCATTAAGCAAACCTTTAGAAATAAAATAATAAGAATCATCCACAAATGTGAATTTCGTCATATATACCATTATGAAAATTTAAATTTTAAACTTTTTAATAACCTAACAAAAGGAAATATTTAATTATGGAATTTCTATATTCTAATTAATTATTAATTATTATTTGATTAAGTATTTGACTAAGCATCCATAAGGCTTACTAAAAGATGGAAATATTGACCAAGAATAATTATTCATAATTTTGCAATTAATGATTTAAATATGAGGTTGATTTGAAATGACAGAATTATTTAATTAGGAATTATTTAATTACGAAATTTGTATATTTTAATTAAAGGTGTTATATCATTTGATGAAGGATTTGATTAAGCATCCTTAATGTTTACTATAAATACCAATGTTGACCCAATGAATGATTCTAAATTCAGCAAATATTGATTTAAATATATGGTGTTGATTTTACTTTTAAATATTCTGATTGATAATATTCTAATTGATAATTACAGTTCAATTCTATTAAAAATTTGTTAATGTTAATTAATAAAAACCAAATTACTAACTTATTTGTCCACACATTATATTAAGTACTTAATTATCTAAATGCTGATTACAATTATATTATTTAAAGTAATTTTCTAACTTTCAATCATATGATTCAGTATATAAATATATCATACTTTATTATAATTTTATAATTTAGACATACCGTAAATTTATATTTTAGATATACCATATTATATTTGATGATTAATTATATTATTGTAAATACATAAAATAATAATTTATATTTCTACATTATTAGTTTAATCCGTATTTAAATATAGTGTAAATTTAATTGATATGAATTTAATTGATATGAATATCATTATTTATACTTATAATCTAAATTAGGAACATTACATTTTAGTAATTCAAATTTTAAAAAATAACTAATATTAATTCCCTACTTTTCGTCCTTATTTTAACTTGATTGAGATTTCCTACTTTTTGGTTTCTAATTAACTCCCTATACACATTCCTTCTATAATTCACTCTCCCAAAATTCAATCTCTATAAATACTTAACATTCATACGGTAATTCTTACACTATCAAACCTTCTTTAGCAAAAACGATTATCTTTGTTTGTAAGGTTTTTAATTTTTGTTGTATTTATATACTCCCATTTTGTTATGTATTTTTTGGTTTAAAAGTCTTATTGTTCAGAAATGAATTTTTTGTGTTTTTTTTTTCACCACTAGGAAAATGGAGCCAACGGACATCACCATGTTGAACCAATTAGATTTTCTTAACAGTGAATGTATTCTCAAGGTGCGTATTTTGAGACTTTGGCGTCTGAAGGACAATTCAAAGCCTGTGCAAGATTGGTCAATCGAAATGATTGTACAAAATGATAATATTTCAGAGTAACAGAATGCAAGCCTATGTAAGGAAGGCTTGCATTCCCAAGCATGATGTGTGGCTTGGCGAAAATAAAGCTTTGATTGTTCGGAAGGCCTCACTCGGTGCAAATATGTCTACTTTCAATCATATGATTTAGTATTTAAATATATCCTAATTTATTATAATTTTATATATTATATATACAGTATTTTTATACATTATATATTTAGATATATGGTAATATAATTGATGATTTATTATATTAATGTAAATACATAAATTACTAACTTATATTTCTACATTAATATGTTACATTCCTTATGATTAAATATAGTCTAGATTTAAATATATGAATTTAATTCATTTGTATTTATAATATTATAATGTAATTTGACCACATTACATTTGAGTAATTCAAATTTTTGGAAAATCAATTAATCCTCATTCCCTAATTTTCGTCCATGCTTTAAGTTTATTGAAATTCCCAATTTTTTTGTTTTAAATTAAATCCCTATATACATTCCTTCTATATTCCATTCTCCCAAAATTCAATCCTTATAAATACTTCACTTTCACACCATAATTCTTACACCATCCCACAATCTTAGCAAAAACGATTGTCTTTGTTTCTTAGGTTTCTATTTTGTCTTGTGTTTATATCGTCCATTTTGTTATTTGTCTTGGCGTCTTAACAGTGAGTGTATCCTGATTGTGCAAGACGAAATGGTATTCTTACACATTCATTAATTTTTCTATATCATTCATACAATTTTTTACTAATGTTAATATTAATGTTTCAGTGTAATAGAATTCAAGCCTATGTACGAAAGTCTTGCATTCCCAAGCATGATGTTTTATATCAATTACAATTAGTTTTGTTTTATGTTTTTGTTTGTATTTATATTAATAATTATATTATTTTTTTCTTATAATCGCTTTAGGTTATATATCAAAATCGAAGATACAATGGAGATCTTCAGTATTTCGTTTTTCCGGTAACGCGATTCAAATTTTTCGGTTGTAAATTCTAACATCAATTTTACATTATTTCACATGATTCAAATTTTCCATAATTTGTAATTTATTAATTATGTGATATTAATATTTAATTTTACCAATTCAGGTTATTGTCCCCAACTTGATATAGCTAATTAATTTCATAGATTGAGGATTGTTTGATAAGATGGTTTTTTTTGTTTAATATTAATGTATATTTCTGTTAGTATTCAAGTATTTATTTATTTTTCACAAGTTATGTAATTCAATTGATTATTATATAATCCAGAAATGAAATTTAGTTGATTACTCTATAAGACATTAAATTATCTATAGTAAGATAATCAATTAAATTGTTGTTGGTCAAAGTCCAATTAATTTACCAATGTCAACGCAATTTAAAACATTACTATACTTTCCAATATTATCTTACGTTACATTTGTAGATTTATACACATTTATATGGCATTTTGAAAACCGTTTTTCCCCATTCAAATGTCACATATATATATATATATATATATCAAAATTTAATTCTCATCATTTATATGAAATTTACAAAAATATGTTACAGAGTTTGAATTTCATCATTTGTTAAAAAATATCTTTGTTAAATCCAATTTAATATATTTTCATGATTTTAATAATAAAGTTTCCATGATTTTCATTTATTTTCACATTTCTATGATTTTTATTATTGGTCAAATTCTACTTAAAAGTTTCTTGTATTAAGTGAAGTTTCTATGGTGTTTTAAAATTTTATATTATCTACATACTATTTCCTATTAATATTAAATGTATTATATTAATGTTAGTTGTATTTAGTTATAATTAGGGTTTTAGCCCATATAGTTGGCTAAAGCCCATGGGCCTTTTATGGGTTGATAGCTAGTGTTTATTTGTGTATAAATAGATGTAGTTGTTTATGTATTTCTCACACCTTCAAGTAATAAACATTACTTTCACTACAACCATCTTCTTTACATGGTATCAGAGCTACGGCTCTCGATCCAAACCCTAGCCGCGATCTGACCCGAACCTGAGTCTGACCAGCCGTCACCAGCAGCCTTCAGATCTGAAACAAGCTCCTGCCTTGTTGTTCTGTCCTGTCACGAAATCTTTTTTTTTCTTTTCGATCGTGAAACTATTGTTCACTGACGAGCACTGTTCACGCGGAATCACTGTTCACCGGTACTGTTCATCGTCGGAAACAATGTTCACGCCGGGAAACACTGTTCACGCCTGAAATTACTGTTCACGACGAAAACACTGTTCACGCCGGAAATTACTGTTCACGCCGGAAGTCACTGTTCACTGCCGGAATTTCTGTTCACTGCCGGAAAGTTACTGTTCGCTGCCGGAATTACTGTTCGCTGCCGGAAAGTTACTGTTCGCTGCCGGAATTACTGTTCGCTGCCGGGATTAACTGTTCGCTGCCGGGATTAACTGTTCACGACGAGTAACTGTTTACGCCGGAATCTGTTCCCGCCCTCCACCCGCACTTGTTAATGTTCACAGTCAATTTTCAGTTTCGTGTATCACTATGGGCGAAAATACATACATGTATACATTTACTAAAGAGGAGCATGATCTTATTCAACGGTTTCTTACCTCCCAGTTGCCTCATCCTCAAACCAGCTCGGCACATTCATGTAAACTCTAGCCTTGACTTATCATGGGTGATTGATTCTGGAGCCACACATCACATGACTGGGAATCGGGGTATTTTTTCTAGTCTTCAAAATGTTTCCCATGCACCGGTACGTCTTGCCGATGGATCTTCATGTCCCGTTCTCGGCATAGGATCCATCAGTAACTCGGAAAACCTAAAACTGTCTTCTATCCTATTTGTTCCTAAATTTCCTACCAGTCTTTGTTCAGTGAGTCAGATTACCAAACAAAACAACTGTTCTGTGACCTTTTACCCAACTCACTGCGTTTTTCATGAAAACTAGGAACAAATCGGGTAATTGGTACTGGTTTTGAATCAGGAGGTCTCTATCGTATATCCCCGTTTTCGCATCCTGTAGCAAACTTATGTGATTCCGCTGTCAGGGAGGCTCACTGTCGGTTAGGTCATCCCTCTACAGCGTATCTGAGGCAAATGCGACCAGATTTACCACTTTCGTCTTTTAATTTTCATTGTGAGTCGTGTCAACTTGGTAAACATACCAGGCGTCCCTATCCCCCTAGGGTGCCCAATCGAGTCAGTTCTTGTTTTGAACTGTTGCATTCTGATGTATGGGGTCCTTGCCCTATCAAATCTACGTTGGGTTTTGAATATTTTATTACCTTTATTGATGACTATTCTCGCACTACTTGGGTTTATTTGTTGAAATCTCGTAGTGAGGTATTTTTCATATTTCGAGAATTTAATGCTTATGTTCAAAACCAATTTAACACCACCATTAAAACTTTACGATCTGATAATGCTAAAGAATATTTTTCCACCGACTTTTCTTCATACTTAAAAACCAACGGCATTATTCATTAATCATCGTGTGCTTATACATCTCAACAAAATGGTGTGTCCGAACGCAAAAATCGTCACATATTGGATGTTGCTCGCACAATCATGATCCAATCACGTGTTCCTCATCGTTTTTGGGGAGATGTCGTTCTCACTGCCACATATCTAATTAACCGCATGCCCTCAACCGTTCTTCATGGTAAAACACCGTTTTCTGTACTATTTCCCAACGATGATCCATTTCCTCTCGCACCTAAAGTATTTGGTTGCGTCGCCTATGTTCATGTCCATAGTCCAAAAACCATCAAACTTGATCCTCGAGCCATTCGTTGTGTCTTTCTTGGTTACTCACGGGTTCAAAAGGGGTATCGATGCTATAGCCCATCACTTCACCGATACTTTACCAGTGCCGATGTCACTTTTCACGAGTCTCCTTACTTTCTCGAGTGTTCCACTCCTGTTTCTGACCCGTTTCCCGACCTCGATATACCCACATCTCCCTTCATCCCCACCATTCCTGTGTCAATTCCTTTTACCGATCCAATCTCTACTGATTCTGACCCACCAACAGAATCTCCGCCACTGCTTTTCACATATGCTAGGTGGGGTAGAGGTCAAACATCAGCGACTCTTGATTCACACCCTGGCCACGACCCCAAAATACCCTCCGATACTCCGTCTACATCTGAGCAATCCACACCTCTCACTAATACATCCTTACCCGATCCAACAACCTCTGATACTCCCGTTTATGATCCTCCTGGTGCCCCACTTCCCAATATACCTATTTCCTTTCGCAAGGAGCCCCGGAAATGTACTCGTTACCCAATTCAGGACTATGTTGCCTACACCCACCTATCTCTTGAATCTCATGCGTACACCACTACCCTTGATTCCTACCCAATTCCCAATAATGTGACGAGCGCTCTCGCTCACCCAGTATGGAGACAGGCTATGGAAGATGAAATTGGGCTCTAAAGTCCAATCATACATGGGATCTTGAAACACTTCCTAAAGGGAAGCGTATTGTCGGTTGCCGTTGGGTGTTTACGGTTAAACTACACCCGGATGGCTCCTTACACCGCTTAAAGGCTCGGTTGGTTGCAAAAGGGTATTCTCAGGCATATGGCAATGATTACGATGAAACCTTCTCTCCGGTTGCTAAAATGTCATCTGTCCGTATTTGTATCGCTCTTGCTGCCATTAATCATTGGCCGCTCCACCAGCTTGATGTCAAGAACGCCTTTCTTAATGGTTTTCTTGAGGAGGAGGTATATATGGAGCAGCCCCCAGGGTTTGTTGTTGAGGAGGAGGCCTCGAAAGTTTGTAGGCTACGTCGTTCTCTATATGGTCTTAAACAGTCTCCCAGGGCATGGTTTGGTCGATTCTCTAGTGTTCTGGGACAGTTTGGGATGACTCGGAGTGCCTACGATCACTCTGTCTTCTTTAGACACCAGAAAGGAAAGAGGATTATCGTAGTTGTTTATGTGGATGACATTATAATCACAGGTGATGACGAGGTCGGGATTATCTAACTCAAGCAGTTTCTTCAGTCTCAGTTTCAGGTCAGCGACTTAGGTCGATTGAGGTATTTCCTTGGCATAGAAGTATCCCACTCTCCACAAGGAATACTTCTCTCCCAACGAAAGTATGTTCTTGATATGTTAACTGAATGTGGCTTATTGGGTTGTAACCTGTTGATACCCCAATGTTTCCTACAAAGAAACTCCTCCCAAAGGAAGGAGATCCAATGAAAGATCCTGAGCGATACAGACGGTTGGTTGGTAAACTTAATTATTTAACCGTCACACGACCGGATATCTCCTTTACTGTCAGTGTTCTGAGCCAATTTATGGCTACACCATACACCGGTCACTGGGATGCTGCCCTTCGTGTCTTAAGATATCTTAAGACCTCACCTGGCTTGGGTATATTATACTCCGATCAAGGTCATTGTCGTGTAGGTGCCTTCACGGAAGAAGGAGATGGTCGGATATCAGGGTTCTCAGATGCAGATTGGGCAGGTTGTCCGATTTCTCGACGATCTACCACCGGATATTGTGTGTTTGTTGGAGGAAATCTTGTATCATGGAAGAGTAAGAAGCAACACACGGTTTCCCGGTCGAATGCCGAATCGGAGTATAGAGCCATGGCAGATGTAACATCAGAGATGACATGGGTTCGTCGTCTTCTCAGAGAGCTCGGGGTTGTTTCTAATGACTTGATGAGGTTATACTGTGATAGTCAGTCAGCCATTCACATAGCCAAGAATCAAGTATTTCATGAGAGGACAAAACATATTGAGGTCGACTGCCACCTTATCAGAGATCGAGTAGTAGGCACACAAACTGATCCTCCTTCCATTCAACCAGTTCATGTGAAGACAAATTTTCAGCTAGCAGACATTCTAACTAAACCGCTCCGGAAAGCTCAGATAGATTTTATTTGTAGCAAGTTGGGCATGATTAACATCTATGCTCCAACTTGAGGAGGAGTGTTAGTTGTATTTAGTTATAATTAGGGTTTTAGCCCATATAGTTGGCTAAAGCCCATGGGCCTTTTATGGGTTGATAGCTAGGGTTTATTTGTGTATAAATAGATGTAGTTGTTTATGTATTTCTCACATCTTCAAGTAATAAACATTACTTTCACTACAACCATCTTCTTTACAATTAATATAACCGTCTATTAAGCCTAACAAATTTATACCATATTAAATACGCAATTTGAAAAATTTAAAAGATGTTATAGTTTTCAATCTCATCAAACTTTACATTTACCTTTTATTTATTTTAACTATATATTATTTAGTTAGTCAACTTAAAAAAAATGGAAAGTTTTTTGAATTTTGAATTCTAACAAAATATTTAATACAATTGATTATGGAAATTAATTCAGATTCCTTAATAAGTTACGAAATTTGATCATCAATTTAGTCTTAAGTATAACAAATTTAGATCCTATAAAATACGGAAATTGACAAATTTCAAATATTTTTTACAGTTTCTAATCCCAACTATCAATATTAATGTCTTCAATCTCAACAAACTTTTAATCTTATATATTTCACAAATTGTTAATTAGACATAAATGTCAAAATTAATGTATAAAATTGAATATATATATATATATATATATATAATGAAATTGATTCTTAAAGAAGGTACTGTAACATCCCAATTTTCCGATCGGTTGATAATAATAATAAAATATGATGGGCTAAGTAGGTTTTTAGATGGAGTTAATTATGGACCAAAAGGGAAATATGGGCCTTAGGTCCATGGGCTTAAGGGAGTATAAATACCCTTTAAACCCTGATCCTTTCCATTTTTATCTCTACACCATAGCCTACACCTTGATAAACACACACAAACTCTATCCTATAACCCGAACCAAGATCCGAAGGCGAAAACCCGAGCTTGTTGGTGCTAGAACATAGTAACGGACCAAACCTACATCAAAGACCAGCTCGTATTCATAGTTCGACTCGTTCAAGGTACGTTTATATCTAGAACTTGTTTCTTGGGTTCAGATTCGTTTAAGTAAATCCTAGATCTATACGGATATGATAAAAACGAATTCAACGAAGCAAACCTCACTGAAATTCATCAACATTTGATAGGTTAATCGAGGGTAAATAGGCCGTAGGTATATATGCTTAAATCGGACCATTAAAAACGTAATATTTGAAAGGTTTGATGGTTGGGGTTTGTTGGCGTTGGAATTCCGAGTTTATTGATACTTAAAACGCGATGTTTCGTTAAGATTTGAGGGTTTAATTGCAGATCTGGCGTAGGTCGACTGTGAGTGTTCTTGGCGAGTTTGACTTTGACCCTGAGTCAAAGTCTGGATAAGAATTATGCAATTCGTTATGGTTAGATAACGAATTAGTTCGCCATTCGTTAAGTTCAGATAACGAATCAAATGATTCGTTATTCACCTCCTTCGCTATGTTCAAATAACGAACTAGGTTATGCTAAGATAACGAATTAAGTGGTTCGTTACCCGCCAGTTCGCTATGGAAGGATAACGAATTAAGTGATTCTTTATGTACCCAATTCGCTATGATAAGGTAACGAATCAGAGGGCGAATCAGGTGATGAAAAGATGACGAAACAGGATAAGAAGATAACGAATTAGCTAACGAATTAGGCTTAATTCGTTATGGAAAATGGGTTAGCGAATTAGATAATAATTTAAAATCCTAGTGGAAAATGTGTTAAGACAGTTAATGAAAATAAAAGTTTTCCAAGCTGACCTGACAGCTTAACCCCAGCCAGGGGCTCTGCCCCTTGAACCCCGCTAGGGGCTGCCGCCCCTAGAACCCTGCTTCCAGGGGCGCTGCCCCCGGACCCCCGTTCATGGAGGGTTATAATTAGACTAAAAGTACGATATGGAAAATGATAGTTGATTGATACGCGTAATCGTTATATAGTTAGCCGTGCCAGCTAAAGAAAGGATTAACTACTACCGGTGAACGTAACAGAATTCAGGTGAGTTTCTAGCCCCATTCCTTGTTATGTTTTCGGGGCTATGTGCATACTCGATGTGATAGTTAATATGCTTACCTTAAGTGGTAAGTGTATGCCTTGTATGATTCATGTATGATGAACGCTTGACGGTGCGTGAAAGATCTTCAGATATTGCATGTACCGCCATGTGGTAATTTAAAGATACGATTGCTATATATGATGTACGAATGATGTGTGTATGTTATATATATAGTACGTGAACGATCTTCGGATATTGCACGTACTGCCAGGTTATAAATAAAGATTTGAATATTATATGTAATGTAAGGATGATTGCTTGTCGATACGTGAACGATCTTCGAATATTGCATGCATTGCCAAGAATAGTGATTGTCTCTTTATATGGATATTAAATAATAAATTATGTATAGAGGTCCCTCTACGGATAATATATAGAGTGTTCCTTTAATGGAAAGCATATTATTCCTTTGATGGAAAGTACAGTGTTCCTTTAATGGAAATCATAGTGTTCCTTCTATGGAAATATATAGGATGTTCCTTCTATGGAAATATATATCATGTTCCTTTTATGGAATTATATAGGATGTTCCTTCTATGGAGAATTTATACAGAGTGTCCTTCTATGGAAAATATATAACATGGGCATTAGCCATGATTCTTTAATAGATATTATGTGACGTTCCTCTTATGGATATTTATGCAAGGTTAAGATATGTATGTATGCTATGTGTATGTATTGGATGTCACCTAATTAACTAGAACTCACTCAGCGTAGCTGACTTTTAGTATGCACGCAGGTAAATAGGTTTAACAAGCTAGCATGAGGATGGCACATGGCATGGCTTGAACGGCTGGCATCTGAAGATGGGAGAAATGATGTTTTAATATGACGATTTATGTTATGGTCTTAAAGAAAAGATTAAATGTTTTGAACTGTAACATCCCGAATTTTCAAATAATAATATTTTACAGATTATTTCTTATAATGGAAAAGTTACGTGAGTATTTAGATGAATAGTAAAATGGTAAAAAGGGAAAGATAAGGAGGTTAACTAAAAGATAATTAATCATGGACTAAAAAGGAAAGATGGGCCTTAGGTTCATGGGCTTAAGGGAGTATAAATACCCCTTAAACCCTAAATCTTTCCATTTCCATCCATCTTATCCATTTTACACCATACAAACACACCCAAACTTTCCAATTTCGGCCGCCACCTAGAGTAAGAAACCGAGATCAAAAATCAACCTTTATTGATACATCTTTGGGATACAAGATCAATACTTCATAACAAGCTAGTCGTGACCTTATTAACGTCTAAAGGTATGTTCTTTATGATTAAAGGTTATGTTTTTGTGAGTGGTTTGCTATGAAACTTGACCCTAAAGTAGATTGGGTCTAGATGCTTCATAAAAATGTGAACTTGATGATTAAAATGAACCTAATGGTCTAATGGTAGTATACGGCTCAAGGATGAACCCTAGATCTAGCCTAGAACGTTTTTAATCTATTAAGGTCCAAACTTTATGCCTAAAACGGGATAGATCTTGAAGCCGTGATAAGTAATGGGCGTAAAACGGGTATGAATGACGATGATAAAGGATTAAAAGTTCATGATTTGAACCGTGAATCAAGTATTCTGGGTAGTATGGAAACATGAGATAGAAAATGGGCTGAACTAGGGGTTCTCGGCCAGATTGGGAATCCTTGGTCAAACCATGTGGTTCTCGGTCAACATGCAGCCAACCAGAGTTCTCGGCCACAAGTTCTCTGCCTTGGAGTTCTCGGTCAGAGTTCTCGGTGGCAGGGATCTCGGTCAAAATTTATGATTTCGGTCAACGATCTCGGTCCCAAGTGTTCTCGGTCACAAGTTCTCGGCTGAGTTCTCTGTCCTTGAGTTCTCGGCCAGTTAGTGACTTGAGGTGGACTTTGGGCCTGGCCAGTTATGTGACATTCGTCAAATTCGAATTTTGATTTTCTTTCACGCATTATTTTAATAAATTATAGTTCAAACCCGTATTGTATTGTAAACCCGATCCGGTAATTTTATTAATCATTTAAGTCGATTTTTAAAGTTTTCACGTACTTAGTTCATCAAACCCGTCATGTAGGCGTGTACTAATCGTTGTTCATTTAACATAAAATTTGTTTATAAATTGTAAGGGGTATTTCTTGCCATTCTCAATCTATGATTAACAATTTATTAAGATTAATAAATTTTAGTATAACATTTAGAACTTAAGGGGGTGTTTCTGTAAATATGTAACATATATAAAAAAAAACTTAAAACCCTAACCCTATTATTAACAACTCAGCCGCTCCCTCTTTCTCTCTTCCAAATCCGGCGCCGTTTTCCGGCGACCGGAATCGGTTCCGGCAAGCACCATCACCTCCGACACACACCACCACCGAGCTCCTCATTTTCTCCTTCCCGTCTTTCCGGTGACCCCCGCACCCCACATCCCCCCCCCCCCATCTTCTTCTCCCAAACTTCCGGCCGCAGCCAACACCACCTCCAGCCACCCTCTCCCCCGTAACCCGACAC
Organism: Bidens hawaiensis; assembly: GCF_021521415.1. Taxonomy (NCBI): domain Eukaryota; kingdom Viridiplantae; phylum Streptophyta; class Magnoliopsida; order Asterales; family Asteraceae; genus Bidens; species Bidens hawaiensis. The sequence goes on from NW_027491256.1 coordinate 1,150,992, forward strand.
CACCATTTCACTCTCCCTCCCTCGGTTTTCCGGCATCTCCATCACCCTCAGCCGACCTCCCTTCTCTTTCCCCCACCTGCACGTTTTTCCGGCGCCCGGAAAACCGGCCGCCGGCGCTCCGGCTCTATCTCTCGTCTCTCTCACTCTCTCTTTTCGGCTCTTTCTCTCTCTCTCAGCCGACTCTCTCTCTCTCTCTCCGGCAGTTTCGACTCTGGAACACGAAAAAGGTATATAAATTGGGTGTTAGTGTTATTAAACTTCATATATCGATTATCGGATTTAAGTTCGTTAATTAACCGGTTTTATATATATTTGGTTATATACGTTAGAACGAGTTTGGTTTTAAATTGTTATTTAAATTATGGAATTGGTTTGTTAACATATTGTGTTTCGGTATTTGGATTTTTGGGTCGTCTCGTCAAGACCCGGGTTCGAGTCCCACGTTAAAACCGAGTTCGTGTTATCATTGTTACAAGTTGTATATTTAGTATAAAACCATAAAAATATATAAAACTTTTAGGTTTTAACGGTTATTATTATTATTGTTATTATTATCATTAACCAAAACAATTATTTTTACCATTATTTTCATAATAAATGGATTATTATTATTATTATTGTTATTAAAGTTGCTATTATTGCTAATAAGGATCATATTATTATTTATTAAAATCATATTTCTATCATTTATTTATTAACAATAATATTATTATATTTATGTTATGAATTCGTTTAGAAATCAAACCGACATCGAGTATGGTAGCATTACTTACTATCAATATTATTTATTATTATTATCATTTTTATCAACAACATTTTAATTAATATTAAGATATTTATTCTTTAACTATTACTATTGGTATTATTAATAATAATTATGGTTATTATTCTTACCGTCATTATCTTACATATATATATATATAACATATCTTTTTAGAATTATTATTCTCATTAATAATATTATTATAATCTTTATTATCTTTTCATTTTTATAAAACCGAACTCTTAAATTAAGCCTGTGTTGTTTCTATTTGGTATTGGTTTAGTTATTTAAAAGCCCAATAAAATAACATTATTTCATTTTAATTATCAATTTAGTATAAGTCCCTAATCATTAACAAATTAACCGGTAACCCGATTTACAACCGAACCTCATCGTCCAATGTTTCCAATATAGTTTCATTATGGTTTCAAGTTCATTAATATATATTACATTATTTATTTTAGCCAAGGTCTTTATCGTTTCAAGTCGGATCTGTTCGTTTACCGTTCGAGCTTCATTTATTTGTCTATTTATTTCTCGGTTCATCAATCGAGGTGAGTACATTTCATCCCCGTTTTCACTTTTATCTTTTGGGGGTAACATGCATACTTATTCAAAACAAGAATGATTTATTATACACGTTTCTCAAACCACAAACTTTAGGGTATATGATACCTGGAATACTTGTTCTTTTGTGTGTTATATGCCTCATATACTTTACGTGCGCGAGTGTTTATTTTTATGTCGTTGTTGAGCCTCATTAAGTATGATCATACGCTCCCCTAACTACTTAGCCTTGTGCTAGTAGAATAAGGCCTCATTATCCGAGTATGTCGGTTGTTACCGAGTAGAAAGGATCCTCATTTACATATGTTTTATATGCCACGATTGATGCTTTTATTTATAGTCTCATATACATTTGTGGATTTCGCTCATATTATATATACTCAAACTATGAAATTGCTCACCAACATACGTGTTGACAAAATATTATTTTATGCATTGTTACAGGTTTGACTTTTATCGACTTGAGGACTTGACGAAAAACGTTACTAAGACTATTAGGATATTAGTAAAACGAACAATATATTTGTTTACTTGTGTTCAATTTGTTGTATGACCAAGATGTGTTGTTTATTGATTTGTGAAGTAAATGAGTTGATTAAATATTGTCACTTTAATAGTGTCTTGTGTATTTGTCCAATCACGTTGCACCCCGGCATGTTCCGCCTTTGGTCGGGGTGTGACAAGTTAGGCCTAGTTACTTAATGAACAGATGGGCCAAATTTAACAAAGTCCACAGGATGCTAAGCCCATTATCTTAGGCTTAACAAATAATCCCAACTTAGAAAATAAATTAAAATGTTAATGGAAAATGTGTTAAGACAGTTAATGAAAATAAAATTTTTCCAATTCGTTTGAGAATTTGAAATGGTCCAACAAACCTTGGACTTAACTTTCCTCTCTTACCGACTCGGATTACTCCTTTCCATGGAGATACTTTCAGTAGCACTTTGTCTCCAACTTGAAATTCCAATGGTTTGCGTCGATGAGCCGCATAACTTTTCTGACGATCTCGTGCGGTCTTTAATCTCTCCTTGACTTGATTTATCTTATCCGTGCTCTCTTGTATAATTTCAGGACCTAATAATTGTTTTCTTCCTATTTCTGCCCAACATACTGGTGTTCTACACCTTCGTCCATAAAGGGATTCAAATGGGGCAACGTTAATGCTTGTATGATAACTGTTATTATAGGAGAACTCTATTAGTGGTAAATGGTCATCCCAATTTCCACCAAAATCTATTACACATGCTCTTAACATGTCTTCCAATGTTTGTATGGTTCTTTCACTTTGACCATCAGTTTGTGGATGGTATGCTGTGCTCAAGTTTAATTTTGTTCCCATAGCTACTTGGAAACTTTTCCAAAAATGAGAAGTAAAACGGCTATCCCGATCCGATACAATGGATAATGGAACTCCATGTAATGAGACAACTTTGTCTACATACAGCTTAGCTAATTGTTCCATTTTAAAAGTTTCCTTCATTGGTATAAAATGAGATGATTTTATTAATCTGTCCACAATCACCCAGATTGTGTCATTCCTTTTCGTGTGGTAGGTAATTTGGTAACAAAATCCATTGTTATTAATTCCCATTTCCATTCTAGCATTTCTAATTGTTGAAGTAATCGGGATGACTTCTGATGTTCTGCTTTAACTTGTGAACAAGTTAAGCATTTTGAAACATAACTGGTTATGTCCTTTTTCATTCCTATCCACCAATAGATTTTCTTCAAATCTTGATACATTTTATCTCTTCCAGGATGCATTGTGTATTTGGAGTTATGGGATTCTTCGAGAATCTTTTCTCTTAATCCTCCTATGATTGGTATCCAGATCCTGTTCCCCATTCGAAGAATTTCATCATTTCCTTTGACAAGTAGATCAATGGTACCATTTCTTTTCTCATCAGCAATATTGTTTTCTTCTATTGCTTGTTTCTGAGCATTCTTTACTTCATCAATTAAATTGATTTGAAGTTCTAACCCTAGAGCTCGCACTCTTTTAGGTTTCTCATGTTCTTTTCTGCTTAATGCATCGGCTACTATATTTGTCTTACCTTCACGGTATAGGATTTCACAATCATAATCGCTAAGAATTTCCATCCAGCGTCTTTGCCTCATGTTAAGCTCCTTTTGCCCAAAGATATATTTTAAACTTTTATGATCTGTGAATACGGTAAACTTACTACCATATAAATAGTGTCTCCAGATCTTTAGGGCAAAAATTATTTCTCCCAATTCTAAATCACGTGTTGTATAATTCTCTTCATGCTTTTTTAATTGTCTAGATGCGTAAGCAACGACTTTTTCACGTTGCATTAATACACATCCCAATCCTGATTTAGAAGCATCACAACAGACTGTACAATCTTCAGTTCCTTCTGGTAGTGCAAGTATTGGGGCATTTGTTAACTTTTACTTCAAAGTTATAAAAGCTTCTTCTTGCTTAGGTCCCCATTCAAACTTGACATTCTTACACGTTAACTTGGTTCACGGAACTGCTATTCGGGAAAAGTTTTGAATGAAGCGTATATAATATCCTGCTAATCCCAAGAAACTTCGAATTTCTGTAGGAGTTTTAGGAATTTCCCAATTAGTAATAGCTTCTATTTTAGCATGGTCCACGTGAATACCTTCATGGTTAATCAAGTGTCCTAGAAACTGTACTTCTTGTAACCAAAACTCACACTTTGAGAATTTAGCGTAAAGCTTCTCTTTCCTCAATAGTGTCAAAAGTGTATGAAGATGTTTAACATGGTCTTCACTGGTTTTGGAATAAATAAGTATATCATCTAAGAAAACGATTACAAATTTATCCAAATATGGTTTACATATTCGGTTCATCATATCCATAAATGCAGCTGGTACATTGGTTAAACCAAATGGCATGACTGTAAACTCATAATGACCATATCTTGTCCTAAAAGCTGTTTTAGGAACACCTTCTTCTTGCACTTTTAATTGATGATATTCTGAGCGTAAATCAATTTTAGAGAAATATCGAGCTCCTTGGAGTTGATCGAATAAATCATCAATTCTTGGTAAGGGATACCGATTCTTAATTGTGACCTTATTCAGTTCTCTATAATCGATACACATACGCATTGACCAATCTTTCTTTTTGACAAACAATACCGGTGCTCCCCAGGGTGATGAGCTAGGTCGTATGAAACCTTTTTCTAGCAATTCATCTAATTGCTTCTTTAATTCTAACATCTCTGTTGGCGCTAATCTATATGGTGCTTTAGCAACTGGCGCTACTCCTGGTATTATATGGATTCTAAATTCCACTTCACGATCAAGCGGTTGTTCGGTTAAATCTTCTGAAAAGACGTCAGAGTATTCCGATACTACCGGAATTTCCTTTAGCTCTTTTCCTTTGGCGCTAATGATTACAGAAATCATATATACTACGCCTTGTTTCCTTAGATAGCTTGCCGCTTTCGTTACTGATATAAACTTTCTAGGCTTGAGCATCTTATCTCCTTGAATTGTAATAATTTCTCCTGTTGGCGAGCGAATTTCAACAGAATTTGTATTACATAGGATTCGAGCATGATTGGCTGCTAGCCAGTCCATTCCTAATATAACATCGAATCCAGCCAGATTCATTGGGAGTAAATTTGCTTTAAACTGGTGGCCTAGTAAGTTTATGTTTTCTTCTTGGAGTACTTCATGAATATGAATGGAATTTCCATCTGCCGTCTCTACCGTGCAGACTTGATGGAGTTTGGTTAATGGTTGATTTAAGGCTTGGCAAAACTTCGTGTTTATAAAACTTTGGTTTGCTCCGGAATCAAAAAATACTTTAGCGTAAACGTTATTGATAAGGAACGTACCCGCAATGACGTCTGGAATCATTGTTGTTTCTTATGCAGTAAGCTGAAAGGCTCGTGCATTCTTCTTAGGTCCATCTGTGTTCTTTGCTTTATTGTCAGGCACCTTTATCAGATTTGGAAATTCTGGAAGGATGTGGCCAGGTTCTCCGCAGTTGTAGCAAACACGACTTTCCTACATTCTTCATCCGTATGTCCAGCCATTTTGCAATAATTGCAATACTTGGTTTTCTTAAAAGCGCATCTCCCTGAATGCCTTTTTCTGCAAGTTTTACAGAAAAGATGAGCATAGGATTGCCCTGTTCCTTTCTTCTGAAACTGTTGGGTAATCTTCTGGGCTAGATCTTTCTTTTTGTTTTCTTCCTGAGTTCGGACTAATCCGTCTGTCATGGTATTAGCTAGCTCAACTGTTTCTTCAATAGTCTGAGGTCTAGCTGACTTTACAAGATCGCGGATTTCACTTACTAATCGCCAAATATAACGAGAAATTAGTACTGATTCTGGCGAAGCTAAAGCCGGTACCATTCTTGCATATTCGAAGAATTTTGTCGTATACTCACGACACTTCACACTTCAGATGAGTTTCTTGATTATGAATTTCATGATTATGCTCGTTTCCGGGATTGTGCTCATTTACGTGACTATGCTCATTTTCGCGATTGTGTTCATTTTCGCGATTGTGCTCATTTTCACGATTGTGCTCATTCGACATCTGAATTACAATTAAGAAAGAAATTATTAATATCGTAATCAAATAAGGTAGCAAGAATTATTAACACCTAAACATAAAATAACACATAGGCACAAAATATGTCAAAATCGTCGATCTTTGCGACATTTACTCTTTTTTTATATATGCATCACTATATTTTACATCTAAACACTATATATATGCGTCAATACACACCTTTCTTACATACATACTCTTTTTTTATATCAAAGAAATTACGATAATGAACATATAAATATTATATATATATGGCTTTATATATAAGGCTCTCGGTCATAGTATTTCTAGAGTAGGGTCTCCCCAATATTCCTCAGTCTATTGGCGGTATCCACCAATTCATCCCCATAGTGACGGAGTTCTGTCGTCATTTCTGGCGTCATGGTGGGGTAGTTTGCGGTTTCAGCCTGGAATGGTGCATAAGGATTTGACATCATTGTTTGGTATTGCCAATCGTTTGTCCACCATTCTTCCATTTGAGCTTGACTGATGATGTCATCAGGGAGCATGGTATTATTTGGATCATGGGATGACATATTAGGGTTGCTGGAACTTCCTGCACCTATATCGTTGAATGCTGGTTGGAAGATTTCACATTCATCTAGGCATCTGCCTAGTCTTTCTTGCAGTGGTATTGTTGACATAGGTGGTGGTAAAATTGGTGGTGGTTCAATTGGTTGTGGCTGTTGTTGAGTTGGTTGTGGTTGAGTTAATTTTTCAGGTTGTGGTTGAGTTGGTTGTTCAGGTTGTGGTTGAGTTAGTTGTTTGACTGTGGTTTTTCCTTTCTTATTTCTTCTCAATCCTCGTTGCCAGTCTTTAAGCCTTCTTCTTCTTTTAGGCTTTGGTTTTTCTACAGGTTGGGCTTGAAAGATCATGGGTTCAGGTTGTTGTTGACTACATTCTCCTTCTTCTATATCCGTGGAGTTAACGGATATGTGTTCAAAAACATCAACTAGCTCACTCATGCTGTTAGTCAAAAGTTATAAAACAACGAACTCCAAACGAGAATAGTACTTATATTCACGTGTAGTTAAAATCTTATTTTTATGGTTAACACATAAGTTAATGCATTTATTTCCTAACATTAATTTTTAAGATTAGGTATTATTAAAATACCCATATTGCTTAAACTAGTGGCTCTGATACCACTTCAGCTGTCACACCCCCCGACCCCTATACCCCGGGAGGGGAGCCGTGATTATTGATTGGTGGTATCGGTGTTTATTAAATTATTTTGCAGCGGAAAATTTCATCAGAACCGTAGTTAAGAAAAACGATCAGAGTTATAAAAACACCATGATTATTATTATGATAAACCGGGAATTTAATCCCTTTTGATACAAACATATGTTTTATAGGGTTAAACCTGTTGGTACATGTGTGTCAGTAGTTCATAGTCTAGCATTTGTAATCGAGTCTGTAATGTAATTATGTTTTGTTTATGATTGTTTTGTAATACGCGAAGTTGTCAACAAGTTCGCTATGGTGAACTTGTTGAATCAGCGAAGTTATGGACAACTTCGCCAATGGCGAAGTTGTCGTGTATAAAACTGTTTCGCTGAAACAGTTTGAGTGTTGGTCGTTTAGGGTTTGTTTCAGTGTGTTTCATATTGGTGTTACGTGTTATTTTCTGTAATAGTGACCGTGAGTCACGTGTTCGGTTATCAATATAACGTGGTTGATTTATTGCTTGTGTGATTCTATCTCTACACTCGTAACTACCTGCGCAGGGATTCCGCACCTGCGTTGTTAGCGATATCCCGTGTACGATCCGTCCAGGAACCTACAATTGGTATCAGAGCGAATCGGCTCGATTGTGAGGTTCGGGATTTCACGCGGGTGTAGAAAACGTCTCGTTTGACCTATTCGCGGGACGTGTTTTTGTTGGGATTGAGTTTTGCTAGTGCTTGACAGTCATTTTCAAGCCTTTGCATTGATCGGGAGCTGCTGGATTGACGAAAACAGATCTGAACAAACTTCCCTGTTCATCGGGCGAAGTTACCGTTCATCGGGCGAAGTTAACATTCTTCAGGCGAAGTTTCCGTCGCTGGAATTAGGGTTTTTGGCGAAGATATAAGGATTAGCGAAGTTAACCACAACTTCGCTCACTTCATAAGTTCGCCTTAGCGAAGTTATCCGCAACTTCGCTTCATACCCAAGTTCGCTCAACTCATAAGTTCACCAGAGCTAAGCGAAGTTATTTTTAACTTCGCCAAATTCAAGCGAATTTAAGATCTCAGCGAAGTTCTCTTTTCAGCGAAGTTAACCTTCAAGCGAAGTTATTCTTAACTTCGCCTACTGAGCTGTTTTAATATTTTTTTGTTTTTTCCAGGTTTTTCAGGTTTTTGCAAGGATGTCGTCGATCAACATCTCCGATTTGGTCAAGATGGAAGTAGAAGCGGGGTCTGCCACTAAGGCCCCGAGGCTGATGAAAGGAACTGACTTCGTGGCATGGAAGGACAGATTCATCCAATACATCAAATACCAGGATGCCAAAATGTGGGTGTGCATCCAGGATGGATATATCCCTCCAACTGCGCAATACGAAGGTCGCGATGTGGTTAAGAAGTACAGCAAAATGGAGGACGAAGAGAAGAAAATGTACGAGGCCGAAAGCAAGGCCCATGCTGCGATAACAATGGCACTTCCTCAAGAGGTTCTCCATACGTTCCGAAAGTACACTTCTTCAAGAGAGCTTTGGGATGCTCTTGAAAATAGATTCGAGGGGAATGTGGGTATCCGTGCATCGAAGGTAAAACTTTTGAAGACCCAGTTCTCCGTCTTCAAATTTTTGAAGAACGAATCACTGGATGATATTATCACCAGATACTATCATCTAATGACAGAGCTCAGCAATTATTCAATTGCTTACCGAGAAGAAGAGATCGTTGAAAAGCTTCTCGATGCTCTCCCACCGAAGTGGGAAATGTACACCGTCCTTATGAGGGAAGACAGAGACTTTCCAACCTATGATCTAGAAACAACAGTAAACAAGCTCAGAACTTATGAGCTTAATATGGTTCGAAAGGAAACACCAACAGATCAGATACAAGACCCTGGTATTTATGGTGCTAAGGTTAACTCAGGCTCAAGTTCAAGGCCTGAATCTGCTGCTTTTTACTCAAAAGGGGAGTCAGGTCCTGACTCACCTCATGAAGGAAATGTTTCTGTTAACATGAATGGTGATGTATGTTTCGTTGCTGGAGGATCTAGTACTTCAAAGCCTCAAGCGTCCTCAAGTGGTTTTTCTGCACATGCCTCAAGCAATAATTATTCCAAGATGCCTATGAGTGTAAAATCTGCTGAAGAGCAGTTTGCAGTCTATGCATCATTTATTGCTTCCTATGAAAACTACATCCAGGGGAAGATTGTGGACCCTGCTGTTCTGGATGAGGACTACGACCAGATCGATGCTGATGATCTGGAGGAGATGGATTTGCAATGGCAAATGGCAATGATTGTGAGGCGTGTTAAACGGTTTATGCACAAAACTGGAAGAAAGTTTGTTGGTGGTAGGCCCGGGTTCGACAAGTCCAAGGTAAGGTGCTATAATTGTCAACAGTACGGGCACTTTGCCAAGGAATGCAGAAATGAGAGGGTTGAACGAGGACAAGGTCGACCTACACAACACTCAGGAGTTAACAGAGAGATAAATGCCATGTTGACCAGAGAGGCAGGAGAGTACAACTGGAATCAACGCTCAAGTGGTTCTGGTGAGCAAGCAAACATGGCTGAGTCTGAAGCTGAAGAATGTGAGAAGGTTGAAGAAATTGAGAAAGCAAATGAAGAAGAAACCGCTTTCATGGCAAATGACAAAGATAATCGCTCCGAGGTAAGTCCTAAAACTATTTGTACTAGTTGTGAGAATTTGTCTGAGCAACTTAAAACGATAACTGATCAGTATGTCCATTTAGATGCTGACTTTAAAACTATTAAAGAAGATCACCATTTTACGAAAGCAAGAGAAACGAGTTATAAAATTAAAATAAAAGCATGTGAAAAAGACGTTCAAAGCTTAAAAATTAAACTTGCTGAGAAAATTGAAATAATTGATCTTAGTTATGAAGTTTTGGAGGAAAAAACTAAAGTGATTGCTGATCGGGATAAACAGATTGCTGACCACCAGGTAAAGGTGGTGGAACTGAACCGCAAACTTGAGCAGTTCAGGAATTCCTCGGCCATCCTTGATCACCTCGTGAGTGATCCAGGTACCTCTGCAAAGAGGGGAGGAATCGGATATCACGAAGTTCCACCACCCTTTAACCACAATTATACATATAATCCGAGTGTTCAGAAATCTGTTGATTTCGAGGTTAATCAGACAACTCCAATTAAGATTTCAAGGGTAGAATCAAGTGTTAGCTGTGGCGAAACGAGTTCGTCTGTTTCTAGTGTAAATATTTCTGTTTCAAGTCCAGTCTCATCGGATTCGGATAAGTTGTCCGAATCTGATCAGACAAAAGAGAAGGTAGGGTTACCCACCGATGGAGATAAAAATAAAGTTTCTAAAAAGAGTTCTCCACTCAATCCGTACGTCCCACCTTATGTGAGACAAACGGATGGTAACACTGCCTCTACATCCAAGCCAACATTTGACAAGAAAATTGAGAGACGATGTTGCTTTAGATGTAACAAATTAGGGCATTTAGTTGCAGACTGCCCTCTGAAGCCTAGATTCAGAGGTGTGAGGCCAAACAAAACTGCGGATGAGCGTAATTTTGTTACTGCTAAAAATGGAAACTTTTCAAAGAACAAAAATGTAACTAATTCAAGTTTTCATAAATACAAACCTCATTTTTTCAACCAAACCACAAGATATAATACTTTCAACTCTCAAAAGTTTGGAAGACATTACGCCCAATCTGCAAGGAGATACCCTAACAGGGCTTACAGAACTTATCCTGATGCTAACTTGAGAAAGCCAGGGTACGGGACGTATCGATCCAAGACCAATTGGTCTTGGGTCCCAAGATTCTAACTCTTTGTTTTATTGTGCAGGAACAGTTGAACAGGGCTGCCAACAATCTTTGGATTGTAGATAGCGGCTGTTCCCGGCACATGACTGGCAACAAACACTTGTTGCAAGATTTGAAACCTGTTCAGGGAGCTAGAGTTAGTTTTGCTGGTGATAGCGGAGGAAGGATAACTGGTAGAGGAACTGTGTCAAATGGGAAAATGACACTTGAAAATGTAAACTTTGTGGAGGAATTAAAGCACAATCTGCTGAGTGTGTCGCAGATTTGTGATAAAGAATACACTGTCCATTTCACTAAGAATGAAGCGATTGTATTGAAGCCTGGTTTTCATATACCTGAAGAATGGATAGTAATGAAAGCTCCACGTGAAACGAATACATACGTGATGGATATGAGGTCTACTGAAATGGCCACCGGAGAATCCTGTTTAATGACAAAGGCAAGCGAATCAGAATCAGAATTATGGCACAGGAGAATGGGACATATTCATCTTCGTAAGATGAACTTCATTGTCAAAAATGGGCTTGTGATGGGCGTTCCCTTAAAGAGTTTCAACTTTGAAGATAAATGCATAGCGTGCAAGAAGGGAAAACAACACAAGAAAAGCCATCTCATCAAGACGATCAACTCAATTGCTGGTACTCTAGAACTACTTCATATGGATCTCTTCGGTCCAGTGAATGTACAAAGTCTAGGCGGTACTTCTTACTGCTTGGTGATAACTGATGATTACTCGCGATACTCGTGGGTATATTTTCTGAAAACGAAAGACGAGACGACTCAGATGGTGAAGAATCTAATTACAAAAGTCGAGAACGTCATGAGTAAATCAGTTAAATTTATCAGAAGCGACAATGGGACAGAGTTCAAGAACTTTGAGATGGAAATCTTTTGTCTTCAGAAGGGTATTGAGCATCAATACAGCGCTCCGTATACTCCACAACAGAACGGAGTAGCTGAAAGGAAGAACCGAACGTTGATTGAAGGAGCCAGAACTATGCTGGCAGACTCAAAGCTTCCTGTGATGTTCTGGGCTGAAGCAGTTGCTACAGCCTGCTATGTTCTGAATCGGGTGTTAACCGTTAAGAGACTTGGAAAAACTTGTTACGAGCTTATGCACGGAAGGAAGCCCAACTTGTGCGGTCTTGAACCTTTTGGGTCTCCTTGTTCGATTTTGAAGACTAATTCGAAATTTGGTGAAGTAGCTGATGAGGGAATCCTAGTCGGTTATGTTGTTGGGACTCCCAACAGACGGGTCTTCAATACGACAACTTGCAAGGTGGAAGTGGTTTGTAACACCGACATTACTAGTTACCAACCGCCAAAACCAAGCAATGGACCTGCTGAGCTGTTTGACTATGTTAAACTTTTTAAGTCGTTTAACGTACCTACTTTGGAAATTTCTGAAGAAGACGAAAGAGCAGTGACGAAGATGATATTTGATGAGGAAGAGGAGGTAGTGCAACATCAGATGACAGAAAAATCTCAGCCTTCCACATCAAACCCTATCGATACCCCTGCGGCCTCAACTGAAGATGAGTTTATTAATCCTTTTCACTCTCAGCCTGAAACTACCATAGATGAGATCTCTTCAAACTTGGAAGACAATTTGCATGTCGGTGCTGTTCCGACCACGAGAATTCACAAAGATCACCCATTGGAGAATGTTATAGGTGATGTGTCCTCTAGTGTACAAACCAGAAGTAGCTTGAATGAGCACACCTGTGTTTATACAAGCATTAAAGATACAGGTATCATGAACGAATGTTTGTACTCTTGCTTCATAAGCCAAGTTGAACCGAAGAATTATCAAATGGCTTTAAAGGACAGCTCGTGGGTCGAAGCCATGCAAGAAGAGTTGGCTCAGTTCGAAAAAATGGAAGTTTGGACTTTGGTTGAAAAACCAAAGAATGTGCATGCTATAGGCACGAAATGGGTGTTCAAGTGCAAGAGAGATGAAAAGGGGATTATCGTGAGAAATAAGGCGAGGCTGGTTGTTAAAGGTTTTAATCAGCAAGAGGGTATTGACTACAATGAGGTTTTCGCTCCTGTTGCCCGGTTAGAAGCGATTAGATTGTTTTTGGCGTTTGCTGCATCTAAAAAGATGAAGGTGTTTCAGTTGGATGTGAAGAGCGCGTTTCTTAACGGGAAAGTTGATGAGGTTGTGTTTGTTGAGGAACCTCCGGGTTTTCCTGACCCAGACTTTCCGGATCACGTATACAGGTTGAGCAAGGCGTTATATGGGTTACATCAGGCACCTCGTGCCTGGTATTCAACGTTATCAGACTACTTGCTGGAAAATGGTTTTGCAAGGGGATTGATCGACAGTACACTGTTTGTGAAGAGAGAAGGATGTGACTTCTTACTGGTTCAAGTCTACGTGGATGATATCATTTTTGCTGCATCAAGAGTATCCATGTGTCAGGATTTTGAGGCTGTCATGAAGAAACGATTCGAGATGAGTGCTATGGGTGAACTAACCTTCTTTCTAGGATTGCAGGTTGATCAGAAGAAGGATGGGATGTTCATTCATCAAACAAAGTATGTTCATGATGTGCTGCAGAGATTCAAGATGGAGGACAGTTCTCCATATGACACCCCAATCTGCGTTAATCACAAATTGGGCGCTGAATCAGATGGTGACGCAGATGTGGACCCTACTCTGTATCGGGCGATAATAGGTTCATTAATGTATTTAACTGCTTCTAGGCCCGATATAATGTTTTCTGTTTGTCTTTGTGCTCGTTTTCAGGCAAACCCAAAGGAATCTCACATGAAAGGTGTGAAGAGGATTTTGCGGTATCTTAAGGGCAAGCCGAAACTAGGGTTGTGGTACCCAAAGGGAGGAGACGTTGAACTGGTGGCATATACAGATTCTGATTATGGTGGATGTAATCAGAGTCGGAAGTCAACAACAGGAGGCTGTCAGTTTCTTGGAGGAAGATTAGTTTCCTGGCAGTGCAAGAAACAGACATCAGTTGCAATTTCAACATGCGAAGCTGAATACATGGCAGCATCCCACTGCGGCTCTCAGGTTTTGTGGATTCAGCAACAATTGCGCGACTATGATATGGCTGCTGTTGGAGGTGCTGGTGGTGATGATGGTGATGAGCAACGACAATTCTTTCCAGCCCATAACCAATATATCACTTTGGATCCAGACGCACGAGGCGTTGAAGACTATAGGGAGATTATCACATTTCTCCAACGATCACGAGTTTTTCACGCGATCACTAATACACTACCCATATCTCTGCCTAACATTGAAGATTTCTGGCAGACGGTGTATTATGATTGCAGACCTGAGCCTCCAGTGATGCGAGCAACTGTCAATGGTCAAGACATACAGTTTTCCTCGGAAGACATACGGTTGGCTCTGCAGTTCGGTGATGAAACGAGAGACGACCCAACGGAGTTCGTAGCTCCTTTCCGTGACGGAGCTTACTTGAGGATGGGTTATTCGGGTCCGCTGGGGGACTCGCAGAGGAGGAAAGGCTTTCTGCTGGATCAATGGCGCTTTCTGATGCATGTGTTAATAGTATGCATGTCCGGCAGAAAGGCAGGAACAGACGGGATGGGTGCGACGATGCAATCGGCCATGATTGCGCTGACTTACAACCGCAGATATTCTTTTAGTCAGCTAATCTTTTACGAGATTGATCGTCAGAGACGGGCGACGGCGCGCGAGCGTTTTATTATGTATCCTCGGTTTCTACAAATGATTATTAATCATGTCGCTCCGTCTATACCGCAAAGACGCTCTATCAGATACGTTGAGTGCGTAACAAAACGTATCTTTGCTCAGTGCAGGACGTCGAGCACTCGTAGCAACCCTGAGCGGCGTCCCAGGCATACTCCACTTTTCGGGTATCTCATCAACCCGGAGTATGTTCCTGCAGGAGGGGACGAGTTCAGGGATCCGCAACCACATCAGGCGGCAGCACCTCATGCTGTATCAGCTGCGCCTGTTGTATCTTCTGCTGCTGTGACAGCTACTATATCTCAGGCTGTGTCCACTGCTGAACACGTTGATCTAGATGCTGCTTTTAGTGGACATGGTTTGTTTGATATGGATGTCTCGGGTCCTCAGTTGGTTGATGTTACTAGAAGAGCTACTTCGGTAGCTGACTCCGATTTAGACGAAACGTTTGCTGAGGCGAGACGGCTCATGGTATCTCGGGAAAGAATTACGGGAAAGAGGCCGAGAACTGTGGAGGAGGATGAGGATGAAGTGGATGAAGAGGAAGCAGTACAGATTGTGCTCAGACGTTCACGTAGAGAACGGACAGGTAGGGGTTCGGGAGCGGGAGAATCTTCAAGACTAGTACGTTTTGCTCCGCCTGCCTTGTCCGGTATGTCTCTTATTCCTTCATCAGAACGGGTTACTACTACTGCTGTCGAGGCGTCGGCACCGGCAGTTATGTCTCTACCACCCCAACCGTTTAATCCACCGGTGGTAGTTGCACGATTCGTTGATTCTACAATTACAACAACTGCAGGATTACCAAGTGTACCACATGCGGTCACTTCAGCTACTGATGTTCCACCAACTCCATTGCCTACTTCAGATACCGAGAGGATTCTTTCACTAGAGCGGATTGTTACTGAACAGTCAAAGACTATTGACCGCCTAGTGGAATCCAATCGACTACAAGCTGCCCTCCTGGTTGAACATGGAAGAATAATAGATGCCTTCAAGGATTACTTGGCATCTCAGGGGGAGAATACTTGTAGGGGCGATGAGTTGAGAACGAAAAGACGAGAAGATCATGACGATGATCCCAATGCACCTTCCGGTGCAGGTGATGAGCTGCCAAGAACCTCTCAGGCTCTTGGGGCTTCCACAACTGAGGGGGAGTCTACAAATGCAGCTGGTGATGAGGTTGTAGTTGTGGATGACGACGCTGATGTTGAAGACGTTATCGATGCTTTGAAGGAGTTGGATGAGGAGGAGGACGATGAGTTGATGGATGATGACGACGTGTTGCCTATGGATGAGATTGAGAGGATTGGAGAACAGATTAATGTGGAAGATGTATTAGAAGAAGGTGAGATTGTGGATGATTCAGTGGAACATGAGATTCCAGCTGTTGAGAGATCAGAATTGGGGGATGAGAGCGTGATAGAAGATACAGTATGGGAGGAGCAGCCGAACTGGAAAGAAGGCTGTGCTCAGTGGTTTGTTAAAACCAAGAAGCGTGCAGTGCCAACGATGTTCAGAAAGACTTATAATATAAAGGGCTATGCAGAGTCAAAGAAGGGAATCATATGCTGGTTGTACGACAAAGAGCTGAAACTATTTGTGATCAAACGGTACGACGGCATTCAGTACTTTAAGAGATTGTTGAGATCTCTGAATTCCTTACCAGAATGTGAGGTGAAAGATTTAGCGAGATTGGGGCTGATCAATAGAAGCAATGATGATATGGCAAGAATCATTGAGAAGATCGTATGGAAAGAAGCCATTAAAGACAAAAAGTTTGAACTGCTAAAGCCTCAAAAAGGAAAGTTGATAGAAGACAAAGATCGTGGAATGAGGGCTGACGGCAAACCATGGATGGTTATGAAGTATAAACCAGTCCGTCATTTGAAAGAAGTACCGATGAAAGTTATGCCCAAGAACGTCCTAAAAGATTTAAAATGGTGGTACGTGGATTGTGAGACAGCTGAGGCGGTAATGGAAGATGAGGATGAACAAGAAGTACTTCGGGTGTACGACCCGATGCATCTTGTTAATCTGTCGCAGGCTGATTTGAAAGTGCTCAACGAGAAGAAGATCTTCTACATTCCTGCTGGGAAGGATCAAGCTAGGAAATATCAAGGGGTAGTGTCGGTATGTGTGAGAGAAGGGGCGCACGCGTAGAGGTGAAGATTACAAGACTCAAGATTTGAAGATCAAGATATGAAGCTACTGCCAAGGGGGAGTCTGTTGGTACATGTGTGTCAGTAGTTCATAGTCTAGCATTTGTAATCGAGTCTGTAATGTAATTATGTTTTGTTTATGATTGTTTTGTAATACGCGAAGTTGTCAACAAGTTCGCTATGGCGAACTTGTTGAATCAGCGAAGTTATGGACAACTTCGCCAATGGCGAAGTTGTCGTGTATAAAACTGTTTCGCTGAAACAGTTTGAGTGTTGGTCGTTTAGGGTTTGTTTCAGTGTGTTTCATATTGGTGTTACGTGTTATTTTCTGTAATAGTGACCGTGAGTCACGTGTTCGGTTATCAATATAACGTGGTTGATTTATTGCTTGTGTGATTCTATCTCTACACTCGTAACTACCTGCGCAGGGATTCCGCACCTGCGTTGTTAGCGATATCCCGTGTACGATCCGTCCAGGAACCTACAAAACCCTAATTCACAAAACACGTTTCTTTATTCTGGTGACAAGCCACTTATTTAAGCTGGAAGCACGCAGGCATCATTCCTTTGTCTCTAACAAGTCACCTGAAACATGTTTAAAATATTTGATCAGCAGGAAATACTGGTGAGTACATTCATTTGTAAATGACACATTTTACAATTACAGCATTAAGATGTTTTTACACCTGCCTGCTTACAAATTACCGAAAGGTACTTGTCACTCGACCGTATCTATGACTGTGGTCATATTACTTATTGGCTAACAATTGTCCAATAAGTAACGTGTAATAGCCAAGTAAGGAAGCCTTGTATACAAAACCCCACAATACCAGTAGTAACCATCCCGTAAGTCTACAGAGACTTAATCACTGTAATGTATTTAAAATACTTTATAAATACATTTGAAAATATTTAGACAATCTATTATGGGTTTTGTAGGTTTTTAAATCACCATGACAGTGTCGGAAAAATAGTTGTCTCACGCAAATGTGAGTGGTACAAAAACTCGAATGTCTCACCTTCCAAGTTTATAATTAAAGAACACCTCCTGGTATTAAGCACCTAGGATAAACACAATGTAGTATAACTAGATTAGTATAAAACCAATAATCATAACGATAATCACGAGAGCAGAAACTTTACACGATGGCACAATGTCATACCTTAACAGGCAGAGCTTTTGGATTCGTGCATATTTCTTTCGATCGGATAGGGTATCGCTACGATAACTTGGGTATTATACTTATAATATACTTATATGTGTGTGTATTCAGATAGAAAGAAAGTTTTGAGCGAATTCTGAATGTCCAATTCCCTTTCTATTTATAGCAAGTTTCGGATCCCATCGCGATACGCGATGGCCGCGTAACCTCCACGTCGCGGTACGCGATGGAAGGATTTTTATTTTATTTTCGAAGTGCAAAGTGCGCCATCAAAGCGCCACATTGCGCCCATCGCACTTCGCTCGAGCCCGTGCGCGTTCGGGTGCTTCGCATCCTCCGCTAGGACCACTGGGTGTAATATGTCTTATAATAACATTAACATAGAAATTTCATTTCTTATAAAGAGCTCACTAGTTTGTTAATCTAGCGATGTGGGACAAGAGTTTACAAACATATTTATACTATGGTGGTTCCTTCTCCATTTCTTTCCTTCACCAATGTGGGTTGAAATTTCCTTCACTTATCTCTTTATTTTCATTTTATGGTTTGTTATATTTTGTGTGAGTGAGAAGAGTGTATTTGGGGTATATATATATATAGAGAGAGAGAGAGAAAGAGAGTTCCATCACTCAAACCCAATAAACGCGTGATGGCCATCACGCAACCATACCCCATCACGCTTGACAAAGGACCGCCGATGGTGTTGGGAGGCATATCACGCGTGATGGGAGGCATATCACGCAGTGTCCCGCCCCCTCTTAACAAAAAATGATAACACTGTTGTACTTGTATGAAAGTAACAAGAATAACGTTATATCTTATTCGGTTACATTCATAAGTAGTTCGTATTTGTGATCGTACGCTAACACAACACGCTCGAATTTAATTAGTTCGCACGAGCTTAGGATTGCCAGTCAAACAAACGAACCACTTGTTATCTCCAATGACAGGATCAACAAGCCTTCTCTTCAACCCCTCCCTCATCGACTTCTCACAACCGCCATCATTTGGTGTCGAGGCGGTCTTGAATGGCGGCAATGGTGTTTCCGGACTCGCCATATCAGCTTCCACAATGTGGTTCACCATTTCCAACACTTGGCTCATTCTCGGCCTCATTCTTGGTTGTTTAAGCAGGCACTTGTTAGCAACCGCGGCTAGCTTTTGTGCAGACTTTAGAGAATAGTTTCCCTCAAGCCGAGGGTCTAAAATCTGTTGAAATTTTCTTAAGTCGCTAGAGATGTGCGGTCTAACCCAGTCCAATAACTTTTGCTCGTGTTTGGGCCGGTTGGGATCCAATGGCTTCCTGCCCGTTATAAGTTCGAATAAGAACACTCCATAACTCCAAACATCGCTCTTGTATGTGAGGCGTCCGGTTTGGATGTATTCTGGAGCTGCATATCCAACTGTTCCAACCACCTGTGTGGATCAAGAAATATATAAAAAATATTATGAGAATATCGAAGTGTAAGGGTATAATCGTCATTTAAAAAAAATTAACCAGTCGAGTAACGTACTGCTGTTGAGACATGGCTTAGCCCGTCTGACGGGCCAAGCCTAGCCAACCCAAAATCTGAAAGCTTCGCGTTCCAGTTCTCGTCTAACAGAATGTTTGAAGATTTGAAATCTCTAAAGATTATCTGATCATCATAACACAATGTTTTAACTTTTAACCAATAAATCCTATAATTAAAAAGTCAAAGTAGTTTGACTTTTTTCATAAGGGTACCTGAAATTCCATTTCTTCATGGAGGTAAGCTAAACCTCGAGCTGCATCTTGTGCGATTCTCAGCCGTGTTGACCAAGGAATAGGTGTTCGAACCCTGCTAGACAAATGATCTTGCACACTCCGGTTTGGCATATATTCATACACGAGAAGACGTTGAATCCCTCGTTCATCATCTTCAGCACAATATCCCACCAGTTTGACCAGGTTCGGGTGGTCAACGAACCCGAGAACATTCACTTCTGTAATCCATTCCTTGTGGCCCTAAGATTCATTAATAAATGGCAACAAAATGATCACATGTGACAGAAAAACAACATAGTCTGACACAAACATACATATAGTTTAAGGTTGTTAACTAACTAACTAGCTAACCTGCAGCCCTCTTTTGCCAAGTTGTTTAATAGCTACATCAATCTTTTTACTTGAACCATCTGCGGTTCTAAGAACCGCACGATACACGCATCCAAAACCACCTTCCCCAATCACGAGGGCGCAGCTAAAGTTTCTTGTGGCTGATTTCAGCTCAGCAAAGGTGAACTCTCTTAAATTATTATTATTACTGTTACTATTACGACTCCGTCTTTGACTTAAACTTGCGAAAGAAGTCCTGGCAGAGGACTCGGTGCTAACATCCGAGTTGTCATGTGAAGTAAACTCAGTGCTCGATTTCTTTTGATCGTCTTGACCGTTGGATATGCAAGGAGAAGAATGGGCCGGGGTTGACTTTGCGGTCCTCGTGTCATTGTTCCTGTCTCCATGGGAGGATGAAGAGAAGGAGAAACATCTCATGGCCTTCATTGCCTGAAAAATAACCATTGGTTTAGCATGATTCAATAGCCATAAATATTAAATTTAATAAGAATCATATATGTGATCATAGATGGCAGTTTAGGCACATTACTTATGTTAATAGTTTGTTCTGGTTATCATTTATTTACAATATATATTATGATTTTTCTTAATCATAAAACACAACAATAACTCAGTAGAGCACATGTTTAATATCCTCTTCATATTTGACTTTTGAATGTTCATGGCTTCCATCTCACAGAGGCTTTTAGTTGTCAATGAATCATGCCAATAAAAGTATGAATATTTTATATATAAACAATCTAACAAGGAAAAACAATTTGATTATATTTATACTATTTTATTTAACATATAATTTAGCTTTTCTTTAACAACTCATAATATTTATTTTTCAAAATCTAAATACACGCGGTTTTCTTTATTTATTTTGGTCTATATCTAGTAATCTAGATATAAGTATTTTTGAAATCCGAATTAGATCCAAATTAACATATCTACAAGACCAACAAATAGTACAATTCAATCTTCAACAAAACTTACATTAGAATATAAACAAATAGATAAATAAATATACAAAATCGTATACTTGAATATTTAAGAAATTAAAATTATAAGTTATCAAAGAAAAACTAAATTATATATTGAATAAAATATTAAGAAAAAAAGTACGTGATTATTTATCTGTTTAGTTTGCACTCCCTCAAAGCAAATTCGGTGAATTCACTTTTTTGAGCCGGTGAATTGCCTACTATCTTCTCTTTTTTTTTCTAACTAAAACCTGGATCATTTTGCTGGAAAGTTATACATCTTGATCACTAGACAAAGCTGGTGGTTATTGAATTACCATCGCAAATAGTTTTGAAAATCACCTATAATTGCTTTATTTTTGGGCTTCCAAAACAACCTACTAACTAAATAAATCTTTTATTTTAAATACCATATATATATAATATTTGTTAATCATAAATTATTAAAATATCAACAATAACATACTAGAGCACATGTTGAGTATTCTCTTTATATTGGCTTTTGAAAGTATCATGGCTTCCATCTTACGAGGCTTGGTTGTCAATGAGTCATGCCATTAAAAGCATGAGCTTTATATCTTTTAATATATGCTTGACTCTATACATATGACACTTTATAAATCAAAAACTAAAAAAGCAATAATAACTTGAAAGAAGTTCACATTAAATATATATGAAGAATGAATCGATAATGAAATCAAAACTTAAGTCACAGCAAATATGTTGTAAGATCAAGAAAAGCTAATTAAAACAAAGAGCCCACATGTTGTAGACAGCAAAATTAACATTGAACTAAGTGTTTGATTAATTCATAATAATTAAGAAAAGAATTAAAGATTAAGAAAAGGATGAAATACCATATGATGATCAATAATGTGAGTCGAAGATTGGTACGAAATCGAAGTACTAGAAAGCTACAAGCACGCGCATATTGAAGTGGATCCGAACGAAAAGCTGAATAAAATGAGAGAGTTATTAATAAGAAGATGAGATGAATATGAATATGAATTTGAAGGGAGTTGTATAAAAATGGAAACGTGACAGCTAGAACTTAGCTCACCAAACTTATGTCCTGTTGCCTAGCTAATGTAAGTTACAATTTACAAAAATGATGGAGGAGTGTATATATGGTGATGAGGCTAAGTGGGGAAGGAAGGAGAGAAAGTCTTTGAAAGGGAGATTAAAATTGAA
This sequence comes from Bidens hawaiensis, assembly GCF_021521415.1. Taxonomy (NCBI): domain Eukaryota; kingdom Viridiplantae; phylum Streptophyta; class Magnoliopsida; order Asterales; family Asteraceae; genus Bidens; species Bidens hawaiensis. Next base: position 1,173,140 of record NW_027491256.1, read on the forward strand.
CACAATGTGACAAATGTTAGGGGTGTTTGGTGGCTTCTTATTAATTTTTGTTTGATTTGTTTAATATAAGTAATCATCAAAATAACAAAGACAAACAGGTCCTTTTCAAGTACGGATGTAGATAGATCGGAGTACGAATTACAAGTGGGATTGGGATGATATAGTACTAGACTACTAGTTGAATAGATTTTCTTGAACGACACTAGGTGAATACCGAATAGAATAGATGATGCTCGAATTTATTAATTACATTTGTTTTACTCGAAACCAAATATAATGAATAACATGTTAAAATTAGTGAAATTATAGAATTTGTAGAAATTTATTTGACTAATTGATGTGTTAGATCGCTCTTTTCTGATGTGAGCATAAGATCAGGTTTTGGATAACGGCAGTGTTAATAGATATTCTTTAATCACATAACATCCTAAAATGGACATACCCGCTGCCCGTGAACCCGATGGATAATGAGTAACGAGTAGGTTGTTCACGAGCTGAGTCAAGCTCTAGCTCAGCTCAAATATTAAATCAAGTTAAAATCTGGACCACTTAAGCTCCACTGGGTGGGTTTAAAATAACATTACCTCATCTCGTTTTAGATCGGTTAGATTTTTAGAATTTAGAATAAAGAAAAGTTTTTTTATAATGAGTTGGGCTATAAAAATATATAGAATTGTAGTTAATATAAGTGATCCAACCTTAGTTCGGCTTATTTCAAGCAAACTTTAACCCACAAACTGTTTGGAGAGTTCTAGTAACATGTATTGGATGGGAAATGATACTAAGGCTTTCGGGTGTGGTTGCACGAAATAATCAGGTATGGACATGGAGTGAGACATGGTTTTATAATCACGTATGAATTTGAGACTACCGACACTCAATATTATATCTAATCTAATACAGTAATGCTCATTTTCAGTTATGTTTTACATGTTTAGTTGTTTATCTTGTATCTAAGTTATTCACTTAAAATAGGTGTAATATATACAACTTTTAAGTGTTACACGTATTTAGAATATGAGTCACTACTCACTGTTACATCATATCCCTTGTTTCCCACGTGATGGGCCTGAGACGGTCTAACGTGGATCGATTTGCGTGTCCAAAACAACACGTTTTGAAACAATCATATCCCTTGTTTAGTAGCACTATTAAATAACTTAGTAACTTGTTTGTAACATATGGAGATACAATTTAGCATAATTAAAACTAATTAATTCCACATCAACAACCAATTTTCGATTGCATATAATCAATATTTTTTAATATATTCATTAAATAATTACACTTGTAGGAGACTTTATGCACGTACTTGTCCTTTGATGGGTACCTCATGTTGAAATTTAGCCCCCAACAAGCAACGCGTCTAAACATGTAGCACCCACGTTTGGGTTTTTTTAATGATTGATCATGGGGCCATCAACCATAAAGATTCTTGGTTAACTTGAACCCTTATCTATATTCCAAGTGTCTACTGTTGTAACATGTAAACAAATATAGTCAAGCCTAAGTACCTATATTGTTGACTTCACATATATTTGATGGTGTGACATATCGAGTTTAGGAGTTTGGCTCTTTTTTCAAATTACTTGTGTGTTGTGATATGATTCGAGTTATTGTCTTAAATCAATAATCTACTTGATTTATGACGGTTGGTTAGAGGTGCACAAATCGGTTTTTTTGAAAAAACCGGTTCGGTTATTAACCGGACCGGTTTTTTTTGGTCCGGAAAAAAACCGGTTCGGTTAATAACCGGACCGGTTATTAACCGGTTTTTGTTTCTGAAAACCCTAACCGGTCTAACCGGTTAGGACCGGTTTAGAAACCGGTTAATAAACCGGTTTTTTTATTAACCGGTTTTTTAATAACCGGTTAACCGGTTTTTTTTTTTTTTTTTTTTTTTTTTTTTTTGGGTTTAGGGTTTGGGGTTTAGGGTTTAGTTTAGGGTTTAGGGTTTAGGGTTTCGTTGTTAGGATTCTTTGCTTGGAAGATTAAAAACACATAACTTTCATTTATAGCTTTTACATTAAAAATACAAACATTAAATCGTTATCGCATATTCGTAACTCAAAAATACAAACATTAAAGAATGCTTAGACACGATTACATTAACAACTTGCTGTTTCTTACTCATTATTTGCCTCCATGTTTGCTGTTTCTTTAACTAATTTTCTTCGCTACCCGATCCCGAGCTATTCCTTAGGTAATCGTCGTACGCGGCTTCTTCATCGGTCATTGGTTGAGTGTGTCCTTGATTGACCTCGTCTTCATACAAGGCCGCCTCATAGTCCATTTCCCCCTCGAGTGAGCGTTGACGTTGTGCCCTATCTAAAGAGTCCAAGTAATCCTTGTAGCAAATCGACATCTCTACAGCTGGTGGAGTGAGTCGAGTCCTCCTAATCGATATAACCCTGCCAGAAACAGAAAAAGCAGACTCCGAAGCTACCGTGGAAGCTTGGACCGTTAGTAAATCTTTGGCCATGGCGGCGAGGATCGGAAACTCATCCTCCTTACCTCTCCACCAAGCCAGCAAATCAAGACTTCTAAATTCATCCGGAGTCATGTGTTTCACAAAGTTGGTACCACCATACCTTCCAAGTTCACTGCTTGGGGTGTTTACCTTTTGACGTTTACCGGCGTCTTCCCAAATCATGTAGTACATCCCCATTTCAAGGTCGGTTTGGGATTGGGATTGGGATTGGGCAACAGCTCTTAACGAGTCATGAATTTGGGAAGATGACCCGTATTTTGTAAGGTAAACATCATACATGTTTGCCAAGGTGGTGTTGAAAGCATTCTTTAAAGTTTGGTTATAATAGGGGTTTTGATCATCGTTTAACTCTAGCTCATCACAAATTTTTTCTATTAAAGCTTCAACACCACCAACATTGATGCAAGGGTTTAACGCAGCAGCACAGGTCAAAACAGCGGGTAGTTCTTGAAAATATTTTCTAAATTTTTCTTTCATTTTTACACCCATATCAAAATAAGGTGCACCCCTACAATGAATTTCACTCAACTTTGTGCACATGACAGCAATTTTTGGTAAAGCAATGGGGCTTGTTGGATAGTAAACCCCGGATAAACTAGTTGTGCAAGATTTAAAAATTTGAAGGACCTCCGTAACGATCTCAATCAATAACCAGTTTCTAGGATCGTACGGTGCACATTTACCCCTATTTAACAAAATTTGATGAAACGCAATTAATGATTCTTTTTGTTGGATGGCTTTCTCAAACATTTCATAAGTCGAGTTCCATCTTGTTGGACAATCCCAATTTGGCCCCAACCATTGACAATTAGCTTCTACACAAAATTTTTTGTATCTTGAAAATGTTGTATTGTTGCTAAAAACATCTCGTAACATTCTTTTAAAATTGTTTCTTTGCGTTTCGATCACGTTTAACCCATCTTGCACGGCCAAGTTGATAATATGTGCAATGCATCGGCTATGAAAAAACGCTCCATCACAAATAGGTTTATACTTTAATTTTAAATGGCCAACCGCGGCCGTATTATTGGATGCGTTATCAAACGAAATTGAAAAGATTTTATCTTCAATCTTGTATTGTCGAATGACTTTATCCAAGAGTTTAAAAATATTTCTACCCGTGTGCGGGTAATCAAACAATTGAAACGCAACGGTTCGTTTCATCATTTGCCACGACTCGGGGTCAACTCAATGAGCCGTCACACAAATGTATGAGTCGGGCGAACCATTAGGTACCGACCACACATCCGTTGTTAAGTTTACACCAGTTTGTAAGTTTGAAAAGTATGAAATTAGTTCGGATTTAGCGTTTTTCCATGATTTAAGACAGTCTCTTCTAAGGGTCGAACGACTTACGTGTTGGTAGCGTGGTTGAACATACTTTTGCATCATCTCCGTGAATTGAGGGTTGTCGAAGTGGTTGAAAGGAAGTGTTTGTTGAATCACAAAGTTTGAAAACTGTTGACGTACCGCTTCAAGGTCGTACGTAAACACCGTTCCTTGATTCGTCATCTCCGGCTGCGAACTACTTCCCGATTCGTCCTTCAAGGCCTTGCAAAAGGGCCTTTGTACATGCGCTTTTAAAGTGGAGTTTGCATCTTTGCCATAAAACTTCAAACAATGTTTGCATCGAGCTTTTTGGCTACCGTTAGACATTTCGCATAGGTCGAAATGTTGCCAAACATCTTGGTTTCGTTTCGTGGGGATGACCCGAACGACCGTTTCTCCAGTGTTCGAGGCACCCATGTTGACCGATGAAGCAGCACTTTGGGAGGCCATGATAATCGACTACGAATTAAGAGTGGTATACTCGAGTATGAAATAAACGACTACGAAATAAGAGCGTATGGAGTGGTAATGTGGTATAATTGAGCGTGAGATAACAAAATAATCGCGTATGAAATAAACGTTTAGAGCGTTTGGAGTTGTATAATCGAGTGTGATCTAACCAATACCCAACCTAAACTATATATAGATGTTTGTGGGGGTAAAATGGTAAAAAAAAGAAAAAAAAACGATCAAAAAATAAAAAAAACGGCTATATAGCCGTTTTCCAACGGTAAAAAACCGGTTTTAACCGGTTAACCGGTTATAAAAAAACCGGTTAACCGGTTTTTTTATAACGGTAATAAACCGGTTTATAAAAAAACCGGTTAACCGGTTTTTTTATAACCGGTTATAAAAAAAACCGGTTTTTTTTATAACCGGTTTCAAAACCGGTTTTGCCTCTAAAACTTAAAACCGATATACAAACCGGCGGTTTGTAAACCGGTCAAACCGGTTTTTAAAAAACCGGTTTTTTTAAAAACCGGTTTCCGGTTTAAACCGCCAAACCGGTTCGGGAACCGGTTTTTTTGAACACCTCTACGGTTGGTTGGTTTACGTTACATGTTTAGATATAGTGTTTGATTGATACCTTTAAGATGTATAGATTAGGTTTTACAATGGCTTCTTCTCATTGTGGCTTTAAAAATATTTTCTGAGTTTGTAATGCAACTACGAAAGGGTATTTAAGCCTAAATCACAAACCATAACGAAAAATGTGTATATGTTTGGACTCCGATTCTTTAAAGTTTAAAAATTAGCAACGTATGACTAGTTTAATAGTTCATTAATTGCAGGGAGATGGTAAATGAACATGGAATCGATGAGTAAATTGGAGCATTAAGGACGGGTAACCAAATTAATATTTGGGTATAAGGTCCGGTATTTGATTAGTTTTTAAGAAAATTATAATGAGTATGATATTAGATGATATTTGACTTATTACCTTAATAATACAAACTCGTTTACTCAAATCATAACATTTTTTATTTATCTTTTTCTTTGTTATTGGGTAATAAAATAGGTTACTAATGTACTAACTTTTATTTGTTCTATACTTTTAATTATTTAGGAAGTAGAGTTATAAATTGAAAAGGTATGAGATTTACTTTGGAAATCCTAATAGATATTTTTAATACTCTTTTAAAGGAGCCTTGATGATGATTATTTTATAGGTGGCTCCCTTTTATAGGTGGCTCCCTCTCATGTAGGGCATGCATAGTGTGTATATCCCTATACATGATAAGACACAGACACAAAACATGTATATATGTATATATACGGCACAAAAATTTATCGTGTGCTTATATTCCAAACCCGAACACGAACCTGTTAATACCAGGTATACACGATACGACACGATTGGAGCTAACGTGGGATCCGCTCAAGGGACTACCAGTTTAGGTAAATATTTAATGTGTTCCCCGACTGGAGAAGTCATTTTTGGAGGAGAAACTATGCGTTTTAGGATTTGCGTGCTCCTTGGTTAGAACCTCTAAGGGGGTCTAAATGGGTTGGAATTGAGTCGGTTGAAAATAGACATACAACCTTGGCAAGAACGTCGTTCCGCGAAATATATGACTCGTGCTCCTTTAGGTTCTTTAAATTATGTGGGTGGATCGGAGTAGCTGCGAAGAGTTGTTTAGAAACACAATAACATTGTTCGGTGGTCAGTGGCGCCGCTGCAACTGAGAGAACGATGGACTTCCAGAGAATCGGAGATGTGAAGAGGTAGATCGGAGAATCAAACGGTTGTGACTATCGGAGATATGGAAGGAAACCATCGGACTACTGGAGAGGGAGTATCGGAGAAGGGTTTTTGCGTCGTCTGCTTGATGTTGGATTGGAATGATGTGCACCGTGTTTAACTGTTTGGTATAAAAATTTAGGGTTAACTATTTAGGGTATATAACATCGTATATTATTATATATTTTTATTTATAAAAAATCTAATAATGTACTAAAGGGTACTTAACAGTGAACGAGTATTTTACCTGTTTAGATACGAATGTTAGCAGGACCCGACCTGAGTCGCAGTATTTTACCTGTTTAGATACGAATGTTAGCAGGACCCGACCTGAGTCGCACTGAAGAAAAAATAGTTGTTAGCAATAGACTAGCGAACCGGGTATTTGGATACCTTATTTTCGGATATTGAAAAAACCATATTTTCGGGTTTTTTCAGGCTTTTTTTCGGGTATTTTTTTGGCTATAAAATAGGTTTTTTACGGGTTGTACTTTTTAAGGGTGTTTTTTAGGTATTTTTCGGATATAGATTGTGTATTTGAAAACATGTTTCGAGTATTAGAAAAACTCGGTTCCGGGTATTACTGGGTACAATCGGGTCCAGTTCGGGTACGGGTTTTGGTATCGAAATGCATACCCTATTCGTACCCTACGGGTAGGGTCGAGTACAGGCTCGGGTATTAAAAACCCGGGTTAACAAAATCCGGTTCCAGTTTTTTTTTTTCGAGTTTTTTGTGCACATCTAATTAGTAGAAGAGAGAGAAACTGTAATGATACAAGTTTAAAAAGTACGGAGTATTATTTAGTTAAACAGAAGAAGGAAATGTGATGATTTTTAGTGTAATTATATAAATAACGATGCGGGGCATGCTAGGAATGCTTATTTAAATAAGAGATTTTACAAATATTTCCTTTCTAACTTCCCTTATTACACACATAATTTCCAATGTCAAACACTTAATTACATATTTATACTCCTATGCATTTACCATATTACTCTTTTCAATTTACAATACAATGTCGCTTCCATATTCATTGACATATCGAACAACGAACATAGCGAACACAAATCGTCGGTCCCATTCATGACGTCACGCTTCCTCTAGCGATCGCCCGACTTCCTCCGGCAAACATAGCGGTCGTTCCTTTGTCAATTTTTTGGTAAGTTCACTTTCTGGCATGTGATTAATTAGATTTTCGTTTAAATAACTTAATTAGGTTGAAACCACGAAACACGAATCCATATATTGGGTTGTTGATCTTTCTGTTTGAACGATTCATTACAAAACCGGGGAAAGCAAAATACAAAAGGATTAACATGCATCCATCCATCCATCCATCTGAATGTTTTCATTTAGTATCTAATAATTTAGTATTTATATGTAACATATAGATTAACTTGTAAGACCATCCGTACTCCAAGCTTTATAATGGCGTTATGGTGTATAACGCCGGAGGCAAACCCCCACCCCCCGGGCATTATGCCATTTTTTTGTGCGTTTTGGATATAACGCAGGTGGAAGGAAAAAAATAATAAAGTTGAGGCATTATGGAGGCTTTATGACTACACTCTATTTTTGTATAAAACCATAACTCTGACTGGACGCCAAGTGTCGCATAATGCCTGAAGGTGAGGCTTTATGACTACTCATGATCTAAAAAACATCTGAATATGCATTTGTAGCTTAATACTTTTTTATACTTTGATATAAAAAGAATTAAAATTTAAATTTTATTAATAATAACGCAATACGTGAAATTACATGTGATGACGTCACCTTATAAACTATGTAAAAAGTATATTTGCTAGCTATTAAAAAAAGCGATTTCAGTTGAATTGATTTGCTTCGATATGGTCGTCTTTATACTGACTCGGTTTGAGTTTAAATTGAGGATATATATAATTGTTGCTATTAAGAATGAGATATATATAAATAGTTCGTTAATTAGTTCATTAAGATGAAATATGTAATATATATGGTTTAGGATAGGACATGTGTGATTGACTTTTAAAGGTTTAGTAAATATATAATAAGAAAACTTAAAAATATGTAAATACCCCTTAAAATAATAAGTCATTTTAGTTATTCAACTTACGTCTGACCATATCTTATATTATGTGACTACCAAAACAGATGAATTGTTTCAATACGATATATAAATACTCAAAAAGTTGGTGAGAACTGAGAACTCCCGCTTTCTTCTAGAAGTTCTTTAAATTGAATGAAAATTAAAAAAATGGAAAGCATGTTCAAATTAGTAAAGAAAGTCTACCTTGGCTAGTTGCATTCCATATCTTATTAAGTTTTCTATGTTTTTGTTTTCAAATATAGTACAAAAGACAACAATTTTATTTATAAAGAGGATTTGATCCAGTGGTAATAAGGTGCTCTGATAAACATGTTTGTACACAAATGATAAGCGTTTAGTACATATGTAAACAAAATGTATAAATTTAGAGATACAAAAGTAGAATTGGACAGTGTATGATTTTACCGTTTTAGAAAATTAAATAATTTCATATGAATTTATATTTTATATTTTTTTCCTATACTAGATAAATGTAACAATCATCCTTCCAAAAGTTTTAAAAATCATATGAATATATAAACTTATCTAATACTTAAAAGGAGTTAAATACAAAATGTAGATAGGATGATTCAGTACCAAATCCAATATTGATTTCATTAATAACCCTGGAAGATATGGTAAGTTTGGTTTGGTCTTCAGGGTGTAAACAAGCCAAGACGCTCGTGAGATATATATACGAGATTTACTTGCTAAAAACTTGAATCTATCCGAGCTTAAAAGAGCTCGATCCCAAGCTTAAGCTTTTTATTATGGCTCGTGGAGTTCACATATCGGGCTAGAGCTAACTTGTGGGCCTAAATGAGCATCTTACTTATATAATATATTAAATATATGTTTATATAACAATTATAACGTATAAAATTACGATAAAAATAATCAAGTAATATATATTATACTATATAAAATAAAATTAAAATGTATTATTATAAACTATAAAAATATATAAATAAAATAGTTATACAATTAATAAATAATATGTGAGCCAAGCTCGGGCTCAACTCAGCTCGTCTACACCCTAATTCTTCACCAAAAGCATGTCTTATAGCATCAATCAAGATAATGTTTGTTTTGTTGAGCAGGGTTTGTTACAACAAAGGTGGCATGTTGTGGACAAGGACCATACAACAGGATCGGGCTATGCACTGCGTTATCAAACTTGTGTCCCAATAGAGATATATATGCGTTTTGGGATGCTTTCCATCCATCAGAGAAAGCGAACAGGATCATTGTTCGACAAATTCTAACAGGCTCAACCGACTACATGTCACCGATGAATCTTAGCACCATCATGGCTTTGGATGCTGCTGCTAATGTGTGATTGTCTAAGTTAATTTCTGCACCTTGCATATGTTTTGAAATGATATATTGTTTGTGTATGTTCTTACTTTTACAGTTTATTTTCATTGGGTGATTTTCTATGCAGCTTATTTGAGGATTATAGGTTGTACTTTCAATAATTTTGTGTCAGATTATTGTATCATCAAATGTTTGTATCCTAAGCACAATTTAGTAATAATTAAAATGCCACAGTTCAGAGATTTGTTGCAAAAACTTAAAAAAGTTTGTTATTATTGTGTGTTTATCAATTATTTAAAGATATATGTTATTTAAAGTTAAATATTTTATAATGTTGTAAGCATTTAACTTAATTAACGGAAAATCTCAAAGATACGTATGATCAAAGAAAGTTTTCCAAAAATCTAAAAAATGAACATGTACTCTTAGTGCAAAAATGTTTGCCATGCGAATTTTTTTCTTTTTTTTTGTTTGAAAAAGTGCACTCAATGTGTACACACTAGTCCTTAGGGAATTGACATGCGCCTCTTTAAAGTCGGGCTTCAGTTCTTAGCGTGTTCTTACTTTTCACACAAAAGTCTCCTTTTGACCGAGATTTTTACACAGATTATATGTTCATTTTTTTGTTTTGAAAACTAAATTGTTTGAAAACTTTGACTGGTCTTAAGTTAATTTCCGGCTTTTCCCTTTAATTACTTCTTGAGTAATTTTTAATTCAATTTTTTAGGTCTTTTATTTCCATCAAAATTTTTTATAATTACCTTTTAAACCCGGCATCATCCAAATTTATCACGGAATATTTAGGTGTTGTTTGTTTTTCAGAGGTAAAATGTCATAAGTCTGCGAAACCACATCTGCCAACATCTGTAGCAGAAGAGGTGGACCAAAACTCTGCAATCTGCAACAAGAAGACTGTTTGTTTTTTAACATATGCAGACTACCAAACCTTATAATTATTCTAATATAATCTCACAAGACATAAAACTTTTCTATCTTCTTTTCTTCTCCACTTTTCTTCTTCCTCTCCTCTGTTCTTCTTCTCTCCGACGACCCACCGCCGTAATCCAACACCACCACCGCCATCGTCGCTCTGCCACCAAACAACCCTCACCACAATCCGTCACTACCACCGTCACTCCGCCACAACACCACCACCGTCATTATCCACCACCGCCATAACCATCTCCACTGCCATCCACCTAACCACCACCGTCCCTAATTGCTACCCCATTCCACAACCACCACCGCACACCGTCGTAACCCCCGCCACTGAACCGTCCACAGACCACTGCCGTCACCGACGTCCGGTCACCACCGTCTAGTCACCACCGCGGCAGCGGCGGTGGATGGGTTGGAGCGGCGACGGGAAAACAAAGGAGAAGAGGTCTGGAAGAGGTTTTTTTAATGAAATGGCTTCAGGAAAACAAACACACTGCAGACCACAACCTCTGCGCATGTTCTGCGCGGCGAAACGAAAAGTGGTCTGGAAGAGGTTTTGTCCAAAAACAAACAGCCCCTTAGTTTGCAAGTCATAAGTATTAAGTAAAAAATAACTGAGCTCGAAACGTAAACTATGATATAAATATCAATGATATTTAGTTAAGAAACTATTTTATGACCCACAGGTCATATAATAAATTAGATTTGTCTAACCGTTATAGTCAAACTTCCAATTAAAACTGATTACCTTAATTTACAGTCAAATAACAAATTATATTTGAAATTATTACAATTTTTTTTGTAAAAAATTATAATTCCAGAATAGTAAAGGTTAATATTATATATGAATTAATAAATTTTCACCAAATTTATTAAACAAACTATAATTAAAAAAAATCTAAAATCGAAGTTTTAGATTTTTTTATACAAACGAATCAAAATTTGGACGGAAAAGTAATCAGAAATTGACCGGAAATTACCTTGTTCAGATTTAGGAAAGAAAACAATAAGAACTTGGCTGGAAAATTAATCAAAAATTTGTTGGAAATTACCTTGTTCAGATTTAGGAAAGAAAACAATAAGAAATTGAACGGAAACATTATAATAAATACGAAATTCTATGTGCAACATATGATGGAAAATTACCTTAAATACATTCACCGGAAAACAATTCGATATTCTATATGGTCTGATCAACCATTAATTGAACAGAAAAATCCTGGTTGCATCATCTATGATGAACAATCAATTGAACATACACGACAGTATTGGAGAAATCCATAAACATTGAACTGGAGAAATCGATAGTAGATTAATCAATTGCTGATACATATTGTAGATATCGGATATGAGCGGCCAAAAATTAGGGTTTGATATGTTCGTGAGGTTGTTAGAGAGAATAATGAGTTTAGGAATTGAGTATGGATTAGGAATGTTGGACTGAGTTTAACGTTTTATAATTTTAATGAAATAAAATAAAAGAAAAATAGGAAAGAAAACATTTATTAAATAGGAAACTACACACATGGCATCTAAATGACATCCTATGTGAAGGCCCTAGAATAATGCTATGTGAAACATATGTATTGTTTTAATATATTAGTAAGATTTTGGTATGCCATTAAACTGTACTTATTTATTTAGTAGATTATAATATTTAATTTTTAAAGTCATATTGTAAATAGCCATCATATAAAAATACTATAAACGTTGAACCTTGGAAAATATAAGTTTCGAATATAAAGGTTATTATAATAGAAAATAATGAATCTAATACATAATTAAATATTTATAAAAATACGTACTTTAACTCTACAAGCCATCTAACTATACTAATAAAAGAAAATAACGAGGATGATGTGGCAATCCCACATTCATTCTAGGCATAATCTTTCTTCTCATTCATCCTACCTATATATGGGTTATGGAGCAAAACCATATTGACAAATGGGTTATAATTTCCTTTTTAATTCTCTAATTTATCATCTCATGCATCTCAACTATCCATTGGTCATGGGCCAAAATAATGTTGGCAAACGGGTTATAATTTCATTTCCAATTCTTTAATTTGTTATCTTATTTATCCTACATATCAATGGGTCATGAGACAAAACAGTTTTGAGAAATGAGTTATAATTTCTCTTTTAATTTCTAATCTCTCATCTCATTTATCATAGTTATCCACGGGTAATTGGTCAAAACAATTTTTGCAAATGTTGTATATAAAAAAATCAAATTTGTAAATTTGATATTTTAGACTTCTTATTGTTTATACTATATATTTTATCTTTTTTTTACCTATAATTCTGTTCATTTCTTTTTGATAATGGATCTTTTTATTATTTGACAAACCTGTGTAATACATGGGTACAAAAGCTAGTTTGAGCATAATTTCTAAACATATATAACTTGTATGTAGATTGTTACAAACCTACCTAAACAAGTTGGTGTAACCCTGGAACACGAAGGTGCGGATATCTTCCTTTACTATTTGCATAGTATAGGTTTTTAACTTCATTTGTTTATCCTCTTTTACAAATTATTATCTCATATCGTATACTCGTTGATGTCGTATTCTTATTCAGACATTTGTTGGTCTCTATCAGTTTGACTCTGAAAATAAATTTAGAAACCATTATATGCGATATTATTTTAAAAAAAAAAATAAATAAATCATGTTAAAAAGTATTTCTAATAGAAGTTTATTTCTAGAAGCCTTATTTGCAAAAGATTAAAATACAAGGACAACTACGGACAATTACAAAATATAAAGGACTCATTCCATTCCACTACACACATTCTCATTTAAACAAACACCACACCTCAAAACCCTAATTACACTCTCATCATCCCACCACCCCCAAATCCCAAACCCTAACAATGTCGATGTCAAAGGGGTCAAAGATGCTCCAATTCATCAACTACCGTATGCGCATCACCATCCAAGACGGCCGGCAGCTAGTCGGCAAGTTCATGGCCTTCGACCGCCACATGAACCTCGTCATCGGCGACTGCGAAGAGTTCCGTAAACTCCCACCCGCCAAAGGATCCAAAAACAACCAAGAACGCGAAGACCGCCGTACGTTAGGACTCGTATTATTACGTGGCGAAGAAGTCATCTCCATGACCGTTGAAGGCCCACCACCGCCAGACGAAAATCGGGCTAAAGCCGTTGGAGCCGGTTCCTTACCCGGTCCAGGTGTCGGCCGTGCTGCCGGCCGTGGGATTCCAACTGCCCCGTTGGTTCAAGCGCAACCCGGGTTAGCTGGACCGGTTAGGGGAATCGGTGGACCGGCTCCCGGGATGATGCAGCCGCAGATTTCTAGACCGCCTATGAGTTATCCGCAACCGCCGGTTATTCGGCCTGGGCAAATGCAGTTTCCTGGACAAGGTGGACCTCCTCCGCCTCAGATGCCGCGTGGGCCGCCTCCGCAGATGCCGGTTCAGTTTGCGCAACGCCCGCCTGGGCAGTTTCCGGTTCCTCCTCCCGGGCAGTATGGGCAACGGCCTATGGTTCCGCCCCCGCAGATGATGAGGGGTCCGCCGCCTGGGGGAGTGAGGCCTGGGTTGCCGGGTCTGCCTCCGCCTGTGCGGCCGGGAATGCCGCCGCCTGGTGCGCAGATTCAAGGGTTTGGTCCGCCTCGCCCGAGCATGCCGCCTCCACCGAATAATCAGCAACAGTAATGGGAGTGATTGGGTATGCATTTATCTTATCTTTTGTGCATCTTTTGATTGAACTTGCTTAGATATTTACGTTATGTGCTCGATTATGTTTACTTGCTTAGGACAGTGATGCTTAATAATCTAATAGGCACTAATAACTTTAACTTGCGACCTAGTTTTAAGTAGATAGTCTGCATTGCCTATTTACCTGTGCAACATTTTGAATTGACCCTATGGATATTGCTTGATTCTTTAGCATACTTTTTGCCTTCATTTGTTAGTAAATTATTGATATGTTTCTTCAATCTTTTTTACCCACCTTTATAAGTTACAGTGTTGCACATGCCCAATTCAACCATTTTATTAACAACCAACCATAGTTATCAAAGGCGCTAGTCGCACTTAAGGCGCATATGCCTCCCTTGTGGTCTAGGCGCAAAGAGCAAAAAAAGCGAGGGCCTGGGAAAAAATCGTGCACCATAAATGAAATTTAAAAATATATTATGTATAAGAAAAATAATATTCTTTAACTAAAATAAACAAAAGCTATTGTATCATGTTTAATATCATCAAAATTTCTAAAATATTAGTGTATTAGTGTAGAAAGTAGTACTAAATTGACATATTTTATTGTATATAATTACATAAATTTTCTACGTATTAATATATAGATTAAATGGCATATAATAAATTTATGGTCAGATGTATTTTAGATACGCCCTGCTTGCGGTGCGCACATATAATGTATATATGTGTGAACCCTTGGGTGGGCAAAAGTAAAATTGCACTAATTTTGACGTTATTTTACTAATCACGTGAAAATAACGTTAAAAGTGGCGGAAGGTTAATCAGGCATCATGTGGTGGCGTTGATAGCCGAAAGACAAGGGCACATGCACCAATCAGCCGGTGTCCCGATGATTGAGTGTTATGTGTCTTATGTCCAAGGCTTGATTCAAAACTACTATCGAGCCGGGGGTCTCACCGGAAGCAGCCTCTCTATCCCTATGGGATAGAGGTAAGGCTGTCTACATCTTACCCTCCTCAGACCCTACCATAGCATTGCTATTGGTGGGATATACTGAGTACGATGATGATGATGATGTATTTTAGATAAATATGTGAGAATTTGGTATTTAATAATTTTTGGGAATTAAAAAGTAATAGAGCAAATGGGTTATAATTTTTTTTTTAAATGTTTAGTATTGATTTATAAGCCTAGGTTAGGCCTAAAATTAGTAAGTCTCTTCAGTAAATAGTCCCCCCTGCACGTCTCTCGCAGACTCGCAAACCCTAGAAAGTAATCGTCTGAATCTACGTCTGAAACACCGCCGGAGGTAAAAGCATAACTACCTTGCCTTGCGTGCCTAGGCGCAAGAGGCGGGCGCGTTTAATAACCTATGCTATCAATAGCGGTGCTATAGCGGTTATCGGTCCGGCAGTAAAATAGCGGTCGAAATATCGGTCCAAATAGCGGTTCCGATATTTGCGGCGCTATTTCGCCGATATTTGGCCACCAATATATCGGAAATAGCGGTGAGATTATCAGTTTAATATTTTTGACCCAATTGTGACTTTTTTTGGCCCAAACTGTAAGCCCATAGCCCAATTTCATTATGATTATTATTGAACGATCAGCTTATTACCCTAAAAATACCTCAATCGCTGCTGATGCTCATCTCCGATACCCGTTTCTTCAGCCGCTGCTGATGCTTATATATTTATGGCTTTCGAGTAAGTGATTAAATAATGTCTTAAATTAAAAATATTGTTACTTTGTGTTTTGAACTATTTTTATGATTTTGGTATTAAGACTTAAGTATTATTATTAGATAACTTTTGGTGTTATATATATATATACCGCTATCCCACCGCTATCCCACCGCAATAACCGATATCTCAGATATCGGTCATTGACTGATATCCGCTATTTTTTGGCATTAACTGCATAGTTAATAACTATGCAACCAACTATGATGAAGTGCGGTGTATCAAGTAGACATGAAAGCTATATATGCTCTTGTTAGTTAAAAGAAATTGTTACTTATCCCTGCGTACTTATCTAGTTAATATTCACCTGCATTTACGATATACAATTGCTTGTTGGTCAATTATTGCATTATCATTGTGTGTTTGTGTTATTAATACATTTGTTTAAGTAAAGAATGCATGAATATAACAATGATGACTTTACTGCCAATGCATGATCAACATTGCTAATTGTTTGTGTAAGATCCTTGCTTGATTTATGATTTACTGGGTATAAACGGGGCAAGGTTGCTGATCTTTAAAAATGCATTTTAAGAAACAACTAGCATTATATATGGACTTCTATCTATAGTAACTATGCCTTTAACTTCGTTGAAAACCACCGCCCGATGCAACCTGTGTTTTTTTTATTACCTGATCTCTTTGTTTAGTAGAGTGGTGGGGTCCCGTGAGTTTTTTGGTTATATTTATCACGGTTACAAAAAGAAAATGGGCTTCATTGACCAGTGATGCATAGTTTAACTTTTTTTTTTAAAGTACACTTTTGTATCTGCTATTACTGTTAAGTTTTCATGGCATGAATTTGAAACATGTTGACCTCATCTGCTTCTAACGTTCTAATAATTTGATTTCCTTTTTGGTTGCACTTTGCAGGTGGGTTTTCATTTAGGTCGCAAAAGAAACAAAGTCTCCGCCTCGAATTTGCTATGTCAGTAGTAAAGAGCCTACAATCTTTTGTTATGTTGGATTGTTGGTTTAGCACATGTTAAATATCATTCTGCGCAAGAGTTTAAACCTGAGTTTAACTGCTCAATCATGGTTAGCTTTAATGGTAGTTTCTGATCTGTCGTGTAATTTCTCTCTTTCTTCCAAATATCTTTGGATCGGTTTTCTGAATGTTGAATATTTTGCCCAGTTGAACTAAATTGAGAATTATATTAACGTTGGTGTGTAAAAAGTGGATTGAAAATACCACATGGCTGATGCTAATCATACTTGCAATGTGACCTGTGACACTATTGACTTTCACCTAAACTCTGTTTTAATGGATATGGAACTTCTTTTGCCACCAACTCGCAAAAGACAATTTGCAACATTTTGATTTTCGATTGGGATGAAAGTCAGTAGGTTTTCCGTTGTTCAGGGAAAACAAAGTTACTTTTTCGCTAGACTAAGATTGCCCTTGTTAAAGCGGAAGTTGAGAGTTTAAACAGAGTAAAACTTCGGTTCATACTTGTTTGACCACTGCCATGTTTTCGATAACCTTTTTTTAGTTTTCTCTAATAAAAGAGATGGCTGCAAACTATGAATCATTGATTGAAAGAGAAGACCTTAAGAAGTAGGGATGGTAATAGGTCGGCTTTAAATTGGGTTTGGGTGACCTCTCTATAACCAGTTCAATCATTAATCGTCAGCCGACTCCCAACCGATTTGTCGCCTATTAATCCCCATTTGTCCAAAATTGCTCAAAATTAGAAATTTTATACATAAAATTAGAAATATATATGTATGTTTGAAAATTTACATTTACATTTAAATCCGAGTAATCCCGACTAATTCCTATTAATCGCTAGTCTCTGGTCTACCTTCACCGTCCGACTAGTGCCTAGTGATTTTTACAACACATGGGCATTGTCACTCATTGGGTTTATTGGATTTTTTGTGCGTTTGGTATACAAATACTTATAAAAGCTTTTTTGGGTTTATTGGCTTTTTTGTGCGGTGGTATACTTATAAAAGCTTTTGAGTGTTTGGGTGTACAAATACAAATCTATGTAGCTTTTGAGTGTTTGGCAAATACTCACCCACAATGCCCACTCATTTTAGCGATTGATCTTGTAAAAAACTTTTGTAAGCTTGGATAATTGTCATCGATAAAGTACCACTGATTTATGGATTTTGTGGTTATCTATGCGTTGTTTAGATTGGTGTTTTGCACCGATTTACAAAATGTGTCTGAAACTCCACGCATTAAGAATATTAATAAGCCAGCTACGCTACATACACGATGCTTCTTTGATAAAATACCATTCATTTGTGGTTACATGACACCAAAGCTTATTCAAGTATGATTTGAATTTATTATCAAAACTTACGCTTATTGATGATACACGACGAAAAGGTGAAACATGAGAGATGTTTCTTGCCTTGTTTTCGTAACTTAATTTTGCTTGCCTTGTTTGTTAAGTTCATAACATTGAGGAAAGACGAGAGTAGCTAGGGATAAAAGAATTTCTACAATACCAGTCAAGGTATGAATATGAAATTTGAGCTTAATCAATTCAATTTCAACTGGCTTTGCTCTCATTACCGTCCAGGACCATGGATCGTGCGCCAAAGAGACAGTGAATGTTGTCTTTGATTGGTTTTAGCAAATTTCATAAAACATACCTAAGAAATTCGGATTGAAATATGCAACATATAAAGATAACCTTTGGGAGAGATCACAAGTATCATTCATTGCACATGACTTGTCAGCGTGATCGCCAATGCATACCTTATACGGGTTTGAACCCATCATGAATTGTAGGGTTGTAATCTGTTTTGAGAACCCCCTCTGTCAAAACCGGTTAAATCAAACCAAACCAAACCAAACCAAGACCAGCTAAAACCTGTTTCAATCCCGAACAGATTTGGAACCAAGCTGATTTTCTACTTTCAAATCGGTTTCAACCCAAATTTGGGTCAAAACCAATGTTGACCGCGCCTAACCAAACCGGTTTGGGCCAAGAACACAATTTGTGCACCTCTACACACCAGCTAGCTTCAAGTAATATGATTTATCTTCTGCTCAAACATGACTTGCACTTTAGGTGATCTATAGTTTTCCTATCTTCATTTGCAAAGCCTGTTAATAGATTAAAACCTGTTGTGACAATTTACATGATATTGACCATATAACTGGATCAAGTTAGATACTACTATTTAAGAGACTCAACAAGCAAGACACAACAAATTTGAAATAAAACATGAGGTTGCATAAATCTTCAAAGTACTTCTTGTCAAAAGTTCCAACCACCACAAAATACTACTAATTATAATGTTTAAAATATCACATAATATATTTCACTAAATCCAAAACTCAAAAGTTGAACATAAACATAAACTCCTAACAAATTTTCAAGCTTTTGTCATACCAACCAGATCTTCAAGTGTAAGATTCAAAGTGTCCGAATTCCCCTTCTTTATTTCCTCAATGCTACATTTATCACCGAACATCCCCAAGTGATCGGCAATCAGGTGGTGGTTATTACAACCACCGCACCGAGCCACCACCACACCCTTCTCATAACATTCCTTAGAAATCGTCTTCACTGATCTTGTGTCACAGACTTTGCAGGTGAACATCATCGCAAGATCATGTCTGGGTGATACCTTCAATCTAGATTTAGCAGTAAATGCAAACTCATTGTTGTCATTGATTGCAGGGTGATTCATAGTCACCGTGTTCTCAACTGACTTTGAACTTGAAGCTTCATGTTTAATGGCTGTTTCCGCAGACATATTGCTGGTTTTTGAAAGTGTTCGAGATTGTGTCTTCTGGAATTGTTCGCCATGAAGAAATGAGGTAAGTGAAGGACGGACGTACGATGATGAATCTGAGCAATATTACATGATGATTCGACAAAATTAGTATCAATTATTCTTATGATCAATAAAAGGAGTGTTAAAAAACCATTGAAACAACCTAAACCAAATCGGTCAGATCGGCCTAATTAAATTGAACCGGTTCGTATACACTTTGCAGTTTGGGAAACTGGGTTTCACAGTTTAGAACCCGCCACCAAAACCGAACCGGCATAAACATTAAAAAATAGCAATTTCTTTTAATCTATATAAATTCAATTATAATTAAAAAAAATAACTTTCTACATAAATCAAACAATTATAACAAGAATAGATATTTTAAATTACAATATAGATATATTATTATTGGGCTAGTTTCATTGGGAAACCACAAACAAGTGAGGAACCGGGTAACCTCATGTTTTACATAGGAAAAAAATCATTTTTACATGTAAAATCCTCATCTTTATATAATGTTTTTCAACGCTTTTGCGTATAAACAAATGTACAAGCCATTTTTTATCCAAAAAAAATAAAAATGTTAAAAAAAGTAAAAAAAATAAAAATATATAACTTTCTTCTTCTTTTTCTTTTTAACAAAAACAAGTGTTTTATCCAAACGTCTTCTACTTGTGCTTGCATGCAAAAGCTTTGAAAAACATAATGCAAAAAATCGATTTTTTTACATGTAAAAGTCATGGTTTCCGAATCCACATTTTAGCGGTTCCCCAACGACCCTCCTCTAAATACATTAACCAGTCTTGTGTTTTTTCAGCTTTTTTTTTCCTATAACTTTTAATACTCAAAACTAAAAGGTTTAATACTTTTTAAAGCTTACCATTCACTAAACTTTCAGACATATGATTCCATGTTAAAAATACCCGAGTTTTACTGAAAAATCGTCAAAACCGAACCATTCTGACCATTTTAACCGATCCAGCCTTCCCGGCCTGTTCGGTTTAGTTTTCCCAAACATTAAAACCACTAAACCCGACCGTAAAAACCCCAAGCAATCACAATTACAATTACAGAATTCAACAATTGCAAGAACATAACATCCCCAATCCAGCAAATTATGAAACAATTATTGCACAATCAACACTTTAAATTTCTACCAAGAAAAATGAAATTGAACCCTATGGTTATTAGCTTTTATTGACTAAACACAAATTCGATTGTAACAAGTTTTATGAAAAAGATCGTGTGCTAGCTAGGGTTTCAATGTTGGTTGATAATAATAATAATAAGAGAAGTGACTGACCGTTACGGAGAGAGATGTTGGGTTGCCTGGTGGTGTTTGCGAAGAGAGAAAACAATCGCCTCTGCATCCTCCACGCCGACATGACTACTACACTCAAATCACAAGTAATGGTCCAATTTAATAATTAATAAGGCCGACAGGACCAAGTTAAGAAGAAAGAGTATATCCAAATTGCATACACGTCTCTAGTTTTCGACTTTCGTTGTGTCTTTTTAACACATTTTCTCTACACTTCTTTATATCTTTAGGTTTTCTTTATAAAAACTTTAGTAAATTATAACTTGACACGTAACAATTTAACATTTCAAAACTTGTTAGTAAGATTTGTGTAATTATTTATGATTGTTGTTGCCATTCAATGCTAATAAATTAGAGCGGTTAGTAAAATTAACTTTTTTCAGAAAAGAAATGTTATAATACACACACAAATACACAAAGTTAATGTTATTATGCGTAGAGTAAAATCTCCTCTTACGTTGAACCAACCAATGTAGATCACATAAACACAAACAGTCTAAGCCCAATGCATCGATAAAAGAACAACTATCACACTAAGTTGCAAAACATCATAACTTTTTTGTCACACTCAAGCTATGCATTGATTGTTTATCGTGAAATTGTGTAATAGAATTAGAGTTTGTAAATTATCTAGTCGTAGGTGAGTCTGATAAAAAGATGTAAGAACCTCAGAAAATTTAATTTTTAAATAGTTAAAAAGAGTTGGTTAGGAAGTATTCATATTTAATTCAGTTAGTGTTTGGTATGTAGAAATGAGAGCCGGAAATTACTCATTGTAAGAATGAAAAACAAGGTGTATGGTTGGTTAAGATAATGAAATCACATATTATGTCGTTCATTTCATTCTTTTTAAAACACTCTAAATTCATTTCATCCACCACTTTGTTTTATTTTTTCCATTTAATTTTGTCTTTCACTCTACATCACTTCCAGCGCCACCACTGCTATCACACACCATCGCCAACCACCATCACCTCCCACAACCACCCACCGCCACCTACCACCACTGTCACTCGTACCTAATATAGTTTAATTTTCGTCTTTTCCAAACAAACACAAAATAATGATTCCTCCATACGTTTTATCTCCTCGTCCATCTCATTACTCCATTCAAACAAAATATTAGTTATTATTCATTTATAATTCAACAATAATAATAAACCTTTTGGTTTTAGATCTAAAGTAATATTCAATGTTTAATAATTAAAAAAACAATAATAAAGTTTGAATGGGCGGTCGGAGTTAGTGATAGAATAGAATATTACATGAAAACGGCTAAACTAAACCCTAAATAATAAGACCCTTAACGAAAACCATCAGAGATAAAATAAGAAGTTTGATTATTCTAAGAAGTCTAGGAAGGAGGGTATTTTTGTCTAATACATTAATATTGAAAACCCACTTAATTTAATTCCAAAAACCCACTTAATTAAAATCCACTTAAATTTTCACTTATCTCCTACAACCACCACCGCCCACCGCCACTACCTTGCCGGAAAATTCTTCGGAAATTTCGTCGGAAAATAAAACACCATGAAAAATACAATGAAAAAAGACACAATGGAATAAACACTATGAAAATAAAAACACAATGATAAAAACACAATTAAATTACACAATGCAAAAAACACTATAAAAAAATAAAACACACTTGTATAACACAATTTTGTAAAACACAATTTCGGTAAAACACACTTTGTAAAAAACCCATGATTTTTCTTATTTTTATATAGCAATATGGTACTCATATAAAAGATAAATAAACACTCGTTATTATGATGGAATTGTTTTGAAAAAAACATGTCGTATAAAAAAGTTATCGGTGTTTTAAAATAATGGGGGTATTTGACATGTGTCTTGTATGTGAAGAGAGAAAGTCAATAAATATGTTATATCTATTATGTCCTTACCCTTATTTTACGCTTGATAATCTCTCTAATCAAATCTCAACCATTTATTTTCTATCGAAAAACTAATTTTATTATTATAACTCATCCCTCACTTGTCGTGCTATTATCGTCCTCCAATGAAATAATAATAATAATACAAAATCCCCCAGGCTATACTACAAAAACATAAGATCCATCCGCCCCAATCCTTCAATTCGCATCATAATCCATAAGCATCTTCAAAGGTATGTATGTATTCATTCACCAATCAATCAATCATTACTGTTCTCTTGCCCTACATTCTTCAATCTCATTGATTGGTTCAATTGCTACAGTTAACCATTCTAGGGTTTGGTTTAACTAATTATCCATCACTTCAATTGATAAATTGGGATGCTAGTTGAGTTAGGGTTTCTAATTGATTTGTATGCTATTGGATTTGTGCATAACTATACTTCTCCGTCTCTGCAATTGGAGGATTGATGAATTTGGATGCTAATTGACTTAGGGTTTCTAATCGATTTGTATGTTCATTTCGTTTTTGATTATTGAATTTGTGCTTAGGGTTACTGTCGATTGGATCTAATCATATGGAGTAACACAATGACTGTTACTTGGATAAATTAGGAAACTTGTTATACACACTTGCAAACTTTTTTTAATAGATTTGATCATTACAGTATACTTTCTGGTATTAAAGTTAGACATTTGAAGACTTATTTCTTTTCATAATAATATTAGTAGGTTTACTTATTGATCTCACAATTCGAGTCATCCCTCTTACATATTCTTAAAAATGTACTTTTTTTCCCTAGAAATTTTTGCTTACATATTTTATAACTCCTTGAGAGTGATTAGTTCATACCTGGTTCTATTTTTACTTGTAAAAGGTACATTTTTTATGGATTTATAAGAGAGTTGGTTCAAATTCTTAGATGAGAGTGATTCTTTTACTTTTAAGTTGTTTTGATAATAATAAAAGTAGGTTTACGTACTGATCTCAGAGTTCGAGTTATCTTTCTTACATATTTATAAAGATGTACCTTTTTTCTAGAAATATCTGCTTTCTTATTTTTGAACTCTTTTCAGAGTGATTAGTTCTTACCTGGTTCTATTTTTCACTTGTAAAAGGTACATATTTTTTATGAATTTATAAGAGAGTTGGTTCAAATTCTTAGATGAGAGTGATTCATTTACTTTTAAGTTTTTTTTGATAATAATAAGAACAGTAGGTTTACTTACTGATCTCAGAATTCAAGTTATCTCTCTTACATATTTATAAAGATGTACCTTTTTTTCTTAGAAATATTTTCTTTCTTATTTTAAAACTCTTTCAGAGTGATTAGTTCTTACCTGGTTCTTTTTTTCACTTGTAAATGGTACATTTTATGGATATATAAGAGTGTTGATTTGAATTCTGATAAGGGAGAGATTCATTGTTTTACTTTCAAAAGACTTTTTCATTGTGGTGTTGTTTTAATGTTTTTACTCTGTATTGTATTATAGATTGAAGGGAGATTTAATGGGCTCACCTGAACGTGTAAAGGGTCATGTGAAAAGGGATACGGAAGATAGTTCTGGTGGCAGAGATGATGAATCATGGGAAGCAGATGAGAGAAGAAAACGGAGGTCAGGAAAGTCAAAGCAATCGGGAAGTGGAGAGGAAAATGAAGGAGTTGAAAATACTGGAAGGAAGGAGAAAAGCGAGAGCAGGAAGAGGCAAAGTGGTGCCAGCAAGGCGGTTAGTGAGGAGGATGATTACGAGTCACGGAAAGAATCACGATCTAAACAAATGAAAAAGAAACATGAAGAGAGTGATTTGGAGTCGTTAAGCAGTTGGTATCAAGACGGAGAGGGTGAAAAACGACATGATGGTGGAGAGAGAAGTGAGAGGAGAAAGTCAACTTCTAAGTTGAGTATCCGTGAGAGTTCTCAAAGCAAAAGTAAGGTTAAAGATGAAGGAGGTCATGATGCGGAGTTGCAGGAAAAAGATTCAAGAAAGGAAGGAAGAAATCCAAGAAAAAGATGGGATGATTCAAGTACTGCTAATAAGATAGATGAAAGTAATAACCTTAAACATCATGAAAAGGATGAAAAAAGAAGTGAAATTGACAAGAATAAAAATTATGGAAGTCCAACTAATCATGGTGATGTGCCATTTGAAAGATCTTATAATGCTGACGAGGATGGTGGCACACGAACAAGAGACCGGGGTAAAAAAGACATTGACCGCGATCGCGACCGCTCTACAAGGTCTAGAACACCTGAAAGGAGTACAAGACGCCATCATGAAAGTGAGTACAGTGAAATGGATTCAGACAAAAGTGGTAGTTATAGAAGGAAAGATCTAGAAACTGACAGTTATAGGGATGAAAGGTCAAGAGGAAGAGATGACAGTTGGAAAAGAAGGCAAGAAACAAAAGACGGTGATGCCCCTTATGACTACACTCGCGATTGGGAGTCACCGTCACAAAGACGCGGTCGTGATCGTGATCGGGTCGAACCGGAAAGGCATATGGTCCGGCCTAGTGGTAGAAAAGACGGGAACAGAACCTATGATGTGATAGAGATTGAAACTAAGTCTTATGATGTCAATGAGCAATCTGATATTAAACCAGTGCCAAATGATGATGATCAATCTGTTGAAGATTCAAAAGATCGATATGGAGATGATAGAAACATGGATGATGTGGATGGCGGGAAAAGTAAAGGACAACGTAGTAATTTTTCCAATCGTCCAGGTGGCGGCTGGCAAGGACAATCCTCAAGTAATAACAGAATGGGGAGAGGAGGAAGGGTACGACCCACCGGGAGAGACGGTCAACAAGTCAACATGCAAGTGCCAATGATGGGTTCGCCTTTTGGACCACTTGCTATGCCACCACCTGGTGGCATGCAACCGCTTACTCCCACCATGTCACCCGGTCCAGGCGGTCCTCCCATGTCTCCAGCTGTCTTTATCCCACCATTTTCTCCACCTGTTGTTTGGCCCGGAGTGCCACCTGGTCTGACAGGTGGCGTCCCACCTGGCGGGCCATCGGGCCCTATATTCCCTCCAAATATCGCGACCCCACAAAATCCTGCTATGTTTTTCAACCAACCGGGACCTGTAAGAGGAATGCCTCCAAACATACTGGGTCCCGGCTTCAACCCACTAGGACCCATGGGTCGTGGGCAGCAACCGGACCCCAAGGGACCTGGTGGGTGGGTCCCGCCTAGAAACAATGGGCCGCCTGGTAAAGCTCCTTCTAGAGGAGAACAAAACGATTATTCTCAAAACTTTGTTGACACGGGTATGCGACCTCAGAATTATATTAGGGAGCTAGAACTCACTAGTGTTGTTGAAGATTATCCAAAGCTTCGGGAGCTTATACAGAAAAAAGATGAAATTGTTGCTAACTCCGCTTCTGCCCCGATGTATTACAAGTGTGATCTTCGTGAGCAAGTTTTATCACCTGAATTTTTTGGCACCAAGTTTGATGTTATTCTTGTGGACCCACCTTGGGAGGAGTATGTTCATCGGGCTCCCGGCGTTACAGATCATATGGATTATTGGACTTTTGAGGAAATTATGAATCTGAAGATCGAGGTAGTTTTATTAATTGTAACTATTATATCTCTTTTTTTTTTCTTTTCTTAAATAACATAAGAATTTTGCTTATTAATTATTTATCTCACTACAGGCAATAGCAGACACACCATGTTTTGTTTTCCTCTGGGTTGGTGATGGAGTTGGCCTTGAACAGGGCCGACAGTGTCTTAAAAAGGTCAAAACCGAACCATTTTTTTTTTAAAATTTACAGCTTTTTATATTTTGATTATTAAACTTTCAATCGTTTTTCTTTTATTGTATTATTGCAGTGGGGATTCCGTAGGTGTGAGGATATATGTTGGGTGAAAACCAACAAAACCAGTGCGAAATCTGGATCGCGCCATGATTCACATACTTTATTTCAGCGTTCAAAGGTTAGCGATTTTGTTCCCTTCATTATAATGTTATATATAATATATTGATTACAAGTTTATCTTTTATATTTGTTAAGGAGCATTGTTTGATGGGCATAAAAGGAACTGTTAGGCGCAGCACTGATGGTCACATAATTCATGCCAACATTGATACCGATGTAATAATAGCCGAGGAGCCTCCATACGGTCAGTATTTTAGATATCTACATTCTACTACTTATAAATCATAAACTATTTTACTTAACATATATGGTAAAGCTGAATTTTATAAATTGAAATACAGGCTCTACTGCAAAACCGGAAGATATGTACCGAATTATCGAGCATTTTTCACTCGGTCGACGTAGGCTTGAGCTTTTTGGTGAAGACCATAATATACGGGCTGGATGGTTGACTGTCGGTAAAGATTTGTCGTCTTCAAATTTCAATGCCGAGGTACTTTTTTTAAATGTTTTTGTGCTTAAAATGAATAAAGAAATACAATGATGAAAGATGCCTACTCCTGATGTAATAATCAAAGGAGTTGAATAAGATTACTGAAGTAGAAATTGATTTATGACCTTGAATTCTTAACAAGTAGCATTGACTTTACCATGGAAAAAGTCAAAAGGAGCCATCAATCTTGGTTAACGAAATTTGCTCATAGTTAAAAAGAAACAGGTCAAACGGAAGCCATATTGTTGGTGATAGACGGGTTAGGGTCAAAACATGTATTTTTGGTACAGGCCGGGTCAGGTTGGGTTGACCCGATGCACATTTTGTTCATTCTCTTTTATACAGATAATTGTGTTGTAAATTATATTATCATCATCATTATCATACTTATTATTAATTTACAAGTTGTAAACCCATTTGATCCATTTTCTTTATAACTAATTTTTCGTTTTGGCACATTTGACTATAGCTACATATCAAACATATCTGCAATTGACTCATTCAAAAGTTACATGGGTCAAAATGTCATGAGCACAATAGAATAAATGATGTAATATATTTATTTTTCTTTTGAAACTGTAGGCGTATATTCGCAATTTTGCGGATAAGGACGGGAAAGTGTGGCAAGGAGGTGGGGGAAGAAACCCGCCACCAGAAGCGGGTCATCTGGTGCTGACTACTCCTGACATTGAAGCCCTAAGGCCAAAATCACCAATGAAAAACCAACTTCAAATGCAGCAGCAAGCTCAACAATCTAATAATACCATCTCTCTTACACCAGGTGGTGGTGGCAACAAGAGGCCAGGTGGTAACGACCCGTTGATCCACAATGGACCAGGAATGAACCAAGAAGGATCTAGCTCCAATATCACTGGTCCAGTCCCGTGGGGCCCTCCTCCGACGGGCGGTGTTATGGGTGTTCCGAATGAAGGGTTTTATGATAATATGTATGGGTATAATGGTCCTTTTGGACCCATGGGCGGTGAGTTTATGGATTTTGAAACTCAGAGAGCCATGAACAATATGATGTAGCTTAAAACAATTTTTGAATCTTACTATTAATCTTGTATTCATTTTAGTTATTTTAGATCTGACCAACGAAATTCCAAGTAGAAATCTTGGGATGATCCTCACAAGAGGAGTGTGCTATGATCAAAGTAATTGGCAAATTTTTGTAGGCATTATTATTGTTCGTGCTAGCGATCTTTGCGACCGCATCGCACCCAGCATAACGTTTATTAAAACCACACTGTTCACAAGGCAATGTGGTTTTAAATACTATTAATATTTGTTAAATAATAATAGAAGGAATTGGATTTGGAGATTGAGTTGACCTGCGTTGCCGACCAGACCTGCCATGCCCGATTCAAAATCATGGCCCAAACCTACTTGGCCCGTCTCTTGGTAGGCCGGTTAGGGTGAAAAGTGAAAACAGTGCGGGTTGTTGGTGGGCTAGTTCGGGTTGATTCGTAACGAAGCGGGTCATTGACGGGCAGGGCAGGTTGAAATGCCGCGGGTCGTTTGCACGCCAGGTTAAGTCGGGTGAAACGTTGACCCGACCTAACTCGGACCGCTGACCCAGGAGGTTACGGGTCAGAAGACTAGGTTGAGTCGAAAGACTACATATCGGAGGACCGGGTCGAGATGCTGGCGGGTTGATGATAGGTCGGGATGGTTGCAACATCGGTGACCGGCCGAAGAGTCCAATGTGTTGGAAGGATTTTGATTAGTTTAGTGAAAGGAATTTGGAGGATTTCATTTAAAATTTTAATTCGAATTCCTTGGCTAACAAAAAAAATAATGTAATTAAGATTACAATTCAAACAAACTCCTGGAATCATAAAATTTAAGAGTTAGAAATCAGATTATGATTCCATTGAATTCATGCGAATCAAAAGCACCTTAAGAAGTTTTAACTGAAATGAAAAAATATTTCTATGTTTTGGATCTTTCAAACAACATATAATACATTAGCGGGGGAGGAAAGGAGGAGAAAATATTAAAATACCATGTTTCATAGATTTTTTAAGGAAAAATGAGAGGGAAAAGAAGAGAAAATACTAGAAAATTTAAACATATATTCATCCTCTCAAATTGGAGAGATTAAGAGAGAAAATCTTATCAATTACTAAATTACCCTAAAAAAATTTATTTTAGTTTTACTTAAAGGGTATAATAGTAAAACTATAACTTTCTTTTCTTTTTCTCTTAACATGAAATATGTAAATTCCTTAATTTTCCTTCCTTCTCATTAAACTCGAGAACACAAAAAAAAAAGCTTTTCGTCTCATTTCTTTACTCTCCTAATTTCCTTCCCATCCGCTCGTTATATGAGACTCTAGAAGACGTGGAGAACATATCACTTTCTGCTCACGCACCTCCTACAACGACCAAAAGGGATCCGAGTGTACACCCTCATGGTTGAATTCTGGAAATTCGATAGCAACCACTTTAGACCTAGGCTACGTTTACTCATGCAATTGATGCTACGCGCATCGTGTTCTCGAGTCTCATTTAACGAAGGGAGGGGAGGGAAGGGGACTTATGACTGGAAAGAAAGCTAGCGGAAGGAAAATGTGTGATTTTATTTCGTGTTCCTGAGTTTAATGAAAAGGAAATGAAAAGAAGAGAAATTAAACATTTTAGGTGTTCCCGATTTAAGAAGAAAAGAAAGATACATTTTATTATACCCTTTAAGTAAACTATTACATGGAGTTAGATATAAGAGTAATTTATGAATTGATAAAAGTTATAATTAGACATAAATATTTTCTCTCATAATCTCTCAAATTTGGGAGGATGATAATATGTTTAAATTTTCTAGTTTTTTCTCTCATTTCTTAAAAAAATCTCTGGAACATGATTTTTTTATATTTTCCTCACTTTTCCTTCCCCTCCCCTCGTTAAATGAGACCCGGGAACACATGTCTACATGTAAGCGATGACCGGAAAGAAGAAACACAATCAGAAGCGGAAAAAAACTGCAGTTGGGTTACCCGACCCATGGCTAAGGCATCTAGTAGGCCTTGTTCTGGAATCTGGACAAATGGCCATCAAGGGACCAGGACCCCTGGCTACGAAAATTACCCTCCCCGTCGACTTGAATTGAAAAGAGGGCCCATCGTTATTACCATCATTCACTTACCTTTATAGGATCATCACCAATAACACTTAAAAATTTCAAAGACCAAGGGAGTAAAATGGGTTGCTAGATTCTCTGTTTGTTTGTTTTTTTTTATAAAAAAATGTCACTCTTAGGATTTTTAATAGTTTCTTTTAATCAATGACGATAATCGATAGTCGGTCAATATTAGGGGTTGTTTGTTTACATCTGAATTGAACCATTCAGATGTAAACATCTGATTCATTCAGACTTCAGACTGTTTGGTTCCAAACATAAAAACATCTGAATGCTAAAATTAGGTCTGAATCATTCAGACTTACTGTTGTTGCTGAATGGAACAGATGCTCATTCAGATTTGACTCATTATGATCTGAATAAACCAAACAGCCCCTTAGTCAAAACTGGTAAATAATGGGTCAATTTTGGCGAAAGTAAGCTTGTTGGGACATGACAGTTGTATTTGTCGCAAGCAGGTTCAAGCCTATTTGTCTTTCCTCATATTGGTTTTGTGTTCCCAGAAATCACCATCTCCGTTTCCGTTCGCAGCTGCAACTTCAGTTGCCGGGATTTAATCACTTGTTTCTTCTTCACATTTCTTGTCTAGTCTATACTATATATAATACATAAATCATGGGCAAATAGTAAACTTCAATTCTTTAAACATAGTTACAATATTGTTCCATCAACTTTAATTAACTTTTGTAAATTTAAGTAATAGTTACAACATTAGCCCTTTAACTTTTAACTATATTCTATTTTTAATTTCGCATTTAACCCAACTTCCACCAACGACTTTTAAAAGGTCATAATTTTTTCATACGCTAATTTTTTTAAAAAGCCGGCACCATAAAAACAAGAATTTTATTCTCTTTAATTTGAGTATGATATTTCCTTAGTTTTTTTAGTTAGAAAATTAACATTTACGTAGCGGTGTTGGATGGTTTTTAAATTAACAATTAGTAGTAGTTTATGATCATGTAAACCGAAACAGAACCGTTAAAAATTGAAACCAAACCTTTATCAACAGTCTGTGTTCCCGCTGCGTCGCGCGGACACCCGTCTAGTACAACAATATGTGAAATTGAAAATAATTATGATGTTCATTTATGATTATATACTATATGTATAGAACTTGAAATAAAAAGAAACATAAACATATATACATATGTGCTAATGTTTGTATGTCAAATAACAAGTACAAGTGAAAACAAACAAAGTTATTCCTAAAAATAACTTGTAACTGACACTTATGTATTTATGATTATATACCGTATGTTTAAAACGATGTGAATTTAATTTACATGAAATGATCAAACAACCCCTATAACTCTCCTGAAGGGTTCACATTCATATTGAAAACCAAAGTAGTGAAGTGTATCAAAGGTTAGCATGTGATGACTTAAAGAACACAACTATAGGATATGTTTTAACAATGTGAATGTATCCAACATACGCAAGATGATCCGAACATTATTCAAGAAAAATCTTACGAGGTGTCCAGACTCTCTAAGGCATGCTTGTGATAACAACTAGCTGCTCACGGGTATACCAACATCTTTGCGACCCTTGTGTGGTGATTAAATCCAAACTCTCCATAGTAGGAGAGCTTTTGTAGAAAAGGCTTGCCTTGGAAATTCAAGGAGCTATTAGGAATAACAAGGTAAAATGATCATTTTGCCCTTCGTGTTTTATTTCTTTCTTTTTTCCTTTTAAATACAAAGATTAGTGAGAAGCATAAAAAGATTGGTGATAAATTATAAATTTCGTTTATTGATGAGTACGGTTATAAGTGTCATTTACATAAAACTAACATATATACTTGGTGAAGTTATATCTTACACTTACAATTGTTTTCACTTTTCACAATATCTATTGGCAATTAGATCGAGGTTCGCCCACCTAGTTATCTAGTGTGTCAGCACTTGAATTTGACCTATTTTTTATGCTATCTAGATATGTTTGACCGCCTTTGTGATATTCTTCACGAGGCGGAGGTCAGCAAAAGAGTCCAATTTCTGCTCAAGGCTCTATTTGGCATTTGAAGGGTGCAACTCCAGGTATGCCAGTTCTTTGTTAGGATTTGGACATGCTTGAGTTGGACCAAACGATTACACATGGCGCCTATTGGTAGTTAGATCGAGGTTTCTCGAACACCTGGTTATCTAGCTTGTCAACGCTTGAAGTTGACCTATTTTTTCCATGGTATGTAGATATCTTTGACCGCTTTTGTGATATTCTTCACGAGGCTGAGGTCGCTAGGAAAGTTCAGTTCATGCTCAAGGCCCTCGTCGGTATATGAGGGGGAACAATTCCAGGTGAGTTTCGTGGACATTTATTAATGTTGGTATATCAGTGCTTACTCAACAAATGTTTGATTTACAGGGTATGCCAGTTGGACGACATGATTACACATCTTTCATTGTGCAGAGTAAGATAGGTTTTTAACAATATATGTCATTCAGATGTAGCCTCTTAATTGAACATCGAGTGACTTACGAAACACGCCCTTAATTTATCTATTTTTTTTTGAACGACCAACTAAGTAACGCCGGGTAGCCCGTACGCAGCCCTCATTGGCTAAAGGTAGCCCGAGCCGGCCACTAGTCCGGACGAACGGAGCCCCTAGCGGTCCACCTGTTGAGGGATTCACCGGATAAAACCCAACCCCCATGCCCGCCAAACGGCACGACAGCGAGGAGCCGGTAAAACCGGGTGAGATCAGGACTCGAACCCTGGCAAGCCAGGGTCATCCCTCATATCTCCCATATAAGTTGGTGGTAGTGAGGTTTGAACCCCCTACCTCTCACTTATAAAGTGAGCGCTCTACCATTGAGCCACAACCAACTTACAAATATTTTTTTAATAAATAAGTTAAAAGTACCAATTTTCCATTATGTGTAAAGCACACAACCTTATTTAACGTTCAAAACAAAGTGTTGGGCTAAAAACATAATTTGCAAAATTTGTAAACATAAAGTACAAATCTCATCAATTTTAAAAGCAAAAGACAAATTTTGAAATTTGATATAAGGACAAAGTTTGTAATGTACTCTTGAAATTTATTGTCCTCAATTTATACTTGTCATTTTTATTTAAATTAATTTTTTAACATTTGAAGAAACATGAACCCAATTCAGGTCGGATCCGA
This sequence comes from Bidens hawaiensis, assembly GCF_021521415.1. Lineage (NCBI taxonomy): Eukaryota > Viridiplantae > Streptophyta > Magnoliopsida > Asterales > Asteraceae > Bidens > Bidens hawaiensis. The sequence goes on from NW_027491256.1 coordinate 1,206,586, forward strand.
GTAAATGCTCTTCGAATATGAAGAAGAGCACAACCATGCATCTTCTTATCTGGCTCGCATTAGATCAACAAAACATAAAAAAAACTCGTTAGAAGAGGTCAGAGACTAGAGACCAGAGTCTCTGAACTCCCCCCCTCCAATACTCAAGTTAATAATCGATTATGAATCTTTTGTATTAAGTATAAACACAATAGTTTATTGAGAGAGAGAGAGTTGTGAATATGGGGCATCATCTTGTATTTATTGGTAGAAAATGAGTTTAACCCTAATGGGTCTATCTCAAACTTGAGCTTGCCTATATCGTATATTCGTATACATGGAGTCATGGACTATGGATTGGGCTTAACATGTTGTATGTTGGGCTATTCGAGAGTGAACCTTTACAGTCACAAGTCACAACATCTATAATAATAAATAAATAAATAAATAAATAACTTAAATTCTAAAATAAGACTTTCCTTATGTGGTTAGTTTCTGTTTTGCAAACCTAAGTTTTTCTCTCTTACCCATTTGTTTAAAATGTAGATGTACGTTTGTTACATCTTTATTAATCTTTTTTTTCTATGATATTTTATTTTTCTAGATTTCAATGGGATTCACATTTCTATAAAACATCGTGAACACTTATTATTTGTTTTGAGTTTTACTGAACCTTAAATCATTTTATCTTCTGTATTAATGTAAACATCTTAAAGCAAACAGATTTTGGTTCAACTCAATTTGCAGTGCGATATTACTATATCAGAACTAATGGGTTTTGATGATTTTTATAAAGAGGACTTCGTGTTTCAAAGTGTGCTAAATTTATGTTACTACTCCTATGTTAATACCGGTGGTTTGCCATGATTTGATGAATATTTATTAGATTATTATTTTCTGTATAAATATGTTCATATTTTTATTTTTCATTTTTAGTTGTACTTATTTTATTCTGGAATATGTTTTTATATTTTGTTTCTTTTTTTGGGTTTTCATTTTTTCTTTAAATAAGTTGATTTTACAAATTTATTTAGTGAATGGAAAATCTTATCTAATTTAACTATCTAACTATACTAATAAAAGAAAATAATGAGAATGATGTGATAATCTCACATTTATTTAATTTCTCTTCTCATTCATCCTATATATTTATGATTATGAGACGAAACCATTTTGACAAATAAGTTATAATTTCCGTTTTAGTTTTTTAATATCTCATCTTATTTATCTTATTTATTCATATGTCATGAGTCAAAATAATTTTGACAAATGATCTCTAATCTTGGCAAGTGACATCAACTTATTTATCTTCTTGATTAAAGATAGATCTTGATATAGTTTTGCTTTTTTTGTCAGAAAAATTTTCCCTCATTTACACCGCCTTCCCCTACGGAGAACCAACGCCTCCGTCATTCAATCTTATCACCACAGCAATCGTGTTAAGAAGGTAATATGTTGTTTAATTATTATTTTCTGCTTTATTACTGTTCATAATTGGGGTTTCAATCAGCGTATGATTTTCAGCTGATTAACATTTGGGGGGTTTCAATTAGTATATTATTAGTTACCAAGATGATCATCTTTTTTGAGTTTTAGGGCCATATTACAATAACTAACAAGATACTGTTACTTTGCTTCTTATTTGGGTACCTTTGAAACAATTTATATGGTTGAATGATCCTTATAACAACAACCTCAACCCAAAAAGACTAAACCCAAAGCATTAGTTTCATTAATGAAAAAAATACTAAGACTTGAAAATTTGCAGGTTTATTCTCTCATCTCTATGTAGTAGGCTGAAGGACTGAACCACTTTTATGTGAAATCGCAGCTTCTTAGGAGGAAGTTAAACCCGGACGCATAAACATATAGGGGATCGGTTGGGGCGACTAAGAAAAGCTTAAGGTAAATTTGTATAAAAGCAACGCAAATGTTGAGTGGTCGACCTGACCCGATCAAGTCTGTTTTTGGTTCACATTGAAAAGTTACATGTTTTAGCCCCAATTGTATTTCCAACCAAAAATGTTCCATTTTTTTTAGAGAAGTGGTGCTCAGAATGCGCAGGTTTGCTTAAGAATATCTTTAAGCATACTACCTAAATTTATTAAATTAATAATGATAGTAATAATATAGAGTATGGAATTTCATGAAAATGTCTACAGAAGAGAAGAGAGGCACTGATGATGGTACTGACACAGTTATCACCCGAAGATCTAAACAACTGTTGCTGAAAGTAGCCTCAGCTTTCAAGCAATTGGTCAGGAGGTTTCCCTTGATATTGATGCACAGCCGCACAGGTTATAAATTTATAATCAAAACTTTACACAAATCTAATATTTTAAGTTAGTCAACATGTGTTGTGACCTCATGTTTTTTAATGTGACATGCAGAGTGAAGCGGCTTTTTGGAAGTTAAAAGTTATTTTTATGTAGACCTACTTCATGGTCAAGGAAAGAGTCCAACGAGCATCGGCAGCACTGCAGCCACCACCACCAACAACAATCAAAATCAACGAAAACGAGAGACGAATGATGCGCCTGTAAAATCATCTTAGAAAGCTTTTGTTTCTTGGTTGAATATGTGATTATGTTAATAATACGTCTCTGTTAACATCATAATCAAGGTTAGCTCAACTGAATCTGTAATCTTTTAGTTTATATTAATTGTATTCTAAGTAAATTTTGAGAAGATAAACATGATTTGTGGATTATTGCAGGCAAAAACATGATAGCAGCAAGCAAGCGAGTTCCCTTGGCTTCTTTTAATCCCTTCCGGTTTGACTTTTGATGATCATTTTTGCTATTAAAATCCAATCAGATGGTCGTTGAGCCTTTTAGTTTCTTTCTAAAAGACAAATGTGCATGTCATCTTTATATATTGTATAATGTGTATGTAGCATACAATATTGTATAAACAAAAAGGTACCGGCTTATAAGTAATTATGTCTACCAACAAATGCACATACAAGTTTTGTTAATGGTGTAAACTAGTCATAACTCCTTGATCATATCAAGGAATGTAGCTCAACTACTCAAGCATTCTCTTTGAAGATTTCTTGAGTTTTATTAGCAACATCTGATTTCTGGTTAGTATTTCAACCCCCCCCCCCCCCCCCCCCGCAACCCCCCCCCCCCGGCAACGCGGGGGGTCAAAATACTAGTGTATAAAAGAAATGCAAATGAAATCTCAATTGTATTTTTAAGGAGACTTTTAAATTTCTCCATGACTTTCAAGGCCATTTTTTATCCAACATTCTAGACTAGCACGTGTATAATGATAAATATTTAAAAATTTATAATTACTTCAAGTCAAGATATTTAATAATTGTTATAGAACAAATTCTTACGTGTTAAAATTAGAAAATTGGATTTAAATATTCCTTAACTATGAACTACTGGCAAATAACAGACTCAACTATCGAGATGGTTGATGACGGTCCCATTTTCAACATGTTTATTCCTAAATCCTAACAAGTCGCGACTAACAAAAGCTTAACTCCGCTAGTCTCCGGTCGCCGGAAAACTTTTTTTTTGGGCGAGAAAACTCAACACTTTTGTCCCAAACCTTTTTGTAACCTTAGGTCAGACATTTAAGAATCTTTTTCTAGTAAAAGCCTCAATTATTGAGGTTGCCAAAACCCTAAAACCACCGTCAGAGCCAACAGTGGTAGAAGAGAGGATCACACCACTTATATGTTTACCAGAACCATATACCCGAATTATTTTTCATTAACCCTTGTCTGTTAATCCTAATTATACTAGGTTTATTATATGAAAAGTTAAATTTTCTTACGGGATATCTATTCATTGATATCATTTATATTTTGTATGTTGTGAAATAGATAAATAAAATTATATTGATATTATTTATTTATATAACATTATACGTATATAATGTATCATATTTTAATTTGTAATAGTTAAATAAATAATCAGTGAAAAATAATTATAAAGGTAAAAAAGAAATGCACTTGGAAATCCCATGAGGTATGTTTTTCTAAACAAACTAACGGGCATACGCGATATCTTTGGGTATAATCGATGAGTAATTACTTAATAAATACTTGACGGGTAATGCACCATGTATAGAACACAATTTTACAAATGGGTACATGACTGAGATTACCAAAAGCCGGCGCATTGCCATCAAAGTTTCCTCTTGATATAATAATTAAAATAGTTGAAAAAGATTATTGAAAGAGAGATCGATTAATGTTCTTGAATCAATGAATCTTAACAATTATCATTGACTTATCTAGATGAATGAACTGCTTATCATATCGTAATTTTGGGGTTGGTTCCAACGTTAAGTCATACTGTTGGCGATAGACGGGTTAGGGTGACTCGAAACATATACTTTTGGCATGTGCCAAGTTGATCCACAATGAACCGCGAACGAAGCAAGAAGCACCTAAGCACAAGATCTTTGGCCAGATTCCTTGGGGACGGCCCCTTGGATGGACGGTGTTATGGGTGGTTCGTATGACATTTTGATAATATGTATGGGTATAACGGTACTTTTGGACTCATGGGTGGTGAATTCATGAATTTGAAACGTATAGAGCCATGAAACATATGATGTAAGTAGGGGTGTCCAAAATACCTGAACCCGATTAATCCGACCCGACCCGAGCCCGAATAAGCTAATTAGGGTCGGGTTAAATAGGGTCAAAAAGTATTAATCGGGTTGACCCGAATAACCCAAATTGTTAATAAGGTCGGGTTTCGGGTTCATTTTTGAAAAAAAATCGGGTTTCGGGTTAACCCGAATAACCCGATTAGTGATGATACTTTACTTCAAATACAATAACGAAAATGTTAAATAAGAACTAAAAAGTCAATACGAAGAATTTTATAGAGGAGTTAATTATTTTTCTTGTTCATGAACCATTAGACTAGACATTCTTTTAAAATAAACGCACGAACATGAACAAATATTTCACTTGTTCATTTATGTTCGTGAACACTCGTTTATGATCGTTCATTTAAGTTTGTTTACGTCTTTCATGTTCGTTTATATATTAATAGAAATTATTAAATATTATTTGCATTTAGAAATTATATCGCCATAATTTATTTATATTTGTTTATTTGTGTTCATTTAAATGCGTTCATCTGTGTTCGTTTATGTATATTTGTTTTCGTTAACTTATGTACATGTTCATTCATGTTCGTTTGTCTTTGTTTAATTGTGTTAATTTATGTTCGTGAATTGTTCGTTTAGATTTTAAATGAACGAATATAACGAAACACGAACATGTTAATTTTAAACTAACGAACATGAACACAAATATATGTTCGATTAAGTGTTCATGATCGTATTCGTTTAAAGTTACACGAACGAACACGGGCATGCCTTTGTTCATGTCCGCCTAGTTCGTTTACAAGCCTATATGTAATTATTAGATAATTACTTGTGAAAGTCATTGAAAATTGAGTGGAATGAGAAATTTTGCAACCCACGAGTTATAAGCATAAAAACTAACTTAAAACTATCAAGTAACATGGTCAATCCGATTAACCCGACTAATCCGACCCGACTAACCCAAAACCCGAATAACCCGAATAACCCGACTAACCCGAACCTTAATAGGGTCTTCGAGTTAGATATTTTTTAAGAAAAACCTGAATAACCCGACCCGATTAACCCGAAACCCGATCGAGTTGACCCCTAGATGTAACCATGACTCAAGTTTTAATTTGTTTTCTTAATTTATGGTATAAATCTTGGGATGATCTTCATAAAGATCTTTGACTTAGTTAAAGTCAAAGTTTCTTTGACTTTGTTGGCATTGTTAGCATTAGCATTAGAGAATCCCGACCACGATGTGCCCAACATAGAACATTTCTTGGACTTCCACAAGGGAAAATGACGGTCTCGCACTCAAACTTCTATGTTTATTACGGTTTTGCCCTTTAACAACAAGGTTGTTGGGTTGTAGTGCTAATATAATTTGTGAGCAATCATATAAATAAAATTTAATTCATCAGTTTTCCAAGTTTTTTTTTTTTTACTTTCCTATCATTTTTTTTGTTTATAGATCACATTTGGAGTTGACAAAAGTTATTTTTAATTATCTGTTTGATTATTACTACAAAATCCATGCACGTAATTTAGTTCATGCATGAAATGTATACTAATATATATAGTTGTTGCAACCAATTATTTTCTTTAAATAACGTTCAATGAATCATGAGGATTGGGAACTATAATTTTTTTTTTGATGGAGACTGCGTCAATTACATATATATTTCATTGGTAGCGAGTATGTCAAAGTTATATGAATACTATTTCAAGGAAAAGAAAATACAACTTTGATTTGAATACTGATTCATGAGAAAAGACCTAGATAGAGGAACATTTCAAATGCTTATTTTAACAATAAAAACACAAATTAAATTTGTATTTCGTAATAAAAATGATAAATAAATGTTTTTACAAGGTATTGTACAACTAATCTTAGGCTACAAACTCCTTGTATTTTGTTCTTAACTTAAAAACACATTTTAAATATTTAATTATTGATCAGGTTTTCTAGTTTAATCAATTGGTGGACAATATATTTTCAATGTTGTACCGTGACCTTTGTTTTTAATTCAACACAATTTTGATTTTACAGTTGGTGCAAGAGTAGTATAACTCGCGTGCGACCAATCATATGTTACACAATAACTAAATTATTTTATTTGTTTGACCAATGATAACTAAACTTCAAAAAATCAATTTAAATACCACGGCGTCCACAGATAAAGAATATCGTTAATGAGCTACTTTCTTGGCTTCAATGTTAACATATATATTGCTTATTAGTTTTTAAGGTATACTTTGAAAAAACGTTAGATACGAATTGAAAATCCATGATTCAGTCCTTAGCAATGGGTTTTTGGTTTTCCTAGTCCGTGGAGAAAATATTTTCTTATTGTCGGGCTACAAACGAGTTTAAAGTCTTTAGAGGGGTGTGGCAAGATGATACTCTCTCACATTTCTTATTCATAATCACCATGGAAACTCTTCATATAACGTTTAAATTTAGTTTACAGACTTTTGACGGAACCTACTTCAGATAACAATCCGATGTTATCGCACTTATTTTACACATTATACTTATTTTTTTGGAATGACGTTATTATATAAGGAGTAGGTGGTTTTGCTTTCAAAATTGGTGAAAAGGTTGAAACGAATTAATTAGTCAAAGCTAAGTCTAAGGCTTAGTTATTGAATAAGCAATGCAATAATGACTTACTAGGATAAAACCCGTGTGATATATGAGAGGTTACAAAAATAAAGCAAAAAAGTTAAATTTAATAATATACATAATAACATATCTTATGGATTCATAAGATATAAAGAATTTCTTAAAATACATAGATTAGTAAGAATAATTTGTATTTGTATTTTAAAAATATCAAAATGGAAGATTGTGAATTTATATCAATTAAGAAAAGGAGAAGGCTAACATTAATTCATCATAGTTGAGTTGGTAAGCCACATACATTTTAAAAGCAAGGTATTGAGTTCGATTCCCACCAACAACATACTTTTCAATTTATCATTCATGAAAGAAAAAATTATAAAAATGGAAACTTGTACACTTGACATCCCATGTGGAGGGTCAAATTGAATGACATGTGAAATTGCAAAAGAAGTTGTAACATGTCTAGCTACATTACATAACGTCTAAACGAGTCAAAGACGAGCAATCTGGCGGAAATCGGCCAAAAGGAAGATCAACCTTGAGAAACGCTTGTAATCGTGCATGCGTCGCGTGTCGCGAAAGGTTGAAGCCTTGTGCTTCGCGACGTCAAATAGGTCTCGCGTGTTCTTGGTGATTTTCACGTGTCGCTATGGGTGTTCTTCGGGTTCGTTTTTCGGATTTCAGGTTTTTCGGGTCGGGTTATTCGGGTTTCAAAGTTTTAAATCTTGACCCGAAACCTAACTCAAATCTCTCACGGGTTTTTCGGGTTCGGGTTTTTTCAGGTTAGGTTAATCGGGTTTCGAGCATCCTAGAAAACAAAACAAAAAATATAACAAACTGCAATGCTAAAATTAAAACAACATATTATTCTTTGCTCATAAACAGATAATCAGATAATAAACCAACATAACTTGATAAAACAAGCCAAAAGAAGAGTAAAAGTAACTCGAACCATAATCATCTTCTATCGGGCGTGATTTGGTTGTTCGATTACGGTTGCTATTAGTAATAAACTAAAAACATAAATTAACAATAAATAATGGATCTGTAATAGCTGTAATGACAATAATCTATTAGGACCAAAATTTGATAACGTTAGTGGCTAAGACTAAGCCTATTATACCTAACAATATATATTTAATTTCAAAACTAAAAGTTTATTCGGGTTGACCCGAAGCTTATAAATAAAACCCGAGAACCAACCCGAATTACTTCGGTTCAGGTTCGGGTTAGTCTTTTCTTGGTTTCAGGTTTTTCGGGTCGGGTTATTTCGGGTTCGAGTATGTGTTTTCTCGTGTTGGGTTTGGAGTTTTGGGTAAAAATGACAGTCCTACGTGTCGCGAAGAGTGAGGAAGGTGGGTTTTGCGTGTCACGACCCAAACGAAGACGGTTTGAAACCTTATATTGTCGCGTGTCGCGAAGGCAAGAAAAGGAGCCATTCGCAACACGTGATAGACGAAAGGAAAGAAAGTTTGGTTTTTGGCACATTTATCCCTTGGATATTGATTAAATAAAATTTAAGTATAAAATACATGAAATAGAGTTTGCAATCGAGTTTGTAACATCACTACAACATAAACACTGTAAAATTGTATGAATGAACATGTATATTCAATACTTTAACTAATCAAATGAGGATTCGAATTAGGGTAAACAAATATATAAAAATGATGATGTCACAATGTCGTACTCTGGTAAAATCTATTTTGAATAGCCTTCCACTATACAGTTTGTAATTGTTTAAAACTTTGTGTTTGTTTAAAGCACTGATGTATATTAAATTATACATCTTTTTAGCACCAAATAATCTCTAAAAACTGTAACTTCTATCGAATAATATAGCTCGAATAATATAGCTCAAAATGCTACTTATCATATTCAAATGTATTTTCAGGTAAATCCAAGCCTTAAACGAAGAAACAAGCGAAAAGCCAAAGAAAAAAGAAAGAAAACACCTGAACACGCCCCGTGCACCCTAGACACGCCCCCATACCTTTAATGCAAGAAAAGAAAAAAAATCTGCAAGAAAAGACAAAACACTGGTCACAAAAGCACAGAGCCGTGCCTCAGAAGGCATGGTGTCACACCCCGACCAAAGGCGGCGGAACATGACGGAGCGTAACGTATTGATTGGACAGTAGCTCAAAAGACACTAATTAAAGTGACAATAATTATTTAATTTCATTAACAGCAAACAAGTACACAAATTTAATAATAAGAGACAATTACATCATGCTTTTGTATTTTGAGTAATATCCTAATGTAAAACTAATTTCTTCGATCTTGAACAATGTAAATTACTTGTACCTGTAGCTTGTATAAAAATAGAGTTTGTCAACACGAATGTTGGTGAGAATACATAAGTTTTAGTTATATATATATATAAATCACAATTCATATGTAAATGATGAGTATTACAATCCTTATGAAGATGTAAACAACTAAATAGATGTGGACACGTTCTTATTGATACGAAATCAAAGTACTTAGGTAAGTGTATGATCATACTAGATGAGGATAGATGAGGATGAGATACCAATCACCATACATAAAATAAACAATTAAGCACATAGAGCATGCAATAATCACACATAAACATATATTGAATTGTGTTTTAAATAGATGTGAAAATAAAAATCAGTAAATTTAAATATGGTATACATGTCACCCCCAAAAGTAGTAAAAGAGTAAAAAGGGGGTGTGAAAAACTCACATTTGAGATTAAAGCCAAACTTGAAATGACAACCGAAAGCACGTTAAAGAAAATGAACGATCGAACCTCACGAACTTTGAAATGGAAAAAAAATAATCTTTTGAACTTGTCAAAGAGTGGTACCAGAATGAAAGGGGTGGGAGTGAGTTCTTATTTATACTAAAATAAGAAGATTATTTTTTAGAATGTTTTAATGATAAAATTGATTAGGAGAGTGATTTGGGGAAGGAGGTTTAACCAAAATTTGAATGGTGTAGAAGATATTTTTCATCTTTTAAAAATAAATAACTTTAGGTAAAAATAAATGTGACAAAAATAAATGTGACATAACTAGATTAAAATGATGTATTTTGGTTATGCATCAATAATGTTATTTATGTGATATTTGAATAAAGAAAAAATCATGAGTGTTATAATTTTTATTTATATACATGTTAGTAATGATTAATATTATTAAATAACTTTAGAAAAGAAAAACTATTACGTATGAAATATGTAACATATGGGTATATGCATAATTAACTGAATCACATCGAAAATTTTAAACGAGTTGGGCTTTCGGGTCCGAAAATTGACGAATGTTACAGTATTCACAACTTTTTGGAAATTTCGTCCCGAAATTAAAGAATAAAGAAAAGAAAAAAATACCATAGCATAAAGCAGGAAAACAAAAATCAAGAGAGATTTTTTTTATAATAATAAATAATAGCACAGAACTTCGAATGAACTGTTTAACGCTACAAATGGAAGATATGATAAGGACACTTATATACAGGATATACCAGCGGCGTATCCACCATGACCTTATCACATCTATATTTGTACCATTACCCTAAATCACCCTAGGTTCTGAGTTATGATACACAACCGTATTCACCATGAGTTCCATGCGAGGATTTTGATAATTATGCGTGCTGGTACATCCTATATATAGGAGTTATGACACACAACGGGACGAACCATGAGCATCATGCGACGATCTAAATAATTATGAGTAAAAGTTGAATGAAAATTGATGAACATAATTACCTAGTAAAATAATCCTTAAAAATGACGAAATTGTTGAAGTTAACCATCGAGAATAATAACAACAAGATGAAATAAATAGATAGAGGAAAAATTTGAAATTATATAAGTAACTTATACCAACGATGTAGAGAAAATACTTCAGACGACGACAAAATTCACGCAATAATAAATAGGTTCACACAACAAACAAATCACATGACTTATAAGTATAATCAAGGTTGCAAAAGTCGCTAGGTGGACCCTAGGCGGCCGACTGGGGAGTTGGGAGTACTTGGCCTTAGTCGGTGAGTACTCGGCCTTAGTCGGAGAGTACTCGGGGATGGCTCACCGAGAACTCGGCCTAGGCGGGGATTACTCGTTGAGTACTCGGAGCCTAGGCACGATTTTTACAACCATGAGTATAATAATAGATAAGGTTTGAAACCAAGATTATAAAATCGATGAGAAGAGGTAAGAGTACCATGAGGATGAGGTGAGTTTGGAGGGTTTGGGTAGCCATGTATTAAAATATCGAAATAAAATTTGTACATGTGACTCCTATTAGATAACTATGTGCAACACATGTTCATAGTCCCAATTTCCAAGACGTTTGTAGGAAATCGGTCATAGGTAGTTTATGATACAAATATGGTACTATTAGATAACTATGCACATCACCGTGCACATAGTCTCGGTAATTAACCGGTCATAGACCACTTAAATCATGATAATAAACTGTGTAATAATAAATAGTGCACTAAACGACAAAATAGGAATAAATGAGTGATTGAACACCATTATAAATAACCATAATTCTCATTCATAACAAAACTGGAGATTTAATGAAGTCATAACATTAGATTTAAATGAAAAGAACTAAATAAAAGAAACGTCTTTTGCGAATCATGTCTTCATAAAGGGTTAGGCTTAGACTTGGGAACCGTTGATGTAACACACTTGTCCTTGAGTAGCTTGGTCACTTGAGGTTGATTGGTTGATTGGGATTTGGTTGACTTCAATTGGTTGAATTGGTTGGGTTTGAATTGCTTGGATGGGTTGAGCTTGGATTGGTTGAAGTTGATTTATTTGGGCTTGGTAAGCTTGATATTGAGCGGTTTGGGTCGGGTAGGATTGAATTTGGTCCATGTGTGCGAGTCTTGTGCATGCATTGCGATAATGGTTAGGGTCTCTACAATTGTAGAAAGCTCTAATAGTTGAGGGTGATTGAGTAAACGGTTGAGCATAGGGTAAAGTTTGGGGTTGGGTAAGAGGTGAGGTAAATGGTTGCATCAAAAGTTGGTTGCATTCACGACATGTGGTAAAGAGGTGACCAAATCGATTGCAATTGGTGCATTGTCGACACTTGAAGTGAGGCGACTGGTGAAAGTTACACGTATCACATAATGGGTGGGGTACTGTGTAGCGCTTCTTGGTGGGTTGGACTTGCGATTGGGCCAAGACATAGTTTTGGGAATTAGACTTTCTTTTATTGTTGCGGTACTGGGGGGAGTTGTTGCTCTTGAAGAATTAGGACTTAGAAGACTCGGGTTTAGAATATTCGGGCTTAGGTTCTTCGGTGGGCTCGGATGCAGGCTTATCATTGGGCTTCTTATAATTTTTCCGCGTCAAGGTCCCATCCTTAACATGGTTTTCGGTGAGGGTACCGGCTATGGTGATGGCATCATGGAGGGTTTGAGGGTCACGAATTAGGACGGAATCTCGGATTTGCATAGGAAAACCCAAGATGTACTTGTCGATTGAACGTTCAAGGGGAGTGGCCATGTGTGAGATGAGAAGGCTCAATTCATGGAAACGATCGTTGTAGGTGGTGTCATTACCACTTTCTTATTTAAAATTCCAAAACTCCTCTTCCAAATTTCGAAGCTCATGTTCCGGGCAAAACTTCTTGAGCATGAGTTTCTTGAGCTCATCTGTTGGGCCATAATTTGGTTAGACTGACGCATATCAAAAGGCTATGACATGATCAAGACTACAGTGACATAAACGAAAACGAGTTGAAGAATTGCATTATGGTTATGGTGATATAGTACCGAAATCCATATGGATGAAGATGTTGAAGTTGCTGATCATGTTCAAGTAAAGATTCTGAAAGTTTTGAAAGCATCAGTCTAGGGGGGAGATTGTTGGGCCATAATTTGGTTAGACTGACGCATATCAAAAGGCAATGACATGATCAAGACTACAGTGACATAAACGAAAACGAGTTGAAGAATTGCATTATGGTTATGGTGATATAGTACCGAAATCCATATGGATTTCGGTTGGGATTGGGCTATGTATGTAAACCGAGATCTCAAATGGATGTCGGTGGGCTTTGGGCTATAGTTGGGCTAGTGTTTTGGTTTCCCTATATATAGATAACATGTATAGGGTTTATGTTGGTTGTTCACATAGAGAGAGGTTGAACACTTTGAGAGCCACCATCTAGAGAGCATTGTATGGTTTGGCTAAGTGGTTTACGTATCTAACGATTGATAATGTAATCGTATGCATTGAAACCATATTAAGTGTTTATTATATTCATAATGTTCATCATTGTTCTTGAATCACCACGTTAACTAGATTCCGCATATTTGACGTGTGTTATTGATATCATAATTGTAGTGATCCAGATTTGGGACTTACAATTGGTATCAGAGCCTTAAACCTATTCAGGCTCGTTATTGTGATATCAACGGATACAACATATCAAGGTTTAGTGGTGGTGTTAATTTCCGGCGGGTTTCTGATCGGAGAAGAAGAAAAACATTAATTTTTGGTGGAGATTTGGTTAACTTGGAAACAAAGTTTGAATCCCTTAATTTACGGGATTCAGTAGGTTACAATATTATTCAATCAAGTCCAGATCTCGACTGAAATCAGTAGTTTTCGGCCATCAATAAAGAGATTTTTGTGTTTTCGGCCAAATCTTGCCTGTTTTCGGATTAAAATCATCGTTTTCGGTCAAACTTGGTCATCATTAAGGGTTTTCGTCAAAATTTTGAGTTCTCGGTCAAACGTGGTCAACATTAAGGGTTTTCGGTCAAGTATAAGTGTTTTCGGCCATTTTTAGCTGTTCTCGGTCAACATCTGTTTTCGATCAACAGGTGTTCTCGGTCAAAGCTTGTTCTCGGTCAAGCTTTTCTGTTCTCGGTAAAAAAAAACAAATTTTTTCCGGGTGATTTTCGGTGGTAAAAATTTTCTTGAACGAAACTTTTCCAGAATACTCCTTAACAGTAAAAATCTATCCTTGGAAATTTTGGCGAAAACAATTTTTTTTCGGGTGATTTTCGGTGAAATTTTGGCGGGAAAATTCGGAAAAATTTGTCTTGAACGAAATTTTTCCTAGACACTTCTCTTGACTGGGACATTCTTTCTTGAGAATTTTGGCGATCATATTTTTTTCAAAAAATTTTGGCGGGAAAACCAGTTTAATCTCTTTAATTACTCAACAGATTCTCCACAACTCATCTCAATGTTTGGAAGTACTCTTACTCAGTCTGCTCCCTCACAAGAAGTATATCAAAATCCATCTGAGATAAGTTTTAAACCATGTTCTTTAAATTGTGGTGAGAAAATAGAAATGTATAAGCTTCATAATGACAGTCTAAGTAGAGATATGGAAAGTATAAAATGATCAGAGAATTTTAAACTTAAGAAGAATGAAAAGGGTATTCTAGACAAAATAGAAGCTTAGAACAAGGATATTAAAAAACTTAAGTCTGATTTTAGTATAAAAAGCTGTCATTATCTAGATGCCACACAAGAAATTGCTGAGTTAACTGCAAAACTAGATGCCTCCAAGTTAGAGATGTTGAATCTAACTAGTAAGTTTGAAAGGGCTGAACTTGATTTTAAAAAATTCGATGGCTCCAGTAAAGTTGTCAACTCAATGATTGAAAATCAATCGTGGTGGAAAGAAAATGAAGGTGAGGGAATAGGATATAGTCAAGTTCCCCCACCCTACAATCACAATTATGTCCCTACCCCTGTTACCAAAGAACATGAAGAAAAGGTAAAAGACATGAAGTATGGTAAACAGGTTGAATCTGTAACTGTTGGATCAGGATCCCTAGAGGAAATCAAGCCTGCTTTTAAATGTGTGAACAATTTTGATGCTTCTACTTCATGTGCGGATATAGTAAATGATGCGGCTTCTGATAGTAAAGGGGGTTAGGCTAGTGAAAATGAATCTCATTCTAACGTGTCATCAAACTCTGATGACACCACAACTCAAAATTGTACTAATAATAATACACAGAGTTGTGGTAACAAAGGGAAGGCATGTAAGAAATCAGCACAACAAGGACAGTCTCGTCCTCATAGATCCTACGGATCTCCATGTGTTAATAAATCAATGGGTTCCTTTTATATCAAGAGACAAACATGTTACCACTATGGCACACCAGGACATATAGCCAGAAATTGTGTTCATCGTCTATATGTTCCTTACTACAAGCAAAATCAGAAGGTTGTGCCAAGGGGCAAGAAGAATGGAAAAACCTTTCCTAAGAAGGAATTCCAACATGAGGCTAGTGCTTACGTTGACATAAGAAGAAGGATGAAAGTGTGTTTCGTCTGCGGGAACGACGGGCATTTGGCAAAGGAGTGTCACTACCGTGTTGTTAATAGACAAGCCCCTCAGGTGAAAGGTAACAAGTTTCAACCGAATCCAGTGTTTAAACAAAATGCTTATTTTAGAAAACCACAAGTATCTGCACAAAGGTACTCAAGGATTCAAAGTTAATATGACAGGTGTGCACTCAAATGATTTAGAAATAGTTAAAAGAAAAATAAATTTTCAGAAATCAAAGAGTGTTAAGAGTTCTAAGAATTCGAATTCGAATTGCTCCAATCCAAAGTCTGTTCCATCAAATTTCACTAAACCAAGACAGACTTGGAAACTTAAAACTCGGCAAACAGAATCTGTATTAACAAATGATTTTGTTAAAGATGGGAATGATAAGTGTTGGCAAGAGGTCACATATGTTAATTCTCAAGGGAACCCCAAGACATTTATGACTTGAGTTCCTATGTCCAACTGATCCTGCTATGCGTGTAGGAACAACCACAAACTCTTTGTTTATTATATGGGTTGTTCCGGGCACATGACAGGGCAAATATCCATTGTTTTTAAATCCTTAAACCATGAAAAGGAATATTTGTTGCCTGGACGGGAATTTAGGGTGATAGAACGTTTTTAATCTGCTCTCTAAGTGTGTAGGAACAAACAGGGAATACATTGCATATTAGAAGGTTTGTTCCAGACATTCAACTCGCAAGGATGTAGAATCTCAAAACAAGCTTATTCCTAGGGGGAGATTCTCAAAAATGAAAAATGATGTCTTGAAGATAAAAGGTAACCGTATCACTTTGGTATGAAAGATTGATCAATCAAAAAGATTTTAAAGTTTTAAACATTTAAAAAATACAAAAATATGTTCACGTATAGTTTTTCATGTATAGTATATTTTGTTTCCCAAAATTAAGAAAATGACTTGAACGTACATGAGAAATTATAGTACATCAGTTTACTGACTATCACATTTTTTTATTAAATACCACGTTTCGATGATTGATTCTTTTTGAGGTTAAATTTGTACAAAAAAGTTTTTGCACAAATTTAGGGGGAGAAAATAAAAAAAATTCAAAAAGAGTGTGTGTGCGTTTAATAAAAAAAATGTCTATGTCTTTCAAACTTCACTCTCGCTTAAAATTATGTCGGCTGCTCAAGTTTGAAGACCATATACTTGTATATGTTTGGTCCGGTGATCTACTCGTAGATTCATAGCATAGCCATTTATCTAAAGACTGAAAGCATCTGGGGTGTTTGTGATGTGTTTTTGTGTTTTGAATTCTTTCACTTAAAATTATGTCGGTAATTCCAAGTTGGAGGGACACGTACTCTCATATGTGTTTGGTCCTGTTAACCACTAGTGGTCATACGAGATAGCCATTTACCTGAAAACTGAAGATTGACCGGGGTGACTGAGTTCTTAACATATGTGTCTTCTGTAATTTTCTGGGAAGTGATATATTTATTCAGTTAACAGCTTTTTAGAATCTTCAAAATATTTTCAAATGAAAATTGATCCAACCTTTGGAAAGTGATAGATAAATTGTTTCTGTGTGCCTAACAGGTGAAGTTATTAAGCTTAAAAGGCTCTAGAACAGTCATTGATTTGTATGGTAGCTTTCCATGATGCATAAAAGTTGAAGTGATATAAACTAAATTTGCTAAACTTAATGTGGAGAGTCATTTTGAAGACATGTGCATGTCTCCAGATACATCTCTCCGAATGATAGGCAGAAAAGCAATTACCCAGTCATACACGAGCCCGTTAGTGTATTGATCACCAAAAATATTGTGCTATTATGTTTATTATTATAAAAAAATGAAAAAAAGAGATGAAAAAAATCATTAAAAAAAAACTTATTATGAGTATGTATATAATTTGTGCTGTTAAAAACTTGGTATTTCAAATGCTTAAAGGGTCAAACTAGAACTACAGAGATGGGGGCATACAAGTAAGTACTGTCATGTCTCGAATGAAAGGCTTGTCAGTTTACTGGCACTAAGTCCAACGTTCAACCTTAAAACTTAAATTATTGTTTGTTTATCTATAAAAATCTTTTGATCAAGCACTAGGGGGTTGGAGTCAAATTGGGGTGATCTGGGGAAAGCCAAATACGCTTTGAGAAGAGATAGGAGGCACCACAGGTCAATGAGTGATGTCCATCTAAGCTTTATGTCGAACTGAACCTAATTCATATCACTAATGCAATGAAAATCATGCTTAGTTCGTTATACCTGCTATCAACCTGTCTCTTTACGTCATAATAAAGCTGAACATTAATCATTGTGACAGCACCTTAGACAATATGATTCCATGTTCGGATCTTTTCATAAAAGGCGGCGTTTTTATCAAAACTGAAATTTGATCCCTAATTTGCTAAGTTACAAGAGGACCGGGTGATTAAATTTGTTTTATTTGTTGTTTTTGGTTTTATTTTATTTCATTTATTTTAATTTTTGCTTCTTGATTACTCTTGTCGAAACAAATGTGTTAAGAAATTGTTTTAAAATTTGTCTTCTGCTAATGAAATATGATTTCGGTTAATGTGTTATAGTTGGTATAGCTGGTATGATCTCGTTTCAAGTCTTTTCAAGAAAATCATAAAAATTAGAAAAATAAAAAAAAATTAATAAACATGTCTGTCTTATTTTGTTTTATTTAATTATTTTCAAAAAAAAATTTGGTTGATCTTTCTATCAAAGTTGATTGTTCTTTCAAGACTGATTTCTTGCAACGGAAGCATATGAAGTATCTGAGATTCAAATTGGATGATGCTGTAAAAAAGGGGGAGATGGTAGAGTATTGGATGCAGATGCTGAAGTTGCTGATCATGTTCAAGTAAAGATTCTGAAAGTTTTGAAATCATCAGTCTACGGGGGAGATTGTTGGGCCATAATTTGGTTAGACTGACGCATATCAAAAGGCCATGACATGATCAAGACTACAGTGACATAAACGAAGACGAGTTGAAGAATTGCATTATGGTTATGGTGATATAGTACCGAAATCCATATGGATGCAGATGCTGAAGTTGCTGATCATGTTCAAGTAAAGATTCTGAAAGTTTTGAAAGCATCAGTTGTGACACTCGTCAATTTCAGGTTAACTCCGTTAACTCAAACTCCGTCAATTCAAACTTAAGATCACTGGATCTATAACGCACATCTCATTACATTTAAACTAAGGTTTTAAATGACGCTTGACAATCACTACATGTGTAGTCTTTCGGGGTTGCACCGAAACGTAAACGAGTTGACGCAAACCATTGGTGAATAAACGAAAAACATCAAAACAATAATTATGTGATAATTATGTGTTAGACTTATGTGTTATGTGATAACATGGTATAAAACGCTAACTCAAGATGCAAACGAGTTAATTTAAGCTAGAAAAGTAATACTAGAGAGTTGAGGGACCTATGTGTAACATGTTATTATTAATAATAATATTAAACCCTAAATCTCTTCCCTCTCTCTCTCTCTACCCGACGGCAGCCCCCCCCCCCCCTTCTCCCTTGCGATCGGCAGCCCACACACACACACATATCACCTTCTTTTGATCTTGTTCTTCATAATCGGAGCATCCTACACTCGTTTCTAAGCATCTCTCACGTTTCCCTTGGTTGTTTTTGCGTTTTTAAGGTATAAACATGAAACCCTAAATTTGTAAATCATGTATTTAGTGTTTGCATGTGTAATTTTGATTAGATGATGATTGATTATGTGTTAGTTATTGATATTGATGATCATATGTGATTTTGAACGGTGAAAGATTATTGAATCATTGATGGTTTGTAAACCCTAGAGGGTTACTACTGATTTTTGTGATTAATTATGCTCGTTACATGTTTTGAGATATGCCGTATGCTTAGGATGCATGTTAGACGATTGTTTGTGCTTGCTGAGTTTTGACAGTAGTGATTGTTAAACTTGAACGACATGTAACTTGTTGAATATATAAGCAAACTGATCTAATTATGAGTCTACAAGGTAGTACTCTGAGTCTAGTTTTCAGAAAGTCCAACCACGCCTAATTTGGAGGTGTTTTGGTTACTCATTCGATTTAAATACGATTAAAGGTCAAAACTGGTACTGGACAGATTGTAAGTTATGTTTAGACAACTGTAACTAATTGTTATTTTGGAAATTGGCTGAGGTTGTTAACACTACAGGGTACTATAATGAGTCTAGTTTCTATAAAGTCCAAGTTTGTAATTTTTGGACGAGTAAAAGTTAATCTTTATGATTTTACAAAACTGAAGTGCAAATCTGAGTTGTGAGACCAGCTGTTAAGTTTTTTTGTAATTAGCATATCTCATGAACTACAAGACCAAATGGGTTGGTTCCACTTCTGGAAGTTAACTGGTTGAGTTAAGAACCTAACCCAATTGGTATTGCATTAATTGGATTTTTCATTTAACGGGGATAACAGATAACATTCTGTTGCGCATGAATTTGACTGCTGTGAGTTTGTTGTAATGTTTTGATCATTATGAGTAAACTATGTAGAATAAAAATACAATAAAATATGTTCTGGAAACCTAACTCATGTATGCTTTTGTGACGATTTTTGGTAAATTAATTGAGATGCTATGATCTGTTTGATAGAATAATCTTTCAAGTAGAATTCTGTCTTGATGAAACTAGCTGCTAAAATTTGTGAAAATACATGAAACGTGCTAATTGCTAGATAATTGTTATGTTTTGACCAAATTGCCCTTGCGGGGAATAATTGCTAGTAATGTACACCATTAACACTTGACACGTAAATAGTTGTTCACACACGTAACGTATCACTAATGTGCTTGTTGAGACACACACGATTCACAAACGAAACACGAAACGTATCTTGTGCATAGGTATTATGTGCCGAGTCTAGAGACTCGATAATAGTTCCGACACTTAGAAAATCTCCTTGTTGTTTTAGAACGCTAGCGAGAGTTTTTCTGTGACGCGCATCACTTGGGTGACTTGTTTTTGGAATTCTTCGCAAACAGTGAGTTTCACTTTCCTCTTTTAAACTTTTTTAAACGCTTTTCACTTGGGGGAGATAACATACTCCGAAACGCTTTTAGATTTTGTTATGAAATTATAACTTGTAAAGGCTAAGTGGCAAACGAAATAATTGAAGTCCTTCACACATCGAACCGTTTAGTATTGGAAAATAGCGAGTCGTTGTTGAGTAGTACTACTGGGTTTGACAAACCCCACCCAACGCTAAGCTCGACTGGAGGTCGAGTGGGTGTAATCTTGGCTAAACACATTACCATGGTCGGGATAGACCTGGTGGCAAGGCACATGATAAACAGTCAGCTTCGGTGTCGAACACTTAGTAATACTTGCTTTATAGGCTAGCTACCTATAGATATATAATTGATTTAACACTATCTGGTAACGCAAAACGCTAAACGCAAAACGCTAAACGCTTTATTTTATATAAACTTGTGAACTCACCAACCTCGTGTTGACACTTTTAGTTTGTTATTCTCAGGTAGCCGAGGCGGGCGCGCGGTATAGGATCATGCATTAATTTGAACGTTACTGTTTATGCAAACATGTTTTAAACTATTGTTATTGGGTTTTAAGTCGTCCTGCGTGACGCAACGCTTGGCTTATGGTTTTACGCTTCCGCACTTATTTACACTTAAAAGTTTTCGTGTTTTGAAAACTTTATTTATGGTTTGATTGTAACTAATGATTCCGATCCTGTTAGTTCACACCCTTTGACGGTAAAACTCCGTTAGTGGATTTTGAGGGTGTGACATCAGTCTAGGGGGGAGATTGTTGGGCCATAATTTATTTAGACTGACGCATATCAAAAGGCCATGACATGATCAAGACTACAGTGACATAAACGAATACGAGTTGAAGAATTGCATTATGGTTATGGTGATATAGTACCGAAATCCATATGGATTTCGGTTGGGATTGGGCTATGTATGTAAACCGAGATCTCAAATGGATCTCGGTGGGCTTTGGGCTATAGCTGGGCTAGTGTTTTGGTTTCCCTATATATAGATAAAATGTATAGGGTTTATGTTGGTTGTTCACATATAGAGAGGTTTAACACTTTGAGAGCCACCATCTAGAGAGCATTGTATGGTTTGGCTATGTGGTTTATGTTTCTGACGATTGATAATATAATCATATGCATTAAAACCATATTACGTGTTTATTATATTCATACTGTTCATCACTGTTCTTGAATCACCACGTTAACTAGATTATGCATATTTGACGTGTGTTATTGATATCATAATTGTAGTGATCCAGAGTCGGGACTTACATCATCCTATGGCAAGGCCATGGCAACCTTAGTGCCAAGCGTGCGATTCTCACCGTTCCACCAATTGAGGGCATTCTTCTTGAGTACGCTAGAGGCGTGAGTGGTTTTCTTGTCCTCGGGACAGTCACAGTGGAGGAACACGCTCTCCACTTCTTCGAACCATTGAAGGAGAATAGTAGCACCGTTGATACCGAAGTATTCAGGCGGGTTGGCACTATTGAATTGTTTGATGGAGCAAGCAATTGGGTTTGGAGTTGTGGATGATGTAGGGGCATTCACAGTTTGGAGTTGAGAGACGATTGTTGGGAGGGCTTCCATGATTCCCTTAGCGGTGCAGGATGACATGCTAAGGCCGGAGTTGCCGGTGCGACGGTTACGGTTGATAAGGCGGGAAAAATACATGCTACAATGACGACACGTGAAAATTTTATTATGTTTTAGAAAAAAAATACTGTATAACTATGTGAAATTTCTAGTTTTGTGAAAATTCATGAGAATACAAGATAAAATTTTAATAACATTAACTTAGATTATTGATGAAATTGATAATTTGAGAAAATATTCATCCTTAACAAAATAAAAAAAAATTAGACAAAAACCTCATCGTTGATTTAAGAGTGTGATCGTCACATGACCACGTTTGATATAATGAGGGTAGTAGATTCGGTTTCGTTTGGTGTGATATGCTTTAACTTAATAAGTTCCACACCCATACTAAACACTCCAGGAAGGCAACCGGGTCTCGCGGTTGATTGAGATTTATGCGCATTGCACTTCCTTAGGCTCGCAAGACTTGGTGTCAAGTGTTCGGTAAACAAGTGTGTCACTCTTACAGTTTGCTACATATCCGTCACACGAATCTTCCTCAATGAGAGAGGAGTGAAAAGGCGGGATTTCTTAAGGAATTTCCTTTTGTTTCTTATAAAGTTTGAAAACAATTTTGAGAGTGAGGCATAGCCTCAGATAAAGTGTGTGCTTTTGTGTACAAGAATAATATTAAATCATTAAATAGTATTTAAGCTACTGCAATCAATAATATAATTCAGGGTGCAAACACGTAAAGGCATATCACGTATAGGGACCCTAAGCATGCTACTAAGCCTTTATATCTAACCACCTATCTTCTAGCTTTTGGCTCTAAAACCAATCTGTCACACCCCGACCAAAGGCGGCAGAACATGTCGGGGCGTAACGTATTGATTGGACAGTAGCTCAAAAGACACTAATTAAAGTGACAATAATTATTTAATTTCATTAACATCAAAAAAGTACACAAATTTAATAATAAGAGACAATTACATCATGTTTTTTTATTTTGAGTAATATCCTAAGGTAAAACTAATTTCTTCGATCTTGAACAATGTAAATTACTTGTACCTGTAGGCTGTAGCATGTATAAAAATAGAGTTTGTCAACACGAATGTTGGTGAGAATACATAAGTTTTAGTTTTATATATATATATATATATATATATAAATATATATAAATCACAATTCATATGTAAATGATGAGTATTACAATCCTTATGAAGATGTAAACAACTAAATAGATGTGGACCCGTTCTTATTGATACGAAATCAAAGTACTCGGGTAAGTGTATGATCATACTAGATGAGGATAGATGAGGATGAGATACCAACCACCATACATAAAATAAACAATTAAGCACATAGAGCATGCAATAATCACACATAAACATATATTGAATTGTGTTTTAAATAGATGTGAAAATAAAAATCAGTAAATTTAAATAGGGTATACATGCCACCCCCAAAAGTAGTAAAAGAGTAAAAAGGGGGTGTGAAAAACTCACATTTGAGATTAAAGCCAAACTTGAAATGACTACCAAAAGCACGTTAAAGAAAATGAACGATCGAACCTCACGAACTTTGAAATGGAAAAAAAATAATCTCTTGAACTTGTCAAAGAGTGGTATCAGAATGAAAGGGGTGGGAGTGAGTTCTAATTTATACTAAAATAAGAAGATTATTTTTTAGAATGTTTTAATGATAAAATTGATTAGGAGAGTGATTTGGGGGAGGAGGTTTGACCAAAATTTGAATGGTGTAGAAGATATTTTTCATCTTTTAAAAATAAATAACTTTAGGTAAAAATAAATGTGACATAACTAGATTAAAATGATGTACTTTGGTTATACATCAATAATATTATTTATGCGATATTTGAATAAAGAAAAAATCATGAGTGTTATAATTTTTATTTATATACATGTTAGTAATGATAAATATTATTAAATAACTTTAGAAAAGAAAAACTATTACGTATGAAATATGCAACATATGGGTATATGTATAATTAACTGAATCACATCAAAAATTTTAAACGAGTCGGGCTTTCGGGTCTGAAAATTGACGAATGTTACACATGGGGTCGTGGTCACCTTTTAGAAAAGACAAATTTAATATAACAAATCACCAAAAGCACGGGGCCGTGCCTAAGTGAGCACGCCCCCGTGGTGAGTCAGCATGTACGATCTGACATATCATTTAATGCAACTGGACACCTGGACACAGGGGCGTGCCTCAAGGAACACGGGGTCGTGCCTACCTCTCCAGACTGCCTATAAATATAGGAGCTTTTTGCATTGATTAAGTGTGCTTGAAGAAAAGTTCCATACGGGTTTCTCTTATAAAAACACTCACATTACACTCATATTGAAGATCTTGTGAATAGTTTGAAGGCTTGAAGGTTACCATCATCCGTTATCATCATCATCATCATCATCCATCACCATTGAAGAGAGAAGATTCATCCAACATTGGTTAGATTATTCTTTTTTAATCATGTGTTTGTTATTCTTATCTCTTTTAATGTTCATAACTATGCTCATTATGAGCTAAACTCCTTTTACCATCTAAAATCTATGAAGAAGCTTTGTTTTACTTGAAGATTATGTTGAACATGTGATTTAGTTTGGTAAAATACATGATTATTTTCCAATTATCCTTTAATGAAGAAATGTTTTATCACTTTAACTCAATACATCAAGGTTGATGACTAAAAATCATTCAGGTTCACTCATGTTCTTGGATACTAGAAATGGTAAAAAGAATACCTTGATAACTTATTCAAGATAAAACATTGATCCTTATGTTGTACTAAGAAATTATGAGATATAAGTTATGATCTATTTCTTTAGTTTTGATAATTCTAAAATAACATTGTTAGCACGATTGCTTAGGTTATCATTCTAGTTAAAGAAATCATATGTTAATGCAATGTGTAACTATAACCTAATAATCAACCAAGGGGAGGTTGTGTGAGTTAACTGCAACCACTCGAAGTTGTTAGGATTGCTATTTGAGAAATCGAAGTCAATCCTAATCGTTCTACTTTACCAAACCACATGTCTACTTAAATTGACATTCTTGTGGTAGCATCATATTAAGCATATGATGGACTTGAAAATACGCATGCTACTTTCTTTTATGTCATAGAATATGTTCACTTAGAAATGAGGGACTATTCTATCATATATTGTTAGGACAAATTTATAACATGTTTACTTAATAATCATCAAGGAAGAATGAAGTAGATTCTTGATCTTAGATGGTAACCTTCATATAATTGAATTACTCATTTGGAATTTCTCTTCTTGTCACCTATATATTATATAAGTATTTCTATTTATAAAAAGTTTAAAAATCAACCCCAAAATGATTAGAACTCTCCGATTGAACTAAAACGAAGATTCATTATTAGAAATATTTGTATCCACGGATCGATACTTGATTCTTACCAATACTATTTTACATATACGATAGGTACACTTTCCTATTTTGTGTGTGTTTAGTCTCAGTAGAAATCACTTTTATAAATTTAAAAAACGATCTTGTGCGAAAGCTAAATCCAATCATCCATAATATTATAAGCACTCACGCAACACACATCATGTGCCCTAAAGCGTTGGTGATTAATGTCGGACCCAATTGAGTTAATTAATTTGGATAATATAAATACTACGTGTTACTTGATTATATGTTTGTGTGCTAGTTGTTTATGTGTGTTTTATAACTTTGGATTAGTATAATATAATAATTATTAAACCTGTTGTGCGTCTCGACGGGGATGCTCCTCTGCCTTCGCACCACGCCTAAACTCACAAAACTTTCTTAAAATCATTTTTGTAGACCATAATCACCCATAACCCTTTTCAGCCATCTCCTAACAAAAATGCACTCTTTCATGGGCGATTTTAGAGTTCTTGGATGATTAGAGGCGCTACAAATCATAGCTTACTACTATTAATCGTTACACATAAGTATTTAACATAAATTCTTGTTTTCTTGCAAAGCTTAGTGATTCTTAATGAAAACCCTAGCCATCTTAATCTAACTGCAATATAATACCACATGTTTATGATGTTAATTGATTGTGTGTAATCGATTTAGAACCCTAAAGATGTCATAAACGTGTTTTGCATGAGCTTTGATGTTAAAAGTTTTCAAACACATTTGAACATGCTTCTAAATGTAACCATAAATCAATGATAACAAAACTATTTTGATCGATTCTTGAGTCTAAATTGTTGTTTTAATGATCTAGTTTTCAGAAAACTAAGTCTCGTAAGTTTTGGATGAGTTTTGATTAGACCTTTTCATTTTATAAAAACTTGTGTCAATGTTGTTTTGGGATTTGGTTCACTGATATATATTCCCGACACCAGAACTCTTTCAAAACATTCCCAAACGAGTTGATTCCAGTTCTGGAAGTTTGAATTTTGAGTTAAGAATCTAACCCAATTGGTCTTGAGAATTCTGGTTGAGTATTAGATACTCAACTAAACCTAAAATTTATGTTGCAACGGAAAACGTTGCTGCTACCTTTCCATGTTCAATGATTTTTCATGATATTTGTGTTAATTAGAAAAAAATTAATAAAACTAATTTTAAAAACCTAAAATGTTTCGTCTTCTGTGATAAACATCTCATGACGATACTCAATGGGTTGGTTAGCTAATAAAATCCGTCTTTACACCACGAAATTTGACTTGATAATCTAGACTCTGATTTATTGTTTAACGTTAAAAGCCTACAACATTTGGTGTATTTAACCCTACTTGGCTTATAATTAAAGTTAAAACCTTATTTACCCTAATAAAACTAATTGGATCACCAACGGGTCATCGAATCAAACTTGTTTGCATCTGTGATGTAAACCTATAAAAATGAGATTATTTGGATTCTTGGACTTTTGTCAATTTGCATGGACACACGCTTGTAGCATTACGTGCAATAGGTAATAGTTTATTGGGCACATACTTTATGTTTGCTTCGTGGAAAACTTTACACGTTACTTAAGGTGAGTTCATTATTCTTTTACTCACGTTTTTTTGGGAGAAAACACCAACACATTTCTTTTAGATTGTTGCATATTCTTTTGTATCACTTGTGTACTAAATACCCTTATATCATGAAAGTCCTTACACACGAACCGCTAGAATGAGATTAAAGAGATAGTATTGAGTAGTACTATTGGGTTTGACAAACCCTACCCGGGCTAGTCGTGCTAGCATGACTATGAGTTGAACGGGTGTATCATTGACCTAACAATTACACAATTATTTATGGTAGACATGATGAAAGGCATTAAAACATACTTCAACATACAACTTCGGTACAACCATTTAGCAACTACTAAATAGCCTAGCTACCTTGATATAACTGAACTATCTTAAGTTTTTCTAACCACTTGGTTGATTATTAATGCTCATGTTGAATGAGGTTAATTCTGTTTAAATTTATTATTTGAGGGTGTGACAACACTAACCCTAATTACGCCAACTTCAACACCACCTCCTTCGGGAACGAGTCCTTCTTCCCAAATCCTTCAACCTCTGGTCAGTCGACTACCTCACGCCGCCGCTTTGTATCGCCTCTCTTGCCGTCTCAATAACCAAAACTCTCACATAATCTCCATTCTCCTTCATGTACGTCAACGGCTCCTCGTCGGACAAAATTTCCAGAATAACTACTCCAAAATCGTACACGTCAGACTTCTGTGTCGAAATTCTGGCTTATTGAAATTTCGAAGACATGTAGCATCTTGTACCTTCGAATTTCATAAATTTTTTATCCGATTTATCTGAATTTATTCCGGTTAAGAAGTGTAATCTGTTTCGCCGCAAAGATCCGTCATATTGAACTGCCATATTCTCGCGTTGAGTGACGATGAAGATTGAGTGAAAATTATGCTACTGCTTTTGATGTGATTGTGACCACATATTCGTTCGTCGCTCCATCCCTTTTCCCCAACAAACCATTTCTTGGGGTTTAATTCTCTCTCACTTAACAATAACAGTCTGGTACGTGAAATTTAAAATGATTGTGATCGATTAGGTTTATTAAAAATTAGGAAATCGCTACAACTTCAGTCTTCAACCCCATAACGCCAATTCATGTCTAGTATTACGTGAAATTGAAAATAATTATGATGTTCATTTATGATTATGTTGTTTGTTGTCTCATATCTAATGATGAGAAACAGAGAGTAAAAAATGAGTTGTAGAACTCAAAATTAAAAGAAAAGGTAAATAGATGCACATATGCTTAGTTATGTCAAGTAACAAGTCCAATAAAGTATGAAAAAATAAAGCTATCCTAAAAGTAACTCGTAAATTTAAACTTTTATATTTATGATTATATATGTCTGTTCAAAATCATACTTGTTTAATTTACAGGAAACAAATCATACAAGCCCTATATCCCCCCTTCTATGTTGAAGATCAAAGCAATGATGTTTAACAAGGTGAACGTATCTATCATCCGCATAATGATCCGAACATTATTCAAGAAAACCCTTATAAGGGGCATGTGCTTGTTTTGCAAAACGTGTTTGTGACCACAACTAGCTTCTCTCGGGTATACCAACGTACTTGCGACCCTTGTCGTATTGATCAACTCCAGACTCCCTATTGTAGGTGAGCATCCATTGAAAAGGCTTTGCCTAAGAAATTCAGGAAGCTATTAGGACCAATAAGGTAAAATGACCCTTTTTTCCGTATGTTTAATTTATTTCTTTTCTTTTTTGTTTTAATTTGTTTTATTTTTCTTTTTTACACCATATTTACTTTATAAACTTCTCTTATATCTTATTAATTAACTTAATTTACTTCTGTTAAACATAACTTTTTTATAGAATTTTAATATAATCTTAATCATAACAAAAAAATTATTGTTAAAATAAAAGGTTAGAAGTGTAAATGAAAAAATAAATATAGCCATTAAGGATGTAAACAAGCGGCGTCAGGCCTAAGCGTAGCTTATTTAGAGCTTCTTCTATTCTTTTTTTTAATTAATCTCGAGCCCGGCTCGTGAGAAGTTTTTCAAGCTTGACTCGGCTCGGCTTGTTTATTATTTAATTATTATATTTAGATACCTTTATAATTAGTTTTATATGTATTTGTAATATTATATACATATATTGATCAATAAAATAAAACGTATATACATAAAGGCTCGTTTAGACTCGCTAGATGCGTCGATCTTGATATGCGAAGCTCGGGCTTAATCTCGCTTAATTAAATACGCCACACTATGGTCTCAACTTGGGCTTGAGCTCGTTCAAGCTATTAGCGAGCTAATCTCAAATAGCTTATGGGCTGACTTGACTCGTTTACGCCCCTAAATCAGCCATTTAAAATGTAGTCATGCGATATGCACGAAAAAAGAGTTCCCTAATTTTAATTGATTTTATTAAAAATGTAAATGACTAATATAGATAAATATATATAAATTTATACAAATTAAAAATCTAAAATTTTATAGAAAAGTTAAAATTTATTAAATAGTAATATTTAGATAAGTTTATTAAATAAAAGTGGTGAAAGAAAAACAGTTAAACAAAGAAAAGAAAAGTAAAGTAAACAAAATAAGAAGAAAAAATATAAAAAATTAGTGAGAAGTTACAAATTTCGTCCTTTAATTAGCAAGGACATAATAACCATTTACGTAAAACTATCAGAGGTATTTTATGAAGTTATATCTTATACTTACAATTGTTTTCGCTTTTGTAGCATTTGCTGGTAGTCAGATCAAGGTTGCTCACCCTCATTGTTATCTAGCATGCCGTGCATGAGGTTATCATATTTGAGCTCCAACATTTTGCTAGATAGCCCAACGGATGATAACTTTGAGGTTGTGGTTGGTTGCGTGGAGGAGTGTGGCTCCACACTTTAGGCTCTCTCCCCAAGAGCCTTATGAGGTGACTTTGTTTCTTAGTCAGTTTTAAATTACAATAGTAAACCTGAATCATGTTGGAAGAACAATCGGTATTCACACTAAGTGTTGGCACGATTCGTTTTGGGCTAAAAACGAACCAAAAAACGAAACTTCAGTTCATAAGTTTTTTTAAAGTCGTTCACTTTCGGTATTTTGGTTTTGGTTTCGTTCGCTTTCAATTTTTCCGATTTTACCATTAGGATATATATTTCATATCAGCACTTGAAGTTGACCTATTTATTTTCACGCTATCGAGATATCTTCGACTGCTTTCGTCACTGGGGGAAGGTCGACAGTAGAGTCCAGTTGCTACTTGAGGCCCTCTTCAGTATATGGAGGGTACAATTCCAAGTGAGTTTTGTATTAATTGTAGACATTTTTTAACGTTTAGTATTACTACTTACTAAACATATGTTTGATTAACAGGGTATGCCAATTCTTCATTGGGAGTTGGACCAGCTTGAGTTGGACGACACGATTGCACATGTCGCATCTTTAGTTTTGCATATTGAGATACGTATTTAACAATAATTGACATTTTTCAATATATCTTGTGTAGATTTGTCATTCAGCGTCATTTTGAAGCTTAATGGCTAAAAAGTATAATGGCTGATTCAGACATGCCATTCTAGTGCCAAACACATTTAATGCAAACTGATTCAGAGGTAGTCTTTTAATACTCAGCTAAGAGCATATTTGATAGCCTATGAATGATTCCATTGAAAGCTGGAAAATAAAATATAAGGAAAAAAAAAAGATGAAGTTGTATGGCCAAAGGTCTAGGAGACTGGTAACAAGGAGTGCCTATTTATAGTCCTAGTCTCCTAGGTACATACACGCCTTGAAAAGATAAGCTGATGACACAACTAGGCCGAAAACACATAAACATAAGTTACATTGTTACAAGACAAAACGACTAATACAAATGTTCTATCAATTACATAAGTCAGTTGAGGAACGGGGATTAAGTTTGAAAACAATTTATTTTTTTTTTGGCTTTTTCAAAAAGCTAGGATTTTTGGTTTTTTGAAAACAACTTTTTAACTATTTCAAAAAGCAAAATAAGAATTTTTTTGTACATTAAAAAGCAATAAGTCAATAAGTTGTTTTCAAACTCAATTACAAATTGTCGACCTCGAATACAATATTATCATACATCTTCACCGGTCGGAGGTCAAATGACCCTCCTGACCGTCCTATGATTCCGCCTCTGTTAACATAAGCATATAGTTTTAGCGCTATATATATTACCTTTTAATGAATGAAGAATTATATATATTTGAACAAGTTCTCTTTATCTTAGAAATCTTGTCCAATCAAAAATAATAATACAAAATATATATATAAAAAAAAACATTTGAGAAAAAGAATTGAAATCTTGAAATGAACTCTTATTGAAGCTCCAATGTTCATCTAACGATACCGGCATTTAAAGTTAACTCCTAGTAGCTATGTTTTTGGCTATTGATATTTACGTGGATAAGAGCCTCACAACTAGCGACACAACTTATTTATCTTCATGTTTTCTTAATTAAAGATAGATCTTGGTTTAGTTTTGCTTTTTGCTTACCCAAAATTGCTTAATTATATACCTTCATCATATATGAGAAAGATAGAAACATCAAAAGGATAAAATAATAAGAACGTACATAGCAAGTGGTTATGACATTAATCACACAGAACTAGAAACTGGAAAAGTGGAAAACCATGTCTTTTGTATACTAAGAGATGGTTATAAAACATACCTTTTGTGTTACTTTGGTGGTTGTTGGGTGCTTGGTCGAATGCATAACATTCACTTATTTATAGTCAAACTAATCCCATTTTTGAGTGATATACAAAAATCTAGGATGTTTATGAAAATGTGTAAGACATTTCAAAGGAAATATTAATATTATTTTTAAGGAGATTTTTAAATTTCTCCATGACATTTCAAAACCATTTGTTTTATTTAGCATTCTAGTCTTAGGGGGTATAGGGGTGAGCAATAATCAAACTGTTAACCAAAACTGAACCGAAATTAACCGATCAACCGAAAACCGAATTACCAAAGATTAGATATTGGTTATTTTTTATACTCTCGGTTAACCAAAATTAACTGAATCAAATCATTCATAATTTTGTGTATTTCTATTCTATATATATTTATATATTTCTTGTTTATGCAGAGTTAAGATGAGAACATTGTTTATAGATTAATTTCTTTTTTATATAATTGTTTTTGCTAGTTTTAGTTTTGACGTATTTTTTAACTTAATTCCTATATAATACGCAAATGGCCGGGATCTTTATTTAAACAAACTCTTCCCGTTGTTGTGTTCCTGAACTTCACATATATCAAGAGCTACTATAAATTTTTAAAGAGAGTATTTCACATTGCTTGGATAATTATAAAGTGTATATGGTGTATATTTAAAGAGAGTATTTCACATCAAGAGCTGCAATAGTGCAATACTTAAGAGTAGAGGTGGCAAATGGGTTGGGTTGGGTCGGGTCGAGTCGGGTCGAACGAGTCATGGGTTGAAATGAGTCATGGGTGAAAACGAGTTTGGGTCAGAATGAGTTTGGGTCAGAACGGGTCAATTAAAAAAGGGTTGTTTTGATTTGGGTCGGAATAGGTTAAGGTCGAACCGGGTTTCGAGTTTTTTTTTTTTTTATGAACGGGAATAATGGCAGAAACATTTTAGTTTTTCTAAAATTTTTGTTTTTTATTTATATTTTAAGTTATGATTTTTTTTATTATTTTTTTTTGAATTTTTTTGAGGGGTTTTCTGTAAAGATCAAAAACCCTCAAAAAAATATTCAAAAATAATAATAAAAAAATTATAACTCAAAATATAAAGCATAAACAAAAAAAGTAAAAACACTAAAATGTTTCCTACGTTGACCTCGTTCCATTAAAAAAAACGAGAATCGAACCGAAACCGAAATACGGACAAAAACGAGTCCCGAATCGAACAAAAAGAAACCAAAACCCAACCAGTCACGGGTGAAAACTCGTGTTGGATTGAAACATGAACCGGACACATTCCAATTTGAAACCCGTTTCGTGTCGAAACCTGTCTTGTATGAAAACTCGTTCCGATCCGAGACCTGTCACATTTCCTTAGGACGCTAACCCACATCGACCCAATTCTTTGAACTTGTAAACCCATTTTGACCCAAAAATAAAAGGATAGAATTTAAAATGACTCATATTGACCCATTTAGTTAAAACCTTTTACCCAAATCAACTCATTTAATTTTTAAAACAACTCAAATTGACCCATTTAAAAGGGTTTGAGTCAAGATTGCCACCCCTACTTAAGAGTATTTGTTGTATAAGTTCCACTAGTAGTTTATGTAATTCAGATGGATAATCATCGAGTTGCTGTATTTTTTAAAACAAAATTTCCATACGTCGCTTGGGAGAGGAAAATCCAACAAATATATATATAAGTTGGTTACTTTTTTATTCATATGAAAATATCGCTATTCTTCACATGAATACTATGACTAAAAAAACAAAAACAAAAGCCCTTGTTGGGTTTGAACCGAGGGCTTACGCGCTTCCATGGGATTACTGTACCACTGAGTTAAAAAATGGGCTTGGTTCATTAAATTTATAAGTTGAACTGTACTATGTAAGTAAAATATATCTTCTTATATAGGAAGCACAGTTACATGTACATAAGTTCCTCAATTAAATGTCTATTTATATATAGGGGTTGGTTTAAATGAAAACATAGTTTTATAAAAAACCAAATAAATTAATATGAACGATTGATATTTTAAAATCAATGATTCATATAAGTAAATAAGTAAAAATTAAAGGGGACTAGTTAAGAAAGATAAATGGCAAACTGGATAACAAAAATAATTAGTTTTGGAAAGTCATAAAAATTCTCACTTCTCCACAATCACACTACTATCCTACATGTATCTTTTCTATTTTTTTTTTCTCTTCCAAGAAGTTTAGTATATAATGCATTAGAAAAATGTACTTATTTCTATATATAAGCCCTTAACTTTATGGCTCATGGTATTGTACAATTATAATATATTCAGTAATGACATTTAACCTTATAGTTAGAATTTTTAAAAAATACATGCATCTTAGGAGATATTTTAATTATTTTATAGATATTAGATTAGTTTTAGAAAAACTAAATCCAGAATAACTTTATTTGATAGCAGGAGTTTATTGATTATCATAAGAGACATTATGTTTGACTCATCTCATTTTTCATGCTCTAGGTTTCTTCTTTATTACTATTATTAATTAGGAGCAACGAGATGGTCATGTCTTGAAGATAATAAAAAAAACGAGAAGAGCTAAATGTTAATTAATTTTATGAAGCAAAACATATTTAGGCTTGAGATTAGAGTGTATGATTTGAATCAGATAGTAATTTCTAGGAAGAAAATGATAACGAGTAATGCTATGGAATATCAAGGTAAGACAGATTAAAATTTATGATCATTGGATTAATGTGCGGATCATTATATTTTATTGAAGATTTGATATGTCTGTTATTAACATCAAACTAATAGACTATAATTAAAAGTTCTACTTAAACAAAAAATAAATCACATTTGGATAGAATTATAATTTAATTAAGTATATGTGTGCAAAACAATTGTAACAAATCACCTTTGGGCAGGAGTGAGACAATTATTTTAATTATGCACGAGTTAAAATGTAACACATCACCTTAGGACAGAAATGAGACATTTAAATCATGTAAGCAAATTAACAAAACTTTGTAATTAGACTTGTATGGGGGTAGATGTAACATATTACCTTTGGGTAGAAGTGATACATCAAAATTCATTCAAGTAAATATTTTATGTTTTGTAAAAGGTTTTAAAGTTTTGTATTTACAAAACATTTAATTAGTTAACAGTAACCTGTTTAGTTTAGAAAATTTTTGGTTTTCGGTTTTGTAATGAGTTCCCGATTCTAGTAATGAGTTTTCGGTCCAATTATGAGTTATCGGTCAACACTTATGATTTCTCGGTCAACACTTATGATTTCTTTGTCAATACTTGAGTTCTCGATTTTTATTTGGTTTTCAGTTTCTTTTTTAAGTTTTCGGTTTTTAATGGGATCTTGGTTTTAATAAGATTCCGGTTTTGTTGAAATCTCAGTTTGACAGAGATTTCGGTAAGCACTAAAATCCAAAATTATTTAAGGTAATAATATTTTTGTTCAAATTGTTATGAATTAATTTTATCTCCAAGACTTGTTTAATTTTGAAATTTATATTCTTAATAATTATTCAAATTTCAAAAAATCTTTACAAATTTGTTTATCCAATTATTTTAGAAAAAACACAATCATAATCTGAACTTTACCCAAAATATGTATTATTTTTGAAAAAACACACGATGAACACGAATAACATCACCGAAAGACCATAAATTTAAAACAGGTTTTTAATGTGAAATCAGGTTCTAAAAGTTGTACAGTTTATATAAAAACTGGTTTCAAATACAAATTAAAATTAGGGTTTATCTAGACTTTAGATTCAAGTCGGTGGGTTTAATTCCAGATTTAATGGAAAATCATGAAGAACCGATTAAACAACATCGCTCTTGATACCACATGTTGATCAATTCCACATGGTGATAACGAAAACATGAATAATATGATAAACCTATAATTATGTGTACCCGATACAGCATGGAGAGTAGAACCCGCAATAGAGTATGGTGTAGTCGACATGTTTGTCATTTTGATCGAGTTCCCCTTTATGATATATAGTTAAGGATTGTGTTAGTGTTCTTGAGAGAAACCCGGTTTAGGAGAGAAGAGGCATACAAATTTGTATGTGTGTGAGATTAGGCTATGATGTTAATTTGTTCTCTTTATATATACACCCAAGGAGAAACCCTTTATTAGTTAGTAAAGTAATATGACCCATCAACAATTACCAAACTAATATATAATGAGGTACATTAATAATTTTGATCTGTTATAATATAAATGATTATAATAGTCATATATAAATATATATTACTATATATTTATTCTTACAATTAATCGTTAATTATTCGCCCTTTTATTGTATCGCTTGTGTGCGGCTAGAGGTCGAATCAACAAATGCGTCGGTTCAGATATATCTTGGAGCTAGTGTTCTCCCGCCGTTTGTTGACTGCCGTTTAGAGTGGGCGAAGATGGCGTAGTTAGCGTTTAGCTTATATGACTCAGTATTATTTTATTATTATGCTGGTCTTTTATTATCTCGGTTCGTATTAATGTCGGTTTGTTTTGTAATATGACGAAGTATTGTTAATGTTATGTTGGTTGTTTAATATGGTATATTCGTTGTTCGGGACGAGGTTTCGGACCCGTTCAGTTGAAAACTTAAAAAAATCGTGTTTTTCAAGGTTTCAGGTTGATGTTTGGGAGTTTCGGGTCTTTGTTTAGGACCATTTCGGGTTGAAAACTTTTAAAAAACACATTTTTTTAGAGTTTTGGGTCATTATTTCGTGTTCGTAAAGTTGAAAACTTTGATAAAAAAAACACGTTTTCTTATAGTTTTGGCCAATGTTTTAAAACCGGTATTTTACTTGTACCGGATTGAGCTGAAAAGTGATACAACCGGTTGAACCGGGTTATACTTGGAGGTTCAACTGATTGAATAGTTTACCTTATAATTTCTTATAAATTCAACTTCAAATCCAAAAATAACCCAAAAGTAAATGATTATATAACAAAAACAAAAACAAAAGTTAATCTACATAAAAAAAATTATACAAAAGCACTCAATTTTACAAAAATAGTCCTAAAGTTTGCATACTTGAATGTTAATTGTTGGGTTAAAATACCTTTGGAAAAATATGGGCCGCAAATATCAAGAATTTCTCGTACGTAAAACCGGGTTGTCGTTAGAAACCGGTATTTTAGAAAAAAACCGTCGGTATGATGTTCTAGCAAACCGGCCAAAAATACCGGCCTGCCATGCGA
This sequence comes from Bidens hawaiensis, assembly GCF_021521415.1. Taxonomy (NCBI): domain Eukaryota; kingdom Viridiplantae; phylum Streptophyta; class Magnoliopsida; order Asterales; family Asteraceae; genus Bidens; species Bidens hawaiensis. The sequence continues at coordinate 1,243,536 of NW_027491256.1, forward strand.
TATCCGATTTAGCCGGTTCAACTGGACGGCTTGAACCGGTTTTTAAAACACTACTTTTGGGACGTTGTTTCGGGTTCGTTGGGTTGAAAACTGTAAATAACCATGTTATATTGATTTTTGAGGGACCAAAACTTGATTTTTGCATAACTTTGAGGGTATAATTTTTTTTAAAAAAATGGGTTATTTAAATATTGGAGAGAATTTAAGCTGTAGGGTTACAAATGGAATTTTTTGTTATCACAAGAGTATGAGTTGTTCATAAGAAAGGGGCATAATAGTTATTACACAAGTCAACTAGACTGTCAACTAACGGATGAGGTCAGAGTGTGCCTGCCCAGAAACGATAGGGGTATAATACATTAATACGCAAAAATTCAAGATGAAACCTGCAACCATCTCCCACCCGACCACCCATAAAGCACATGGAGGCAAATCATAATTTCCTCCTTTAAAATATAATTATTTTAATCAAGATAATCAATAAATGTTAAAAAAAAACAAATTCTTACTGTTGGTTTGAAATATGAGAATACTTTCGTCGATAAAAGTGTAAAGGATCCGAGGGGTTTGAGTTAGAAGTTAGAACCATGGAGGTGTCACCAAGTACAAAAATCTGGGTGCTCAAGTAAGTAACGTATAACATTGATATGAAAAGAATGACGACGATATACTTGTTTGTTGTTGATGGTGGTTGCAGTTCATTATCATGAAAGAAATACACTAATAAAAGATAATTACCCCTGATATTGTTATCAAATTAGTTGAATAAGATTTACTAGAAGAGATATTGATTTATGGTTGGATTTCTTATGAAAACTGGACGTTTTATGAAGTATAGTAAGTAGCTTGCTAGTTAGTTTTCTATTTTAATATGGTTGGATTTTTTATGTAGTTTGTTTTGTTTTTGAGGTCTAATTTGTTAGTTGGTTTATGTTCAAGAACTTCTAGATACTCCTAGCTTGTAATTTCTTTTTTCTTTTTTTCTAATGAAAGTTTGTCTTGACTTCGACCATTTTATAAATAAATAAATAGATAGATAGCTGAATGAGATTATTGAAATTGAAAGAGAGATATATTTATGTTCTTGAAAGAGAGATCTATTTAGCAATGACTTATCTAGATGAAGGAATTGTTTATCTAATAGTTATTTGTGTTAGATCACTTTTTCCATCTACCACAGAAAAGGTCAGTAGAGCCATTAATCTTGGTCAACCAAATTTACTCGTAATTTTGGGGTTAGATTCAATGGAAGTCATATTGTTGGTGATGACGGGTTAGGGTCAAAACATGTAATCTTAGTATGTGTCTGGTTGATTCACAATGAACCGGGAACGAACCAAGAAATATCCAAGTACCAAGCGTGAAGCTTCATTGAGGCCCGGGTGGCCCTGGCCCCCTTTTTTTGTGCAGTAGTGTAAATTTACTCATTTTCGGCTGAAAATTTTTATACATAGTGTAAGTTTAGCCTTTTTCGGCCGGAAATTTGAGTCTGCCCCCCTCATTTGTGTAATTTTGTATACATTTTGAGCTCGCCCCCCCAGTGCCTTGGTCCAAGCTTCGCCACTGCCAAGTACAATATCTCTAGCCCAATTCCTTAGGGACCGCCTCCTTGGATTGGTAGTGTTATGGGTGGTTCGTATGAAAGATTCTTTAAGAATATATATGACGCTATTTAACATTTTAACCCATGGGATGGTGAATTCATGAATTTTGAAACTTAGGGAGCCATGAATAAATACAATGTAAGCATAAAACAATTTTTAAATTGTTTTTTTAATATCAAATTCATTTTAATGATCGTATAAATCTTGGGATAATCTAAACAAAGATTACTGACTTTAACAAAGTCAAAGTTTCTTTAGTTGTCTAAGTTTTGTGAGGACATTATTAGCATTAGCAATCCCCGACCACGATGTGCCCAACATAGAACATTTCTTAGACTTCCACTAGCGACAATGATGGTCTTGTACTCTAGTTCCTATACTTATTACGGTTTTGCCCTTTAACAACATGGTTGTTGAGTAGTAGTGGTGAAGAGACGTGGATCGACTCACTGGTAGACGATCTACTTTCCTCGGGTGTGATTATACTATTTCACCGATGGTTTTCTTGGATCTGTGTTCTTCCACCTACAAAATGAACAACACCGTCAACTTACCCCTCAGAAAGGGACAGAGGGGTCCTCTTTGGGGTAACCCTCCGGTGTGAGAATAAGTATTTGTGGAGAAGATAATAATATGTGAGAGTAAGGAATTTGGAGGGTATTGCTTAATAGCTGAATACTCTGTGTGATTGTGTTACTGGATGTAACTGTGTGTTGTTGGATGATCTTTTCCTTGTGGAGTTGATGCTGTATTTATAGTGCTAGGGTTTCCACTGATTGGGCTCAGCCTTGTTGGCCTCCTCCAATTGCTCTGCGCCACGTGTCCTCTGGGACACCTGGTGCTTTCTCATTGGTTACAATCACGTGGTAGCACATGGGTTATGCTGAGTTGTCCACCTTTCATTTGGCAGCTGTCAACATCAGCATATTCTTATTCCTTAAAAAGATACCTCCTGGAAGGTTGTCTGACGTGCACAATCAAGGTTGCCCTAATCCTGATTTGGATAAGGACGAGGTTGATTATGTGCATGTGTGATATGCGCCAATCCTGAGGATGCGCGAGGTCTTCTCTTTATTCTCACGCGCAGATGTTTCATGCGCAGATGTGATATGCACGAGCATGTGATATGCGCCGCGCGCTGATGCGCCACGCGCATATGTGATATGCGTGAGCATATGTGATGCGCGAGCATATGTGTGCCTGGGCATATGATGCCTGAGCATGTGTGGTGCCTGGGCATATGATGCCTGAGGATGTGTGGTGCCTGGGCATATGATGCCTGAGCATATGTGATATGCGCCATGAGCATAGGTTTTGGCTTTGTGCCTTCATAATGTCTTGATTTCAAGTCACTTGTCTGTATCTTTGTGGGTTGACCCGCCTCGCTCGGTGTTGAGGCGGGTACATACCTCTTCAAGCCCCCCCAGTCTAATGTGTGTCTTGTCTCGCGCGAGCGAGGCAAGATAGATATTAGACTTAACAGTTTGTTCCTTTAATAGGGGTTTGTCTTTTACCTCTTATTATTCACCGTTGCGCGAAATTCTATCCTTTTGGTTGCAAACGAATCGGCCCTGTACGTGGTTGGTTGTTGCTGACGTGGGCCAGTGATGGAGACGTGTCAGGCCTTTCGTGTGCTCGAGGTGCTACAGTTGCCTTTCGTGTCCCCTCACATGCTGTCAGGGACACGTGTCGCGCTCGCTTTGGTCCGTTCCTGCGAGTGGTGACGCGTGAACTCTGGCAGCAGCCGTATAGTTTCCTTTCGTGTCCCCTCACACAGTGTCAGGGACACGTGTCGCGCTCGCATTGGCTTAGACCTGCGAGTGGGGGCGCGTGAAGTCCGTTCAGCACCCAAATTTCTCTCTCCTGGGCCTATAAAAGCCAGCCCTTAGAGTTTTTTTATCCTTCATCTTCTTGTTTATTCTTCTGAGCTTTTCTTTCTTTGTCTTCTGATTATCTTTGTTCTGCTTCCCAAATATCTGTTGTTCAGAAGCATCGTTTGTTCTTTGTCACCGTTGTATGTCTGATAGCTCAGACAACACAATCTCCCCCATACATTGCCATAGAAAATCGTTAGTAATGTCTACATTGAAGAAGACCGGCAAGGGGAAGAAGGCTGCTGAGGTCTCATCGGAGGAGGTATGGAGGGCCAAGGCCGTGAAGAGGTGGAATGAAATCCCCTGCAAATTGAGGCAGGCTGATCTTGACAGCCTTATTGCCTCTCAGGGTTTTCCCCCCTGTTTGGCTGCATGTTGCCTGTGGCCGGGCAAACGGCGGCGGACCCGCCTGCCGGCTATATATCCTTGTATAGCCATTTTTTCACCCACTGCAACCTTCGTCTCCCGATGACAAGGTTTGTGGGTGCACTGCTTCAGTTTTATGGGATTTATATATCCCAAGTCCATCCATTTGGACTTGTGCGCATGACTCACTTTGAGTTCATGTGCAAATCTCAGCGCGAGGAGCCCACCCGCTTTCAGTTTTTTTACAAGCCCAAGATCCAAGACTCTTGGTTCTCATTTGTTCCTCGCAGTCAGAAGGTGAAGTGCTCCACTGTTTCATTCAAGAGCCTTCATGACTGGTCTGAGAGGTTCTTTTACATAAGGGCTGGTGTGATCCCCATCCGTATGACCATACGCTCGATTTCTTCTGCGCCTGCGGATGTGGGTGTCCTCAAGAACCCAACTGGCGCCTGGGTTAATAAGCTGACCGCTGAACCATCCCCCGCCAAGAACATTTGTGAGGAGGCGCTGGTGGGGGTTGGTATGAGCAAGAGGTGGGCGGACAGCGCGCTTGAGCCCGTTATCCAAGTCGACGGGTTATTTAAGTTTTATCTCGTTGCTTTACTTCTGCGCGAATATAATTCTTTTTGCTGAACTCATTTGACTTGTTTTGTGCAGTCACCAAGGAGTATATCCATGCTGCCTATGATGAGCACATGGAGGGTGGCTCCGTCGCGCTTGGCGCTGGGGAGGTTGGTTTCCCTGATCGCTTTGATGACATGTTCATCCCTGTTGATCTGGGATTTGTCTTCGACAGCGATGCGCCTGGTAAGCCTTTGTACTTATGCATTTTCCTTTATAATACCAATTTTTGCTAACACTTCTGTTGTATGTATTGTAGATGCGCTCGAAAATTACGAGCTGGAGCTCGCGGAAGAGGAGGAGGAGGAGGAGGAGCCGCCCCAACTAAAGCGTAAAGCTAAGGGGAAAACTGGCGCAGGGGCCAGTAAGAAACAGAAGAAGGATGATGCCCCTGTTGTTCAGGATCCTCCTACTAAGGCGGGGGGATTTGGGAAAACCCAGGAGTTTACCACCAGGGTTTCCTTGGCTTCCCTGCCTCAAAAAGTGGGCAGACCTCCTGTCCACTTGAGATATGGTGGCGCTACCTCCTCCCTTCTCGCGGCGGAAAAGGGAAGTGGTGTTGCGCCTTCGACAGGTATATTTTGCTTATCCTTTGCTTATCTTTTATGATTCTGTGAGCGCGATTCTGATAGAATTACTAATGAATCTTTGCTCACTCAAATGTTTGTAGAGCCGGCGACAGCGCAACAAGATGCCGAGGCTGCGCCGGAGGTCGCTTCGAAGTCCCCCGTTTTACCCTCAAAGAAGGGTAGAATGGACTTCATGGCGATGTTTGCTGCGCGAACGGAGTTGCGCCAAGGTACGTATTGCGCTCTTATTTTCTGACTTTCTTTTAGATCAAGTCATTAACCATTTCTTGTTGTTGATTTTTTCATAGAAGCCGTAGCTGGCGTACAAGCTTCTGGCGGCACTCCTGGCGCCGGCGCCAGCGCCGCTGGCTCTGCTCCTGCTCCTGCAAGCGATGAATCTCCCCTCATCGGCATTACTAAGGAGCAGGAGGCCGTTTTGCGCGCCGACTTGGCAGCGTCGAGACCTCCCTCACCTCCTCCTGCGCACAGCCCTCCCTGCGAGACCGATTTTGATTCTAGGTCTCAGGAGAAGAGGCCTATTTCAGAGGAGGGTGAGGAGTTTGAAGTTGAAGACTCCGCAGGCGCCCGCGCCAGCCCTGCAGCGCCACGAGGTTTTGCGGCGGAGCCTTCTCGTGGGGCTGGCGCTGACTTTTCTGCTTCATCCCCGCAGGTATAGGTTGTTTTTTGCTCCGCTGCGCGGACTTCCATCTTAATGTTTTGATGACTTAGATAATTTCTTTGTTTTTGCAGGAAGCCGATCACACTTACCGCCCGAGATGGAATATTACTGAAGACAGCACCTTTCAGTCCATGGGTGTGTGTGCGGAATTCTGGGCTCATGCTGTGCCTCCATCTGAAAGGAGGTTCCAGGAGGACCGCGCTCGCGACGACCTGCTCAACGATCATATGTTTGCTGGGTCGGCCTTCATTGCTGCCTCCCAAGAGCTTCGCTCTGATTACGTTAAAGTACGTGATGCTCTTGCGGAAGCCAAGCAAGAGGCTAAGGTGTCTGCTTGGCATCTTTCTGATGCTCGCGAAAGAGCTGAGAAGCTCCAAGCAGAGCTCAGTGAGAACCGAGCCAGTGCCAACAACGCCTTCGTGAAGCGCGGGCATGAGCTTCAGGCGGCGCGGGAGAAGCTGCAGGCGGCGGAGGCGGACGCGGCCAAGTACGCGCGCCGAGCGCGCGACTTGGAGCTGGAGGCGGAGGCGCGTGACCAAGCTCTTGTCCAGTCTATTACTGAAAAATCATCACTGGAGAGTGAGGTTGCGCGCCTGAAGAGGGAGCTGGCGGCCGCGCAGGCCGATAAAGATGAAGCCCTGGCGACGGCAGCGTCTAGCCAGGAAGCACTTGATGCTGCGCGGGCGGAGAAGGAAGAAATCTTGGCGGCAGCAGCGTCCGACAAAGAGGAGCTAAAAAAGACTAAAGAAACTGTTGAGTTATTAAACTCTCAGGTTCCTGCCCTCGAGACGTCTGTTGCTGGCCTCGCGCAGGATCGCCAATGGCTGATCTCACAGGGCATGACTCGTTGTGCTTACGCGATGAAATACTCAGGCGAGTTTCAGGCCCTGGTGATGGATTGCAACGCTGCCGCGCGCTTGGTGGGCCGAGCTGAAGGGTTCACGGATGGTTACGAATATGGCATGTTGAAGAAGAACCCATCCGAGTACCCTTATCAGAGCGACGCGGCCTGCGCGGAAATGGCCGCGATGGGGGAGAAATATATGAATACTCCCATTCCCATCCTTGCGCAGGTATTTTAGCCTTAATGAGATTACCTTGACTTTTTTTCTAAGTCTTTTTGTACTCATATTTTTGCTTATGATTTGCAGATATCCGCGCTTGCTGACCAGCCCGATCTCGTCGCGCTAAAGAAATTACTTGACGAGTGCAAAGGGGCTGGCGGCGGCGATGATGGCGCGGCGAATGCTGGCGTTGCTAGCGGCTCTGGCGTGGCCAAAGGATCCGCTCCTGACACTGTCGTGCTCGAAGACTCCATTCAAGATGAACAACTTGATTATGGTCAGTTTGGAGATGATGAGGAGCAGGCTGCGCCAGATGCTGAGGGCGATGATGAGGATGATGAAGAGGCTGATGTCAACGTTGAGACTTGAGAAGCCCTTCATGTTTTTTTTTTTTTATTTGTAGTTTGTATCTCATCTTGTAAACTTGTAAATTTCAATGCTTTTGAATGAAATTCTGTTTTTCCCTTCTTCGCATCTTGCGCATTCCCATCCATCTCTTTATATAAGATATGCTTGCACGTTGGAATAAGAACAAGGTTGTAATGAATTTATTATACTTAACCCTTGTCATATTGTAAGTGATTTTGCCATATCTTGATTATGTTGACACGTGTCTTGGCGCTTTCATTATTCCTCTTTTGCGCGACGTTATCGCGCGTTTATGGAATTATGAGTTTTTTAGCCTTTACGCGTCAATGTGTTACTCAGATATCCACTACAATTTCATGCGCGACCCCAACCTGAGACCTTAACAACTATGTTTTGGCATTTTGCTTAGCCTTAGTTGTGTTTAGGTGTTTTATGGTCAGGCTGCGCAGCATGTAAGATGGATGTTGTGAGTGATTTGAGCTAAGGCTCACATTATTGGGCTAAGGCCCTGGCGTTTTAGAGTTAAGACTCATTAACGCGTTTGAGCTTGAAGCTCGCGCATGTATGTTTTACTTCGTTTTATTTCGTTTTGATGTCAATACCATGTTGTCATATTGCTCAAAATTAATAAAGAGAAGTGTGAAACATGCATGCAAAAGGTAATAGAATTGGGCTAAGGCCCTGACGTTTTAGAGTTAAGACTCGTTAACGCGTTTGAGCTTGAAGCTCGCGCATGTATGTTTTACTTCGTTTTTATTTCGTTTTGATGTCAATACTATGTTGTCATATTGCTCAAAACTAATAAAGGGAAGTGTGAAACATGTATGCAAAATAGAATCCACATTAAGAGAAGATAGCGCGTATCATTATTCATAATGGCTTAAAAAGGCTTGATTACAAACTTGATATTTTTACATGAAACATTTTCTAAGCTGTGCCACGTTCCATGCGCGCGGGATCTTCTTTCCATTCAAATCTTTTAATGCGTATGCGCCTTTTCCCAATTCTTCCAAGACTTGATATGGTCCCTCCCAATTGGGGGACATTTTTCCCGGGGGTATCGCGCGGCTTGCTTCATTGTTTCGAAGGACAAAATCATTTTTCTTGAAGTGGCATTCTTTCACGCGCTGGTTGTAATATTTTTCCAGCTTTTTCTTGTATTTGGCTTCACTGATGATAGCCGCCTCTCTGCACCCTTCAAGTAAGTTGAGATCCAACCTTCTTTCGCGCTCATTATCAATCTTGCTCATCATGAGCACTCTATGGGATGGGCATCCAACTTCTGCTGGAATCATTGCCTCTGTTCCATAGGTTAGGCTGAACGGGGATTCGCCATTGCTTGTTTTGCTTAATGTCCTGTGTGCCCACAGGACATTAGGTAGCTCTTCGACCCAAGAATGGGATTCTCCCTCCATCCTTTTCTTCAGCCCATTTAACAAGCTTTGGTTCGCGCGTTCCACTTGTCCATTCCCCTGAGGGTGATAAACTGAAGTGAAAATTTGGTTGATGCGCAATTCCTTGAGCCAGCTGGATATCTTCTTGTCAGTGAATTGCTTGCCATTATCGCTCACAATTTCCATAGGCAAGCCAAAACGGCATATGATGTGGCTCCAGATAAACTGCTTCATTACTTCGGCTGTGATTTTTGCTAGTGGCTTGGCTTCAACCCATTTTGTGAAATAGTCTACTGCCACTACCAAAAATTTTACTCGCCCAGGCGCTTGCGGTAGGGGACCCACAATGTCGATTGCCCATTTGTGGAAAGGCCATGCGGAGGTCACTGGAATCAAATTGTTCTTTGGCCGCATGGTGTTTGGCGCATAGCTCTGACATGCTTTGCATTTTTGGATCTCTTTTAAAGCGTCCAAGTACATGCCTGGCCAATAGTAGCCTGCGCTCATTGCCTTGGCAACCACCATGCGCGGGCCAGCATGAATTCCACAGATTCCTTCGTGTATCTCTCTGATCACATAGCTTGCTTCCTCAGCATCTAGGCATTTCATGAGCGGCCCAAGATAAGAGCGTCGATATAATGTACCGTCAAGCAGTTCATAGTTCTGCGCCTTGTGTCTTATCTTCCTCGCTTGCGCGCGATCATCTGGTACCTTTCCCTCCTTCAAGAATTCCATTATTGGAGTTATCCATGATGAAGGGGTTGTATGAGTTACCAGGACAGACTTCGCTACCACCGACGGGTTGCTCATTACTTCTAACCTGACATCTTTGCCAAAGTGATCAAAATTGGTTGATGCCATCTTACTCAGCGCGTCTGCAGATTTGTTTTCACTGCGCGGAATATGAATGATTCTGAAGCAGTCAAATTGCTCGATGAGCTTTTTCGCCTGCTCTAGATATAGAGGCATGGTGTTCTCCTTGGCATCATAAAGGCCATTGACCTGTGCTGCTACCAAGTATGAATCCACATGGGCCTCTAGCTTTTTAACCCCGAATTTGTGCGCGATGCGCAGGCCAGCCAGCAGGGCTTCATACTCAGCCTCATTGTTGGTGCTCTTGAAGTCCAACCTGATGGCGTAAGTATATTCATGATTCTCTGGATCCACCAGTTTGAGACCTGCGCCGGAACCTTCATTGTTTGAAGCTCCGTCAGTGAACAATCTCCAAACATTTTCTTCATCATTGGCTCGCGGAGGGTCTACCTCGCGCTGAGCCTCTTCAATTCTTCCTTCTGGGACTTCTGCAATGAAGTCAGCCAAGACTTGTCCCTTTATTGCTGGACGGGGCTTATAGGAGATCGTGTGCTCTCCTAATTCCAGCGCCCACTTTGTCAGCCTTCCTGAGAGCGCGGGGCGCCGCAAGACTTGCTGGATGTTGTAACCAGTCAGAACTTCAATGGGATGACCATTGAAATATCTATGAAGCTTGCGCGACGCGTGTGTTAGTGATAAAACTAACTTTTCCATGATGGAGTAGCGCGTCTCAGGATCTGTCAGCACCCGACTCACATAGTATATTGGCGTTTGGATTCCCTTGCGATCCACCAATAATACTGCGCCGATGGCGCGCTCTCCTGCTGATAGGTATAGTGTCAAAGTTTCACCAGGAAGTGGAGCTGTGAGCGCGGGCAGATTCATCAAACATTCTTTAATCTCACTGAAAGCTTGCTCGGCCTCAGGAGTCCATTTGAACTGGCTTTTCTTTAAGCAGTTTCTCAATGTATTGACAAATGAGGTAGATTTGCTTGCATGGTTCGCTAGGAACCTGTTGATTGAAACCAATCTACCATTGAGCTTCTGAACTTCTTTCATGGTGGATGGCGAGGGCATGTCAAGGATGGCCTCCACCTTCTCAGGGTTCACCTTGAAACCATCCTTGGTGACCATTACACCTAGAAATCTTCCCTCTAGTACGCCGAAAGTACATTTGCTCGGATTGAGCTTCATGTTAACTTCCTTTAGGCGCCCAAGGGTTTCTTCGATGTCTTTGAGCATTTGCTTTTCCTCCCTGCTCTTGATCACCAAATCATCCACATAGACTTCTAGGTTTCTTCCGATTTGCTCGCTGAAAACGGCATCCATAAGTCTTTGGTAGGTGGCGCCCGCATTCTTCAAACCAAAGGGCATTTTTGTGTAGCAAAAAACACCCTTGTCGGTTCTAAATGCGGTCTTGTCCTCGTCTTGTGGTGCCATTTGAATCTGGTGATAGCCTTTGTAGGCATCCAGAAAACATTTTAGCTTGAATGGCGCCACGGAGTCCACCTTTGCATCGATGTTTGGTAGGGGGTAACAATCCTTTGGGCACGCTTTGTTGAGGTCCTTGAAGTCAATGCACATCCTCCACGACCCATTACTTTTCTTTACCATCACAGGATTGGCTACCCACGTCTGGTATCGTATCGGGCGGATGATGTTTGCGCGCAGTAGATCCTCAACCTGCTCATTCATGGCCCTCGCCTTTTCATCCCCCATGATTCTCTTCTTTTGAGCAATTGGCTCTACAGACTTGAAGGTGTTTAGAGAATGCTGCGCCAGGTCGCGCGGAACCCCAGTCATATCAGAGTGTTGCCACGCGAAGACCGACATATATGCTGTGAGCAACCTTTTCATTCTCAGCCTCGTGTCGTCTGATAACGTAGCGCCAATTGTGATTTTTTGCTCCGGGAATTTCGGGTTGAGAATCCATTCCTCTGGCGCGTTTTCTGCCATTGGAATTTTCATTCTCCCCTCCCGCGGAGTACTTGTCACTGCGCACAAATGATCTCGGTATACAAAAGTTACACCTGTTGGTGTTGGGAACCCCAACGCGCCGTGCGCTGGCGACGGTATGGCGTTGAATTGGGCAATCGTTCCCCTATCCAAGATCATATTGTGGCAAGAAGTGGTGGGCAAGACCAAGAAGTTAACAACTTCGGCTCGCTTGTGTTTCTCATCCCCCATAGTTAGCTCAAATTGTATTTGACCTAGGGGATGAATGATTTCATTGGAAACACCAGAGATCGGCGCATTCACAATTTCAAGCCTTGCTTGGTCTGCCGGATCCAGTTTCCTGAAACATTGCTCATACATTATGTCTGATTCGCTACCAGTGTCCACCAGGACTTTTGACACTTCGTAATGAGCAATGTGTGTAGTGATGACCAGAGGACTGCTAATTGAAGGGCCTCCCCTGATTCTTGGGAAGATTACTTGTTGCTCGCGCCAATCTCCTTGGATTTGCGCGCTTCTTTTTCTTGACGTTTGCCCTTGCCTTCCTCCCTCGGCTACACAGATTCTTTTGTACTTTTTGCTGGCAGAGGCTCCTTCTGGTTGTTCATTTTCTGGTCTTGAGTTTTTACCAGGTGAGCCAGCTTGCCTGATTTCACATCCTTCTCAATTGCATCCTTCAAGTGGTGGCATGCATCGGTGTTGTGTCCTGTGGATTTGTGAAACTCACAGTACTTGCCACTGTCTGATGGTCCCTTGTAGTGTAGTGGCTTGGGGCTTTTGAAGTGGACGTTCTCAGTGCTTAACACCTGTGAAGGCGTTTTAGTGAGGGGAGTCCATATTCTTGGCAGAGGTCTGTTAGAATCTCTGCCGCCCTCCCTCTTGTCACCCTCCCCGCGATTACGAACATCTTTTTGGGGCTGGGGTGAGCTTGGTTGCGCCTGCTTTTCTGCGGAAGAAAAACTGGTTGGTTGCAACCTGGACCACACAGAATTCTGTTTGCCCCTCTTTTCTTTGCTGCGCGGTGACTCAGCTTGATGCGCTCTTTCTCTTTCCCTATCTTGTGCAATTTGTTTTTCATTTCTCGCGAAAACTCGCGATGCTTCCATTAACTTGGCCCACGTGGTGGGCATGCCATCTCTGCTTACGAGAGCTCGGCGGAGTTGATCACTGCGCGCGCCTTGTATAAAGGCCACGCGCAGGAGTTGCTCAGTTATACCTCCGATTGCCAGAGACTCCTGATTGAAACGAGTGATGTAGTCTTCAATCGTTTCATCATTCCTGCGCACGCAGTGCATGATGTCATCAGGATCGCGCGTGTGTCTGCGCTGCTGTACGAAGTGGGCTTGGAACTTTTCCAATAGTTCCTCGAACCCATCAATTTGCCCAGTCGGCAAGCTCTCGAACCAGACACGCGCCTCGCCTGTGAGGCAGCGAGCAAACATGTGACACCATGTTGGCATCGTCCAGCTCTCTAGGTTTCCCGTGTTGTAAAAACCTTGCAAGAAATCGTCTGGATCTGTTGTGCCGTCATATTTACCCAAACCACTTGGCATCTTGGTTTTGTGCTGGATGGGAGCCTTCGCGATGCGCTCAGTGAACTTTGAATGTTTCACCAAGATGGCTGGTCTATATGGTGTGGTTACGTCCACTTGCCCTCTAACTGGTGGGCTGTACGGCATGTGCAGATCCAGATCGGCTCTGGCTCCAGGCGCCATGTTCACAGGCGCGCGGAGCTGTGAGCCTCCTGCATGAGTATCTCGCGTCTTCCTCATGCTGTGCACTTCTTCATCACTGAACTCAGTATGTGCAGTGTGAACAGAATGTCCTTCTTCCGGCGCGCGCGGCCTTTTTGTTCCATGAACAGTTTGCTTATCAAGCGCTTGCCTTTGTGTTAAGTCGGCTAGCTTTTTCTGCTTGACCATCTCATTATACTTGTCCATTAGACGCCGCTGCTCGTTTATGAGCCATTCTTTAGGATCATTTGTTTCATCTTCTGGACCCATTGGTCCTTTTTGTTTCGCGCCGGCAAGATTTTGTAACGTGAGATCGTCTGGAGGAGCTTCAGTCTGGCCGTGAGGAGTTGTGATGAAGGGACGGTTACTGGTGGTGCGCGTAGAATCACGCGCCCCCTCAGAAACTGCTGTCCCTCATTAACATCCTCACGTTCAATATCCTCCAGAACTTGATCAACGTTATGAACGCCAGAAACCATGGTGATTTTTTTTTATATATAGATCTGATGAGATCTGATTGCCGTTGTAACAGTGGATGGCGCCAATGAAGAGACGTGGATCGACTCACTGGTAGACGATCTACTTTCCTCGGGTGTGATTATACTATTTCACCGATGGTTTTCTTGGATCTGTGTTCTTCCACCTACAAAATGAACAACACCGTCAACTTACCCCTCAGAAAGGGACAGAGGGGTCCTCTTTGGGGTAACCCTTCGGTGTGAGAATAAGTATTTGTGGAGAAGATAATAATATGTGAGAGTAAGGAATTTGGAGGGTATTGCTTAATAGCTGAATACTCTGTGTGATTGTGTTACTGGATGTAACTGTGTGTTGTTGGATGATCTTTTCCTTGTGGAGTTGATGCTGTATTTATAGTGCTAGGGTTTCCACTGATTGGGCTCAGCCTTGTTGGCCTCCTCCAATTGCTCTGCGCCACGTGTCCTCTGGGACACCTGGTGCTTTCTCATTGGTTACAATCACGTGGTAGCACATGGGTTATGCTGAGTTGTCCACCTTTCATTTGGCAGCTGTCAACATCAGCATATTCTTATTCCTTAAAAAGATACCTTCTGGAAGGTTGTCTGACGTGCACAATCAAGGTTGCCCTAATCCTGATTTGGATAAGGACGAGGTTGATTATGTGCATGTGTGATATGCGCCAATCCTGAGGATGCGCGAGGTCTTCTCTTTATTCTCACGCGCAGATGTTTCATGCGCAGATGTGATATGCACGAGCATGTGATATGCGCCGCGCGCTGATGCGCCACGCGCATATGTGATATGCGTGAGCATATGTGATGCGCGAGCATATGTGTGCCTGGGCATATGATGCCTGAGCATGTGTGGTGCCTGGGCATATGATGCCTGAGCATGTGTGGTGCCTGGGCATATGATGCCTGAGCATATGTGATATGCGCCATGCGCATAGGTTTTGGCTTTGTGCCTTCATAATGTCTTGATTTCAAGTCACTTGTCTGTATCTTTGTGGGTTGACCCGCCTCGCTCGGTGTTGAGGCGGGTACATACCTCTTCAAGTGGTACTAAATAAAATTTGTAAGCAATCATATAAATGAATTTTAAACATTTTCTCTAGTGTTTTTTGTACTTTCCTAATAATTTTATTGTTTATTGATCACAACTGGAGTTGACAAAATATATATTTTTAGTTATCTGTTCATAGATGATTATTCCTACAAAATCCATGAAACTTATTTAGTTCATAAAATTTATATTAAGATAATATATTGTTTTGAAAGATAATTTAAATATTAACATGTGACCAATTATTTTCTTTGAATAAGGTTCAACTAATCATGAGGATATGGTCCTATGGAAAGTGTTTTGCTAAAATATCTACTCCTGAAGACTGCATCAATTATATATATTTTTATTTTTATTTTTATTTTTGATAGCGTGTACATCAAAGTTATCTAAATACTATTTCAGGTAAAAGAAAGGATAACTTAGATTTGAATACGATTCATGATATAAGAGTATTTCAAATGCTTCTTTTAAGAATAAAAAATTAAATGCTATGCTTATAAGAATAATTAAGTTTGAATGTCATAATAAAAGGAGATAAACAATTGTTTTACAAAGTATTGTACAACTAATCTTAGTCTACAAACTCTGTTGTATTCTTACTTAACAACAACTTTTAGACATTTAATTATTAATTTGGGGACAAATTGCATATATTTATATGTACCGTGACCTTTGTTTCTAATACAACACAAGTTTGATTTGGCAATTAGTGCAAGAGATGTATAACTCGCGTGCAACCAATCATATGTTACATAATAACTAAATTATTTAATTTGTTTGACCAATGATAATTTAAGGATCAGGCTAAACGTACCCCCCTCCCTTGCTAATCATACACCCCCCTTAAACTTTCATATCTCCTTAACATTTGTAATTGACATTATAGACTCTCTTATTTTATTTTATAATTTTTTCAAAAAATAAAATAAAAAACTATTAAGTTTTAATTTTTGTTTTACAATTTTTTTTTTATATTTTTGTTATTGATTTTATTATTTTATTTCATTAAGATCTTATTAAAAGTTTGTTTATTTTTTTTACATATATTAAAAAGTTTTGTATGTTTTCTCTAGCTAGTTTTTTTATTATTTTTTTTTATAAAATGTATTCAAAACAATATGATTTTATTTTTTGTTAGGTTTAGATACATGAATTAATGCTACTTGAGAAAAGAGCCAAATTTGTTTATTAAGTTGTATGTTATTTAACCTTTTATTTATAAAAACTAATATGATTTTTTATAAAAGAATGAAAACTCTCTTAATTTAAAAAAACACTCTTCAAAAAGATTAAAACAAGTATAGAAAAAAATATTTTTTTAAAACAAGAAAAAGAATGTTTGTTAGATAAGAAAAAAACGTTTTTCTAACTAAGAAAAAAGATGTTTATATTAAAGGATTTTATATATACATAAAAAGATAAATAGAAAAAAAAGTTGTTAAATAAAAATAGAATAAAAATGCTTTAATAAAAATAATAATGATAATAAAAGATAACAAAATGACAAAAAAACAACAAAAAAGGTCTAAATCGTATTAATATAAAATCTAAGTGAGGGGGTATGTTTAGTAAAAATGAATGGGGGTGGGGTACGTTTAGCATCACCCTAATTTAACTTCAAAAATCAATTTCAATCCAACCACAAATTCAGAGTATCTTAATGAGCTACTTTCTTGGCTTAAATGTAAAAATAAAAGGATATTGTTTAAGATCGATTTTGTAAAAAACATTTGATACGGTCAATTGAAAATCCATGATTCTATTCTTGGCAATGGGTTTCCTAGTATGTGTATAAAATGGGCTGGGAAGTTGCTTATTATCGGCTCGAAACAAGTTTAAGGTCTTTAGAGGGGTGCAACAAGGTGATCCTTTTTCACATTTCTTATCGATAATCACCATGGAAGCTCTTCAGGTGACGCTTAAAATAGTTTGCGGTTTACGGATATTCAAAGTATACCTACTCCTACTAACGAGCCGATGTTAACACACTTATTTTATGTGTCAATGATCTAACCAATTTTAATAATTTCGCTTTCAAAATTGGTGTCAAGCCTTCTAATATTGAAGTCATTAAGTTACAAAAGAGTTATAACAAAACATCCTCGAACAAGATGGCGATACAAAGCATATTCTTAGCCGCGATATACTTCTTACATTGTGCACAAAATGCTACTTTACCAACATCAACATGTGTTAACTTCAAAAATGCTACAAGACTTCAAGAGATCAAGATAAACACGTACATACGAGTCAACAATCGACCAAAAATTCATATTCTTGTATGGTCATTATGGTATAACTTTAATTTCACTAACTTTGCCATGTAAATTGTACAACTTTGTATCATTCTCTTGTATAATGTCATAATTTTCATGTCGTTCGAAAAAAAATATGAGGGGCAAAATAGATAAAATAATAACTGCAGAGTCGATTATAACATTCACCCAAAACCAAGGGGTTCTATGATTCTATCGAGGCGCCATCGAAACCGAGAAATCCACCGGAAGTAATCCCATCTTCTCCGTCCAACTTTGAGACTCCAAATAAAGCTTCGAGATCCGACCCACAACCCAACTAATATCGGGTCTCTTATCCGGATCCTCCTCCAAACACACTAACCCTAATTGCGCCAACTTCAACGCCACCTCCTTGGGGAACGAGTCCTTCAATCTTCGGTCAACCCACCGCCTCACGCCACCACTCTCCACAGCCTCTCTAGCCGTCTCAATAACCGAAACCCTCACATAATCCCCATTCTCCTTCGTGTACTTCAACGGCTCTTCACCAGATAATAGTTCCAAAATAACGACCCCAAAAGCGTACACGTCAGACTTCTGTGTGGCAATGCCAGTGGATTGAAATTCCGGAGACATATAACCTCTAGTACCTTCGAATTTCATAAATTTGTTATCAGATTTAACCGAATCAACCGAATCGTAATCAGTTTCACCGCAAAGCTCTGCAGTACCAAAATGACATATTCTCGCGTTCATTGACGACAATGTTTGCGTGACAATCACGCTACTGCTTTTAATATGATTGTGTATAAACTTCTTCCGCAAACCAGTCGAATTATGAATGTAATCCAGCCCGTGAGCGAGATCAGCCGCGATCTGGATTCTCGACATCCAATCGGACAACACGGTAAAATTAGGGTTTCTAGGGTTTTTTAAACAATTGAAAAGACTATCACCGTTAACATAATCATACACCAGATATATATAGCTTCCAGACATCGAAGCACCTTTAAGCTTAATCAAACTCGAATGATGGCTTTTACATATCACCAGAAGCCGTTCTCGAAGCTCCGTTTCATCAATCTGACGCCTAAACTTCCGTTGGAAGACGATGACGTCATCGCCGCGGATGACACACCGCCACGCAGCGGAGGACGACGATGACGAGTGTTTTGCTGACGTAAAGGCGTTGGTGGCGGTGAATATCTCTTTGAAATGGTACACGTGAGGGTTTTCCGGCAGGAAGTCACGGAGGCTGGAGAGTGAGCTCCGGCTGGAACCAGATGATGATATCCATGACTCCTTATTATTATTATTATTATTATTATTATTATTATAACTGTTGCTGTTACTGTTGCCGTTGCTTGATCCGTACGCCGGTACGGATGAAGACACGGTGGATAATTGATCGAATTGATTGAATTGATCGGATCTGGAAGTTGTTGGTCTGGATGATGACGTGGCGCCTGGAGATTTAATGGTCACCGGTTGAATTACGTCTTTGTTCATTTTCTTTGACATACAGTTGCAAAAAACGCGCATGTTTTTGATGGATTACTTATCGAAAACGTTGCGACGTGAATCGGGTCGGTATCGGTATAGGAAAGTGTTGCCGGTGACACATAGTAGAAGTTGTTAAGACAGTTGAGGATTCTGAGGTGAGAATGGGGTTTTGAATGTAATTTTGTACCTTTGCAGTGTAGTCATTGTCCACCTACCTGGCTACTTTGGACGAAATATGTTCCTACTGTTTATTTATAAAAAAAAGCGTTTTTTGAATGATAATTTGTAAAGATAAATGATATATAATGGTCGTATATATGTCCCTTTAAAAAATCGATATCTAATTGTTTCAGCCTGTTATTACTTAGGGGGTGTTTGTTTTTTCTTCAAACATCTTCAAGGGAGCTTATGTCTGCAGGCGCGCAGACGTCACCCTTGAAGACTGTTTGTTTTTTTTTTTAAACAGATCTGAACACATCTTATTTCCTCTTAAAAAATAAGACATGATCTCATTCTTATAACATCTTCACAAAACCCTACTCCCTCATATACGCACACAACATCAGACGGCGCTCCTCCTCCTCCTCCTCTGATCATTTTTCCGGTGACCTCCCTCTTCTCCTCCGACCAGGTACCTCCCTCTTCTCCTCCGACCAGCCCCTCCCATGGTGTTGATTGAAAAACAAAACCCTAAACTGAGAGATAATCAGGGCTATGTATATGTAGGTTATTTAGTCATATAGTTGAAGCAAGAATTCTGTTTTTTATATGATATCTAATACTTAAGAATCTTATTAGTTTATTTGATCTTTCATTATTGTGGTTAGACATTTAGGTGGCTTTATTTGGTTATTTAGTCGTATCATGTTTTCTTATTTGGTTATTTAGACACATTTATATGATAAACTCTAAACATCATAGTATGGCAGTGGTTATCCACACAATTTTATACCATTATCCATGCTATATAATATCAACAATAACAAACTTTATATAAACTGATTGTTTGAGATGAATTTCAGGTCATCATCTATCTAATGTTATAAACTGATTATACCATTATCCATGCTATAAACTGATTTTATACCATTCCATGAGTTAATTACACATGGATGTGTTAGATGCAGTGAGATATCTAATGTTTGTTGGCAAGAATCATGTATTTGAAATTTTTGAATTTAAAGTTTTGATTTTTTTTAATGAATTTTAATGAAAAGTATCTCTAATAGATAACAGTGGATTGGTTCATCTGCTGACCTGGTATGATGGGTTTTTACAAAGGTTTTTTGAAATTCGGTGGTTTGCGTGTATAACGGTTTGGATGGTTTTTTAGTAATGGTTTTTGTTGTCCAGTTGCTAAGTTATAAATGAAGTGAAAGTGGGTTATTATTTGTTGCAATTTGCTATTTTATATATGCGATGATATTTTGTTTAGCTTTATTCAGTTTTTAGAGCTATTTTGCTGCTGTTTTGTGCAGTTTTTTGAGCTATTTTGTGCTGTTTATTAGAGTAGTTTTGCTGCATGTTTTGTGCAGTTTTTTGAGGTGTTTTGCTGCTGTTTATTAGAGTAGTTTTGCTGCAGTTTTTATTCAGTTTTTAGAGCTATTTTGCTGCTGTTTTGTGCAGTTTTTTGAGCTATTTTGTGCTGTTTATTAGAGCAGTTTTGCTGCATGTTTTGTGCAGTTTTTTGAGCTGTTTTGTGTTGTTTATTAGAGCAGTTTGTCTTGTATGTTATGTGTGATTTAATTCTAGATGGAAACTAATGATGGTCGACAACAATGGACGGATGAGGCTGTTAAATGCTTATTAGAAACATGTCTTGAAGAAATAGGGAGGATAGGTAGAAATGGACAAAGCTTGTGCAGGGAGTCTTGGGTTATAGTAGGGAAGAAACTCAAGGAACAATTTCACATGGATTTGACTCAAAAGCAAATTAGAAATGCTTTTGATACTATGAAATCAAAATATGTAGGATGGTGCTATTTGAGAAACAAGACTGGAAATCTATACAACCCAGAAACAAATATGTTCACTTTAACGCCTCAGGAATGGGAAGATTTTAAGAAGGTGTGCATTTGTTTAGGTTTCCAGTATTATGTCATATGTTAAAGTGAAAAGTATTTATTACAGTTCCTATTAATTTGGCGCAGGGTCACCCGAGGGCAATGTCATTAAAAACGCGCCCGTTGCCTCATCTTGACCTTCACATAGCTGTGTTTGAAGGGCTTAGTGCTACAGGTGGTAATCAATGGACATCTACTCAAACATCTGGAGTTTCATCATCCCCACATGTCCAAACACTTCAGATACAAGATGGTAGCTTTCATAATCTAGAAAATGATGATGGAGACTCTCATGAACAAAGTTTTCAAAATGGTGATGAAGTTCCTACCAATAATAAGGCTCAAACATCTAATGATAATGAAGCTAGGCCCAACAAAAAGGCTAAAACCTCTAAGACCACCATTACCCTAGATGATTTGGCTAAAGATATGCAACAAGCACTCAAGCATATGGTGAAAAGCATGGAAGGACCATCAATTGACGAATGTTATGAGAAGTTGAAATTAGTTGGCTTAGAGCCTATAGATCCCTTGTTTTTGGCAGCATTTAACATTTTTGGTCAATCTTTACAAATGAGACAGGCATGGATGACATTGCCATCAGACCCTGAGGTGTTGAAAGGGTGGATTAAGATGACCGGGACGACATTAGGGATGTTCAAGTAGGGAGGGATGTCGGTATTTGTTTTTTTGGTGTGATTCATGTTATGTGATTCGTATTATGTGAACCGTTATTTGCTTTGTATTTTGAACAATTATGTAAGTTGACACCGTTATGTGTATTGTATTGGTAGTTTGGCAGTAGTTTGGCAAACTGAAGCTGTTTTTTATATGTTTGGTGCAGTTTTTGGGCTGTTTTAGAGCTGTTTTGCTGCTGTTTGTGTGTAGTTTTTGAGCTGTTTTTTACAGCAAATTGCTGCAGGTTTTGAGCAGTTTTTTGTGCAGTTTTTTGACAGTTATTTTTGCTTGTTTTCGACAGGTTTATCATGGATTATAATCAAAAGTTATTGCTCCTCATTGTGATGTTCTTATATCTTCGATACTTTTGGCCGAGAAATCCCAAAAGAAAAAGAGATAACACTTCGGTTATGTCCGGACACCATTTTACTTTAGAGTTGTTGCAAGGGAATGATAGACAATGCATTGAACTCCTACGTATGTCACGTGATTCATTTGTTCGACTTTGCACACATTTTAGAGTAAAAGGTTGGTTAAAAGATAGCAAACACATCTCCCTTGAAGAAAAAATGGCTATGTTTTTGATGATGATTGGTCACAATCAACGTTTTTCGGTTATTAAGCGTAGATTTCAACACTCGAAACAAACAATTCATAAGTATTTTCATGAAGTATTGGCAACAATGATGGAGTTTGCTAAAGAGGTTATAGTACCAACATCTTTTAATCCTAATCCAGATATTCCAGGGCGTAATAAGAGATTACGACGAGTTTTTAAGGTACATTATACAAGTTCTATTGTGATTTCTTTCCATGTATATTATTAACAATTAAATTATATATAGGGAGCGATTGGTGCACTTGATGGAACTTTGATACATGCTATTGTCCCTGTTCAGAAACAACATTTGTATAGAGGAAGAGGAAAAGGCGAGTGTTATCAAAATGTTTTGGCCATATGTGACTTCAACATGGTATTTACTTTTCTCGTGGCCGGATGGGAAGGAGTAGCACATGATTCTAGAATATTGTCTGAATCTTTAACAAATGCTAATGCACCATTTCCACTTCCTCCTCCGGGTATATATTTACGATCTCAACTTTATTATTTATATTACATACATAGTTTTAAGATGATGCGTGTATTGTCTATTTTAGATAAATATTATCTATGTGATGCTGCGTATGCACACATTCGTGGATTTATGGCACCATATCGAAATGTGAGGTATTGGCTTGGAGATTTTCGCCGAAATCGTGCATTGACCGACAAAGAAAAATTCAACCACGCACATGCAAAACTTAGAAATGTTATTGAACGTTCTTATGGGGTATTAAAGGCACGTTTTCCAATATTAAAAAAAATGGCCCCATTCTCATTGCTTACACAACGAAATGTTACGATTGCATGTTTTGCGCTTCACAATTTTATACGGAAAGAGGGCTTAAGTGATGAACTTTTTGATGAATATGATCACCCAAATGTACGCCTTCAAGATGGAGATGAACATGCACAAGATGGTGGTGAAGAAGAAGTAGATCGACATGGAAGTGCAGCGGACCGTGAATTCATGAGTCAACTTCGAGATCAGATAGCACAAGAATTAATGCAAAATAATGTACTTTGAGTTTATTTCACTATTTGTGTTTTTAAACTTGGTTTTATTATTATATTTTCTATGTAACTTGAATAAATGACTTCTATCTTGTGAGATAAGTTAGTTATGCAGACAGTATCAGCTTATAAAAACAAACAGTCTTATATTTTCAGCTTGCAGATCTTCAGACCACATCTTCAGTTGCAGACATGAAAACAGATGAAATCAGCTTGCAGACAGTTTATGTCTGCAAAAACAAACAGCACCTTAAAAACGTTGATTATTGTATTGTAAGGAAATGTCAAATGGGTGTTTAAATGGTCAAAATACTTTTTATATTTTGGTTAGGAAATGATAACTTTAGAGATGTTTTGTTGACACTTGACACCTTTGATGATGGGTAGCCTGATCGGGGTGTCCCTAAGAATCTTTAAAAAGTCGAGGGCTCGGGGCAAATGAAAAACTAGGCCCCAAAAATTTAAAAAATTAATAACTTATATATAAAAATTCAATATTACAACGATAATTATAATGACAATTAACAAAGTTATGCAGCGTTTGGTATGCATGGATAAGAGGCGGAATGGAATGGACCATTACGATGAAATGAAAAAAGATGTGTTTGGTTGATCGATAGAATGAAATCATCTATTACCATGTTCATTTCATTCTCTAAAACACTACAAATTCATTCCATCCACACCCCTTGTTTTTTTTCATTTCATCCCTCTTTCACAATATTTCACCTCCACCACCCTTTCACCACCACTACTCATTGCCCTCTTACCACCACCGCCTCTACCGTTGCCACCACCCACTGCCGCCTTCGTTGCCGGCCACCACCACCACCCGCCTCTGCCGCATGCCACTGCCGCCCGCCACCACCATCTCGCCTCCGCATCCCGCCACCACTACTAACCGCCTCCTCCGCCTGCCACCACCCTCCACCACCTATCGGCGCCGCCCACTACCACCACCACCAACGGGCCATCACCGCCCGCCACTCGTCGCTTACCACCACCACTACCAACAATTGCTCCAGGTTCCCGTCCATCGCCACCGCCACTACCATTACTGCTCGCCGCCCACCACCACCATCCCATCGCCACTCACTACCATTTTTATTTTATTCCGGTTTTTTCTAGCTTACCAAAAAATAAAATACTAAAAATTTATTTCATTCCCAAATGGTAACAAAACATGTCAATGGAATGGTAATGAATCATTCCATTACCTCGTTCATTTCATTCATTCGCTCATTCCATTCCATAGCCCATTTCATTACCCCTTACCAAACAGACCCTTATTGTAACAATGGTCAAATTTGAATACTTAAACAATTCGCGAGTCTATTTTAACATTTTTTATTTTAAATCAAAAGTTATTTTGATCTTTAAATATAAAAAATAAAGAAACATAAGACAAATGGGCATATTAGTAAACTAGCAATCAAGAATAAAATCAAATAAGATTGGACCCCAATTTTAGTGGCTTGTGCTTCTTGTTGATTGTTGAACACAATTAAAATTAAAAAGAAAAAAACTATTAAATGCAAAGGCTTCCTATTAAGCAACAAATAAAATATAAAAAAATAGAGTAAGAATCGAACACATGATCACCTATTTGAAGGAAAAGGGTCTTACCAGTTACACCAATCTACATCTTTTAGTATGGATTGGTTTATTTATATATTATATAATAGACTTTCGCGGGAATAAAAAAATGGATTTACTTCCTTTTGGTATTTTGGCCAAAATACCTTGACTTCTCGATACTCAATCAAATCCTCTTCGTTGACGATTGAATTCAATTCTCTAGTATCATATTTAGTAAGTCCCGAGTTCTTTCTTATATACCGAGGATCATCGAAATAAGCAAGAATTCTATTTCTACGGAGAATACAATTTCTAGGGATTTCAATTGCTATACCTGAAGAAGGTAAATAGTTCTGGGTCCTAAACTATGGTGGGCCTTGGGCCGTTTCCCTCTCCACCATCCTATGGGCCGGACCTGACCCTGATCATTAAACCCAAATTGAGTAAAACATATTGCTTTAGAGGTTAAATGTTTGGAAGTTTCATGATGTGATCGTACTTATCAGAAATGTCAACTATCTTTATCTGAAAAGAAAAAAAGAGTGATCAGATCGTATATATTGGATGATCATGTCATTTAAAGTAGTGACAATCCTCTTCATTAATAAAGATAAGGGTCAAATATGCAACTAGAAAGAGTAGATAAGTCTTACCCATTTGAGAGAGTGAGCTGACTTTACAACTCAGCTTGAACATAAACTCTCCCATTATAAATAGATGCCCTTGCATCTCACGCATGATTACTCAATATCTGTATCCCTCAAAAAAGTACTCTCTTTCTCTATATTTGCTGAAGCAGCTCTCAAGTTGTTAAAGCGTTCAACCAACCCGAGTGGTCGTAGCGACCACCTCAGTCTTTGCTCCTTACATTTATATACATTTGATGCCCACTTACTTACATTCTCACGTATAAATGACTAATGTTGAACGTCGGAAGGTGGTCCAGAGACCTAGTTTCTTATCCCCTTTTAACGAGTTCTTTCATGTGTCGTATGTTCAAGCAAAGGAGATGACGAAGTTGGAAACCTCTTGGACCTCTCTCTTGCCTCTTCTTTTGTTGTAGCAACACCTCTATTTCGAAATGTTTAAATGGCTGGATTATAAATGTCTGGCTAAAAGAATTGACATTTCTTGTAAATTTAGCATTTCTTGTAAAACAAACGACAAGGGAAAATATAAATTGTTATACCACGCATGGCGGGCCGAATTGGCCGGTCTTTCTTGTAAAACATGATTTTTGTAAATTTAATATTTGATGATTGATCTTAGTAAATTGTAGAGTTTGTAAGTGTAAACTTGGATTATTTTATTTTTTTAATCGTATTCGTTGTGTGAAGTTTAATTTTACAAAAATTATACGTCTAGCTTTTAAAACATGGCATCATTAGTTATATTTTCAATGGAAACAATCTTAGGAAGTTACACAAGTTAATTAAGGTCTCTAATATGAGATTCGTCAAAATCCAATTTCGAAACACCTGAGCCGTTTAAAAATTTTTAAGTCGGATTCTAATCTATTATTTAAAACGATGAATCTTACCCCCCTTATTAGGCTATAAGGTATACTTGCTATTTTACCTCCCATTTCACATTGTCACGTCAGCGTCACCTCACACCTCACTTCATTCCACCATCTTTCATAATATCATGGAAATGGTCACCAATTCACCACTCCCTTACATTTTTAAATAAAATAATATATATATATATATATATATATAACTAATTATAAGACTAGTTTAATATAATTAAAATTAATTTTATTTTATTTTTAAAGTTAAATATAACTATAATTAAAACACAAAATATTTTGTTATATTTAAAAACATTACATTAACTAAAAAAATATCTCATTTAATAAATTATATTAAAAATATATACATTTAAAATATTAAATAGAAAACATATTATATTACTATAAGTATAGATACAATATTTAATAAAAAAAATATATATATATAAATAGATAACATCACCTACCCCTGCATCTTCATCTTTTGTCAAACTCAGGCTACTGCTCTGCAACCTTTCTTCCCTGTTTCTTCTTCTCAGCCTTTGGCTCTTGCAACTCACAATTCACCAAATCCTTAACTTTTGTGTTCTGGTTTACTAAAAAAAGAAAATAATAAAAACTTCAAAAGCTTTCAGAGTTTCAGCGGGGAAATAAGCGGTGAACTTTTAACAACAACTTCGCCGCTGGGCGACACCGACTACACCGGGGCGGTGTTTGCCGCCGACACCGATTGCGATGTCAGCCGTTGAGCGGCAAACCGGGATCCACACCGGACAGTCTTAATACAAATGTTTGCTGAAATTATTTACATCATTTAATGGTCAAATTACTATTACATGGTCAATTGGGAATGAGAACTCGGGAGATGTTTTGTTCAAACTTCTTTAACTAAATGGTTAGATCTTCCATTAACTAAAATAACCAACACATCTTGCAAAACATGCATATTTTAAATTTTAGTATTTCTTATAACATAGGGGATGGATAATTTGAAAACTTAGAGCCTTATCAATCTATATCTATCATTCTTATCTTTATAATTACAATAAAAAACAATGCATTTCTCTTTCCAGTTCAATTAATTACTAATCTTTTTTATACTTTTATCATTATAGTTTTCTTTCTTCTTTGCTCATAACTAATTCAATAAATATTAAAAAATAAATAGGAATATCTTATACAATAGTAACCAAGTTTCCCCACTGTTCTATTTAGGTCACTCATTTTTTTCTTTGTCTCAATTTGATCATTTAAGTTTAGTTTAATGTTATAATCATATACTTTTTACCTATTCAATAGGTTACTTGCTGACATTGTAAATTTTTATATTAAATATTTTTTTATTGATGATGTGGATTGATATTTGAAATTTAAATTAGTGATGTACTCAAAAGTCGACATACTGTTTTCTTTTTCTAATTTATTTTTCCTTTAAATTATTATATACATATATAAAATCACCATCATCCCACCTTCATCAGTCAATCGGTTCATAGCCCCACCACCTAACTTCCGATCATCTTCTCCGGTGACACCTGTAACTTCTGGCGACAATTAACTTTTCCGATCTCTCTCACAAAACCCAAAGCTTCCCTCAGATCATTCTTGCCGGCAACTAGTCGTCCTCTCCGACGACGTGTACGGCAAACGATCTGAGTTCAATCCAATTGCAGTCACAATCTTTCTAGCCCCATCGCTCTTATACTCTCTCTATGTACAAGTAATATTGTAGTCTACAAAAAACACCACCGTGCCCCGACCACCGTCGTAAGCCACCACCAACTTGGTGCCATTTTTTTAGAATTGAGAAGTTATTTAAAAAAAATCATGTTTATAAAGAACAAATTGGGGTTTTGAAAGAGATTTTGAGTTACAGTGTCGGAACCCTAGATCCCGGAAACGGATCTTCTCCCACATAAACCAGGTACACGAATCTACATCTTGATGGGTTAAAGATCGCAGACTTTTACAAAACCCGAGAATAAAAAAAGTGGCCAGAGTTGCCGGATGGGGTGGCCGGAGTTGTCGGAAGGGGTGGCCGGAGTTGGTGAAGAAGATGACCGGAATAATGACCCGTGAAACAAAATATAATTTTTATTATTTTAATTATAAAATCCTAATGATTTTTAGACATAAGTATTTAACATAAAAAAATGGAAAACAAAAATGACATGTAAGTCGTTTACCTGTTAAACAGGTAAATTATCTAAGATTAAAACATTATTTATAAGTTAATGACCTGATTAGAACAAATAAAAGAATGAGTGACCTAATTGAAACAACGTTGAAACTTTGTTACTATTCTATAGAATTGTCCCTTCTTATATATATATATATATATACATATATATATATAGGTGGTTATTGTACAATAATCAGTTATCGTACATTAGGTACGCGAGCTTTATAAACGTCGATTTAATTTTTACGCGGTCGGATAATCGTAAATAACCGAAATCTAATTCTACAATCTAATTCATCAATTGATTCATCGGACGTACATTCATATCAATATAATTCAATCGTTGATCCATATCAAACTAATCTACAGCTTGACATCAAACTAAATTGAGTTATCTAAACCTAAAAATGTTCGTTACCTGCGAATAAACTTCAAAAACAATCGGTCAATTTTTTTACAATTAAACAAACGATTACTGTTTGTTCTTCAATTTTTCACCTAATCATACAAATTTGAGCCTTCAGTTTTACAGTTGAAACTTATTTTGGATGTTAAACTAAACTGAAGACACTATACATTTAAACGTTCTGACAAAAAACGAACACCTTTAAAACGTTCAAGTTTAGAAGTTCTGTACCAAAACTTTAGAAGTTCTAACAAAAAGGTTTAGAAGTTCTAACAAAAATATCAATCGATTATGGAATTGCAGAAATAATGCACTCAATCGAGCTCTGATTAGGGCTCAAAATATTATGTTTAAACGTTCTAAAACAAAACTGAAGACATTTAAACGTTCTGACCAAAAAAGAACATCTTTAAACGTTCTAATACATTCACAGATGTTTCGGGTGTTAAAAAAATGAACATCTTTAAACATTCTAGGAATATCTGGGTGTTCAAAAAAGAAATGAACATCTTTAAACGTTCTAATATGTTCAAAAAAGTTCTGAGTGTTCAAAGAAGTTCTGAGTGTTCAAAAAAGTGTAGAAGTTCAGAATTTCTAAACTAACAAAAAAAATGTAACACCTGTAACATGAAATTGAATACCGAAATCACTTCATATAATCTCGTAATAATCAGATAATTATCAATCGATCGTCAATATGATCATCGATTCGATCATATGAACAAAATATGGAACGTCTGCAACTGGGTTTCTGCAAATGACACTTTAAATTTTAAACGTTCAGTTAAAACCCATCACTCAAAACTCAAAATTGATCAATTGAAACTTCAAATTGATGATTAATTGAACCAATTTCAAAGTTTAATTGATCAGTTAGTTCAACAATTTCAATTTCAATTTCAATTGGTCAATTTTATCAACTGACTTGTGAAAAAGTCGTGACGGAGGAAGATGGTGTACGGTGGACAGAATCGTTGGATGGTGGACGGTGGCGGATTGCTGAACGGTCATGGTGAAGGTGGACGGAATCGATGGGAGCAGCGAATCGGATTTGATGAAAATTACAGTATTGCCACCGCGTGTTATTTGAAATCGACGGGGATACGAGTCGCATACGTAATGTACGATTAAGGATTATTGTATTAGATCCTTTATATATATATATATATATATTTCTCGGTCTTCATTATTATTATATACATTTAAAATTGGAATAATGTTATTATATTGATTACTTTTATACAAATATTATCATTACTAAGTAGAATTTATATGCACCAACTGTTATTTATTTTTTTCTTGTCGTTGATGTCGTGCCGCAACCGTAGCTCCTACGGTTGAAGTCGTACCTTACATCACCATACCACATCAATTGTAGTTCTTGTTGCCAAAGTCGAAGCTCTACTCATCATATGTTGTGCCTTTTTCCGCCACTACAAGGACTATATATAGACTTGTCGTCGCTTTTCCGCCCTTATTTTTGTTTGTTTCATGAGTTTATTCAATACTGTGTGTTTTATCATAGTTAAGTATTCATTTTTTATTTTCTTTTTGCTCTAATCTTAGTGTTTGTTTTTCCTTAATTTCCAACCGTGGGGGAGTATAAAAAATAAATATATGTTAGGGTTTATATATATATATATATAGGTGGGTTAACGTACAATAATGGCTTTTCATACATTATGTGCGCGACCTTTCAAAGCGTTAGATTAAAAAACAAGCGGTGACAATTTCGTAAATAACCCAACAGTAGTTCGCGATCAAAATTCGTCGATTACAAATCGACTCTGATCCGGGAACTCGTCGCTCTATCTAATCCAATTTCTAAACTCTAATCACAACTTAAAGTATGAAATCTTTAAAGTCAAAAACCAAATCATAATCGAACGGTGTCAAACATCAAGAAATCTTCAAAATTGTTCAAAAAATGATGATTTAATCAATCGAATTGATGTGTAGAAGTATTTAGATTCATCAATCGATATGGAATTGCATAAATAATGCACTCAATCGAGCTCTGATTAGGGTTCAAAATATTATGTTTAAACGTTCTAAAACAAAACTGAAGACCTTTAAACGTTGGACCAAAAAAGAACATCTTTAAACGTTCTAATACATTCAAAGAAGTTCTGGGTGTTAAAAAAATGAACATTTTTAAACGTTCTAATACGTTCAAGGAAGTTTTGGGTGTTAAAAAAATGAACATCTTTAAACGTTCTAATACGTTCAAAGAAGTTCTGGGTGTTCAAAAAAGTTTAGAAGTTCTAAACTTTTAAACGGAACTTCTAAACTAATAAAAAAAATTAAACACCTAGAACATGAAATTAAACACTGAAATCACTTCATATAATCTTGTAATCATCAACAATTATCAATTGACCGTCAATTTGATCATCGATTCAATCATATGAACAAAATATGGAACGTCTATAACTGGGTTTCTGCAAATGGCATATTTAAATTCAAAATCAATTGAAGTGTGTGTCTGTAAATGACGCCGGTGACGATGGTTGAATCGATGCAACGGTTAATTAGGATGGAAACGATTTGAAATAATTTACAAATTTGTCACCGCGTGTTTTTTGAAATCTAGGGTTGAGGGTGTCGCGTACGTAATGTACGATAAGGGATTATTGTGTTTTATCATTTAGCTCTCTCTCTCTCTCTATATATATATATACATAAAATATATAAACGAAAACATAAAAATTCTACGTGTCGCGATGTGGTCGCTCCCCCCCTTTTTTGGAGTCACCAGATTTGCTTGATTTTTAAATGAAGGTTTCTCATGCATTTGACCCGAATTCATGGGTATGGGTCTTACAAACCCAAATATTCCTTAAACGGGTTATAACAGCTCATTAAATAAAAAATTATTCTCACCAAATTATTGATGTAAAAATCCTATAAAATAGGATATACGTAATTAATATCTTATTTACTTAAAAAAATATATACATTATTTAAATTAAAAACCAATTTTATTGTAAAAGAAATAAACGGGTCTTGAGTCTCATCAAACCATAAGTATATTATTAACTTTCATAAAAAGTATTTATAATTAAAAAAACCAATTTTATAGTAAAAAAAATAAACGGGTCTTGAGTCTCATCAAACCATAAGTATATTACTAACTTTCATAAATAGTATTTATAATTAAAAAAACCAATTTTATAGTAAAAAAAAATAAACGAGTCTTGGTCTCATCAAAACCATATAGCTTTTAAACCGGGTTATAACATCTCATTTATTTATGAAACAATTTATCATCAAACCTTAATTATATTATTAACTTTTAAACAATAAAAAAATATAAATTCAAAAAATAAATAGATAGTAGAACAAACAATATAAAACAACCCCCGTAATATGGGGATAAAAACTAGTATATATATATATATATATATATATATAAAAGGGTTCAAATAAAAAGAAAGAGTTTCCTAAAAATGGTAAGAATCAATAGATTTTTGACAAGTGGCATTACAACATATGGTGAAAGAACAATTATAAGAAACTATGTCGGTTATAGTGGTGAAAGAGTAATTATTGGAAACTATGTCGGTTTTTGGTAATTTTAAATCTCAACCATTGATTAACATGATCCAATGGCTATGATTTATTCCTAGTCTTTCTAGGAAACTACTTCTTTTTAGTATAACACTCCCCTATATATATATATATGAATATATATATATATATATATATATAGGGGATGGATAATTTGAGAACCTCTTGAGTTGTTAGAACTTTGAGAACTCAATATGGACCACACATTTAATTAAATGAGTATGGAATATGTGGCTGAGAATAAATCTAATTAAAATATTAATCAGGAGAGAGAATAGATATTTCTGATGATTATACAAGTTTAAATGGTAGTTACATTTGTATAATAAGTCGATTCGGTGTGTAAAAAATTATGGTAATTTTTTGTACATTACTTACACTTACGTATTACACATGTATAAAAAAAATTCAAAAAAAAAGTTGTTAAGTTGAGTTCTTTCGAGTTTTTAAAACTCAAAGCGGTTCTTAAAAGAAATCAATCATATATATATATATATATATATATATATATATATATATAGAGCAAGGTTAAAATAAGAAGTAGATTTTTCCTAAGAAGTGTAGAAAGTGTGTTTTCACCACTATATTTATTGAAACACACCGAACAAAAAACATACTTTCCATATCCACCGTCAGATCAACATATCTAATGTATCAGATTACTTCTTACACTTCTTAGACAAACTCCACTTCTTATTTTAACCCCACCATATATATATATATACACACACGGAAATACCTATTGTACATCATCTATGGTGACTTTTTTTTTCTCTTTTTTTGTTTGTTGTCTTTTCCACATGGTTTGATCAATTTTACTACTTTTATTCAAATTCCATCTTTTTTTTTTTGTCTATCCTTATATACATTTTCAAAACCTATCATTTTCTTCCAATTTATTATCCCACCCACTTTTTCACCGTTAAATCAGGGTTATTTATGTTTTTTTTTAAAATAAATTTACATATAGTTATGTATATAAATAAAACAAAATAATATACATTAAAACAATTAATTAAATATTACATATACATCATATTATAATTATCAAACATGTTATCCTAAAATTTAAGATATTCAATAGATAATACAACTAGTTAACAGTTTGAGAAGACAAAATAACATTTTATTCACAATCATCCACATGCATTTTAGTTATTTAAGATATACTTACATTTTTGTCACGGACATCTTTACTTAATTTTTGGGTAAATGAGCGTGCCCGGTAAAATATATAAATGAAAAAAGAAGTTATAAGATTTAAGGGGCATGCCCTCGAGCAACCTACCTAAGGACACCCAAAACATGCTTTGGGAGGTCCAAAATAAAAGAACATATCACATCTACTAAGGCTGAGGGGCGCGAGAGGGGGCGCGAGTGGGGGCGCCAGCCAATAATATTGTGACGTGTGGCAGAGAGAGAAAGTTGATAAGATGGGTGTTGGTAGTGGTGCTCGCGCCCCGGGACATGGTGTGGAGGGGCGCGAGAGGGGGCGCGAGTGGTTTTTTATTTTTATTTTTTTATAAATGTATTAAAAAAACGTATTATTAAAAAAACTCATAAATTATTTAAAAAAACACACATTAATTAAAAAAACACATTAATATCTAAAAAAAAATTAAAGTACTAAAAAAAACATTATTCTTATTCTTCAGCTTGGTCTTCTTCGATCAACCTCTTCCGGATACGTTCCTTTTGTTTTTCCATCAGCATTTGGTCGACCGGATTTAGGTTACTGAAGTCTCTTGTAAGGAATTCCAAATCTCTCATTCTTTTTTTTTCCTTTTTGTCATTAGAGACCACCTCCATGGTTTTGTTGAATTTATTGAGGGATTCAACAAGATCGTTGATGTTTACGGCTTCCCCCTCAGCCGGTTTTTTGCCCCTGGCGTCCCTTCCCAATGGCCGCCTTCTCGGCGGTGAAGATGTTTCCTCCCCCGCAACGTTTAGGTCGAATCCAACCCGGCAATCCGACCCGGCGGAAGTGCTGTACGCTCCAGACGAACTAGTTTTAGTCCGTTTCGGCCCTACTTCCGTATCAACGTCCGGCGCCACCAGCTCAACCCACTTAGAACACCTTCTCAACCTCTCCCACACCTTTACATCGTCCCACGTCTTCACCGTCCCATACCTCCGCAGGCACTCCTGCCTCCACTCTTCGACAGTGAAATTATAAACCGCCAAATCGTCACTGCCACTTGGTCTCATACGACCGGCGTTCCTGTTGAACAGATTAGTAAACAAGTCGACAAATTTTCTGATTTCGGTCCACCGACCCGAAATCATATCGGCGTTCCGCTCTGTACTCCCAACGAGCGAATAGAACGTCTCCCTAACCTTTGTCCAAAAGACCTTGCTCTTTTGGTAGTACGCTGCAAAATGCATAAATAAATTTGTAAGTCATTTAACTTTTTTATTAAAAATCATTTTTAAAAACGTTAAAACAATTACCGCAACGCCGATCCTCAGAAGTGACTATCCAAGCCCGACACAGGGCTTCCTTCTCATCCGATGACCACGGAGTGATTTTCCGTTTCGTCCTTCCGGTCGAAGCCGAACCCGACCCGTCCTTTGCAATTTGTTTTTTCCGGTGGACGCGTCTTCTTTGTCCCGCAGCTTCACCTTCTGGTTCTTGTGTCTCCGGAACTACAAAGTTAGGAGACGGTTGTATGTTGGATGGTTGAAAGCCGGATGGTTGTTGCGACCCCGAATAAAACATCGCTTGGTCCGGTGCCGACCATAAATCCTCGTAACTGTAATCTGAATCTAGGTTTGGGTACCAATTTCCAGCCATGTTTTTAAAAAAAGGTTTGGAAGATGGGGTGATTTTGGGTTTTGGGTGTGGTATGTGATATTGGTATGTGATATTGGTATGTGATATTGGTGTTGGTTTGGGTTTGATATAGGTTGAATAGAGAGAAAAATCGGGTTTGATTTTGGTTTGATATTGGTTGCAATGTATGTTATTATATAGAGTAAAAAATTTGTTTTTTTTTAATAAAAAACGAGCCCAACGGCTCTTTTCACGCATTCCCAGACCTCCTTCACGCTCCCCCAGCCGCTACCCCCACCCGCGTCTGCCTCTTTTTCCGCGCTCGCGCCCCTTTCGCGCCCCTCTCGCGCCTCGGTGGTGTGGTCCTCGCGCCCCGGGGCGCGAGCGTCTCGCCTCTTGCGCCCTTTCTCGCGCTCCGCACCCCTCAGCCTAAGTTACAAAAATTCGTTATAAAAGTAGACTTGATATCCTCTTCTAGAAAAGTACAAACCGTCAAACCGAGCCACATGGGAGCGACCGGTTACAAAATCTATAGCTAGATAGCATGTCTAACCAAACACGACCCCTACTTTTATAAAAGAGTAAATTACACACAATGGTCTTTAAAGAAAGTATATCGAGTGGTTCTCAGAACCCATAGATGGGCCCATCCACATAAACCAAACCCAACTCAAATGTTCTTCATCAACGTGTTTTCTACGAATTCAAATTCGGGGTTTCACTAGTATTAAAAACATGAGCTTAACTAGCTGCTTCTTTGCAACCCAAAGATGGGCCTTCACAACATGTTTGTCCCAATCTTTAACCATATATTTCGGTTAGGTTCAATTTTAAACCAATATATGCCCATGATTTTAAACCAATAATAATAACATTACACCATACAGATAGTTTTATCCTTGTAACACCCCAAATTTTATTAATTTAATCATGTTATAAACTAAAATGTGTAAGAAAACATAACCACAAAATAAAAGTACTGTTTGACGGGTTAATAAGGTTAAGCTTTTACTTAAACCTTATTGAAACTATGGCGCGCACACATCTTTAATTAATGAAATTAAAAGTTGTATGTTACGTATTTGTGTGTGTTTCCATAGAAAGAAAGGAAAAATATTTAGCTCGAAAGTGATAGAATACTCTTCATCTAATCTTTCATGTTAATTAGGTATGTTTGTTTAAAATAATTTTGAGTATCACCTTTTAGTCGTTGTCAGTTTCAATTAACAGAATGGTCGGTGACAGCGTCACCTTTTTTGACAATCCACGATTAACTGAAGCGTAACTCTGTTAGTCTTTGGTTGCTAGAAAAAACGTTTGTTTTGACAGAAAATTCCTTTTACATCTAAAAACTCAATCTGTACACCACCACAATCGCCATTGACTGACAAACATTACACGAACACCACCGCCGCCACTTGAGCACCACCATGACCACCACTACCACTACTGACCACCATTATCTGAACATCACCACCAACAATTTCAACCTAATCGAAAAAGGATTTTTCTGGCAAAAAAACGTTTATATGTCGATCATCGCGTAGGGTGTAGGTCCCGTGACCGGATCAAACAACACAACAAACTAAGTACTAGTCGTCTTTGATCAACCTCTCAATTAGTTGACGGAAACAACTAGCTAGGACTGAGATCTCGGATCTTGTGGTGTTGGAGGTGGAGCCGTAGGTTTGGGAGGGGAGGGAGTAAGAGAGAGCTTTAGTGAACAAGTAAAATGGCAAAGGTTGTATTGTGTATGCTATACACACACTATATATAGTGTGTGTATTATCATACACTCTTTCATTAATAAGGCCCAATGGGCTCCAATTACACAAGGCCTCGGGCCAAAACATACAAACGTAAACAAAACAGAAACGTAAACTAATGAGATACAAATATAAAAGACTAATAATGAAACGGGCCTTACAATCTTCCTCTAGTCTTTGGTATTTGCTTTATTTTCTTCCTCACCACTCGCATTCGGACTCATAGTCGAATACGCCGTCTGGATCTTCTTCAAAAGGTTGCTTTTCAACAAGTAATCTGACAAACTTGTTGAATTTTCCAATGATGGCGTCCGTATTGTCACGACGAACATCTTCTACTGTACAGAGGGGTGACTTAACTAGCTTCTTGAGGTCGCGGATTCCAAATCCTGCCAGTTCATGCTCATCAAAGAACTTGAGCTCATGACTGCGAGTGCAGTGTATGATAACCTCGCCGTGTTCGTTGTCGAATTCCCATGCGATGAAGTCGTGAAGAAAGTAGTCCTCGAAGGGCGACCCATGGCAAATCGGCGTGCCATGATTATCAGGCATCCTGTATAGTCTTTCCTTCGACGGCTTGTTGGAGAAAGGGTTGATCTTCTTTTTCTTGAATGACCTACCCGGATTGACTGTGAACGTCGGGTAGTTAGTTCTCCATTCTTTCTTCAAAAAAACGTTCTTGAACCATGATTCAAGAGTGTCCTTGCTATCGTCACGATCTACCGTCTTTCGAAAGTAGTTCATGTCAAGTTTCGATAGCGAGTGCATATCTCGGTAGGAGAGATATGTGAGATCTCCATTTGCACGTTGAATAGCCCATCTTTGGCTATCTTTGTGGAATTTGGCGTACAAAATGAGATCCGAATCATGGTAAGGCTTCGATCTCCATCGGACACTTCCCATCCTGCTCACGCTATAGTATTTAATTCCTATTCTTGATCTACTTCGAGCAGGAGCAACAACATGAGTGATAACATGCTTATCAACGGCTGGCTCAACATTCTCCGTAGTTGGTGGTGTGTCGGGGTTGGGAGAATAGTTGATTCCATCATCAATATCTTCTTTATTTTCATCCACGGCTTCTTGAACTGAGGGATCGATACCTACAAAAGAACAAACGTTAAGTAAAGAGGCGAGTGCATCCCCCACCTTGGCATCTGTTTCCGGTATTTTCAGCCTCCTTTGGCGGCTCATCTACAGCCGCCTTATTTCCAGTATTGTAGGTCCCGTGACCGGATCAAACAACAAACAAACTAAGTACTAGTCGTCTTGGGTCAACCTCTCAACTAGTTGGCGGAAACAGCTAGCTAGGACCGAGATCTCGGATCTTGTGGTGTTGGTAGGGAGGCCGAAAGTTAAGGAGGAGGGGAGGAGGGGAGGAAGAGAGAGTTTGTAGTATAAGATGTAGTTAGTTGCAAAAGGTTTGTTGAAACGTGTTGTTGGAGAAATGGGTTAAGTGACCCTTTGTAACGATTCCGACGAAACCAGGTATACCTTAACCGGTAGACGTTAGTTACGTCATATGTAATATCGGGTACATGAGTTACCATGGTAATTATACGAGAATACATGGTTCATTGTATTGATTGTACGTGAATATATAATTCACCGTATTGAATATGCGATCAAACGATCGATAGTTATTGAAACCCGAATGAATCGAGGGTTCAATTATAGACGAGATATCTGATATTTAGTGATGTTACGAAGTATTAAAGCTTCGGGATAAGTGGATTAAAGCTCAGAAAAAGGATTTCGATTTAATGGTACGTCGGTACGTAAACGAAACCTTTATTACCAAACCGAGCAAGAGACGATCGATCAAGCCGAAAAAGATGCACAATTATTAATACTATGATGTTTTAAGTTAATAAATGTCATGGTTTAAGTTTTTAAATCGGTTTTATATAAATTTTATTTTTAAGCCGAAAAACGACCGTTTTAGCCTCATTTTAAGCCGAATTAAACGTTTAACCGAAAAACGAACTGAACCAGATTATCCAAAACATTATCCAGATTTCGGAAATCGGAATATGTGGCTAGAAATGAAGAGGTGGGTCCCACCCCACCCCTCCCTTTAGTTCGATCGGACTCCTTATCCACAAAACACATTTCATTTTCTTTTTTTACAAACACAATCCAATAAACCTTTAATTCTCTCAAGATCTTGAATCAAAAACCGACAATTCTAGCAAGAAAAACCGAGGTAAAATCGTGTTATTTACGTGTTCATATTCGTTTCTTGAGTGTTCTTGCAAGAAAAGGAGGTTTCC
The DNA here is from genome assembly GCF_021521415.1 of Bidens hawaiensis. Lineage (NCBI taxonomy): Eukaryota > Viridiplantae > Streptophyta > Magnoliopsida > Asterales > Asteraceae > Bidens > Bidens hawaiensis. The sequence continues at coordinate 1,282,280 of NW_027491256.1, forward strand.
AAGTGAAAAAGGGGGAAAACCCGAGATGGAAACCGATTCTTGCATGATCAAGTGATGTATACGAGTTATACAAGGGATCTTGGTCCAAGAAAGGAGTTAAACGAATCAAAAACGAATTTTTACGGTTAAATCTTTGTTTTAGTATCATAACCGTAACCATGAAAGAAATGGCTTGATCGTGAGTGTAACTTGCTTGGTATTGTGGTATGTTGGTTGTAGGTTCTGTATTTAGTGGTAGATAAGGCGGAAAGACGAGTTTGTAGCTTGTAGTGGCGGAAAACGAAAGGTATATTCGGTTATGTTCGGTTTTGGGAAATTTGGACAGATTGTTTATGCTTTAGAGTTAGGTCATGAAATCTTACAGAGGTGTTAAACACATGAAAATATGAGTTCTGTGAATTTTTGGTAATTTTTGGATAAAAGATGAATATTTGGTGAATTTAATGCTCGGTTTTGGCCAAAAATGGTGAAAAATAGTTAAATATCATGAAAAATTCTGGAAAATTGCAGATAAGCTTTTTATATCATGTATAAGTCACACACAAAATTTGAGGTCAGTTGGAGAAGTCTAAGTAGGCTTTTCGGTTAAACGAGTTCTAGGGATTTCTAGCTCGGTTTTAGTAAAAAGGGGATGTAAAAGAAGATTTTGGTTCTGGAAAAATTACTGGGGACTATGTGGATGGCAGGGGACATCCAGGAAAAATTTGGGATTTTTCTAAGATCGTTTGGTATTTACGACATATTTAGTGTTTAAATGGTGTTTAAAAATAGATAAATAAATTTTAAATATAAGAATTAATTCTGGAAATATTTTTATAAAATTCCCCACTGTTAAAAAGTGATTTGTGCAAAATTTCAAGATCCGAGAGTAAATGGATAATTAATCGTGCTAATTATCAAACTTTTAAAGTTAAAACGCGTAAACCGGTGAAGTTCGCTTAAGCGAGCTGACTGGTGTATAAAAACCCTAAAAATGAACTATTTTCATATAAATGAGTTAGACAAGTAAAAATAAATCATCCGAAAATAATTCGGATTATTTGAGTAATTTTAACCTATTTTAACAAGTTTCCGGTACGCTAAAGACGGAAACGGGTCCCGCGGCCAAACGGGGCGTCTAAACCGAGCTCAAATTTCACAACTTTACTTAAACTATCAGTCAACGACTATTTTCGGGTCGTGTGTGACCAAACTCATTTTTGAAACATAAAAACGAATAACCGTGCTAGGCACGCAAAACGAGAAAAACGACTAATAGTAATTGGGACCATGGAACTCTAAACGACATCACAATCTGAGTCCGGAGAAGTGTTTCTGGGTTAACATTGCCCCCGGAACAGGTACAGTACTGGGTTAACAGTGACTCCAGATGTACCAATTGATAAGGTTAAAGATTATATAAACAATAATTGTATAATAACGATCGTAGGGATCATATTACAGATTGGACGTGTTAATTGATAATGATTGTTGTTACCTGCTTGCATGTGCTAAGGTGAGTTTCACGAGCCCCTTTTTACTGAACTGCTTTAAATATTTTCCCGGGGCGGAAGCATGTTTCTATTAAATGTTTAAGTACATACTGAACGCATGGATTTGCGTGGATTTATATATATTGTTTATTGTACGGGAATCGTACGGAAATGTACTAAGATGGTAATTGTCTGAGTTGTTAATATTGTAAGGTCCCGCAACAGTGTTCTGGGTTAACAGTGTCCCCAGAGGTTATTGGAAGTGTTCTGGGTTAACAGTGTCCCCAGAGATTATTGGAAGTGTTCTGGGTTAACAGTGTCTCCAGAGATTATTGGAAGTGTTCTGGGTTAACAGTGTCCCCAAAGATTATTGGAAGTGTACTGGGTTAACAGTGTTCCCAGATAATATGATATTATGATATGGATTTATCATGGTTTACTAAAATTGTGAAACTCACAAACTATTCGTAGTTGACCCGTTTTCTCACATGCTTTTCAGGTACAACTAAGATAAGATGATTGCTTACGTGCTAAGTGCTTGGTGTGTGTAAGATTTGCGTGCGGGACGTTAGGATACATTATAACAGATAGAATTATGAATCGTATTGTATGATGTGTGTATCACCTAGACGGTAATGAAAGATGAGATAATGTAATTTTGAAGTATATTAATGCATTCAGTTTTCTTTATAAACAATGTGGTTGATATCAGAGGTGTCTGTCGCATCCCGTTTACGTTTCCGCTGCGGTTGCGGGGTGTTACACCCTTTATATAGGGTCCCCCATTTCTCCAAGTTTACATAACATGATACAAAATAAACGTACTAAGGTACGCATTACACCGACTCTAAGCAAATATAAAGACATACACAATCCAAAAACTAATATAGAATATTGGCCCTACAACCTTCATCAAGTTCCTTGCTTCGTCTTTATTTCTTGAAATCTAGTACTTGTCTCGATCCAAGAGCTTGAACGAGATTGGATCTTGGACAATTCTTTATTTTCCGATCTTGAAGACTTGAACTTCAATCTTATTTTCTAGGAAGAACCGGCAGCAACAAATTTTAGAAGCATTAGATGCGGGAGGCTCGACATTTAATTTTCTTTTGTTGACTATCTTGTGCTGACTTGTTTCTTTGCTTTGTTCTTTGACTGATCTTTAGACACGATCAGCTCATCTTTAGGTTCAACCGCCAACTGTCACATTCTCGTTTTATTTTAAGCGCTTCAGCATCTACAACCTTAGTCTCTGCAGCCCATAACATTTGATCTTGATCTACCTGTCCATGTACTGCTACACAAAACTTAGAGCGAATAAGATTCGTTCACAGACCCTATCGAGGGTCAAAGAAGAATTTTCTTTTTCAAAACATGCTCATGGTTTGAAGCGTTTGCAAGATAACTATGAAACTTGATTTGTGTCTTAACGTTTCATAAAACATCAAATTTAGTCCCTCAACTTGTGCATGATATGTTTAAGTCCAACGTTTCCAACGAACTTTGCATGAATGACCTTGACAACAAAACACATGATTTTGAATAAAACAAAGATTTAATAACATATGTACAAACACGATAAAACATAAAATCTTTTTGGAATTTTCATATATTATAGTATTTCAAATATATATATGCATAATATTTTGAAGTTGAAACATAAAATAAATCAAGAAAAATGAAAAAGATAGGAGTAAAGATGAAATTAATATTATATAACCAAATATTTACAAAATTTTCTAATGACTTTAATATTTTTGTGAGAAAGATCACAACATGGAATCACATTATCGATAACGTCCTAGATCACACTTATGTTTGGATATTCTTATGCCAAGAACCCAAAGTCGATTGTAGATATATTTTGTCCACTTTAAACTTAACAAGTATTTTGATGTCACCATGATACGTTAAGGTATGAATTAAGCACGATACTTATGTGGTCCCATGTTAATCCGACAAGTTACAAACTCCATCATACCTCGGGCATAGTTTGTGTTCATCAGTATCACCCCGAATTGACTCCGACCCCCAAATGATTGATCAAAACATTTTGAGCTTATTTAAACTTTTTGCAAATTTTCTTTCAAACATTTTAAAGGTTCAACCATGGACTTACATGCCGTCCGGACTTACAAGCCTTCATATAAAGTGTTTAGGACTTACTTGTTTGCCCCACGTTAAGTGGTTCTAATATACCCCTTTTTGTTTGATAAATAATCAACACTTTTGTTGTTGATTTTTGAATACTTTTTGAGCATTTTTCAGTTTTTCTGCTTTAACACTTTTGACATTTTTCAACTATTTGAATCTAAAGCAAGAAATAATTTTCATTGTGACCAATCACTAACGGGCTCGTGTATGACTGACTATTAACATTTTTGCCTTCATTGATATGACTTATTTGGAGTCGACAACCGCTTCATAAGAGAGTAACCACTAGCATAGGCTATTTAAATTTATATCACTATGACACTTACTCATTTGTCAAGCCTATCTGCACATCAAGCAATGATCTTGTTGGATTTTGTCTACTCTTTTCATGTTCTAGGATCGTTAAAAACAATTTCTTATCATTTTCCAAAGGTCGGATTAATTTCTCAAAATTTTAGAATTTTATATTATCCGACTCCCTCTAAGCAGGAGCTCCTTCTAAACGAGAGAATATCTTTTTGATACATTTTCACATTTTCTTAATGAAATATAAAATATTTTTTGCAAGTCAAATGACTCATTTTTGTTTTTCTTAAAGAAAAAGTGAAAATATTTTTGGTGAGTTAAACTAAACTCATTTTCTCCATCTAAAATTGTGACATATTTGAATTTTTTTTACAATTTTATATACAAAAAGATAGATATGTTGTTTTATTCAAAATTGATCGATAGCTTTAGTGAAAAGGTCAACAAAGCTGTTGTCAGATGGACTATCCTAAACATGCATTTTCACACCATATAACAAAGTTGAAGAGATTAAAATTGAAACCCAATAGCTGATGCTGGATTCAACACTTAAGAGAAGTAGTTGAATGAGGTGAGTTTGAGAAACGCTCGACAAGTTATGGTTGAGCCATTTTAACAAGGTTGGCATTGTTGAAGTACAAAGTATGAAACATTTCCATTTCCTTGTAGTTCTCCTACGTCGCTTATGAAAGACTCGAAATCCACCATCGAATGGTTTAGCATCAAATAGCTAGGGTTTGTCTCCCATCATATGTTGGGTGCAACCACTATCTAAGTACCGAATACCCTTGATAGTCCTCCTTGATTGAACCTACATGCACTAAACGTTTAAATGGACATGGGTTCCCAAGACTTAGTTGTCTCGGGAAAGTCGACCATAGATCGACTAAGCTTCATTTTATTTCTTGAAAACAATTTATTTCTTGGAGACTCATCGCTTGAAGAACAGTCCTTAGGAATCCAAGCACAAACTTGTTCCTTGATTTCGGCAATTTTGGACTTTTGTTTTCTATATTTTAAAACTATTGTTGGTGAATCCTTAGACTTTTCAGTCTTAGGATCCCTATTGATTTTATCCTTTTTAGTTTTCCAAAAAGGTTTCCTCTTGTGTTTTACCTTATTGACTTTGGATCTCACATCCACTTCACTAGCTTCACTATCAGCTTGATCAGTCCTTGAATCTGGGCTACTAAAAGCACCTTTTGGGGACTGACTAAGCCGCCATTGAATATCAAGTTGTTGCTTGAACCAGTGCTTGCAATGTCTTGAAAGGTGAGAAGAATGACCACAAACAAAACAACACTTTCTCCTAGGAGCACTATAGAACTCATCAGAACTATAAAATGGTTGGTGTGGTGGGAAAGGTGATCCGTGGAAAGGAATATGATTATAAAACACATTTGATGATTGACTCCAATCATCAAAAACATTAGTGTAATATGGATCAACAAAATTTTGTTGATAATGACCATAGTAGTTGTTATCAAAACAATTGTATGACTGAGGATTTTGTGATTGATTAGTTGTTTGAGAAAATGATCTTTTATTTGGTGGCACGTATTTACATGAAGTACTCGTTTGATTATCATTTTCAAACACTTTGCTTTTACTTGAATTTTACTCAGTCTTACAACTTGATGATGAACAACTTGATATGTTCACCTCAACAGACCTTTCCACCGACCCACTTTCTTCTACAAAAATTGTTGAAGAAGATGAACTACCATTAGGGCTTACTAAAGGAAGAACTGGATCAACTGTCTTAGGAACAACAGGAACAAATGTTTTTGGTTTTGGCACGTGACCACTACCATAGAACATTTCGTCCTCAGGTGGGGAATTAAAGCTAAAGTGAGGAAGGCTAGTATAGTTGTCGTTAATTGGAGGTGGAACTTTGGTACAAACATAGCCTATTCATGTCTTTATATTTAACCACATATGTGCTCCATTATTCCATTAAGCTTCTCAGATGCTAACTCAAAGTTTTCTATGGTAACTTTTCTTTGGGTTAACTCAAGTTCTAACTTGACAATTTTATCGTTTAGCTCAACTACATGTTTTTCATGATGTTCGGATAAATTTTTAGCAATAATAACCTTTTCCCTAAGTTTTGCCATATCATTACCATGAGTTTTAATCCTAGTAGAATAGATCTTTTCAGCCTTTTATATTCATCATTCTGACATTTAATGCTACATATTTGATCTAGGATTTTAGCATTATGATTTCTATAGTGCAGGACTTTATCAATACAAGCTTGAGAGCACAGTTTGTATACCTCGGGAATAAGAGAGGCAGGTGTAGGTATTCTGGCAGTGGAGCTTGACGAGGTGCTTGCTTGACTACTTCCACCTGCAGCACACTCGGGGATGATAGGACTTGCTTGACTGCTCACACCCGCATCACTTGTCTTAACTTTATATTCTCTGCACCAAAACTTGATGGTAGAAGTCAACTCTGAGAATGTTAAGGTATCCAGGTTTGTTGTTCTCTTGATGGTAATCATACTGGTGTTCCATGCGTAAGGCAGTGAATCCAACAACTTCATGTTGATCTCAAACAACTTATTTGTGATACCGGCACCTTTCAATTTAGTAACGAGTGACTCAAATATGTTGGTGAGAGAGTCAACCTATTATCCTTGAATATGTTTAAACATGTTGAATTCTTCTTTTAACATGTCCTTTTGGCTTTCCCTCATATTTGGACTTCCTTCAAGCTTAAAATTGCAATTTTTTAATTATTTTTAACGGGTCAAAGTAAACGGTCAACTGGTCAAAGTCAACGGTCAACTGGTCAACCCTTTTCTCAAAGATCAAACAAAAACTGCTTGACAAACACAAGTCCAATGTATTCTAATGGGGTATTCGAATAGAGGATTTTCACAAGTCCAATGTATTCTAATAGGGTATTCGAATAGAGGATTGAAAATCACAAGTCCAATGTATTCTAATAGGGCACTAGAATAGAGGATTGAAAATTACAAGTCCAATGTATTCTAACAGGGCATTAGAATAGAGGATTGAAAATCACAAGTCAAATGTATTCTAATAGGGCATTAGAATAGAGGATTGAAAATCACAAGTCCAATGCATTCTAATATTGTATTCGAATACAAGATTGAAAATCACAAGTCCAATGTATTCTAATATTATATTCGAATAGAAGATTGAAAATCACAAGTCCAATGTATTCTAATTTGTATTCGAATAGAGGAGTGTATTCTAATGAATAGAATAGAATGAACTTGTATTTAAATATGCAAATGTATTCTAATGAATAGAATAGAATGGAATGAACTTGTATTTAAATAGGCAAATGTATTCTAATGAATAGAATAGAATAAACTTGTATTTGAGAAGGCAAATGTATTCTAATGAATATAATAGAATGAACTTGTATTTGAGAAGGCAAATGTATTCTAATGAATAGAATATAATGAACTTGTATTTGAATGAATTTTGGAAGGTCACCAAACTACTTTCTTGCCATCTTTTACAAGCATTCCATTCTAGTGTATATCACAACTTTTTTATTGTCACATTTGGAGATTCTCACAAACACCAACTTTTATAGATTTAAACACCAAATAAACACACTTTTCACATAAACTATTCTTGAACTTGAACACCTTATATTCTTGAACTTTTTGAAGAACGCATGAACTTGAACCCACTTATTTTCTTGAAAATCCGACTTTTCACACACACAAGACCAAAATCCAAGGTTGTGACCCAAGATATACAACTAGTAGAGCCCGAAAGCCCTTATACCAATTGTAGGTCCCGTGACCGGATCAAACAACACAACAAAGTAAGTACTAGTCGTCTTGGATCAACCTCTCAACTAGTTGGCGGAAACAACTAGCTAGGACCGAGATCTCGGATCTTGTGGTGTTGGAGGTGGAGCCGTAGCCCGTAGGTTAGGGAGGGAAGGGAGTAAGAGAGAGTTTTAGTGAACAAGTAAAATGTCAAAGGTTGTATTATGTATGCTATACACACATACACTATATATATATAATGTGTGTATTATCATACACTCTTTCATTAATAAGGCCCAATGGGCTCCAATTGGTTAAGGCCTCGGGCCCAAAACATACAAATAATGAAACAGGCCTTATATAGGGTTCCAACGAACTCAATAATTGAGGTGTTTACTAAAAAAAGGTTTTTAAAGGTCAGGTCTGATTTAAGGTTTCAAAGATGTTTGAGACAAAAAGGTTGAGTTTTTCGGCAAAAAGTAAGTTTTTTTTCCCAAACGCTATTTTTCCGACTACCGAAGATTAAGGGAGTTGCGTTTCCGTTAGTCGTGGATCGTCAGAAGCAAACGTGTTAAAAGGTCGGACTGTTATCAGCCATATAGTAATTGGAACAGACAACGAATAAAAGATGATCATAGTTAGATTATTTGCAACCAATATACCTATTGGTTATAGAAAACTTTCTTCTACATTTCTAAAACTCCATGGATGAACATTTAATATTTAGTGGCGTTTTGATGATTTAGCTCAAAATGACAAAATTGTGATACTTGTTAGTTTAAATACTATGTGATTATATGTTACCAATTTGATGTTTAATCCAAGTTCTTAGAAATCAAGATTCTCGGGTTTATGAGTAAATTTGGGAATTTCCAAATTTTCATAATCGTAGGCTTAGATACATAATCATCACTGTCCTTAGCAAGCAAACAGACTGAAAGTCGGGCATAAATTGCTTTTAATACCTAGTTCCAAACAAGTAGAAGTTAGACCTAAGTGATTATTGAGTATAAAGTTGAAGAATGGGGGAAATTAGGTAAATTTATTAATGCAATATTGAACCATAGAAATGACATAGAATTGTTTGCTACTAACTTTAATTTAGATTCGAGGATTGAGTTTTATGTATTTAAAAAGATAACTATTTTTATAGTTAAACCAACCCATGTGTATGAAGTTTGTGGTCAAGTAAGGAAATAATGCTATGGTTATGTAAGCCCTTAATGTTCATGGTTTTAGCGAAATAATGAACCAATGATCTAAAATGGTGAAGTTTAGGTAACCGGACCATCAAGGACGAGGATCGTCAAACGCGCTCCTCCTCTCTTCTAAAGATATGTTCTTGTATTTCGAGTATAGCTTAAAGAATATGGCTTTGTTTATGTTCGAATTGCATGTTGTAAGTAGAATTGCATATTGTTTGGTTGATTGGTTCAAAGAATGAAACTAACCTTTAATGTGTTTGATTGGAAATGAGCTCAAATTTTGCACAAAATTTGTAGAAAAATATTGCAGTAGGCTACGCCCTACATGTCATAGCTTACGCTGTGTTCTTGTCCACGTGCTGAAAGCTTTTGATGTTGTCATATAAGGTTACCTACGCCAGACCTTATACAGACAACATAGACTACACCCAATACAGTGTAGCTTATGCTTATTCTACACTAGTGCACTAACAATTTATTGTGTGTCATTTGTATATATAGGAAAAGCTCAACATTGACACATTCGGATCGCCAAGGTTTCAAGCTCTCACTACTCGGATTTTGGAACTTAACTATCTTTTGTAAAACTTTAAACTAGATTGTACGCATGTAGTAGGTTGGTTTAGTAAACTTTGAAAACTTTTTTAGTTTTAACTGGATAACTAGAAAAGTATATGTTAAACGCGATAAACTTTTGTCAAGAACGTTAACCTATATGTTTGAATAGGATCACGTTTTAACAAGTTAAACTTACATTTTGGGACCTTATTCCTATTGAGATATTAATTCAAAGTATTATTAATTATCTTTTTATTATCTTGTCCCGTAAGTTAAGGTAGTTTGATATTTATCTTGTTATTAGAATTAAGGTTTTTTGTGTCTTTGTATTTGAGTCGGTTTGGTATTGGCTTCCCTATTTAAAGGGTTTATTGATTAATGAAAGTTAAGATTTGTTTTGTTATTCTCCTGGTGTTCTTGATTTCCATATTCCAACAATTCCGCTATGTAAATCATCTAACTATTTGCATGGCTTTATGGGTGTTTCAGTCGTGAATAATGTTTTTTAGACATGCTAATTTATTGAGAAGGTTTACATGGGCAACCACCAGGATTCGTTGATAAATTAATGCCAACATGTGTGCTGGCTGTGCAAGTCACTTTATAGGCTAAAACAAGTCCCATTATGTGCCGTTCGATCGAGGACAGACTATGTGTTGTTAGGAGGAGCTTGATCCGGTGTCATGGAAAACCAAGAAGCACAAACCGGTCAGTTTAGGAATTTTACATGCAAATTTAATAATTCATTTGGTGTCATATATAAGCAAATATATAGCACGTGCATAAACATATAACTAATTTCCAAAATAATTAGCTAAACCCCTAACCGGAAAATAATTACAATATATATATATGTTGGATGTTCTTATTTGAAATCAAGATGCAAGGATTTATATTACTTTTGATTTTATAGGTATATCATATGGATGTATAATAACTATTAATACATATCAATTAAGTTAACGTGGAGTTTGTTGAAGACCGATGTTAATTTCCTAATTATTTCTAAATACATACATTTTATCATTTTATATTTTTATGTAATATAACTGCTCCCATAAGGGTAATGGTTTGTTAGAATGTTAAAGGTATGTTTTTTTAAAAATATACAAATTCAGGAAACATGTATGAGCATACACATACATGCATATAATACAATATTGATAGTATCAGAATCTTCTTTATATGCTGCCAATATGTTTTTTTTTTTCATTTTAGGAGTATGTTGCATATTATTGAAAAATTTTTAAAACTAGGAGATATTAAAGGGGTGTAATGGTTTATAGGAGAAAGAAATTTTTTTTGGGTTTATAGGTGTTCCGCCATTTCAAATGGCGGAACCGACCATGATAGCATAACCTGTCAGAAACTGTCTGGTGACATGGACGTTAATTATATTTATATAGTTAATCAAAACTAATTATAAATTGAATTTATTTAATAAAAAAAGGATGGGATTGGGTTGCTAATGGGAGTAAAAGATTGGAGTAGGTTAAATTTTGTAAATTGAAGAGAGAGAAATTAATTTTATAATGTGAGATTGAGATTGTGAGATTGTTGATGGGGATAGTCTTACTAGAAAACTTAGCAAAATCAAAGACACCAAGCACTGTTTACTAGTCTATTAATGGTGTAAACGAGCCAAGTCATCTCGTGAGTTACTTGAGATCGGCTCGTATAAAACCTAGTTCTGAAACATATATAAAAGTGTTTCAAAATGTATGTAAATTAACTAAAATTAATAAACAAGTTAAGGTCGAGCTCAAGCTTTTAAGAAAATGGTTTGAAAAGAGCTGAGCTCGAGCTTTCGTAAGTCAAATGGAGCTTGGCTTGATAAGAGCCGAGCTCGAGCCTACTCAAGCTCGGCTCTACGTATGTTGACCCCTAAAGTCTTTAAACACATGTTTTAAAACCGGTCAACGTCTTTGTTAAAACCATTCGGTTCTTTAGATGTTTTTATTATAACTTTTCGGGTTTTAAATGTTACTTTCGAAACTGTTCGCTTTTTAAACCATGCGGTTTTAAAAGACTTTTTTTATACATCTTTAGAAAGTCGTTTGTATTTTAAAAAAAAGTCTTCGTTTTTATGTGTCTTTTTAAATTGTTGCAAAATCATTTGATAAGTGAATGGTTTTAAAATTACATTTAAAAACCAAACATTTTATTTAATAAAAACGAGTAAAAAACCGAAATATTATAATAACGTTGAGCGGTTTTGAGAAACGTGTGTAAGAAAGTTTTAAACGATTTTAGGAAAGACATTTATAAAAATGAGTTGTTTTTTAAAAAAAAAAGCGATCATCGAAAAAAGATGTTATATATAAAATTATGATAAAATGACCCAATTTATTTATGTAATTATGTATAAAATTATGATAAATTTCTTAAACGTGTTTTTTAAAAACCGTTCAACGTCCTTGTTTGGGTTTTTTGAATGTCTTTATTACATTTGTTTGTTTTTCAAATGTTATTTTAAAACGGTTTGTTTTTTAATTTTAAACCATTATATATATATTTAAAAAGCAAGTTGCCTTAGACTCACATAAACACTGTAGCTAAATGTACAACTATTTCCCAACTGCATGAACTAATTAGGATTTTAGTGTAAGTGTGTGCATTTTGTTGTCATGCTAGTCGTTTTCCAAATTGCGGTGTATTTTGGTTTTATATATACTCTTTTTTAGGCCGCACACCAGGTGTTCGACCAAATGCCTGCTAGATTTTTTTGCTCTTGAAGGTTGAGTTTTACAGGTGTTTAGGCCTTAGGTATATGGAGTATCTTTCTTTTTTGGCATTGGTGTTTGGGGATGTTCCATTCCCGTTTATTTTATTTTTTGAATTATATGTTGGCAAATTGCATCTTGCTTGCTACACTTAGTCCATTACTGTTATACTCCGACAGGTTTTTATGCCCGAGTAACAAGTACCTACAGTGTTTTCATCTTGCCACCTAGAGTTATTACGCTTCCTTTTTACGTATTTGTTTGCATCGGGGTTTATCTTCGATCTTTTCCCTTTTTCGTTGATGTTCTTTTTCCTGTGTCTTTGCAGTGCATCTAGCAGGAGTGTTGCCGCTACCTTTATGTTCACGCAGGTATGTATTTGCTAAGTTGACGATTATTGACTTTTTCAATAGGTTAACAATCTTGATTCGGTGGAGCCCAAAGGAGCAGAGACCTTCAGTCTTAGCTTTAGAAACGGTTAGCCCAAATTTATAAATGTTTTGATGATTTTACAATTTCAATCCCCAATTTTCTGGTATTATTTGATTATTTTAAGCTTTCTGAAATATAATAATAGAGTATATATAGATTTACTAATAGGTAACTTAATGAATTTTGAAATAGAGTGGGAAAGAAAGTTATAGGGTAAAGAGGTAATTTCAGTGAAGTGAGAATGGGAAGTAACGTCTTCAACATGTGAGAAACATATTCCTCCAACACGGGTCAGAAACCTTTTTATCCAGAAAGCCTAAAAAACAGTTGCAATTTTAAACCATACTGCAAGTCGCAAAGGATTGGCTCACTACAAAACCGGTTTGATAAATCTTTTGTTTGCAAAGTGCAACTATGTTAAAATATACCATTTATATTTAAACGAGCTGATAAAATGTTTGTAGACACGTTTGTTTTCACTCATGGAACATAAACATTTTGCTTTAATTGTTCTCGAAAAATGGATATAATTTTATGTTCATCTTTCTAAAAATCAATATATGTTACTGAAAAACCAAATAAATAAATAAGTATCATGGCATCTGCTATATTATACATTTTTTATATTTATACATTTGTATAGGCAAAACACTTAGTTGGGACATTGTTTGCAGAACAACCCGTGGCCCATTTAAATTCTAGCATGATCTTGATTTTGGCCTGTTTCTTTGTTGGCCAGTTTGTTTAAACATTTTGAACAGGACATCAATTGGTGGGCGTCTGGGAGGCAAGCAGAAGAAATGTAACCTACTATTTAACAAAGTCTCTATATAATTGAGAGTATTCCTTTTGGTTTATGTTGATTCGGTAACTGGCTTTAACCTTTCTTATGCATGTCTCTTAGTCATCTACAAGTTTTGATGGTAGCAGCTTACATTATGTATAACTTAAAGGTTCATTTCAGTTTCCAATTTTAGTTGCAGGTCAGGTAGGCCAGGTAAAGAGTCCAAATGAGTTCAGGTCAAAATGTGCGATAATAGTTGCATATCGGGTTAGCTGGGTAATGAGTTCAAAAGACAAGTTGGGTTACACATTATTTTACTAAAAAGAGGGAGTCTGGACTATGATTTGGTAGAGAACATATTATTGTATAGTTGGATTATGATTTTATTATTGTGAAGCCAACACATAATATTACTTTATTTTTTTTTTATTTAATAAACTTTGATATGATGAACTTTCTGTAAAATATGTAATGCACAATCGGCATGCTACATGGTTTTGACGTGGCGCGGCGCAACGCCCGCGGGTCTCAATACTAGTTCACTTTTAAAAACTGATTGATTATAAACAAATTTTGTTTTAGAACTCTTCGTTTTAAGCATCTTTGTCAATGCCTTTGCCCACATACTCCACGTAAACTCCACACAAGATCCACTAAACCCAACCCATGTTATATCGGTGTACAGCCCAATTCTCCTCTTAATATTGGGTCAATATATTCCTACCCTACCAATAGCCAACATTGGCCTATTATTTCCTCATTCACCAATGACCAAATCACTCATAAGTGATTCTAACACTACTGTTACCACTCCACAACCCATTAACACCTCCCATCCAAATACCCCTAATCACCCTCCTATTAACCACCTCACCTCCCCTCACAATTGAATTATTAATGTATCTAAATGTGTCTTAAACATCTCATCATATCATTTGATTAAGTGTAACCACTAATTTGGGTTCCATGTTGGCATTGAACTAACTAAAAAACTGTGAGTCCTGAATCTGGATCACTATAATTATGATATCAATATAACAAGTATAGGTGCGGAATACCTATACTTGGTGATTCAAGAACACGAATAAAACACAAGTATGTGACACGAGATTGCTTCAAAACACACGTATATTAAGATACGTCGGGTGCTTAAGCACTTACAATACACAATACTCAAAGACAAGTGAATGAACAACCATGTAATACTCCAAATGCACACGATTATATTATTCAACCGTCTGGTACATGAGATTACCCAAATCGGTATTGCTCTCTAGATGGTGGCTATGATTTTCGTTTATGTTCACCAACAATTGAACTAGCAACCTAGAACCCTATACAATGCATTCTATATATAGGGTACTCAATACACAAGCCCAGCCATAGCCCAAAGCCCACCGAGATCCATAAGGATCTCGGTTTACATACAGAGTCCAATACGAAACCCAATAAACATATAACTAAGTACAAACCACCAAATATGGACCCAACAATCTCCCCTTGGTTTGTAGCTTCGTTCTTGTTTATTTCACTTCAGACTAGCCTAACCAAAATCCATAGGGATTTCAGTATTACACCAATGCAATTCTTCAACTCGTCTTCGTTTATATCACTTTAGTCTTGATCATGTCGTGGCCTTTTGATATGCATTAGTCTAACCAATTTATGACCCAACAATCTTACCCTTAGACTGATGCTTTCAGATCTTCAGAATCTTTACTAGAACATAATCAACAACTTCAATGATCAGCAACTTCAGCATCTGCATCCAATACTCTACCATCTCCCTTTTAACATGATCAACAACTTCAGCATCTGCATCCAATACTCTACCATCTCCCCTTTAACATGATCAACAACTTCAACATCTGCATCTAATACACTACAATCTCCCCCTTTTTGATAACATCATCCAATTTGAGTCTCAGATACTTCATATGCTTCCGTTGCAAGAAATCAGTCTTGAAAGAACAATCAACTTTGATAGAGAGATCAACCACAATATTTTGAAAACAATTAAATAAAACAAAATAAGACAGACATATTTTTGTAATTTTTTTGATGATTTTCTTGAAAAGACTTGAAATGAGATCATACCAGCTAAACCAACTATAACACAATAACCGAAATCATATTTCATTAGCAGAAGACAAATTTTAAAACAATTTCTTAACACAATGGTTTCGACAAGAGTAATCAATAAGTAAAAAAAAATAAATGAAATAAAATAAGATCAAAAACAACAAATAAAACAAATTTAATCACCCGGTCTTCTTGTAATTTAGCTAAAAATTGGGATCAAATTTCAGTTTTTGATAAAAATGCCGCCTTTATGAAAAGATCCAAACATGGAATCATATTGTTTAAGGTACTTTCACAAAGATTCATGTTTAGTGTTATTATGACATAAAGAAACAGGTTGATAGCAGGTATAACGAACTTAACATGATTTTCACTGCATCAGTGATATGATTTAGGTTCAGTTCGGCATAAAGCTTAGATGGACATCACTCATGGACCTGTGATGCCTCCTATCTCTTCTCAAAGCGGATCTGGCTTTCCCCTGATCACCCTAATATGGAATCATATTGTTTAAGGTACTTTCACAAAGATTCATGTTCAGCGTTATTATGACATAAAGAAACAGGTTGATAGCAGGTATAACGAACTTAGCATGATTTTCACTGCATCAGTGATATGATTTAGGTTCAGTTCAACATAAAGCTTAGATGGACATCACTCATGGACCTGTGATGCCTCCTATCTCTTCTCAAAGCGTATTTAGCTTTCCCCTGATCACCCCAATTTGACTCCAACCCCCTAGTGCTTGATCAAAAGTTTTTTGTAGATAAACAAACAATAATTTAAGCTTTAAGGTTGAACGTTGGACTTACAAGCCATCCGGACTTACAGGCCTTTCATTTGAGACATGACAGGACTTACTTTTATGCCTCCATCTCTGTAGTTATAGTTTGACCCTTTAAACTTTTGAAATACGAATTTTTTTATTTTTGCTTCACAATAATCTTTTGTTCTTTATTTTTTATTATATATTTTTCTCTATCTTTTTTTGTTTTTCTCCTTTTTTTACTTCAGCAAAAACTTAGAAACATAATATTTTTGGTGATCAAGACACTAACGGGCCCGTGTATGACTGGGTAATTACTTTTCTGCCTATCATTCGGAGAGATGTATATGGAGACATGCACATTTCTTCAAAATGAGTCTCCACATTAAGTTTAGCATATTTAGTTTATATCACCTCAACTTTTACGCATCATGGAAAGCTACCATACAAATCAATGACTGTTCTAGAGCCTTTTAAGCTTAATAACTTCACCCGTTAGGCACACAAAAACAATATACCAATCATTTTCCAAAGGTTGGATCAATTTTCATTTGAAAATATTTTGAAGCTTCTAAAAAGCTGTTAACTGAATAGTAATATTACTTCCCATAAAGTTACAGAAGATACACATGTTAAGAACTCAGTCACCTCGGTCACTCTTTAGTTTTCAGGTAAATGGCTATCCCGTATGACCACTAGTGGTTAACAGGACCAAAACACATATGAAAATACGTGTCCTCCAACTTGGAATTACCGACATAATTTTAAGTTAAAAAATTCAAAACACAAAAACACATCACAATCGCCCCAGTTGCTTTCAGTCGTTAGATAAATGGCTATCCTGTGAATCTACAAGTAGATCACCGGACCAAACATATACAAGTATATGTTCTTCAAACTTAAGCAACCGACATAATTTTAAGCGAGAGTGAATCTTGAAAAACTTAATCACAACTTTTATTTTTTTAAACACACACTCTTTTTGAATTTTTTTTATTTTCTCCCTCTAAATTTGTGCAAATTTATAAAATATGTACAAATTTATTCTAAAAAATACTCAATCGTCGAAACATAGTATTTAATAAATTTTTTATGATGAAGTGTGATAGTCAGCCAACTGATGTACTATCATTTCTCATGCACGTTCAAGTCATTTTCACTTTTTGGAATAAAACAAAATAAAGGACTATACTTGAAAAACTATACGTGAACATATTTTTGTATTTTTTATAAAAATTTAAAATTTTAAAATCTTTTTGACTGATCAATCTTTCATACCAAAGTGATACGGTTACCTTTTATCTTCAAGTCATCATCTTTCCATTTGTTAGAATCTCCCATAGGAATAAGCTTGTTTTGAGATTCTGCATTCTTGCGAGTTGAATGTCTGGAACAAACTTTTTAATATGCAATGTATTCCCTGATTTGTTTCTACACACTTAGAGAGCAGATTAAAAACGTTCTATCACCCTAAATTCCCGTCCAAGCAACAAATAATCCATTTTATGGTTTAAAGATTTAAAAACAATGGATATTTTCCCTGTCATGTGCCTGGAACAACCCGTATAATAAACAAAGAGTTTGTGGTTGTTCCTACATGCATAGCGGGATCAGTTGGACATAGGAACCCAAGTCATAAATGTCTTGGGGTTCCCTTGAGCATCAACATATGTGACCTCTTGCCAACTCATATCTTTCCCATCTTTAACAGAATCATTTGTTAATACAGATTCCGTTTGCTGAGTTTTAAGTTTCCAAGTCTGTCTTGGCTTAGTGAAATCTGAAATAGTAGACTTTGGAGTGAAACAATTCGAATTCGAATTCCTCGAACTCTCAACACTCATTGATTTCTGAAAATTTATTTTTCTTTTAACAGTTTCTAAACCATTTGAGTGCAAACCTGTCATATTAACTTTGAATCCTTGAGTATCTGTGACCCGTTGTACAGATACTCGTGGTTTTGTAAAATAATCATTTTGTTTAACCACTGGATTCGGTTGAAACTTGTTACCTTTCACCTGAGGGGCTTGTTTATTAAAAACACGGTAGTGACACTCCTTTGCCAAATGCCCGCCGATCCCGCAGATGAAACACGCCTTCATCCTTCGTCTAATGTCAACGGAAACACTTGCCTCATGTTGGAATTCCTTCTTATGAAAGGTTTTTCCTTTCTTCTTGCCCCTTGGCACAGCCTTCTGAATTTTCTTGTAGTATAGAACATATAGACGATGAACACAATTTCTGGCTATATGTCCTGGTGTGCCACAGTGGTAATATGTTTGCCTCTTAACATAAATGGCACCCATTGATTTATCAACACATGGAGATCCGGAGGATCTATGAGGACGAGACTGTCCTTGTTGTGCTGATTTCTTACGTGCCTTCCCTTTGTTGCCACAACTCTGTGTATTATTATTAGTACAATTTTGAGTTGTAATGTCATCTGAGTTTGATGACACGTTAGAATGAGATTCATTTTCACTAGCCTGAACCCCTTTACTATCAGAAGCAACATCATTTACTATATCTGTACATGAAGTAGAAGCCTCAAAATTGTTCACACATTTAAAAGCAGGCTTGATTTCCTCTAGGGATCCTGATCCAACAGCTTCAGATTGAACCTGTTTACCATACTTCATGTCTTTTATCTTTTCCTCCTGTTCTTTGGTAAGAGGAAGACTAGGATAGTTGTCATTGTATGGTGGGGGTACTTGACTATATCCTATACCCTCACTTTCGTTTTCTTTCCACCATAATTGATTTTCAATCATTGAGTTAACTACTTTGCTTGAACCATCGAATTTTTTAAAATCAAGTTCAACCTTTTCAAACTTACTAGTTAGATTCAAGATCTCTAACTTGGAGGCTTCCAGTTTTGCAGTTAACTCAGCAATTTCAAGCATCTAGATGGTGACAACTTTTTATACTAAAATCAGACTTAAGCTTTTTAATGTCCTTGTTATGTGCTTCAATTTTGTCTAGAAAGCCCTTTTCATTTTTCTTAAGTTTAAAATTTTCTGATTTTATTCTCTTCATATCTCTACTTAGACTGTCGTTATGAAGCTTATACATTTCTATTTTTTCACCACAATTTAAAGAACATGGTTTAAAACTTATATCAGATGAATTTTGATATACTTCTTGTGAGGGAGCAGACTGATTAAGAGTACTTCCAAACATTGAGATGAGTTGTGGAGAATCCGTTGAGTAATTAAAGAGATTAAACTGATTTTCCCGCCAAAATTTCTCGAAAAAATATGATCCCCAAAATTCTAAAGAAAGATGTCCCGCTCAAAATAGGCGTCCAGGAAAAATTTCGTTCAAATTATTTTTTACAGAGAACTCAAAGATTTGACCAAAAACCCAAAGCTTGACCGAGAACACTTCTGGCCAAAAACTCAGTTGACCGAGAACCCTTCATTTTGACTGAAAACTCAGAGTTTAAGGGCCGAAAACTAAGAAGCACAACCGAGAACTCCCAAAAATTCGTTTGACTAGAGGATTTATTGTAACAACTAAATCCCTAGATTGATGGGATTTGAATTGTTTCTAAATATAACCCAAACTTTAACCAAATATAGCACTTCTTCTTCTCAGATCAGACACTCGCTGGAAAAACACAAATGCCACCGAAAAAAACTATTCTCGAATCTTTGATATCACAATAACGAGCTTGAATAAGGTCTAAGGCTCTGATACTAATTGTAAGTCTCGAATCTGGATCACTACAAATATGATATCAATATAACAAGTATAGGTGTGGAATACCTATACTTGGTGATTCAAGAACACAAATAAAACACAAGTATGTGACACGAGATTGCTTCAAAACACATGTATATTAAGATACGTCGGGTGCTTAAGCACTTACAATACACAATACTCAAAGACAAGTGAATGAACAACCATGTAATACTCCAAATGCACACAATTATATTATTAAACCGTCTGGTACATGAGATTACCCAAATCGGTATTGCTCTCTAGATGGTGGCTATGATTTTCGTTTATGTTCACCAACAATTGAACTAGCAACCTAGAACCCTATACAATGCATTCTATATATAGGGTACTCAATACACAAGCCCAACCATAGCCCAAAGCCCACCGAGATCCATAAGGATCTCGGTTTACATACAGAGCCCAATACGAAACCCAATAAACATATAACTAAGTACAAACCACCAAATATGGACCCAACAAAACGTACTCTACCGTTAAGCAATTTAAGCGAAAAATAATGTCTACCGTTGAGCAATTTAACTAAAACACGTATTCTACCATTGAGCAATTTAAGCAAAAAAAAACGTCTTTGTAAATGATTCTTCAACATTTGGGTTTTTAAACTTGTTTCCATAGTCATTTTACCGGATTCTTACTAGATACATTCAAAATGGCAAACTTAAGTCAAGACAAAAAGTGAGAACATTGAGACATATATTTTCTGCACATCTATGTTTATTTATGAGATATTATATGATTTAGTATTCCATATTTATTGGGTTATGTAGTTGCATTGTATCCTATTTATTTGTTACGATTGCAATAAGGTTGATGAATGAATAATATTATGATTACTTTCAAGAACATGTTATGTTAAAATCAATTAAGCATAATATGTTGTTAAAATTACTTAAATACCCTCTTAGAAGCAACCAAATTGCAACCTAAAGATGATAGCTAGCTTTTGATCGAGTTAATTTCTTATTATATCTTATTATCAGCAAAAGAAAATGGTGAATTGGCTAAAAGGGTGTTGCACTTTTCTATGGGCTACTTTAGTCTATCTAGCCACTCAACTACTAAACATGTCAGCAAGGCTACTAGGGTACTGACAAGAATATGATCAAGAAAATGCAGGCCCCCCATGTATTTTACTTTTATTTTTTTGTCTTAGTTTCTGAAATATATATAACTACATACACGTAACAAGTTTTTGAATGTAAACTGATATGTTACCCTCTTCATAGATCACAATCAAATCCAATTCAGCATGGGCCATCTAATGCTTCTCAACCTCGACCATGTAATGCTTCTGAAGGTGAACCATCTAATACTTCTCAATCTGGGTCATCTAATGTTGGGTCGTCTAATACACATCCCGAAATCCATGATGATTTGGATTCCGAGAGTGAGGAGGGACCAGGTGGGGATGATGGTAATGATGGTGGTGACGGTGGTAATGGTGGTGATGGTGATGCAGCTATCCTAGAACAACAAGCTGCGGTTGAAGCTGCATTAGCTGCTACAATTACAGCTCAACGAAAGAGTAAAGGTAAAGAGATAGCTTCTGGTGCTGGCATTTCATTTATAGGCGTCGAGTGTCGGCTGGTGCTGGCATTTCATTTAGAGTTCAGCCTCCAAGGTCGTCCACTCCTCAACGCCCGGCGGTGCCGCTTACTACTAGCACTCCGGAGCTTACATTGACGACGACAATGGTTGCTCATGACAGGCTTGGTATGATTCCTCAAACTGCTCTAGCTGAGATACCAAGGCCTCCTATTACTTCCTCAACTGTTCCTCCAACACTGTCCATGATGCCTCCTCAACCTCGTCCAGTTCCATTTATGAGGATTACACGACCTTAGGGACCAATTCAGCCAATTCATCCATCTCTGTATACCCTGCCAGCACATCGTTAAACTGACATGCTTTTGAATCTTCTTCATATGTATGAAAATCAAATGGCTGCTGATCGCCAGAATCACGAACAGTTGATGGAGAATCAAAGGAAGTTGACGGGTTATGTTTCTTATTGCCAAAAAGAAATGAAAGCCCTTAGTGAGATTGTTACGTCTCAGGGGGTGAAGCTGAAAGAACAAGAAGATCTCATTTTGCAACTCACGTGTAAAGACGATGCATTGAAGAAGTTGAAAAATGATGATGAAGACCCTAATGCTTCAGGTGCTGAAGGAAGTGAGCCGAAACAATCTCATGGCTCTTCCTCTGGTGCAGGTACTAGTGGAGTTGGTTATTCGGATAAGCAGATCACTGTTTATCATGATTCGACTGCTGCTAAACCGATTGAGATGATAGAAGCTGATACAGTCATATTTGTGGATGGATCGGGGGTGGTCAGGAGTGTAGTAAATAGGGATGAGATCGAAGAGGGGCAGTTTGTTGAAAGGTCTCTAACACGAGAGCAGATTTCAATACTGCTTGGATTAAATGACGATGAATTGACCGTGTTAGAGGCTGAGCCCGATGTTGAGGTCGAGAACGATGAAGAGATTTTGAATGATCCGTCTATTTAGATGAATACGGATTTTATTTATGAAGATGAGGAAGTCGAGGTTGAAGACGTCACTACTGAGGAGTATCCTGACTTATTTCAACACACAAATGTTGATCAAGGTGCTCCTGTATTTAATGAGCAAACGTTTAAAGAAGCTGAGGATAACTTGGATAAGTTATCAAAGGGTAAACGTGTGGTCGATACGAGATTCGATTCGATTAATAACCCGACCGATGCTGATATTGCAAAGTGGTTCAGTTATAAGACAGTGAGTAAAATTATTAAGACTTATCGATATGTTGATCAGGAGTAGAAGGAAGAAGCCGCTGCTCGAGCCAAAGGAAACCAAGTGACTTCATTCAAGACCGTTTCAAAGGTTCAAGGTGATATCGTCTCGTGGTTATTTGATTCTGATCTTAAGGTATGTATTGTTAAATGGGAAAAGGAGGTTCAATATTATGAGAAGATAATGGATGTTCTCACTTTACCGCGATGGGATGTTCGTACTCTCGCGTGTCGTCCATTTATCAACCGAGAGGGTGACTGAATAGCAGATTGGTGTCATCAACAATTGTTGTTCGAGGTCAACTCGGGTTTCAAATTTCTCAAGCCTCAAGTTCCAACCCGAAAGCGTATTGATGAAATTGATCCAAGGACGGGTTGGAGAAAGTTGATTCTCAAGGTTAAGCCGCCAAAGACCTTGAAGCGGGTACCAATGAAGACGATGAATCAACACATACATCTGTCGTTCAACCGCTGGTATTACGACAACCGTACTGGCGAGGCCGTCATTGTCCTGGGCAAAGGTTTGAAGACCGAGCTGATCAAGATCATTGATCCGATGTGGCTTGTTAACTTAACCGAGACTGACAATGATGTGCTACACACGTATAAGATATTGATCGAGCGCAATAAAGACTATGATCTGGCTATGCAGTTCCAACGCGTCGTGCGTGTATGTTTTGAGAACTGGATTCATAGTTGCAGAGATTGGCAGTTCAAGCGTTTCAAGTAAAAGTCAAAGACAAAGAGATCAAGACGAGGGGGTTTCTGTTAGTACACGTTTTTGAGTCTCGAGTTTTTTTATTTATCGTTAATGTATTTGTCGTTTTATTTAAGTAATAAACTATTAAGTTATTAATGTACTTCGTTAAAGTATAGAGTAGTTCGCTAAGGATGTTTAGCGAACTAGGATTAAGGTATAATCCCTCCTGATTCGTTAAGGATGATTAACGAATCAAGGGATGTTTCGCTAAGTTATTTCATTAAAGTGTATTGTAACGAAGGGGAACCTAGTTCGTTGTGGAATGTGTAATGAACTAGGTCCATCTTCTATATATAGTGGTGTTATTCCACTGTTTAATTTAAGTATCTGAGTTTAATTATCGAACCTCTGCCCAAATCACTCTCAAGCTTCATATTAATATTAATATACACATACATACAATTAACATATATCTATAACGTATTACTAACGATCAATGGCAATTACGAACTAGATCCGTATTAGGTTAATTATACATAGATCGGATCTAAGATCTATTGTATCGAGTTAACGAGTTCAAACAAATGTTTTTAACAATGCATCTGTACAATTTTTAGACAAAAACAAATATTTTAAAATTTGGCAATTATATATGTACTCCCTCCCTAAAAGACGACTTTATGTTAGAAGGGCATTATTGTCACACGCAAATAATAGTTTACAAGGGTACTTAGCACTGTAAGGATATTGTAGTCAACTATAAGGGCATTATTGTCAAATGTAAATAATGGTTTAAAAAAATGGATTCACTACTCACAATCTGTTTGAGATTCAGTATATAAATCTTGAAAAATTTGATTGTATTTATTTGTGAACATAAATATGGTTATAAATTTTGTGATGCATGCTCTAAAAAGTTTTCTTCTTATATATATATATATATATAGATAATAAAGAAGTGTGAGCTATGTTGAATAACCACTTGAGCAATAAACACTTCATTATCAGGTATGTTGGTGTGAGGATGCTTCAAAATATATGCATTTATGACGTTATTTTTTTAGTAACTTGAGTTCATATATTACACTTGAGTAAAGTGTGATCATACACATGTTATTACAGATGCAAAGGATGTATACATGTTTATTTTAAGTTAATTTGGAAGGGCATATTAGGAATTTAAAATATGAAAATTATGGCTGCTGCAAATTGTAATAGAATGTTGCAAAATCAGTTTTGTTTGGGATCTAAGTGATGTGCAGGTGTGGTAAATGCACAAACTGCAGGTTTTAAGTCATTTATTGCAAGTGAAATTGCGTCTTAAATGCATGTCAAAAACGTATCACAAATGGGTGTCATTAAAGTGTGTCATGAAGTATGACATGTGAGAAGCGTGTCATATTCAATTTATAACATGGGCTTCAATGACACACATTTGCGTGTCATAAGGGCCCTTTAATGACACGCAATGCATGTCATTGAAGGCCTTTTTTCTAGTAGTGAATTGAACATTAACATTTTGTTTGTTAGTTTATCATAACTTATTTTATTTGATTTTGGACTTAATTTTTAACAAAATACCACTTAATTATCTATATAATGTGTATTTTAAATTCTTAATGGTGTGTGAAAATAAAACAATTTAGTTTCTACTACGTGCCTCCAAAATTTTTGTCACCCCGGTTATCTTTGTACCGACCCATTTTTTATTGGATGTATTATGTGCCCCGTAGCGAAAATTTCTGGATCCGTCTCTGCCTATTCCGATGAAAAATCCTGGATATAAGGTATTTAATATGATTTAAATCTTTCTTTAAAAAGTAGGTTATATCCACGACAGTTTGTCGATATAGCGTAGTTGTATCGACGACTCTATACCGACGACTATTTTTAACTATTGCGACAAAGAAGTTGTGACGAAACTTATATAGACGACAAACTAGGCATATAGCAACGACAATTGTCTTCGAAATAGGCCTGATTTTGATCGGTCTCTTTGATTTGTAAAGTTATCCCACAATATGTGTGTAATCCCACAATTTCATTTGCTGATAAATTAGGTAATTCATTAAACTAAACGGTGATATAACCTCGTTATCGATCCATAAAAACACTTTTTGGCTCAAAGTGAACGAGGTTATAAATGTAATTATATTTTTATTCTTTATCTATCTTCATGTACGGTATAATCTAACTGAAGGACCAAATTTTGAAGAAAATATTGGATTAATTATTTCAAATGACAACCTAGCTAAGCTAATTCGAAGTTAGGTGATTTTCTTGTTAATAACAATTTCTGATGTTATTTATTTAGTTTTTGTTAGTCATTTACTTTAGAGTTATGCCCTTGATAGTTTTTGTTTACTGGATCAACAAACAGCAATAACAAACAAGTTTCAGCTATATATATATTATGCATACCTTAAAGAGCTGAGAGCTTCTCCTAGTATATATATATTCAGTAACTGGAGAAATCAAACAATTAAAACCGTTAGAAAGAGAGTGAAAACAAATATGTGAGTGTGTTTGTAGAGTTATGATTATTTGATTTCTAGTTTTAAGTTTTCTGACAATTTCACATATATATTATGATCAATAAAGTTGGCAGGCTCTTTCATGATCGATATATATATATATATATATATATATATATATATATATATATATATTCTTCACCCTTAAATATTCTGTGTTATTAGTTTTTTAACCAAGTTATCCACATGTAATTAAGCAGTGGTTAAAGCTTAAATCTGGCTACCTGAGTGATCGGACGGAGTGTTAGAAAGTCGTCTCTGCTGTTTTGGGTTTGTTGCCGGAAAACCAAGAAATCAGTGAGGAAAAGAAAGAGAGAGAGAGAGAGAGATGTGTGTGAGGACGAGACGACCATCATATCCTCGTGTTGTATGTATAGACGAGGGTGTGGTTAAAGCCTGCATGTATTGTCACTTTCCATCGGTTCAGCGACAGACATAACTAGGGTAGGTTCTTCATTAGTTATTTTCCTTTTTAGTTATACGTTGTACTGGAAGTTTAGTTTTATAACACAAATGAAGTGTTAAGCTCTAAGAAAATCGAACCTAACCCATTCAACATTACAAATCGGTTTCTTGTATAACCAAGCGATGTTAATACATTAAGTTAAGCCTAAACCCGACTTGGAAATTCTCTTTTCAGTTTATCAGCCCCCCCAAACCGATTCTCAAAGGTTAAACAAAAGCAAACTATAATAGGTAAGGTCAACAACCTCCTTTACCCTTGTGCTTTCTAAAGGAACAACCAATCCATGTAATTTTCGGTAATGGAGAAAGTATATGACTCAAGAACCAACTAGGCAATGCTTTTATGATCATCTTTTTAAAAGGCTCCGTTTATTGGCACACCCCCCTCATCTATATACACATCACTCATATGAGTCATATTGATTAATATGACCCATATCAGCCCATCTAACAGACAAAAAGCTGACCATGTCAGTTTTGGTCTGGTTGTTATTCCAATATGTAACTTAATGGTCAATATGGACCATATGAACCTTAGTGTGAAATTTTTGTCTGATTAAGTTGGTTATAAGATGATATGTACCAATATGGATCATATGGGTAGTGTGGATCATATGGGACCATATGAACTGTGCATATTGTGAGAGATTAGACTTGTGGGACTCATTCACTTTGCATATGATTCCGTGTATTACAATCATGTATGACATTGAGGCCATTTATGCTTCATATTGGGCAATATGAACCATATTAGGGGTGTTTAAATAGATGGGGGGTGTGCCAATAGCACGACCCTTTTAAAATTTCCAGCCATAACCAATCCAATGGAGTGCAAGACAAATGTACCATGGTAATCTACTAACGCAAAAATGGAATGGATCATATTTCAAACAAGAAAGCAACTGACACATATCTCCTTTCTCTCTTTTCGGTTTCAACACAAGCACTACCACACACACATAAAGATCAATTTTGAGAGGAGAAACAAACATATATTTGTTAAACGATAAATATATTTGGAAATTATCGTTATATATATTTTGTATTTATTTGTATTTATTGGTTTGATAAGAGTTTGTTAGGATTGATATAGTATTCCGTATATACCTCCTAGAATTACTCTTCCCATTGTATCTATATATACTTTGTATCATTGTAAATGATACTTAACAAAGCATATGATTTCTTTCATTAATTCCATCCTTGCTTATTCCTTCATCATCAACAGTCTTCTGCCTTCCACCACCTCGTCTCATGGCTGACCCAAAACCAACTTCCCTTCATCCTGCCTATACCGTCACTAATATCAAACAACGTATCCGGACTCTCGACGGCGAAAAACTTTCATACCATTCGTGGGTGAAACCTTTAGGCTCCATGCCACAGGTTTTGATGTGTTACAACACATCGACGTTCGCCGACACCTGCCGTCACATCCACCGAATACCCCTCTTGGAAGAAACTTGACGCTATTGTCTTGCAATGGATTTACAGGACACTTTGGGACGAACTGTTCGATCGGGTTTTGGTTGATCAATTGACCGCTTACGAGGCCTGGAAGCGGGTAGAGAATTTGTTCTTAAATAATAAGGGTTCTCAGGCCGCCGCACTTCAACACGAACTCATTAATTTGACTCTTGCTGCCATGCCATATCATGAAGCATACTGTCAAAGAATCCGTGAACTCGCGGATCAACTTACGGATGTTGATTGTCCCATCAACAACACTCAACGAATCATTTATTTGGTTCGTGGTTTACCTCGAGAGTATGAAGTCATCGGATCCACTCTCAATCATTCTCTTTCCCCATGGGAAAATGCGATTGACCAACTCCAATCCGAGGCCCGGCGAATAGCTGCTCGCGAACAGGTTTCACCAACCCCTGTCGTTGCAGCCGCCGTCGCATCTCAGCTATTAAACCGCGAACCTCGTCGCTCAAATGGCCCTCGCCGTGACAACCGCAACAACAAGCAGAACCAGCGTGCCTCTAAATGAACTACACGGCCCAACCACCACACCCCTCTAAGATGATCTTGTAGGAACTTTAGTGTTTATTTTTTAAAAATAATGTTGTCACATTATAGGAATGTGTTTAATTTGTTTTATTGTTGTAAAAAATTATGATTTAAAGCCAATTTTTTTTACAAATACTATTTCCTAGACATAATTATATATCTTCAAATTAATCATATTTTAGAGTTTATCGTTGTATAATATGAACAAAAGTAGTGGGGGTGCTACGCTTAAGTGATTAACAATTACCTTAATCGTACGAGTTTGATCAAACGTCGTTCGAGTAAACTTGATTGAACTAGTGTCATGGCCAAAAGACCCATTATTTATTTAGTTAATTGTTTATTTAATTGTTGTGATACAATATCCGTGAATTGTTATTTTCATTATTATATTATATCATACATTGTGTTTGCTCAATCAACAATATTGACAATATTTTGATCAAAACACAGAGACAAAAATCATAATTACTCTATTTTATCTATATAAACTTCTTAGTTCTTAATACACTTAGAATGCCAAAAGTAGTAGATTAACTATGAATTAGGGATAGCAAATCGTGTCTTGTTGTTTTTAACATGTTAGAGACGACGCAATTAATACAAGTATCAAATATGAAAACCACTCATTTAACACTTGGCTTTAATGGTTTGAGCGTGGAGTTATATGCTTTATTTATCGAGAAGGAGAAAGGATTCCCATAACATGTTAATTTTAATTATATTTTTAAAACGGCATAAAGTTGCATAGTGTTTTTTTTTGCTAAACAGGTCTTATCGTATCTAAACAAATACTCCATTTTCTAGCCCTACTAGGAAACAATCTCAGTAAGTATTCATACAAGAGGTGAAGGATGGTAACAACACTTGCTTTTGAATCGAGCAATGGTGTGGGGAAGAAGCTTTCTAAATCCGTTGACCATTCCTTTCCAAACTTGAGGCAGATAAATGTTGCAAGGTGTCGGATCGGCCAGTAGTGTACCCGGCAGAAATATGTGGGCAATGAAGGTGATCCATAGCCGAGACTTTGAGAGATCTGTACTATCTTGCCAATAGGTCTGGTTGCACTCAGGTGAAGACCAACTTGTATAAGGTTTTGACGAGGGAAATAGGTTCTTGTTTAAAAGTTTGAAAAATGGCGTGGGCAATGGAATTGGGAAATGTGGTAAACTCCCTTTTCTAATGGAACATTTTTTTAATTTTGTTCCTAGGAAGGTGGGTATATGCTCGGAGGGCTGTAATGGAAAGAATTTTGTCTCTTTTTTCCTTGGCAAGACGTAATGTAGTAGTGTAGTATGTGTTGTGCCTGATTTGAGGTGAAGAGGTGGAGTAGGGTGAACATACTCGTTTCGTGTAGATTTGCTCAATCAGCTTGGCATATTATCACCCAATGGTTCAAGGTGTCAACATTTTTTGCCTTTTCTACTCGCGATCTGTTGGAACTTAATAAGCACTCCTTATTGTCTAAACGTAAAGCAAACACTTCCTTGTAGGGATCTCAATGGATCGTGTTTAGTTCTCCAAAACTCGTACCCGATAAATAAAGTCCGTCCCAAACCCTTTGGATAATTACCTGTCAAGTATCGCGTATATCCATGGGTTTATTAAAAATACTTGCCGGGTTTGCTCGACTCGATCTGGTATCTAGCGGTATTAAGAAATTATATCTAATGAAATAACTAATTTCATCTGTTATTGTGGTTTGATATTGAAAAATTATTCGTGAATAGTGGGCGGCCTCCGGAACATCAAACTAATTAAACGTTTAAAATATGTCAACTGTTATTGAGTAAAACATTTTTTAAATTATACTAACATATATATTTAAAATAAACAATTAAAATCGGGTCATCGGGTATATTACAAATCTCAAACCCGTCCTAAACCCGTGAAAATTTCAAAGGTAATCCCAAACCCATCTCATACACTAATGGAACGGGTATTACCTGATGTGGTGCTGTGCGTGCGGTTAAATATGAAAGAGGTTGGATAATTTGCTTTTGCACAAGATCGTGTTTTAAATTTATAAAAGTGATTTCTACAAAGACTAAACACACACAAAACAGGCAAGTGTACCTATCGTATATGTAGAATAGTATTGGTAAGAACCAAGTATCGATCTGTGGACACAAATATTTCTAATAATAAATCGTTGTTTTACTTCAATCTGAGGTTTTAATATTTTGGGGTTAATTTTTCATACTTCTTATAAAATATAAATACTTATATATATATATAATATATAGGTGACAACGAGAAGAGATTCTAAACGAGTTGTTCAATTATGCGAAGGTTACCATCTAAGATCAAGAATCCACTCCATTTTAGCATTGATAAATAATATTTAAACATGTGGTAAACTTGTTGTAGTAATATATGATAGATAGCTCCTTAAACCTTAAGTGAGCATCTTTGGCACTAAGGAGATAGCATGCGCATTTAAAGTTCACCCTTTCCTAATGTTATGCCATCCCAATGATGTCAATTTAAGTTGGCAAGTAATTTCGTAAAGTAGAAAGATTAAGATTGACTTCGATTTCTCAAA
Organism: Bidens hawaiensis; assembly: GCF_021521415.1. NCBI lineage: Eukaryota > Viridiplantae > Streptophyta > Magnoliopsida > Asterales > Asteraceae > Bidens > Bidens hawaiensis. The sequence goes on from NW_027491256.1 coordinate 1,313,302, forward strand.
TACCAATTCTAACAACTTCGGGTGGTTGTAGTTCATCACACAACCTCCCATTGGTTGATTTATATAGGTTATGATTACACATTCCGTTAACATATGATTTCTTTAACTAGCTTGATATCCAATGCAAAGCCATTTTCAGATTACCAAGATTTAGAGAAATACATCATAACTTATATCTCATTATTTCTAAGTACAATATAAGGATCTGTGTTTCGATAATGTATCAAAGTATTTCTATCTTTCAAGAACATGAATCGATCATGAACGATTGCCAATATAATTGACAACCACCAACTTTGAATTAGTAATTTAAGACGGTGAAACATTTCTCATCAAAAGATAATTGTAATATAACCATGTACTTTACTAGACTACACCACATGTTTTGCATACTTATCAAGCAAAACAAAGCTTCTTCATAGATTTTAGATGGTAAAAGGAGTTTAGCTCATAATGAGCATAATGATAAACATTAAGATGAAAGATGATAACAAATACATGATTAAACTTAGAATGATCTAACCAAATATAGATGAATCTTCCTTCTTAATGATGGTGATGATGATGGTTGATGGTGATGTTTTCCAAACCTTCAAACTCTTCACTAAACCTTCTATGTGAGTGTTAGTGTGTGTTTTTATAAGAGAGAATCGGATAGAAGTCTTTTCAAGGCACACTCTTGAAATGGCACAAGAGCCTCTATTTATAGGCAATATGGAGTGAGAAGCACAACCCCGTGCTAAGTGGGCACGCCCCCGTGCATTTTTATGACATGTGCTAGATTTGTTTTGTCTTTTCTGAAAGGTGACCACGGCCCGTGCTTACTGATGCACGACCCCGTGCTTTTTAGTGACATGTGCTAATTCTTTTTGTCTTTTCTATGTAGACGTCCATGGCCTCGTGGTTGAGAGGCACGGCCCCGTGCTTTGGCTTCCAGGTTTTGTCTTTTCTTGCGTTCAGAAGCATGGGGGCGTGTTTCTTGAGGCATGGGGACGTGTTTCTTTGTCTTTCTTGTGTTTTCTTCTGTTTTCTTCGTCTTTTCGCTTGTTTCTTCGTTTGGGGCTTGGTTTCACCTGAAATTATATTTTATTATGATAAGTAGCCTTTTATGCTATGTTATTTGATAGAAATTGCAGTTTTTAGAGATTATTTGATGCTTGTAAGATGTATATTTCTATGTACATCAAACATCCCCACACTTGGACATTGCTTGTCCTCAAGCAATCTTTTTATAAATATCCTCTAAAAAACAGCAAGTTTAGATTATAACCATCCCTCGAGTGAGCTCCAAGAAGATGAAACAAAGTAACCAATTTTGTGTTAGTGAAATAAAACGGAACTTTTGTTTCTATGAGCTTCTGTTTATGCAAAACGTCACGTTCTCACAATGTTCACTCACACTCGGTTTTATATCTGATCATACCTTTGATGTATGTATGTGAACGCTCTTAGTCAAAATGCAACCTATGATAAATAAGCTTGTAACAAATTCAAAGCTCCACCTTTTTGAAGAGTTGTATAGATCAGAAGGTAAAATGGGTTGGTTTTTGTGTGAGAATGGATGTGGTATTTTGTGGTGGTTAAAGGGTTTGCGTTATTGAGGATGGTAAATACAACTTCTACTGATTGTCGGGAGTCTTGAGATGTCTTAATTGGTTAGCTTCCTTTTCGAAATATATATATATATATATATATATATATATATATATATATATATATATAGTGACTCTTTTAAGGTCAAATCGTCAAGACCAGTTTTGTCGAGGGTGTGGATCAGCTCTTCCTCAATCCTGTTCTGAACATAACTCCCAACTCTAATGGATAGTTCGACTTTGAGCCTAATAGCCCCCACCCTAATTAGTTCGGTATATTCATGCTGAGACTGAGTTTGACTTTTTCTACATCTTCCTTCGTGAGACCAGTTTCCGCAACCTAAGCATCGTTCATATCGTTTTGCTCTTCCCTTCATTGCGTTTTTGGAAATTCACAGAATAGTGGCCTTTGTTCATCTTGGCGCCACTTTTTCCTCACCTCATTGCTAAAGAGAAAGATTCTCTCCCTAAGTTCTGGAGACAACCTAGGTTTTGTGAAGTGTATGCAGCAAAGGAAATTGAAATCGAAATAATGCATTTCCAGTTCTTTAGGGTCTACCGGTAAAAGACCAGTATTGTATTTTACCGGTGATATAGATGAAGTGGTAGGGTTTAGGTTTTGGGTTTTGTAATTTGGCGAATGGTTTGATGGAATTGTGATAAAATTACCTTCTTCCTTATACAACACTTCGTGCTTGGTGTTGAAACAAATAACTATGACACGTTCTAAATCACACGAAACATATGACTCACTCAAAGCTTCCGAGAAAAAAATTATTTATATGGCATGAGGTTTATCTCACAGTAACGGAGGAATTGGGTATTAACGCCATATTTTGCATAAATTTATTCTCAATATTACAAAACTTCTTTTTTACTTTTTCATGAAATGATTGGTTATTTGCGAAAAAAAAATTTATTGGTTTCCTCTTTAGGTTTTATAATAATCTTTGTTTGCTGCAAAAAAAAATATATATATTTGTTGATTTAGAGAATTTTTATAATTAATTAAACAAACAATTGGTCAAGTAATTCCCCTTCCCACACTTGAATCTCACATTGTCCTCAATGTGAAAAGATTCATGAAAAGATAAAAATTCTAATTGAGTATTATGGGTTAAAATGGAGAGTTACTTCCCTACGGGTTAACGAAATTTTGACAAAGCGTCCCCTGTTTATCGTCCGTTTACCTGTTTTTTGTACCTGTATAATATAAAACTGCAAACAACCACAAGCATAATCTGCTGAAAATTGGGTATGAAATCATCCATCCCTTGCCCTATCGGGCTAAATTAGTTCCTACCATAATGTCTTGGCACCTATGGCCATAAGAGTATCCAAACCAGCAAATAAACAAACAAACAGAAACGACATAAAGTAAATTGTTTTAAAACACATAATAATGTCATGAAATACTACCAAACCATGCCCATGCCCAACCTACCTGCGCTGCCAATCATCAGTTTCCCGTGTCCGAGTCGAGTGGTCCCCACTGTCTGTCCATGCGATAGCCCAATCGATCAATCTCTCGCCTCGTCTCTGCGTATTAGGCTGCTCGCTGTGCATCTGAGGCATCCATCTGCTCTGTGATCCTGTTAAATGAGGCGGTAGTGTTAGCTGAGAATTGATCAATTAGTCCATATATACCCTAGAAAGAGTATCGGCTGTTGTGTGACGAGCTGGGGCCGGCCCCCTGATGAAGATGGGCCTCCGCTCTGACAGTAAGTGCGGCGACGGCTCTACCTGGGTGGTGATGTCCTTCTTCTCTCGGGCACATCCTGTATTATCATCTCTGCCGGGTCTTCCGGATCCCAAACCTGGTTGTACTTATCACAAAACCTCCACACATTCGGGTCAATTTGCTGAACCATTTGCATGCTTTCACAGTAATCAGGGTTGAGAGCTATCGGGCCTGGGCTTGGAGTTCCTTCTGTGTCCACACCATAGGCATCATAAAGGTTGCGGATCCCAAACCTGGTTGTCTTAGAGTGTCTTCACATGCATAGAAGTTAGCTTCGGGATACCATTGGTTAAGATAAGTTAATCTTGCATTAGCTTGTCTGTCCCTTGTTCTGCGGTTTGGGAAGACCAGAAATGCATGAATATCCTCTCCATACTCGTCCATCTGCAATTTACATCCGAATTAGTCAAATTTCTGAAAAAATTTTCAATTTCTTGGAACAGAGAGCAAAGCACGGCGGCGTGCTTTAAGAGGCATGGCCCCGTGCTGTTGCCACTGTTTCAGTTTCCTTTGATTTTGACTTTTGTTTGACCACGGTTTGTGATGTTTTTAGGCACGGCTCGTGTTTTTAATACTGACTTCTACCATATTCAGATTCGAACCCTCGTCTCTGACCGGTTATAACAATTAGGTTTATTGGTTTGTCGTGTGTTTATGCCAAGACCCAAAACTCAATTGTCCCTTTCAATTAAACCTTAACCATCAAACATTCAACAATCTATTCATCTTATACTAGCAAAGTAACCCATATCCTTTTCTGGTTTAGACCCGATTTGATCGATTAGAGAGAATTTAGGGTTAAACTAAACCTAGAATGACGAATTTTAACAGTGAAATTGTTAAATTAACATACCTTAGGTTTTGAATTGAAGATTCGATGAAGAAATTAGTGAATTATTCGATGGTCGGCGGTATTTTGGTCCAGAAACGTAGTGAATGTTAGGGTTGGTGGTTGAAAAAGGTTATTTTAATAATTTAAAACTCGTAACTGCACTGGGACCAGAAGCACGGCGCCGTGCTTTTGGAAGCACGGCGCCGTGCTGCATTATGCAGACAGTATCCTTTTGATTTTTGTTTATTTTTCGAGCTGGTTCGTTTTTAGTTGGTTTTATTTTCTGGTTAGTTTGAGACAGTAATTAAAAATTCTAAACTTCATTAAAACATAAGACACAAAACATAAAGATAAAAACATAATTAAACATAGCGGAAATGAAAAGTACAACAACAATTCTTGATTCGAACACATAACACTAGCGGGAGCTACTTCAACATGAGACAAAGTCAGATGATCAACGACCACCATTCCCGAACATGTCCTGGATGTGTGGTGGTGCTCGTTTGGCTTCCAAGAGCTCGGAGAGCTTTTTGTCGAGCTTAACGATTTCTCAGTTGAGAAAGTTAAGCTTGGAGGCCAAATCTTTGTGGTGGCCATCCACAACATGGAAGTTTTCTAACCTCAGTAGTTCGACTTTGTTGATTAGCTCGATTACGCGAGCTTCAGTTTGAATGTTGCTTTCAACTTGGTCTCTCATGATGCATTGTAGCCTCATGACCTCTTCCTCATGACCTCTTCCTCTCATGATGCTTTCAACTTCAGTTAGAATGGTAATTTAGAATTTTGGTCATCTAAAAGTTACTTTTCATTAGAAAAAAGTCCTAAAACAATTATGGAATAAGCCCGGTTTTCCTAAAAATAAGAAAATAATCGGGTTAAGCCCGAAATCCTGACACATTGTGCATAATGCACTTGTTTACACATAAAAACAGAAAATTAAGTTTCCTAGATGTTTCCAAAAGGCTCTCCTCCTCCGAATGGTCCTGGTGGTGGAATGTATGAGAAACCGAGAACTTGAAACTGGAGTTGTTCGTTGATGTCTCGAAGTTCCATTTTCATATTTTCCACCGATTCGTTGAGTTGAGCGAGGTGCATCTCAGCAAGGACGTTCATTTCGGTGAGCTCCTTTACGAGTTCTTGATGTTTCAAGAGAAGCTCGGTTTTGGAAACATGGCGGGCATCGTTTCTCAGGTGTCGAGAAACTGGGATTGCTTCACTCACTCAGTCGGCATGGTTGGATTTTCAGAGACTATTGGTTTGTTTTTGGTTGGTGCAAGGAATGAAATGACATAAGGTGCCTTTTATAGCCAACCCGTTTTCTAAGCACGGCCCGTGTTTATGTTCTGACAATTCTGTTACAAACCAGTCTGACTGAGATTTTTGCAGCAAAGATGTCGGTCCGCGATTTTTGGCACGGGACCGTGATTTTGGAAGCACGCCCCCTATGGTTTTATTTTTTTTATTTTGTAATTATTTAATAATTATTTACAAGGCCTAGTTTTCTGAAGGTCTTAGCCAGACCTTGCTTTCTTTGATTTCCTATTCAGGGATTTGGAGGGTTAATACCTCCAGAATTTCTTCAAATGGACCATCGATATATGGCTTTAATCAATGTCCATTTACTTTGAACTTTTGGCCATTTGAATTTGAAATTTCAATTGTCCCATAGTCAAAAACTGATTCAACTATGTATGGACCTGTCCATCAAGATTTCAATTTTCCTGGAAAAAGACGTAGACGAGCGTTGTATAACAGTACACGGTCACCGGTTTGAAATTTTTTGTGTCCTTTCAAATCGGCGTCGTGTAGGCGTTTAGTCTTTTTCTTGTAGGACCATGAATTTTCATAGGCCAATGTTCTTAGTCCCTCGAGCTCACGAATTTGATCTTCCCAATTTATTTCGGCGGATGTTAGATAAAAGTTTAGTGCTCTGAGGGCCCAGTAGGCTTTGTGTTTTAATTCTACTGGTAGATGACATGCCTTCCCGTAAACGAGTTTGAAGGGTGTTGTTCCTATGGGGGTTTTGTACGTCGTCCTGAGGGCCCACAAAGCGTTATCTAATTTTTCTGCCCAATTTTTGTGATTCATTCCTACAGTTCTTTCTTAAATCCTTTTAATTCCTCGATTTGAGACCTCCACTTACCCACTAGTCTGAGGGTGATATGGTGTTGCCAGTCGGTGGTGAACTCCATATCGTGCTAAGACCTTTTTCATTAGACTGTTACAGAAGTGGGTACCTCTGTCGCTGATTAGGGCCTTGGGAGTGCCGAATCGTGAAAATAATCTTTTCAGAAATCTTACAACTACTCGAGCGTCGTTAGTGGGAAGAGCTTGTGTTTCTACTCACTTATATACGTAATCGACTGCTACAAGGATGTATTTATTTTCGAATGAGTTAGGAAATGGGCCCATGAAATCTATTCCCCATACATCAAAGATCTCACAAATTTGAATGCCCTTTTGATCCATCTCATTCTTGGATGAGATGTTCCCGGCTCTTTGACCAGCATCGCATGCTTGGATCAAAGTATGTGTATCTTTGTATATGGTGGGCCAGAAAAATCATGCATCAAACACTTTTCTGACCGTAGTGGCGGTACCGTGGTGTCCACCAGTTGGTCCTTCATGGAAGTGTTTGAGGATGTCTAAAGCCTCCTTGCCTGACACGCACCTACGAATAACTTGATCAGCGCCTATCCTAAATAAGTATGGATCTTCCCAGAAGTAAAACTTGAGGTCGAAGAAGAATTTCTTCCGCTGTTGATGAGTAAGTCCTTTTTGAGGATTCTACAAGCTAGGTAGTTTGCAAAGTCGGCATACCAAGGGCTTTCGTCTCTTTCCTCTATGACGGCTTGGATGTGCATGAGAATTTCAGGTGGGAAATTATCATTGATAATTTCTTTGTGAAGTTCTTCAGGAGCTGGGCATTCTAAGTGCGAAAGGTGGTCTGCGACGGCATTCTCTGCTCCCCTCTTGTCTTTAACTTCAGTGTCGAATTCTTGGAGTAGTAAGATCCATCGGATAAGTCTAGGTTTGGCATCTTGTTTGTTGAAAAGGTAACGTATGGCGGCATGGTCGGTGTAAACTATGGTTTTGGAAAGAACTAGGTAGGATCTAAACTTTTCAAAGGCGAAAACTACTGCTAATAACTCTTTTTCTGTTGTGGTGTAGTTTTCTTGTGCATCATTGAGAGTTTTACTGGTATAGTAAATTGGGTGAAATTGTTTTTCTTTGCGTTGTCTGAGTACGGCTCCAACTGCAAAGTCACTTGCATCGCACATGATTTCGAATGGAAGGGTCCAATCGGGTGTAGTCATGATTGGTGCGTTGACAAATTTGTCTTTTAATATGTTGAACGATTCAACACGTTCTTTAGAGAAGATGATGGGTGCGTCTTTTCCTAGAAGTTTGGTCATAGGTCTAGAAATTTTGGAAGAGTCTTTTATGAAGCGGCGGTAGAAACCCGCGTGACCTAGAAAACTTCTAATGGCTTTGACTGAAGTTGGCGGCGGAAGTTTGGATATGGTTTTATTTTGGCTCTATCAACTTCTAGTCCTGCTTGGGATATCTTGTGACCTAGAACGATGCCTTCTTTGACCATAAAGTGACATTTTTCCCAGTTGAGTACTAAATTCACTTCTTCACACCTAGTCAACATTTTGTCTAGGTTTTTCAGACAATGATCGAAGGAGTCTCCGAAAACTGAGAAGTCGTCCATGAAGACTTCCATAGAGTGCTCGATCATTTCATGAAAGATGGCCACCATGCAACGCTGGAAGGTGGTCGGAGCATTACATAGTCCAAACGACATTCTTCGGTAAGCGAAGGTTCCATACGGACACGTAAAGGTGGTTTTCTCCTGATCTTCAGGAGCAATGGGAATTTGGAAATATCAGGAAAATCCATCAAGAAAACAGTAGAACATTTTTCCAGATAATCGCTCAAGCATTTGGTCGATAAAGGGAAGTGGAAAATGATATTTTCTTGTGGCGTCATTAAGCTTCCGGTAATCAATGCAAACTCGCTAGCCTGTGATGGTTCTCATTGGTATCAGCTCGTCCTTCTCGTTCATTACGACCGTCTTTCCTCCCTTCTTGGGTACTACTTGAACGGGACTTACCCAAGGTGAATCTGAGATTGGGTAGATTAATCCGGCATCAAGGAGTTTGTTTACTTCCTTCTTCACCACATCTTGCATGTTGGGATTGAGACGTCTTTGATGTTGGACCACGGGTTTGTATTCTTCTTCCATGAGGATTTTGTGAGTACAAAAGGAGGGACAGATGCCCTTGATATCCATGATCTTTCATGCGATGGCCTTCTTATGGTTTTTGAGAACCTTAAGAAGTTCGTCTTTATCTTCTTTGGAAAGGTGAGATGAAATAATTACTGGGAGTTGAGAATCTTTTTCTAGGAAGGCGTATTCGAGATGGTTTGGTAGTTCTTTTAATTCTAAGGCTGGTGGTTCTTCGATTGATGGTTTTGATTTTTCATTGTTTTCAGTGATTTCATATATTTCTTCTGATGTTTCCTGATAATTATCTTTGATATTTTCGTTTTCTAAAATGGGTCTGTTGAGTGTTTTGTCTAAGACTTGTGTTTCTAGTGGTGTATTGATGGAGGAATCTCGCATATAGCAACTCACGATGGAATCTATGATGTCAACATAGTATAATGTGTCATCGTGCTGTTGCGGATATTGCATAGATTTTCCTATGTCAAAAGTGATTGCCTCATCATTGACCCTGAGAGTGAGCTTGCCGGTGCAAACATCAATAATAGCCTTTACGGTGGCTAAGAAGGGTCTTCCTAAAATCAGAGGTACACTTTTGTCTTCCTCCATGTCTAAAATCACAAAATCTACTGGAAAAACAAATTTGTCAATCTTGACAAGCATGTTTTCAACAATGCCCTGAGGATATTTAACAGATCGGTCAGCTAATTGAATGCTCATACGGGTGGGCTTTGGTTCTCCTATCCCTAGTTTTGCAAAAACCGCATATGGCATTAAATTAATACTAGCTCCTAGGTCAGCCAGGGCATTGCTAACAGACAAATTTCCTATAATACAAGGGATAGTAAAGCTCCCTGGATCGTCAGTTTTGCCGGTAGCTTGCTTTGGAGGACTGCTAAACATTCTTCACTTAGGGTGACATGCGAGAGTTCCTTCAACTTCCTTTTGTTTGTCAGCACTTCTTTGAGAAACTTGGCATATTTTGGCATTTGAGCGATGGCTTCGGCAAAAGGGATGTTGATATGGAGTTTCTTAAAGAGTTCTATAAACTTTCCGTACTGAGCTTCCAATCGTTCCTGTTTCAGTCTTCCAGGGTATGGAATAGGTGGAACATAGGTTCGGACTGGCTCCTTGGGCTGTATTGTGCTTGTTGGGGTCAGTCTCTCCTGTGTTTCATCGGGAGACTTTTTCTCCATAACTGAAGTTGGTGAGAGAACAGTGGTCGTATTCTGAGTGTAACGGCGTTAGCTGTCGCATTCGGGTTGGTGATTGTGTTGCTTGGGAGAGCGCCAGGTGGTCTTTCGGATATATGTCGGGCAATTTGTCCGATTTGAGTTTCTAGGTTCTGAAGTGATGCTTGTTGACTTTTGAGATCGGCTTCATGTTTTAGTAGCACTCCGCTGATATCAACAGCTCTTGAGTCGGCCTTCTTTTCTACTTTGTTTGTTTTGGTCATGAGTTGGATTAACATTTCTTCAATCTTTGAGTAGCTTGGGTTTTAATGGCTACTAGAACTTTGATCTTGAAGTTGAGTTTTAGGCAGTTGAGTTTTAGGCTGGAAGGATTGATTCATTGGTCTCTTTTTGAATCCGGATAATGTTTGAGTGTCACCTCCGTCTTTTCAGCTGAAATTCGGGTGGTTTCTCCATCCTGGATTGTAGTTGTTGCTGAAAACGTTGTTTTGTCGAGCGATGAAATCGACTTCTTCCATGGCCATGATGACTTGTTTACAGTCATTTGTCTTATGATTTCCTCCACAAGTGTCACAGGTGAGTCTGGTCTTTCATAGCTCAGCTTGATGTTGTTTGAATTTTTTAGAGAAGGGCTTCAAGTTGTGTTGTGACAAGAGTGTTGGAATCAACGTGGTGTATTCCTTTATGGGTAGGTGTAGATCTTGGTGGGTTATAAGCGAAACTCTTCTTTGCGGCTTTCTCCAGGACTTCAAATGCTTCGTTAGGTGATTTGGATCCCAGGTCTCCACCAGCGATTTGGTCGATGGCCTGTTTCTTTTGACCGGATTGTGCGTAAAAGAAAGTTTGTACTTGTAACCATACGCTCAGTCCATGGTGTGGGCATCTTCTTAGAAGACTTTTGTATCTTTCCCATGCTGCGTGTAACGATTCATCAACATCGGTTCGGAATCCGGTAATGCTGGCTCGGAATTTGGCAGTTTTGTCGGGCGGAAAATATTTGAGGAGAAACTGTACGACCATCTGGTCCCAGGTAGTGATGGAACCAGAGGAAAGGGATTCTATCCATTCTAAGGCTTGAACCCTTAGAGAGAAAGGAAAGAGATTGAGTTTGATTTGATCTTCTAAACAGTTTTGAATTTTAAAGGTTCCGCAGATTCGTAAGAAGCGAGATATATGAGATAGAGGGTCTTCGTCAAGGAGACTGTGAAATTGAACTGAATTTTCCACCATATGAATGGTGCTTGATTTGATTTTGAAATGTTCGGTGATATCGGGTGGAGCCACTCCATTGCCATAACCTTCGAGAGTTGGCTTGGCATACTGGCTCATATTCGGCTCATTGTTATGGGCCGCCATCATTTCTTCGGTTTGATCTTCTCCAGATGTGGTGGCGTCTACTGATTCGTCTTTGATTGCGTCGGCGGTTTCTGTAGCCCGTTTACGAGTTCGTCGACGAAAGAGTCGTTCCGGTTCAGAAATTGGAGAAACAAGCTCGGATTCAAAAGTAGAGGACATACATGGGACTAAATCAAAATGAAAACTAAGGTAAAAGTTAGCTAAAGTTAGTCGAAATTAAACTATGAGTTAGGGTAAGCTATTTTAAACTATACTAGAGTCTAAATTAGTTAAGCTAAAGTAGAGTTAAGGTAAATAAAGGTTAAAATTAGGCTAGCCGTAAAAATTATATATTTTAGAAAAAAAAATTATAAAGTTAAAATAAAATAAAAGTTAAAAATTTGCACAATTATAGACAATGATTAAATTAAAACTTGGATTGTTCTTAGAAACGTACCATGTCCCCGGCAACGGCGCCAAAAACTTGATGTGGTGTTGTGCGTGCGGTTAAATATGAAAGAGGTTGGATGATTTGCTTTTGCACAAGATCGTGTTTTAAATTTATAAAGTGATTTCTATGAAGACTAAACACACACAAAATAGGCAAGTGTACCTATCATATATATAGAATAATATTGGTAAGAACCAAGTATCAATCCGTGAACACAAATATTTCTAATAATAAATCGTTGTTTTATTTCAATCGGAGGTTTTAATCATTTTGGGGTTAATTTTCAAACTTCTTATAAAATATAAATACTTATATATATATATAATATATATATATATATATATAATATATATATATATATATAATATAGGTGACCAAGAGAAGAGATTCTAAACGAGTTGTTCAATTATGCGAAGGTTACCATCTAAGATCAAGAATCCACTCCATTTTAGCATTGATAAATAATATTTAAACATGTGGTAAACTTGTCGTAGTAATATATGATAGATAGCTCCTTAAACCTTAAGTGAACATCTTTGGCACTAAGGAGATAGCATGCGCATTTTAAAGTCCACCCTTTCCTAATGTTATGCCATCTCAATGATGTCAATTTAAGTTGGCAAGTAGTTTCATAAAGTAGAAAGATTAGGATTGACTTTGATTTCTCAAATACCAATTCTAACAACTTCGGGTGGTTGTAGTTCATCACACAACCTCCCCTTGGTTGGTTTATGTAGGTTATGATTACACATTCCGTTAACATATGATTTCTTTAACTAGCTTGATATCCAAAGCAAAGCCATTTTCGGATTACCAAGATTTAGAGAAATACATCATAACTTATATCTCATCATTTCTAAGTACAATATAAGGATCTGTGTTTCGATAATATATCAAAGTATTTCAATCTTTCAAGAACATGAATCGATCATGAACGATTGCCAATATAATTGACAACCACCAACTTTGAATTAGTAATTTAAGATGGTGAAATATTTCTCATCAAAAGATAATTGTAATATAACCATGTACTTTACTAGACTACACCACATGTTTTGCATACTTAGCAAGCAAAACAAAGCTTCTTCATAGATTTTAGATGGTAAAAGGAGTTTAGCTCATAATGAGCATAATGATAAACATTAAGATGAAAGATGATAACAAATACATGATTAAACTTAGAATGATCTAACCAAATGTAGATGAATCTTCCTTCTTAATGATGGTGATGATGATGGTTGATGGTGATGATCTCTAAACCTTCAAACTCTTCACTAAACCTTCTATGTGAGTGTTAGTGTGTGTTTTTATAAGAGAGAATCGGATAGAAGTCTTTTCAAGGCACACTCTTCAAATGGCACAAGAGCCTCTATTTATAGGCAATATGGAGTGAGAAGCACAACCCCGTGCTAAGTGGGCACGCCCCCGTGCATTTTTATGACATGTGCTATATTTGTTTTGTCTTTTCTGAAAGGTGACCACGGCCCGTGCTTACTGATGCACGGCCCCGTGCTTTTTAGTGACATGTGCTAATTCTTTTTGTCTTTTCTGTGTAGACGTCCACGGCCTCGTGGTTGAGAGGCACGGCCCCGTGCTTTGGCTTCCAGGTTTTGTCTTTTCTTGCGTTCAGAAGCATGGGGGCGTGTTTCTTTGTCCTTCTTGTGTTTTCTTCTGTTTTTCTTCGTCTTTTCGTTTGTTTCTTCGTTTGGGGCTTGGTTTCACCTGAAATTATATTTTATTATGATAAGTAGCCTTTTATGCTATGTTATTTGATAGAAATTGCAGTTTTTAGAGATTATTTGATGCTTGTAAGATGTATATTTCTATGTACATCATTACCCATCCCAAATATTTCGGGTTTTCTCATCAAATTCGGAAATTTGGGTTTCATTGTCATCTCTAATTCCATGTTATTTACCTTACCACGATTTGGTGTATTTGGAAGATTAGGAACTCAAATGTGTTTAATATGAAACCGGCCCATATGAACATTATGGTTGAAGAGATAAAAGCCTTGAGTTTTGAAGAGCCTACCTCAGGCTCAGGCCCCTGAGGTGGCCCATGATCCATTAAGTGAATAAAGTTGATGAAAGCTCAATGAGGAAAGCCCAAAAGCAAGGATAAGGACAAGATGATCATGCAAGGAATGGTTAAATCAGGGGGGATCTCAAGGGCACTATTCCTTGACCCGGTGAGAGGCTCAACACAAGTATGTCTTCTGAGCCCAGATAAGGTCTGAAGGATAAAAGACTGAAAGATGAGGACTCAGCAGGGAAGAGAAGAAACGAACCAAAGAAACTATTGTATAGGTTAATTAGAGTACACAAAATGTAATAAGAACCCTCTCCTCCCCTATATATGGGACAGGATGGCATTTGTAAAGGAGAGCATAATTCTCCTAACTCACTGGAATACTATTGTCTCCATTTATCACCATTCTCTTGGCATGTGTTACCAACTATTATAACATACTCTACCATTCATTCTACACTCTCATTAGAACATTAATAAACAAATGAACAACTCATATATCTCTTTGGTCATTCTAAGAGCACATCTTGTGTCTCACCCTGACCAAAGGCGGCAGAACATGCCGGGGTGCAACGGATTGCCCATGAACACAAGACACTATTAAAGTTACAATATTTAATCAACTCATTAATTTCATTCAATCACAAAAGTAGCACATCTCGTTCATATAGATAAACACCAAATACAAGAAATAAATATTGTTCATTCTTCTAATAATCTAGCGGTATCAAATAGATTGGCGTCTTCAAACACCAGTCAAGTAATAATCAAACCTGTAACAATGCATAAAATAATATTTGTCAACATATATGTTGGTGAGAAATTTCATAGTTTTGAGTATTTATAATATATGCGAAATCCACAAACGTATATGAGACTACAAATAAAAGAATCAGTCGTGTTATATAAAACATATGTAAATGAGGATCCTTTCTAATCGGTAGCAACCGACATACTCGGATAATGTTGCCCTATGCTAATTGCACAAGGCTAAGTAGTTAGGGGTGCGTATGATCATACTTATTGCGTTCCACAACAACATAAAATAAACACTCATGCACTTAAAGCATATCAAACATATAACACACAATAGAGCAAGTATTCTAAGTATTATACACCCTAGAGTTTATGGTTTGAATATAGAGTATTATAAATAGTTCTTGTTTTGGGTAGGTAAGCAAGTTACCCCCAAAGTATAAAAGCGAAAACGGGGGATGAACTGTACTCACATGAAATAAGTAACTTGAAGGATAGTTTGCGATAAAACGGGGGAAGGGTAAGTTCAGCGGGCAAGATCTAGATTAAAAAGGGTCTTGAGTTAGTAGAGGGTTTTGGAAGCTTTAAAGTAAAATAACTTGACATGTAACATAAATAATTTAAGTTTGAAGGCTAAAATGTAAACACACAAGGAATTAAAATAATGATTTTTGAAAAGTAAGTTTACTCGAAGTCGGGTCTCGGTATCCTATTTATTAGTTTTTATTTAACCTTTGTTAAGTAATTATTTGGGTATAATTGAAATATTGCAAAGTTAAATAGATACCAAAACGAGATTTACGAGTGTTCGGATTTGTCGGTTCGAGTCTTGATAATTGGTCTAGCTCGAAGCCGAGGTTCCAAAATGTTATGAGATAACTCAATGAAATCAAAAGAAACTTAACCAAGAGTGTAGTTCTATTAAGAAGAACAGCTCGACGTTCGTTAAGCGAGTGTTTGGTTTTGTCGGTCCAAAACTTGTTATAAGATCAAGTTAGATCCAACATACCAAGTTTTTTGAGAAAACAATTTAAAATTAGTTTATAAAATAGTTTTAGAGAAAATATGAGATTTAGTGGCTCAAAACACACTAGTGTGTCTTAAGCGAGTGAACTCGGTTTAGTTCGGTCTTGGTTCGGTCCTTGACTCGGAATAAAACTGAGGATGGTTGCCACATACCCAATACCATAGAACTTATTAAAATAAACTTAGAAATTATAATACACAAATCTTGCTTGTAACATATTAATAAATTATTTTAAATATAAAGCATTTAAACAAGAGTTCGGTTTTGGATCAGTCCTTGACTTGGAATAAAACAGAGGATGGTTGCCACATACCCAATACCATAGAACTCATTAAGATAAACTTAAAATTAATAATACTCAAATCTTTCATACAATATGTTAACAATAAAGTTTTAAACAAAAGTTCGGTTTTGGTTCGACTCTTGACTCGGGATGAAACCGAAAATGGTGGCCACATACCCAATACCATTGAACTATTAAAAATGATTTGGAAACTAAATGTAAGTAAGGACTAAACAATATTTATAAGCATAAAACAAAATTAAAGCATACGTTAAGTATATATCAAGGACTATAATAGTCCTCCATGTAGCCTTTCCTTGTAGCACGACACTTCAACCGACCGTGATCGGAGAAGTGAAAGCCGAAGGAAACAAGAGGTGTATATTATATATATATATATATATATATATATATATATATATATATATATATATGTTACAACATCAAGCTTTAAGTAACATGAATTAGTTAGAAATAAAGATTAGTATTAGCTTGACCTTGAGAAATCAAACTATTAAGAACTTGAAGAAAGAATACTTGGATCTAAGATTGAGAGAGAATTTGGAGAAGAAAGAGCAACCAAAATGGTGCATGGGACATTGCTTTTATAGTGGTGGAAGTATGGTTCACTCATATGGGGTAAAGTTGCATATGATTGGTTAAAATGGTAAAACAAGCTTATGATAATTGACAATAATAGTCCCTAAAGTTTGTTTTTCATCATAAATAGGTGTTTTAACGTATCGAAAAGGATGTTTTATTGAGCCGACATTTATGAAACATAAACGAACATAAAATCCAACATTTTATTAATAACGATGAATCCGAAAGATCAAAACAGGTCGGGTTTTTGATAAAAATACAAATGCAAGTTAAACCAAAAAATGACAAATGTTACATCTTGAAGCCATACTATAATATCATTTAGGGTTCCAACATTGGCGCCATCCGTGGGACCTTTAGCTCCGGCAAAAGGTTTCCACCTAAAGCCTCTAAAGAATGGCCGAAGACCACCATCGAATACACCGTCCTCGCCGATGTCTCGCCGACAAAAGGTCCTTGGTGATGTTTGTCCACTTTTTTGGTAAACAAGCACCAACCTAGTTCAGGTTCTGCGGCGTTTTTCCATTGCCGGAATCTTTTTCCAACTTTCCGGAATACTCCGTGAAGTAAAGAATATTGAAATAGTCTCTAGAGTCCCTAAAAACTTATAAAGATGCCCGAAGAGTATGCATCGAAGAGCAAGAGCAGGAGGAACAACTACAAGTGTCTACGCATTATTTAGATTATACACGTATTTAGTCAAATCGAGGAGCAAAAAACTCGTTTTTGGGCCCCTTATGCTCAGGTTTGAGCCCTTTCAGCTCATTTTGGAGCCCCTCCGCTCGCGATCAAGCTTATTTCGCTCAGGATAACTAGTCTTCTTGGTGTATCATGTCCAAGGAACAACAAAATCTTGCTAATATCTCTCAAAGGTTCTTTATTACGGCTATGGGAACACCTCACCAACTGGGCTTCATTAGGTTTGCAGGTTTTGTATTCAAACACCAAAAGCTAATTTTGTATTCAAATAATTAGTATGATACAAAGGATACATGAAGAAAATCAAACTTCATCATCATTTTTTCCTTATATAAGTAAATTAAAAGTATTTGATAAAAGAGTTACACATGATATTTGATATCAGCAAGTCAAATCTTACATATCATAGGGTAGAAAGAAAAACATAGCTTTTAACTTTGACTATTTGGATAGTGACACGTAAAAGCTAGAGTTGTTCTTTCACCTTGGTTATTATTTCTAAATCCATACTTCTATTATGAGAAAAAAAAGATATCAAATAATGTGTTCCTACTCTGTTATACTTAATGTGAGATTTTGTTTATTTTTTGGTTGGAATTTGGAAAGGAAAACAAACAAGTTAGCCATATCTTGGATAGAGAACACAAGATTTCTTGGGAAGAGGTAAACATTAAAATATGAGTTATAAGTATGAGGGACCTTGGGTTTGGAGAAAGTATGTGTTGACCTACATGTTAGGCTTTATAATATAAATTGAAAGTCAAAAGCACTGTCCTCGTGGTCATTCCATTTCTTTTCACTACACATGGATCATTAAAACATAATAAAATAAAAGAGTGATGGGAAGTTCACTTTTTAAAAAATTATTAAAAAAAGTTTGTCTTTTAAAGGTTGATGTACTTAAACCACAAACATACATCTTTTTGGATAATCCATACCTACCCTGTGCATTATTAAACTTTATTATAAAAATTTGAAGGAAGGCCCATTCCCAGGGTGTAGGGGTGTTCAAAGTCGGATATCCGAACATTTCGGATAGTTGATTTCACTATCCGAATCCGTATCCGAAATTTCGGATATCCGAAGTTCGGATATCCGAAATTTCGGATATCTATTCAGATAGTAAAACGGATATCCGGAATTCTAAAAAACAATTATTCCAAAATAAAAAAAAGATCAAATTCCAAGTTTCAATTCAAACAAAAAAACACAACTTCTTGAACAATTTGTAAACTAACATTGAAAAATCAATAATGTTACACATCACAAATCTATAATTTAAAAATGAACAAATGTTATAATAAATCTAGAAATATAACAAATCTTGAACTGTTATTCGGAATTGGTTTGTAAACATAACCAATCTGTGAAGTCTAAAGTTAGTGCTCGTCGGAAGCCGACTGACGGTCGTCTACCGCCACCTTCTATTCACGAGTCATCCACGCAACCACTAGTTCACCACCGGCAAGATGCGGGGCCAACTTTAATATGGGGGGGGGGGGTGAATTTTGAACAACCCTACCAAGGGGTGTCCTGGGCCATTACTTTAATATGAAGGCCCTTATGAATGAAGCCACTTACTAAATAGTCCCTGAAGAACAACCCCCCCCCCCCCCCCCCCCCGTGTAAAATAATTCCTTCAGAAAAAGGTCCCTCACTAAACCATCTTTTCCAAGAGAAACCCCTTACTAAACAATCTTTCATAACAAAGCCCCTTCCAAGACAAGCAAGTCATAACGGAGCCCCTTCCAAGAAGGAAAACTCCCTTCAAGACATTCCATATATAATTATGCTCCTTCCAAAACAATCCCTTTATTACAAAAACTCCTCCCAGACAATCCATACTAAAGCCCCTTGCCATATTACAAGAATCTTTTTCAAAGAAAAAGATTTCCTTTACAAGGGAGGAGGTGTTTAAAAATTCCCTCCAGAAAGAAAAATATATATCATTTGAGCAAGAGTTCCCTGCAAAAGAAAACAATTTTTTCCAGATTATTTTCTCAAGAAGAATAACCCCTTTCAATTAAGGTAGTATTTGAATAGTTCTTCCCATAGGAAAGGAGAGCCTTCTACAACAACATCTCATATTGCAAGATTTTCCTCCAATGAAGAATAATGCCCTTCCATTGACGAGGTATTTGAGAAGCCCCTTCTGTGAGGAAGGAGAGCCTTCTAAAACTTTTTGCATTACAAGAATTTCATCTGAAGGAAAAGAATCCCCCTCCAAGGGATGGA